>NC_052673.1:16353155-17658155 GCF_016802725.1 Solenopsis invicta
GCAATTTGTGTGCGATTCATTTTTCTTCTCCATTAATCGTAGCCTTTCTCAAAGTTTTTCTGTAACCTTCGGCGAATGTAAAGGGGGAAAACGACGCAGTGCGTTTTCGCGTTGGGTGGATGGAAACGTTCGTATATTCAGAAGAGGACACCTGTCGCCCATCATTACGAATCGTCTCGACGGGATTACTCATATAGCAGGGGGAAAAAGAAACTGGAAAGGAAAGGGGAAAGAAAATAGAAGGTGAGGAAGCGCGGCGGGAGGTGGTAAACGTAGAAGAAGAATCGTCGCGAATATGTTTATTGGTCGCGGAAAGAAAAATTGCTCGTTTCTCTGGCGCCGCTCCACGAAATCGGCGACATGAGACGGGGGATATCAGGCGACGTCGACGGCTGTTGCCATGTTGAGCTTTCGGAGTAGCTTTTGTCATTTCGCTCGGCGCCTCCTTGCATCTTTGCTTTGCAAAGCTGCGAATTCGGTCTCTATTGCGGTCGCGCAAGGTGCACAGAGTCCCCGTTGTGAGCGGACGTTTTCCTTCTGGTCTTTGTCCGCCTGGAGGAGTTGCTCTTGGCCTTACAAGTTTTGTTTCTGCGCCCAGCAGGCTTATTTTCGTTTTACACGGTCGGGAGTATAATTGACAGTTAGTAATGTTGTCTGCTGTAAATTTGGGCTCTGTTGTTGGGACGACGAAAGAATATTATACACATAAACGGTATGATTTCGATAATGTTGATTCTAGCCGAAAGTAGCTAAAATCAATAAATATCTCTCTTCGATTCGATGCTATTTATTGATGTGATACAATTTTTTTTTTTTATATCGACTGTAAAAGTAGTTGAGAAACGAGTAGTAATGACAATCCGTATTGTCTCTAACTCTCGCGATTATTACACGCATTATTGTTGCAATCGCAACGAGTTTATATAAGAGATCATATCGGCCATTTACACCGACAAATATAGCTTCTTTTTACACTTGATTTATCTACGCGATTCCCTCACTTCGCGCGTCTCTCGCATCTTTCGTTTCTCCGTCCCCGTCTTCCGATACGGCGCCGAAGATTCAGCGTGGGTGCCTTGGATTTATCTACGTTAAACGTTCCGCGGTTCGTCTGGCCGGCGTCTGGCAGCCCGTCCCGCTCGTAAAGTCACCAGAAAATAATCAAGGTGCCTACGAGCCTCGTCGAGTAAGATCACTCGTTTGCGAACGATTGTATCTTTTTTATAGCGAGACAGAAGTGTTTGGATCTGTGGCCTCCTCGAGACATTAGAGCAGGAGAGTAAAAAAGAATCAAAAGGGGAATCCACTTTGAATCTCCACTCTGAATTTTCATTGCTAGCGCAGGTACAACAAATACAAACAAATTGTAAGGGTCAATTTAATAAATAATTTTTGAAGAAATTGTCATTTCACATGCATGTAAAAACAAAAAAAAATAATTCATTTTATAACTAAATATAAATTTTCTTTGTGAAAGAATATCGTAAATAATACAATAAATTATATAACGCGCCAAAGTTTCGTTAAAATTATCGGAATATTCTCCTCAGAAGCAGGTTATGATAATTTAATGATAATTATACGATGAGACCTTCGAGAATCTCATCATGCGGTTATATTACCGGTCGCAATAAAATAAGACATAAATCACTAAAAGGGGCTTCGAAAAATTTACGCCCAATCGATAAAAGTGGCTCGTGCGGATGGGCCACATGTAAAATTGATCGACAGCTGGCTAGGACTTTGCTCGCTTGCCTCCAGCAGGAGCGGGAACACTGTCGATCGAAGGACCTCGACTTACGTAAAACCCTTTGCGCACGATCGAATTTCCCGACCGACCGACCGGCCGGCCACCCGGCGGTCGCGGCGGTGGCGACGGCGGCGGCGGCAACCGTCGACGACGACGACGACGACGACGATGGCGGCGGCGGCGGCGGTCTGCACAGTTGTGCGCGCCTATTACGAGTTCGTTTTACGATCGCCTCGTAAACGTCCGGATCCGCGAAATTGATGGACCACTATACGCGACGGCGCCGAGCACATGCACGCACGTATGCGCGCGCGCGCGCGCACGAGTTATCGCGCCGATTTGCGTTACCCTCAATGCGCCGCCCTCGCGTGAGGCCGATATTCCTACATTGACGGTATCAATGTTCATCTGATAACGCACGTCAAAGGAATGCCAATGCGGAAAAAGAACTTTCACGCTCGTAATTGCAAACGATGACAATGGACGTTAATTTCTTTCTGTCATGTTCCATCGGAGTTATTAAGTAACTTCGTTTCGAATTCCTCGTTCTAAAAAAAATTTCGTTAAATTTCTTTCAGTTTTATAACTTTTTTATTAATGAATTCATTAATGGGATTTTTTCACCCTTCATTGAAGGCGTGGAATAACGAGAGGGGCTTCAAGTATCACATTAAGACAATGACGAGAAGAGATTTGCATTTTATGAGAAATATTTCTGCAGGTTAAAAGAATATTTTTCTTTGAAAGATTGAAAAATGTGTTTTACAGGTTCGTTTTTTTTTTAATAAGATATAAACTTGTAAAAATTGAATGAGGTAATAAGAAAATTGAATGAGATAAGGTGAGATAAATGAGAGCTCTGAGTCAAAACTTTTTTTATTCAAGATAAATGGCTGTTGTTGTGGAATTAGAATAAAATAAAAATATCCATATTTGACAAAATGGCAATTTTTGTAAAAAAATTTTTAATTTATCGTAAAAATTTTTTTTTTTTTTTTTAATAAATAGAAATAACAAATTCTTTCAAAGAAGAATATCCTTCTAATGATCAGCGATATGCACCAGGCGTTCGACTGATCTCCACTTCGTCAAGCATGATGCAATGTTTTCTTTCTTTTCACAACTTTATATATCATCACGAAGATTATCATGGCATTGAAGAATTCGCATTTCTTATTCTCATCACCGTCACTTTGTTCGGAATAAAAGATTCATTTCGTACATCAACGCGTTACGGCACAGAAATAATTTTACGTTCTAAAGCGATGATTTACATTCGTGAATCGTGTATGCACCGGTGGAAAAAATAAAAAGTCTTCCGAGTGTGCATTGTCCGCGGCTTGAATTTCGCAAAATCCATGATCCGCGTGCGAGGCTATCGAGGAAGTGAATGCCCAGCATCACAGCGTGGTCGTGCGCGCGTTCGTTAGTCCTGCATAATATTCCCGGTGCCGTGGGCGGTGATCCGCCAGATCCGATCCTTTAAATATCCTGCACTAGGTGGTCGCGCGACGGTTTGCCGGCATTATTACTCCGCGCCGCATGTTACTCACGCATCGCCGCCGGTAGAATGTTACGATGTTTCTGGGTTACGACCGAAATTTCCGGCGAGCGCGCCCATAGTTTCGTATTTCATATTTAAAGGAGCTATAGCGTGCAGGCTCTCACGTTGCCTCGGTTTAAAAGGCGTGTCGCACTGACCACCCTCTACATTTCGCGTTCGCATTATTCACGCCGCGCATTCGCGACACAATTCAGAGATTTACGACGTGAAGTTTTACCGAAACTGAACTCCGACTCTCTCTCTTATTCGAACCGTGTCGCGCCAAGCACACTCGGATGTTTGTTTGTTTCTCCAGTCTGTTCAGAATGTCTAAAATAATATTATGGATAACTATCCATCGTTTGTTGAGAAATACGCAAATACTTTGCTGCAACGCGCACGCGGCGCTTTCACGAGTCGTGCTCGGCGCCTCGCCCGAACTTGTTCCTTTTCGTCATACCGAGTGCCTCAGGGCCGGTCATTTATCTCTCAGCCCTGGGAAGATCAGAGCGGCTCTTATCGCGTAGACGGTCGCGTGAAGCAGAAATATTCGAGAGAGATGGAGAAATCGAGCGGGACGGAAAAGGGAAATACGAAACACGTCTAGGCCTATTTTCGGTCCTCGGGTTCTATCCTTCCTTCTTTCCTTATGCTCGTCTGTTTCTGTTATTTGCCGGTTACTCTTTGATTCCACTCTTCTGTCTCTTGCGTGAAGGCTCATCGCACGGATATAGCCATCGTTTAAATGATAGTCTAATCGGGCTGTAATCTACCGCTGGTTACTATGGATCGAAGGATTCCAGCTTTAAATTCGCTACTTCCTCCGGCAATGTCTCATGCACGAAACGACCTGATTCTTCGAGAGGGATACGAGCGCGATCGATCAACCGCATCAGGCCGGTAAGGTGCTCGAGTAAGAATCGAATTGGAGAACGTTCAAATGCGATAAACCTCCATTTTCTGTCTAGATTTGTGATAATATAACATTATAATTAAATAGGATAATAAAATTAAGTTGGAATTTCTAATAATTGACATTTTAAATCAATTTCAATATTTCTTCATCGTGCGTTTGTCGGCTGATGCAGAGAGCGTTTCTTTTTTTTTCTTTTTTTCGAACGACCTAGCCACTTGCAGACTCTCATCGCAAAGATGACGCGGAGAGAAGAGGATAAGGAGGAAGCGGAAGCAGTGCGAGACAGCGCACGTCAACGAGAGTAGAATTAACCTAGTGTCAATAAACAGCGGCGTCTTTTGAAAGATGTGCTGTCGTCATTCTCTCGCAAGACGAGAAAATGATTGTGGCCAAATATTTATGCATTCTATGTTCAATCTTGACTGAAAACATCCGTCGTCAAATGCAGCGCGGAGAAGGAACGACTGCGAAGGTATCGACGCTCATTTTAATGAGCATCGACACGACTTTGCTATTACACGTGAACAGCAATTATTTACATCTACATTAACGAATAAAAAATAATAGATTTAATTCATAAAGATAATAAATAATTTTAAGTAAAAAAGATTCTAAAGGGTCTTATATTTTAGTAATGTCTATGAAATCTGTCTCTCGTTATTAATGCGGGCACAAGACGCAATTAATAAAAGAGTTTGTAAGTAAAAGAAATGTTACTAATTTTCAGGTATCAAATAGAATCTGATAATACAATAATAATATATCTGATCAATTTCTCTCATGAGCAAAAGATTTTTTTTTACGTATATATGTGTTAGGCGTATGAGTAATATCTTATATTTAGAGATACACGCGCTGTCATTTTATATTAAGTAAGTTTATATAAATTTTATACAAACCTAATATAAAACTTACTTAATATAATCTTTTGCACTCGCTTTGTTGAAAAATGGGCAAATATCTGTCTCATATATTTTGCGTCATCGTCAAATCTCGATTTTTCGTTTGAACCCGATGAAGACACGATACCTCGATACCCCTCGATCCCGTCTCGCGCCGTCATGCCGCGTCGCTGCACGGATATTCTGCTAATTATAGATCGACTGCCGTCGACGCTGCGGCGCGTGTTCATGTCGCCGACGACGACGACGACGACGACGACGACGACGACGACAACGACGCCAACGACGACCACGACGCCGACGACGACGACGACGACGACGACGACGACGACGACGGAGACAACGACGACGATGACGACGACGTCGATGACGACGACGACGACAACGGCGACTACTTCGAAGGTTTGGACTTGAACCAATCTTGACCTTCCCTGCCGCCGTGTCGACCTAGAAAATTGCGTGCGCGGTATGCGGGCCATGTATAGTGTATGATGTCGGGGCCGCGGACCGGACGCTTCTCGCTCTGCACTACTCTCATATTCTGCATAATTAAGACCCCGAGTTAAATGTCAGAAGCGTCTTGCAATAAAAATTGGTTGAAGGCGAAAACTCGATGCGGCGATCGTTACACGGAGTGTCTTAAAATTTTCAGCCTTGAGAGAAGAAAAGTTGTACATTTTTGAAAGTAACGATTGTTACAATTATAATCAGCAGTTCTGCGAAATATTTCTTTTATACGAGAGATTCTCTTTATATGGAATTCGGTATCGAAACAGTTTCGCTAGTAAGATTTCAATTGCGAAAGTCGTATCTATACGAAGCCGATTACATAATAGAAATATTAATAATATGATGGAAAGTAAAAATAAAGTGTCAGTGTTAGAGGTCAAAGCTATGCGTGTGTACAAGCATTTGTTATAGCTACATAATAATAAGAATCAAGAGCCGAGTATCTTTTGCAAATCCCATTCTTGCTACTAGCGCTCTATATTGATCTGGACTTCGTGTACGATATATCTCCAGTTCAAGTGGGCAACTATTTAAAATCCGCTCAGGGCTTAAATTTAATTTGGCGCGCTACGGTGCAAGCTTAGAAGAAATGCGTTTCACCTTTGTATTCTTCAGATTGCACTCGGAATACTTATCGTTTTCCGGAGCTAGCACGAAGCTCACGTTACAATCTCTAATATTATTCACTGCAACATTCAATTAAGCAGTTACCATTACACTTTGCGGACGCGGAAGCCAAAACTAAAGTCGTATCGCACGAGCGTATCCCTCTCTCGATACTCCGTTACATATTCATAGCATGCACGTATACGCGAGGCCTAGACGCATTTGGAAAGGTCAGGGCTGTAACGAGACCTCTAAAAAACTCACGACCCGCCACGTCGAACCCTCTAGAGCATTCGTGCCCGCGTACCCCGGTGTGCCGGTGCTCCATTCCAACCCAATTCCTTTTCTTTCATCATCGTTCTGGACGACTTCCAAGCGGCCGAGCGGAAATTAATATCCTCGGGAAATTCGAGGGAACCGGAAAGTAGCCCCGAAGAAACGTAAGCGTGGAATCGATCGATCGCAGAAAAAGATGCATCGGTAAATCTAATTGGGGTGGCCTCTCGGGATTATCGTCGGATGGAGCTCAACGAGATTGAGGAAAATCGACGACGACGGAATAATTCGGTAGTAAAGTAACGCGATCGAAGGAGAGGGGAACGAAGATGAGGGATGCGCGTGCCTAAATGCAATTTCGTTGAAAATTGGAAAGGCTTCGAAGGGTCGAGCGTCTCTTTGTAAGAAATGTTCAAAGAGACGACACGAGAAACAAAAAATTGACAAAAACGAGCACGATCTAAGATCTATTGTCATGAATTAATTACAAGAGCAAGCGGAATGACGAAGTCAGTGAGGTTTAACATGGGGTAAAACGTTCGATCGATTAACTATAAAAATTATTGAAAGTCATTCCTAAAGAACCGTATTTCACATTAAGTTTTTTTATTTTAAGCGGTATCATTTTAATCTTAATAAATCGCTCAAATTTAGGTGATGTTTCGAACATTATAACGTATGAAAGAACGTAAAGAAAATTATTTGAAATACAAACTAATTTTAATGGAAACTGCACGACATATATTCTAGACTCGATGCCGAAAAAGACAGCGAAGCCGTGATGGAGAGCTGCGAAAATTTTTATCGCGCCGCTGAAAGTCCCGTGCCGGAAAGAAAGCGAAAATGAAGACACCAGAGAGCAATCGGTATCCCCTTTCAACACGATCGTGTGTAAAGAGGCGGAAACGCGCGCCGAGGGAAACGCGCGGCGGCGAAGATCAAAGGAGGTGGAGGGAGAGGGGCGAAGGGGAGAGGCGAGGACGACATCGGGTGTCACATCCCGAGATCGCTGAAGTTAATTTCGATGGAAGGCCGTCTCAAAGAGGGGGCCTCGCGCGAAGAGCTTTATCGCGCGCGCACGAAGCGAAGCGAAGCGAAGCGAAAAGCCGCGAATGAAGATGGAGCGAGAGAAGCGAAGAGAAGCGAAGTGAAGCAATCCAAGGGAGAAAGACGGGCCAAAGAGATATCGGAGCTTTCGGTGGTTTTCAAGGGGATGGAGAGGCAAGATGGCAGGTGCGGGTGATTGGGGGCGATCGATGAACCTCCTAGGAAAAGCCCTGGGGTGGTGGGTGCTAGGAGGCGAAAGGGAGGGAAGGAGCGCTGTGGGGCGGATGCTTCGAGGGGATGCCGAAGGGTGGTCGGTCGAGCAGGGGGCGTTAGGCCGGGGGCAGGAGGTCACACGAGTTCGCGTATGTATAATACGTGGCTCTCTCCCTCGTGTGTACACTCTCCTCGTATTCGACGTTGTGCAAATAGCGCGACTTGCACGTGCATGCGATGCGCCGCACTCGCGCAGTAGAGAAGAGGAGAGCGAGAGGAACGAGAAACGGAATGAGAAATGCGGTTGGGATAAGACGCGCGCGGGCCCTTTAGCGCCGGGCTAAAGACGAGAGGTCGATACGCTTCGTTCGCCTCGTTGAGAATCAAGACTTTTCTCAATACCGCGCTTTGCATACGATAGATGTATATTGAAGTCACGTGCGCGATGAGTAATATATTAACGGGCATCGACGATGAAAAATTACCAATTCGCAATTGATTGTATTAAACACGCGATTCACGTCACGATCGCGTCTATTATCGGAATTATGCCATTCCGCGTACTCTCTGAAAACGCAATATCACAACAGTAACTGTGGGCTTTTCTTCACAAATTTTTTTTTTTTTTTTTTTTTTTTATATATAAAAACCATCGTAAAAGCAATCGTGAAAAAATCGTCTCCCCGAATGATGCATGTAACGGAAAGCATTCCCAGGGGTTAATCTGCAATTCCAAGAAATCCCCCAAAGGAACAGACCCGGCCAAATGGTCGAACCGGTAGGGCCATTAGGAACAATCAGAGCGAAAACTCTCGGGGTCGAACGAGCAGGATAAATGTTCAAGGAGACAATCGAGCTCGGTGTCCTCCTTGGATGTCATATTACTTATTGATTTCAAAGGAATTCCGTGTAGAGGTTGCCGGCCGGCAAATGCTCTTAAACGGCGGTAATATTGGTCCGGGGGCCGGGCCGGTCTTTAACGGGCAATCGAACGGCCACGCCGTTGTCGGTTGGCGGTAAATCAAAGCACGTCTCACTCGTCTGAATTCCGCGCGGATGATGTCACGTTTCGTATCGAGCCGTGAGAACATCCGAAAAGATATAAGAGCGAGAGAGAGAGAGGGGTGGGGGAGAGGAGGCGCGGATCGAGACGTATCAGCGAAGGAATTCGGCGCGGTCGAGAAGTCGCCAACGACGTGGCGCGAGCAATTAAATTAATAAATGACGAGCGGGCACGCCGATAAGCGTCATACCGCACACGATACCGCGCCGACAGAGGAGGGAAGCGAAAAGGTAGTGCGCGATTGTGCAATTAGGATTATCGGCGATCGCTCGGCGCGGCCCTTTCTTCGCCCCGGTGATTTTACAGCGTTCGATTAGAAACCCAGGTGGTCGAGAGGAAGGGTGTAGTCATTTGCAGGGGGACGCTTCGAGTTTCGGCGCGCGGCGCGTTACGTATGCGAAAGTTTCCGGCGAGGGCGATTAATCGCGGCGATTAATTCTTGGAAGCAATATCTCGATGAATTCTTGGGAGTAACAAGTCCCAAGCACAGATATTTCCTACTCGAATCTTCATGTTCAATGGACGTTGTTTTTAGAACGATCGACAATTATAATCTGTGTAAACGATGATTCTTTACGTGATGAGCTGATAACAATATAATTTTTCCTTCTTAATAGGAATACCAATAAATATTCTCTATTCTCTTTCTTGAGAACTCGACGAGGACTCTTGCTGAGGCCAACTTTAATTTAACTATTTCCAAGCCGTACACCGCGACTTGGAGCAATTCATGATCATTTATCTCTGTTAAGCAGCAAATGGGAGCGATAAAAATGATAATACGAGTGGGGTGGATGGAAAGAAAGATTAAGGACTGTATGCAATTGTGCATAGTGAAGTCGAGTCTTAGGACATTCCTCCCGTTACGTAATCGACTTTTCGCTAAATAAAAAAAACCTGTGGAGGATCGATAATGATAAATAACTGTTACCACTGTAGAGAGAAAATTGCGTCAGTATGCTTGCATAATGTATACCGATTGTGTTCTGGATAGCTAGTAATATAGATGGAAAACAGACTCATTGTTCTCATTAATAATTAATTACGTGGAATGACTTTCACTTATTATTATCGATCCAACATATTAATAAAATGAATACATTTTCCGACGGATAAATCAACGGCGATTTATTCTATTAAATATAAAATCAAAAGTGATATTTTATTTCAACTTTGTTCTCGTTAAGTGGATTGTTCGTTGGAATTCTTTTGAATTATTCATTCACTGTTTTGTTTATCGAGCAAGAAGAATTCTAACAGAACGGAAATTTCATTATCCGCTAAAAATAATTTTGGACACATTCCGCACGACTGTGTGCATAAATTATCGCGTGCATTAAAACTAGACAAACAAGAGCAACGTAGCTGATAACGGCGACGAGGGTGGAGAGGGAGAAAGCCAAAGGGTAAAGAAACGTAATGCTGCACAAAGTCAACGCCCTGCCAGCTCGACGCTCGCTGCATTATGCAACCCTCCCGAGCGACCAGTCAAAGCTCTCTCTCTCTCTCTCTCTCTCTCTCTCTCTCTCTCTCTCTCACTCTCTTACTCTCTTACTCTCTTACTCTCTCACTCTCTTTCTCTCTTTCTACGCTATAGCTATATACGCATTACCACCAGCAACCGCACCATTACCGACACGAGCGACTCCAGCAAGGCCACAGTGGCATAGCTATCTAGAACCACGACCACCCCTGCAACTGGATACGCGACTATAGTAACACAGGCCCAAACCTATTTCTATATCTGTCGATGAGGGCGAGCGTAACCGAGTTGTTTCCGATGGCGAGAAATGTAAATTTATATCATTTACTTGACACACGCAGAAATGCAGACAAGAGGATTTTTCATTGACAAAAACAATGCATAATGCCTTGTAATTTAGAATTATTACGAGTAACGTGAAAATTCGTTACGACCGTTACGACTTGGTAAAATATTCAATTTACACAAATGCTCTAATTATCGTAATTATAAAAATGCTGTAGACTTTTATGTAGCAACCTTTTTTTATTTGTGATATGGGAAAAGAACTTGAGAGTTCTCTAAAGAGCGCTCTCGAGAGTCCTAATTTTCAATTAAAGAGTTAAAGAGATCCCAATAACTACAAAGTTGAAGATTTAGACGGCTAAAGGCTCGTAGTATTCAAGGACACCACACGATAATTTAACAATCGATAAAGCCTTTACGGAACCTAATAAAACAAACAACGCGCTAAAGCTGGCATCGATCGGAGAGTATCGATACGCTATTTACAACCGCACCGAGATTGCTGATATTGGATACACGTAGCAATCGTCGCTAGCTTTACACAACACAACACAACATGATGTCAGAAAGCATTTTTTATGGCGCAGAGAAAAAGCATTAGTAAAATGCTTCTGAAACGGTGAAATATGGGAAAAAAGTATTTACAAAAATTTTATTTAAAATTTAAAGGAAGCCACGCGAAGCTCCACAGATTCAGATATCAGGGACATTACACGCTAATTTAACAATCAATGAAGCCGTTGCGGCGCCTAATGAAACGAACAGAGTCGGCTATGCGTTAGAGTCGGCAAAAATCGGAAAGTATCGGTACGCTGCTTACAATGTAATCGAGATTACAACGCTATACGCTAATTGCGAGCCGCTTCATGTTCCTGACACGGCTCGCCCTGCGTAGCTAGGGGTTGCGAGCACTATCGGTCTGTGCATTCGCGTGGCAGGCGGCGAGGAGGCCTCTATTGCAATTATGGAATTGAGATCCTATCTGGCCGCGCGCGAGTTGTGCTGGAATCGATCCGTAGCTCTTCCGACGAATCGCCAACCTACTTACAACGCGATCGAGATGAGACTTTGACTGTAACGTTCGAAACGAGATTAGAAGAATTTGCGGTTTAATTATGGCAGTTTCAAGAAAATCTTAGCTACGGATTACAAATTCCGTCCGACGGAATCTACTTTTGCATTAATCAAACTGTTTATTATAATACAATTATCGACAGATAAATCATTCGGTTGGACACGTAAATATCTTCATCGCTATATACTGGCTGTGCTTATTTTTAGATCGTGATGAATTACTTTACACTCTACGATAAACAAATCGTCGTAGTCGTTAGGCCAATTTAAATGGTACATTGCCAAAATCCATCTTCAACACGTGATTGTTTCCGCGAATTTCACTGGGAAATCCGCTCTGTAATATTTCTCTCGTACGCACAGAATTTACTACGCACGACGGGACGCACTATTTATTCTCATCGCATCGACAGCGCAGCACTTGGCGGATTTAAAGCTGGCTTTTTGCTTCTTTTTTTTCAACCAAAAATTTGTTAAGCGCTTTAATACGTAGAATTACCTACATATGATGATATGCAGACTTCGATAACAAATTGCATCGAATATTCTCATCGGGATTTTCATCATAGTTGAGGCATATTGTAGTTTCGCGATGCGTCGAGGGAGGATGTAGAAAATGCTTGGCGTGCACCGAGCACATGGTCGGAGCACTACCCGTGACAGCAGCTGTCATATACCGTGCGCACGAACACACCATTGTACCATTTCCATTTTTCTCTTTTTTCGATATCGCACAACGGCGCTTCCTATAGGCACGTATTCGCAGGTGTTTCGCCCTCTTTGTCCCGTTTCTCTATCATCTCTATTTTATACGTCATTGTCCTTGCAATCTCTTACGCTTTGTATTCTGATTTTCCAATTACGATATGGTATTCTGTGCAATTTCATTCGAGTCCGAATAAAATTAATATATTTTATTAGCTGATATAAATTTGCGAGCTAGTTACATTTGAATGGCTTAATTAGAATCTACCAAAAAAAGTTGCTCTTCCAATTCTTTACTGCATGTTTGTCATAAAATGATTAAATATTACTACTTCTTTTCACATTCTCAGATACAGCATTTTTAGATTAACTCAGACACGATATTTTTAGGACGCGTTGTGTATTACTCCCTGAATTTGGGTCATCGTTTGAATTAACGGAAGGGGTTGACCTGCATTTCTTCACACTTTGGATGGAGGAGCTGCATTGAATATGAATAGAGGAAAATCTCTTTCTCTCTCTCTTTCTTCTTGATACAGAATGCATGCTCCTTTAGCGTATAACGATGCTCTCTTTGCAGTGCGGTCTTTTAAACAGTAGAAAATAAAAACTGTAAACGCGATAGAAAACTATAAACACTATTATGAGATGGCGAAAGAAATTTTATAAAAGTTTCTATATTGCCGTTGAATTTTGATAAGTAGTTTTCATCCAGTCTTTTTATTGGACGAAACAATGTTCATTAAATATTTTAAGAAAATAGTGAAAGTATTTTCAAATGTAGCTTTTTCTCTTTCTCTCTCTTTCTTAAATACTAAGATCTTAAATATTTAAATGAGTAAATTATTCCGCTTCAACCGGGATCCTAATTTATATTTCAACTGGGAATTACATTAACCACGAAGCAGCTCGGCAACTCAGGACATTGCTTCGCAGTTTCGCTGACGGGTCATTGAGGATAAGGCCACTAGAATTTATGCTAACTCGACAGTAATCAGAGCTGGAACATCCGCGAGCTGGATCAACGCCTGCCGAAACGGGCATCGTACGATTTTCTTTGATTACGTTACATAATGTGAGAAAGCGTGGAGACACATGAACTCGATTGACGATTGCACATTCCGGCCGTGTCGTAATTATTACACTGATTAACACAGGGTCTTTTTTTTTATCTCTTCTTTTGTAGAATACGTGGAAAGAAATATGTTCGCGGTACAATTATAACGGGCATTTCTCACGATTTCTAAAAGATTTTCCGTGTCCAATATTTATATGCGCGATTAAATGCAGATACACAAAAACTTTTTCCATGTGAAAATGTTGAGGTTGCTCAAAAAGTTCACTATTTCGAATTGAAAAGAGAATAGTTCCGTTTAGCGGCTCACTGCCCCGAACACATGGCAGTGTCCAAATATACCGGGCGTACTATTTTAAACTACTCATTTCTTCGAATTAAATCGTACGAGTGAATCAAAGCCAAGGCAAATCAAGGCCACTAAATGTGGAATCAGGTACGCTGAGCCGATTCCGCCAAAGTCTATCAAACTTTAAATATTACACTATATTTGTGTCGAATAATATATTGTTATCAAAATTACAAATTGGGATAATTTATTTACAATAAAACATAAAGAAACGAAATACTTTTTTTTTTCAAGTTATGGATTCTATTAAAAACAAGTTAAATACGTAAATTAATTAATATAACATTTTTGAAAGTATATGGAAGTATATTTTAGCAAGTTTATGAAAGTATAATATTTTTTACTCATTGTATATACATACATATCTACGTATCTACATCTCGGATTTCGGTACGGTGCATACATATATCCAGTTTCCTTCACAGGGGACATTGCAGAGCTGCTACTTCGCGTATCTCTAAACGGGAGATACGCATTGATGATACAGCTGATCTCGCCCGCGGGCGCAAATCGTCCAAGAACAATGACGAAGATACAAGGGGGCCGACTTAAGGGTCAGGAAGGATTCGAAATCGCGTGGGAAGGGCACCGTGACAAGCGACCACCACGTTTCGTTTCGTTGTTCGTGAACGCACGGATGTGCGTGAAGGGTAATACCTAAAGGGACGAAATGAGAGGGTGGAGGCAGCAGCTCACCACGTCATGCCACCCCGAAAAACCCTCGAGACAGTGCCGTCTTTTGCGAGCGAACTTTGCGGGCGCGTAATTTCATCACGCGGCACATAGACGAGAACAATTTCCTCTTCCACGAAAATTCGTGTCGTTTATCGAGAAAACGCCCACCAGACCGATCGGCATGCATGCCACATGCAATTCCAAGGAGTAGTTAACGTAATTCTGATGTTGACCAGATAAAGGCGCGGGGAGAAATTTCTTTGGCGGCTGAACGCCAATTTTGCCAACGTTCATTTAACTTCAGCCGACTCTTTTGTCTTCTTTCTATAATAAGAAGACACTATCATAAGGGTGATTCATGTAAATCGTTCTTACGAAATAGAAGCATTAGATGATTAAATTCTTCGAGATAAAGTCAGGATGTAATTTTTCGCATTAATCGAAAATCACGATAAAATAACATTATGATACGAACCAATTATCGTTTAAAGGCGCAATCTCAGTGCGAATGACATTGATATCTACGAAGCCAAGTTCGAACATAAAATTACAACGGCGAGGGGAGCACAGTGATCGTATTGTTAATGCGCGTGGAGCCGCAATAATGTAACTGCTGTTTGTCTGGCGCCTAAGGTCGCACAAAGAGAGGTCTTACCGCAATATCGGTAGATGTTCAATAATTACAATTATTAACGATATATCTATTAGCTGTCGCAATATTCCTGCGCGTCTTGGAAATGCAGCTTTAAGCAGAGCCAGTTAATATCCGCATCTCCTTGAACGTATTAATCTATACGTACTACTTACATGCGACTGTCCGTGCTTAATAAGTATTTTGCTAAAGGTTTTCCAATCTATTCAGAATTTATTGTTTTTTTCTCGTTATCTATATTTTAGACTTAACATCATATAATTTCTTTTTCATAATATTTATATAATTTAATATAATTTTTCTAATTCTATAACCTTTTCTAAATTATTCTCGACAATAGAAAGCAAACATTTCCGCACAATTATAATATCGCATTATGATATTTCAAGTTTGCATCAGTGTCATATTGTACGCAGACCAAATTAACACCTCCCAAGGCCATATCGTAATATACATCTGTATTTCAAGAGTTAATTTACATCCAGCAACGTTTACACGTATCCGAGCGTATTTGTTTGAACGCGAAGGAGGGTGCGACCCCGGGGTACTCTGGAGTGTGATGGATGTAGCAACTGCCGTTAACGCTCCGTTCCGCTTTAATCGAAGGCTCTCTCCTTGAAAAGCCTCGAGAGCCATTGCGGAGCCTCGCGTTCAATTAAATTCGAGGCACACTCGAAGGCGAGACAATGAAATCCGATCGCACATCGCGCGTCGCGATATGGATTGCCATCGACGTTTTACGTCGCGTGTACGTAACTAATTCACGACACGACGGTAAAATCGGGAAAGTAACCCGCAGTCTCGGGAGACAGGAACAAGGGGGATGGCGATGGCGCGTTCTCCTCTGACTCACCCTCGCCATCCGGAGAATTATGGGCGTCGAGTGTGTTCACCTTCTCATAAAAATTCAGAGATTCTCCACCTCCTCCTCCTCCTCCTCCTCCATGGACGGAAGAGAATCCGTAGGAGAAAAGTATTTATTATTGCGACGCGCCAAACACGAGCACTAATTGCTTTTTCCCGGGAATAGGATGATGTCGAAGCTACGGTTGCAACTGACATGGGAAAGAGATCTTTCGACTAGATCTATAAATAGATCACATTGCATCCTACATTGTCACCGTGATAATTTTTAAGCTGTGGGTCGAGCTGCACGCAATTTTACTGCTGCTGCTGCTGCTGCTACAGGCGCTTCGCAGTTTTATCGCGTTTTCTAGAAACCAAGTTGCGAGAGACGCAGTTTTACGAGCGTACTTTTCTCGGTGGCGATTATTATACGACTACCTCCGCGTCGCGACCGACAGTCTGGCTCTGCTTTAAGGAGATACTTAAGAAAGACGGATGACTTGGCGAAATTATTAATTGCACGACTCCTGCACTTTGCTATACGCATGTGCGGCTTGCGTTATTTTAGATTTTCCTGGTAAATAAATTCACGAGAAGATATATGAGGAAACGGTGTCGTCTCTGGTATAGCGCACAATAATTTGTGGTCACACGATTTGCAATCATATGATATTTTTACGATGAATGACAACGAAAACGAGGGATCACTGGCTGCTTCGGTCCCTCGATCCGTGTCTCTCGAGTTTCATTGAAACGCGAATCAAAGATATTTTTAAAATTACAAATTAGAAGATCCATGCTTATTTTTTATTTAACGTATCACACATCTCTCTTTCTTTCTCCCTCATAACTATATGTACAATGTGAGCTCAGTCAGAAGAGCAGCTAGTCGATGAAGCCAGATAGCTCTTAGAAAGTATCTAAATTTAAGAAGTGGCACCATCATCCTCTCTTCGATACGATTTCGTCGCGTGGCTCGTCATCTGTGCTTCCTCGTAACACGGTGAGGCGAACGTTGAAAGTAGAAAGTAGAAGAAAGCGAGAGCGACAGATTGTAGTGTAAAAGTGCGACCAGGGGGTCCCGGGGGCCCCGGTCGCGTTAACCAGAACGAGGAACGGAAAGAGAGAAGGAGAGCCCGAGAGGCGGCATGCGAAAAAATACTCTCTTGGCACTCGGCTTCGGCAGACGAGATAAATAGCGTGCGTGGGTGCGGCTCGACGATGTCTACGGGCCACACGCCACGTTTCAAGCGGATTGAGCGAGCGAACCACACGAATCCGTGAGGGGGACGACGCGAGAACGGAAGAAAGATCGAGAGAGAAAAACGAGGGAAGGCGGTAGGGAAGGAGGAGGGAAACACGCCGGTGCTACACAGACGAGGAGAGTTCTTACTCACGTTTTAAGTGCATCGACGACGTTTTAATGGCGCATCAGGTAGGAGTAATGCACGTCGCCCTTACGAGATTACTCGCGCAGTCCCCTTTGATTGTCGTCTCGCAGGGATATTTATGCGTTGTCGGGATAAATAGAAGATCCCGCGACGCGAATAGGGGAAAGTGAATGCGGAAAGGAAGGGGGGAGGAGGCATAATTAACGAATCGCGAGGGTGCAGGCGACTCCACGTGAGTGATATGCGCGCGATTGTCAAAAAAATCTCACCTGATTGTTGAAATTGTAACTGTAGCTTTGTCTGAGGCTCTAATGAGCTTTGTCGGCGCTTTTGTCGGTGGAGAAAGTTATTTCTTTAATTGAATAATTATCTCCGACTTTTGGTCGCGCCTGCCAATTTTCACTTGACAAAATAGAGAGAAATAATATAATGAATTAAACCAGTCTTTACCAACTATTTATTTTATTTACAAAGTTTTGCGGGTATTTGATAAAAGATATATTTAAATATATAACTTGTCAAATGTTGCGATAAATGAAAAATTAAAATGGAATGAATAAATTGTATGGCCAATTAAATGGCTTGTTAATGCGCTATGCGTGCGATCTCTTTTGGAATTAATCCGCATTATAACTCCTGAATTGCCAATTATGAATCATTATATCAGAGCGCAAATCATTTCGACATATTGCCGAAGTCCGACTTGCTGAGCGTGTCTCGTGATTTATACGACGTCTTGTCATTAGCTCATGGGTGGCAAATTACGAACTAACTATAATTTATAGCCAATAAATATGACGCGTATTGTGTGCGAGGCGGCTATCGTCGCACATATTTGATGACCACGAAACGACGATTTAACAGTCGAATACAATGACGATTTATCTCAATCTTTGCTGAAAAGTACAAAAGAGATATTTCTTATACCGCTCTCTTATTGTTTTTTTTTTTTTTTTAATAAATGTACTTTCTTCAGAATATTAACTTTTAATAATGAAGCAATTTCCTTTATTAATTTCTATAATGTCATATACTTTTACGTAAACATTTACATCGATATTTTATAAAATATTACAAAGAATACGCAATTCTTTCGTAACTTTTTTACTCAATTTATGCCACACATTTTTATATTTTTATAATTTCATCTGTGATTATTAATTGGTTCTATTATTATAATTAAGAAATTAAGTGACGAGAAATAACAACGGTTTTAACTTACAACTTATTAAGTAGACATTATTGTATAATTTATCAATATAATTGCATCGAGGTGTAACGTTATCAAAATTTATCAATTTGATCATTTAAAGATTAATGAATTTCTTTTTGGACATTTTGAATGTAAAGATCATTCAACTTCTTTAGTTCTCCGTCGTCGAATTAAAAGCGGAAATCAAGATGCTCGAATCACACAATTGAATTCTGACGCAATGCGTCATGCGATTGTCGCGTTTACCCACCTCAGGACCAGAACGATTTGCTTCCAGAATCTTTTGAATATTCCACTAAACAATAATTATTCAAAATGAATATCACTTTCATCTCTTTTTATCAATTTTATCGTTACAATTCTCGCGTTCACGATAATAATTTTAGCAAAATACCGAGAGATGTTCTGATATTTTGACCCACATAAATAAAATAAATAGTGAAGCCTAGTTAATTTATTTTAATTTATTGTTTCCTTCTGTTTATATATTTATCTATTATTATTATTTTGTCAATCAAAAATTGGCAGATGCGACAAAAAAAGTCGAGATAACTATCCAATTAAAAAAAAAAAACCTTTTTTGCATCAAAACTGCCAACATAGCTCATTAGAGCTTGAGATAAAGCTATAGTCACAATTTCATTAATTAGGAATTTCGATATTGGTGCAGCTTATTTTGATACATCGATGTGAGAATGGGACTCTCTGTGGAAACGGATGAATCTCGAGAATCTCGCTCCATCGGTGTTTTATTAATACACGTGCCTGCATACTCACATGTGGACATGATGCAGACACACGTACTGCATGCCACGAATATTTGTCTTACTTCCTCGATAAAAGGCCGCCCTGTTTATCCTTCGCATTTCTGGGGCTCTCGCGGGCTATTTTGTTAAAGATCAGGGTGAAGCGCGACGTGGTCCCCGGGGTGATCGTATCGCAGCGAATTTTCATAGCAATCGAGATACACGTCATCTTTCGATCGTGAGGCCGATCAATCATAGATAAACTGTGGCAGTTCGTTTGTCGACTGTGCGGGACGTACGAACATTCAATCTCGATTCAATTCAATTCGGTTCTGCGAATCGAACGTTGGTGGAAATCGGCTTTAAAGATTACTCCCCTGTTGGTGAATTTTTGAAAAATCAACGGGCAACGCACCTAATCTATTAAAGGATAAATAATGTTTATTGGAAGCAACAAAAGTACACGTGTCTGAAAATTTTTATCTGAAGGATGGAAATATCGACTTACTATTTCTTTAAAATTTCTTTAAAATTTCTTTTCAGCTTGCGCGCAATTGAATACTGCGAGAATGGGAATTTTCCTGTGGAAACGGAAAAAAATCGGAACGACGTCTATTGTCTATTCTTTAGCATAGAAATGTAACTTGGCACTCTTGTCAGGCGAAGAATGAGAAACAAACGAAAGAAAAAAAATATTTATTCTGAATTAAAGAAATATTTATTTTGGATTAATGAAGCATTCGACCGCGGTACCAGGAAAAACGTTTTTCTTTAAATTACCAAGAGATCTATTCAGAAGCGGAATAATAAACAGATAAGATAAAAATTTTTGGAGGAAATTTCATGCTTTTAGAATTTGTGAGAAATCGAATATAATCAAGTGAATTCTCGCGTCTTATTAAAAAAGATAGAAAATGGAATTTATTAAATATTTAATAAAGACTTGCAGTCTTATTCTATAACTGTTAACGACAATTTCATTAGCGTTGTAATATCGTTGCGCAGTTTTTCTATCATATATTTTATGTAACGACGTTATAACGATAATGAAACTTTCATTAAGAGCTATGAGATAGGTCTGTTGAGTGAAAGCGTGACATCATGATGAAATTCTAATTCATTGTAATTATTTTTATATTCTGGTAATTATTCGATTTTTGTGAAAATGATTGGTCTTCCCGAGTCTCACTTTTCGTGACACTAACGAATTTTCTGTCTCACAAAAGAAATGTATTCGACAGAACAGTAGAATTGTCTCATCCTTCTCACGTAGGTGCTACGGAACTTTTCTCTGCCAAATTAAAGCAGTCTAAGACGTTTCCATTCTCACTCAACGTGCATATCCTACACGGAAAGAACAATTTTGTTAAAATACAAATCTGAAAATAATTACGTTGAACCGTTTAAAAAATTGTATCGAATGTTTAACTTGGTTGCTAGAACGTGAAAACTGTTTGCAGCAACATTATCATACTTGGGCGTCCTACATAATTATTTGGATCGCTCAACGTAAAATTATTTTTCGATCTGTAGCTAGGTAAATTTTAAGATACTGCAATAAAATTGTTCTCTCCGTGAATAGATCGAACAAAGGTCGTTATGTCATTGCACAATCGACAAGATTTACTCGTTTTATACCTGGTGAGACGGCAAGCGCGAGGAAGGCAGCGGCGGCAGCGACATAAAGTATCCTGATGAGAGCATTTCCCGTGCCGCGCCGTCTTCTGCCCGGCCTCTTCTGGGCGGCACGACAGCAGCAGGAGTCATCGTCGCAGCACACCCTCGCCGTGGAGTCGCCGTACGACGTTGGTTGCACATCGAGGACGACGTAGGCCTTTTCATCCTCCTCCTTCTCTTTCCCGTAGGGCTCTTCCTCACCGTCGGCGTCCTCGAGCAGGTCGGCGGCCGCCGATGCACGACGTCGACGCGGCGATCTCGCTCGGCGCGGGTCGCCGGCACTGCGGTTACCGCCGCCGCCGCCGGCACGGTCGATCGCCGGCTCGCCTCGATACATGGCCTGCGGGAGCAGCGACGACGACGGTGGCCAGCAACGTGCCACCGGAGTCGGCTGCGCTCGTCAACGTATCCTGCCCGCGGTGCCCGCAACTACACCCGCGCCAGTACTACCTTCGGCGGCCCAGTCCCTCACCCTGCCTGCGACACCGTGCGACCTGGCGACGAGATCGCTGCTACGAGGCATTACCGCTACCTGGGCCGTCCGAGCCGAGCTACCACTAGCCACCGGCACACGTAGCACCAATCAACCAACCAACTAACCGACCGCGATCAACCGATCAACTGACTAACCACTTGAACCCTTTCTCAGAGCCGTCGCTCTCTCTCTCTCTCTCTCTCTCTCCCCCTCTCTCTCTCTCTCTCTTTCTCTCTCTCTATTTCTGGTCCGAATCTGCTACCGATCACTGTATTCCTGCCAGCAACGATATCTCGACGGTTGTACTATCCCTGCGAAAAATACGTTTTGTGAAATGATAGCGGACGATCGCGGCGGTACGACGAGATAGTCCGTTTCGCGAGGACGCGCTTTTTCGTTCTCGGATTTACCGTCAGGACGACGACCCTGACGCGCCGCGCTGCTCCTTTCACGTGACACACGTTCCGGAGTGCCGTAGTACCGTGACGCGTGACGCACCGACGACCGACGAGGGTGAAGGCCTCGAGGAATCCGCGTATTATATCCGCCGCGTCGGAGGGAAGAAACCCTCCAAACGTATACGCGCTACGTATTAACGATGACACGCGTCGAGCGCGGAAGGAAAGAAGGGTTCAACTGTCTCTGTCCCTTTCAGCACCCTTTCTCTCTCTTTCTCTCTCTCTCTCTCTCTCTTTCTCTCTCTCTCTTTCGACTGTCTTTGTCCCCTTTTGCTTTTCTCTATTCGAAACTCGACGACCACCCTTGGTCGCGCGACGAGGAACTACCACCAAGTGCCATCGAGACAACACGTTCTTCCTCCACCTTTTCTGTCGAACGACTGACTACTACAGCTGGTGCGTCGTCCAGCGCGCCTGGACACTACCACCGTCCGGTAGGAAGTGTCGGCTGCCACGAGGTGGACACCTCTGCGAGGTCTTGCCAGCGGCGGCAGCGGCGGCAGCGGCGCGGCGGTGGCGGCGGTGGTGGCGGTGGTGGCGGTGGCGACGGTGGCGGCGGCAATAGCGGCGGTAGCAGCACCGGCGGTAGTGGTAGCACCGTAAAGGCGGTAGTAGCGGCGGCGGTGGCAGCTGCAGCTGGTGGTGCACCGGCGCATCGAGCAATTGTGCTCCGCTCGTGCACGGTGGTACCGAGTACGTAGCGGATTAGCAAATCAGTGGTTCAGCGTTCGTTTAAGCAGGACCTACCCGGTGCGCGCGGAAGCTTACCCCCTTTCGTGCATTTTTTACAACTTTAGTTCAATTCGTACAGTATTTGCTGGAGTTTGCGTTCGCAACTCCTTCACGACGGTTCCGATAGACAATCCAGCCACTTTTCAGCTGGACTCTCTCTCTCTTTCTCTCTCTCTCTCTCTCTTTCTCTCTCTTTGCCAGAATGTCTGTCTGAGCGCGCTCTTTCTGCCTCGACTATCTTTCTCTCTCTCCCTCTCTGTTAAACAGTGCGCTTCGTTATTTTTTTTTTTTGCTGTCGCAGAGGAGCAGACCGATCCGTCACCGTGAACTCTCGCTCGCGCACTGTCGCGGCTCTCTCGCTTCACTGACTGGGGGGTAACGCGCCTTTGCGCCGGCTGCCAGCAGGCCAGCAGCACGAGCAGTGGCGAAGCTCTCTAGCACACGGCCAGCTACTAAGCAGCACCACGCACGACGGGCAGCCTCTCGACTGCCCTCGACTGCCGTAAGTGTGTGTCTGCCCGCCCGCCCGTGTCGGCGCGGTGCGGCGCGGCGTGCCGCGGCCTCGCGCGCAGGCGGCGTCGGCGTCGGCGTGCGTCGAGCGGAACGGCGACAACGCCGTTAGTCGGCGGAGCTGCGAGCGAGCGGCTACCGGCTAAGGTAGAGGTGGTGAGCACTCTTCTCTTCGCTCTCTCGCTCTCTGCGACGACGGCGACGACGACGACGACGACGGCCTTCGCGACATAGCGCCGGCGGCGGCGGCGGCGGTGGTGGCGGCGGCAGCAGCGCCGCCGCGACGCTCGCGACGACGACGTCGCGATGGCCCCGGAAGGAGCGCCCCGTCGATGCCATCGGCCTGGGCCGAAATCGATGCCCCGCCGCAACGCGGCGTCTGAAACGCGGCACCCCCGCGACCTGTGCCACACACCACCGCCACCACGGCCACACACGCTTTACCCCCGGCACAGGGGTATACCGGGTGTCCTATTTTGCCCCGCGGTACTCTTCGGTTCGCACGAAGATCGCTTATTAAAAAATGCCATTTTTTCTTCTTGTGTGTGATTTTTTTTAAACTTAATGACAATTGAAAATATTTTTTTAGTCGTACAGAAATAGAAAGAAGATCCCATGCCAAACAACCTAGAAATATATAGCAACAGTTTGGCAGACAAATGTATACCTGAACAGCAATGTGATTTTAAATATAAAAAGAAATAATTTTTATCGTTGAAACTTTCTATATCTATTAATTTTAATGTGATACATGATATAACATGAAACACGTCCAATTTCTCTCATTTGAATTCCCAATTTCAGCTTTATTATTCGTCTCTTCGCTTTAGAAAGTACAAATTTTTTATTCTTGAATTAAAACACCCTGTGCATCTTGTGCACGAAACTTACGACCATCACTTGTTATTGTGTAAACGTATATTGCACAAACATA
This sequence comes from Solenopsis invicta, assembly GCF_016802725.1. Taxonomy (NCBI): domain Eukaryota; kingdom Metazoa; phylum Arthropoda; class Insecta; order Hymenoptera; family Formicidae; genus Solenopsis; species Solenopsis invicta. Next base: position 16,377,262 of record NC_052673.1, read on the forward strand.
AATGTACATTTATGGCTGTGTGTAAATTTGGCCACGTTGTACGTGTCTAAAGTGTTACACAAGCATGCGGCAATACAGTGCACACATTACCCACCGTAGCACTCATACATGAGTATACATAATCGAACTCGGACGCACGTACAAATACACGGACACGCTGAAAGCATTGGATGGGAGAGACGTGCCAGAAGGCGAGATCCTGAGGAAGGAATTTCCTTCGATTTATCGAGTTGCCTTTAAATATGCATTGCCTCGTTCTACATGTTGAGCATATTACTCAACAGAAATAGAGAGTCCTCTCCCCTCCCCTCTTCTATATTTGTCAAATAGAAAAGTCCCATCGTTGATATAATAAAAGAAATATGTCACGATTCACGTATTTCTTTTTTCGCAAATTGCAGGATGAAAATTTATAGCAGCTCTATGCACATATATTGCGCAGATATATCTAAAAGATAGACGCTCTTTTTCCTAAAAATGTATAATGCGTGCGAATATATATACATATATATTTATATATGCGGGTACTAAGAAGTAATATATGCCGCCAGCAATATCGAGTCTGGAGTTTGCGTGAGTTTTCATTTTTTTTTTTTTTTTTCATTTTTATCGCATCGCGTGAATATGCATATAGGTGGAGCGATAGAATTTTCTGAAACTATAGCAACCCTGCACGAGGCAACAGAGTTGAGAATGCAATACGGTTGCATTTCAACGTGATACAAGTGCACGTGCTGCGAGGACGTATGTAGAACGTATTTGTACGTTATTTTTACAGTTAATTTGATTTGAATATTCAAGGTATCCTTGACCGATAAAATATAGTAAAAGTAATGTAAGGATTAAGTAATATAAGTATAACATAAATCACAATTTTATGTTATACAATGTTTGCTTGTCTTCGGTCTACCGCATCGATCTATAAATACTCTTCTTTTATTCCTGCATTTTGGCAACAGTCTTGCTACGCGTAAAAAAATTATTGTCTATGAACAACGAAGATTCTTTTTAACTGAAACTGTATTCCGCGAAATATTGCCAGCGAGCATTATTGCGACAAGTCTAATGAAACGTCACTTTCCAACTTGCACTTTTCATAAAGAAAGGATTAGATTGTAAAACAATTGAACAGATTGTGAATGGCTCACTCGATAATATCTAAAGTTAGGTACTAATTTTTATAAACGTCGATATTCGTATATTTGAAAGAAACTTAAGACCTTGTCGAACCGTCGTATATTTACCGCGAACTAATTTTGTATTTTATATAATCTTAAAATCAGTTAACGAAATATTTAAACATTGCAAAGCGTCGAATTCATGAAAAAAATTCTACAGTTAAAAAAAGTATTGACGGCACACTGACACGCGTGATTACTCGTATTGACCACCGAGTCCATCTCCCGGCTAATTTTGGGCTTCCAAAATTCGCATGGGATCCCCTCGACCGACCAGGAGTCAATAGACTCTTCGTTGCGGCAGATGTGCGTATCGATTTCGGAACGTCATCGATTCGCGCGTATATCCCTAAACGAACGCGATATCGCACACCTCGCTCTTTGAGATGCCGGCGACTCCTCGTGTATGCTGTCTTCGTGCTGCTTCACGTTGCGGCGGCGTCGGCGTCGGCCAGCAGGCACGCAGCGCGAAGCAGGGGGTTCTACAGGGGGAGCACCTGGAAGGGCCACTGGGTGGCCGGCATCACCCTCGCCAGGTGGCTGCAACTTGTTGTTGCGGGACCCCGCGACCTACGTGGGCCTTCTTTCTCCCTCTTTTATGTGTGCCCTCCTATCAAGTCTCTCCTCTTCGTACCCTCCTTCGCGTGGTTCCGCATTCACGATTGTGTACTATAAATCCGGTATTCTTGGTTTTGCGTTAAAACGACGAACATCGCGTTCTTCGTTTTAAATCGGAAAATACAATTTTGTGGAGGGGGAGAGGGAGGAGTGGAGGAGGGCGACATAGAAACAGATGCAAGATGGACTACGATTGAACGAGCAGTTGTGTGGCCAGTATATTAAGTCACGTCGCAGCGAATGCGAAATTGTGTATTACGAAATTTTTTTGCAATTTTATTTTTTAATTTAATCTCGTTTCACATATTTTTCAATGAAAGTAATAATGAATAAAGCAATAATAGAAATATACATTTATTTATTTATTCAACGATAATGTTCCGTTAGCAGATTTCTTTAAACATCTATAGTTTCGCATTCCGACGCCAATTTTTGCTGACGCTAATTCTTTTTTACTTCTCGTCTCTTCAGCAGTATTTTTCTACAATGATTCTGCACGCATGATTTTATTCGTTTTAAATCGTCGCAAACGTGAATAAAAGTAGATTGCGATGGCCGAAGACGGAGTGCTCGAAAGACAGCTGCTTTCACGCATCATTTACGGCACCCGCTGCCGTTATTTTGTGGGATGACACCTCTTCCAGGTACAATCACACCGCTGAAAGAACGATGCGTGAAACCTCGTGTCACGCGATCTCCAAAAAATAAGGAAGTGGACACTGTTGGAGTGGCACGCGCCATATAATGTCCCCTTTCTTTTTACAGCCGTTGACTTTTTGATCGGGGATGCAAGAAAAGTTTCTTATATGCTTCAATCTCTCGTCTCTCCTATTTTTAAGCACGACTCTTATACTCGCGATAACATTAATGGATTTGCAATACAAGTTACAAAGATTATTTTTATTTGATAACTACATGTATTCTAAATGATTCGAAAGTCTTAATTAATAAATTATTAATTTTTATGTCTCTGCACCCGCATTTACAGAAGTGTCAAGATTGCGGAAATTTTCACCTTTCACCGTAAAAATATGTATGTTGCATGTATTATAATGAGTCAGTGAAAATAGGGTCATCTATTTACTAAAGCAACGTCTCAATAACATCAGAATAGATCGCATAAATTAACTCGAACCAACAAATTTGCGCTCGATAGATATTCTTTCGAGCATGCTGTCAGAAAAAATTTCCATCTATCCGCTGTTCATAAATCGATGGAACGATCGATGAGATCTGCATGAATACCAGATTGCAACAATCTGTTAAACAGCACGAATACATTGTTGGACATCCGCGCGCGAACAATTTAATTTTCGCCGCAGAGAATCCCTGTGTGTGTGTGTGTGTGTGTGTATCTCGTGTAAGTTCCACTTCAGCATTGAATCGAGCTGCATTTCGACGGTCTATAAAAGAACGAAATGACGGGAAGGACTTTTCGGAGGGTGGGTGGGGGGCAATCTTGAGAGAGACGTCGGGAGAAGAATTGTGCGTCGGGGGTTACTGAAACAGAAGTGGGACACTCGCGGCGAAAGGGGTTGGCCCTCGCGCACTGTGACAACGGCAAAACTCGAAACGACGTCGTCGTCGGACTTGGCTTCCGGCCATTTCCCGGCTATCGATCCACGAAGCGTTACGAAGCTGCCCCACGTGCAATTATAGGTATATCGTGTGTATATAACACCGGCAACTAGGTGCATTATCCTTGTCCCGCAAGGATGATCCACAAAAAAAATTTATGCGTCGCCCCTAGGGACGACCCTTGATTAATTATCCAAGAAGATAAACTATCCTATCGTGGTAATTTACATCAGTTATCATTTGAATTTACTGAATTGATGATCAATCGTCATTTTAGTTGACATTCAGTCGTAATATTTTTTGAGACATAACATTGCAAATCAATTGCGATCCAATATCTGATACCTCACGTTTACTTTCGGACTTCATGTTTCTTCTTTGCGTACTTACGATAATGGTAAAATAATGATGTTAATATATTATAAATCTCTGTAACATTGACATTAACATGCGTTATATTAATATAGCGCTGGCCGCATGAAAAAAAAAGACGCTGGCTATTCTTGGCGCGAGATAAATCGGTGTGAACGACTCCAGGTGCATACACCGAGGAAACCCCTCGCAATCGTTGGCAAACCCGTAGCCGGTGAACAGTCGCACACGTATACGGTCGGAAGCGACCCAAATGCGAGCACAAACGTAGATTAATAACGCTGCTGCGATAATGAAATTGTAACACGTGGCACGTGAAATTTGCAGTTACATTCTCCGCGCGACGTGCCCCCATCGACCCAGAAATCGACCCGGAAATCTTCCCAGCACGACGGATCGATGTACATTTTACGCCATTCTCAAAAGCGAATTCGGGCAACGCGAGAAAGAGAGTACGCATTGTGGGAACGTGAAGAGCCAGATTTGTCATCAACGTCGTCGTAATCGCGTTTCGGTCAGGTGTAAGGAACACGGTGAGAGTCCGCCCTACATGAGTACGACACGAGCGTACGTTTCCACGTATGCGTGGAATCGATAACTGGGAATTAGTCTGCCCGGCTGTCTCCCAGAACTAAAATGCGAGCGTACGGCGGGAGAAAAATTTAGTCGATCGCCCTTAGGAACCGATGTATTCACGCGACTTCTGCTTATTACCGCCGCAAATATCGAAAGAATAGCCGACTAACATCAAAATTTAACTTCTGCTTGCAAAAGCTTTTTTATAAAATATGAAAACAACGATTTTATACGGTGCCTTTTCATTATCAGCATTGAGAAGCCAAAATACAAAGATTTATTTTTAATTTTAGGTAGAAATTACATAAGGCACGCAAAGTACGAATAAGAGAAAATAAATTCACTTGCTTGTGTCTCTGCATCTTCTAGCGAGTAATCAAGAATTTAGCACGATGAAATATTTAACAATTATTATAAATCACTAAAAAATAATATAATTTGTTGATTTTTTTAAAGAAACATAATATTTCTAAAAAATATCAGAATGACAAAGTGCTTCTAATATAGCAAATATTTTTATTTGAACTACTTTTTACAAATTTTATAATTTCAACATTTTTAATTTATTTAAAATGCGTCGAGTTAATTATGAAGAGGAAATATCTTTTATTCTCAATTAATCTATCAAATATTCTAAAGTAATTAAAATTGATGAGTAGTCTTGAATAATGTTTATAGCTATTGGTTCATTAGTTGTTGTGTGTCGCACATCTTTTCTTCTTTTTCTTGTTTGCTCTAACTGTATACGTGTCCGGAGGTATTGTCATACGCGTAAGAAACACTACCCAGAGAAGGGGTGGCAAAGTAAACGCGCGCGGTAGAATAAACGAAAATGTACCCATACGAGAGAAAGAGAAAAAGAGAGGAAGGGAGACGGGGAAAATATCACTATAGACGGTACCGAGGATCAATACGTCACGAACACGGTCACAACTATTCGTGCATGCACATGAGACTGCACACCGTGCAAACCATCATATACCGAGGTAATTCTTCTGCACATTATATCATAATTATGTATAGTCGTGAGCTAAAAGGTTGCAACACATTTTCTTCGATTGTTTTTGAAATGTAGACTTGCTCATCAAACGGCGAACGTCATTGGTTCTTACCTGTGGATCCAACCAATTAAGCATCAAACTATCTACCATCAAAGAAAATGTGTTGCAACCTTTTAGCTCACGACTATACATCGCCATACGAAACGGCTGACTTCGCATAGTACGTCAACATACGTAATAAGATTGATTGTTGCTTGTTATATGAAGTACATTTATATAATGCTCGATATATTGTACACGATAGATCAGAGATTGATGGTCACTTTTTCTTAAATTTATTTCAAGATTTATGATTTTTATTGTCTTATATTTGATCCAGTAGAGAATTCTGGCGATGCTTGCAATTTGTATGTCAATAAATTATAGCACAAATCTCTTAATAAAATTTTTTTTTCCATACATTCGATAATCTAAAGAGATAGAGTCCTTAAACTACTTTATCTTCTTTATCGATGCAAAAACTGCAGGAAGCTTTCTTTTTATCGTGATAAAAAGAAAGTATTTAATTATTTTTAAAGAAACTTAAAAGTCATTCGAATGTAATTCAATGGAAAAATATTAAACATAACTACTTTACAGATGTTTTAAAAGTAGAATAAAATTTGTTTTATTGTTATAGAGTATATGCTTTTTCTAAATAAACAAATATATGAACGTAAAAAAAGAAAAAAACAAATTATGTTAAAAAATAAATAAAAATTCAATTATTAAATTAATAAAATGAAAGAAAAGGGAAAGAAAGAAAAAGAGAAAAGGGGAGGAAAGAGTTGGTTTTATATTTTCAAAATAATAGATTATATGTTGATAATCATATTATTTTTCTCGTCAATCTTTTTATTTTTAAATTAAATATTGAAATGCATTGACACATACCACGAAAGTAACTGAAAAGAAAAAAAGACATATAACATATAAAAAATACTACAAGTAATGAAAGAAATTGTAAAGTTGAAAATAACTTCTGTTATTTAGAAAAAATTTATTTTCTTATAATATTCACTAATTACTTGAGATCGTTATAAAAATTCTAACTTGACATCCATTATAGATTTTTCGTTTTTAGTTCTCTCAAATCGCCTGCTTAAAAAGAAAAAAAAACATTTAACTCAAAAATTTATATCTTTTACATAATTGTTGTAAAAAAATAATATTTCATTTTTTAAAATCTTAATTTACGTTTCATTTTCGTTCAAAATGTTAGTTACCATATTTTATATATATGTACAGACTATTTATTATATTGTACTTCCAGTAAGTTTTATCGTGAAACTCATTCCACAAGAGTTTGTACGATGCGGGTATACTAGTTGAAAAAATCTTCAACTTCCGCCAACTCTCTCACTCGTGCCTGTTGATGGGCCCAACGAGTCTCTGCTAGTTTGTCAGATAATCCCCATTTGTCATGATAAACGCGTTGACCGCAAGTTGGGCACTTCTTACCCCCTTAAGAACACAAGGATTTCTTTTTAATCTTTCTATGACATAATATAATGTCTAGAATAAAAATTTTATTTTTACCATGGAATGGCGGAGTCTTCATATATGTCACGAGACATTTCAAATGAAAGAGATGACCACAATAAAGTCTTTCGGCGTGGAAATCTCCATTTTCGTCGGTTACAATATCTTCTGGATTTATTGGTAAACACGTTACTTTGCAATGTTGACAAGGTTCTTGCGGAAAAGCTTTCACGCTTCTGAACAATTTATAATAAAATTAAATTAAATTAAAAAAAATTGTAATAGATAAAAATATACACATGTAAGAATAAAAATTACTTGATGAGAAAGGAAGCAACTGTGTTCAACGATGGTGATGGTGTGAACGGCTGTTGTTTCCTCACTGGTGGCTCGACACATTGCCTTGCTAATTCCCTTCCTTGTCCAACTAGATAGCGATTGAACAGAGGTGGGAAATTCGTATCAACATCACTGAAACTGTAAATAAATCATGTATGTTAGTCATTTTGTTACGACCATGTTAATTTTATAGACAAAAATTGAACGTACATTACACAATTGGTGGGATAATTATCTGGTACTTCAAGCTTGGTCTTGAAATAATATAAACCTTGATGCAGTGTTACATTAATGCAAGAATTCTTCTGTTTTAACTTTAATTCATCCTTATCCCCTAAAAGCTTTTTCAACATTGATATTTCTTCATAGCAGCAGATGAGAGGATTTTCCTCAATGAAATTCCTGATAAACTTTAAAACTGGCAATATCTGCAAATACAAGAAGTCATTATATTGAATCTGTATGGCTATTAAATACGAATCTAAGTATAAACCTGCGCTTTGTTCAGAAAACGCTTGCACTCTTTTTCGCAAACTTCTGCTAGTCCGTCAAGCAACTTTGCAGACAGAGTTTTGCTCTTTAACTCGACAAACAACGGCGAAGCAGGATAATTTTCTTGGAACTGGATACATACAACGAGTTGTTTGAACGGCGTTTTTCTGCAATGAAAAAAAATGACAAATAACAATAGTGAGAAACGATTTTGCCACTGTGATGAAAGTATGATATGGAGTTTCCTTACGTTATTTCGACACGGACCATGCTCCGTACACAAGAGACGAGGCGGCTTCCGTCGATGACATTGTGGCACAGCTGTGATACTTCTTGCAATTCATCGTCGATAAATCCCATGAGCAAGTGAGATCGTATTATGAAGAGATCCTCGATTTTTGATAACTAAATAAAAACAATCAGAAAATTGACATAATCATGGTACGGCATAACCTTCAGGTCACGATCCAATGAGTCGAATTGCGTAGTAAATAATAAACTACGATCGACTTTTACATTGACACGTTGCGATATTAATCAAGCGATCACTTTTTGATCGATCTTCTATTCTCTTCGACGTTTTCTTGCAAAAGATCGCAAGCTTGGAAGCCGACTAAACCTACATAAAAATACACACATACACACACGCACGCACGCAAACACACACACGCACACACGAACACACACGAACACGCGCGCGCGCACACACACAACACACACAAGTATTTCGAAATGTAATACCGCCTAGAAATGTCACGTGATACTGTTGTGTACTATTTAGGAAGTGATTGAAAAGTGAAGAATAGCGTGTTTTATTAGCCCGAAGGATGAGTTGATTAGAAAAACAAAAAAAAATATAAATATAATAAATCGGATTAACAAAAATTTTTATTCTTATTTCGTATTGTTCAATATTCTTTTAATAGAAGATGAAAGTTTGAATTATGCTGTATATTTCAAGATCATGTCTACATTATTTACTGTATTTATCTATATATAATCTCTTTTCATTATAGACAATAATATTACATATAGATACAAACAGTATAAATTGAATATCTCAATATATGAAAAAATATATAAGTTATATAATTGTTCATATATTTGACTTTAAAATAAATATACATATGATATATTAAAAGTAAAAAGATGGAATATAATTTTCACTATTTCTGATGAAATCTGAATCCTCTATGAATAATTTAGTATTGTGTACATCGATGACACGTAAAACAGTTTATATTTTGTACACGTAATGTGGATGATTTATATTTTATGCGTAAATAGTCAACCTCGGGGGTTGAAATGTTCCCTGTTTTGTAACCGACAAACGTCAATACACCGATCGTCGCTATATTAGAGTAATAGTGCCATCTAGTGAATAACTTCGACAAAAGGTACCTAACCTATTCTACGTATGCTCTACCACGAGGGCCACGAGGCGAAAACTGATTGAAAACAGTTACAAAGAGTAATGTTGTCTTCTAACAGCAATCAAAAAGAAGAAAATATAAAGTCAGCTTCACGGCCATAATCAATATTAATAAAGTCCAATACATATAGTGTAGTGTAGTGTTAATTGCAAGACTGGAAAATGCATCGAGTAACTGATGCGAAAGAAGTAATTCTGACAAGCGACACTACCGGGAAGAGTTGGAGTGCCGCTGTGTGGGATCCTCGAAATGGTTCTATGTTGTCTATGTACAAGAACGCGACGGCACTCGGACAGCGCAGCCTTCAGCTTCTGAGCGACAGCTACATATTGGGTGCAGACGTCACAAAACCACGAATACACATCTGGCCGCTGAACAACCCGTCACCCTTGCCCAACATCCGACTAACCACTCCAGGCAAGGTCAACGCCTTGACTTCCACACCGAACGGCTCCTATATAATCGCCTCGGTGGCCGAAAAGCTGTTCATCTGGCAAACATGTAATGGCAGACTACTGGCCAATTTGACGAAGCACTATCAGACCGTCAACTGTCTGGTCACTACCAAGGACGGTTCATTATTCGCCAGCGCTGGCGAGGACAGCCTCGTCTTCGTGTGGTCGCTCTACAGCGTGCTGAACGATGCGCATTGCTCCCCAGTTCATACCTTTTCCAACCATAGTTTACCAGTCAAGGATCTACACTTCGGTCACGGTGGCGCCCGTACGAGATTATACACAGTCTCGTTGGATCGAAGCATGAATATTTATGAGCTTGGGAGCGGAGATCTCCTAGTCTCGCTGGTGTTTGACGCGCCGCTCACAGCAATCGCCGTGAACATCCGCGATAGTGAACTCTTCGTAGGTTGCATGACCGGCGAGATATTCCAGTGTAACTTGCATGAACCGCCACGCGGAATCGAGCATCATGTCACAGTGAACACGGACAACGTGAATGAAGAGAGCGCCGTGTTCGAAGCACACAAATCAAATGTAACTGCTCTGTCGGTATCATTGGACTGCCGTACTCTGCTGTCTGGATCTACTGACGGTGCGGTCCATCTCTGGGACATCGCCAGCCGGCAGGTGCTCAGGACCATCGAGCATAAAGCACCAGTTACCGCTGCATTTTTCGCTCCAGGATTCGACAATTTTCGCGCTTCCGTTCTCAAACCGCGCTTACAGGTGCATAATTTGCAGAGAACATCGGACGACGGAGGCAAAGAGAGCGTTATTGAGGTTGTCTCCAGAGGACGAGATCCGGCGGAGATTCTGAACTTTGAATCTTATGAGGATGGTAGCAGCGATTCTCGAAGGTCGGATGTGACGTCGAAGGTGGAGGATCTACAGAAAGAGATTAAGAAGTTGAAGAAAATTAATGCCAGTATATATCAGTATGGCGTTACGCATATTTTAAAGAGGATAGCTAATGGAATTGATAAAACCGACTGACAGAGTGCATTGGAAATATAACCAGATTGTATTTTTTGCCAAGAGACTGAAATTTCTTTTATATATTATGTTATAGAATTTATATAATGACAGTGTTATTATAGATATACTTTCTATGAAAATTTAATTAAAATATTTTTTTTATTTCTGAAAGATATGAATAATATTCTACAAAACTTGTGAAACATAGTTATGAAAAAAGTTAAAAAATAAAATAAAACTATCCAAGAATATTCTTTATTAATAAACAACCCCGCACACTTTATGTGAAAAAAACGGTTTTAGGCCAAATTGGCTAAATTTTTTATATGTGGTTGCTTTTAGAATGCTGATTGAAAATTGTAGTGAGCATGACCTCAGAGAGCTCTATTTTTATTGTTATTGAATAATTACTTGGATATAATAATGAACTTCATTAAAAACTTTATCTGATTTAGATTATATTTTTAAATTTTGCTTTGTTAAAAAGGTCTGAAAGAAAGCTGGAAGGTTGCAGGAAAATTTTTAAAAAGTTATCGCATTTTGTCGTGTGATTACAGGTGGTGGACCGGACGGATACGTATAAATGATAATAATATGTATATTAAATTACGGTTATACTAATTTCCAGCAATTTTTAATAATTAATATTTCGGTAGCTATTGTAAAAATTGAAAAATGATACAGGACTTTTTCATTTAGTTTAATTCGCTCTATCTACCCATAAACGATATTATAATTAATATTAAATTAAATATTAAACACTGTATATTTTACACATATTACTCACGCGTGCGTGCACATACATAAGCAAACACAACATGTGACCGGAAACTAATATTTTTAACAAACGAGAGTCTGTAACATAGAATTAAGAAATGACACGCTATTTTTCATCAACCCACTTAAAATACGATATTATAATTATCTTTTATTGCCAGTATAGCACTGCTGCAGGAAGCTTTTAAAAAGATTTCAACCTCTCACATTTTATATGCAACACTTTTGATAAAATTCTGCGAAATGTGATAAAAATGTTTTTAAAATTGATTACATTTTTTGCTTGGCGGATTGATCGAGCAAAGAAATTTTAAGTTTAGTTGTAATAGAAGTACAAGAATATCACGTAAATAAAATATTTTTTTATATATTTTATGCATTTTTTTATTAAATATTTTTAAAATGATATTATATTTATATTTTATTAATCAAATTGCAAATGAAATAAAAATGTAAAATAGAAACACTGATTGTATTTTATTTTTAATTTCTATTGTAATTTTTTAATAATTGTAATCTTCTGAATATAATAAATTTAAATATTATTTCTGAAGTACTCTCTTTCTAAAAACTAGAGTCCCTAGAAGTAGAGAGTCTGGACATCTGCCCCTAAAATGTCGGTGATGAATATGTCAGTGTATGTACGTGAGCTTTATGTGTGTGTATGTTTATCATTGTGTGCACTTGAACGTGTGTATGCTGTTATCGCATTGGTTAAAAAGGATTAAACAGGGATCCGTATTGGTGCTGCCATTTTAGGTGCACAATCACGTGCATCCAATCACGTGGAACCCCGAGATGTCCAGACTCTCTACTTCTAGGGACTCTACTAAAAACTAAAGTCAACAATATATTAGAAATATTTTGGATTTTTTCATTAACTTTTCAATAATATTTCTACAAGGTTTTAAGTGCAAAAATCGCGGATATTTTCTATACAGAAACATCTCTGAAATGTTGCAGATATATTTCGAAATGTTTCGTTTCTTCAGTTGAAATCTTTCTATTTTAAAGCATCTTTGAAAAATTTCGGTGTTGTAGGGGTAAGACATCACGAAATTACGTACATATTTTATTGTGCTAAGCTGATCGAAAGGATGCTTGTTTTTCATCTTTTCAGGATTAAACTATCTTTCTCTCTTTTTTTTTTAATAATGTCTAAATTATTGGCTGATGAAAAGCGCAATCTGCAGATGCATTAGCAGAAATTTACAATTTTTTAATCCGCACTACTTTCTTGGCTCGAAATAAATTCATTGAACACACGTCTCTTTATCTAGGTTTTTTTTCATATCCATATATCTATGTACAGTACACGTGTACAATTAATTAAACAGTATGCCGGCGCTAAACGTTAAATACGATCCTCATCGACGCTCCTTTATATTTAAATGAGCCGTTATGCGCATACAAATGAAATGCTCACTAGCAGTACGTCGTGTCCGTCGTGGATAAATTAAACTATGAGGCAGAAACCCTTCCTTTGCACCCGAGACAATAAGCTACCAGTTTACCTAATTTTCCAGTACATCGTGACTATTTGTAAATTTTATGCGTATTAATCGCATTTTTTTATCTATTTTTTCAGAAAATATTTATTAGAAAATAAAATCACCGACTGAAGCTCATAATTTTGTAAGAAACTGCAGAAACATTGTCATTAATTCTTTTGTTTCTTATGCTTTTGTAAGAAAAATTCTTACGGAATAACTTTTCTCCGTACAAAGAATTATTTGAGAAGAAGAGAGAAGTCAATTTACCTGCAAGCTAGTAACATGTACAATATATAACCGTAATTTAATTTACATAATATCATCATTTACACGTGTCAGTTATGAGAAAGTAATACAGCCATAAATTAAATTATTTATGTGTTATTTGAAGTTATGAATTCATAATCTTCGGAAAGGTAAATTGTGAGGTAAGGGTCTGCCGGTATTGACATTTTTGCCATTCATTTTTGAAGAACTATGTTTCACGCCTTTATCGAATCGAATGTATCCAGCGTGACCGGACGTAAACCTCGTGCAGGAATAGCGCGAAAAAGCATCGCGAGAACGTTCACACACGTTAGAGAGATTATCCTCAATGGAAGATCGTACCACATGGGAAAACGTGTCGAGAAAATGTCACGCACAATAATACGTCATAATCTGTCGCGCAATAATCTCATCACGCGTATATAAATCTATATATTATCTTGCATCATATCGTAATGCGGCCTCCTTTTACACCTACGTCGCCATCGACCGAATTACTATAATACTGGGTAATTGATGTTGCATGCGGCGTCTAGCTGGAACATTCAAAAGTGCGTCTGAAGATCAATACATTTTTTTTATAAATAGGATGGTCCATCCCTGAGGGTCGCATGGTGTATCAAAATCGGTCATGCAAATTAATAATATATGTTTCCTATGCATGAAATAGTGTTATTTATATTGTATATGAGCACAGCGTATACCAAAGGTTTTCGAAGATTGGAACTGTTGTAAATATTATACAATTTTATCAATATTATATATTGATAAAAATGTTATAAAAAAAACAGCTTGTTCTCTTGAAAATACACATGTATAATAATAGAATGTATTTTTTGTAGATTTACATATTTTTTTTGTATATTTTTATAACTTTACATATCCCATATTTTTTAATTATATTTTATAATCTCATATGTCACGTGAGACTATTTAAGATAATTGTCGTAAGGTAAATGTGATACAATATAAATTATTTTTATCATTATAAATGTAAAACTAAATTACACTGAAATTACTGAAAAGATGAAAGGATTTCGATGAAATTATTTTATTAATTTATGTCCACAGTATGTAGGTATTTATCAAGATAAATAGTCATTATAATTCATCGATAAATTATAATGGATAATTATTAATTGATAATTATCATTATCTATCATTGACAATATTTTACCACATTTTTACTCCATATGATAAATAGCATGTATTTTAATATATGCTAATGTGTCTTTATTGTATATTTGATTAGCTCATTATTTTTGTATGAAAATAATTTTATTTGCCTTATAGAAATTTACTGTAAAATAAAAAAAATTGTTATTTTGTTTCGAATTTCTAAATTATGAGTTTGATGAGATTGAAATAATATTGATTTTTGACTTGTAAATCTTAATGACGTGTCATTAGACTTAATAGCGCATCATGCAGATCACGAAAAAGAGATTTCGTTAGCGTTCACTACATAAATCGAGAATTAACAAAAAAAATCAATCGAAATCTTCTAAAAATCAATCTTCAAGATCGCTTATCTCTGATAGGTATCTTGAATCGATCTTCTAAAGAATAAATTTTTTTGATTCTTGATTGTACAATATTCTTTACAGCATTTTATTGGTCAAGCTGCAGCAATAAATAATTATACTTATTCGAATAAAAATATACTGTAATTACTAAAAATTTTGTAAGCTTAATAAAAAGATCGATCTTTAATGGAATGATTTTTATTGACAAATTGATTTTTAAGTTTTCGATATTTAGTAATTCAAAAGATCAATTCCTCGGAAAGAATCGTCTATCTTTATGACGCTGCGAAAAATACAATATCGGTCTTACAAGGAGTAGGGGTAAGACACGAGACACGCGGACGCTCTGCGACAAGGGGTTTGAACTGTGGGGTGGCAGCTCTGTAATCGGGTGGAGTGGCGCAAGGTATAAAATCGGACGTCGGGTAACAGGAGACATTCAGTGTCGGTGCGATTCGAAGCTTCACATCGTCACAACTTAGAATTTCGATCACTGGTCACAGAAATGCAGGACAACCGGTTTTTTATCTTCGTGATCCTTCTGGCATTTTCTACATCTCTTAATCGTGAGTTCACACGAATTTCGCAATTATCTTGACAATTCTTAAAATATACGTTTACTTTTTTTTGTTCTTCAATCATTAATGTCTAGTGATTGGTCCCATTAATTCACAAACTTTAACAAAAAATTTTTTAGAAGTATTGCAGTTTTTATATAAAAATTTTTAAATGATCTGTTAATAAAAATATTAAGGCACTTTTATGATATAATTTTTTAAACGTTATCTAATTATTTTTGCAAGTTGTACAATTGAAAGTTAAAGCGTTTTGATAAATTAAGATCGGCTTAAATTAACCGTAAGATCGATTCACCTGGTTTAGATATTAAACTTGGAATTTAAATTGAGCCTTAATTCAAAAAATATATATAGAACTGTGAAAACAATTGGTTTAATGTTACACCAAATGTCATTGAGGATGTTCGATATCATAACAATTGCAAATAAAAAAATTAGAATGACAAAGGGCAGGGAACTTCTAATCTAATATTAAAAGTCATAGTTTCTATTCTCTCGCGAATAATATGTTAGATAATTCATTCTCATTGAGGCCAAACTGCAACTTGGATGCAACAGCTCCCAATGCAAAGTAAAAATGAAGTAGGACGGGGAATTAAAATGCAAAAAAAACATAGCATGGGAAAAAAAGTATTATACTGAACTCCCGCAGGAAATCGTTGGGTGCCACGAGTGCGAGTATAGATTAAATTGTTAGGGATTATGATGTCCGACTTTTGATGGAAAAACGTCGACGACATTCTATTTATTTTGCAGTTGCCAGATGCTCGGTCGGCCAGAACTACGAACCCACTAGAGGCAAGAAACTCGCATGAGTGTCGCATACATTTATAACTTTTGTGTGGCATTTTTCAAATTATAAATTTTTATCACTAATTCTTTTTCTTTATTGTTCTATAAATATCAAACATACATACAACAAACGTTATAATTATCGATATAAACGACGCGTTTTACTCTTTTATATTTTCTTTAAACGTATTTTACACGTTTTTAAATTTTTGTAATATTTTAGTGTATTGCTGATTGTACATTTAATTTCTTTACAATTATTATAATGCTTATAATGATGTCTTAACATAAATAAATTAATATTAATTTTTATTTAAGCTTTTAATAGTTTTAACAAAGAATTTAGATGCTTTGTAATATATAGTTAAGTTTTTTAACACTGTCACTTGCAAATAATTTTTGAAATTTTTCATGTTTTTCATTTATATTATATTTTCATTTATATTGTAGCTATTTCTCTGTATAAATTATTTTTAAATTCTTTATACGAAATATTATACACGTATGTGTATAATAATGATAATATTGTGTATAATAATGTGTATAATAATGATAAATTTGATAAAATAATATTTGATGCTTAGCAATTAATTTTTATTTAAATAAATTAATATAAATTTTTATTTAAACTTTTAATAAAAAATATAGACATTTGTTTTTTTTAACACCGTTACTTACACATGTAAATATTTTTAATTTTTAATATATTTTACGTTTATAAATCTTGTATCCTTTATATAAATTATTATTTTTAATGGCTTTACAAAGCACGTATAATAGTACATGCACAAAATATTGCACTTTAATTATGTGTATCGACTATGAAAATATTTTTAGCTCAATAATATTTTATAATGTCTTCCTTTTACGCGTTTTTTTTACATGCTGTTACATTATTTGCGTAATTAGAAAATTATTAGATGCATTAGACTCAAATAACTAATTGTTTACAAAGAAAGAAGATATTGTCTCGTAACTTTCAAAGAGAACTCAGCAAAATACTTTCGAGCACATTTCATGTTTTAACCGGCAATTGTCTCGCTTCACGTTCCAGAGGGTCAAAAATTGAAAATCAACGATAGACGATCTGCTGGATTGGTGGCGTATCCAAGAATCGGTCGAAAATCGGATTTGTTTCCTAGACTGGGACGTACTTTCGGAATAATACAGAAGCCCCGAGTCGGACGATCCGATGATTCGAGCTTGGGTGATTTGAATCGCTTGCACGATTTACCGGCCGATACTGATATCGAGTTCTACATTACACGCGATATGGAGCCTGACGTTCTCTTAAATTTTGATTATGAAGGTGTGAAGAACTTTATAAAAATCATCTCAGAATATGAAAAAAATGTATTAAACATTCACTTATTTCACATTATATGGTAGATTATACGAAATATAATCTTATAACGTAAGATTTTATAAAAATAATTTGAGTAACGTTACTAAGAATTTTTTCAATAAATTAGAAGAGCTTAACGATACAATTGCTGCAAAATATTTTAGCATAAACGTTGGATACACGGATGTTGCTGATAAATGTGTAATAAACGTTTAACGCATTTCACGTCAGATCAATATCCGCGATGCTGTTATTAATTAAAGCGGCTTTTACCGGATTGAATAAAATTTATGAAAAAATACGAGCGCGAAATGTATACATTTGTGCGAAACAATGCAGCATTATGTGGCATGCGCTTATAGTTTTTAATGAGTTGATTTGGACGACGTCCTGCGGCTGATCTCGCCTCAGGACTTCGTTTGACGCTTTTAAACGAGGTGCATGCAATGAAATGTATATGAATTTTATTACATTTTTGTCATTTATAGGAATTCATTTGTTAATTGTATTCTCTTACGTAGACTATGCAGACAAACCGATAGCATTTAAACATGCTGACAAAATTCAGAAAGACGATTCCTGGTTAATGCCCGACCATGTACGCGGATACAAGGACCCTCGTTTTGCACAAAAAATCGACGATCTTCGATCGTACTATTCTATTTTGAGAGGTATGAATATAAAAGAATCTTATTTTTCACTATACCTTTCAGATGTTAAATGATCTATCATCGATTCAAATCAGATCACGATTTACTAATGTATTATACAATAGCTTGCGAATTAGAATCCACGAAAGTAATCAACTTTTCTTTAAATTGATTTTGTTAAAAGTAAAAAAAAATAATTTAAATTGAAAGTATTTCAATTTAAACTCAGCCCTCTATACGATGCTGAGAATGCATCGTTCAAGAGAGCACTAACTGTACGCTCGCAATGATGAACACCGACATCTTTAAATGTTGCAGGTGATATTGATTATATTATTTTTGCTAAATTAAATATTCTCTCGGAATACTCGGAACACATCGCGTATTGAACAGATATCGACTGCTATACACGACGTCATATTCATTCTTTGACATTATGCGAATCGCTTTTCCATAAAGAAGTCGCGCGTCGTCTGCGCTTCATTAATCCTTAAATGCGAGCAATTTAAGACAGTCCACGTGCGATTTTTCCCGCTCTGCAATGTGATTGATCTCTTTTCAGGTTCTCGAAATAGTCAAGGTCAAGGAGGGTACACTCCAAGACTAGGTCGCGAGAGTGAGCACGACGCTGCGAATTTCCCGTAACTCGCCCATCTTCGATTGCGATTCGCGTCTCGCGAATTTGATGGATGTTGACTCGAGGCAAAGGAAGAATTTACTGTCAAAAAATGTCAGGAACGTAACGTGCGAGGCTTTTGATCGTTTTCTCCTATTTGCATAGGCGACCCACCTTATCCTTGCACTTTGTACGCAAGTTATGCAACACAATACATAATCTGCACTTAAATACTGCAGTTTATAATCCTACATGCAATCCTCTCGCCTTGTATCGTCACGAAATAGCAATTCTTCGGCGAAGCAGCCCGATCTTGATGTAACTCGGCATGCTATTTTACCCAGATTTCTATTTCGAGCTGCTCGATCCAATTTTAATGTTCGTTTTTATAAGAACGCATAATGACGAGAGCAGAAATAAATGTTTGATTTATATCAGGGCTGAGCTCTAATTGGTGATCTGTTTTGTATATATTTTCAAAAACTCAATTAAAAATAATGTGATTCTGATTTTTCATGATTATTTGATTCTATATATATATATATATATATATATATATATATATATATATATATATATATATATATGTGTGTAAAACAATTTACAAATAGATTTTATTACTAATAATAATTGAAATTTGGCACAATACTTTTAATGTATAATACAGAAAACCGCGTGGCCAATTATATTACAGGTAAAATCTTACAGGGAAAGAACAATCCTCGTAGTTTCATTTTATTGTTAGCGTATAAATTGGGTACAGAAAAACAATGCCATATTGTTCCAATTTTCAATACTTTTGTTGATTTTTTCTCTGAAAAATGTGATTTACACGCCGATGAATGTTATAGTCGAATTCGATTGAACATAATACGGTACCGCACATCATTTTCTCACGAAAAGTGCACAACCAACGTAATAAGACAATACACAAAAGTGGCTCGATGTATGTAAAATTCAATGATTTTATTAATTGACAAAGTGTTCATAATGAATATTTTCCGTGTATAACGCGCCGGCGTACGCGCACAATTCACAACGTCCAGATGTATGCGCGTGTACACGAATGTGTGTGTGTGTGTGTGAATGTGTATGTGTGACGTAATAACAAATATGTACACACGTAGAGAATACGTAACAAACTAGTGATACATTTTGGAGAATGAATGGAAGGGAAAGATAATGAGACGCGGCCGGTTCGCTCGCGCTAGTCGAAGGTCCATTTGTGTTGAAGAAGTAGTCGTGAAGTATATACAAACAGTTGCCTCATTTTCGGGTTATTTGTTAGCAGACTAGAAGAGACTTAGATCTAAGAGGTTCCACACGCACCCGTCCATCATTCACTCATTATAGGCGCAAGCAGCCGCGGGCAGCTGGCCGGACAAGCGGGCAAGGCAGGCAGACAAGCATAGACAGACAGATATTCGATAGGTCGGACAATCGTGGCTGATATCAGCCCCTCGATCGAATGCTCCGTATACTAATCTCGGTGACACGCCGGCCGCGACACGGCGAGATATCGATTTTCTCTCTCAGCGCTTTCTCCGCATTCAGCCGGACGCGCTGCATGCCGAAGGGAAGAACGTCGACTTTAACTGCACCCGCGAGAGATGTCTAATCACGACTACATTCTCGCCGTTTCCCAAGAGGTGTCCGGCTACCCGCCGATAACTACCTACTCTTGCAACTTGCAAAGTGCTCACCAAAAATGGCTGCTTTTCATTCAGTAATGGAAATTAACTGACAGGTTTTTCAGTTATCATTTTTGTTTTCCATTTAATTCATGTCGATATCACAAATCGACTCTAATTAATTCCGTTGATACTGAAGATAAAGAAAAGAGAAAAAGAGAAATTTAAACTATAAAAATAAAAAACCTTTCTATTCTTCTCCAATGTAATTATCATAAATAATCATAAATAATTATAAATGGAGGAAAAAACAGAAAATTTGAAAATAATATTATTGCTATCACGATTACCGTTATCAATTAGAATTGATTGTATCAATAGAGGAAATAATTTTTATCCGTTAAAAAAGATATTTGTTGAAAATTACAAAAAATATAAAATAAAAATCTTTGAAATATAGTTTAATTTATGATTGCAAATAGAGTGAAATGTATTTAAAATATATACAATTGAAATTATAAGTCAACTTACTTTTATGTTTATATTATGAAATATTGTTACAAAAGTTATTCAACTATGTTCAATTTGTTCGAAATATTGCACATATTGTAATGCACACAAATTTTCATGAATGATAATACTTTTAACGTATTAACCACTTAAATCGAAACCAATGTTTCTTTATATTACATGAATGGAAAACATCCATTGTATATATATATATATCGACACATGTTGACCATTTCCTGGAAATTGTTTATATATTCTTTGTCAATGTATAATGAAATACTCGAGAAAATTCACTTAGAGATATACTATACTCATTAGATTTTCTTAAACGTAGTACGGAAGTCCAGAAGACGATGAAAAAATATTAAAGACACCTTTACGATGTCTTTTAAACATTTGAGTTATCTGCATTTGATTATTCCTCATTGATTGAGTTTTATATTGTTTTTTTATACAATAAATATAGAGATTAGATACACAAAAAGCCACATAATATTCGACATTGAATGATATAAAACTTTTAATTGCTAAAAGATATATGTAACTTATCTTCATAATTAAATGATATTTCGAAATTTTGATTTCATAAATGGCAGTTCAGAATTGCAATCAATATTTTGAGGTTGCAAAATCTTTAATGACCACGATGACTTAGCGAACGCGTAATATCGGGCTGAAAATTCTTCAAACCAATCATTATGATCCTAATTTGATATTACTGTCAAAATTGTATTGATACGTGACCTAGTAAATATCAACTAATAGTAACTTAATATTATATTTTCCCACTCTCGAATGTAATATAATACATGATGTACATAACAATTGCATTGTTGAGTAGTAAGTTAATAATATCGATTTTTATTTATGTTACTGTTAGTTGACGTTCACTAGGATGATTTGTGACATGTCTTTGTGAAATTCCGAGGAGCGTATACGGATCACGCGTTCGAAGCGAGCGCGTGCGTTCTCGGGAAGTCGATTCATGAGCGATTCCTGACACGGTTAATATACCGCGCGCTAATTGTTGTTATCCAATAATACCCGGTCGATAATGGACGCTCCGCAGTATATATCGAGATAACGCTATTAGCGGAATATTATTGATTACGAAATCGGTATAACGACAATACGGATTGGCTTGGAAGAAGGGCACCGCTGCTCTAGAGGGAAACGAACTCGTGTGGCGGTTGAATGATCCGCGGTGGTGGCGGTGGCGATAACTGCAGGTCCATATCCGTCAGCGAGAACGCGGAACTGCCGTTCGCCGTAATGCGCGGCCCCATATTGTCGTAAGGCGAGCCGGCGGCGGCCTCGGTGGAGCGTAAGGCCCGGCGCGGCAGCGTGGCGAAGCTAGAAACGTTGATTGCTGCTGACGACAGGGCAGTCTTGCTGCCGGTTGATACCGCGGTCGTAGCGCCGCTAACCGCGTGGACGGGTATGTCGAGGAGGTCCGGGTAGCAGCGCTCCGACGACGCGTCCTGCGGCAATGACACGGAGATGAAGATATTGCCGAAGATCCCGGCCGGCAGTACACCGGTGGTAAATTCCGGCGGCGGGGGCGGAAATACTCCAGGGCTGGCCGCGGCGGCGCACGGAACCGTACGGATGGCGTTCACCGAGCTGTCCGCGGGTCGCAGCCGCTCGACGGTGACTGCGGCCGCGGCCATAGGATCGCAAATGGAACTGCGTTCCGCCAGTTCGAGATCACCGGTGCTACACGCCTCGCCGAGGCTGCCGTGACCGCTGCCGCGGTCGTTGCTATTGCCGGGCGTCGTGGTAGTGGTCACGGACAGATCCAGCAGCTTCTTCTCCTGATCGCCGAAACTGCCGCTGCCCTGCAGCTTCACTTTCTCGCGTTTACTTTGCCGTCGGCTTCCGCCGCATAAACAGAGAACCAGCATTACGGCTGAGATGGAGGCACACGCGGCGGCTGCACCGCCTCCAGCTAAACTTACCCAGAGCAACCAGTTGTCGCTCTGAGAGAGAGTCGGGGCCGTGTAGACGCGGGGTATCGCTACGCTGACCGTGTCTCGCGCGAGACCAGCGATATTCCTCGCGAAACAGGCGTATTCGCCGGCGTCGCTGTCACTGGCGTTGTAAACGGTCAAATTGCTCCATCGATCCGCGACTGTCTTGGACGCAGACTTGTCATTGGAAGGCATGCCGGCCTCTGACGTTGTGTAAACAACGAGAGTCCCCATATAAGGTTGATCGGTTGACTTGGTGGCATTGACCGGACCGCCGTTCAGTTGCCACCAAACTTCAGGCTCGGGATCACCGCTTGCCCGACACGCCAGACTGAGATTACCGTTGGTCTCTTCCTGTATACTGCTCGCCAGAACGAACACTTTTGGCTCGCAGGCGAACTCCGTAGGTTTCACTTCCTCCCATCTGCGGCCTTCCAATCTTGATGGACCCGAACAGATTTGCGGTACGGAATACAACTTTTTGGGCACGTCGGGGATAAGCCAAGTTCGGAAATCTCGCAGTCTGCAGTCGCATCTCCATCGGTTGCCGTCCAGAGTTAAGGTTTTCAATCGAGATAACCCGGATATCACTGAGGTTTCTAGATACTCCAGTTGGTTAGTGTCTAGCTTTAAGAATTCTAAGCCGGTCAAGCGGGCGAAAGCCTGTCCGTGTACCTCGGTCAAAGAGCACCGCTGCAGTTCCAAATTTCGCAGATGCTGCAACACAGGAAACTGTTGATTACGCAGAGTACCGAGAGGATTCCCGCTTAGTATCAAAATGCGCAGGCGCTCGTTTCCAAGGAATGTATCCGGCTCCAAGACCGTCACGTGATTGTCCGACAGATCGATCTCGATGAGTATCCTCATGTCTTTGAAAGAATCGGCGTGAATACTGTGAATGCCGGCGTTACGCAGAAAAACCCGCTGCAAATTCACCAGGCCCGCCAATTTGAATATCTCCGCCTGCAGAGCAGGTATCTTGTTTCCGGACAGGTCGAGCACCTGCATGTCCGGGTCAAGAGACGCCGGCAGCGACGTTAAGCCGGCGTCCGGGCATAGAGCGGACTTTTTGCCGGAGGTCCACTTGCATCGGCATACCGCGGGACAATCTGTCCAGTCCGGGAAGGCGGCTGCCCGTGACAGCAAGGCGAAACACCCCGTTAAAAGGAAGAGGGCGAGTAGTATGCGCCCTCCTAGAGGGTGAGGCCTTGTCACTAACATAACACCGTCCTTTTATCGGTGTCTACCCGATATCTGCTGATCCCGTCCAATCCTCTTCTCGCCTCGAGGCGAGAACAGGCAGCTGACTCCACTGCAACAGAGCGTTGACGGCGACGGTGACGACACTTCTCGGTTTCAGTGATGATCTACAAAACAAAGGGCTTGTGTAAGCGTATCGCTTCGTTTGTGTACTCGATACTTTGCGATTGTCGCGGCATTCCATCAAAGATTCGCGTTTGCGACAAATTTATCATCGTCGGCCGATCGTTAGATGATTTTCAAACGAAAGAAGGGAGCGAGTGCTAACTGCCATCACTACCGGAAAATAGGAATTTAATATAGGCGGAAGAATAGGATGTCGGCGTACAAAAGATGTCGCGCATAAAAGGAGAAATATTACATTGCTGGAATAACAGATAGCTCGCGATGGATTAGAGGAGGAACCGTTTTGAGCCGGGAAAGAACTAATACGAAACGATCGATCATCACGATCTTCAATTTCTAGTGAATCTATAACGAATGGATTTTATGTGTGCAGGGATTATATTTTGAGCTATTTATGTAAAACGAATGACACGACCGAGCGTATGGAAATGTCGCGCGCAAGTAAAACAAAAGGAGGAAAACAGAATTCTGTTTTCTACGGACGAAAGATGGACGAAAAGTTTCTTAATCTTACTCGAGAGTCTCGATTCTGGCCGTCTAAACGTGCCGTCCGCGACACCGAATGAGGCCGTCATGCTCGCGTGGATGCTCCCATTGTTTCTCTCAGAAGTATTCATTTCGCAAACCAGTTCTTCGGGTTCCGTCGTACCAGCAGCATTGTCAGCGACTTCTCAGATCTCATCCTGATTAATTGAGCGCCATAAGCGCGCGCGGACCTTAAACCAGCCAGGCCACTCTCCTTTATAATTGCTACCGCAACTTAATCTGGAAGAAGATTACGACTATTATATAAATGATATTCTTAACGCTATCGTCGGCGTCGGTGAAACACTTACTCTCGTGCAAGGTACCGGGACAAGTTGCCCGTCGAGACCGCGATTGCATGACGCTATTTGTTTAGTATGCAGCTCACATAAGTAGAGTCGAAATCAAAAAGAGAGCGCGCGTGACAAATTATCGATTATGCGACCGATATGAATTTTAAATCCCACCTCGGTGCTCCGCTACGTGGTCAGCATATTAATCAACGACGGAATATGCCTGTCTCGCCATATTAATTGCTGAATCCGCTAACGGTGCTACCAACAACCCCTTTTCACCCCTTCTCCTTCGTCAGCGCGCGTCGTAATCTACACCAAGCGGCTCACTACACTTATCATAAATTAATCGCGAAGAAGCGTCCGTAGGATCACGATTAGCCCTTTCATGGAATACGAGCCTGCCGAGTTGCGACGAAGAGTAGGTCGGTGTCACCTTTCCGCTGGCTTTCGCAGGCGCGGAATATGACACGGCTGCACCGTAATTGAGTTGGACGAAAGTTTCCCGTCGAATTGGCGACGGGCAGTAGCGGCAGTTTCAGTTTATCAGAGTTCATTTAGCCCGTGAACGTCGTCACGGCGCCCCGTCGCGCGAATTAGCGATGTCGATCGCAATGCCGAACTTGGCCGATCAACTGGGAACCCATTCGGCCGCTTTCCGCTTCTCCCCCTTTCTCCCACGGTGCTAGCCGATCTTCGGCTGACCTGACGAACGTGATGTCGGTCGGCCATCAACCGCAGGCCCTCATCAGTTTACCTCAAACACGTAAACTCGCCTCGTGAACTCGAATTAGCGCATGTAACAGGGCGAAAAAGATTCCCGCGGACGCGTTTAACCAATCACGGGACCGCTTACAGCCTCCCGACCTTAAAGACGAGCGTACACTGTGTCTCACACCCTCGGAATTTCATCGACTCCATGTCGCGCAGTCGTTCTCCCCCGCAGCTTTCCGCTCCTCGGTCCAGCGACCGCTCGAAAACTTTGCTGACTATGGCACCACCACCGCTACTGCCACCGCGATCGAACGACCTTCGCGGACGCGATTGTTCTCAGCGCGTCGAAACTCCCACCGGAGAGATGGAAGAGATGGAACGAACGCTCTACCGTTTTTTTTTTCTTTTTCCGAACAAATGGCGATGCGTCTCGACGCTACTACACGCACTTGCCGACGTTTCTCCTCACCACGCGTATTCTGCGTCGTGAACTTCCGTGTTCGTTCTCACGAGAGAACAACCCCCACCTGCGCCATGAGGTCGTCGACTGACATCGATGTCCTCCAACGCTCTTTCCTCTCTTCGTCGATCAATTAATCTCCGTATCGGCGGAGTCTCGCCGACAACGGGCATCCGCACGAGTCGTTTTGGTCAAATTCGATCTCCGGACTGCGCGAAGAACGTGACGGAGATCGTGCGGAGATCGTTCCATCATTGGAGCCTTTCATACCTCGGCCTCCGGAAGGAACAGCCTTGGGTCTCTGGTCGGGAAACACATCGGGTAACGGATTGGACGATCGCGAATAACGCGCCGGCACCCAAATCCAGGCCGGGTGCCCTAATACCGCGTCCGGTCACTTTCTCTCTCTCTCCGTCTTTCGACGATCGGCCGCGGAGAGCCGCAGATTTGCCGCAGCGGCCACCGACACGACGGATCTGTATCCGCGTACCCGTCCCTCTCTCGCGCACGCGGCGCCCTCTCCTCTGCGCCCTCCGTCTTCCGCCTCCGCGTTTACCCTTTTCCCCTCTACGAACCTTCCCACTTTACGTTCCTCTTTCTCTTTCACTCTCCAGCTCTCTTTTTCTCTCTCTCTCTCTCTCTCTTTTTCCCCTCTTCTCTTTCTCTTTCTCTCTCGCCCTCTCAATGCACCCCGCTATGTGCCGTTCACCCTTTCCGGTTTCCTAGTTGCATAGCCGTTTGCGGGCAGCACCATCGAATTCTGGGTAGCGGTTCAATGATAATAATATTCTCCCTTCCTACATTCAACCTCCTTTCTACTTGCTCTTTTAACATTCTTTGAGATCCTTCTTTGATGCACCTTGGTCTCTCGCGAGGCAAGGATTCCACCGACAAGATCACTTCACATATCTCAGTGGAGTCGGTCACAACAAGGACGAGCGAAGCGATAGAGGCGCGACAGCGCGGACCCTGCTGGAAGCTGATAATGGTCTGACTGGTGCAGGCGCAGCTACTTCGTTCAAGAGATCGATTTTCTCTTCGGACAGCCGCGACATTAAAGCTACGTCGTTTGAACGTCGAGCTGGGATTAACCGGGTTCTGCCCGCGAATTCTGTGTTATCGACTAGGCACACTCGCTATATCCGTTTCAGGTCTCTGCAAACTTTAACTTCGGTCTGACCTATCACTATTTTGCGGACAGCTTCAAAGTTACTAACAATATTGAAGCGTAGATAGACAGCTATTGTTTAGATAACAAAATCCATCAAGGTGGTGAGGAAAATCAATAATCTCAGAATGGGAAATGAATTCTAATTAGCAAAGATAATGAAGGGACTTTATCTCATTCGTTAAAGCGTTACTTGTTCTGCGCTTTCGAGTTTTTATTACAAAACAATACCGGAGTATTGATAGATAGCCATTGTTTAGACAACGAATGTCACGGATAGGATAGAAAGAATCACTTCCTTCACGGGATAAGAGCGGCTAATTGATGGGTGGTGAAAGAAATCGAGCAAAACCGCTGGCGAACATCTCGTTTTCTGCGTTTTTTCAAGCTTTTATTACAAGAATATAGTATAAACTTTTGCTCGCGATAGCGCTCTCCGTTGCGCGTGAATTTTTATACATATAATTGCATCTCTCAACCCCTCGCGCAGGCCACGATAGTCATAGCTTTTTTTCGATAGTTTACCGATATATATATAATAATAGATCTTACGATTAGCTTATCTCGTCTAACTTGTGATCTATAGGTATATTTGGTTTTTCTTCTTCTGATTTAACTGGAAACATACTTGGCAATTCACGTCTAATAAGTACAACGAAGCATTTTTTTTTTTTTTTAATCTCGACCTTAACATGGGCGTTATCGGTCGTCTTCTTCGCGCGCTCTATCTGCCGTAATTTTTTGTATGACCCGGCGTCATCCGCCTGTAATTGATATGTCAATTTTTTCCTTACAGCGAAGTTCCAGCTCGTTCCGGGGAGAAGCGTAGTTACTGCGAATGTCGACTTCACGGCAGTGCTGGGTATTATTTCCAGCTATTGGCTGAAAAAGCAGATAAAAAACAAATTTTAATACAATCACGGAAACCAATACTTTCTTTTATAAACTGTGACGGCTCCTATGCAAATAAAAATTACAGTGAAGAATCCAATAAAGATTCTCATGACTAAAAAAAAAAAGAGAATTGTAGATAATTAAAAAAATTGGGTTGACATTTAAATGTTACATATTATTAATTACAGATTAACTCTACTTTATCGGACTCGTCTAAGAGCCTATGATTGATTTTACATCATACCTTTGTAATATATGTCCCTGTTCATCGTCGGACAATTCTTCGGACCCTACGCATAATAAGAAAATTAGTGCAATTATTCTTGTAACAGAGAAGAGGCACACGTGATATTTATGGCATACCTGAACATTGAAATCAATGTTTGTCCGAACGGGACGATGATGAAGGGGTTGCGGTGGTCTGAAGTTATTCGCAAGCGGTGCGTTTGGCTGCTTTTCGTCCCCTTGCATTAACTGTCTCAAAGCGTGTAGCTGCAAAAAAACGAGAGAATTGTAAAAAATAATATAAATAATTTACATTTCAATATATTTGATATCTTATAAGTGAATTGAAAATATAAGACAAACAAAGAAGTATTATAAATAGAAAATGCTGTTAAATAATTTAAATTTAACAGAAAAATACTTATTTTTATATAAATAGGAGAACATCTTTAAATAAATGAGATATAATTCGTTTAGATAAACCATTGTAATAATGCGTTCGTTTTTTTATATCAATCGATATTGAATAAATTTGATCACACAAATATTATGCTTAAAACATGAATAAAAATCATCCCAGAATCAGTATTCTTTATTAAATAACGTAGTGTCGGGTACAAGTGGTTTTATTGCCTCGCTGAATGCGATCGATATCAATAATGACAAGATTTGCAATTCTGATGGGACGGCTAATTTAAATACGTGATCGATTATCACAAATATTATTGTGTGAGTATAAGTCTGTTTAAATTATACATCAGAAACAAACATTTGCCGTCTACTACACAAAGCTATTTTTACAAGATTTCTCAATAAAGGTCGAATCTATTAATAGTCAATTACTTTATTAACTTGAAAAACTAAGTAGTAATTTACCGAATTAATTATGTATGCAATTATGTGTGTGCCAGTTATATATGCGTTAGAACAAGATTATCGCGAAAAGCGATAAATTTTTGATATTTTTGTTTCGATATTTTTACACCACTCAGAATTTATTCATTATTTTTTGAAATCAAAATGTCTCTTTTTCAATTTTACGCTTGAAAGACGAAACGAGTAGATATAAAACATTGGTTTTTTTTTTTTTTTTTAGATTCCCGTAAAACCCGTCAAGCGTGATTTATGATAGCATTGCTCCTAGATATGAGCTTAGTAAGTGCCTCATTTCCACCCTTATTTCGCAACTTACTTTAGCTACTCGCGAAGCACGGGCAACGTTCCACGATGTTTCAAAGACTCTGTCTCCTCTTAATGATCGGAATTGCATAATTGAGTGGGGCTGGCGTACTTCGCGTCGCGCGCGCAAACGCCTCGAGTGCGGAGGCGTGTGCATGCATTTTATAAAAGCCGGCAGCGGCGTTACTTGCCTGCTGCTTGGTGATGTATATAGGCTTGTTGAGGATGATCCATGTGGTGGTCTCGTGACACGCCGGCATCGTGGTGGAGCCGTCGTACGTCATGTAATGCTTCGTGTCCGGCAGAAGTTCGCGCACCCCGAAACGTTTAATTTCCATGGCCTGCCCTGTGCAATTCATACGATCGATAACGTCAACTTCGTTCACGTACACGTATGCATACACGTGCGATGTACGCGTGTTACTGCCCGATTGCTGTCCGACGCCGCGGTACACACAGCTGATACGTATATTGTTACGTATCGTTAAAGTTATCGTGCATACCGCTCGATCGTATTTGCATACGTCAAGGAACACTTGCGTTCCCTTAAAGAATGATGGTAATTATCGATTTATCTTCTTGGTAAAAAGTTGGCGACAATACCCCCGTGCGAAGTTTTTAGAAAGTTATAACGCATGCCGCCATCAAACTTTCGAAGGTACATCAATCTTGAAACTTTTTCATTCAAATTGTATTTTTATTTCGAGACGTAAAATTTATTAAGGAAAAAAAAAGAAAAAATAAGGGGCATATATGTATATATTTGAAACTTTATTAATTATTAATTTGCGATAAAAACTCAACGTGTCAGGTTATTTGAATGAAAACGTTATACGAGTTAAATACACACGCCACTGTTCAGAGCTGCTGCGAAAAAAAATATTTTACAAATATTCGTTCGTCGCGTTATTATGAAAGAAATATAAGCCCTCATTAATTCGTTTGGTATGCTAATCTTGACAGATATGGGAAACTGTTTGAGAATTTTTAAACTCGCGCAGCTAAAATTTGTCAGCTAAAATTAGATTATCGTTTTTGCTGAATTGATCGCTACTCCCCCGCGTCGTACTGTTATCCCGGAATTCGTTACGTTATTGAATTTCTCACCTCCGTATTTGATTTTATCCAGCTGCTGCGTGAACGTTCTCAGCTCCGGGTTCGAGAGGTCGCCCACCTAGAAAATGACCGAGATGGTGCATGACGTATCGCTTATTCCGATATTTATTCGATGTGTGATAAGCATCTACGGAGAGATTAGGCATGTACCTGCAAAAGAAGCGACACCGCCACGATCCCCTGCGCCCTGTGCAGGGCGTCCGAGAAGTTGTTGTAGAGTTGCGAGTTGAAGCCGAATATCTGAAGCTACGAGAATAAAATGCTTTGATCGTATTTCAAGATTAAAGAACTTTTTACTTTCTTTTCAAACACAGAACGGTATTATCTCTTTACTTAACGCATCAACGAGAATTTAATTTGCATTAAATTCTTCATTTTCGCAAAACAAGCTTTGAAGTTGGAAGCTCAAGTGATCGCGAGGAATGTCGGAAACTCTTAAAATTTGTTTATGTTTCTCTCTGGACCGTCTCGTACCTCGGCAGGGAATGCGTGTCCGTCGACTGTGTGTTCACTGCCGATTCGATCGTCCGCGCCAAAGTGCAGGTGAATCTCGTGAAACTGATAACGATAACTGAGCGGACCGCCGGAGATGTTGACGGGATGGCGAGTGTCGTTCTCCACAGCGAACACGACGCTGTGACCGGTGTTTGCCAGTACGCCGTTGATTCTGTGCTTGTCCAGATGAAGCGGTTGTAAATTTGGGTCGAAAAGCAGTTGAGTAGGCTCGAGATTAACTGGTGATTGTCTTCGACCTTTGTTACAGAGCCACCATTCCGGGTTGATGAGACCCCAGAAGGCAGGACCTTTACGATCGAGGGTTTTTTTTAATAAAATATATCAGATAAGGGTACACAGAAAAAAATTTAGTATCAAATCAACAATCTTTGTTTCATATATAAGCAAGAGTATAAAATCTTTTTGGAAGAATTTATAGCCTTAAACAGGCATATAATTTGCTTACATGAAGAGAAAAATTTTCTTCATGTAAACAAATTATGTCTGTTTAAAATTATAAATTCTTCCAAGAAGATTTTATATTCTTGCTCATATGTGAAACAAAGATTGTTGATTTGATATTAATTTTTTTTCTGTGTAGAGAGAGGAATATATTAACGACAATGATATATCGATAATGATTTAAAAACAGCCGATTTGAATGGCTTACCAGAAATACCGTCGTATGTCCACCATTCCTCCCAGCTAACGGGTGTCGATTCTGCAAATATTTGTTATTAATGAATGATATAATGTCCATGAGAAATCCGATAATTTTGCATAACTTTATGAGAACTACATAAATGATGAATGCATTGTTTGGTATCGAGAGGCAACAAAGGACTCTTTGTGCAAATCGAATTGTGTTAGGTGAATGTATTGGACTTTATAATCGCTTCTAATAGCACAGAATTACTCATTGAATTATGATCCAACGTTCGTGTGACGAAAAGGTTTTAATATACGCTCGAGTTTCTTACAAAATTTAATAACAATAGTGAAAAAATAATCAGTGCATTAGATTTAAAATAAATTTTTTCTGTATAAATAAATTTTATATCGATTATGTTTATCTTATGTAATATTTTAAAATAAAAAAAAGAAAACGATATTTTTACAGCACGTATTAAAAATAATGTTCATAAAATGATAAAAAGCCAATAAAATCGTGGAAATGTTAAATTTTTTAAATCTTGCTTCGTAATATTTTTTTTTCCTTTTAACGTATTAATGTACTTCCCGATTATATCAGGATTTCGTTTATATTAATATTTTTTATTTTATATAAATTTTTTAGTTCTCCAAAAAGGTATATAAATTCACCAAAAAATAACAAGCATTAAGATTTAGCTCTGATTTTAGAACATTTCTCCATTTAAATGTCACTCACATATAATATGTTTATCGTATAATGTAGAATCTTATTTATTATTTTCAAGATTATTATTGTCAGATATAATTATTTTCTATACTCTTTGAGGTGAGATCGCGTATTTTGAAAAATATTGGAAATGCACAGTAACGTTGGACGTATACAAACCTTTTATCAAAATGACAACGAACACTCCCCAGACACCCAGGAAGACGGAACTGAAGGGGGCCATTCCTAGCGCTGCGCGGTCTTCGTCAATTGAACATCATTCGGCTCGTTTCTGTGACACAGAGAGAAAGAGAACCAGTTGATTCACGGGCTGGGCACGAAAGTGCTCGCGTGTCGCGAACTCTCTCACGTGCCTCTCCGAGGCCCGCGGAGGTCGCGACTTTCGCCCTCTCAGGTAACTTCAACAGCCTGAAACCACCTACGAGAGAGACTCCGACGAGCCCGGTAACTTTCAAGGGAGAGAAACTTGACGATCCACGATAACGTAATTGATCCGTCAACCGCACCGCCCCTTCAAAAAGAAAAAAAAAAAAAGAAAGAAAATCCGCGAACCGCCGTCGTCGGGTTCTAATCTAATCGCTCGGCGTCACGCAACGCGACGACCACGACGCCGACGAACATCGACGTCGAATTTGCATCTCCGACGCTCGTTCCGCACGAGAGGTTTATCGCGTGGCACGATAACCCTTTCGTGCGAATTCTCGCGTATCGGCGTGCCGTTACAACAAACCCGAAACCAAATCGGTCATCCGTTGTCTTCAGCAAAAGAAAGAACTCTCTCTCTCTCTCTCTTTCTCCTCCTACTTTTTGCTTTCTTTCTTTGTCTCCTCTTTTGCTATTCGTGGTATTCTCGGGTACACGGAACGCGAGCAACAAAGAAAGTGCCAAGTGAGGCGCAAGTACGAGCAAATGCGAGCAAGAAAGAAGAGACAAAATCCGCAGTCATCGTTGTCCGGCGTCTCTTAAACGGGGGCGGGGTTCTCTCCTCGCTCGATCCCCACTCTGGTCCATTCTAGAGTCCACTCCACCCCGGGTTCCTCCACGGTACTCGAGTCGGTGTATTCTTAGGTCAGGGAAAACTCGAGTGTGCGGCTCGCTTCGATCGATCGATCGGATCTCCACACGTCCGTCCACGCGCGAAGAGGAAGAAAAAAAGAAGAAAAAGAAGTGTTCCGCTAGAGAAAAAAGAGAGAGAGAGAGAGAGAGAGTACACGTTCTCCGTACGCTCGTGAATTTCAAAGGGTGGCTACTCTTCGTCGTCGCCGCGTCAGCCGCGCGCGGCTTTCTCTCTTTTTCTCTTCCACCCTATCTCCTTTTCTCTCCCCCCCCCCCCTCTCTCTCTCTCTCTCTCTTCCTCTCGTCTTGACTTTGCCGATGTGTCTTCGAGATAGATACTTTTATCGCGCATCGAAACTCGCCGCTGAAATATCTCAAGCCTTCGCGCCCATCGATCGTGCTTCGCACGTAGCCACTTCATCCTGCTTTAGTCGCCTATCGACCGATACAAACGGACTTTCTCCCAAAACGCCAGAAGTTTGTGTTCTCTGTTGAATTTTCACAGTTCTCAACGGAAGCAAATTCAGGGGACATGAGTAAAATGAGGAAATAGCAGTTGATCATATGGATTACATCAATTCAATTTGTTAAAATCTGAATTAATGATAAACTGAGTCTCTTTTTATATTAAATAAATAATATCGTAATATTATAATATAATCATAATTGTGATATAAACAGAGAATGGAAATTGCATTAATCTGGGTTAAAAGCTACTGTGGCTCGAAAATTGGTTCTCTCTAATCACCGTCGCAGCGTCATCATTTAACGTTTTTTTTTTATTCCAGCGATAGACCATTTAAATTTTTAATGTAAAGTGTTTCGAAACTGGCGAAGAAAAATTTGACACTGTACTACATTTTTGTAACCAACATGTTTTTTTGTCAGATGATTAAATTTGCATTTAGCACAGTTGGTGGCGTTAAAAAAATATTTTGCTTCTATAATAATTTGGTTTTTAGAATAATTGTATCACGATTATATATTAATAGACACTAATAAAACCAGAAGATAATTGTATTATTATCATTATCTGTTATTTTCAATGGTATTGGTAAAAATAATTCATTGTAAAAATTAACCAATTTAGCACAATTTAAGTAATCAATGCAATATTGATTTATCTGTAAGAAATGACAATTATATTTAAAATTAGAAATAATTAATTTTGTATAAATCTTATAGTTTGAGAATTAATTATGAATATGCAATTTTTGGCAAGATATACTATATACGTACGTTTAATCATGGTCGGATAAATAATATACTACAATCTAATCCAATTTAATTAGATCAAATTACTCGCGTCAAAAAGTGTCCGATCCGAAAGTATCGCTCCATCGTACAAAATAATTAAGCACACTTATAGTGCACTCAATTTCGTTAGATTTAATTTATTATCTCAAAGGGAATTAACTCGTGATATTTTGCAAGGTCCGTTGGACTCGCGGAAAGCGATATACGTAGGAATCTTGATCGATTTACCGTATTACCAGAGTGCAAGCGTTCGTCTCTTGTTGCTTCGCGTTTCCAGGCCGTGCGAGTGGCCAAACTCAAATTGTTATCACCGCTAATCGATTAATCGAACGATGTACCTACCGCCGGCGAGCTTCTCCATCCCAAGCAACAAACATTCCATCCGCGCGTTCCGAATCCCAGACAACGCGGTGGTAAGGACCGGACGTGCGGGTGTCTCGTTCACACGGAAGAAAAGTGTGCAGCCTCTCTTTCTCATCAGGCTTATCGATCGTCTCTCTCTCTCTCTCTCTCTCTCTCTCTCTCTCTTACATTCCTCAATCGCTTTCCGCTTCGATTGCTTTGTAAATCGCGATTTCTTCATACCTTAATCGGCTTCCGCTTTACACGCTGTATATGATTCTCACATATCGCGTTTCTCCCACACGTCTCTATTTTCCCGATTTCTCGTACTCTGCTTCTACTCTTATAGCTTCATGCTTCAATTGCTCGCTACCTCGTACCTGGATCGTTTCGCTTCTCATATCGCGGTGGCGACGACGCCGCGCGCAGTCACGCGACGAAGACACATTCTGACGTTATCCTGTCAACGGGAACTAAACTGTCTTCAACACATTTGATGGGAAAGCGGGCTACCGATCGAGATTGATTGAGAGACGTGGGGAAAGGGGGGAAAAGAGAGATAGAGAAAGGAAGAGAGAGAGAGAGAGAAAGAGAGAGAGAAGCAGAGGAAGAGGAAGGATAGGGAAAGAGAGTAAGTACACGCAGGTGCGACGGGGGCAGGAGCGCGCGCGAATCGATCGCGGGGGTCCGCGACGCGAAACGCCGCGACGCGGCGACGAACGAACGGTGCGGCCGAAAATTCGCGTGACGAGAACGCGAAATGGGGAACGCGCGCGGCGTCTCCCCTGCGGAAATCAATAAGCGGCGATCGTGGAGCGTGCTCCTCCGCGTCGTCCTGGACGCTTCCCGGCCTCGTCGATGAGTCGATCCGATCCGATCCTCGCCGCGCGCGCGAGCGAGCGAGCCGGCGAAATTCTACGTATCCCCTGGAGAGAAGGAGAGACAGAGAGCGAGAAAGAGCCCCCTCCTCCCCTCATCCCCTATCCCTCCGTTTTCCTATCCACGATTCACCTCTCATTTTTCCTTCTTAAGGCCACTAGGGGATACTGACCGTGGACGACGAAAAGGACGACGTCTCTTTCTCTTTTCCTCCTCCTCCTCCTTCTCCGCCGCCGACGCACCACTTCTTCCACCGATTTTGCCGTCGACCGCGGCCACGACGACGCGCGCCACGCAGGCCGGTGTCCTCTTCTGGAGGACGATGCCGCCGGAGGACGTTGCCGCCGTGCGCGTCGCGGCAGATTCGCGGCCCGGCGCTACCGCGAAAGCTTTCCACGGATACTCCCTGCTTTTTATTATCCCGATATTCTTCGCTTCTTCGTCTTCCTCTTCTTCCTCTCTCTCTCTTTCTCTCCCTCTTTCTCTCTCTCTCTCTCTCTTTTTCCTGTCCTGCCGATTTCTTTTTACCCCGATCACGGAATAATTTCGTTAAAAGCGCACGGCGGCGAAGGAACGACGAAGGAGGAACGACTGCCCTACGAGGCGACTGTATACGTCCCTCCTCGCGCGTCCCCTCACCCCTTCTCTCGTTCAATCCTCTTCTCTTACTCTCGCACCGTCAGCCAACCCTCGGCGTCTCTCTTTCACTCTCGATGATATCGTGGCGCACGCGCCAGGTGTGTCCTACCTCTCTACCCTCCGCGTGCGCGCTCTCTCGGTCCTCTCTCTATCCGTCTCACCTTCTCTTTCTCTTCCCTTTCCCTTCCCTTTCCCTTCTTCTTCGTCCTCTCGCGCGCGCGATCTATTTCGTATTCGTTCCTCCTGCGCGTCCCGCTCAGCTCGCTCGCTACGTTCGCGCTTGTTCGGCCGCCGCATCGACGCGTCTGGACACAGAGGACGGGAACTCTCGTGCCTCCGTTCGCTCGCAGCCGCTGCTGCCGCCGCCGCCGTCGTCTTCGTCGTCTTCGTCGTCGTCGTCGTCGTTGTCGTCGTCGTCGTTCTCCTCCTCGTCAGAACGTTTGCGCACTCGAGCCGCTAGCGCGAGTCGAGACAGGAGGAACGAACAGACGGGAAGCGCGAGGGAAAGGGACACTCGTCCGAGACTAGCTTCTCCGCGTTCTCTCTCCTTCAATCATGAAGGAATCCCGCGCGAGCCGGCTCGAATTATGTCGAATTGACCTATTTGCCTCAAAGGGGTGGACTTCACTCCTTCGTGAGCAGGAGGCGAGCTCGCTCTTGCGAGAAGCGTCCGGAATCGTAAGCCGGATAAGGGCGCAATGTCGTAGAGCGCGACCTCGAAGCCGCTCTCCCGCAATTTCCCTTCCCTTTGTATGCAAGCGGCGGCGCTCGATTGCACAAAAGGGAGAGGGATCGAGGGTCGGAAAATCTTGGAGCGTATCCCTCTCTCCTCCCTCCCCCCCTTTCTCTCTCTCTCTCTCTTTCGCTCTTGCTCTCGCCCTCTTGCTCTCCTGCTTGTACCCTTCGTCCCTCACCTGCCATCGGATTCGCGTTTCTTTTCTTCTCGGGACTTGCCGCGCGTAACCAGAGCGCGCTATTATATCGGGCGTTCGGTCGGTCGATCCCAGGGTTGCTCCCGCTTTCCGGAGAAGTATGCCAGGAATTTATAGAATCCATCGGGGATATCGGCAAACTGATCCCGTCCCGTCTGGATATTTCTTGAACCACCACAAACGCAGATATACAACTTTGAACGGATATTTGAATTATAATTATCGCGCGCTACACGGAAATTAGATTGATCGGCATGGATTTATTAATAGCTGGTATGTGAATCATTAACGTGCTTTTGTACATATGTGCTGCTATTACGCTACATAGTAATAATTATTAATACATGATGTGTATTAATATGCAAGCTTTATGAAAAATGTTACGCATATACACAACATATTATATTACTAGTAATATTGATATACATTTGGTGTGTATCAATATATAATATTTCAGCATGAGCAACAAAATTACACATGCGGGTAGAATTTGGAAAACGAAAGTCATCTTTTGTACATTGTATTAAAAATTTATTTAGGGTACGCATATATATATATATATATATATATATATATATATATATATATATATATATATTTCCGAAATAGGATAATTATATTTAATTCCACGTTCCAGGAATATCACTGCATGAAAAGCAGAAGCGATTCTATTTCCGTGAATTTTTTTGCGTTTTCTCTCAGTCGACGAAGCTCCTTCCTCCCCGGCAGGAATATAAGCGCCGGCATCGCCTAGCGTTAATCCTGTCATCGACATCGGTCCGCGGAACTTTACGGCGGCGACTTCCGGCTCCGCCGTGAGTATATCGATAGACACATCGGAGTGAAATTACGCTCGGGGATCCTCTGGCGTTGGCGTTTCGAGGTCACCAGGCGCCCCCGCCAGGATCTCCGGCGCGCGGATACACCGAAAAGCCCCTGACTGGTCGACTCTACGCGGAGGCGCTTATCGATTTTCAAAGCGGCATTGCCCCCCGCGAATACCGCTCTCCAGCAGGTCGTCTCCGTCGTCGTCGTCGTCGACGTTGTCCGTCGTCGTCACCGTCGTCGATGTTGTCGTCGACATTGTCGTCGACGTCGACCTCTGCGTTCTCGTCGTCGTTGCAGGAGCCATCGGAGATGGAGGGAAGGAATGTAAAAGAAAGAGCGAGGCTTTCGAACGATCGTACGACCGACCGAATCGATGAGACGTGTCTGAACGTTCGAATGCACTCTCGCGTCTGCATCTGATTGCCCGATGCACATGCACGCCTGTTTCGATATTGGATTTGCCACGAGACTTATGTCCGAGCCTCGCACGTCGGCACGTTCAGCAACCGACGGCCGGAGGCGACGGCGATGACGATTATGGGTTATCGATATTGCGGACTTAGCTCGCCGTGCGCGAGCTGGGACGCTCATGGATATGCAAAAATGTAAAAAGCGCTTCCCCAGACAACGTGGACGGGGGTGTTTGGCCGGCGATCGTGTCGCCCTGGCGTGAGCAAACTAGTTTGCCTCTTTCGGGAACACGTCGAGAGACGCCGCCGGATCCAAAAGCCTATGGCCACTGGACAAATTCAGGGCGGTGTTTTTGGTCGATGTCCGATAGTCTAACGACGAGAGGCGGCATAAAAAGAGGACTGCGCGGGAAAGGTGTGGAGAGGAGAGAATTTATGGAACTATTACAAAGCGGAAACGGATGTTGAAGTGGGGAAGAAAAAAAAATGTTTTTATACGTTTATATAATTTTTATAGCTGAATATGGATTTATTTACAAAGGCAAAACTGTACATGGATTGTTTTTCTCATAAATAAAAACCACTCGAGTGAAGAAATTGATTAAGGTCACGTGAAAAATGAATCTTTTTGCCTTGAAAAGTATGAGGACTTGCCATTGGGATTTCTTTATATTTATTACAGCTGCTTTCTCAGTTTTCGTCTGATTAATGCGGAAGTGTTCCACTTACGCGAGAGATAACGGTTCATCATTGCTAAAATGTATAGAGGCAATTAGGCGTGTCACATGACATTATGTTCTGTCAAAACTTTGGGGCAGCTTTAGAACCGTTATTAACGTTTACAACGTTTCCATATCGTATATATTTCGCGAACGTTCTAAAATGCTACTATATGATTACTCAAGCCGAAAATACGAGTTTAAATTGGTGATTACCTTGCAAATTTTGGAAGTTAAATTAGGCAATTCATGCATCCTGCTTTTCCGCAGAGGGGACGGTGAATATCTCAGAGGGCTTTCAACTCTTTAAACGATCGTTTGAGCGCGTAATTGCTATAACTGGATGCTGCAAGCATGGCGCGGCTTATGAATAGTAATTCGTGCATTATTATTAGCTTTGACTGTAACGATCTAATTACTATCAGTTTCCGATATTCTACTTATTAGCAGTCATCCAACGTAGACTGTGTAAATACGGATTCTACAGCTGAATGAAACAAAAATAATGGATAAATATATTTTATTGAATTTTTTTAAGACGAAAGTTATACAGGCTCTCTGATAACGTAATTTTTTTTAATTGTATAAATTTTTATATTAGTTGTTATAAAATGATATTTATTTACAGATATTTATTTTAATTTTCAGGTTGAAATAACTCTTTCCTTTTAGAAAGTAACAAAAAATTATCATTAAAATAATAGATTAATGAAAATTATATCTACAATTAGCGTTTCACTTCAGTAGAACTTTAAATTAAGCTTTCACAACTCTAATATTAATAAGTTACATATTTGCAGATTAACTTTGTTAAATTCAACGAGCACTTTTATTTCGCGTCTTCAAAAAATTAATATTTTACATTGTAACGACAACATTTTTTTTCTTCTGTTTTTAAATCAAAGAGTGCTGTTCTTTTCATTCTGCGCTCGAATACTTGGAGCCAGCCGTTAATCGAAGTCATGGGTAATGTCCGGAAAATTACCTAGACATCCGGGATAAGACCGAAATATCTTGATACTTGCCTGTAGCATGACTCTCAAAATATTCACAAGAGA
Source organism: Solenopsis invicta (assembly GCF_016802725.1). Lineage (NCBI taxonomy): Eukaryota > Metazoa > Arthropoda > Insecta > Hymenoptera > Formicidae > Solenopsis > Solenopsis invicta. Next base: position 16,417,914 of record NC_052673.1, read on the forward strand.
AGTTCCAGAACAGCTAAACAGCAGAGTTAGTAGGAAATAAAAAATCCTTATTGTTCATCAAATTCAAATAGACCCTTTTGAAATTTAATAGAAGATTCACTCTATTTATCTCTTTTATTAAAAAATTGCAATAAAATAATAATGTTTCTCAAAATTTCTCTAATTGACTCTAATTAAATTTATTGAAGGAAGCATCGTTAATAAAGAATATAGGTTTGTTTCGAGATACTCTGATAATTTAAAAGGATCTTGAACTTTCATGAAGGAAGATACTTGTTTATACATTTGCTCTTTCAATTTTAAAATCGTCAAGAGTTCACACATTGAATTTCATCTTATTTTCGTATCGTTTATAAGCATTATGTTTCCTTCTATTTGAATTTCAAATTACCACAAAAGACGTTTCGCCAAGAATTTCCAGCCGTGAGATCTGCCCGAACATGCGGCAATAACAAGTAGTAGCTGCAATAAAAAAAAAAAGAGTGAGAGAGAAAGAGAGAGAAGGAACAGTCGCTCGAAGTTACTTCTTCGAATAGTAGCGATGAAACATTCTTTTCAGGAGTCGAATACAGAAACGTCGTCGGTCGCGAAAATCCAATAAGGACAGTCCTTGTAAAGCGAGGCAAAGAAAGGATTACCATACCAACGAGAATAACGATATATTTTCTCGATGACGGACGATGGGTCATCATTATGTTCTTGGAACATTAAGAAAAAAAATATGATTTTTTCGGATACAATTTTGAGTAAGACCGCGAGAATCCATCGATTTCAGCTGCTGTAATGTCTCACGCGCGTACCATTGATTTAATATTCAAATAATCTGGGCATATGTGATCCAGATTACTTTTTAACTTTATCTTCTTTAACAATAATCTTTTTACATTATTTATAAACATATAGCAGAGCAGAAGGTATTGTGGCTGTTGTAGAAATTGTAGCCACTCGATTTAATAATATTTTGTTATAAAATTATGGATATAGTCTATAAGAAATCACTAGAATTCCTGACTTCCGTCTATTAATCTCGGTTATTAAGTTAGGAATTTTAGTGATTACTTATAGAATCACTTATTTAGTAGTCCGTCATTACGCAATGGCGCTAATATTTCAATGCACAACTGACATTTATTACAAGGAATTTTTATTTTTGAACATTTTTTGGAACCTCTTCAAAGTACATTTTAACGTTGGATTATGCATACTTTCTCGTAGTTTTTTTTTCTTTTTCGAAGTTTTCATATCAAAGTAGTTATTCAATAAATTGATTATGGTTCTACTGCTAAGCTATACAGTTTACATTATAGATATTTAATAATACTGCGGTCTATATATGGATATATTCTGCAATATTTTCTCTTTATTTTCACTAAATATACAATTTTATAACACTGTGTTTTTCAAACAAATTTTTAAAATCTATTTTAGAGAAGGGGCCGCATTATCACCCCTGTTTCTCTTCGATTCATTATGCAGTCGCATTTTTATAAATAATTCATTTTAAAAAATATTTTATAATTTTGAGTTTAGAAACTGAACAGCATATTGAATGTAAATGTTAAACTTTTTATTTAAAAATTTGATTATTCACACAGTTATTGTACAAAATGTAAATGAGGCATAATATCACCATTTCCTTTATTAAAAAAAAAAAAAAAATGACTCAATTTTGGTTTACAATATTTTGAAGTGGACTTCGTTTTGACTTACCTCGTCGAACATTGCTTTCTGATTTTTGTTTTAACTTTTGAGATACGTGGCTCAAAAGGAGCGACTGGTCGATACCGTTGTACGCAAGGCTACTGCACGACGTCCCTTTATGAAATTTCTTCTTTCAATAGCTACCTGCTACTTTTCCAGGGCTCGCTTGAAAAGACAAAACACACGGATGCGCATTTACGGATTTGACGCGCGGCACGGAGGCGCGAGCCTAACTCGACAAAGAGTGCAAGCGTCGGAAGTGAAATGCAGCGCGATATAATAGTGCGCCAGACAAATGTCGATGTGCGAGCAACAAGTGCCGAGAGGGCCGTCTACTTCTGACAATGAGCAGGAAATCTGGCCGGCTCTCCACGGATACGTGTGCAAGTAGGGAGTGTAGGAGCGCGGTCACAAAGAGGCATTGCAGTCACAATTAGCGATCACGCAAATTCAGGTCTCGTTCCATTCAGCGACAGCTGTACTCTACATGGAGTCCCTCAACACGCCGGTATATCGCACGGCGACGCGGCGAGTCGAAAGCGCCACCGAGCACGAGAGCCCTTTGTTGTGTAAGAAACCGTAGTGGTAGAGCGCGAATTGAATCAGTCATTCCAAACGAGCCCTGTCTTCACAGAAGTACGTTTTACGGAGAAGTCGGGAAAACCGGTGAAATGAACGATAAAATAACATTCCGGTAACGTAACGAGAGCGATCTGATGTCTGAAAGACAACGCTGGACCTATCATGAAATATTCGTGTCTATCGATCTCGATAAGAAAGAAACGCTTCGATAAGAAAAGAAGCATAAATATCCGAGATTCTAATAATGTAGATCTATTCAGATTGATGCAATTACTTTTTACTACAATTGAAAGAATTTTAAAAGACAAATATTTACAATATAAATAATAAATGAGACTGAAGATTGTTATGTTGCGTGAGTAACACAATTGACTAGGAAATTCGTCCCCAAACGGTTAGAGCAAACATTTATATTTTATACACATACGATTAAGAACATTACTATTTAATGTTCTGCGTATCGATTGATCTTTATTCACGAACGTAAAGACACGCGAATGAACTGTTAATTGTTTAATAAATGTGAATAGACGTCAGTCACGAGTGTGTGACTTCTCGTGCGCGTGGAAGGCCGTGTCATGAGCACAATAATTGGTAATTGATAATTGAGGAAATATGCGGCGGATAAGGGAAACAATAGCGCAGCGGCGCTTTGCGCTCGGCGCCGAAGTAAACGATATATTAATCCTACAAATGTATGCGCTTATCTACCTCCTCGATCGCGTTTTTACAGTTTACACGCGATACAGTCATTAAAAGAGAATTCGATATGTATCGCCGCGTCATTATTATACCGTCCGATCTATCGCGTACTCTGTAACTCTCGTTTCATATTCGTGACAGGTGTAATTTAGAAATCGAACGGGTACTTAGTGCGGGCCTCGGGTGCGAAATATCGCCCGGAGATCGTAAAAGAAAGCGCTAAACAGCTGCAGTGAGATTTTGCTCAACTTTATACGCTATTTATATACGCGGACGTGAGCGGAAAGCGAAAAAATGTATAAACAATATGGAAACAATTTTTAATTACGGAACGGCAATAAACATACTAATGAATTAAGTCCCGCGAGTGTAGTAGTTAAACAGCAAATATCATTTGCCTCTTTCCCTCCTCCTCCTCCTCCTCCTCCACCCGGTAGTTAAAAAATTAATTACTAATTTGTGTCAGTGTTAGTGGATAATATTACCACGCTTATGAAGTATATAATTACGCTATTACTCAAGACTGATGTCGACATCGTGATTTACCTGATAAGAATACTAGCACACTACGAAGTACCTGTGCTGTAAGTTTAGCAAAGCATTACACATAATGGATAATTGTTTAATTACTGACACATTTCTGACGTAAACTGACACATAACATCATAAAGTATAATTATGTTACTATTTAACATGTCACGATAAGTATATCATAGCGCTATAGTCTGAAATAGTTATATCTTATTCCTTGAGTACACTAAAGGCCTTAATGACAGATGAACTACGATTGCCAAGTCATGGCGCTTACTGCGAGTAATTAAATTTTCTCAGCTCTATGCGATCTGAATAGATAAATATTTTCTGGACTATGTAAATAAATTATGACTCATGAATGTTAACTTTTACTTAACTAAAACTTTTAATACGATTAATTTTATCCAGTTCAAATATTTATGTATTTAATTCAAATACATAAAATATTTGAACTTTTATTTGAACATTTATATATTTAATTTAAATGCATAAATACTTCAATTGAAGAAATTTAATCAAGTTGAAAATTTTAGTCACTTTAACATTTGTTTTTCTCAGTGTACATGAAAAAAATAACATTTTTATGAACCCTAGCTTAAAAATAGTTAAACCCTTAAAAATGGTTATCTTAATACTTTAGAAAATTTAACAAGATTTAAGAACTGTTGATAAATGGAAATGTGAAAAATTCTCCCATATTTCTTGAAACATGATCTTATCGTCGACGACTTTCTATCCGACATCGATCTTTTACTAATACATGATTAGGTGGGCATCTGATAGGAGCATTTATGACATTTCGACCATCCCCTTCTAACTGTGTCGGCCGTTTCGTTCCGTTCCGTTCCAGTTCCAAGGTCGGCTGGGTCGTTTCAGACTCGTTGGTCGAATGCCGATAAAACAGAGAGTCGATCCCGGTTTTCATGGTATCCTTGATTGTCTGCCCGATGTTGTTCAATGTGTTTCCGATATCATTCCAAACAGAGCGCCTCGCTCGGAGGCTGCTGGCTTCTGTGGCGCACGCCAAAGCGACGAGCAGCAGAAGCACGCTCAGGAAATGGCTCAGGAAATGTTGAGGGAAATAAAATCTCATTTCTGTATCTTTCCTTGAAGGCGCGAGGAACTGCCACCTTAAACAAACCTTAGACACGTTCGATACGTTATTGTGAGATATTTCCGGTACAGTAGCATATTAGAAAATCTGTTGCCTAACATTTCTTTATCTATTGACGTTTTTTTTGTAAACTTTTTAATTTTCAGTGACTGCGTTTTAAGAGTTATCGCGAGAGTTGTTTCAATATTAAAACAGCGCTCGACTCTCTTCATTTATTTTCGAGTTCTTGTAATCAAGAAGAGTAGCGCGATAATTTTAAGATAATTTTATATCTTTAATGGCTACATCTGTAAACACTCTTAACTGTGAACAAAATTGAATAACGGATACGATTTATATTTTATCAATTTATTTTAAACTTCTTAATATGGAATAATACGGACACCTGAGTGAGTGAAGGCAATTAAAATTCTTTATGCAATATATACATGTGACGAAGGAAAAGATACATTGCTACATTGGATTATATTACGATACATTAAATATTACATTAAATTGAAAAATTCTGCATATAAAAGTTGAAAGAGAATACTACAGTGATGGAATAACCGTTATAATATGCTTCAAACGCGACCGGAAATTACAGACTTGCAAAATTTTTAATAATGCTTGGAGATATCTACGATAAGTAGAATAATAGAAAACGTATAATGGAATAGAAAATGTGTGTACCCCCGTTTTCTATCTGTTCCGACTGCGTCTGAAAGTGGTGCGCAATCGTGGATAGTAGGTTACGTGCCGTGGAAAACGATGAATGGGTTGTCAGAAATGAGTTGTTCGGATCACGGCGGTGGAAGGTTCTTATCGTGCGGAATGAAGTAAAATACGAGCCTGTTCAGAAACATTTATGTGCACGTGCTCAATAATGTTTCCTCACCCCTGTCTGCGCCTAGTCACGCGATTGCGCTCTCGTCTCGCCGCGAATTCTCTGTATGCAATATAATACACATCATGTATTTTCTATGTATTATAATACAGCCGTCGAACGCGCGCTGTGATGCGAAACCAAATGTTATTATGGCGCATCGTCCGTCTTCCCGCAAACAGATTTTGAATCGCAGGAGATCTGTCGCAAAATCGACGTTGATGCGTAAAATTGTATTGCTGTTTTTATAAAACATTCTTAAAACATTATTTTAAGTCAAGTTCAAGTTGCTTTCTGTTTCTTCCGCATGTATTATATTAAAAGAGGCATTAACTCAATTATAAATCTATTTGGAATGAAATCAAAAACTCTCAATAATTCATGATGTTTTATGAAATATAATACGTCATTTTCAAACACATAAAAAAATCTAAAATTTTGAAATATCGTTTAGAATTATTATTATTATTTCAATAACTGACTAACAATTACAATGGATTTTGATTAATTTAGATCCATATTATGTCGCCGAATACTGCCGATCAAAAATTTATATATAAAAATAAATGCAACAAAACTTGGTGCAAAATATCTTAAAATTTATTCGCATGATCTATCTAAAGATTACAAAAAGCGTAATCGATATTTTTGCATTTTCTGAGAGACTTTATACTTATTCATTTATCTTGTCTCTTTGTTATTCGATGTAAAGATCGATCTAAAAACAATGAATGTTATCGTAAAAAATTTCTTGCTTTGCTCCGAGCAGTTTACTTTTTTAATCATGGCGTTACGGTAATGGTAATTACAGCGTAGCGAGATATCGATCAAGCTTACGTGCCGAGTATTTTAAAAGAAGAAATCAACACCGGGGCAGTTTTCTAAGAAATTTATAGTGACCCATTCTTGATATAATTTCAGTTGATAATATAACTAATCAAACATCTATTTTAAAAACGTTACATAACGTTTTAAAATTTAGAGGAGTGAGTTATTTTTAAATGAATCCCACTCGAGTAAAATAAAATCAATAAAATGTAATTTTGATTTAAACAAAAATGTAATTTTAAATTTACTTTTAAAATAAATTTAATCGTAAATTTTCACTGAAATTCGAGCTAGGTCATATCGAGAATTTGAATTGGCATTTTGATACAATGGAAAGATTATTGAACGAGATTGGCAATTTTGTTGATAAGTGACAAGTAATTAAATTTTTGCTTAGAAATCGATTTGCTGAAGAACACCTAAGCGATAGGATCCATTATTCTCATTTCTTCACAGCGGCAAGGGTAGCTTCAGTTTCAGCTACGCGAAGGTGTTAGATAAATGAAGATAAGAAAGTTGAAGGAGGACTGTACGTCAAACGTACGCGAGAAAGGATTTCCTACCTGGTTACGTTTTTGCACTTTGTATGCCAACGACGTTTTATATCCTGCCGGTACCTAGTTGTAAAACCTCGTAGTGCCCGCTCACAATGTAATAAACTCACTTCCGGGACGAATAACGAACGTTATTCACGGGGGACGCAGCCGTGGCGGAGGCTTTCTTTGATGCGACGGCGAGACGTAAATGCGAGAGCTTTCCCGACACCAAGTCCCGCGTTCTCGTCTTACCGACGATAGTTTTTTAATGGGCGGGTCAAAGAGGCGTCGCTTTATCTGAACGCATGTGAATCTGTGACGCGATAGACGCTATCGCACTTTTGCTCTCTCGCGTTTCCCGTGCTTTCACATCGGTCCGGAATATTCTTGTTATTAGTTCAAGTGTCCCGTTATCTTTTTCTCTCCACAACAAAGATACGCGCGTACATTGTAAGTCTCTAATTCCCGCGTATGCTCTTACATAACTCTCTAATTTATCTGAATAATCACTTTTGTGTAAACAAGGAAAATAACGATAACGCTGATTGTAGTAACTTTTACGCAAGATTGAATGGCAGAATAAATTAGTAGTTGTTCAAGTGATCTCGAGCTACTTCAAACAAAACTTCACTTTTATTACTTTGAAAAGGCATATTCAGAATCGGATACTAGTTTACTGTAACAGAAATCGCTGGAGGGAGCGAATTTCACGATAAAAAAGTCATGCGTGTAATTCACTAAAAAATCCATAGATGAAGCAGAAATTTGTATACTTTCAATGATTGTTTTTTTTCCCGTATACACATGTTTCATATTAAACAAACTTTCATGCATAAAAAAATCTGAATTATTTGGTATAGCGGTCAAAGGATTCAGCCCGCTCGTTAAACTGAGTTACTTAACCGACGTGTACGCGATGTACGTTTTTATTATTGGATATCTCTCCCGTTTTTGCCAGCCGTAATCTGACACGACTACAGGGTCTCACGTGTATTACAAAATCCGTGTACACGGACAACATGTACCCGCATATTGAAAAGCAACTAAAGCCGTGCAGGTAACTACACGTCAGTAATAACTGTGTTACACTAACCGTGCGCAGCGCGCGTTTCTACACACGCATATCGGATTTCACGTATATATACGTATAATTTAAGCTTCCGATATCATCGCGAAATCTGTATGAAACACTTTTTCTCTTTCGAGGATCTTATTAAGCTAAGAGACCGATAAAGAGACCGTTTATGATGAGATCGTTAAGCGTCATTTATGTAAAATATTACAGCGTTGTAAACGACGTGTGCACACGTGTCACCCTATCAAGAGAAGGGCGATAAAAGTGGCATAGCTGATTACACGCGAAGTAACGAGCTTCAAATGTGACTGCGGAAGGAACGTAAGAAAGTCGTGAGGGAAGAAAAAGTATCGACGAGAGTAGATACTTGTAATTCGAATCGGCGTGAATTCGATACATCCAACAGAAATGTTAGTAAAATATCGCTCAAATATTGTTCATGTTAAAGCAGTAATACATGAAGTTTCTACTCGTCGTCGGAAGAAGGAATCGCATGAGTGAATATTGCAGCGCGTTGCGAAGTACTGCGCTGCGAACGAAGATCCGATAAATAATTCGAGTTCAGTCTTCCGCGAAAGTTTCTTAGAATGTTTTCGCAAAACGTCCGTTCGATATGTAAAATATATTTGGATGTATTATTTTTTTTTCCACAGGGAGAGAACTCATCATGCGCGAGATAAATAACAAGTATTTTTTTTCTCGCTCGGGCTTGTTTTGCAATTACTTATGGACGAATAAATTATAAAGGAATTATATATATAAATCACTCTAGAGTGCTGCCTTTTCATCATCAAAGCTGCGGAAACAGAAATCTTATGCTTATACCGTTAGATTCGTTTCTCGCAAATTAAAATTTGCAGTTTTGCCACAGCAAATATTGCTTGGAAACTGCGGGCATGCTAAGTGGAGTCTGCTCTTTATGGTCGTCCAACCGCAAGATAATTTCTTATAGCGCGCTTGAGAGCGAGAAATTTAATTGCCCAAGTTTGCTGCTTCACAACTTTTGTATCTTGTACGTTTCAAGTATTGCATCAAAATGTTTCGTCGCGCTCAAAACGGTTGCAGTCGCGAGGAGAAGTTTCTGCGTGAGTTTTTTCACGGAGTAGTGGAGTAGTTAAAATTTTTGAATCATTATGAAAACTTTGCTGATGCACACTTTATTTTTTTTTTATTTTTACAAATATGAAATGATTTTTTTATTATTAAATAAGTAACGCTGTTAAATATATTAAATCTTAAGTGACGTGTTATACATAAATTTGTATAAGGTCTTTTTGTGACAGACTTAATGGTAAAAAATGGCATTCCTACAGCAAGTTATTTTTATTAACTGTTTTATCGAAGCATTCTTATTAGAACAAATGATCTAATTTATTTCTGAAAGTCCCACGATAATCAAGAGATTAAGTCGGTGTGATGGCAGACGGGTTTAATTACGTTAACCTTAATTTAATCGCCCCAAGTCCATCGTGTTTCATAATTATGTGCCTTGTAATGACCTTAAATTATGGAACAACAAATCAAACTGTTTAAGCATGCAATTTACCAATATTTGCACATATTGATCCGTGCACCTAGGGCCATTTGTATTGTTCTCATGTACGCTCGATGCAACTTCCGAAAAAGGAAATTACATTCACCGAATGACAACATGAAAAGTTTAATTCTTCGCTTGGTGCTTTCATTAAGTCCTTAAATAATTTACATTCACGCGCTCGCAAGTCGTTAGGACAATTTATGCGCTTTTTATGCCGTAACGGTCACCGTAGCAAATATTTCATCCATGTTGATCGTTTCTCAGAAACATAAAAAAAAAAGACCGTGCGATCGTAAACGTTATAGTAGAGGAAAGCAAGTGTTACAATTTTCCCCTTTTTTTTTACATCAGCGCAATCATTAATTCTTTCGATCGTATTTTATTTATAAAGTTAAAATAAATGTTTAGTTAAATTTCTGGAATATTTTTATCAGCGCGGAATTTTGCCAGAAACATGTTATGTAATTCTCTTCCTGTCGTATTACACGAGTTAGTTTAACATCGCGCAATTATGATACCGTCGAGCGAGGAATTTGCGTCTAGTTGCACGTGAAAAATTCACCGTGGCAATTATCATCGAGATTATATTTCCGTTAACAAAGTTTTTATCGTCGCTGACGATCGCGTCTACAGTACGAAACGTTTTTAATGTATTCACGCGTGACTCTTCATATTCATCTCCGCGCGCAGCGGGAATACCGAGAGTGATTTATAAAAGAGAGGATACAACGCATGCGATAAACTTGGCTGTTCTCGGTAAAATCTGTATGAAAAAAAAAGAATCCCAGGCAGTTAATCACTCTCGAGTTAATTAGCGCGTGATTAATTAATCGTATGTCAAGGTATCAAATCGACCGATCTCCCGGGAGTTCGCTGACTCCAGTTCGGGAAGTTCGGGTTAATTAACCTTTCGTCGATCCAACGGGCAAATTACGGAAATTATCTTAGCGGGTGAACGCTTATGCGCCAATGCGTATGCAGCTGCACCGTCAGCTAGTTCCTTAAGCTCATTGTCAGACACATTCGCGAGATCTATAAACCGTCGACTCGTGTCTTGCGCACGAAGTTGGCACGGAGAGTTGTCGAATGTTTCTCATTTAACGTCTGTCATTTCTTTTTAATTAAGATGAGGGCGAATGAGTGAATCGACCGACTTAAACGCGGGATGCACGTGTGTTTTCCAGCACGTGGAAATTGCAGATGCATATTTATCGATGGTGGGACCTTGTGACACGAATTCGGCCGTATGTAATAATGTAACATTTTATTTATAAATTTATCTACTATCGCAATATTCTCGACTGATAGTAATATTATTTATTCATGCTGCAGGAGGTAAACGATTTTGCTTGAGTATGTATTCATCAATACCGACTAATCTTGCAATTTTTAATTTTGTTATCCAATTCTTTTATGTAACAACAGTTAAATAAATGTCTTTATATTACATATGTATTATTTATTCTGTAATTCGTTATTTAAAGTTTACCAGTAAAGTAACTCAACTGCTTGATCCACTGAGTTGTACTTGAACTGGAACATGGTAGATGTCATTCGAGGTATCTCGAAGCTTGTTTGACTATAGTAAATAACGATTTTCTTTTGAATATCGTTAATAACTTTAGTTTATTTATTTAAAATTATATTCTATATGTACTCAAGAAATATTTTATGAATAGAAAAAAAATGTAAAGAGGGCATGTTAGCAAAATGATACAATTTTACGTATCTTACATATTTTACAAAATAATTATTGCTCCTGGTTTACGTAAAAAATATATATATACATATATTTAAACAAGATTAACATTTTAACAACTTTTGCCATCCTAATAGGTTGAAAAATACTACATACGCACGTATAATACCATAAAATATTGTTTCAAATATGTGTTGTGTACAGTCACGGTATTATGTAACTAGCCTATAATATATATTTCTATAATCTCGACCTCGTATTTATCGCTCAGCATATTAACTGTTTTACTGTGATAATATCGCCACTATGCGTGGAATTGTTTTACACAACCGCGCATATTTATGTTTGCGTATGTAGCGTAAAAGCCGATCGCAATTCCATCTATTAGTGCGGCGTTATTATGGAAATCTCAATTAACTAATTTATAAATGTTATTAAATCCATCATTTCTTCTTATTTATTTAAATTTCAAAACGATAATAGAAATCGTCAGGTGAAGTATATACGTTTAAATATTTTGTCCGTTTCAGTGGAACGAAAATAATTTCAGGAGAAAGAAAGATTCCTCAATCTTGCGAAGATAACTTTATAAAAATATGGCGCCTATTTCATGAAAAAAATTTCAATTTTATTCTAGTCTGTCGCCGACACGATCGATACTACGTTGCATGCGATTAGGAAATTCTCGCGAAATTAAATTTCCAGGAGAATGAACATAGTTTGTGTTACGCTATAGGTACGCTGTAATATATTGCGCGAGAAGGGAAACGATAATCTTGCTGTGCATTCGTATCCGGATCGCAAGATACATAACAAATTCCCAATTATACAACGCTTGGTATCAAAAGCAGGACGCGAGTTTCTGTTCCGCCCTCTCTCTCTCCCTCCCTCTCTGTGTCTGTCTCTTTGTATGGATGAGCAAACAATCAGTTGACATAAGCGAACAACGTATCGATAATTGTGGACCAAGAGCAGCGATGCAAATTGGGACTAAGGTAATGCCACGAACGCGATGGCATCGTTGCCTGATGGAGCTTCCTCTCGCGTGCTCGTATATTTGCGTATGTGTGCGGCTTTAGCCAAGAACCGCGGATGCACATATGTGCACGCACACCCAGGCACGCATGGACACGTACACGGACGTAGGTCGCGCACACGTGGCGCGATCACGTATATATGCGGTATACGTATGATTTGCCGGAATCGGCTTTGCGGTCGACCAGCGAATATATCACTGCAGCTTTTGTAGCTTTGATTCCGATCGCCGACGAGAGAATGAGGGTCAGCGGTGCACCACCCGGCTATTTTTGTGCCGTAGATACCTCTCCCGAAATGAAGCCCCCGCATTGGCTTTTCCTAGCAGCACACTCTCGAAAATTGCCACTTCGAGCGAAGGTATAAGGGAGGATTTAACCCTTTGACGCACGGATTTTGACAGCGCGCAGCACGCCCCCCGGCGTATAAACAATCTCTTCTATCATTTACATTAGAGATAGAGAGACAAAGCAATTAAGCTGCGTGAGCAATGAGATTATCATTTGTTGCGTCGATTGTAAATATATTATTCAAGAAGATAATGGAAAAAAAAAACGAAATAATAATGATACTAAACACTGAACTTAACGTCGCATCGACGGATAAGACGGGAACAGTTTGAATAAGTGGAGAACCATCAACCTCATTTCAGCAGCAAAAGTGAAACGACATAATCCGTTATTCTTGGAAATTGCAGAAAAAAAAACTGTGAACCACCTGATGGACTTCTCTCGTTTCCATTTTAAAGCCACGTGGATTTGCATTTAAGTCACTTGATACGGTCGTATGATACGGTCGTACGCATCGAAACCTCGAAATCCCCGTTAAGCTATTAAGCTGAAACCATCTTTTTCTTATCCATAAAGGCGAACAGCAGGAGAATAGAATTCGCTTCCTAATCACATTAACGCGAAACTTAAAAGCTCGGTTTGGTTATTCGGGGCAGCCAGACCCCATAACATTACCGTATTATCAAGTCTAACTGCAGTAGTTGAGTTAACAAAGTTAAACAAGAAATTAAACAACGAGGAGCCTTATCTCAAATGGTCGCGTTAACAAACATGTCTTGCCACGTGACTGTCTTCTTTGGACGGGCGCGGGAGTCATCGATCCATCCCTTATCTCCACGCGATCCCCATTGTGTTCGGTGCTTTAACGAGTGCCGATGGAACCCGTAAGCACAACGGCGCAAGAAAGAAGAGTTGAAAGAGGCAACGGATGGCGCCGGTAGGGAGGGAGGGAGGGAGGGAGGGAGGGAGGGAGGAGGGTAGGAGGGTGACATGTAAGGTGGCACAGTCGTCGGGTGAAGGGGACTCCCTTTTCGCGGCTGGTATTAAAGCCATTCCGCTGGCGCCAAAGAGTTCCCCGGGGAAACGCCACGGCATTCGCCGCGGCTCCCGAAGGATTTAAAGAATGGAAAAGCTCGCGCGTACCTCCGCGTACGGGCACCCCATCGAGCGCGGGCGCGACGAGTTAAGGAGGATAGAATCTCCTCGCGACGCTGTAGCCGCGAATAAATAAAAATAACGTCGCTCCCTGCGAGAGACGGGTGGTAAATGAGCCGCTCCTCGTGGATCATTTGTCACCACGCCCCGGAGCTGAGCGCGCCTGATATTACCGTTCTGAGCCGAGGGTGTCATTACGCGACGTCGGTCAATCATCAGGCATGCGGCGTTTATGCAGACGTTAATTGTTGCTATTATTTTGCGTTGGTGTACACCGCAAGTGGTGGCAGTTCGGAACAGGGGTTCCGCGTAAATGAAAAATTCACTCTAACAATACATATCGTACATTTAGGTGCATTATCTTGCGTACACATTGTTATAATAAATTTATAGAACGTTAGGTTTATAAAAATATATCATATGTCCATAAATTCAAAGATTCCTATCCGTCATAATAATCCATGATTATTGTAATTATATTGCTGCAATAATTGACGTTTGTGACTAGAGCGCACACTGATGGATAATTTATCAATTCAACCATTAGCGATAATTATAGTTCACGGGTACCATGGCTTTATTCGTTTCTGGAAAATGTTATTGACAGATGAGTAAGCTGCGGGTAAAATATATACTGGTGGAACAATGAATAGATATATACAACGATCATTTCTTGATCATGAATCATATTAATGAGACAATTTAAGTGCGCATAAAATAAAGCAAGGCAAATCTAAAATAATTTCTCGGAAAATTTTAACGCAGTATTTCAATACGTATCGCCTTTGCGTATTGTACTGAGTGTCTCAAAATTTGCAAATCACAATACTAATATCAAGAAAATTTTTATAAAATTAAGCAGAATAGTTATTTGTAAATTTTAAACAATACATTGTTTTAAATATAAAAACTTAAAGTTTAAAGTCAATCACATATTACGTTTAAACATGTCCGTGAGTCGTAAGCAATACCAATAGTGATCACATGGCAAGTAACTGTCTAAACATAATCTTTGACCAGCTTTAAGCCCTTATATTTAAAAAAATTAATGCTTGAAATAAAAATGTACAAACTATTTAATTTAATTTTTGGAGAACTTTTGTTATAGCATTTTAATTTGCGAATTTTAGAACATCTTATATATGATACGTTAAAGTTAATAAATACTGTATTACGGATTTAAATTTTTACAAACTCAAATCGTGTACAAAGTTGGACAACAAATTCGATCAAATGTATTCGCATGGATTTACAGATCGCTATGCGCTGCGATTCTATTCGGGCGACGGCGAATTAAAAGTTCGAGGCGGTATAACAGTATGCTTTATGATGCGCCATGCGGCGGAAAACAAGGCGAGGAACATTTTAGCTTTGCGGAGTTTTTTTCCCATATGACTTGTAACTTTTGCGAGGGCGACTTGGAACTTTCGGGATACAGCAAAATACACGCGAGCTGTATGAAATACGACGGGATGCCATTAAAAGAGCTAATGAGTACATATGCTATTACGCGTTTCTGCTTTAAACGGACGTACCACTGGGATTTGACGTTTCGTACGAGAACCCGTGCCTGTGAGTTATCTTTGCGTCTCGCATGAATGCAATGAATGGATTACGCGATTTTGCACATAAAAAAAATTTTTTTCTATGTTTTTTTATTAAAAATTAAAATGCACTTAAAAAAAAGTTATAGTGGTGGCAACTATAAAAGTGTCAACTGTACAAGTTTATACGTAATTAATGTACATAATTATGAACAATTATAACGAGTGAGTTTATATAATAGTTACATTGTTGACTTGAAAATTCCAACTAATATTTATATAACTGTAATTTTGTACTTGCTGGGATTTTGCAATATAGAATTTTATACAATTGTTTTTTTTTCCGGGCGTTCTTTGCAACATTTGAATGCTTAAAGTGACTAAACAATAAAGACTGAATTGTGTGAAAAGCAAGACTGTGCTCTAAATGGGACGATTCTGTCTTGCGAATGTTACATCGGGACGGTTAGTAGAGTAGAGTGACAGCGGCGCTGCGCGGAGCGGCCAGTGGAATAGAGCGACGAGCGGCGCGACGCGCGGGGTGATCAGTAGAGCAGAGCGACAATGGCGCGGCGCGGGGCGGCCAGTGGAATAAAATGACGAACGGCGCGACGCGCGGGACGGTCAGTAGAGTAGAGCGATGAGCGGCGCGGCGCGGGGCGGCCAGTGGAATAGAGTGATGAGCGGCGCGACGCGCGGGACGGTCAGTAGAGTAGAGCGACGAGCGGCGCGGCGCGGGGCGGCCAGTAGAATAGAGTGACGAGCGGCGCGACGCGCGGGATGGTCAGTAGAGTAGAGCGACGAGTGGCGCGACGCGGGGCGACCAGTGGAATAGAGTGATGAGCGGCGCGACGCGCGGGACGGTCAGTAGAGTAGAGCGACGAGCGGCGCGACGCGGGGCGGCCAGTAGAATAGAGTGACGAGCGGCGCGACGTGCGGGACGGTCAGTAGAGTAAAGCGATAATGGCGCGACGCGGGGCGGTCAGTAGAGTAGAGCAATAATGGCGCGGCGCGGGGCAGTCAGTAGAGTAGAGCAACGAGCGGCGCGACGCGCGGGACAACCGACACGTGCATTGTTGTGCGCTAAATCTAAAATAAAGGGGAAGTACACTTGATTTAGATTTTGGGAAAAAGAAAATTTTGTAAATAAATAATAAAAAAATATTCCCCGTAAAATGTATACGCCGAGTCGGACCGCGGAGTTAATAAGATCGCTAACCAATGTCGCCTCGGTGATGTTGAGTCATCATTGATCCTCAGTGGAGAGAGGCAGAGAAAAAAGTAGTATTTCTTCAAATTGAGTCTCGTGCACGTGGTCCACTTTTATCACGGCTGAGCGAGGAGATTCACAGATCGAGAAAGAAGGGGAGACCTTATCGTTCGCAGGCACGCGCGCCTTTTTCGTCCCTTCGAGACTCGCCGGCGGTGAGCGCTTTCATTTTTGCGCCTTTGGCACAAGTTCTTGACGCGAGAGCTATAGCAGCCTCTCGCCTCCCTATGCGAATGTGTATGTCGAAAGAGGGAGCGGAGAATTGTCAGTAAGTGGCGAAGAGATCGGGAGAGAGAGAGCGCTCTGGGCAAAAGCGGAAAAGAGGGTGGAGAAAGCGACGTCGAAAGCGGTCGTTCGAGGGTGGCTTGGTGCGACCAACATCGGGGAACGGTTTAGTGTAAATAGCGAGCGAGCTGCTCGGATAGATACGTGTACAGATAAATCGACAAGTGTAACATGATGACGGAACGACAATCTGATACACTGCAATGCTATTTCATTAATAATGGCTCGAAGCTATATTTATATAAAAATATATTTATATTTTTTTAATTAGTTAAGGTATTTCGTATTAATATTTTGGTTTAATATATTTCTTGGAGTTATAGGTCTATTTATTTTTATAATATAAATATGACGGGGTATTTATTATAAATAAATCTCAACTATTGAACGAGTATATCCATTTTTATTATTGACTTTATATTATATATAAGTAAAAAAATGCATATATGTTTTTCCCGGAAAAATTATTTTTATGAGTGAATCGTCTCAAGCTATTACCAATGGATATTGAATAATAAAATTGCTTTCACATTCCCATCATTTTTTGCGTGTCACGAAAGAACAGCATGGACATTTTACGCCGATATCGAGGAGGTCGACAGAAAGAGCAGAAACGAGAGGAGTCGAATGAGCGAGGACGCTCTTGCAAAGAGACGCAATATCCTTTGGAGAGGAGGGTCATTCGAATCGGAGGGTGGACAAATAGAAGGAAAGAAACGCGGGAGAAGAACGGAAGACCGTGCGATCACGCGAGGTTGGCGCGTTCGCGATCGTTACACCCCGAGAGCACGTTTCGGGCACAATTCTCCTTGTGCTGGTGATACAGACGCCGCTTAATAATTTCTACGGAAGTTAACCGGCGCCCTGTGTACTCCGTGTTTTTTTAAATTCCCGCAAGTATTTCAGCGGCGGCGAGTTATTGCCGCGACAAGAGCAAATGGCACGCGGACGTGCCGCGCCGACGCTCCACTCGTTTGCGGCGAGACGTTAAGACTTAACGCGGGCAATTCCCCTCGAGAGACGGCAACGGTACTAAAGTGGAACACGATCGCGCTTAGGGATATCTGTTTTCGCGGACGTTGCGGAAATAATGTACGATTCATCGAGAATTGCGTATAACGCGCGGATATGTATACTCGTGTTATAACTTTATTCCGAATCTCGTCTTTATACATAGATGCGTTAAATTGAAATATCTTTTTCGTTTGAGAATTGCTAGATTTAGGGAAAAACCCCAGGATTTATTTAATCAAAGGTTTTAAAAATTTTTGAAGCCTTTGTACACGTAACAGAAATTTCTCTCGCTTTTTCTACAGTCATGATCAAAGGATCCAAGAATTATTGTTTATATAAATTCTGAATACGTAGATATTTACAAATGGATTCACAAATGGAAAAACCGGAACTCTCTTTAATTATTGAAATTCTAAAAATAGGATGCTAATCTTTTTTTTCATTATTATTTACGATTGCAAATGTGATGTTTACGCCAATAAATTAGTGAACTCATCAAAGGAGTTTCTAATTCAATCTTCGAATCCATTGGTGTCTTGATTTATAGATGGCATGACTTTCAAATCCTTAACTTTGATCACAAATTTCGGACGTGCAATAGATTTTTGGATTTGCAAGTTCTGGTATTCTCTTACAAGATCTCTCCGCACACTCCGCTCTCTTAAATTTACAAATTCAGAAACTTGGACTCGATACGGATTCCGGAATTCGTAAATCTTTAGATCCGCGGAATTTATGAATACATAGATTCCCCAAGATCATTACATACGTGGAAATCTCTCGAAGTTTCGCATCCCCAAATTTATAACTGATTCACAGAAACGAATTCGCAGGTACTTAAAACCAGAGATTCTTTGATTCATAGGAGTTGCGAAACTCTACTTACGCTTAAATTTACAGATCCCGAAATTTACACGCGCTTGCATCCCCTGTGGTCGTTGATCCTCTGATATACCGAGGTATACTACCGATATACTAGACACATTGTTTCGCAAAGCTTCACACAGATCATGTTTAATACTTCGCGATATGCTCATACCGTTGCGCATTTAATACGTTTGCAAATACCGCTGTCGTAAACGAAACGTTAATTTTCCAAAGTGTCATTATCGACGAGTTTTAAGAGGAATACCGGGAATTTCTGTCGTTTCCGCGAGTTGTATCGAGTTATTCTCTAATCCTCATGATTGTGTTGCCAAACGACGGAACGCATGTGTTATTCAGTGATCGCCTAAGCAATTAAGCTCGGGCACGGACGTTTCCAAATTGAGTTCGTGTTCGGTCGTTCGTGTTATAACGCTCAGCCTGGACATTAGTTATATCCCCGAAAAGGGTTTCGCGCGATTCGCGGATATCAATTATTCCGGGAGCTTTAAAGGGTATACATTTTGCCAACCTGTAAATGCACGGCTCGTTTTTACGCGCTCATTTCGCGTGTTTTTCCCGCTATATTTTATGAAAATAATTCTCCGCTCTCTCTTTGAGGATTTTTATTAAATATTCTATTTCATTTAAATTTTCATATCCGCATTTACAAAAGATCTATGTAAAATATTATATTACACAAATTAGTAAATAAACTGGAAAGCCGTATACATCGACGAATAAATTTAGAAATTAAAATTGCGAGGAAACGAAATAGATTTTCGAGATCAACGTTCAAGAGACTCCCGTCTAGGAGTGTCGAAGACGATTGCACATGCACGTGCATTTCCCCGGGAATACGAGATTTGAAAGGAATAGCGAAATGCGCCTACCAAGTTACGACGCAAGACTTTGAAGCCCACTCCTCAGGCTCCGCATAGGAACTGCTGGCTCATAATCACTTAGGGCCGCGGTCGTCCTTTTGAGAAAGGATGCAGACCAGGCCGCGTATCGCGTTTCGGCGCGGCGGCGCCGGCGGTCGCGGTGTATCGTACCATGGGACGTATGCGGCGGACGTATCCGTGCCCTTCGCACACGTCTTCCCTTTGGCTCCGTTTCGCTCAAATCCGAAACGAGCTTTCAGCTCAACATTAGCAAGTCTTATGTCGTAATGCTCGATGCTCCATTTCGAACCTCGCGCTAGCACGAAAGCAGATCAAACGATGTGCAGAGTCACCCACGATTACTTGATTATATTTTGCATAAAGAAAATTATTATGTACCGATCGCTCTTGTATCGTCCTACAACGCGATTACTTTTGAGCAGAGTCTTTTAAAAACGACGTGTAAAAAGAATTTTACAAAAATTTTGTAATTATCAGTTAAAATGTGTCAAAGTTTTTGAATTTTATACCACGTAACAACATTTTTCATAAAAAGCTGCGGTATATAAAGCGCAAAATTGCGTATGAAAATAAAATAGAATAATATACATAAAAATATATCTAAAAATATGATATGTAATGTATAATAAAATTTTTATATAAAAATATAATCTGTATACATACGTAATAATAATAATAAAATCTAATTTTTCTCGATTAGTAATCAGCACGAGTTCTCACCGCGTTTACACTTAGAATAGAAGAATATAAATTCGGAAAACGAAGGCTCTTTCTTCGCGGTAAGGTTTTCTCCTCGAACGCCGCTCGCAGACGCGCCCGAGACTTTCCTCGCTCCGATCCACCTTTGTCGGAAACGCGCTAACGATAAAAGGGGTAGAAAATTCACCGGGTGTATCGCGAAGAATATTCAAGTAATAAGATGATCTCGTTTCCGGCGGCGTGTTGGCGGCCGCAGCGCATTCGCCGATGTCGATCGAACACGCCCCGAATGCGAATGTAAGCGAAACGAAATTGCAGCAGCTGGGCTGCCGCTCTCTCTTTCTCTTGCCATCTTTCTCTCTCTTGGACAGAGAGAGAGAGAGAGAGAGAGAGAGAGAGAGAGAAGCCACCCCCGAGGTCGTTGATTACATAGATGAAGAGCGGCTCGGCCGAACGCGGCAACGCAGGAGCGAGAGGAGGAACAAAATTCCCCCGTCCGGTACAGTTCGAAACAGTTCAGAAACTGTTTGCTGCTCCGGCTGCATCGGTGGTCCAAGGCTGGCGCGTACGCGCCTTGCGACTTCCTTTTCCCCGCACGTACCTCATTTTTATTTCGACTCTCTAATAAAAGCGCGGACCCGATCTAATTTCGTTTGAGGCAATTTGTTCCTCCCGGGCCACTTCATTCATCCACAAATCGTACCCGTTTTTCTCTTCCTCGCCTCCGGCTGTGTTTATTATACAATAACCGCGAAATAACGAAATGCACTTTACGCCGCTGCACTAATGGCATGCCAATATCTCTGGCTGGCTAATGTCGGATTGGCGAAATAGATTTTGATTGGAGATTTTATAGAAATAGCGAATGTACGTACCTTCAAAGACGAAGAACGAGAGTCGTATTGCATTGTCGCTTCTTTCAAGTAGACCTAACGTTTTTCTTCGAGGGACTGCATCAATTGGAAAATTCTGCAATGTGCAATGGAGCCCGAAATGTTGGCACAAAATCTGGCAACCGAGATTTGCGACGCACCAGTCACGAACTCACGAGGAGAATAAAAAGGAGACGAAACGTACGTACGGGGGTAACGGAGCGGGTACGTCCCGGTAATGGTACCGGAAACTACACTTACCCAGGAGTTCCGGCGCTTTGAGCCTTCCTGCGCTCCCGGGTTTCGTACTCCCGTCTTGGGTTCTTATAGTTCGCGCTAACGGCCATTCGCCGTTCCCCCGCTATATCCGAAATCCATGAATCCGCACTGTCGTGAGCGCCCGGCATCGCGAAAGTCGGAAAGCGAATTCCTTACGGAAATTGGAAGGAGCGTATTTATTGCTGCTTAGCGATTGATGCCGGAACATCGCTCGAAACTTCCCCCCGAGTCGCGAATGTGGAAATTTCGGATATTTATCGTACCCCGGCACGACTTTAATGCGTTTTTTGTTCCACCGGAATTTTTTTTGTCGTTCAATAATACCTGCGGTACAAATTGCCGTTTTCACGTGAAATGCTTTTATTGCGCTATCTATTTGTAATCCGCGAGGCTATTTCCGTTTATTTTTCATTCACACCTATCTTTCGCTATACAGTATTTTAATTGCGAATATTAATTTAATTTACGTCACTACGCTGTCTTATAGAAATTTGTTCTTTAATAAACTGGGTCACGCGACAGAGGAACATTATTTCGCAAGGGATTAAGAGCATAAATCTAACGAATCTCATTCTGAATTTCATTCTAGAAAATTGCAATTAAAATTGAAATTGAAATTAGTACTTAAATTGTAAAGTGTGCATATTTATTGCGCGACTACGAGATCAAATTCGTCGACAACAGTCAGAGCTCTTCGATGTTAAACGATTCTGTGACAATACTTTTTACCGCGAAAGGAAAAAAAAAGACAAACCTCCACGGGAGATCCGTAATTGAGAGAACGAGCGCGATTTCCGCTACACCCTGCACATCGATCGGGTGGTGCGTGCCGGGTTTCCATCGGATTAATAGCTTCTTAATTTTCTCACGCGCGCAAATCGGAAGATTTACAGCGCCCGATGCTGCTATAGGTACCGGGCATGCAAGCGTTGCGCTCTCCGCGATATTGGTTTCGGCTCGGTCGCTTTAAACGAACGAACCGTTAATGCACTCTGACCTGGTATTGGGCGAGCCATTGTGCAATGGGGGAGCGTGTAAATAATTTCCACCCATCTACCTCCGTGCTCGCAATACGGGCCGTTCGACAGGGGAGGTTTTAAGGGAGCAGGTTCGTAAATCCTCCGCGGGACTTTTTGTCAAGCGGATGGCGCAGTAACGACAGACGGCATGTTTTACGAGAGCAAACGCGCGAGTAACGTACGTGGAACGCGGTGCGCGACGTATTGCGGCGCGATTACGTTAATAATTAACCGACGATTGCGTCTTATTCACAAGCCAATTTCGCCGACGATTTTGTGTAATCGCCGCGCGTTATTCATGATAATCGGGATTACCTCTCTCTGCTCGCCGTAAACACATATATGGCGCCTCTCTCATTTTCTCATTTAGGAATTTATTTCCAGAAATATATAACGATCATTTCGATCCTACGTTACAAATAATTCCTGAACTCGGAGAAAATAGGGACACGAAGACGGCAAATATTTAAAACTTTTACTCCGTTTATTTAAATAAATAAATAAATGAGATTTGAAAAATATATTAGAATTGGATTGAATAAATTCTAAATTACTTTAAATTTATATCACATTCTAATTATCATTAATCGATTAAAGTAAATTTTTGATTGTTATAGTTTTATTTAACGTTTGGTTTTACTATATATATAATCAGGTAATATTCAAAGGTACTTTTTCTTGGATTTACGTTATAATTAATTATTGATTTCCGTATTACGTCACATGTTCGAAAATAAAGACAATACACTGAGGCTTATACAATCACAATTGATAAGAACCTTAATCGAATTCGATTATTATTGGCAAAGCTTTTAGCTTCCTGAGATGAATTATACCGTCACAGTTTTTGACGCGACTGTCGATATCACTCAAACGTTATAAGAAAAACCATTGCAAAAATAAAATGGCACTCCGATAATTCTATAAATATTACTCTCGTTTTTCCCATTTATGTCTGTATGAATATAACTTTTACACAAAGACTAAAATGCATTATTTCTTATTTTCTTCCTTCGAGCGAAGTTTCTCATACATAAAGTGTCCGGTTAAGAAATATCGAATAACATAAACGTTTAAACTGTCTACTGTTTATTGGAGACAATAAAAAAATGAAGCCGCGCATTAAAATCTTTCTGTGTCTCGAATTAGATTTGACACTTTTTAATAATATTCATATTATTTCTAAAAAGTGCCCACGCAGATAATTCGATTCGATTAATTTAAATATAGGAAAAACTGTCAAAATATCCGTTACAATTAATTTGTGTAACTATTCTTTACGGTTTGCTAAGTGACAGTGTGGCGCACATTTATTATGTCCCGAATATTCAGTATGTGTGTGTGTGTGTTGAAAAAGTAGTCACTGCATTATCTCAATATTCGGCCGCCCAAAGTCGCGTCTCGTACAAACGAAGACATGTCACGAAGTCACGGCGGAAGTCAAATTTCGCAATTTTGCACGAGAGCCGGAATTTACGTTGTCAGCGGCACGAAGCACTCGGGCTACAAATTTATGGGTCGGGTCTTCAAACAAGACGTACGTAGAGCACGATTCCCCGTCCGTTTCTGAGCGCGGGAGTAAAATTAATTAAGCAGTCAAGGACAAACTATCTGCTAGACATATCCAGGGATGTGAACCCGGCCGCCCAATTTTCAGTCGAGGCATATTGCGTTTTCCCCCTGCCTACCTCCCTCATCTCTCGCCCTCAATTTCCCTCCACCTCCCTTCTCGCCCTCGTATCCTTTGTCGTTCTCCCTTTCTCCTCCATGGGATTATTCAAATGTCGTCTTGTCGCGTGTCATCCTCGAGAATACTTTCCAAATTGTCTATTAGCGTCTCTGCCCTTTTACCACGTATTTTACTTTTATTGCGCCAATTCAAGGGATTGGATGAGTTGCGCGGAGGTGTTCGTATGGTTTCCTTATTGAGTCCTTTAGAAGTCGATTGGTCGCGCCGCCGTCGTTTAGTGGAATCGTACCACCTCGGAAACTGAGCGTTAATTAAGACATAAGTCGTACGAAAATGTTACGATACGGTCTGCAGAAATCCTTCCGCAAGACGTTGTAGCAAATGAAGATATTCGACGCAGTTATTCTATTTTATCTTGTAACAATGAACATTAATTTTACCAAGAAAACCGTAGAATAAAGTAGAAATGTAAAATAAATTTCGCCATTTACGATAGAAACGCTTTCGCGTTCTCAAGTTTGAATATTGTTGAAAAAAATCATTGAAATTTTATTCCGCCAAGAAAAATCCTTTCTTCGATACCATCATTCATTATTTGTGGTAGTAAAGTGAATCAAGGCGGCGACTTCTACGGTTTACTTTCCTGTTTCGCATATTTTACCTCTGTTGTTCGCGATGCATCCTTTCATTTGCATTAGCCTGCCTTAGGATAAAACTGGGATTTCGACCCTCCTATTTATCATGCCTGTTGGAGATTCGCTGTAACGCGTTGTTGACCGTCACCTTTCTCGTTATAATTTTGCGAGACTTCCGCAAACTTAGCATGATTATGTAGAGAGTTCTTTCACGTGAGGTTATTATAATCAATAATCTTGGTAGACATTTATTTGTAAACAAATGTTGCATTTGTTTATTGAATAATTTATTATATAATTCTACATAACTATATTATATAATTTTATAAATAAAACGTATGGCTTTTACACAGTTCGTAAATTCTATTGTACCAAGTTATTTAGCGTTATAAACTATTTTTAATATGCAACCTAACGGGCATTTCTATTTTTTATTGATTATCCGAAATTTTAATAAAAATAACTTATACGCGCGCGAATAATATCGACTCTCGGGAATAACAGTTATAACTACCTGTTTTTTATTGTAAATTAACTTCAAAATAAATTGCCGGTTATATCAAATTTTTTTTATTCCTTTAAAAGAAAATGTGTTTTTTATCAAATGTTTTTTTAACTAATAAAATAAATAACGTAAAACACTAATCCATGAAATTTTATACAGGCTACGTTAAAATTTCATATACAAACGTTTCGCGTTTCTGTTTTTATAGTACATTGTTATTTCTACGATTATTGTGTTACCGTAACTAATATGTCATTAATATAAGTATTACACTTATTATACTGATACAATTTTTTTTCTAAAAAGAACAAGCAATATCTGTATAACGAGTACACTTGTATGACCATGTTTTAAATATCATCAGTGTTTTCATTTTTACATATTTATATTAATATCATTAGTTTCATATTTACACATAATAATACGCAAAATTAAACAAGATTCATCGCAAATGTTTTTACTAAACACATCAAGAGTTTACTCTTACCAAAGACAAATTATTAATAACACCTTTGCATGATGCCGCCTCGGCACGCATAACAGTCAAAGCACGCAACAGTGGAATATCGTTTTCAAGCGTTACAAGTACAAGAGAAACTCCCGTAATAACGGCATCCTCTTCTCAACTATCGTCATTAATCGCGTTGCTTGTCGCTCTTACGTTAAACATTCCTGTGGGAGGGCATGCATTAAACCCGCTGGCGTTTCTTGCGCCATCATTAGCAGTGCCTATCATAAACGTCGCGTACCTCGTATTGTTTTCCCGACATGCGCGAGACGCCCGGACATTAACGTATGATAATTAATAGAATGTCGTTAGATTCGACGTGCGTCTCCCCGTCTATAAGCTTCTATTATATACACGCCACGAACTTCGGCATTATTCCAACATCCGCGTTTTCGATCCGCGTTCTTATTGTTTTCGCCGCATCAGTTTATACGATGCTCCCTTTTACATCGCAAAGTAAGAACGAAGAATCCTCTTTTCTCTCTTCCTGATAAAATGTAATCAATAATGCATCAGACGTACATTATAAGCGATTCGCTTCAAAGAGAGGGACGCTTTTATATTCTTTACTCAGAACTTCTGCCCGTCGAAGATTGTTGTGATCAACATTCCATTTTGTGTAGAATGATCGAAATATGAAATTTACTACACACGGTAGAAGGCTAAAAAATCTTTCAGGCCCACAGTTTGCTCGGAAATCCAATGGATTACATCTGGGATGAGAAACGCGCAACCCTTCTCTGATCCTTTCCGTATCGTCGCGACAACTCGCAAACACTTCCAAAACCACCCTCAAAGTCCCATAAACGAGCGTAGGATCGTCAGATTGTTGTTGTTCCGCGATGATAACGCTCGAGAATCCGGCAGTTCTCAAGCAACCGCCGCCGCGCCGCGCCGGCAACTCCGTCCACCCGAGCGTGCCGCGGCCAACATTCAACCCCCTTGTAAGTGAAAACCGAGAACACCTCGGCGATTCCCAAAGTTTCTCGAGCGACTTCCAGGGCTCCCTCCCCCCTCGCGGCCATCTTCTTCCCCGTGTCTTTCTCCTCTCCCGCTCTCTACTCTCTACCTACCTCTCGCACAGTGCATCCCTTCGCGCTCATACTCATCCCCCGCTCTCGAGATGTGCAGCACCGCCGACGGTACCGCCGCAGTCGCGGCCTCATCTCAGCCTTCTCTCCTCTTCCCCCGAGCCTCTTATCCTTTTCCAGCCCCCTCTCGATCAACGGTTTCCACAGACGTGGTCCGCACAGAGTTTGGGCCGTTCCTCTCCCTTTCTCCCTCTTTCTCGTTTTCTCTCCGTCTTCCTTCTGCTTTCCCTTCGATCCTAAGATCTATCCGTCTTCCCGCTCACCCTTACGCTTCTCGACCCTCCGATGGGGGGTTGGCCGACTGGCTGGCTGTTCGCTTGACTGCTTGCCCGACTGCAAATCCTCCAGCCTCCCCGCCCTCCCTGCCTCTTCCTCTCAGCATCCTTCCTCGCCCCTCCCCCTCCCTCTCCCCCTCGCCTCTCCTTTCGCTCTTCTATCTTGGAGTCTCCTTCTCTTTTATACCCCCTTAGATCTCCACTTCCCTTCCTCTACCTCTTTCTCTTTCTCGTTTTGGTTCTCTCTTGCTCCGTAGCTCATGCCTGTAGCGCGCGCACCGGATATAATACGATTCGAAATTAAACTTCCGAGGCACGCGCGGCATCCGAATAACGCGAGCGGCTGCCTAAAACAGTAAAGATATTACGTATTATTACGGCGCTCGGCTACGGGCATCGCTGCGGCGGTAGTGGGTTTATGGTGGAAAACACGGAACATAGGACGTCTTCGGGATGAGGGGCGCATGTTGCGCTATGGGCGAACCGCGACGAACAGGAAATCTGTTCTTCCCGATACGCCTTCTTCCACGACGCACCACACGGTGCGTTGAAAATATTTAGATTTGATCTCAAAAAACGGCAAAGAGTTTAAAACTTTCAGGCAAAACTAATTTCCTACATAATACTCTTTACGTATTCTAAACAAAAAAAAGTAGAAAAAGATTCCTTGCTCTCGTTTAACACTTCTTTTAAAGCAAATACTTAAATGCTTCTTTCCTAAAGTAAATACTTAAAAATACACGTTTAAAATAAATTTCGAGGGAAAATAGAAGTTTAGGGAAAAAATAATTTTCATAATGTATCTTTAGCACTTGAAACCGCACGCTGCAGACGCCACTAAAAGAAACGTAATTCAGTTGAATGTTTTTTCAATTAAAAAATGAATAAAGTTTCAAATGTTGATCTACTGAGGAAAAACTCGTATCGGCTGACGTTTCCCAATCCCACGTCGATCCAGAAATGGCAGTTTGACACGTGATCGATAATCGCGGCCGAGTAGCCCAGATTCCAAATTCATTAGCCAGAGCTATGCTATGCGAAGAGAGCCGTACGAATCCATACTCGAAACTCGAAACCCGCCGCGCCGCGGCTCGGCGCGCGACTTGCGCCGAATGCATCGCGCTGCGAACGAGCGTCGGTTATTTGTTATTTAACGCGGCCGGGTCCCTCATCAATCAACGACAACGAGCGCGATGTGTCGATTCGGCGCTATTAATTTGTTTCCAGCCATTCGGAACATTACCTACCGGTGGTCCGAATATCCACGATACAAATGCATTCGCGGCGAGCGCAAGGGATGGTTGCGCGGGGGGCTTGGAACGCCAACGGGGCTAGATGGATATTCCCTTTTGCAAATGAAAAAGATTTCAGAGATAGACGGTTTGAGTAATGTTTT
This sequence comes from Solenopsis invicta, assembly GCF_016802725.1. Classification (NCBI taxonomy): domain Eukaryota; kingdom Metazoa; phylum Arthropoda; class Insecta; order Hymenoptera; family Formicidae; genus Solenopsis; species Solenopsis invicta. The sequence continues at coordinate 16,446,418 of NC_052673.1, forward strand.
AAACGAGTAATGAGTATAAACGCAGTCAATAATTAGCCCCATGGCCGCGTCGAGGAGAGATATAATTGCGAACAAGTATGAATTCTTCGTTTTGGCGCTTCGAGTGAGAAACGAGGCATAATGGGACGTAAGAATTGAATAATATAATCTCGAGTGTAAGTTAGTAACTTATATAAAATTCATTTTTTTCTTTGATTAAAGAATTCCTTTTTTACTCTATGAGGATTTAGCTGTGGATTGAAGTAATAATACCGCATACATATATAACTTTCAGATAAGGTGAAAATTGAATTGCACATCTGAGGGTTAATTTACGGCCGCTGCAGAGACAGGCGTCAAACGGTTCTCATATACGGCCCTTTTGAACTGAGGGTTGCACCTCAATCGACGAACCACCTCCATTTCCTCACGTGTTTACAGTACACTTCAGAAATAACAGTTCGTCTAGTATTGTGCAAGCTGCATCGGTCGTAACATAAGCTTTAGTAACAGTATTTTATTTTGAGAATTCAATTGTCCTATTGACTTTTGTTAAACTCACATGAATGATATACAAGTAAAATATTATTTTATTAATGTTACCAATCAATCTTATCATCACAAAATAATTATTATAATTATCTGTGAGCTACGTAAACAAATAATATAATCTATCGTCTCACGTAAATAAAAATAGCAATGCACAATTTATTATATAGAACAGTTATGATTTTCAGACGCAATACATCAAAGTTACAATTTTTATCGTATTTTGTATTAGAGTTTTTAAACATATCGTATTTTTTACTTAGGGATTTCCTTTGATGTATGCATCTCACTTTCCTTGTAGCAGCATATCTGGACCACCCTGTATTCGTGCGTCCTACGAAGCCGCGCGAAACGAACCTCTACCCTCCTTTCCCAGCCGACATCAGCGGCGCTAACCTCCTCCTCGGGCCGACATTATTCTGTTTTAACGGAATTACTCCAAATTGTGCGTATATATCATAGTTATGCTATTGCGGTCGGTTATATTGCGCGCTAAGCGACCTCAGGACGGCGGGGGTTGGGCGAGCACCCCCGCGCCAGGAGGTAGCAATTCGTACGAGGGTAGATAGGTTAAAGCAGCCTCGCGTGTATATAGTGCGGATAGTCAAACCGGTCTGGATGAAGGAAAATGGGAGATGAGAAAGCTGTAGGGGTGACCGACGCTTCATAACTTTCGCTTTTTCTCATTCTGCGGCCGGTAATTGTTTTAATCCGGCTCTCTCGATCCTTCTTTCCTTCGCTAGCCCCGACGATGCATCCCTCGCCTCGCCGAGAGGTGGAACGGAGTCCTCTTCGCGCGGAGAAGAACCGAGGGCGGGCCCGATAATTCCGAAAGGGAGGCTCGGCGAAGATATTACGTGTTATTTAAAAAAAACCCGGATTACGGGGAATGAGTTACGGGCTGGCTCGGGTTAATTATACTCGTGAGCGCGCGCGTGCGAGGGCGCGGGGATTGTCGGTGGTGAACGTGCGCGCGCGAAACGTGCGAACGAACGGAACGGGTCGCGGATGCGCGTAATTATGGTCGAGAATAGTTGGACGCCCGCGCGCGCGCGCGCGCGCACGCGAGACCGGGAGAAAAAGAATAATGCGCTTTCCTCGGATTTTGCCGGCACCGTTCGCCGTTCGCCGAGTTCGAGATGAAATTTTGCGCACGACGAGCTGCTTAACAATGTGATGCCTACATTTTCATGAACAAACAGAACATCAATTTCACGTGCGTTGCCTCCAAATATACATATTCCTATACACTTTAATTAAATTACTTATGTGCGCACAATATATTTTTTTATTGTTGTACTAAGAGACTGCAAGATTTTCACACGGCTTGAGAGAAAAGTTGTTTTAACGTAATTATAAGAATTGTAATTTTTTCACGTTGGAAATTAAAAAATAGTATGCAATATTTTTTAATATTTATTAGAAAGATTCCTTTTTCTCTTACTCTTTTATTAAAAAAATTTTCTTAATTCTGAAGCATTCAGGCAGAAGAAAATAAATGTAGGTTTTTAAAAGAGTTTAATTTACTACTAATCTTAATTTATTAGGAAAACGCTGTGCATCCGAAAGTTAAGAGTGCATAGTCAGAAGTTTCAAAGTGACGTGCGGCGCATCCAATACGATATAGCTCGGAAAAAAGTCGGCGATATATTTTCCACTTTTCCGTTCCGAAGCGAAGGCGGTTCAAAAACATAAATCAGAAGCTCGATTGCAGGATCGTCGGAAATCCAACAAGTGATTTTATTACGAAGACTAGTCGCTTCCTCCGTGTTACCTCCGGTATCGTCGACCCTTCTTCCCCGCGATATATCGACTATTTCCCCTGGAACACGAAGCGGAGAATACCGGACTAGAAATTTTTTATGCACCTTAAGAACGTCGCGCCTCGCTGCGATATTTGCGTAACGGCTCCAAGGGCGTCAACTCCCTTTCGAGACTTATTAGCTCGGTAAATAAGCTGCGCGTTCGCACTTTGTTTGTATTATTTCGACGGTAAACTCGCGAAACGTTCAGATTACTCGATGCAGCAAAGAACAAAAAATGGAAGATACTTATAATTCAAAGGGAAGCCTTGTTTGCACGATTGTAAATGGAATTTGTTTGAAAATGAAGATTGCAGGCGAAAGGCTAAAACTTGTCACTTTGATACTCTCGTGAGACATAAAAATTGCCGGCGACAGTGTTTTGTAACGTACGTATAAATGTGTTATCGCAAAAGCAAAATTTTTAGAGAGTAAAGATTTTGCGTCTATAATTCATGGATTACACTCGAAAAGATTCGATCGTGTCAGCCTTATCGGGCTTTCCCTTTTTCTCGGGTAGAAAGGTATCTAAATGCTAGATCCGTTCCAAGATCTTGTTAAATTTCCGGAAAGCCCAGAACGGACGATCCGGAAGTATGCCCGAGGGTGGCTTCAAGCCTGAAAAGAAGGATGAGATACGCCTCACGGTGTAAGAAGTGAATGGAGCACTCGCAGAGACGAAAGAGGCAATAAGCCTGCCGTCAGGGACAACCGCGTTCCCGCGGCGGTCCATTAATGTAACGCGAGTTAAGGAGGATAACGCGAGTTAAGGAGGATGGCGGCGGACGGATGGGGGAGGAGTAGAGCGGGAGAGTAGGGCGGGGTGGTAGGATCGATATATAAATACCGCGCGGGGACGACGGGACCGAGAGGCGTTTAGCAAATTAAAAGTTAATGTAGTATACAGGCGATTCCGTCGCGAAATTAATTCATGAGGCAAGTTGCGCCACACGGTACGGTCAATCCGCCCGCTCTCCTCCGCGTCTCCTCCGCTCGCCACTCCTTCCGCTCGTTTCCGTGTTCTTCCCCGTCCCTTATCCTATCTCCCTCACCGGTCTTTCTGCTCCGCGATCTCGCGACCGCACGCCACGCTTGTTACAAACTTAAATTGCTCCACATCGAAAGTTAACGTGCTCATTCTTCCCGCGGGACACCGGGGACGCTGGCGCGACGCGACGCGACGCGGCGCCCGCAGGACTCTCTTCTTCTCTCTACCCTCCATGCGCTGCTGCACCCTCGACCTCGCTATGAAAGCTCGGCGAGATTTTCTCGGACTTCGTTCGCCGTGCCAGGATATTTCGGATTTTCGGAGTTCAGGCATTAGTGCCTCCTGTTTCCGCGTCTCGTAACTCATGCGCCGCTACCGCTGCCGCCGCGCGTCGTTTGTGCGACTCCGACGTTTACGTTGACATTAGCTGTTTACCCTAGACGGAGAGATCCCCTGCTAATCTTGTCTCCGATTTGCTCGTTGTTGGTCGTTTCTCGGATTCATTAGTTAGAATAAGCAATTAGGACTAGACTGGGTAAAACGAAGTGCTTTTACGCATTGTAAAACCAAAAAGTGTGTCGTGAACCATCATAAAGCTCTGATGAAATCATATAGAATTTGTGTAAACTAAATGATTGTCTGGATTACTGGATCTAGATCTTTAGATATTTATAATATATTGCATAAATAAAAAAATTATATCAATTAAATTTATTATACAACGAATCTAAATGAGTAGTGCAACAAAAAATTATAACTGGAAAAACATCATTAAAAAGTTTTCTCTCCGCTTATCTCCAGACAGATATTTCAAAGCAACACAGCTGCTCCAAAAATATTCAATTTGTAATTGTCGCGCGCAATCAGACATTCACTTCTATCTGCAGTAATTTCCAAACGAAATTCTTTGGCTTCAGTCTAGACGAACAAAAATGAGGAGACCCAAGTACATAAGCTAATGCAGACAGTCTCGCATTTAACAATGTAAAGCGAGCACGAAGTTTATTTATTGGGGGAAGGACGGTCGACTATCTTTGTTGCGGTGCGGCAATATCTGCCACTGACAAGTTTAAATCATAAATACCGTTGTGCACGTCGCTCGTCGTGTACGTGTACGAACGCGGGCCGCGTGCACACCGTGTATATTATATGTCCAATATTACAGGAAGCTTATCCGCGTACAGGGTGCTCCTAGCCAATCCAATTGAAGTCATACGCCGCTACGTGAGTAGCTAAGAGGAGTATTAAGACGTCCCGCGACACCAATTTTTGCCAACTATAAAATTAGATATTTATGTGCATTATTTTTTTTTTACATTAAGCTCTCGTATAACAACGATACGATATTTATATACATTGTAATATTATTTATATATTCTTTTACGTTTTCAATTTTACTTAATAAAATCTAAGAATTATTTTGCCGGTCTGAAAAATATCGCGCTAATTTTATTTGTTTTATTCATCTTTTATTTCCCGTTCTCGGTATCGTATTCTTTTAATGAAGTAATAATTGGCGAATGCTTCACGTGTATTCGCGTCGCGAGAGGATCACGTGCGTATTTGCAAGTGAAAGCAAGCGCGGTTGGTCAGGCACACCCAGTAGAAGAGGTATATCCGACGTATACTCGCCGCAATATCGCGGCGGATGCTGCCAGGAAGGGAAAGCTCTGTTGATAATTGCGCTTTGCTTTTGACGTCTGACGACTGGTTACGTTCTCTCGCGGATATGCGCGATCGCTCAGGGACCGCGGATTACCAAATCGATTTCACTACGAGTGTATTAATTATGGCGCAAGCCTTTTGCCTCTCAATCCGGCGATAATTCCGCCGTTCTCTCGCGCCGATATTGGTAATAAAAATACCGAAAGCCGTTCATTCACTTTTATTTAAAGGACGACGACTGTCAGCAGCGGTACGCGCGAATGTTTGCCTTCCATCCCCGAAGGGATTAATCTGAATCCATCGAAAGACTGGCATCATCGCTCCCGCAAATGCGCGTTTTTGATTCTTCACGCGAGTACACATTGCTGCATGTATCTAATGCGAATTAATACGTCTGAATAAAGCGAGACTGCTTAATATATCGCGACGGGGATGCGCTTTAATCGCAAATGACATACACGACCACCGATTTTATCACCAGCGCTATTTGCACTCAACTTTACGAGCTCATCGCGCAGCCTGATCGTGATAGACTCACCGACTCAGCTTATAATTCCTATAACGTCTGCGATGTTACAGAGTGAAGCGCAGTGATGTGTAACGTACGAGTCTGATCATGCAAAGTTTAATAGGGTCAATAGTACTGTTAGCACCAACAAATACTGAAAATAATTATTGATCGTGTGCGGGTTGTGATATTGATGGATTGATGTAGAATATTGACGGTGATTTCTCGAATCTCGCTGTGTGATAGAGATATTGACAGTGTCAATAATACTGATTGTGCATAAGAAGTCTTCTTATTGTTATAACATTTTATTAAAAGTAAATCTTTGGTCTAATTAAAAATTCTAATTAATTCTGATTAAAGAAGCGTTCTAATTCTAATTAAAGAAGCATTTAAGATCGAGTTTTCAGTATTTTATTCATTTGGGACACTATCAATAATTGGACTATTTACCTACTAGCTGGGTGATAGAGGTACTATGCTCGAGAAATAAGAAATTTGGATCGCTAATATCAATATTAACTGGAGTCACTGCACTAGTCGCTGAATAATCATCAGTAAATGACTATTTCAAAAAAATATTAAAATAATAAGACTTTAAAATAATAGATTTTGAATTAATTGTACTTTTTATGATTTAATTTTCATAAAGATTTTATTAAGAAATGATTTTTTATTTAAAATTGTAATTATATTAAAATTTCATGTATGTGTTCATTGACTAGTTCAATTTTTCATTTGTTCACTAACTGGTGCAGTGAATCTATATACTTAATCAATAATATCATCAGTATTTGTGGTCATTGACCACATTGTATAATAAGTTCTATATAAAGGCTAATTTTTATAACTATTTTGAATATCATCAATAAATTGTCATACCAAGATAGCACTATGAAATATCCAAAAATGTTCGACCGCTCTATATTTACACATCAATCTCATGAACGATAAAAGCATGCTCTGTTCGTTAATAAAGCGTGTGTTTAATTTTATCGAATAACATAATAAAATTATCCATAATGTTTAAAATTATGTCAGTAAATATATATCTAATTTCATACAAGTTGAAAATAGTTTTTGCAAAATTAAATTAACGAAAACCTAAATTTTATCTAAATATTAAATAAATCTCAGAAATTGTTAGGTCCGAGCCGAAAATGTGGAGACTTTACGCAGCAGTATAGATCGCCGGAGAAAAAGTAGAAGCACCGACATAAGAGGATACGTTCGTCCTCAGGATCGTATAACGTCCTTCCGTGTCCGATAAGAAGAGAGGCGCCGGTATATCAAGCCCGGGTGGCTCCTCGATAATCCCGTAGGGCGCCGTAAAGAAACGATGAGGTGAGTATCGCCCTCTCCCTCGACAAGTTGTGCCCCGACTTGACTTTCCCGTGAGGAAGGATGGCACACGAAGAAGCGCCCGGTCGTTTATTAATAAACGCAAGGAGGGTGGAGGAAAAACTTGAAAAGAGCAACGGGTGGGTGAATCAAGATTGCGCCGGTTGGAAAGGAGGTTGACGCGCGCGACTACTTAAAGGGAAATAGGTTGTGTATATATGTCGTCCAAGAATGTCATGCTATTTTAGTATTTTTCTTAATATATATAAAGTATTTTAAGTGTGTAAATATATTTTATGCAGAAATCATTTATATGAAAAGATGCGTAATATATGTATCGTAAGAGAGCATCTCGATGTGTCGTCTTGTTGAAATCTTTTTACATTGCTAGAATAACAATTCTTTTGGCATAAGCAATCTTCCTAAAATATCAATTACACTCTTAGTTTTTTCCAACGGCGAGCGATATTCCGTTTCAAATTATTAATATTTTATACATCTTCTCGGAGATTAAGTTATGTTTTACGTTAAATTAAATGAAATCTGAGAGAAATAGAGCGGCAAGCATTGTCAGAGCAGTTAATGAAGCGTCTTAAAAGTAAGGCGTACTATTAATTCTGGAAATACGAGCGAGATGAAGTTCATTTATCGACTCATGGGAACTTTGGTTCTCGCGGTTTTCACTAGAACGCGTACAACGCTTCGCTTGATTGATGTCGAATCTAAATAGAAATCTCATCGCATCTCCGATCTATTATATCTTTATGGAAAGTATAATAATAAAATTCTGATCACTAGCAGACGTATAATTAATCTAAAATTTTTTCTCATGAGTTGTACATATTACACATAAATTCGCAGATTATATGTGTTTAATGATTCTAAATAAATTATTCAAATACGTAACGAAATACATAGTTTGCTATCTTTAAAGAATTAAAAAGAAATCTCTTGAGAGTGTTCATATGGAGAATATCACGGGAAAAGCTGAAGGACACTAACTTAACTGAAGGCGGCGAATGTTCCTTTAAATAAATTAGTATTTAAAGCTCCTTTTAACTGCATTCTTCCGTGACATCAATCGCAATTTTTTTTTTTGTAACACGATTATTAATACACTTGCGAAGGAGGAAGTGCGTGGATGGTAACGACGTGACGTTCAAGTACGGTTAATCATGACGGGAATAGCAAACGGAAATTATCCCGGCGAAACAATAAGGACGATCGCCCGTTTCTTCGAGGTACAGTCAAGCTTACAGAAGGCTTTTAAAGTCAACTGCAGTGCATATACCGAATAGTACATAATACCGAGGAAAGTATTTAGGAAGGCTTTTACTTGAACAACTGCAGTTTAATTGCAGCGCATTTGCGCTAAAATGTTTCTGGAAATTTCATTGACGGAGATAAGCGCGAGCGCTTGATTATATACGCACTCAATTATTTATACTGATAAAAGCCGGAAATGTTATAATAATAACGCCAAGTGTATTTCATTTAGAGTTCTGTATAAGTAAAATTATTTAAATAATATATAATATTTTGTCGTTTAATGAAGGATTAGCCGTTGCATTGGACATTTTATAACTTCTTTGTCGTGAATAATGCGTAAAACAATATGAATTTGTTATTAAATTTTATATCGACATAAGTAAATAATATTAAATTCTCTCTTTTTCTCTCCTAAATATATCTTTTCAAATTTTTATTTGCATAATATATGCGAATTAATTACCCCAATATGCATATTACAGCACAACAGTATGTAATTATTGCTGCGGTAATGAATTACCGCAATTTTACTCTTACGCAAATGGAATATTTAATATGTCAGTAATTACCGCAATTTCGACTTTCACTGCTTTTTAGATAGAATTTATATCCTCATCGATAAAAAGTTTAATATAATTATACACGCGTGTTTGTATCCAAAATAAAAATTATTGTAAGAATTATTGACAAAAAGACGTGTCCGCAAGAACAATGCGCCGCGGCGGAGATTTTGAAGATAATCTCTTTTCAATTTAAAATAAACATTCGTTGCACAAGTAGAGCGCGTTACGTAACCGTCTTTTTTCTTCACTTCGACAAAAGCGCAAAATATAAAGTCAGCGGTCGTAGACTGCGATTGCACAATCAGCGCTTTAAAAATCGTCCGTTCAACGACGCTTCATTCCCCTTGTCTCATTTCGCGTTCTATAACAAAGACGAGCGGAGATAACAGGAACAGGTAAAATGCGAAACGATACGTTTCCGATATCAACTCTCGTGGAAATTAATTGAACGGCACGTCATATCGCGCGTTTAACTTCGGTGTGTAAAATTTCACTTGAATCTGCGAGCACATCTAACGTAAAAAAGAGCACTAATCGCATTGTTACCGAACGAAAGATTGATGAATAAAAATGATTAAAAAAAATATTACCAGTACAAATAATAAATAAATAAAATATGACGAATCACTATGCAACCTGTGCCAGGCTAGCACTTAGTGAAATTTTTTGAAAATATTATTTCTAAAAGTACACATATACGTATATTAAAATAAAAAATTCAATGTACGTAGCTCTTGTCATAATAATACATTTGCACCTCGGAATTATTTAGCTCGTCATAATAAGATACTTCCCGACCGAGAATTGTTCGGTTCTCCAGACGTACAAAGAGGAAATGCCGCTGTAATAGATACAATGAAGATTCACAGTGGCAATACCTCGGCTGGAATCTGGGCCGGAATGCAGATCACACAAACATTGAGAATACTTATCCTTTGGGTACTCCAGAGCCAAAGGACTCTCAGAAGAGGATGCGCATACCCGGGTTAATAAACGAAGCCGACGAAAAGAAGTGCATGACGACGACTCGGCGAGATGTGACGGGGGTTGGCGGCGGTGACGAAGGGGGTGGCGCGTGACGCGCGGCTCAAGGAAGCCGCCGGCGTATATACGTGCGCCGATCGTTCGCCTCTTTAACAATTCGCGGCGCGTCCGCGTTAACAGCATTACGACAACAAGCCGGAGTTGTAGAAACTTATAACGAGAAAATAATGAACCCGGTTCACCGAGTCTGCTTGGAATGCGAGCCGGGGAGCCGTTCGGCTTCTCTCCCCGCCTAGACGGCAAAGCACCCTCTCACCCCCTCGCGCTCGTTTCGCCCACTAGCGCTTTGCCTACCTTTTCAATCCTCCGTCTCTGTCTTTCTCCAATCTCGTCATTCCTCTCGTCTTTTTTTCTCCGCTGCTCTGATGCCTTTGGCTTCTCTGTTATACAAGGTAGCTTGCGTGAACTGATCGTAGCGAATTTTTCGAAAGTGAGTAAGCTTCACGATAAGTGTCGACGAAAAGACAGGCGATTTTGCTTTTAAATTTTTTTAATGTCTTTTGTATACGTTGATAAGATACCGAAGAATAAAGTTTTAATTTAAGAAATTGGATTTTAATAGTTTTAATTTAAGAAAATGAATTTTAATTCTAAAAAAGGATTTAGATTTTAAACTATGTGTCATGATGTGTGTGTGTGTGTGTGTTAAGCTGGTAAAATAATATTCAAATAGTATTAAGTTTGAATTATATAAATAACATTAAAAAGATGATATTTTGATTTGTAAATCAGAAAAATGTAAATATGGTTCTCTCTCTCTGGCTCTCTCTCTCTCTCTCTCTCTCTCTCTCTCTCTCTCAACCGTTTTATAAATTGTCGCAGTTGACAATTATGCACGAACTACCTTGTACATTATTCGTCAGTATTTCTTTGCTCTTCTTTCACCTCCGCAAAATTCTTCTATCGTCTATCCCTCAATTCCCTTTTTTTCCATTCTGATCCCATTTCGCATTCCCGTTTTACCCTACCTTTCGCTCTCCTTGCGCGCTGCTAATTTTTCTCAGTCACACCCTCGATTTCCTCTCTTACCTTCGGTTGTTGCTCCCACGAACGTTTCTTTTCCTTCGCGGCATATTTCTCTCTGTCCGTCTATAGCAAGACCCGACATACTTTTCGGTCACACAAATTACTGTTTCTAGAGCTACTTTGCATCGCGATGCGCGACACCCTGCAGCTGCGTACAGCTGCTGGGCAGCTGTAATCTTCGGCCGCGTCGAACAACGCGCTTGGGCACTCGCTATTTGGCAAATGTTATCCCAGTTTTTTGCTCCCCCCGTCCTACCACTTCTCTTCCGCTCCGCTATTGTTTTCCGCGAGTGTTTCGCACGTTTGCGCTTTTCGCGTGCATGGTTATCTGGAATGCACCCCGTGTTGCAAAGCGCTGTGGACCGCCGTTTGTCGTGATATTTTTGTTTACACTGGGAAGTTGGACAATTCCATACGTTATGCTCTTTGAAGTCTTTGTTTTTGCAAACTCTTTATGTTGTAATTCTTTATCTTTGACTTTGAAGTTTTGCTTTCACGCAATAGTTTTATCATACGAAAGACAAAGATTTTTTCATAAAATGAATGTTGAAATCTGTGAATTTGTATAAAACCTGTTTATAAAATTTTAAGTAGAATAATTAAAATGGATTAATAATTTATTTAAAAGGTCCATTGTTACTGATGGCACGGCCTACATACTTAATCTCGACTTTTAATAAAATCAGTAAATCATCCATATTAATTAAAGACGCCCACTGCGGAATGTGGGGAGGTTCAGGTTTAAACTGTAACTTGGGTAATATTTTCCGTAATAAATTTTGTACAGAGTGTATTAAGATTCATGCAAATTGCTTGTCAATTTATTTGTTTTGAAATACAGTACTAAATTGAAACTAGAGTATGCGATATCGCAAATTATATTAACAAGGGATTTCAAAACAAATAATCGCCGTGCAATTTGCATGAATTGAAGAAATTGAAAAATTCACAAGAATAGTATTTAAGAATATCGTTAAAATTCGCTTTACAAACGAATAAGGTTTTCTCTGGTTACTTGTGTTCATTAATTCGTTTATTATTATTAATTAATAAAAGAGTAAAGAAAGTTGTGAAAAAGTTAAACTGGCGTAAATTGAAGATTGCTTTTTAAAAAGTCATTAAAAGCTGATTTCCTTCTCTCGGGAATAGACAGAAGTGCATCCTGAAAAAGGCATTTAATTCATTTCACTTAAAAAAAAAAAGAATATGTTGTTCAGAAATTAACCATATCCCTGTAACTGTTGTCGAAATTCTTTCGACGATGGCGGCGTATCATTAGGACGCGACCTCAAGTCACCGAAAAGTCTCTCGTGTTCCGCACGGTTCGAGAAAGTTTGCCCGGGCCAGCCAGCCGAGAAAGGACGGGATATCTCCACATCCGGAAGTTCGCCTGAAGTATCCTTCGCGCGCGATGCAGCCCCGGCGTTGGTTTCCATCCCCCTCGCACACTCTCGTCCTCCTCGCTCTCTGCGTGCTTTGATCTTCGTGAAAGTTCCGCAAGATGCGCGGACGACGGCACGAGCGCGTATACCCGGGTGACTAAGTCGATGAGATACTTAACTTTTACCGCGCCGCCGAGCAGAGAGGTGAGAAAAGCAATTTTGCGTCACCGTAGTGACGTCCTGCAAATTGCGGCGATTTATTCCGCTACGAGAGAGGAACACCTCGCCACCGCCACCGCCGCCGCCGCTGCCGCCGTCGGGAGCGTGGAATTTTCGTTGCGTTTCATCACGCCAATGTCTATACCATTAATCAATTAACATTAATCACTTTTTTTTCCACGGTAATCTTGCTGCCCTGTTGCGATTCCATTTTATTTCGCTGCTGCTTTAAACGAGAAAAACTAAAAATACTCGCGGATAAGCTCGCGCGGTTCAACCACTTGAATTTTGCGAAAATTGAAAATCGAAGAGAGAGATGTATCGAATAATGGCTCTTCAACTCTTCCCGTTTCCTCTACTTTATTTTCATACAAATACCGCGATGTTTATTTATTGTACTTATTTTCTCATCGATCTTGGGCGATGTCGGGCGAGGTAACCGGATAAATTCAGGGAGGTGCGATTATAAAAGGCTCGGCATTCCTTTCGTATCGTACATTACTTTCCGCAGTCGGCATTATTCTTTATAATTGCACGCCGAGCAATTTATCGCGTTTAAATAACATTACCTTAATAGCCGGGCGCGAGCCTTGTTGCGGACATTAAAGTAGCTCGCGGCGGAAAATGCGTTTCGCGTTTAGTTCTCGGCGGCAGACGACAATGATCGATAAAAGCCGCGCGCGCCCGCGAAACATATTCATCCCGGTCGCTCTCGTATATTTTCATACGTCGCGCGAATGCGATCCCACGGAGAAGACATTAGCGCCGCTGATGTCTCGCAAACGTTCCCCTTTCGATCGCTCAATCCCCTGACACCCACGCACACACCCCTTCTCTCTTTCTCTTCCTCCCTTGGTCCGCCTCTCGTACCGAATGCACGTGGAATGTATTGCCATTCCTTCCGTGTTTTCAATTTCTTTCTTACTAACTCTTGAAGTCGACTTTTACCTAACGAAATTCCTATGTGAAAGACGGCTCGGTACGTCCCGGGACAGCCTGTATAATCTCGGTTATTTTATGCATATACTTCTTCCAAGTATGCGTCCTGCATATTTGTATGAGGAAGCATGAGGAAATTATATATCGAGCACAAATTGCCATACACGACGTTAGAACGCCTTCGGATAGCTTCATAATTCCATCCTATAGGACGGAAAATTCTTTAGATGCTCTTTTATCACTGTCCCCTGCACATTCCGAAATAATCTTCCTTTTAATATCGCCACGACACACGTGGCTTGTGTAAGTGAACGTGGGCGCGCGCGCGTGCGCAATCTTTTGCTTTGTAACCAGATTGCGATTGTACAACACGTTATGAGATCGCAGTTATTTTATCTTCCTAAACCTAATTCTTATAAAAAAAAAAAAGTTGTCGTACTCGTATTCAAACTACTTTAAATTCGCGCCGTGTTCGAAATCTTTTGAATTTACGCATTGCTGAATCTCCCTTGTCGGCAGTATTGTAACCGTTTGCAACTACCTGTTTTAGATGCTCGAAGCAGATTCATCCGGAAAGCGCGGAATAAATGACTCTTTCTCTTTTCCACGATCTTTCGCTCGTCCGCTCTCTTTTTCTCTTCTCTCTCTCTCTCCCTCGTTTCGTTCCCTTTTTCTCTCGGCGGAATATTTGAATTTCGTAGATTCCACGTTACCAACGCACGACGTTCTCCGGAGAAAAGGAGAGCGGACGCACGTCGAACGGGGACAGTATTTGTATTGGACGCGCGCGAGCGCGTGAGCGAATCGAGCCGAGGAATTTCTTCGGGGAATCTTCAGGGCCCCGGACGTGGCGCGAAGACACAGGAGACTGATGCCCCGCGCTGTCGTCGCTGCGCCTCGCTCTCTCTCTCTCTCTCTTTCTTTCTCTCGTCGCTCTCGTCTCGTGTCCTAGCGATAGGATGCCGATAGGAGGAGAGAAGGCGACGTTGGCGACACGGGGCGGGAGGAAGAACGAGGGGGAACGTGGCCGTAGCCGAGAGCCAAGATAGGTTGTAGGATGCCGAAGGAAGTAAGGAGGATGCCATAGGTATCCGGAATGGATTACGGAATCAGATGGGATAGCGGTCCGGAAAGCCCTCTCTCTCTATCCGGGCACGACACCTCATCATTCCACCACGTTCGCCGCTGCGACAAAGGGGCAGGAGGGACGGAGGGTGGGTACGGTATCCTTCGACACACACCGCGCGTCGATCCTCCCCCGAGGCGTGCACGGTGATTTAAGTCAGTGTTTACGCTTTCGTGTTTTCCGCGTCCCTAGCAGCGCACAACATCCCGGCTGCTTGGCCCCCGGTCTTGCAGAGGTCTCGCGTCGGAATCCCTATTCCTGGCGCCGTTGATTCTGCTACGCTGTATCACCTGAATCTAGATCCGGGACATGCCCGATAAAGCTCCCTCCGCCGCCTCGTGTTCGCATTCCATAGGAAACACGGAATATTTAACATTATCGATAGCGCACGTGTTCGCAAATAATTTATAGAGCAAAAAATTATATGTATCAATCTTAATAAAAAAAGAAACGATTTTTTGTACTTAATGTTGTAAAACAAATGTTGATTGACCAACGCGTTTATATGAGAACATTAGTTTCTCTATCATTTTTATGAACATGTCATTTGCTTAATAATCCTCATCCGCGTTTTTCATTTCCAACAGTTTGTGCAACACTTGCGCGACCGAAAAGCCCGTTAGATCGTAAAACATCAATCTACTTTATTAATTCGATTTCGATATTGGGGGCGATTGACAAACATGTCAATTTAGCATATGGTATTTTTGAGAAGCGACAAAACTGATTAAAGATTTTTGCGATATAAAAACAATACACTGAGCTAGAAATAATAATGCAATTTACACATCTCTCTCATCAATTTTCTTTCTTATAAGTCACTCTAACAGCTGTTACAATTTACATCGTAGCGTTGTGCGATAATAAAAATAATTTCTTATTTATTAATAAGAACCTTGTAAAAAATATCAAATAAGTTTTGGAAGAAAACGTGCGCTGAAGACGATCCGTAATTTCCAAATTTTAAGTTTGTAATATCAGAAATTTTGATATATGCTAGAAGTTTAAAGAAGTCGTCAGGGTATTTTTTTGTAAGTAATTTTTTATGAGTTAAACGCCTCTCACATCGTTTTCAATTATTTTGAAAATGCCCGTTTCACGCTTAACCGAGTAGCGCAACATCACGGAGAAAGAAGCGCAAAGGGGCTTTCTCGTTCTTTCCCTTTTGGTTCCTTCGTGTGTCGAGTATATGTGCCGATTCTTGGTAACGTCGCGACATCCCGGAAACTTTCAAAGTTTTAATCCAACTTGCAACATACCGGAGCGTCGATAGGGGGCAAAGAGAGAATTCCGTGACGGGAAGGTTCGCCACGGAGTGGGTGCATTTTATTATTAGTCCTGCGATAAGTCTTGCCTGTCGAAACGAATGTAAGTTCGTCGCTAATTAAATCACAGCTTCGGTTAATTGCGAGAAAATTGACAGCCATTGACACTTCGCGGCTTTTAATCAAGTTGGATTTATTAGATTTTGAAATAGACACGATAATAATAATAATGTAGTTCAATCCGGTTGTGTTTACTAAATAACAAGGTTATTGGCATAAATACAGTATTTATTTTTAGTCTTTTGTGAAACTTCCTAATGAGATGTAAATGAGAACCCAATAAAAGTCCAAGCTGATAAAAATTGCAAATTCCAAGAATGTAATATCGAAATTTACATTAATAATCATAGAATCGTAATTTTATCAGGTCTGTCAAGCATTAATTGAAAAATTTCTCATGTAATTTATTAAATTTTAAAATTCATAAAAAAACGAAGAAATACAATTATAATTTAGATTGATAAGAAACTTGAGGGTTGAAGCAACAAACGATGGATGCGGTGTAAAAAAATTGTTAAGAAGGAGCAACAATTCGTCCGAAGTACCGGAGTGCGATCGGTTATTCGCGAGTTTGGTATAAACGCCACATAATAAAATTATCACGCTATTAATACTCTGCGCGGCCGGTGGTTAAGGTTAATTTAATGATTTTCGTTATTGGCTCCGACGCCGTAAAGCTATCCTCGCACATCTGTTGCCGGCATCGATTTTAATATCGTTCCGCGCGCCGCGCCGCCGGCACGCTGCCCGGCACGATTGTACCTTTGCCGACTCGGTTTCAGGCCGCTTCAGCCGCGCGAAATCGAATTTTTCGCTACTGTATCATCTCAGTACGAGAAACTCTCGTCCTAATTTTACTCTTCTCCGTATGCACACGTTATAATGTACATTTCATCACGTTATTAGGCGATTTTGTATTATTAATTTGTTCTATTTAAGTTTTATTGTATTTAATCTGATTTGGGACAAGTAGATAAAAGTGCTCACCAATAATAATCGCCATTCGTTGTGACGTATGTTTATGTAATCTGTATGTTATTCAGATACAAATTATAGATAGGAAGAATGAGTTTGCTGAAGTAGTTAAAAATTTAGTTAAATATGGATCTGAAAATAATTTTATTGGATCAAAATAATTATACATTTATAGAACGGACAAGTTGGCTGCTGGAATGTCAAAACTATTTACAGTTCATCATAGTTGAACATCCTTCATAACTATCTTGATGGTGTGATAAAATTATTTTCAGATCTCTATCCAGCTAAATTTTCAAATAATTCAGCAAAATCGTCTGTTTTAAAATAAAAAATCGATACACTTTCGAGGTCATATCTTCAACTTGTTTCGATTATTAATTATTCGACGAATGTAACAATGTCCGAAACAGGACGGCTCTCCGGGTAATAATCGTTATTATTCACGTGGATGTAGAGCCAGGCAAATAGCCAGGGTCCAATCTATCCACGAGTCCGGAAGCAATCATTCGCGATAGTTCCCTTAGACGTACGAAGGGATGCCCCGCTTGTTACTACCCTTCGCGAGTTTCAAGAAACGGCGTGAGGCCTCAGGCTTGAGTTACTGAGATTGCCGAAGTTCGACCCTTCTTCGCCGTCGCGCACTTCGCCTGACTTCGTCGTCGCCGGCCGTTTCTCGCCGCCCCCTCAAATTCGACTTTTCAATTTGATATTCGCGAATCGCCTCGATCCTCATGCTTCCGTCTCTCCGACCCCGGCCGGCGGGTGGGCTTTCTCCCAAGGTAGCGCCTAAATCACCCTGCTCGCTCGAGGAAGCTGATCCTCGAGTTACGTACAAAGGCGTAGGTGTTATATCAAAGTCGGAATTGACGACTACTGCGCGGAGGGGATACTCGCGCGTTAGAACGTGCATGGCAAAGGATTCTAACGTGTCCTCTTTCGGAGCGAGAATGACGAAAGGAGAAAAAGAGAGCGAGGAGAAAGAGAAACAGAGAGAGAGAGGAAAAGGACGTTCGATGTGAGCAAAATGTCCTTAGGGAATCTTCGTAGAATGTCTTCGGCACCGGCGAGTTCCCCATCGTGCTTTTTATGGGTTCAACTTTTTGAAGGATGTGCAAACGACGAAATTGAACGCGCAGTTAGACGTTAAAGGACGTCTCCCGCTGAATATATATGTAAGTGGGCGTGCGCCCGATTTTTCTTGCGCGTTGTTTCGCCTGAGCGTGAGATCCGGAACGGAACGTCGCGTTGAATGTGAAATGATCCTGAGTCGCGGTTATTTATGCTGCCGTGCGCGAGAAGCATTTTTCAAACGCTGTAATAATTATTTATTTAGGAATTTAGATTGAACGGGTTTTTATCACTGATATTATATAAGCGGATTTATATAACGTTGGCGTATTCATTTTAATATCTTTCGTTATTATAATATTCATCAATATATTTGGAAAATATTATTAATAAAATATTATTTGAAATATATAATTTCGGTAAGATTTAAAGCGCGAGATATTCCGTAATAAAACTCGGCGCGCCAGGGAGGTATTAAGGAGAGGCAAGAGCTCGATCAGATCCGTTTCACGTTGACGATAACTTTTCCGTAAAGGATTAATGATGCGTTGTGAGCGCTTGTGTCGAGATAACATGCTTGTTTGTAGACTACGCGCTATAAATTTGCGGGCTGGCAGTCAGATAAATGATACTATACCCAAGGCGGCTGGAAGGACCCCTGTGGGGGAATCTTCATCGCGCCGTGAAACTTCTACGATGCAGTGCCTGAGTTGCGCGCCGCTCTCATATCAACATCGATTTTTAACAAAAAGCAGCGGATATATACCGCCCGCGAAATTACAATTTAAATTGGAAACGGACGTCGCAAAACCTGCTCGTATAAGTTAATATTCGTGGGAATTGAATGACGAAGCGGGATCACACAAAAATCTGTGCTATTGATTAAACATTGTCCGCGAATTAAAATGAATAAGAGATTATACGAAAGGGGAAAGAAATGAAAGGGATATCGGGAGAAGATTAGGAAAAATCGCATATATACGTAAAGAGAAATTGTTCTTTCATGGATATATCGCGAGAATGGACGCTGCTATATCTTTTGAGATGACAAATAGAGTTCGTCCAAGTGACCTCCGGCTTATTTTCACGACGTCGAAGTTAAGTTCCTGCAGCGTTTCGTAATAACGATAAAAGTCATAGAGGCTAATGTCCGAAGAGAAAGGTCGCCGTGCTTTGTTCTGGTTGAGACAATGGCTTACCGCGCTGACATTTCTCGGGCGAATCGCCCCGCGCGTCTAACATTTATTATAACGACCGACGTCCGACATCGTGACTAAAGTTTGCACTTTTATTAAGCTGACGTCTTTTACAAGGAAACTCTAATTAGCTTCCTCACGTTAAGCATTCCTCCAACGTTTATTTTTGTGTCCGAACGTACAAACGGTAATTTGACCAAGTCTCATGTCGATACGTTGCTTCGAAAAACGATTGATTTGTACAAATTATGTGCTAGTTGTTAGTTTTTAGTTTAGTGCTCCAGTGCAAATTCGGAACAAATGAAATTATATTAATACTCCGCAGATCAACTTGTTTTTTATTGTTTAGTCAAACGAACTGGGTCACAGGTGAACGGTTGTATTTTTCAAAGGGTTTTTGGATTCTAAAAAATTTGAAAAAAATTCTGGTACACACTTTTAACATTTAGGAGAAAACGACAGTACAAATGTATGAATTGAAACGGTTTTTCATTTCTTTTTGTACACGTCCAAATTTGAGACAAAATCGACAAAAATAAAAACAGTTAAGACAGTCTTATATTTGATGACATGGTGTTTGCATTTATTCCAATTAATATGAAGGAATAATTTTTTTAT
Source organism: Solenopsis invicta (assembly GCF_016802725.1). NCBI lineage: Eukaryota > Metazoa > Arthropoda > Insecta > Hymenoptera > Formicidae > Solenopsis > Solenopsis invicta. Next base: position 16,466,003 of record NC_052673.1, read on the forward strand.
ATTCATTCATATAAAATATAAAATTATATTTTAATTGTTCACCAAATTCACTCAATTTCGAATATTAACTTTTAGAAGGCAGATCATCTATTTTTTAAATCTTATAATATTTTCTTGAATAAGATTTTGTCTCAGAATGTGACACTTTTAGCGTCACATTTCTAGTGGCTTCCCATCTTGTAAGGTTAAACTTCCACGAATATATCTATATTAATATATCCTGTAAAACGCGAATAACATTTATAATTAAAAAAACATTGACATCCGTTATAGCATCTTATCTTTTTTGAATAAATTAGTCGTTTATATACTAGCACGCACTAAGAACCGCGTTGACTCTTTGGCCCTTTTAATAATCATTTAAAAAGGATATTGATTTTATACCTAATGTCCAAAGATATTGTTCTATATGGCTTCAGGTGCTTCCATCATCGAATTTCGAAGGAATCGATTTAGATAAGCGAATAACGTAGCACCGCTTGGCAACGCCGGCGAAGGGCTGTGAGACATTTTTCTGAAAGTCGGAGCGGGATGCGCGAAGCCCATTATCGGGCAACGTGAGACGTCGGGCAGACCCACGGCGAAACGACGACGACGCCGCGCGAGTTGAAGACGGCTGCCGCCGCCCGCTCGCTCCTCTCTCGGTAGCGGCCGGAGAGTTCGAACGCGCAGCGTGTGCCGCATCCCTCACTTGGCAGGTGATATTGGTCCACACGTACACGTATGTACGGGCACGGTACGCACACTCGGGTGTCGATCCGCGCCCTACGTACGCGATACCCTCGGTAACGCACACAGGACGACGCGGCGCGGCGCAGCTCCGCCGAAATACCGGTGTCGCGACGCCGATTGCCGCAGAAACGCGCGACGTTCGCACTTCCTATTGTTTTCGACACGTTTTACATCGTGTTTTGCCAGTTTACATGTCAACGGTATACGATTTCGTCAACGAACGAATTTTTCGATCGCCCGTGTTTTTGCACGTACCCTGTCGACACCGCAAAGCGTTAAAATTAATTTAATGATACTTTATTGGAGATCAGTCCCTTCCGGTTTGTCGGCCCTCAAATTGCATCTTCTTGCATTTTGTAAAAAACGGCTGATACATCAGAATGCATATCAACTGCTGTCGCCGATGCAGGGTGTAAGGAGACACACACACACACACACACACACACACTTGCGATCCATGGGAATGTCGTCATCTCAGTATGCGCGTACACCATTAGAAATGTGACGCTTTATATTGTTTTCACGTGTTTCGCGGGGATGTGTACTGGGATGCGTCATTGCAATGGAGATTGGGTTCAGTCAGGCCAGATGGGTTGGGGGCGAAAAAGGGCCACTGCGACGATAATTGTGTCTTTAACGCCAGTTACACGCCCACCTCGCGCATACACGTGACTCCCAAAAGTGAGCCGAGTTGGTTTTACAAAGACAGACATAAAAGCGTATTTTACTGAATTAGTTTTAGTTCATTAACTTTATAAAAATTAATTACACACATTTTCTACTAATTGTGATTTTTTTTACCTCTGTCACTCTTGCATTAGCTTTTTTATTTTTATTCAAAATGTCATGGAATAATGCTTTTTAATTGGATCTACAAACTCCTATTATCTCGGCTAATTTGCATTTTCCGGTTTCACCAATTTTTTATACGATATTGTATTCAATATATAAATGTAAAATATTTCATTTCGTTTAATTGATCCTATTATAACGGAAAAGCTTTATGAGTTAAATTCTTAAGCTATTGTATATGTTCCAATAAAATATGCTTACGTACTATAATTAAGTATATTTATTTTATGAAGCACCCAATTAACTATAAATAATTCAACGAGCTCTCACAGTAGGTAGCACATATTTATTAATATTTGTTAATATTCTAACAGGAATGAAATTAATATGTCGTCAATCCAATCAAGAATAAATTATAATTTAATTTTAATTTTTTAGAAATTTTATTAATTTTTTTTTAGGATTAAAAAAAAACTAACGACATACTTAATTTTGAATGCAATAATACTTCTCTACTACATGTAAATGACATGGTGACGCGCTACGTACGCAAAAACAAAAAGAAAGGCAAGCTATGACCACATCCTGACCGGATTTCCGGATCAATGCAAAATATTTAATTTTTTATAAAATAATTTTACATTCAATATCCTGTTCCTTGCATTATAAATCAGTTTCGATTTTGTGCATAACTTTTAATCGAGGAATAAAGTTTATCTTCTTTCAAAAAAAGTGTAGCGTTTATGTCTATCAAAAAATATTTTGTATTTTTCAAATCAAATATAATATGATGAAAATTTACATAATTAAACGAAAATCTTTCTCATTGTCGTCTGATCGATCGCGTGCCTTTGTTACTATTACTATGTCTTATTGTTCGCGTTATCATGCATCCTTGCATTGGATGATGGAGAAAGAGATGACGGAGAATCGCGGGGATGTCGACGGCCGACGTAAGATAATTTCGTTTAATAATCCTCACGAGCGAGATTGGAAGCGCGCTCGAACGCAATTAATGGAACGTTTCGGTCGCAATACGCTTCGGGGGACAGGCGTAACGTATGCATGACATTCATCGTCGCCGCTTGACACCCCTTTATCGTGGACGCACCTGTACACGCCGAGCCGAAAATTGCTTGTGCAAGACTCGATAAAGCTTAATTGCCATGCTTTTCCGTGTGTCGTTTACACTCGGTTGGGTCAATTTTAAGAACGACGGCATTTTTAGCCAGCGTAACATCCTTTGGCCAACATTTTTGCAGTTCTTCAATATATCACGCGTAGTTGTGTACAATTTAATAATTTGGAACTATCAACGAGAAAAGAAATCAAGATATACATGCACAATTTTCTCGCGATATTGTTTGAGTTCTAACAAAATAATTACAAAATAACAAGAAAACAAAAGTCAAGAGGAGATTAACAAAATAAAAAAAAATGAGGATAAACAAAGTTACAAAATAAAAAAAAACAAGAGTAGAAAAATCAAACCATTTAAGAACAGGGGAAATAAAAGAATTAGAGAGAAGTAGAATTAAGAAATTAAAAAATATTTTTTGTTCCTTTACAGTGGATTTTTCTTTCCTTGAAAAAGCACAAGTGTGAAAAGTATTACAATAGTGGTGCACATGATCAGTGCAATGATCCATTTAACAACCTACTCTCTGTCATCCCAGATTGACTGTCGATGGTGCTTATATACGCTTGTTTGACGATATTTCACCGAGTATCGAATCTGTCACCGCGATAGTGTTGCGCTTGGAAGCGACCGGTAAAGCCTTCGTTAAATTTGAGCACTTCGCGACGCGATCAGATGATAATACCGCACGATGGACAAACTTCGTCAAAGTTGCATTGGCGTGGAGATTTTGACGTAGATAAAGTGGGTCGTTAACAATGGCTTAATGTGATTTTAAAGCACCATTGAGAATCGTGCGCGTGATTGTAAATTTAATGTTAAAAATGGGTACGTAACTATTACAAACAATGTTCAATCCTTTAGGGGCCAATAAATTTCAGCTATCAACGATAGCTAAAGTACCATATCTTTCACGAAACGATGTTCAATGAGAATTAATACATTCGTATTAAGTAACAGCTTATATCAAACCGAATTCCCAACTGTTCACAATCAATTGTTTGTCTCTACGTTCTAAAGTTATTATTTGAAAATTGCACGTGAAGGAAAGTCTTTTTCGAAGCCTTGAACTAACCAAATATCCCTTTCTCCGTGAACTTGCCGGGAGTTGCTTGGCGCGTCTTGTTATTTGCGTAGCCGCATTTACATTCCGCAACCGTAAAGGACAACCGAGAGAAGTGCGAGTTAAACAACTCCCCGAGATCCGTTGGACTGCCGCGAATTTACCTAACTCATCAGTTTGCCTGTTTCGTCAAAATCTATTAATCTTGTTCAAAGCAATTTTATCATGCTCCCGCACAGAGCGTATGATGATGAACAGTGACGTTCATCTTCTGAAAACTGTATTGACCACTTTAACCGAAAGAAATCGACAAGAGTGCAGTGGGTGATGTTTTTTTTTCTCGACCGGAGCACCTAATCGTCCGGGAAAATTGCAGCAGCCACGTATCTGACGAGGACTTTCTGGCGCGGTCCTCTCGCCGACAATATACTATATTTCTTCCTCCCCGTTTTTCTGCCTTTTTTCACGCCCTCCTACCGAATATTCCTCCGTAATCGAAATGCATATATACATGAGGTTGAATGCTGTTGATGTGAGACTTAAGCGTGCGCCGGTTGATGAAAAAAGGAATGGCTCGTGAATCGACGTAAGGATAAGAAGAAAGGAAGAAGAGTAGATAGATGGAGAGAAAGTGTGAAAGAATAAAATGTTATGGAATGAAGCCAAAGATAATTTAACGGTCTCGTTGAAATGCAGAAATATTGTAGCGAGTACGTTAACTTAAATGAAATACTTTACAGCTTCTCTCTTTACGTTGGAAGACAAAAAAAAGAATTTTATAAATTGATTGATACATGTAGAATGTCTCACATATTCTATTATAAATTCCTTCATGAATTTTAAATTTATTTTATTCCATAAAAATCTTATTGAAAGCTAAATATTATAAAAGTGTTTTTTTAATTTTTATGGTTATGAATACTGTAGTAATAGTTATAAATTACATTAAATTACACTGGGTTAAACTTTATTCAAATACAATTTACTTGGAATTAATTTTAAGCAATTAAAAGGATACAAAATTCGATATTTCTCGCCATTTTTAAAATTTATTTAACATTAAACGACAGCTCGCTTTTAATTTGTACTTTTTTCACATTTTGCTTGATTTTTTTTTTATTTGAAACAAATAGACAATTGAATTTTCTCCGGTATAAAGCGCATATGCATGTGTTGAGGGCGAAAGATTCGGAAGAGAGCGAGAAACGCCGAAAAGGGCGCACGGAAGTCCAAAAGGATGGAAACGAGCAATGCGTACTTCCGAGGATTTCACTTCCGAGGATTTCTAGGAGGGGGAGGATGATGCAAGAGGGAGGAGGCGATATGTCATGCGACTCGACGTGTGTTCGGCGAGACGAACAAATTTCCATTAGCCGGTTCAACTTTCCACGGTGACCTGGGAAAACCGGGTGACCACTGCCAATCAGCACGATCCTGTTTTCAAACCGCGCAACAGGGAACAAAAATGTCAGCAGACCGCCTTTAATGCCGCGCATCTGCAGACGCTCTCTGCGAATGTTCCCAACGGTTTATCCGAACGTTATTACGAATTGTCATGGATGATTTGCGTTTTTTGCTTGCGGCTGCAGATAAGTATGTCTACGCTGCAGTAGCGCTCGGATATTTCGAGAGACGTCTCGCGACAACGTTGGATATTTTTCGTGGAGAGACTTCTTAAAGACTTCAAGGGGAATGCGCAACTGTTAATCCCGAGATTTTCAAATTTTGTACCGCGGATCTACGTATTCCTCTTCAATGTATTCTTCAGAATTCTGAATCAATTATACTATATTGCATATATATTTTTCCTATTGCGCAAAATCTGCCAGCGAGCGCATGATTTCGGACTACGATCCGCAAGGTGGCAAGCAAGGAAATCAGCAATAAAACATATTCCGTCCCGCGGGCTTTAGAAACCGGAGCGATTCAATTCCGGGACGTGTGTGCTTGCGGTAAAATTGGTTTACGCCGCGGAGGATAAAACCCGCATGTATGTGTTTTGTCTGCGAGTTTAACCGCCATTTTAGCCATCTCCAAAATCATTGTTTTTCCTAACGGAGACGAATTTTTTGCTCCTTCTCTTCCCTTTACTTCTCCATCTCGCCTCTCCCCCCCCCTCCCCTCTGCCGCATTATCCCTTGTTATTTTGTATTAAATTGCACATTCCGTAAGTTTCCACGCTGCGATAGTTATTATTGTATCGTAATGCAGCATTAGCGGAGAGGCAGCTGATAATGATATCGTTTTCAAGTTGTTTGTTAATGAGTTCACCGAAATAACGTTACTATTGTAGAAAATCATTTTCGTGCAACACTAATTCGCTGCGTTTCACCGCAACTTAATTCGGTATTTTCTACTTTAAGCTCCACACCTTTTACCTGCCGGTTCGGCTGAAACTTGTTTTGCGGACATTCCGACCATCAGAGCGTTCCACTTTGCTCGTTCTGCATAGCAACAGTAAGCAACGACCGCTCGGGCAAACCACTCATCGATTGCTTTTCGCTACCTAAGCTTAACAAGCCGACAACCACAATATGGACTAATGATACTAATACCGTAGAAATACTCACGGCATACTCGCTCCGCGAGTTCAATTGTTGACCCGCCTCTTGCAAACGTATTTATATCGCCCGCTTAAACAATATTCACCACGCCACAAAATGTAGCGGTTAAACAAACTTTCTCGAGTGAGTGATGTTACTAAGGCATTATATCGCCGCACGGGTGTTTGTTAATTATTCGAAAGACGAGAACTGAAATCGAGCGACCGACTGATTTGCGTATGAGTATTTGTATATAGTACCTTAATTTGTATTTATTTAAGGCTCCTGTTTGCTCACCGCTACTATTTCAGACTGTGAAACGTCAGAAGTGAGAAAAATACACGTTGCAAATAATAGAAATATGTTTTAATAAAGTCAATACTTACAATCGGTAGATTGAACTGACTTTGAAATAAAATATACCGAAAACTTTCTTTTCGTTTTCTTAATTAATGAATAACCATCTGAAAATTAATTACGCATAACCAAAAGCAAAATAAGCTATATATGTTCACAGCTATGACATCTATTAAATTAATAATATATATTGTTGAAATTAATGTGATTTAAAATTCTTCCACGAAACAAAGAGGTACTCAATACAAACAATATCCTAATGTGATCGGGAAATGTATCAACACATTTAAATAACGAGAATGGCTATGTGCCCATCTTAGTGCACAATATTAATTTTAAACTAGGTGAATATACATTTCAAATATTTACAAGATCCTTTAAATTGCGCGCCGCACGATTGCCAGATTTAAAACGCATAAATGTAATATACAAAATTAAAATATTATTCAATTTAATAATTGTGCTTACAAGCATCTCTACAATCCCCCCCTTCAAAAAAATTTTCTGTATATTTTAAAAGTCTATTCTTTCGTTTGCAAATGTTTTATTTCAGAATATTCTATTTTTCTATTTCAATTTCTAATTTCTTTTTGAATATATTTTGCAAGAATTTGTATTGTATATTATTTCGAGTCTGACGTCACACTGAGATAGCAATGGTGAACGAGTAGAAACCATAATAATTAGGGACAATAAAAAAACCTATAGAAAGAAAATATGTTATAAATATTAAGTAAAAAGTATTCTGTTTAAAATCAAATAAAGATTTAATTTATATATTTTCCATTTTTTTCATTATTTCTATTTATTTACGTTTTCTCTGAAATTATTAAAATTTTACGTAGAATATATTAAAAATTGTCGCAACTTTGTATAAAAAGAGAATTAATAGTCGATATTTTTCCTCGTTCTGTCTTGGCAGTAACAATAATCTAGAGAAAAAGCGCCATGTACGTAAGACCCCTTACGGCTTCCCTGCACGCCTTCTGGATCGTTTCGAGAAACCGAGCGGCGCGATTCAATTGTGGCGCGCGCGAAATTGTTCCGCTACTGTTACGCAACAACGAGAAACATGCATATCACATGCGTATGCGGAAACGATTTATCTGTCGGGGCTTAGTCGTTATTTCAGCACCGTCGCCGCCACACAAAATTACATTAACATAAACACAACCGCGGCCGTATGCATCAAAAAGTATACCGCGCGTTACGCCTGGAGGGCTGCTGGCCTTCCCAATCGATATCCACTCGAAATTTCGACCATGAGTTGATGTCCACTCGAAATTTTCCGACGTATCGAGCACGAATGCTTGCATTAAAGTAATCTCCATAGATATTTCGAAATCATTACCTCTGTGAGAATATTGACAAATCTGATGATTGGCGATAATTTCGTACATGTGCGCGATATCTTTGGATTATAGAGTCACTTGACGATCAAAATGAAAATTCTAAACTCCTCGCATGAAAGTCATTTTCAGATTTTTTCAATTGGGATTATTATTTTTGAAATATGAAAGAAATTCTCGACTGATTTGATCTCTGCATATGATTTCTCTGTACGCGCTTGAAGCGTTCGAGATCTCGCAGGAAAATATCATCACAGGCTGGCTAGCTGCTTTCTATATCAGCCGGATCGTTCTTTTATTTATGGCCGCAGGCTTGTCTCGCTCATGTATCCCATGACGACGGGCGTCGTCACACATGCATTCTGAAGCGGCAGAATATCGGAAAGTGATTTTGAAAGGTTCGTTGCGTCGAAGTAGCACGGCGGCCGGCGTCATTCGGAACGAAATTGCTCCAAATCGTCGCGACAAATATCTTGTTTCACGCTTTCGCGGTGGAAGATCCGCCGATTGATTAACCGCTCAAATTCTTTTATCAAACTCCCGGACGTGCCGAAACGTCCAACGCATTTTTACAAAATACTACACGCAATTCATAGATGTGCATGCCCGAAAACTGATTAGTCACGTGCACTTGCTGTCGGAAATAGATTTGCTGTTTCATCGCGCTCATTATTTTTAACATAATTAATTGTGCTGCGGAAGTTCAACAATTTAATAAGTCAATAAATAAATTTTAATATAATTTTACGCAAGAATTTTGTATCGTAGAGACAAGTCGCCGTATTCGTTCAATACAAAATCGACGTAGACGGAGCAAGGAAAAATAAAGGAGCATGTAATATGCGCGGGAGTTATTCGCATTATCGAGCATATGAAACTCGAGGATGAGACCGCCTGCGAATGCACTCGACTCGACGCGTACCAGGCTTAAACTGTTATTCGAATAATCCCGGACCAAAGCGAACAGTTACGAGCGCGATCCGTAACTTCGGCATCGTTACTGAAAGTGCTGACAAACTCATAATTGTAACCATTAGGAACACGGTATGTCACAGCTAACTAACGTCTATAACCAATTTACTTGCCGTGCGAGCATTACCGACTTGGCGTGTCCAGACATTTATTATGAATCGGGAATGTGCCGAATATGCACGCGTGAGTAACTTTCGTTCGATTTCATTCGCTAACAGAACGCTCGTCTGTAAGTATCAATGAAATGGAACAGGTCCGATGCGACGAAAATGTATTCATACACGAGATCGCTGCCAACGTGGCAGAAGCGTAATTTATTGGTGTCAGATTAATTTCAAGACACCACAAATTTAATTATTCTGAACTACAATAAATTTTAAGACAGAGAGAAGGGATAGAAGATATATTTTTTTTTACCTATAAAAGGTAAAATTCATATGTATACAATGTATCGAATAAAAATACTACCATAAGAACTCTTTTGAAAACTGAAATTTTTGAAAAATTAAGTAGAGAAGTTATTTGTAAATTTTTAGTGTGACAGATGACCATTTAAATTTGTAATTGTCCTGCTAAAACCTTACACTTTAAAATCTACTAGTTGGAAATAATTCGTTATTTGTAAAATTTGATTGTATAATATATAAAGTGTACGATAATATGTAAAATTATTAAAGTCCAGAAAGATTGTGATACGCATTTTTTTTCAAAAAAACTTCAATAATTAAAGCGTTGGCATTAAACAAAGTCGAGAAGATTAAAGTTATCCACGGCAAGTTTAAAATCTACTGAAAGAGCTTGCTAATACTTTTAATGCAACGAGATTTGCAAAGGCAAAAGTTCGCAAAAGCGGAAATACGGCCGCGCCGCGGGATGGAACGCGGAACGCTCTTAATTATTCCGTTCGAGGCAACGCGTTACGCCGTATTAAGCTTTCAAAATTCGGCCAGTTGCGCCTTTTCGAAACGACGCGCATTAAAATACACGACATGGTTGACACAGAGAAATAGAAATGATCCGATTTAAAAGAGTAAAAAGGAACGCATTATGCTCGCCGGCGCGCGGGGCGTTAGGTAAAAACCCATCTGGCCGGTATCTGCACTTCAACCACATCCCACGGCCATTTGCATCTCATTCCGGACGTTATATCACTTTCATTAACGAAGTGGAATAGTAGATTTCCGGGCTCACGTGTTGTGGACGCAAATTTCGCTCAAATGCGCAGCGCGCTCCGTGCGATAAAAACTTTCGTGATGCTCGGTTGTGCGAAGTTTTCGGCCTGCTCGCGTTACCGTGGCGCAAAATCGACGGGGATGGAAATTGCAAATTGCGGTCAAAAGAAAGGCGGAAAGATACGTATTTCGTTCGGGCGAAACTTCCGCTGCGAATAAAATCGAATTCTATTTTTACTAGAGAAAGCGATATTTCCTACAATACAAAGACGTAGGTAAGCGTGGCAAAGTACAATAAGCGATACGTTTATAATTGTATGTATAACTCAACCGTATTTATCGACTACGTCGTATTCGCCGTGCTTTATCGTATCCGGCAAGATCACAGTCGAACGAATATTTTATTTTAATTGACAGAAAATCTTTAATTATCGTACTGACTTATAAATGTGACAGACGTAATACTTTCCTTTATTCTACGAGTGTTCAAGTACGATCATTTAATCATAAATTGATTAATCAACTCTACGTGTCTGATTATAAAATTTTTGGTAGGGATCATGAATTTTTTAAGACTTCGAAATTCTTCTAAAAAAGAGTCATATTTTATTTAAAAAGTTCTCTTGTCGCTTTTAATTATACAAATAATTTTTGTACGATATTTTTGCGAAAAGATTAAATCTTGATTTGTTGAAAGAATTTTCACACAAAAGCCGATTTATTAAAATCTTAGTTTTTCTGAAAAAAAAAAAAGGAAAATTCCAGCATCGAAATGTGTTGGATGTTAGAAACTTTTTTAAACGATGAAACTTTTCTTAAGTCAATTTTCTCAATCATGTCTCTATTGCCTGAGACACCGAAGATGGTAAACCGTCTTGTGATCGCGAACACTGCCTTGAAAAAGATTGGCACAAATTGACGGTGAGGCGTGTAATGAGGATGGTGTATCGGCACTCGCGACAAGTAATCGAATGAGAATCACGGTGGCCGATAGGAACATTATTGACGCTGTCAGAGCCGACGAGAATTAAGTTTAAGACGCTTCCGGTGAGGAGGACAGTTCTCCCTTTAGTGATAGGAACAGAATCGCGAGGAGGATCCTCGAGATCCTATGGCCCCTGGGGCGTCCCTGTTCTCAGCGGGGACAGGATCGAACGACAGATAATATTTGAGTTTTCGAAGGCCATCAAGCGCGAACGCGCCGGAGACAAGGCCGAAGGTCGTGGGTTAAGTAAGTGGTTAAGAGGATGGCGCCGTGCTGCTGGAGTAATGGAATAAAAACACTCGACACATACACACACACACATACACACATACACCGATGTCACCACCTTCGACCCGAGGGGGTCGAGTAAGGGGGAAGGGGGAGGGAAAGAGGCAAAAGGGTGAATGTCTTGTCGCTCTCTTTTTCCTCGGACCCAGCGAAAGGAGGAGGACGCGCGCCATGAGAATTTCGTCGGAAAACGCTCGTATCTCAAGTCTTCGAGAAATGTAGAGTGAAAATATTTTGCGATCAGCAGAGTTGGAATATTCTTTATTAATGTCACGATGGCATATAATTTTTCTGCTTGTTCGCGTTTCGCTATCAAAATATTGCTGGTAGGCGGGCGGTTTCTTCGGATGCCTGAAGAGGAGGTGCACCTACTTCAGAGCATATTCTATCAATGTCGAAGTATTTTACTTGTAAGATCAAATTAAACATTTTATATCTGTTGTACGAATCTTGCTTATAAATATTAAATATATTATTCGATTTAATTAGTTCGTAAAAAGATACGAAAAATTTTGTCGCAATAAAAAAATTATTAAATAATTGTACTATTTTTAAATTTTAATATACCTACATACTTTCTTAACATAATACTAAAACTTTTTATATTAACTTAAAAAAAAATTTAACTTTAAGATACATTATTTTTTTGAAACGTTCTTGCGAGAAAACATTTTTCATAATTTTTTAATAATTACATTGTATCCAGATTGTTATATTTTCTTCCAGAACATTTTCACAAATTCTGGGACGAATGTACGAGTAGAGCTGATTGACGCAGACTACAGAATCAATGTCGCATGTACTTGGATCAAATTATGCGTTTAAATGGAGGAAATATGAAATTTCCTGATATTAAGGGGTGCGCATCGGAATCCGCTCAATCGACAAAGTTGATTACGATCGCGTTTCAACGTAAATTGAACAGACGAGGTCAGGCCGGAAATTTTCGTTAATGGTACCGATGTGATATACATGCGTAAAGAGCTCTATGCATGAGCACGCATCTGCAGCCTCTTTTTGCGCACGTATCACTGCTTTGGACGTAGTGTGTATGTCTGGGATCGCAATTAGTTTGTAGGATCGCACGTTGTCCTCGATTGACATTCATTACTAATGCTGCTAATGACGCTTGTCTTGTGCGTCTGCTATACAAAATAATAATAGTTGAATATACAGGATGGCTCACTAAAACAGTGTAGTTACATGCCTGCTCTTTTAACAGGGTGTTTACTCATTTTGTAAAAAAAGTTCCTTGAGAATTTCCAGATTTTTCACAAATTTTATCTAAAATTTTCCATGTAAGAATTTCTTTGTGTAGCTTTGAAATAAATTAATAAAATTATTTTCTTATATTTTTTAATATTTCTTAATTATATAATCATAGAGAAAAATCTTAAATTTTGATTTCTTAGTTAAATTCAAGAAGGTACTAAAATGAAATAATATGAGCGTAATATGGCATATATGATCTGTCTGCGGATCTGTCCGCAATATATGGATCTAATTCACTGGAAGTACAGAATTTGAAAGATGATTAAACACACAATACTAATTTAAATATATTGCCTTCTATTGTCACTAATTTTTTTATAATAACTCGCGAGTCACACAAAAATGTACGTGACTGTGTACGCCGTATTTATTGCTAATCGATTGTCGACAATTTGCATTACCAAGAAAAAAATGATCAAAGAAACAATTTTGTGAGAAAAAAAGAGATAAAATTTAAATTTAAGAGTAAAATTTCAAAAATTTCTCTGAGTATCAATAAAATTCCACGAAAAGCCACGAGGGTTTCAAGGGTAAAAAAAAATAAATTTTCTAAAAATTCCAGGTTTTCACAGTTTTTCCCGTTAGTAAACACTTTGTTCAAGAATACAGTGAGATTTTTTACATTAAACTATTTTATACTTTTCAATTATTTTTCCGAAAAGTAAAAAGCTAGATTTAAAATCGACGCGATAAAAGACTATAATATGTGTTTAGTAGTTACGACCGGAAGTATAAAGTCAGTGCGAATGCAAAGTTTTAATAACGCGGAACTCCAAAGGGAGGACTATAAACTGCAGGACATTCCTACCCCTTTCATTATTCTGGGGCAATCCCTTTGGAACTGCGAAAACGTATTTAGCGACACGAAAAATTTTATGAGTTAATAAAAATTTATTCCAAGCACACGTTTGTTCTTGAAACGTGTGTTCTTTTGTTCTTCATTATATGAGTTACATTTCTATATAGAATTACTTATATGTCTTGTAAAAAAAAGAGTTTTGTAAGTCTCAGAATTATTAAATCATTCAATATTATAAAAGCAATATAAGAAAACGCGACAAAAATATATTCGTTTGAAAGTATAGTAGTTCTATTTTTTATTCAAGCCTTTTTAAAATAAGTACTCCTTTTATCGTCAGGAACAAATTTTGCCGCGGAAATACTAGTACGCCGAAATACTAGTGAAATGCTGAAGAGTGGAACAATTTATTTTTATGGAAATAGGCGCCTGCATAAAAGATTTCCGTAACACATGTCCCGCGGAAAGTATATTCATTTGGAGGAGCCCAGAGGTTTCACACATCGCGTATCGCGCGAAAATTAATTGGGTGTGGATGTGTATTTGCCAAGTGTGAAATTTTTATTCGACCGTCGCGTCCACAATCAAATCGTTCGTGCTGTGAATATCGCATAAATTCAATTCCGTATTACATTATCTTGTTACGGGAATAGGATTTGACCGCGCGAAAAGCGGCGGCACTTTATTTCAATATTAAATGCGTTTCCGATGTCCCACGCCTTTAATTATTAAATTTATGCGAGAAACTGCAATAGCACCGGTGAGAACAAAAGGAAGGTGCGAGCGGAGAATAACAAGAGAGAGAGAGAGGGGGAGAGAGAGAGAGAGAAGCGCCATTAAAAATGCTGAATAAACATGAAGGCGCGGAGGAATTCTTTGCCACGGACACAGTATAACCGTACACGCATTAGTGCAAATGACGCGCAATTTGCGAATAGTGTCATTCTTTTGAGATTATTGCACAGTTTCTAAATAAATTATGCCATCGATTTACTCGTCTTATCAAATAGCCGCTTGGGTATTCGTTCGATAAATTATTTTAATTTAATAGCTATTTCACACATGAGATTTTTTTCTACTAAAAATAATCCATTAAGGTTTATTTCAATTCCTACAGGTTTATTTTTACAGAATTATTTTATGTTGGAGAGAAATGAAGAGTTTTCTTTTATGCGAAAATTAAAACATTTGACTAAACTTTACCTTATTGGAAAAGTCTGACTCTGGCTCTTTTCTACTACTGTTACTAGCGCGTCTGGTTCTACTTGTCTTTTTCTACTTCTGTCGCTAGAATGATTCTGTTTGTCTTTTTCGTTTAATATTAGTACATGGCAGAAAATTAATCAAAGTTTATTAATTCTCAATTAACATGGAAAGAAAAACTAAATCTTATATATTTTGACTAATGAAGGGGACGCGATCCCTATTAACGGGACAATTTCATTGAAAACGAAGTTCTGCTTCTTATTAAGTTAGCGATATTTTAATCATGGTATCGTTAGCACTCCCGGGTTCCAGCTTGTTCACCGGCTCGCCGGCGACCACGACGGCAAGTCTCCTTGGTGTCGCGGTCGACTTAAGACGACGCCGCCGGCGTCCACCGGGGATCAAACTCTTGGCACGCTCGCAAGGTGGGGATTCGGCGTTCCACGTGGAGGCGGAGCGACGTCGCGCGTCGGGGTGCCGAACCGACGCGAGGGCGTCCAACCCCGAGACGCCTGGTGGGGAGCTGTGGCAAACGCAGTCCCCGACGGATCACCGAGACGGTGCAACGCGTTCCGCCGGCTCCGCTCGCTATTCGGACGAGTCCTTCGCCACGTGACCGTCATTATTGGAAACCGCACTGACTCTAAGACTCCTCGATTAGGTTTCCGCGACGATCAGGGGGTTTTTTCAATCCAAAGGTACTTTGATTAAAAAAAACTCTTCTAGGTAATTCCGGAAATTTGAATCTTGAAAAGAATGGGAACAGGGATCGCATGACTATGACAGGACAAGGTGAAAGGACTGTTGAAACCGTGAGATCCGTTGCGAGATTTTGAAGTGCACCCTGAGGAATTCGTAACTAGCGTTTGCGCGATCGTTTCGCGGCTGGACACGTGATTCCCGCGGGGGTGGCGCACCCCAAGGCCATCGTGAATGGTGCTGAAAGGTGATGAACGTGTTTTCCTAAGGCCGTTAAGGGCGGTTCGTGATGTTTAGCTGCTACGGGAGATTTTAAGTGTTCGGATTATCGGCGATAGACTACGTCCTGATAAGGTAAATCCTTTATTTAGGCTTACGTCCGATGCTTTCGTTTATATTTTCTGGAATGCCTCTGACCTTTGTTAATCTAGAAAATTATTGCAGATCGATGAATGCCTTGTGAATTGAGTAACTTTCTTTTTATCAGTCAGAAGATAGAAAATCTGTTAGCCTTTGTTCTTAAAGCATCTCTTATTGCATCTCTCACTCTATTTTACAGAATATTTTTAAGTTGTTATTAATTTTCTCATTTATAAATTCTTTAATAAAATTAAAATAATTTGCATTTAATTATTATTTGAATAGAAACGTAATATTTTGATGTCCATAGTTACACGGTGCGGTTTGTATCAAGATTCTGAATTAAGAAAAACAAATTTCATTTAACATAGAGATTGAAAAAATAAATTTTCTTACAAATAGATTAAATGAGAAGAACCGTTTGTCGTTTAAGTTAAATCTAATTTTTATTCTATTTTGCTTTTTATTGATTGTTTGAAATAAAATTTAAATTAATCGATCGAATTTATTTCATTCAGCTAAAATGAAATGTAGTTAAGTCGAATAAAGATTCACAGATAAATGACAACCATCCTGAAGTGCATCAACAAAAAATTATGATTGTTATCAATAAAGTTATTAATGTTATCAATAATCTATAAATTCGTTACAAAAATTATAAGCTAAATTCAAAGTTTACATCGCAATGGAAATAACGAACCGTAACTGTATAAAGTTGGATTTCTATAAATGAACGTGCACAAGAGAGGCAACAGAAATTTTCTACTGTACCAATTTCCTTGTATACAATTCTAGGTGAATGTATACCTATACCGATGCATGTACATCCAAAAACGCGGTACGTCCAACTGCGGAATTAATTCTTCACAGAGTTTGCGACGATGCAGCGAGACAGTTCGACGCGATGCCTTCTCAAAGCGATCCGCGAACAATTATCCGCTACGTTTTTCAGAACGAAAGCTACCGTGGGCTCTCCTTCTTTTTCTTTCTCTCTCATTTTATGCTTGCGATATTCATGGCCCGCGGCGAGAGATCGTAAAATGTGACTGTTTCGCAGATATACCTGTCTCCGCTCCTTCGTTTGAAAACGACGGAAATAGCGACGGTTTGCGCAATATCGTTTATTCCTGCTTTCGCTTTCCGCTATTCTGAGGCGCGCTCTCATGAAAATCTCGTTGCTAAAGTTCATTGAAAAACGGATATTTTGTGATGTGGCGTTAATTAAGAACGCGAATCGTAACTTTATATCCTACCTTTTTACCAACAGTTTCGTTGCTGAACGTCTGATTCGAGTTGCTCCGTGAGATTCCTTTACGCGCGGTTTTAGAATTTCACTCTTGATATTTTTTAAATACAAATAATAAGGGCAACATCAAAATTTCCTCGAACAAAAGGCGATATCAAAATTGTGGCAAATAAAAGGTCGTTCATAATTAATAAAGTGAATATAAAAAGATTTACGTTAAGAAGATATTTCAAGATTAATGATTGGCAATTAAAAGTGTAACAAAGGTAATGTATAATGAGAAGCAGATTTTTCAATTATTATGTTAATGCAAATTGTTTTTCTTCGCCGATATTATATCTCAATTAATCAAATTCCAATTATTCTCCGTATTTTAAGATTGCGCAGTGATAAAAAGATGTAGTGAAGCATAAAATATAATTAAATATTTTATAAATCGTTTTGTGTATTTTTAAAAGATGGATAGATAGATAGAGTACTTTTAAATCAGTTTAAAATGAGATAAGAGATGTAGTGAAGACTTAACAAGTTCGAATTACACGTAGGAAGTTTAATTACTTTTAAATAAGCGCGCGCGGTATATCTTTCTGGCGGGTCTTCCCCCCTTTCCCCCCTTCCATATTTTCCCACGGCACAACACGCGAAATAGGATGAGAAAGGTAATCATTCGAGTTATGCCGCGAGATTTGCGTTTTCCAATAATTATGGAGCAACCAGCCTGCCAAGCCATTTATCATTTAAATATTAATTCGTTGTTTTTCGCACGAGAAAGTACACTTTCTTTTTGATTGATTCCGCTGGCCGACATCGGCCGGGCTATCGGTGCAGCGCCATTGAATTTTTAACGGTAAATACGCTTGTTTTTCCTGCTTCCTTTCTTCCGGACGAGTTAGCGATAACAGATATAATTCCTCTCTCGCTTTTGTTACGTTCTCTCATTTTTTATATGTAATTTACATATGTCCATCAACGTAATATTTTATGAAAAGCTTCAGCCTTTGTAATTATTTTAATTATCGCATTAGCTTTTTAAAAAGTATAGGTTCCGAAATAATGCCGGGAGTAATATAAAGTCTATCACGATCTTAATTGAACGAGAATGCCGAAAACTTTTTTTACGTTTGTAGGAATGATTTCCGTTATGAAATATATATTTCTAAAAAGCGCATGCTTTGAACAGGTGGTGCTTAAGTCGTAAAAGTTACTGCCGAAAGTTACCTCAGAACTCTCGCGTTTCAACGAAGTTTATCATTACCGAGGGCTGGCGAGGTGCGGAATTATCACTCGCGTTAAAACTTCATTTCTCCGCGATGCGAACAATAAGTCGCGCGGATTCCATTTAATCCAGACTATTAGGAACACTAATCAGCGTCAACAAGTCTTTCGGTGCGGTGGATCGCGCCGAAGAAACGGTAGGTGAGAAGCGTGATATACGTCCGATTGCGTAAATCTCGTCCTACCCCTCAAAAGCGAGGGAACGAAATTAGCATTGACTTAACTTAAACTACTTAGGAGAGAGCGGGCGCGCTCGCGCCTACCCCGCACCCCCTTTATATGGGAAACTTCATAGTTAGATTAACTCGTACGGCAAAGTAAGTTACAGTACGTGACGCATCCATTTTCCTGCAAGCTTTTTTCCTCTTATCTCGCTCCTCTCATCTTCGCGGTTTAAGCGCGACTCGCCAGCCAGTCACGCCGCCGTCGCCTCGCGTCAGCCGCGCGCTTTATAAGATTTATGCGGAAATGATATTACACGAGAGAGTGTGTTACACGAGACTAAAGGGGAACTGTGCTTATCGAGCGGTTAATAGCCGGGGCGATAGGTATTTGTGCGTGTGTACATAATTTATAAGCGTATTAATTCATATAGTCTCTGTCTGAACCGCCTCTTAATTCTATGTCCATATTCGATTACATTCCACTTGTACGATTTTGCATATAACAATTGAATGCATTCGCTATTATGTCGGAATTGCTCGACGACTTTAGAATAGAAATTAACATTTTACCGCATTTTTTTTCTTTTTTTTATTAACGTGTATTCTTTCCTAGTATTAGAATCGATCTCGTGGCACAAAGGCGAATCGATATTTTCGTGCTATCTTTCCGGTATCGCTATTTCTGTAGATTAAAGTCAATCAATTTTTAGGGTTCAGTTTCTTCATTTTTTATGAAAGCCCATGTCGAGGAATCTATTTTATGGTCCATCTGATATTTTTACGGGGGAAGGGATTTTTTTCCCCCCCGCTCAAAATACTCAGTCAACACACGTAGTTGCTATTTCGGGTTTAAGGTCGGCAATGTACTCTGGAGTTGTATTGCCGGTTCAATCTTTGTACCGTAAATATAGATTAGTTTAAGCGGAACGTATAAGGATCGATCGCTCGTAGTCGAGCTAATAGGTTTTCAGTCGGAAGGAAGGTCTACTAGTCTTTGCTAGAGTCCGCTTAATTAACCGCGCCAGCTATTTTCTCTTTTATCTGTTCGTTTCTTCCGAGGGAAAGTATGCGCGATATAATCGAGGAAACGATGATAGAGTTCGGGATTTTATTGCAAAAATCTTTAAAATATATGCCTCGTATCGCTTCATAAAATACATGTCATATATTGTTATATAAAGTGCTCTTGACAATTTTAATTTATAAAATATGAAATAAGTGATAAAACTAATGTATTATTAATTATATAAATGAAATGCAGATACGAGAGAAAGAGAGAAAATTAAATTATTTTATAATGCATTTAAAAACACAATTAACATATAAAATAAAATCATATCCTTTATAATCTGCTTATATTAATTTCATATCGTTCCATTTTAATTAATTTTAAAAAAATATTTGTCGTGACAAAATTTAAAGAAATGTAATGCTTTGCTAATTAAACGCATTAGATTTTGCATCGTTGATCTGTAAACAGCGATTAAATTATTAACCGATGATACTTCATAGGTTAGAATTCGTGAATCGTATTCAAATATAAAATATCGGATTTCTCATTCAATCGCCTCGTTCATTTTACAGATTTATTTCAACCAATTTTCATGTTGTTTCACTTCTGTGAATTTATTAGCATTTATTAGCAACATTTATTTTTACAATTGTCCACACATTGTGACAATCCTAATTTATATCTTGGCTTATATATATACAAGATCAATTACCGTTGTATCATTAATGCGACATGATTGATTCATTCACGTAAAATGCAAATTTAACCGCGTTAGTTCCTCCTTGGCATTCCATTAAAGCGAGTAAAATAAAAATTCCAAGCGCGTCGTAAAAATGGAGCCGCGGAGTACGCACGTAGATCTCCGCGGAGACTTGGAGGGGGATCAACTATTTATGACGCACCCTGTACACGCCTCGTTCACCCAAAATGACGGATTTGCGACTCCCCGGTTTTACTCGAGTTCGTCTCGTTTTCGAGTATAGCTTAACTTCCCGCTCATGTGGGTCATGTAAGTACCGAACAGGGAGGTATCGATACACGTACGCACGCGTGCATGTGTATGGGCAGGTATGTGTGAGTGATATATGTGCGCTTACGTTTAAGGGCGCTGCTTTAACCGAAGAGGGAGCGGAATGCGACTACCGGTTGGGAAAAAGAAAGGACGTGAGAGAGGAGAGAAGAAGGAGCAGCCGAGAGCGAATCGTTTTAAACTACCATCCACTTCACATTCCCGATTTCAGTTAGAGGCTTGTTTATTTCCTTTTTGGGCTTTCCGAGGACTTGCATTATACGCTTGTGCGCCACCAGAATGCAGCAGAACGAGAAGGGGGGTGGGAGGAGATGCGGAAGGAAAGACGGAGAAGAAAGAGAGAGAGAGAGAGAAAAGAGGATCGCGAGAGTGGACTATCAGTGAACTATCGAGCAGCAGCCTGCTGCCTCTTCCTCTTATTTGCTTTCTTTCCGTCCATTAAGAATCTTGACAATCGATTTGGTATTTTGTTCTTCATCCCGATTTATACGATTTTCTGAAACGCCTTTACTAAAAAAATAAATTATTTTGAACGTTTTTTATCTCGACGAATGAAAAAAAAAGAAAAAACAAAAAAATCTTCGACGACACAGGCCCGTGGTTTCTCTAATTTCACCAATTTATGTAACTCGCAGTGTATTATTTTTTCTTTTTTCATTGGAAGTTTGAATTACTTGGTATTACCCAAGACAGGGTAAAACTAGGTCAGTGAAGATAAATTCGTACTGCAGGAAAAGAAGTTTGCAAAACGAATTTATATGTTAAGGACTAGTACACTATATATTATCTCGCAGTCTTGTTTCGCACTTTATGATACACGAGCGGTAATAATGATAAACTCTGGTACTAAGTACCCAAACTCGAAATGATAAAAAATCAACCGATGAAGAATGCATCCCCATGGCGATGACACGATCGTTGACATGGTCGGACTTTCAGGCGCAATTAACGTTTTAATTCCTCTCTTGCGGTACAATAGACGTTGACGTTGTTTCACATTGCGGGAACAGTTTAATAAACGCGGCATTGTTCAGCTTACGGTTACGAGGCCGTATGAAAAATTTCGATTATTTCGCGCTGGGCGTTGTCGGGGCGTTGTGACAAAAACCGCAATTATCGATATATCGCGGCGCTCGCCGTGTCGCATCGCGTTGCATGTAAAAATTGAACGCATCAGCCATTGAAGGCGAAGGGCGTTAAAGTGATTTATGCTCTCCTCTCGGTTCATATTGTTGCTTCTATCGCGCGAGTTTGCCGCGCGTACATGGATATCCGGAATTTATTAGCTTGACAACCGCAGCGGCTCACTCTTCAGCAACAAAGAGGATATCGTTCACCTGCTGTAAATTTGCGACGATTACGTTACAACGAGGTCCGCGCGTCTACGGGGATCGTATCTCGTCACCAGTATAATTTTTGCACGCCACGTTATAAATCTCGCAAAGTCAAAGTTTCATCGCGGAAGGAACGTAATGTCGTTTCATTTTTTTTAAGTTTTTTGCACTTTCAGTTGTCGTTTTTCTTTCTTTTTTTTTTTTTAATTATTTCCAGAGCTTTTTAATATTCATAGTGCTTGTAGATGTTAAGTATTTAGATGTGATCTTTAGAGTAATAAATAAAATTAATGTGCTAATAGAACGATTTTTCTAAGGTATCTAAATTATAAGTAATTACAGATCTGAAAACAATTTTGTCGGGCATCAAAATAATTGAAGGATTTTCTACGAGAACCAATCAATTTTTTTTTTTAATTTAAGTTATCAATTACTCTCTATTAGTAGCGTCGAAAGATGGAAACCCTTCAATTATATATGATGTTTAAGCACCATAATGATATTACGAAAACTTTTGATATTTTAGCAAGCAGCTTGAATGCCATGTAATTACTTTGGTAGTCCAATAAAAAAAAATGTTTTCAGATTTCTATTTATGCATTTCGCTACTCAGTTGCATTAATCTGACAGTTCCATTAAATCCTATCCACCAAATAAAAATTACTCAGAGGGGGGGGAGGGGGAGAGGAAGAGCGAGAGAGAGATGAGAGGGCGTTATAAACCGGGCGTTACATATTGGGGTTTATAGGGTAACTCCGAAAATATTGGACTCAATCTTGCTAAAATTAGGAAGTCAGTGAATAATGCAGTATCTACGATCTGTGGCGTCCTACGTGTCACTCCACCACCATACCAGAAGAAGAACGACGGGGGCGAGAGCGGGATGTGGTGGAAGAACGGTGGCGGCGAGGGTGAAGAGCAAAATCGTTTAGCACGCGATCTTCTCGTAATTCTGCACGCCAGCGCCCCGAACACGCTTCTTCTTCGTTCCTGTCCGACGTGTTACACGTGTTACACGCCGCTGCCACGCGAACGGAGGGTGGAGATGCACTCCTCTTCTCCACGGCCTTCAGCGCGGGCATCGCACGCGTCGCACGCGAAGCCTAATTGATCAGTGGATCGTTAACACGCTCTCGCTCTCTCTCTCCCTCTCTTTATCTCGATCTGCTTCTCTTTCTCTCTCACTCACTTATTCATACACACATACACACACACACGCTCTCTCTCTTTCTCTCTCGTCGGCACCTCGGACGGATTGATTATTTGCAGGAGCGCGATCGATGCACGCGCACGGCCAACTCGAGCGAGCATCGCGAATTCACAACCCCGACTCATCTGTGTTTTACGATGCTGCATTTTACACTAAACCCGAAGCTTAACCCGTTTTCCGCCAATGTTACGAAAACGCAACACTTTTTGTAGACTCATACAAAGTCACTTTGTGCAGAGAAAGGGCTCATGATAATTTAATTTTAATTTCTCTCTCGTGTTTCATTTTACTATGACATATAATATATTGGAAAATATACTATATATAAATACGTGTAAATAAAAAGAGAGTTTAATAAAGTTTTTGGTCATGTAGATTTTGTTTAACTTTTTTTTTAATGTAGTTTTTGTATGCTGTAATAAATTTTTTAAGTATCGTAATAATTTGTGGCAAATTTTGATATGTTACTTAGAATTAATTAATTTTTATACACAAGCCCCAACCTCGCATTTTTTCAAAAAGTTATTTGATTAACGGCTCCAATAATGTTCTTTTATATTAACTATGATATATATGTGTAAAAAAAAATAGTTTATCGCGCAGTTTTCAACGTTTGAGAAATTGAGGAATAACGTAAATATTTTATTATATATAAATCTAAGAAACGGCAAAAGGAAAAAGATGTCACGCTTAGATGTAACGTCGACGAGCGTCTCTATAATTGCAAAAAATCCGCGGGGTCAGTGCAGAAGATATTACTTTGCTTATAAGCGCCAGATGTTACTTACCACCACAATTTTCCACGTCTCGTCCCGGGTCGTCTCGCGAGAAATCTCTTCGCGGCCTTCCGTTCAGTCTTTCACGCGTCTGTTTTCCTGTTTCTCTTTCTCTTGCCATACAAATCCACCGTGATCCGACGTCGCTTTATACGGCCGGCTATTTCACTACCCAGACTTTTCCGGAGGTAGCTGTCGTCGGATCCGCTATCAAAGACCGCAGGTAGCCTACAGCCACCACCGCTGTCGATGCAATTGCGACTGCAGCATGGAGGTTTTTGAATGTATCGAGTGCACTTTTCTGTATCGAAATTCGCGAATGAGTAAGGGAAATGTGGAGGAAAGCCAGGAGTTGGTATACGTGACCTGAACCGTCTGTTTTTGAGAATCGCACGCGCGACTATCTACCTCATCGAATTGGTTTTCGGAGGGCGGCTGCAATATCGCTGATTGCATTGAACGTAACAAAGAATCAGCTTGAATTTTTCTTATTTATGAAGTCTTGCAGCAATCTAAGGCTCGGTCAAAGCTTTTTTTTAATGAACATGCTAAATTTTAATATAGGTTTTGCACTCTGATCAATTAAAACTGACTGTTCTAAGCTAACACGACTGTGCTGAAATCGGACACTTTACCATTTTGTTATTAGAATATTAATAAATTATTTTAAAGCACTTGAAAATTTATATAAAAAATTCGAGCGGTTTAATGTCGCGTTTATATCGAGAGTTTCGCAATATACTTTTTGCTAAATCTCTTTAAACATTCACATGTTGTGATTTATTGTCGACATACCGAATCGTTTGAAAGCATGAAAAAAACGCAAAATGACATGTGTCTAATTTTATATAAAAAATTTAACCGTTTATTTTTGTTTATTTAAAAAAAATACCTGCCTAAAATTATTGTGACCGATTTGAGGAAATAAATCGAGAAAAGCGAATCGGGAGGGACGAGGGGAAGGAAATGTACAGATACCGTGAAATTTAATTTTACATTCCATCCGGATATGTTCTTATATTCGCGGCGGATCGGACGGACTTCCGCGTGCAAACGCTTGCTTAGGACAACGGCGCCTTTTTCGAATCCCGGGCGCCGATTTATTTACGCGACGCGTATCGCGCGATCCCGCGAAATTGAATCGCGCACGCGTTCGCTGTACCGCGACGCGATGGGATTCGGGCGATATCCCGGCACGTTATCAGTGGGGGGTATTGTTGTCATTCGGATGTAATTTACTCGTGTGGTCGAGCTTGAAAGTTACGGTCGTACATTGACATTGTTGCCGTATATTGTGCCAGGGCACAAGTGTGCCAGCTTTGTTTTCTATTGTGACAAAGTGATTTAAAAATCGAGTATTATGTTAAAAGCGGAGCCACCGCCTCTCGTTTATACGTTCCGAAAGTAAACTCGTTATCATTGACGACTTTGGGACATTGGTACCTAGTCGTAATGGGATAGAGCTCGAAAGAGTTGTAATAGAAAACTAAACAATACACCTTAAAACACATACAAAGTGTCTTATATTAATTTTAGAAAGTATTATATTAGAATTAAAAAGTACTTTCTTTATATATTTTTCTCGTAATAAGTTTACAGTGTTTTTAAAATTTATTTTAAGTTAGTGTTGCAAGATATTGGACCGCATCAAAAACTTATTTAATTTTAATTGAATTATATAGAACTCGTGGCCTCGTTAAAAAAAAGAGTGAATCTGATCTCCCTCATTTACGTCAGTAGCTCAATTGCAATCTCCAGAAACTATATCATCAAGATACAGGAAGAGGTCGCCAAACCACGAAACCTCGTTGGCTTCACGGGCGATTGTTATTCTACCGCCCACAAAATTTAACTGAGGCAGACTACGCGAATCCGGTAACGAGAACTTGTGTCTGTCTCGTCTGATCTTCGTCGCGCGTCCCGGCTTCACCATTTCTTTCTCCCCGATACCTAATTTCGCGGCAGCCGCCCCCGACGATGAAACCAAGGAACCTTCCCCCGTGACGGCTTCCTGAATTAACTTCGAGCATTACAGCGAGACTATTTCCCAGCCCGATCTAACTGGTTACGGAGAGAGAGGAAATATGCTCATCGCGATGTAAAATACTTCGTGGTGCTACAGCGCGCCTTACGATACTTAACGGTAAATTGATAACTTTTTACTGAAAATAATAATTACCGGCACGCAATATATTTTAGATTCTCTATAAATGTATTCATATTTAGCTGTCGCGGTTTTTGCACGATCAATATGTTTCATAAAATTTCAATATCGCTGACGGAAATTCTCTCGTAATAAAGATTCATTAGAAATAATACCTATGCAGCTGATATTTTATAGCCGTGTGTATAATGCCAATTGCATATCCAGAATACATAAATATCACGAAACATATCGCGTTGGCGTTACAAACTGCATGTTTTATACATAGATTTGCGTGTCCGCAACGGCCGACAATAGATTCGAGATATCGGAGACAGAACACGCAAATCCACGCGATAAGTGGTAGAAGAGGAAACCTGAAAATCGTCGTCGTTCTAAAAGAGTTGGATATAAAATATCGAAATACCGAAATACGAATGAGAAAATAATTAAAACATCGGTAAAATCGGACATGATTTATTGGAACACGCGGGTATATAATGTGGAAGCCATAAGAATTTATAATTGTATGGAAGGAGAAGGATCGATATCCACCCCTTTGCTTAATGTTAATCGAAACGTTTAAGCCAATGAATAAACGAACTTGCGGCCCACGCAAAACGTGTCAAGCAGTCAAGCAGTCCGACTGGAAATTTATTTAAAATGCAACACGACAAATCTTATAAGAAACTCGTTACTATACCGCGGATTATACAGATTGAAACGTCGTATAATATTGTGCGACACACATACACAGAGTCGCGTATTTGTTCATCAGGCACGACCGATGATAAATTCGTCCGTGATAAATCACAATGGACGAAAAAAAAAAAATAAGTAACCGTCTGATCGCGCAATTTAAATTCGCAGTTCGACAGATTTCAATTTACCATGAGACTGTTCTCTTCTGTTGTGGAACAAAAACGGCATCGCGTCGCGACGCGACGCGTCGACTTGGCGCGGAAAATTGCTCTGAATAAATATTGTATGAATACGTCCGCGCGCGCTCGCGCGGCGTAGCGAAATTTTGGAAAATTGCACACGTCCAGTTTTACGGTCGACGTATCGCCAGATCGCGAGAGATGATCGCAAGAGAGAAAAATCGTTTTTATTTTGCCAACAGTTGTCCGTTTCGATTTTGCACACGGAATGTATCGCATCTCGATATTATGCGTGACACTTCGTTGCATTGTACCGCGCGCATTTACATGAAAATGTTCATTGCGCACATGAACATTAAATATTTTTGCAGTTTATGGGAGGGAAACAAATAGATATATCGTCCGTTGAAAATAACAGTTCACGCCGCGCTATAACTTCTCGTACATTGTGGCGTTTATTTAAAATTGTTATTTATTTAAAATATCAAGTGGGAATATTCTGTTAAAAAGTTCTCCTGTTTCCACAAGTAATTTATTGCTCCATTAATACAATATAATAGACGCGCAATATTCCATTTGCGTGGTTTAATAAATTTCAGTGCAATACGAAAAAATCTTTTAACATGTTGAAATTTGATTCATATTTTATTCGCCATTCCATTAGTATCATGAATTAATTAGGAATATATGCTTTCGTGTGAAAATCCTTGTTACACTTTAATAATCGTTAACAATATTAATTAATATATCGACGACAACGGAAATAGGAATTTAAATTTTTATTAATTCGAACAGATAGACGAGTGTCGAAGCGGGCGACCCTAGAAAATTGCTTAAAAAAAAGAGAGAGAGAAATGCGCGACGAAAAGAAAACTGCCGAATATAAATGCGAGAATATCATTCGGCGTAAAACATCGATAATAAACTCGAATAAAAATGCACCGCCTCGATCAGAAGTCAGTCGTTTGAAATTACCTTCGTTTGCTGATGCAACGTGCGGCTATCTATCCGGCACAGCGAATCGCAGTTACCTCTCCTCTTCCTCCCGCGCCTCATCCCCACCCGCACGACCGCGCGTTAATGTATATTTATGTATTAAACAGGCATTATTTATACGACCGATGAATATGCATTGTTTGGTGGCAGTAGCGAGGTGTCGAGTGCAGACCCGTCGCTATCACTGCCTCATCAATCACATACAGTCCCACCGGTTCACCCTGTGTCCCCCTGCCCTCTCCCTCCACCCTCCTCCCTTTTCCCCTTTTCGCCGTGCTGTACCCACGTTCCCCGTTCTCCGCTCTCATCACCCCTCTCGGCGGAGAGGACCCGCCGTGTCATCCCTCAAAGCTCTCCGCGCGTTCTCCCTCATCGTGTTATCCCGCTCGCTCCGCTCCCTCGCTCTTCTCCGCAGTCCACTCACCCGCTGTTTCCCCTCTCGCCAACCGGCCACAATTGACATTAATTTACGTAATTTTTTTTTCGGGGCGTCCACATGTCACCGCGTTACAGCGCACCCTCAACCAGGCGTACCCGATGCGGGTGCGGAATGCGCGGGAATGCGGTTCGCAGGAAGGGGAACGAATGAGGACAAAAGAGGCAGAAGCGTCGAATCACCGAATGGTCATTCGTGGTTTCCACGCGGCGATATTTGAAACGTTAATAGAACGAATCAATCGAGGACGAGCCGGTCGCGAAACTGAGCGGACGCGTGCGACGCTTTTCGCGTTTCACGCGGGAAAGAAAACGAAATGTTCCGCGCGCGAGCCGAGCGTACGAGTCTCTTTTCGAAAGATCCTCGGAGAGTTTCGCTACTAGATCGTAAGGGATCGATATTACGAAGGGATGTAAAACTGAAAAATATCAACCGCTTGGAAACTATTGAAACTTTTAGGATTACTGCGATATTCTCGTGTGCAGTAAATATTTTAGTGCCAGAATACATTCTCATATTCTTTTATTCTGCTTTTATATCTTTTATAATTTTACGATCGTGAGATAGAAGGAAACTCTTGAGTATTGTTTTTTTCTTTTTTTTTTTAAATTGATATATGTTTTGTTTGTCGAGTCTTATTCTGAATAGATTTTTTAACATGACAGGAATATTTTATTTGTTATCTCATTTCGTTCCGTTTTTTCGTTTCCCTTTTACTTTAAATAAGAGGTCTACGATCTAAGAACAGTCGCGGTGTGCCACATCTTTTCTATTTTTCATATCAAAGAGGCATGTAAATTGCCTGTGTATTCTACGGTGACGTGTCGGCTACAAACATTACATACCGCTGAATCATGTTATATAATATGACAGAATTATATCTCCGATGTCACGTCGTATACAAAATAGATCGTAGTAACATGAGAAGTAGATTTTGAGGTTAATTTGAAAAAGAAATTATGTAAGAGTATTAGTGCAAGAGCAAAAATTAAATATAAGTAAACCTTGAAATAACAGCCACACAAAAAAAAGTGTCATGCAGAGAGATTAGACCCATGTATCCCTATGTATTTTGAGGCTCTGAAACCGAATGTGACCTCAGAATAGCGCCATCAGGATTTTTTTATCTTCAAAAAATTGTTGAACTTTCCTTAAAATTACACTCTATTTACAGCCTGGTAAAAAAAAGTCCTGATCTGCTGGCGCTATTCTGAGGTCATATTCGATTTCGGAGCCTCAAAATACATAGAGATACATGGGTCTAATCTCTCGGACATGACGCTTTTCCTTTTTTGTGTGGCTGTGTAATTATTTCGGGATCAACAACCGGTATTAAAACTGGTAGAAAAAATTGCTTTTTAAAATGCTTTCCAATTCCTTCGATTATAAAACGAATAGCGCGAGTGAGACAGATTTTAATATTTATCAACAACAACAACGGGCGATCTCTCGCAGTGGAGCCATTTAAAATCGAGATAGCCTTCGACAAAAACTCGTCGAGATTGCCGCGTGAGAATATCCGCTAAGGTTCGCTTTATTTTCGGATATTTCCCTTCGTCGACCCGAATTAGTTTCCGCCGTACGACTTTTATCGCTCGCTCCTCCGGTAACCATCGCCTAATATCCTCGCGCTCGAGTGGCTTACTCGATCCCGTAACGATCCTGCAAATTCCTCCGACGTCGATTCCGAAATTCCCGACATTTTCCGCGATGAAAGTTTGATTTTCCCCGCGAGCGTCTATTTGTTCGCCGCGAAATCCCTTTTATGTCTCGCCACACGTAATTTTACGAATCTCCACGGAACACGCGGATCAATATATAGACACGATGTCGGCATCGTGTTTGCGGATATCGATTCTCATGGTTACATTTAGATAACGTAGCTACTACAGCTCAATAATAAATGAGATCGAGTCTATTTTGGTATCAATAAATAAGTGGTAAAATGACTTATTGATTCAACAGATCGAAAAGCAATGCACACATACGCGAATATCTTGGTAATACGCTGGTAATTACCTATATTATCGTATCGATTTTTTTAGCGGGTTCGCGCATACGCAGAAACGTAATTCATCTTAATGAATTGCAAAGCCAGCTGGTTTATAATCTCATCGAGACAAGTTAAATGCGATAAAAAGTAAAGTGGATTATATCAAACTGTGTACGCGCGGCACGTTTACGAATGCCGGGCAAGAGAGACTCGGGGGCATATAAAGAACATTGAACATATTGCGCAAGCATGAATTTGTAATTCTAACAAAGGGACGGTTTAGTGAGGCAACTAGCCGTTCCGCTGAAATAAAAAGTATTTGACATCGCGGCGTTTGCAGCAGCCGGACATTTACTTTGAAATACGCGGCCGCTTGTGGCGCATTCTTTTCTTTGTGCCGCGCAACATCGTAGCGATGTTGCGGCCCCTTCCCGCGGCAACGGTATTGTACACCCGGACTTTGGCGTAATAAAAAAAAACAAGAGAAAAAACAATATTATGATCAACTGTACGCAAACTCGGTCGAAAAGTGTGTCGTCCGCGTCCGATTAAACTGCGAATCGTGAAGAATTAACTGTTCGCACTCTCCGCGCGAATAGATTATGCTTTGGAAAATACCGAGAGCCCGGAAAAAGTTTAAACCGGCTGCAACTTTTTCATTTGCAACTTTTGTGCGCGACATCGGTCGCCGTCTGTTCGCTCAGTCAGCAATTGTCGCACAAAACTTCCGTAAGATAGTTTATCGCGTCGCTACGCAATTTCGTGTAGCATCTAGACGCAGCATACGCGCGAATAATAACAACGTCTCGTTCAGAAATTAAGCGCTGTTTTAACTTAATGCAGAGTTTCGTCATTAAGGAATAAATTAAGATATTAATAGCAGTTTCTAAACAATCGTCAGTAATCATAGCTACACGAATTTGTAACTACATTGTAATTAATTGTCGAAAGTAAGCAAAAACTAGAGTGTTTCGACCGAAAGTTTGATTTGCGATTGTAAGTTCTGGTAACAAATCGCAGCGAAAATGAGTCGAAGAAACGAGGGAAATGTAGCGCGGCAGTCTCGCGTATTTTTCGCGGCTACTTAAAAGTTCCGTGACGAGATGCACTTTCTCACGAGTCAAGCCACTAGCTTAATCCTTCCGCGGGGGTAAGGAGTGCACCTTCGAGGAAAAAAGCTGTTTTACACCGGAAGTTCGCTTCTGGTGCGCCGATAAAGAAGGCGTTATATCTTACTTTTTTTATTTGACTCCGTGCATTTACGTGGATATACATGTGCTTTAACAGCTATTAAAGGCAGTAGTAATTAGTTGTTATGTTTATTATTTCGCGTAAAGAAGTTCAGATACGCCAAAACGATTCCTTACTTTTACAGAAGTTTAAGAGAGTGAAAAAAAAAAATTATTTATGTAATGTAAAGTAGATATATAACTTTGTGTTTTTTTTTTTTAATCTGCGTAGTTTCTCATAAAACTACAATTCTAGAATTTATCTTGCTTGAAAAATTTCTAGATATTTCTAAAGGAACATTTTAACATACAACTATACTTATTAATTAACTTTTTTCATGAACCATTGATCTAAATAATGCATTGAGGGATATAATAATTTTACTGACAAAATACTGACAGAAAACGGGTCAATTTCCAAGAGCGGGAAACGTTTAACCTTTGAAACATTCTCAGACACGAACAATGAAGATGCGAGGGTATTTTATCGAACTCTCATGATCGGTTTCCCTTGTAGTGTAAACAAAGAGTGATCCGAATTGGATCATTGACAATCGCTGTCTATCCGACTTCAGCAACTAGTCTACTACTTTATCGATTCGCTTGAAAAAATGAGGTGATCAAGCTAAGGAGACCATGTAAAATATGTCATATATGTACAAATAAATTTGCCTACTGATTTAGAAAATTTGTAAACTTATAAAAATTAAGATAATAAAATTTTTGTTCCTATAAGTATTTTCAATATTTTTTATTTGGAAGATTCAATATTCCGTTTTATTAACCAAAATGTCTAATTCTATGTAATATATATTTTTAACTGTATTTTCTTAAATCAAGGCGAAAATAGCATTTATTTTCAGTGATATCGAAAAGAAGTCACGTATCTGGTGAAACATAGTCCTGAGTATTGCGAAACTTATTCAGAATAAAGAAAATTTGTATAAAGAGGAGGCACGTGGCAAAGCATTAACGAGTGGATAAAATAACTCTTTTCATTAAAGTTAATTAAACCTGGAAAGGCTGGAAATAATGGAAATATACATTTCTCTGAAGATACGTATCAATGCTGAGAATTTGATCTATAATCGCGGTTTTATATTAAGCTTACCTATCAAATTATTTTCGTAATTATGTCAATCATAATATAATATACTTCACAGTAAAAATCGACCGAGCGGAAGAATCGCTTCGCGGTTTTTCCTAATATTCATCGTCCAGATGAAACAAATCGCGAAAGCCAATCCGCTTTATGAAAGGGCAAGGGGGGGAGGGGGAATATCTCGTAACCGCGCAAAATATGCCGGGCGGGGGGAGATAGCGCTCCGCACTCGGTATTTCTATCTTCCTATTA
This sequence comes from Solenopsis invicta, assembly GCF_016802725.1. NCBI lineage: Eukaryota > Metazoa > Arthropoda > Insecta > Hymenoptera > Formicidae > Solenopsis > Solenopsis invicta. Next base: position 16,498,809 of record NC_052673.1, read on the forward strand.
CTTTCTCGGCCGCCTTTTCGTTGTTGTTTCTTTCGGCGGTATTCCCTTATTGCCTTCCCGCGCGTCTGCCCCTTTCTCGTAACTTTCCTTAAACTCATCACGTCCGCGCCCTCCGCTTCCTTTGTTTCTTTTCCGTCGAGGTGGTCCGTCCCGTCCGCGCGCGTCCCGACGTTACCGCTTCACCTTCTCCCGGCGCGGCAACAGCCGCGTTTCTTTCGCTCATCTCGACAAATGGCTTTGCTCTTACTTCCTTCTTCCTCCTCTTCTTTCCGACTCGCATGCTCTTTCCTTCCTAATTCTCCAGGACTTTGCTTCGTCCTCCAAGACGCGTTTTTCCCGTCCTCGCGACCGCGCTCCGTCCAGTTTACACATTAACCGCGGAACGTCTATCTATGCAGCTCACATCGTTGGGCGCAACCCGCGGGACGAACGGACGAACGCTTTCGACCGCATTTCCCATTTTCCACGCGGCTGCCGGGAGATCGGAAGAGGATCGCTACCAATCACTCACTGTCCACTACAACTCAAGCTGCCAGATCGTACGCGCGCGAGAGCGTCGGTTGCCCGCCCCGGTCGATTCGACGTTTCTTCGGCGGTCGATGCTAATTTGTTCGTTGTTTCTGCTATTTGTTCGCGGCAATCGACGTCTACGGAACAGATATCGAACTAGACTGCCGCGTATCGCGCGGAACATGATACCAATTTCGTTAGACTCTTGGATAAATAATGCAGCGACACTAATACGAATCGATACTGAAAATTGACGACTCATAATGGGAAAGATATTTCCGCCGTCCTCCCAAATTATATTTACACATTTATCACTATTAGACGTAGATAATTAATAGGTAGATCAATTATTAATAGACTGACAATTGAAATCAAGCGCAGAGCTTGTCCATTTTTGCACAAGGATCGAGTTTAATTCTATAAATTTCTGGCCTAAATTTTGCAAAAAGCTGCATCGCGGTAGCATCGCATCATTCGCAAAACAGGCGTTCCGTATAAACAGAGCAACGGCGAGATTTTTCATTGATTTTGAAAAAAATGCTCAGAATTCATTCCGTTAAAATGTCTGGCGCGGCGCGATGTACGCGGCCGTAAAACACCGCGATATAGCAACGAATGCGGATCAGAGGGGTTTCATGTGACCACTTCGGCATTCCCGTGCATAGTAAACGCGAGGGCGGGAGGGGGGGAGGGGGAGTGGATGGGATTGAAACCCATCACTCACTGTCCACAACAATCCGAGCAGGACGCGCACATCAGTTATCACTGGCCGCTTCTTCGGCAACGGACGCAAATTTGAGCAGTACTGCAATAGATACCGTAGCTGACATGGTGGTCTGATGGTTTAAGACGTGGAAACGTTACACCGCGCGCTTACAGGAGATTTCGATCGGGCGAAGCTTTTCTGATGAGAACAGCGCGCGGGTGTAATAATATATCGCACACCAGAAAGCTGACACAAGTCGAATTTTTTGAATTTTGTTTTACGTGCGGATTGTGTTCTAAATACACCGGCCTTCAATCAGAAAAAGTGACAAGTTGAATTCAAATAAAAAAAAAGAAAAAAAAGCGGAAAAATGAAAAACGGGAGAAATGACACAAATCAGAGTTGTCAAGAATCTAACGTAACACTATAATGGAATTAATATTTACATTATCTATAAAGAATTTGAAGCAAGCAATTATAATTGTGATTAGCTCTCTGTTACTTAAGTTAGGTCGAAACATTGTGAAGAAGTTTCAGTAAACAATTTACCAGTTTGTCGACTAAACTTCAAAGTATTCATTATTTTTATCCCTGGCTACTGCAAGTAATAATATATTCGAGTTACTCAACTTATATTTAATACTATATCGTAAATAAGTAATTTTGAAATATGCAATTTTCTTTACCGTCTCTTGAACATTTTAAATTTTGTGTCGTCTTCCTTACGGACGTGCGACATATAATATTATTTTATAATCACCCTCTTTTTATGAGTTCTCTCTATGTAAACACGTGCGTTATATTTCCTCAAAGTAATTTTAATTAACATTAATTTTGCACGTATGCGAAAAAGCTTCGTCATAAAATTACGTATAAAACATACGTGATGCATTTCTCTAAAGTAAATAACTGAAGAGATAATTAAATAATCAATTTTGTATCCGACGTGACTTCGGTCGGCTGTATCGCTTTTCCAGCTAAATTGCCTAAGTAATCAAAGGCACGTGCAAACAACGGAAAACTAGAAACTTGATCGAGTCAGTGAATCGCCGATATATCGAATGTTCAACATTTGTTCGTGTCAACAGAAAGCGGAACTGGCTTCATCGAAGTCGTATCCAGTTCGCCCCACGTTACGGTCTCGCTGTAGAGCTTCTAGTTCTGCATCTCTCCTCCCGAAGCTGAGAGAAAGAGAAAGAGAGAGAAACAAGAATATCACAACACCTATAACTCAAGTGTTCCAGTTATTGCTGAACACCTTCTCTCTTAAGCGAGAGAGAGAGAGAGAGAGAGAGAGAGAGAGGAGCGCGCAGTTTGCGCTTATGTCACGGAAGTGGCATAAAGTGGTAAGATCGCATTTTCGTCAAATGGAGGCACATTCAATTATCCCAAGACCGACGGTGCAATCTCAAAGTATAAAGATTAAACGCTGCAACGTACACATAGCAACAACAACAATAACAACAATAACAACGGTGGCAGCAGCGGCGATAGCGATTCACGGCGGCAGCAACCCTCAGTTTCGGTCGGCTTTTATTGTCGGAGATAACAATAGAGAGGCCATGCAGATGCTCGCCGCTCATAAAGCCTCCCACCCTGTTTTTTAACCTAGCCTCGCTCCGCGCTTTCCGTCGAGGTGTTCGAATTTTTTCTCTTTACGCCCGAGGGCCGCGTCCGCCAACCCCTCGCGCGCCGCGCTCTTTTCCCTCTGTTCACCCTTTTATTGGCACGCCGGAATGTTTGCATTGCGAGACCGGCAGAGTGGCCGACCGGCACGGTTCGTGTGTCGGTTTCATGAATTTCATTTGTAGCGACAAGACGACGCGTATATATTCGCGCCGAGCATGCCGGCAATTCGGCTGGATTTTTATAGATAGAAAGAGGGATATTTCCTTTTTCGCTCTTTTACGGACGAAATCATGCCTTGCGGCATGCCGACAGAAACGTCGGGGTTCGTGAGAAAGAGACAGATAATTGAGCGCGACTTTCACGGTACGTTTTCGGTAAATGGATGTGCACTTGGTGAACAGTATGTTATTCACAGTTATAGGAAACCAACGTGAGTCTCTACATTAGTGTAAAAATTAAAAGCCAACTTCTTCACGATTCTGCCAATCAACATTTTTCTAGAGGAACATACACTTAAAATTAATGGAGAATTAAGAGGCCTATTTGCGTGGCAGTTAATTTGTAAAGAAATCTTCCTTTCTAATTGTTATAGATTTTCGCAAGATTTCCCATTGTAATTTTAAATAAAAAAATAAACGATGGAAATATTGAGTTGTAACGTAAAACTACCCAACACTTATAATTGAAACTCATAACTGGATATGATATCTATTTGACTTGTCATCAGCTATACGTAATGAACGTATGAAAAATTCAAATGTTCAACGTTCAATTATTTCATTCAGCATTTCTTACACACTATCATTATCTGCGGATGACAATTCTAATTTGAATTTAATCATATCTCTCAGTCGCAGAGAACATAAAATGTCGATGAATCAAAATAACTTTCAGTCGTTCTTGTTTGAATATTAGCTTGTCTTTTTATTGATTTTTCACAACCAGCGAAATGTCTGTGACAAGAGCTGAGTGAACATCGATTCTGAATCGAGTACATATTTTTAGCGATCTCTTAAATTGACGCCATCAATAACGTATATTGAGTAAAATTAAGATATTTATGTCAATTGTCGCGACAGTTTATTAAATTTATGTCTCATCTTTGAACTACTCGAATTTTCATCGATATATAGAGTGACTGAATTTATAAAAATTTATTACAAATAAAATCTTTGAAATTTGAAATTTCTAGACAGACGTGAAAAGTTTCAAGTCTAAGTAGTTCCTTTGTTTTTGAAAGTGTAATTTTTCCAATCTTTAAAAATGTTTAGATTCATAAAAATTTGAAACTTGAAAAGAGTCTTTGGATTATCAAATTAGTCAATTTATTTATAGTTAAATCTTTGTTCTCACTCAAATAAGAACGTTCTATCTTTGATTCAACGGTGACGTTTCTGAGTTCTTTAATTTTTCATGTCTTCAGATTTTCGAATTTCTTGGTTTCTTTAAAATCGCTGTAGATAAGGTTTCTCGTGAGTACATATATGTATATATACACTGATTAAAGAACAGACCAATGTTGATGTGTTAGGGAAGGCAACCGAGAATGAATAGCGTACAGGGAGAATGAATAGCGCACAGGTATTGGTCGAGCAAAGGGATCAAAGTTTACCGGGCTCTAGAGACATAGCACGCAATTACATGAACATACAAACACGTTCAGCGCTCTTATTCAACCTATTTTCATTCTGTTTTCCCCCAACATGCATCCATCCTATATGCATCGCAATACGTGTAATCCTCTTATTTCTTTACGTATCAGTAGTATAATATTCATTAAGTCCGTCGAGATTAATTTTCTGTAACTTGCACATACAAATTTTTTAGAACAAACGACGTTCAGCAACGCATTTTCATGCATTTTATTTACAATCTTTTTTTTCGATTTTTATACGTTAATTGTTAATCTTTTATGTTGATAATAGATTTGACAAAATTTTTTGCAGCACGTTTTACAGCGCTATCTCATTTAAATAATGTCGAAGATATTTACATGCAATATAAATAAATTATTTTGAAATAATTGAGCAAAAAAATGAAAAAATAATTACTTTGTTCAAGACTCTTGACTTAGCAAAATTCAAATATACATTTTTTGATATTTACGACAATTTCTGTAATGCAGTATTTGCGAGTATTTTAATGGATTTAATTATAAAAAGATAAAAAATGTCATATATTTGAATTTTTTATATATTATATATTATAAAATAATTAGTAATTGAAAATTAGGCTAACGAGAATCAGCGCGGGTAAAAGTGCGCAACCACAAATATTAATATTATACAAATTATTTATTTATTTTTAAATTACAAACGATCCTCGTACTTCTTCATGGTTCTGCGTAACTTACTCCACCACCTCCATTGCCTCTTTCACCATCTTCCGATCGCGCCATTGTCGTTCCGTCTTTGTCTCCGGAGGAATTTTCACCATGTTTCCACCGTTCGTCATGGCAGGGTTTGACTCATTGTGATCTTCTGCAACGACATGTTGGTGGTGTTAAAGTCCACCATCATGAACGTCTCCTCGAATTCCGTCATTGTTCCGACAGACTTACTACCCAATGAGCTCTTGTGTTTCCATCATTCGTCAGTAGCAGGGTTCCACTCGTGATCTGCAACGGCGCGTTGGTGATGTCAAAGTCCACCGTCCAGCGTCTCGTCGAATTCCGTCATTGCACCAACAGATTCACTATCCAGTAAACCTGTCGAAACAATGGCGGAATTCTAGGAGACGCTCATGACGGTGGACTTCAATATCACCAACACGCTACTGCAAATCACAATGAATGAAACCCTGTCATTGACGAATGGTGGAAACACAAGAGCATATGGTGAAAATTCCTCCGGAGACAAAGACGGAACAACGATGGCGCGATCGGGAGATAATGGAGAAAGTGGTGGAAGTGGTGGAGTAGGTTACGGCAGAACCATGAGTGAGTACGACGATTGTTTGTAATTTAAAAATAAATAAATAATTTGTATAATATTAATACTTGTGGATTGCGCACTTTTACCCGCGCTGACTCTCATTAACCTAATTTCCAATTACTAATTGTTTCAAATTTCGAGAGTCTTGAACTAATTATATACTTAATCGTTTTTTATATATCATACATTATTTTTCATATATATATTTAAATTTTTATATTAATCGCATAACTAATTAATACAAACAGCAAAATCCTGTTTTTCTTCAGTATGGAATACGTCTTCACATACTCTTCACATATGTTTATTTAATTAATCCTGTCTCGACTTTGTAGGCAATCTTTCATGTCAGTTGGAATTGAAGAACAATGCTTTCACGTCCAAATGTTTGGTTCTCTTTTACATCGCGCTGGCAGTGAAATTCACATATCGCGGAGAATGATAGCACAGACGACTTGAGCGATATTCAATGACTCGCGTAAACAAATATGTCTTAAAATAATAAACTTCGTAAACGTGGGCGTATGTACGCAACCGATATTGACCGATAAATTTTCGTTCAATAACAGCTGTTATATTTTGATAGCTACGAACATTTTTTCCTATTTTTCTAAAACAAATAACGCTCCACAAAAAACCGATAAAAAATACTCAGCCTTTAAGCTTACCAAAAATCTTTCCGGGCAACAACGTACAATGATATAATACAAATACATTCATTGTATCTCGCACGAGACATTTGCTTACGCAAACAGCGCATTATCCTGATTTGATGGTACATAGAAAAAAAAAAAATGGAGAAATTTAATAAGTCCGATTAATTGCACCGGCTATAAACGAAGGTAACTCAAACTCGATTAATCGTCGGCCAATCGCGAGAGTTAACTAATTAAACTGAACATCGAAAGTTATCGCGCGATATTGGATGGGACTCGAAAATCCGGATCTCATCGGCGTTACCTCGAGCGGACTGTGTGTTAATTTTCACCGCGCGCCGGCTCGTTTTCCCACGGGTTTGTTCTCTCTTTCTCTCTTTTTCTCTCTTTCTCTCTCTCTCTCTCTCTATCTCTCTTTCTCTTTCCTATAAAATTTTCATGGTTTTCGCAGAAGCTCAGGAGCGGATAAAGCGCGTTGTCGGTCGAAGGAAATGGCGGTAACAAGACCGTTTGATATATAACGGCAGTTTTCGCGACACAAACGTTTTTCGCGAAAATCAAAAGTGGGTGATGCGCCCGTAGAAATTCTATCAAGGAAAGGAAGAAAAACAGAGGGAGGAGGAGGATAGGTGGAGTGTTGCACCGTAAACCTGCTCCGACTTTCTCCTCCTCTCGTTCTCCTTTTCTATCTTTCGGTCGTTTCATCTCTGCCTTACCTTCAACTCGTTTCGGTCTCCCTTTTTCGTTTCGCTCTCGCATATCCTTCGCCCGCGTCCTCCTACCAGAGTAAAACTACTCTTTCTCTTCTTTTCACGACGTCGCCGTACCGCCATGCGGCCCCGTATTACTCGAGCTATGTAAATGAATTTCGTTTAATTATCTGGGAGAGGTCTCGCGCACCGAGAACGAGACCGGCAGAAACGTGGGGGTACGAGGGTTAGCTCCCAAGAGAGGGTGACGTTGCTTTCGCTACACAGTTAAAGACTGCCCCTGAATTCACTGCGACGGCACTTTGCCAGCTTTAGAGAATTTCTCAAGTCCCATCTCTTTCTCTCTCTCTCTCTTCACCTCTCTTTCTCATTTTCTCTGAACCGCCTTCTTTGTCCGCCTCTTCTCCTTTCTTCCTTCATTTTCCTCTCTGCCCGGCCTGTTACCCTCGCGCATAAACGCCACCCTTCTCTCTGTCGCCCCGTTCTATTTATTTCTCGTTGTCTCGCGGCACCATGGCACGGCTATTACACTGGTTTTGTCTTCTAATCGCGCCACGGCCGGTTCTTTACGGAGACGTCAGTTAATTCGTTGTCTTAGGGAAGCATAATAATGAATCGCGCCAGCTGATTCACGACGCATCAAATTTGCAACGCAAACAGCGAGCAGTAATAAATGAAATCGTTAATACAGAGAACTTTCGAGAAATTAAAATAAAATTTTGATAAAAGATTTCTATAGAATAGACAACACCCAATTCTAAATTGATAATGTCTCTTAACCCGTGATACATCTAAAGATCCAAAACCTAAAAACGGCGATGATCGCTTTTTGAACGTGTTCGAGTTTGTCCTACTTCAGTTACATAGAATAAGTTCTCTAATACACACTGAATTTTTGTTTTGCTTTTATATCGATTGGAATTGCATTGCATGCTTAACGTTGTTGGCGATTCGACGATATTGTTTTTACTGTTTGGTATGCATCGGTGAATAACCCTTTGGGGATAGAAATTTAATGGATAACATCGCGTACCTGACTCGCATATTTTTCTTGCAGCTCTTGCCAAACATTCAATATCAGATATCTCGCCCGCGATTTTCTATATCGGAAATATTTCGGAAAGCGTACGCTATACGATGTCGCCTGTACGGAATAAGAAAATCCTCTACATACAAAATCGTGACTATTAACAATCGACTTTTTGTATAATTTTCATATATATTTTATCGTATTTTCATATAATTTTTTTCGTATAAATTTTGCATATTTGTCACTACGTATAATTGTCATTCGTAAAAAATAAATCCTCGTTGTATCTAATGCTTCGAAAAAGATAACAATTTAAATTTAATTAAATAAAAAGACAAAAACTGCGTCGTGCGAATAATAAAACTGGAAACACACCAATTTAATCGGCCTACGCAAACGCCACGCGATCCGCAACGTGGAATAAGAATATACGGCGAATTAAAGTTGGTTCGGAACTATGCGGGTATTGGATCCCAACTACCACGAAAGTCTCGTTTTTTCACGTCCTTGTCTTCCTCATTGCAACCCGAATTCCAGAGTCCTCTTCGTCCGATCGGTCCCAACGGCGGTGGTCGGGGCACTCCGTCGCCCGGGCGACGTTAGTTAAGATTAAGTTAAAGTTGGATGAACTTCGACCCGAGCCGAGAAACTATGCATGAGCGGTTATATTATCGCCAGATTTTGCGAGCCGTGCAGCAATATAATGCGAATTTAAGGGGGATCTTATCACGTCGTTCTATAACCATACAAGTTTAATATTAATGTAAGACGCTCTGCCGCGGGCGCTTGAACGTGATTCTTCGCGTTCGTGACGAAACAGCTTTTCACACCAGAAAAACATCTGTCATATTATTATCAAATATTTAAAGTCGCATTATATATGGAATATTTTGGTAGCTGCACGCTTTTTTTAGATTGCAGATACTGGTTAACTTAAAAACAAATAGTAATCTCTCCGTAATAGAAAATAATAATATTTAATACAAATGAAATAAATAATTTATAGATTTAAAAAAAAGTTGAAATTAAACTTTCTTTTATTGTGAAAGGATTTGATAAATTAAATTCTTGCGTGTTTAAATTTATACAGCATAGTTCTGCTCTTTTTTCACGGGGATTCTATCGTGGAGTTTTATTTTAGAAAATATTCGACGAAATCAAAATAACTCTCTATCTCGGTTTTCGTCTTCATTTTTATTCTGTCGTAAAGTCGAAGTGTCGATTTTCTTTCCAACAAATAAAAAACTAGAAGCAAACCATGCGCGCACGTAAATCTGCACGTGTTTTCGACACGATAGAGATTCGATCAGAGGAGAAGAGGAACCTTCAAGCCCGTTCTGTCTCGCGAAGAGTAATTTTTTTAAATCGAACCTTCCGGCGGCGGCGGCGGCGTCGCAACTGGCATTCTCGGGTGGAATTCACAAAAAGTAGCGAGCAACGTCGAGGAAGGTGAAAAAGGCCGCATCGATGGCGCATCGCTCAACAGCCTTGGTACGTAGATACACGTACATCTCCCAACGGCATATATACGCCACCACCGTGTCCTCCTTCGCCCCGTCGTCTTTTCCACCTCCGCTTCCAACTCCTCCGTCTTTCCTTCTCACCCACTCTCGATCTGACGCACGCACACACGCGCGCGTTATAAAATGCTCGTTATAGTTCGCCACGTAGGCGTGCGGGGTGAGGAATTTAATTTAGAACTTGATTTATATTTTAGCGGGCCATAAAATGGGGAAATAATTTGTCCCCGTGAACGCGTATGAGATGGGCTTCCTCCTCTGCACTACTATGCAGGGTTTCGTACGTATCAACCGTCTCCCCCTTTCTTCCCTCGCCTATCCTACTTGCGTTCTATCCGTACGTTAAACCCGCCACGGGTCGCCTTCTGCCGAAAGGTCGCGAGTCGACGGGCACATACATTACATCCAAGTGCCGAGCCTTCCTTCCCGGCAATGCACATAGAGGATGCTGTTCTTACATGGACCAGCGTTAATCTTGAAAATCTTTTGTGCGCGAATCTTCACGTTGGTCTTCGAGGATCGATGTGAGAAAGGCGCGATTATAAAAGGTAAAGGCGTTTCTTATGCAAATGCGCTGACTAAAAAGGCGAGTTGTCCAAAGACAGATGTTTAAGGATGTATGTGTCACATCTCAAAGCATTATCAAAAATTTTTTATATGCAGATTGTTCTGTTACTATAAAATTTGGGCATAATTCTTTCATTGGTTTAAAAGTTATTTAATTTTTTTGCTCTTTATTCTTATGTAAAATCGTGTTTTGCAGTACTTATGTGCAAATTTGATAAGGAAATAACATTACAAATTATATCAAATTTTTTATATATGTAAATAAAATTCTAATAAATATTCGTGCAAAAGTTTATTTGAATCCATTTACTCGTTTAAAAGTTATTTACTTAAAATTGCAGCAAGATAGAGTTATTTTTACTGCATAAGCCGAATTTTTCATTATTTTTTTTGCAATTACTTTCAAAAATTCGGGTCATGGCCAAAATTTTTTATTGTTGATTAAGAAAAAAGAAATAAATATAAGAAGTCAAGTTTTTAAATTTCGAAAATTTTCAGCTGGTATTGAGCCAAAAGATTTTTAAAACAATTATTTTTTTAAGTAAAGTTTGTTTTTTTTAATAAATTACACTCTAATAGTATAATTAGAGATAGTATATTTATATTTATATATAATTAATATAAAAATACATTAGCACGGGATATCCGGAATATGTACATCTAATTCATAATAATTTTTGTGAAAAAGTAATCCAAACATGCTACAGGGAGTTTTATTTCTAAAACGTTTTTAAATTTTTACGACGCAATCTTTTCCACGATCGTTAATTTGTCGTGAATAGGGGGATATCAAAACAGCAATCTTCATGGACGTAGTGTCGAAAGAGAAGCAGTCGTTATCATGACGTCGTAATCAAAGACAAAGACGGACTTTAACGCTGAAGTAAGGAAGAGAGGTCGGGAGATATTTACGACTTGGAAAGAGATGGTGCGGTAAGGTGCGAGTATAAACGTGTATAGTATGGGTCGGAGCAATCTCCCTCATCCTCGATCTCACCGAGACTGAGGGATTCATTAAGGTTGGATGGAGGTGTTAATATAGTGAGTTCCGCGCGCCACTTTGCCTTTCGTAAGACAGGGATACGAGTCACCGACGACGAGAAGACGAAGAGAAGCAGGGGAGGAGAGCGCGACGGTGGATGGCGAGAATTTTGCGAGGAAGACGAGAGCGCGAGAGCGTAAACGTGGAACCGTCGACGGAGGTGGGACAATCGCGGGGTTCAAGTGTACCCGTGAAGCTAAATTGCGCGGGTTCCGCCGCCAGGACGAAACTATTAGCTAGGATTTAGATTCGCGCGCGACTCGACGGCGTCTTGCCCGCGTATTTTGACGCTGTCGCCTATCGTCCCGGCAATTCTCGGGGATGGAGAGACGATGAGATGTTATAGACTCCGAAATGAATCCCGACTCTCCGTGTCAGAGTTAATAGACACGATCTATATCTCAAATATTTGCACCGTCATTTTATGTGTGTGTTCAAATTAAAAGAAAGTGTTATATACTGAGACTGTAAAAAAAATACTAGACATTTTTGATACAAATAAAATGGAGGGGTTGATTAGTGTCTTACTTTAGCTCTTGTTTAAAATATATCCTTTAAATCTTTATTTAAACATTAAGCTTTACATCATCTCATCGGCTTTAAAATATTTCGTAACATAAAAACCTAATTGAATACTTTTTTCAATAAAAAATTACAAGCTTTTTTCTTTAGATTATACTTCTATCCCGTTTATTCGGCGTGCCGTTTAGAATTTGTGCTTTTGAATCATTGGTATAAGCCAGAATCGAGTGCTTTTGCCGAAGTAATTGGCAGTGTATTTCGCGAACGAAACGCGCACGCAAAATACGAAATGGGGGCAATCATTTTGAAAGCTTCAAACCGGCGATTGTATAGTATAGGTACGTGTAATTGGGTCGACAAGTTTAGAAAACATTCATACACCCCACATCTATAAAATTTCCGCGTCATCGTGCAACTCTCCTATCACCCAATTTATCGGCGCCTCGCGTGGAAATTAACAATCAAGCATTGAATGCGCTCAACGAAGGAGCGCTACAATTTGCTCCTATCTCCCGTAATCTCCCGTAAGTAGTGTAATCCTTTGGAGTGCTATGAATATGCAGGCGAATCCCACGTGGTTTCCTATAGCACGCCATATAAGTTAATTGTCACGTTTACTTAATTCAATGGGGTAGAAAAATGGGTTACTTTCATCAAACGTTAGCTTGTCCGACTCGTTCGTCTGTTTCCGCTTTTCGGGAAATTAATCGATGAATCAGAGCAATTATTAATTTACATTGACAAAATTTACATCGAGCATTACATTTAGTTTCTCTTTATCGGCATTACTTTTCCTAATTTTCATGACTTTTTATCGATTCAATTTGATCCGATTTATCTCGATTGTAAAAAATTATTCAATAAATTCTCCTTTCTTCAGGAAAACGCGACGCTCAATGCAACCGCGAAAAATGTTGTCGAATGCCGAGGCGGTTCGTTTGCCACGATGAGGAGGGGCTACGTTTATGTCGTTTCGAGCCACATGCGGATTCTTTTTGGATCGCATTAGTTACCGGCGCGATTCCACTCATGAGGCATTGAACGAGCCAGTCCATTAATGGCGCGCGATCAAAGAATATTGAACGTCGATTCGTCGAGAGTGCTCTGGAAATTTCACGTTAGTTAGACGTAAACGAGCCGTTTCCCTCATTTCTCTGATCCAATCTTGCACTATTATTCGTTCCGCGAATGGTAGTTGCTTGTGAAAAAAAGAAGAGGGATATTCAGCTGTTCACGCCCACAGAGTTTTTGATCAAGTTCGTTAACGTGAGATATATCGCGTAGGCAAAAAAATTGTCACTAGAATAAATTTTGTCAATTAATCTTACAATATTATCAGATAACAAAATTACATTGAGTTTTATGTACCGGCGGAAAGAATTTTGAATAATTATGAAAATGTTAGACAAATTTTTATTTAACATTAATTTCGTTTAATATTAATTTAATTATCGGGTAAAAATTAAAACAAATTTATAATTTAGCTAACCGCTAATTAATCCAATTATATTCATTACAATCAATTTTCCCTATCTTGATATTTGCACGAAAAGTAATTGAGCGTAATTGCACAAGAAGAATGAATCGACACGTAATATATTTTTGCTACCGTCAACCTATGCATCTCGTCAAAGAGCAACTCAAGATCAACATCGTTCTCGAAGTCACGTGAGCGGTCCCGTAATCAGCGGAAGACCTCGTCTCACGTCCGACGTCAATGTTTGTGAACATCAGACAAAGTCTTAACTGCGAGCAATTTCATCGAAATAGTTGAACGATCCTAATTCTGTCAGACCAATTTAGCAGTAAATCCCTAACTCACATGAGAAGTAAGACATGGTAACTCGATTACCGTTATCCCTCATTTTATCCACTGTCTAAAAACTCGACACGTGACTTTGAATCGCACTGATGAACGTTGTACTAATGACTGATTTGTATTTATTTAGATAAAATATTTCCTGCTTAGAAGCAAAGCAAGTTCAGGGATCTGAGGTGATGGGATTCCTCGTGTTACAATTTTAAAGTGACGCTCGGACTTTTCCGGCTTTATCCCGGGACCACGAGGTCACGAGGCGCAACGGCAAAATCCTGAAGAAAAACAACCCTCTCTCCAGCCTGAAACCGCACTCAAAAATCTCCCAAATCCTTAAGTCCTCCTAAGAAAACATCCGTGGCTTAGCGGGGATCTACCGTCAACCTCGTTTACGCGGCAAATTCTACATCGGGGAAATGAGAAAAGAGAGAGAGACACGCTACTCAATCAAAATACTTTAAGAAACTGAAGATCCCCCTGACAAATCGTGAGGAAATATTATTTGAAAATATAAACATTAATATATATTATTTATGATTCATATTTATATACGTATATATTGATTATTAATGAAGGATTATGAATTCTATATATGTTTTAAAATATTGATATTATTATTTTCGTGCTACAATGATAATATATAGTGCTTTAAAAAATTTATTAACAATTCAGTTTAAGTTAATCCATTCTTTTAAAAAATTATTTACGAAAAAATCGAAAGTTATAAAAGTAATATTGAATAAAAGATTTAATTTTTAGAGAATATGTACATTTATTACTACGCAAATTGAATATACGTAAATAAAAACAATTTAAAAAATTGCCAACACTTTTTCATTATATTAATAATCGAAGTAATATAAAAAAAGAGAAATAATGATAAATTGCTATGATGTCAGAAAATAACTTTTACGAATTACTCTCGTTAGTTATCGGAAACGTCTCGCTATTAATTGAATTAATAACCGTTTACGAGTTTTGTAAGAACTGTCAGGTTTACCAGATTGTAAATGAACGGTACGCGGCGTGCGATGGACGAGCGATGGATCGAGGAAGGAAGGAAAGTCGCCGAAAACGGATTACGTGTGACAAACACAGGGATAAGTCTTTAGACACGGAGCTAGGTATAAGGGCGTCGTGTGTCACCGACATGCAACAAGTTGCCTCCAGCGGAGTCACCCCCGTGTCTCACCGCCCCGCGAATGGCGAGCCACCCCGCATTAAATCATTTTTAAACGTCCTCACGATCGCCGTCCGACTTTTATTCGGGCCGATACAAACCGAAGTCTGACGCACGATAAATTTCTTCCTCATCGGATTTCTTTCTCGAGAAATAGAATCCCACTATCAATTCCGATCGCGTATATTATTTCTCGTTGGAATATTAATGTCGAACCTAATAGATTTAAATAACTCTGAAATATTTAAGAGAAACACGATATTTTTGAACATGTTCCTGTAGTAATATTGAAAAAGACAGAGAATATATGTATATTATATATCAAGGAGACATAATATATATTGTAATAAGCATATATGAAATTAAAATAAAATTATCTTATTGATAATTTGATATGTAAAGCTATTCTTGAAAATGTAAAGCTATTCTTAAAAAAAATTAATAAATTCGTATGTTCGATAATTCGTTCCGATAATTCGATATGTTCTCCCTTCAAATTCAAAATTGGATAATTTCGTAATTTATTTAAATTAAAGCATATCAAGAATTTGTGTTTAAGATTTTGTAATGCCATTAAAAAATAACAAAATATTAAAAATTTGAAAAAGAAATAACAAAGGGATGGAGAGAGTCAAAGAAAATGATAAAAATATCGGAATTCTCTCTCTGTCTCTTCTTGTGTTGAGAGGAAATTTGTGGAAAATCTACGAAATTCGGATACACTTGGAGGAAGGAGCTCTTTGGAAGTTTATCGCGTATTAGTAACATAGTCAGAAGTATGCAGAGAATTCCAACGGGTCAGGTCGGCCCGGTCGTTAGGGCTGGCCTTCCCGGTTCACCCTGAGCATGTATCAAACTGAACGGCTCCGCATTTAATAACGGTCGGAGCTTGCTGTCAGGTCGGAACCGCTGTTTAGAGTAACGGTTCGATTGATTGATTGATTGATCGATTACTTGAAGCGGCAACCAACCCACTGTTACACACAAATACGCGAACACTCCCACCTGTGTTCTACGCGTCGTTTAACATCGCGTTATGCGTAAATTATAGTACTATACCTTCTTAGAATGAATGCAGTAAGTTCTCAAACAACAGTTTAAAATGAAAACAAAAGAAAATGTTTTTTTGCGAAACATTTTTATATTTCTATAGAGAGAGATTTAAAGAAAACGAGAAAGTTTAAATGTATATCTATTTAATTTTAAGTACGACTAGTTCTACTAATTTATTTAAAAAAAAACAGATCTATTTTGTTTTTTTATGTATTAAAAATTAAATTGTAAATATAGAACGATCCCTTATTTAAGTAAAAAGAAAAGAGAGAGGGAAAGAGAGAACGTAAAACTACATAGATGGTAACTTATTCTTTTCATTATCTAAATAAAATATTTCTTCAGGAAAAACAATTTCTACTTGTGATAACAAATGCCAGGAAAGCGTGAAATATTTTAAGAGTTTCCTTGCGTCTTGCAAAAATAAAGAGAGGTCGCGTTCAGAAACTTTGTAAAATTGTAAATCCGCGGAATTGTACTGATAGTAAACTCCATCGAAAGCTAAAGGAACGTTCTATAAAAAGGAGCGGCTGCTTGTTTCCTTCTTCTTTTATTTAACAAAGTAAAAGCGCGACATTTCCCGCTCGCTTCCTCTCGCTCTTCTTTGCGCGACGTTACGCGAATAATTTGGAAATTGTATCGCGAGCCGAGATCACGTCGTGCGCTTAATGCGGTGCATAATGGAAGCGAAAGGGGATGGAAAGGGAGACGATACTCGATGTAATCCGCGGTGCACACACGTACATACAACGGTCGCGCAGCAACTGGGCTACGGGGTTGCGCCGGCGACGCGTGCGGGCGTCCTTACGAGCGATAAATCAGCGACGTGCTCGTGAAATTGAGCACGCGTGCAATCCCCCGTGTAAACACGTTAGCAGTTCATAACGTCGCGAGATCCACGGAAGCGATCAAAGCTCGGCGCTTTTCCTCCTCTGTGTACGAAGGGCGAGCGGCGCGAACGCCGGATTACGTCTTCCTGATATTAACCCTGCATTGTAGGAGCCTGCACGAAATGCACCCTACTACGTTGTCCCCGTGCAAGAGCGGTTGATTAATAAAATATGAGATGCATCACGACGGAGGGTTCTCTCTCTCTCTCTCTCTCGTTGCCGTGGGTTTTAAAGTTCCTTCCTTCGTTGTGTGAGTATAACCGTTTTATCGAGCGAAACGTACAAACCTGGACGATTTTCTTGTACTTCTATAGAAATTATTGTAAAATTTAATAGCATTTTTTATTTCTTGTCTCAAATGCTGATACCGCTCATTATTTATTTATTAAGAATATTGTAGAAAATGTTTTCAAAGGTAAAAACACGAACGTATTTTGTAGATTATATATGTTAAAGTTATTCTGTCTGAAAATTGCCATGTAAAATTTCCAATCAATATCATGAATATCGTAAGTTGCTGCAAATAATAATTGCTTCTTATATTCAAATTTAACGATATACTGATGTAGAAAATACAGCAAGCGAAATAGAGAGAGAAAAAGACAGAGGGAAACTGCCAGTATCGCGTTGAAAAAATAGAATGACGTTTTATTGCGTACATCTGCGTCTGCGCCCACGCATGAACATCGCCACAACCTTTTTTTAGGAAGTTTCCAACATGGGCGCTACCAGAACTTTGTTTTTTAGGAATTAAAATCCGTGAGACATTATTTTCATCTTTTAGTCCGTATATTTTTATTCCTACAAAGATAAAATTATACAATGGTTAATGTGATAGAAATTTGATAAGGTAAAAGAGAAAGATCGAGCTTGAAAAAGTTAAAAGAGATAAAAAGTATTTTACTTTATTCTTTAATTGTGAAAATTGAAACCGTTTATCCCGATACGGATATTTTCATTTTTAAACTCCTCATTTCGAGTTAATTTTTATCTTAATCTTTCCTTTCTTTTTCGTTTAAATTTAAAAAAGAAGCAAGCGAAAGAGCCCTTGCGACGCCCATGCAGTCACATATGCCGCACTCGCGATTGCCTCGTAGATTTTCGGTACGCACGTACGCATAAACGCGTCATTGCGCCACTATGAACTGAACCAACGGGGTGAGTAGAAAGAGAGAGTGGACAGGGACGCGAGATTGGGTTGCGGGACGGGGGAGTGTTACTGCGGCGAGTGGCGGAGGCACATGGAGGGTTAATGCATCAACATCAAAGTGGCTTGCCGGTACAATTATTGCACTCAACGCACTGGCCGCTACCGCTCGGCGTGCGGTGGTGCACACTCACACGGATCGCAGAGATAAAACGCATACACTTTCGCTATAGCGGCGTCACGAGAATACAGGCCGTATGTATCTGGTCCAGCGCGAGAAATAAAGATAGAAATAGAGAGAGAAAGAGAGAGACAGAGAGAGAAAAAGAGGGAAGGAAGAGACAGAGGGAGAAAGCGCCATATATTACATTCTTCCGCATTTAACTGGACGGACATTAATTTGAAAAAGTAGGCGGCTACTACGCCGTACCGCGACCGTACCATACGTCGCGTTTTAGAATCTCATATGCCTCGGATGTGCGGCATACGGACTTTACGCGAACGTTCAGCCGCAACTTATGCACTTTTGACGCGTGCGATTTTCCTTTTTTGCTTGCCCGTTTTTCCATCCGTTTCCCGCCGCGCGCTGCGGCGGCATTGCGTCGCGTCGCGTCGCGTCGCGTTGCGTTTTTGTGTCGTCTCGCTGCACACGAATGCGTCTCGCCGAGGGATTTAAGATTTCCGCGCGCGTTGTTTCTCCGCGAGAATCCACGTTCGCGAGACTTAAGCCGAGCCGGGGTATTAACAACAAAATCGCAACAAGCTCTGACTGGAACTGTATACGAGCAAACTTATGCGATTACACGAATGTAAATATATATTTCGAAGGTATTTTACCATACTATCTGAAATAATTAATTTCGCTTTAAGACTGAACCTGCTTTCAGGTGCGCTATTGCAGAAAGGTTTTCGCGTTCGCAATTTTGAATGTACGCGTTGACGTGTGACGTAATTAGAGAAATTATATTTAATATAATTTACTCACAAATTCACATATAAACTGACGAATTATATACTCGTTAATATTAAATGTCCCACTACTCTAGCAAATTCTAAAAATTTATCTCGGTAGAAAACATCCCAATAATGAACAAGACAATGTTATAAGTAATCTATACGTTGATCTAAATGCGGAATATAGGATTCGCGCGCGTGCGTTTAGATTCACTACACTTGCATGGGTACCGATCTATTATTTATTTTTTTACAGCTTAGGCCTTATTGATTTTTAAAGGTCAGTTAATTTTGTCTATTTATTTCATATATTTATAAATATTCTATACGTTATTAATAATCAGTTATTCTTGAAATTAACGCGCCATTAAACATTATAATATGCAAATACAAGTCAGTGATCAAATATAAGCCAGTAATCAAATTATCAATAAATATAGTTGGATGAGTTATATAAGATCAAGATAAAATATATTAGAAGATATATATATGTATTTAAAACCTTTATAAACATATAAAAAGACATGTGTAAAATAAATATTCTATATAACCATTAGCACATTTTGTTTTTAATAAAATAGTCAATTAAATGCAATACGTGGAATATTCCTTGTTCTTCTCTTATTTATATTTATGTAATATTTATACATTAAAAAAGTTTCTAAAAATTATTTTTCTCTTTTGTGAGCACGTATTTATATAATATTTAAGCCTGGAAGAGAGAAACGTGTTATATGCACACATTAAATTCTATTAAAGTAATATTTGGAAAAAGAAAAAAATGGAAAACAAAGTGTAATACGTCTATAATATTTTACCAATTTTTTCACGTGTTTTATATCAATTTATTTCTATTATATCTATAAATGTGTATAAACGTATATAAAAATCTCATTATTCGGTCTTTCTCTTCATGTTATTATGAAAGATGAGCGTTGTGAAAAGAAACTTAAATAAAAGCTTTATCTTCTAGAAATGTCAATACACTAATTATCCGCGCGCGCGTTTTATTCATTATTTATTCTTGGTCTTTTAATGTAGTTTCCACTACTTATGATAAGTTCACTAAATTTGAAAATTTAATCAATTATAACGCATCTCACACAGAAGAAAATCGTTCAAATAATGTTATTGATTATATAATCGCCTTTCAATTTTTTAAAACCTTGATATAAAAGGGTTCGGCAAAAAGTGCAAGAACCATTATTAAAATAAATGCAATTTTTCTTTTCCGAATATTATTCCACTGTTGTTTATCGCTTTTTACCGAGCTTATTCTAAATAAAATATTTCCTCTTTCGATTTATTTTTTTCATGTCCTATAAATTTCAAACGACTAATATATCACGTAATTCGTATTTTAACGTATATCGAAATGTCAAACATCAAAGTGTTAATAAGTATTGCGTCAAATATTGAGCTCTATTCTGTGATCTTTCTATGTACAAATGTATGCGTATTCATATACTTTTGCGTGAACATATTAAATCAATGTATGATTAAACACATTTCCAGGATTAAATATGTCATTAATCTGTGTTAACTCATCCATTTTAAAGCCGATAGATCTGTGAGATATTATATTTATGCATATCTTTCAACTTGGTATACATTCATAAATACATCTTATCTATATCTGGTATTATGTTTTTTTTCACAGATCTATTGTTTCAAATTAAAATAAAAAATAATTTTGCTCACCAATACGATGCACAGGGAGTTGCAGTAGAGTTGGACTAATTACGTTGATCTGCAACAAATATAAAATCCAAATTATAATAGCGTACGTAATAATTAATGTTGCGCGTAAAAAATTTTTATTCTCTTTTTAAATAAACATCTAATATGATAATTATATAATTTCCGAAGAAAAATATCTTGTTTAAGTATAAACGTTTATAAAATTGAATAAATAAGTGACTGCAAAAAAAATTCGTAGCATCACAATGCGTAGACTCCTGACAGTCACAAACTGGTTTGGAAACATATATAAACAAAGTCCTAAAATTTTCAGGTTCATCCTATATTTTCTCTAAGGAAATATAGTCACCGAATACTGTGCACGAAACTCCGCAAATATCAAAACTGTATGTCAGCCAGTTCGCCACAAAATATTTAATACGTTATAAAAATAATATGAGGATTTGATCAATTACGCGATTTAATGTTTGTTAATTATTTGAATAACGTACATTATTGGGAAAATATTCTAAAATAATACGCTAAATATTTTGTTCTTTGTATTTCAAGCCAATTTTAATTAATTAGTTGTTATCACGTGAGATAAATAATCAAGGATTTTTAAAGAAGATTAGTACATTTTAAATAATAAACTTTACTCTGTTTTATAAACCACGGTTGTTACGTACGTTGTATGTCGCAAAAAAGGGAAAACTTTACTATGTATTTTTGCCAGGTATTTTTTGTCGCTATTATTATTTACGCTACAGAATATTTAACGCTACAGAATAGAAATGGAATACTGTTCCTCGTATTTAAAGTTAATTTCAACGTACATTATTATCGCATATTAAATTTAATTTATTAGAAGAATAAAATGTATATTTTACGCAAAAGAATAATTGTGTAGATTAATCTATTATTACTCTTTTAAAATTTTGTCGTTCCGTAGAATGAAACTGTATGGTTTTAATAAATCAAAAAAGTGAAATTAAATCGTGAACATTGCTATTATTTCTTTTATTTGATTTATTAAAATCATACATTTTTAATTCTTCTGAACGCAAAGGAACATTTAAAAAAAAGGTAATAAATTAATTTCATTAAAATAAAGATAAATTTTAATCTTTAAATTTAGATTTAGTTTAAAATTTAATAATTCTTTAAAAGAAATTAATTAATCAGTTATTTCCATTTTTAATAAAAAAGATTAATTAATTTATGTAATATCTATGTACATAAATTGATATTACCTCAACTGTGAAAATCAATAACAGATGACAGATTGGTACGCGTATAAATGCAATCCGTTTTAAGCATTCAATTTCTATGCGATCTCGGCCAATTTTAAATACAGCTTATAACACGAAAATTATTTTCACATGAAAATTTTTTATTTCAAAATTAACGCTGTTAAAAAATAATACACTTTTGCGAGTTGTGTATAATATAAAAAATTATATATCTCAAACTCACCAGTACATAAAAGTTTATCAATAAAATGTAATCCATTTTAAATTGGCTAAATTTTACCCAAATTATTTTCTAAAGTTTTATATTTATTTAAACTTGCATATCGTCCGTTTACGATAAAACAAAAATGATATTTTTCCCCGTGGAATACGCTCTAATTAAACCGCTCGTAGATTTAAACTCACGAGCGATCGCCATGATGAACAATGAGCGTGGCGAATCGCGAAAGGCTGCCGGTTATTCCGGTGGATTTTAACTCGTTTTCATCAGCTACGTTACGACCGCGTTCCACCGTTCGCTTTTCTCACCTTTTCCCTTTCATTTTTTACGCGATATTCCTCGCTGTCAATCACTCGGAACTCGGGACGTCAGGAGGACGCTCGTCATTCTCAAAAAGTAATTGCGCCGGGAAATGCTAAAGCGTGAAAATTGCATGCTTTACCATCCCCTCACATCCTTCCTCTTTCCGACTGCGCTTCACGGGATGTATGTTTGGCCGCTTCGCGCGGACGCGTGTAACGTTTGCACGCGCATCCTGCGTCGGATACGCGTGCTAAAACTGCCGAGCGTGATGCGGCTGCGGGATGAGCATGGACGATCGCACAGAAGTATGGACCGCGCGGTGGGATATGCGGTATGGCCGCGCGAGGAGATAAAAGCGGATAACGTATATTCAGAGGGATCAACGCGCGACGGCGCGGCGGATACCGGCGCCGATGAATAATACCGGATGTATTCCTCGATATAACGCCACCGTTTTCGATACAACGGCGAATCGCCAGTTGTGCGATCGGGAGGGAAAAAGAGAGCCTAACTTTATAACGCGCAAATAAATCTTTCTATACGACAGAGAATCTCCAGTCAAGGAAGATAATAATATAATTTTATTATAGAGCGACTCCCTTTTACTGTATTCTTATATCAATTTAATAACTTTCATTTTCAACGATAAAAAGATTTTATCTTTCTCTTTCTTTGAGTTTTTAGTTTTTAATTTTGCGGTTGTAATCTTAATTGGTTTATTGACGTGTTACGATATTATTATAATTTCTTTCAAATATACCTCTTATTTAAAATTTGAAACGTAACAAATTAACGTATTAAATTTGACGATGTAAGAATTATTGTGCCTGTGTGATAATTTCGACACTGATAATTTCGAATGCTCGACGCGATTGTGTGGCATTGTTGCTCAGTTCCTCGATTCGCAACTGGTAATTCCGCAAGTCCTCGCCACGGAGGAGGTTCCCGAGAGATACTAGCCGCGTTCACGATCGGAAAAGCCGAGCCGCGCGCGTTATACTACGCGAGCAGGTTTCCACCAGCAGCGGTCGCAGAAACGAGCTCCGTCTCCCGCTCGCCTCGCTCGTTTAACCCAGGCAAGCGCTTGGTGTCCTCGCTAATAGGATTAGCCGGATTCGCAAAGTTTCCTCCCGGAAACGGAATGACCACGGTGGATGTAAACGCCGACGAAATTTGCGGCGGATTTCTGGAGCCGCGCCTGCTCATCGCTCGAGAAACCGAATATTTCGAATCGCTCCACTCGTAAAGGCGACACTGCACGACGCCGGATGCTCGTTAAACGGATACAGCGATTCCGCTCGTAACATTCGCGCGGACACAGAGAATATCTCGGTACACTCGGTTCTAATTTCGCTAATCCTGCGTTCGTCGACGCGAGTTTAGAATCAATTTTTCAAATTCAAAGTCCGCATTACTGATACTTCGTGGCTCCGAGAGCTGCTTCGTGCGCAAGGAATGCGAAGGAACGGCGAATATTCCGGCGGGACACGCGGAATATCATAATCTAAATACGACTTTGCCGGGAGTTCTTCAGAATTTTGTTGAAATTGTTACAGTCGACCTTCCTACGAAAAGTGAAGGTGGAATGTAATTCCGACTTCGACCTTCGCGGGTTTCGGGCGGCAGAATGCGCAGGAGGAGCTGGCGCCAAAACTATCCGACGCAGGTTCGTAACATTCGTCGGTACCCACTGTCTCTGTAATGCGACCACTTACGAACGTGCAGCCGGCAGCTATGCAGTTTAATACTTGCGAGTGTTTCTTGCAGCGGCGGCATACCGCGCATACTGCGCTCCTTTTCCCTCCCCAAGCTCCTCTCTTTCTCTCTGTCGGGGATGGGGGGAGGCGGTTATTCCATTTCGCTAGAATAAACCGACGAAGGGTGGAATTTTCTTGCGGTAACCGCGAATCGACTTACACGCTGTTGGAGTAAGAATACGGTTTAGCTGTGCATAAAGGGGAGAAGAACAACGTTTAATTCGCTTTCTTGCCGGCGCGTCCTGATTCACCGCGATGCGTGGAATTATTGTGACTTGCGAGCCGCAGACTTCTCTGAAGAGGAAACGAATTTCAAGAATTTTCAGTAGGTGCACTTAAAAAATTTCCGTGCCTCGGAAATGTTCCGTAAATATATTTCTTATGTTCGAGAGAAGAGCGTTATTCGGAAAATGTAAAGATTATTAAAATATTCGATGCGCGACCTTAATTTCCGTATTAGCTCGAGTTTGTCGCTTCTATCGGCATAAATTCTCAAAAAGAGAAGAGAGAAAGGGCAACAGAGGAGCGGCGATTGCGGCAAGGAGTGGTTTCTTTATGTCCGACACGGTCTAATTATCGACGTGGCCCTGACTAGCGTATTCGATCGAACGCGGTCGCCCAAATACGAACTGACAAAGACGACGCTTAGATCTTGAGGAGCAAGTACCCGCGGAACAGAAGTCCGTGCAAACTCTTGCAGACAGCCCTACTAACTTCGTAAGATCATTACGTGCATGTGTGTAACGATGTAATCGTTCACCAACATATCCTGACTGAGGAGGTATAGTGTTATCCAAAAAGGATGCTATCCTATCTGTAGCATATTTGCGTAATTTGAGTCGCGTGTTGTAAATAATTAGAGCCGATGTAATTTACTACAATACCATATAATCTCTCGTATTGTCATGAATTTCATCAGCAAGGGTGAATTTATTGTAAACTTTTACGCGCTACGAGTAAGTCTTTAGCACTAAACGTCTCACCACATCCACTTCATGCAATTTTTATCTTACAATATTTTTTAAATATTTTAAATTAAGACTTTCAGAAGGATTGAGACAGAAGAAATAGGTAATAACTTTAATATAAAGTAATTGTATAATTGTATAATAAGTGTATAATTATATAAAGTAAGGAAAATGTAAAGAGGCTGTGATCTCTAAGTCATAGAATTAGTAATGGAATAGGCGAGAATAGATACAAGTAATACAAAAGGCAATAGATAAACGGAGTAGGGAGGACGCAGAATATAAGATATAGAGGAAATATATGAGAGGCTGTGGCAAAGATAGGTAGAAGAGTAAAAGTAAGATTAACCTAAGACAAGAACTGTACAAGCGGCGAGTGAATGGAAGGATGAGTGAGAACAGATTCTATGTAAACCAAGTCCACTTCTCGGCTGAAATGTAAGCTTGAAGTTAATAAATTTATTTATTTAATTAAGACTTTCAGATTCAAAATCAAATAATGATGCTTAAAAAGCAATAATGTTTTCCTTTTCTTCGAAATGAAACGAAAGCCGACGTGAAAATCACAGAAAACACTTCGGTTGAGCATCATTGCTGCATTTATCCGCAATTTACGTTACCGTTATCGTAACATTGACGTTAAGTCCGCTTTTATAGTGACCGGCGCTCCTTCGACCACCATCATTGAACAGCGCTGTACGTAGGGATGGTTTCAACTCGCTCGAGTGGGGCCGTTATATGGGGTTCTAAGCATTCTGATTCTGCTGACCGTTGCAATCCTCCGCCTCCATCCCTGTTCCGCGCGCTGGTACGAGACCCATCCCTCGAAGCTACGTGGCTCGCCTTTAAACCACCCCATTCTCGCGCTCGTTCGTTCCGCGAGTCTTCCTCGCGCTTACTCTCATTTAGCGACTTCCCAACCTTTCCTGTGCGGTTCGATCTTCCGCTTACTTTCTTCATCGACCACGCGCGGATCTCGTTAGCGGGGCCTTCGATTTCACTACGTATCCACCGCATCGCCTATCCCGCCCGTGAGAGAAAACGTGTACGGAATGATCCCTTGTGAAAGGTGTAGAGTCGATGGCTGTGCTTTCGAATTGAAAAATCAAAACGTTTGCGAGTGAAAATTATGTGGCAACTAAGTAATAATTGATAGTAATGCAATGCGATATTACATACCAAATCTTTATGTGTAAAAACAATGTAACGTGGTACATGATTTTGCTGAAGTGTCTAAAAATTTAGCTGGATATAGATCTAAAAATAATTTTGTTGGATCATCAAAATTATGAAGGATGTTCAAGCATAATGAGCAATGTTGTAAAAAATTTTGACATCGTAGCAACCAGCTCGAGCGTCCTATATAATTATTTTGATAGTTTAATGAAAGTATTTTCAGATCTGTAACTGACTAAATTTTTAGACATTTCAGCAAAACCATTTTTTTCGTGTAGAATTCTTCAAAGAAAGGACAGGAAATTCTTTGTCCAAGAATTCCTTATAACCACACGTTAAACGAACATATTTTTCTATTTTAATATATCTGACTTGGGTTTCAAATAGAACTATTATACATATATATTAAGTTTACCGTTGAAATATCTATATTTACATTCACCTATATTTCTTCTCTATTAAATTTTATTTATTACGCATCTCTTATTTGTTTCTTTGGCGATAAAACTTGACTCGCAGTTATTTGTTGCCTCGGGAAAACATGATCCAATAAAGAGTTAAACATCCGGTAGTACATTGCCGTTTAATTTTCCAGAACTGACTTTTCAAGAACGCGAATACGATTTGAAGATTATGTTATCGAGTAAGAAGGTACACGCTCAAAATTATATATACATATATAAAGAAAGAAAGGGGAGGAAAAGAGAGAAAAGAGAGAGAGAGGGGGGTAAGAAAAGAAAAAGAGAGGATGTTAATATTTGTAGAAAATAATATCGTTCACAAACTGCGAACAAACGATCCTTGGTAAACATGCTCGGAATTTTAAGCGAAAATCTTGCTACCGCGGTTAAGGGAGAATGTAAATCCGGCGTAGCCGAGCTCGCGGATTATAATTTTCATTCCACGGCATGCGAACAGGAATTTGTACGGAGCGATAGTCAAACTTACGTAAGAATTGCATCGACCAATTACCCTTTCCATCCCCAACCTATTCTCTCCGACCTACTCTCTCGCGCCGGCCGTCTTCGAGATAAATTTTTATGGTATTGAAAGTTCTCTTGGCGATGCTCGATTAAAACGCTCCGCTAAACAATTTCGCTAGAAATTGGGATCCGCTAATCGCCGAGTTGGCGAGAGAGAGAGCAACTGTACAGAACTTTCTTTTTTAAATGCCTGATACGTGATTAAATGAAAATCTGACACAGTAGTTTTAAAATTTTAGGCGCTTTCACACGTAATTGAATTTATCGTTGGAAATACGCGTCTAAATAAAATGCGTTTAAATGGTTTCTTATCCCGTTAAACCGAAACTATGAAGGTATATGAGAGAGATAATGAGATACGTTTGAATGTAAGATATATGTTTTAACTACCTTAAATATCTTTCTCTACCATAAGTAATTCCAGTATTTCATACTTTTTAAAATTTATCTTTACGCGACATGAATTTAGATGCAGGAAATGAAAAAATGATGATATAAAGGTATATATTATACATAATCTCCGAGTTTATATCATTTTTCAAAGAGAAATCGTTGTTTAGTTTTAGATTTTATTATCGGAATTTTATTACTGTAGATTTGCACATTTTCCTCTTTATTTTATTTTATATATAAGTTCCCACATTCATTTTGTTGAGAGAACGTGGAAACATAAAGTCTAATTTATAGTAGCTTCTATTGAACTTGGAATAGAAAGTTTCAGAACGGAAAGTAAAGTGTATTTCTCGTAAATTTCTTAGTGTAAAGCAAAGTCATTTTCTTCGTCAAATAAAAAATGTTTGTTATTCGTGCTTCTATACATAAAGAAAAATTGAAATAAAAAAATAAATATTTATATAATATTTACTTAAAATTCTTCTTTTTCTTATAATTGATCTCTTTATTTTCTTTCACGTAATCGAGATCATACGATTACGTCGCAAAATTTTACTGTAAATTTGTATTGAAACGGAATCTATCCTATTCTCTCTCATTGTTATCATTGCCAAAACCTGAGAAAGCGTTGATCGTTTTAGCTTCAACCAGTTACATCGACGGAAGTGGCCGAAGAGGGTTGGCTCGTTGTGCCAAGGGAAAAGAGAAAAAACACTGAGAAAAAACGAGTAAAGGACGAAGAATGGGTACCAGAAGTCAGTGAAAACTCGTAGAACCGTCTCGATGGAACACGTCGAGTCATATATAGGGTGTCTCGAGTTTTCATATAATATTTGAATCTTCTTTTTGGTAGAGATATTGAAATATAGAAATCTCCAAAATAAAAATGTTACGTTTTAAATTATTCGGAAAAAGGTAAATTCATCTTAGGTAACTATTAATTATTGCCACTATTATCATTTTACCAACTGTTCATTATTGTTATTATTATGATTATTTTATCGTTGTGAGAAATAATATTCATGTATTTCGAATTAATTTCATAGTCTTAGATTATTGACTCAAGCTTATTAAGTTGAATCGTTATATAAATTTTAACAAGAAATATTTTTATATGATCTTGATTGATGAAATATACACCCTATATAGACGGAAACAGACGAGAAAAATAGTTTACTTTTGTTTCCAATATCACTGTCTTTGATGCATTGGCGTTTCAGAATAGTGCTTATTTCGCTCGATCTCGTGAAAGGAAAGTGAATAGATTTTATACGTATCGCGTAACGCCGTCTTGTCACCAAACATCTCTGACTTTAGTACATTTTCCATTCATGCTCATAAAATTGTGAAATTTGTAAGTGCACCTATTCGTACATGATGCTTGGCTACTGATATATTATCATAAATGCGTTAAGATTTCTAGAAATAGAAAATGAAACTAGTTTAAAATTCTCGCGGTTACTCGAGAATAAAATTATTAAAGACTTCAGAAACATACGAGAAGCAACAGGCAAAACTTTGCGCAACTATTTAAATATCTGTCGAATCTTGACTATAAATGATGCTTTTGAAAATCTGATAAGAATAAAAGACCTTTCCGATAAATGCTGGCAGATTTTCGAAGCAGTTCAAGTTCTGCTCGAAATCATCGAATCTCGTACAGTTGGATTTTTGTCGCCTAACTGTCGATGGTAACGCGATCCCGGAAACAGCATGCATTAAGAGAGCTAGCCATCCTGCCCGGAATCGAATTCTATCAACTTGGAGAAGTATATCGGCGACGAAGAACCAACTCGAAACTTTTGCAAAGTCTCCTCTTGTCTCTCGGCTCCTTCCATTCGAGTCCCGCAATTGTCGCAAACTCATCCCACTCGTAAAAGTTTCTCGGCCGCGACTTTGCCGTCGCGCTGCGAAAAATATCAGCGGGGATTAGTTAACACCGTTGCAACAATTCTGACCGCAACAAGTAGTTAGCACGACACGCTTTGTCATGGAATTACATACGTAGCTCGGAAAATAACATCTACGTGACGTTCTTTTATCTTACATTGTTGTTCCAATTTGAAAGACTTTATTTTTTTTTAATCTTCAAATGTAAAAGACATGTGTTAAAAATTTTTTGTGTGCAAAAATAGGTAGGTAGAATTATCTAGGTAGAAACGAGAATTCCTTTTTTCTTTTTGATCGTATAGCAATCTGGCAAATATATTCTAAAAAAAAAAGTTTTTACCATTTTAAGATTGAGATATGATAAATTAGTGATGTAATCACCCTAACAGAACAAGATATCGTAGGAATATTCTAGAATATTCTAGATATGGTACGAACATTCGCACAATATCGTGATATCGTGCGTATATTTGTAAAATATCACAATATTCATTCGATATCTTGTGCTGTTAGGGCAGTTATGTTATCTGTCATAAACATTTAACAAAAACACGCATCAATATATGAGAAAAATTGGTGATCTTTCGCTCTCTCTCTTTACGGATACATCGCATGGAGAGAATTTTAAAAGCGTAGCCGGGATTAGTTCGGTATAGTCTTAAATAAATCGAAATCCATGGGTTGACATGCGAAAGAAGTGACCCCCGAAACTTTCGACCCTCCCACGGATTTTATCCCCTAGAAATCTCTTATTCCTCGCCTCGCCTCGCATCGCGTCGCAAAAACTCTCGGCACGAGGGATGTCAGATGCAGAGATGATGTCCCCAGCTACAATGCATGTGAGAAAGAAAGACGAAAAGACAAGGGGAAAGAAAGGGAAGAGAAAACAAGGATAAAGACAGTGGAAGTTTCTTTAAGCGGGTAGCGGTCTGCGGTAAAAAGCTGTATTGTAAAATTGAAAGTAAGCAACGTGAAAACTTTTCTGCGGTCGGCAAATCTCCCGAATTCAGTCGCCAAACCAGAGTACCTGTGCGCAACGATAAGTAAAGATTAGCATTCAAAATCCGAGAAAATGATTGTCCCCTATAGGTCGGATATATAGAAAATAATGTAGCAGTAATGATTTTCATGGGATTCATACAATGTGATGGAATCGCGAAGTGTTTTCGCGTACTCTATTTACGTTCCAATATTTTTCTATATATTTTACTCGTACGCGGATTACCCGAAATGTTTTATTGCCATGGCCTGAAAGCAAACTGATGTTTTTCATTTCACAGTATCGAGCAATTTATTATCATTTGTTATTTTTCAGTGTGATATACAGTTACACGCTTCATATTCACGTGCGAGAGCAATAAAAATTTCCTTGATAATTGTGCTCGTGCCAACATTTCTTTCTGCGTTAAATTTATTCACGAAAGATACACATTTTTTCTGTCTTTTAATCTATATTGCATTGACAATAAGTATAAATATTAGTATAAAAATTTATTTATCTTTACCATTACGCGTTTACGCGCATTCTTATTCTAACGAGATTCAGGATAATAAAATGATCTTTTTTTCTATATCCTGTTTAACTTTCTGTTCACGTTCACGTAGAAACCCTTGTATCCACGTAGGGGGTTGGGTGCACGCAATTGTTACGTAGTCACGTGAATGTGAGAATTTGTAACGCACGGTTAACATACTGCTGACGCGCATCCATCGTCAACCAGTCCCGTGGGACGAAGCTCATGCAAAGTCTTCGATGAACGTGCTTCCCCGTGGTTGTCTAAACATTTCTCCTTCTCGAACAATCGTTACGAGGTCCGTACACACACATACATGCACATTCATCAACGCGCACGCGATCGAAGACACCGTTGAATGCAAAAGGATGGTAAAGGAAGCGTATTCAAGAGACAGTGTCAAAATTTCATCTTCCCCATCATCTGCAACAACACCCCGGCGCAAATTCTCTACTCCTCACTGCAATAGCCCCGAAGTGACTGCTACACTACTTCACTACCTAGAAAAATGTCAATTTTCGAACGTGACAGTTTTCCGATTTACTAGTAGGGTGGGCTGTGGCGCTAAACGGTTTCCGCGGGGCGGAAATCGAGTGCTCGCGCGACACTTCGTTTCGTCTCGCGGATGGACGAACTGGATAGTCTCGGTGGGAACTGTCGCGCAGGGGACAGTTGGTCTTGCCTCTTTGAAGATGAAAGATCACGCCCATTTATGGTACAGTAAAAGATAAGATCTCGACATCGTCTTTCCTTCCGAACAATGAAGTAAGTTTCTGGCGGAGAGATACGCAATTTAGTTTATTGCAACTGTTATACTATAAGCACGTAGTAACACTGAGTATATTATCAAAACAGTGTTACGAGATATAAGTATAATTACACAATTATATTTGCATTGCCCGTACGTCACTTCGACAAATAATTAGTGCTTTTTAATTATATTCTTTATACAACAAACACGCGTATTTTGTAACAAAATAAAGATTTGATTTCTTAAATTAATTTTTCTTAGTATGCTTGTAGTATACATAGGGCGTCTATAAAGTCTCCTCAACCCTTATATTTCGATTCAAAATTGTAAAAAAACCTCGAAATACGTGTCTAATCATTTTGAGGAATTACTCTTTTAAGGAGATTGAAGAGGTAGAATAGTTCCTCGAAATAATCAGACACGTATTTCGCGATTTTTCATGATTTTGAACCCTTTTCAAAATACGGGGGAACAGACTTTATAGACATCTTGTATATCTTTTCTTAAAGATAAACTCTTTGAACTTTTTACTCAAAATAAAGCTTGCACAGCTCTCATTTTGAAGAGAAAGAGAGAAATGATGTGTGTGTGTGTGTGTGTGTGCGTGTGTGTGTGTGTGTGTGTGTGTGTGTATGTGTAAGCGAGCAGAAGGATGTACTTAAACGTTGAGTACCTCGGATACACGCTCGCTTAATTACACCACTATACCTTAATATCGTCCTGTAATTCTGTAATTCTGACTTTCGTGCACACAGCAACTCGACGGAAATGTACAGATCTGCTTCTATCAGCATATGTTATTGTCGTTGAAAAAACTAATTAACATTTTGATTAGATTATTGTATATATATATATACGATAATCTAATCAAAATGTTAATTATTTTTTTCAACGACAATAACATATATATATATATATATATATATATATATATATATAAAATTGTTTATCGCATTTAATCGATTACCAATTATTATAAAATATATTTAATACAGTAATTTTTAATGCAATAGTTATCTTGATTTTATTAATTTTGTTCGCATGTTAAATGTTTAACAAAAATTTCTTTGAAAAATTCTAAAAGATAAAAATTTTACGCCAAACCTTCAACATATCTATAATTGATACAATTATCCGTTTGTATAATTAATTATTGATCACGTGGTCGCGGTGTACACATATTGCATTATATTTCGACCAGAGATTTATTTACTCCCTGCGGCGAGCGCGGTGCGACGGGACATGATTTATTTCGTTCGTGTTACGCGACGTGTATTTCCTATCAGATAAGTTCTCGCAATCTTTAAGCGGCAAGCACGGAATCACTTTTTCACACTTATTGCCTTATCGAACTTCGGATGCCCTTGGCTGAGGAATGCAAATCAGCAGGGCTTAACTTAGATGAACCCTGTCGTCCAAGGAAAAGAGGCATAGAGGAGAGTGGGCGGGAGGGGTGCGAGATGGAGTAGAGATCGTGGGAGAGAGTCAGAAGTTTCGGATTACCAAGTGCAAGCCTCCTCCTTAGAATCCAAATGTCGTGGACGGGTTAGTTTGACTTTCAATGGATTGCCAATCGGTGCAAATGCGGCGCACCGTTGGAATACGATGGCACGTGCGCGGCTCGATATCCGGATACAAAATACAGCCAGCTGCCGTCTAATTGGATCAATTCTCCGATTGTGAACGTCCTTCACTAAAATAATTCGCTATGTATTCGCGTGATAAAGCCAAACATATATGTCATCTTCCACACGTTAAAACATTTAAAAAATCTATTATAAAAATCTATTATAGTTGAAAATATATATATTACTAAAATAGAAATTGATTTCATTCCCGCGAATATATCTTCTATGTTTTATCAATAATTAATATTAATTGTTACTTTAATTCTGTAACGGTTATTGTTGCAATGTTTATTTTCCACGCGGAAGTATCAGAAAATTCGAAATCTATGCAGTTTAGCTACATTCACAAATTGAACATGGAATGTACGAAGCATCGATCACTGAAATTTAATGCTCCTTATCATCAAAGGAACTGAACGACGCGAATAAAATCAAGATAAAAAAAATAACAAAAATGTCGAGAAATTCTGTACGTGGAAATTTTTGAGTAAAATCAGTCAAAAAAATTTTTCTAATGACAATAAGACGATGCGGTTTCTGAAGGATTAATCAAATCAATCATTTGCACTTTTATCAGGTAATTTGATCTTTTAAGAAAAATTGTATTTCGACCAAAAAGTGTGATAAAAGCGGAGCTGAGAAAGCTCGCGGTTATACTTGGCTTATAGCTGTGCTATTAATAAAGAAGAAACTGTACGCGAGGAGCCATGCATTCACGAATACAAAGCACCCCAACCGCGACGTATGTCCGTCCATCCTGTGGGATACCTTTGGTACGATTTTCCGTCGGGATACGAAGAGCAGTTTGAAGGTTCCTCTCGGTTTTCCCGGCTCCGACAGGCTACGTCCTGCATCACAATACTTCTCCAATTTCCTGAGCAGAAGTTACGGGACACGTTCCATCATGACGTCACGGGAACAAAGCTCTTTCTCTCTCCCCCGCCGTCTTGCTCGCTTTTCGCTCCCGCAAGCCCTCAAAACCGTTCTTCTTGTATAGAGCTGGTTGCTCCTTTCCTCCTTACACCCAGCAGAACGAGAAGAGATGGTAGTGGGGATAAATAACCATTCGGGGTAAACTAAGTTTGCGCGCGCCGCACCGCGACGAGAGAACGTCTAAAGATCGCAAACGCGGTGACGGCGACTCTCGTTCGACGCCGTTCGATCGTTAGCCGTGGAGAATCGATTCGTCTTGCTTTCAGTGCGTCTGCCAAGTTCCCGTCGCGATGGTTCGAATATGCAAAAATAATGGGCAAGTCTGCTCATTATGTTTTCGTTACGGCGCGACGCGAAAACTTGCCGCGTCGTCGTCGAGAGGGAGGGAAAAACTTTGCGTGACTCTGCGCGCGAGGCGAAAGGAAAATCCTCGTGTTTAAATTTCAAAATGCGACACGTCAATTTAATAATTTTGTTAGTCACTGTAAAAGTTCAGAGGTGCGTTTTAATTTTTGCATAGATAGAACTTTAGACGGAGATATTACTAGAAAAATAGAACGGAGTGAAAGGTAAAGGTAAACGACTATCTTTTTTCGTAAGTGCCGCTAAATTGAATGTGAAAAGCCCCGTTTAATGGTCACATGGCAATTTACGACATTCTAAAACGTAACGTTCTTTCACGTAGCATGTTATAATCCAATCTAATAGAGTATCTCGCGCTCGAAAAATTCTAGGAATTGTTGTTAAAGTACGATAAAGGAGTTGCTCGTATCTATCTAGCGGCAGCCAATTTGATTGTGACTCCTTTCGCAGAATACCGCCGAGTTCCTTAACGAAGATCCACTTATATGCAGTAAAAGTGCAATCAGCCTGATCGCTAATGCGCCCTCACGGCCGATGGGCGGCAGTTTCGTGTCGTCTAAATGGAATTTGCAATTATCCACCTCGGGCAGGATCCCGGACCCAGTATCAAGGCTCTTGATACCGGCTGGGACGGCTCTTTGGTTTGCCTGGTCCGACCCTAGGAAAACCGCTCGTAAGATGCTTGTGGTTACGTCACTGATAAAGGAATGGACGGTCAAGGTAGAGATGGAAAGGCATGCGGTTGAGGGATGTTACTAAAGCAAGTTCTTAAAGCACAAAAATATCAACTGTCTGATATTATAATATATCATGAGATTTATATTATCTGTAATATATATATATATATTGTGTATAATAAGATTTTTATAACGTCCAACTCTAAAGACATTCTGAAAACAATATCTTATCGCGCATTCGCATGATAATACATTGCTGCTATCTTCAGATATTATCCCGTGAAAGAGCATCAGGAGAGGATCAAGACCACCAGAAGCGGCATCGCTTAATGAAGCTACGCGGCGCCTTTGCCGCCGTCGTCATATGGCGAATGCGGATGCACGCATTTGCGAGCAGCGCACAAATTTATTAATATTAGAATCCAACTTGCAAGAAGGGAACGCGTTGTATCGCGTGTGCAGTTTCGTAATAAGGACGAGACTCGCTCGAGCACAGAGAGGGAAGAGCGACGGGAGGAGAACATCGGTGGCGATGAGAGGGAGGCTAACTGCCGGGCGTGGACTATGCGCGCCACGTGTAATTAGCAATGTTCCGGGGTGTAGGGACTCGACTTTAATGGAGCGCGTCGCATTAACCCCGGCATTTGCACGTCAGGCACGAAGATCGAGTGGAGTCGCGCGCACGCGGGTGTATGCTTCTCCTTCTTCGACCGGCAATGAACGGATCCGGGGAATCTCTCTCTCTCTCTCTCTCTCTCTCTCTTTCGTCGGCCATTGCGCGAAAAGTCATCCGTGAGAGTCGATTGTTGTTGACGAGCGGAAAACAAGGGATTTGTTCTTCACAAAAAATATCGGAACAAACCTGCCTTTAAGAATCACCGACTGGAGTAAAAGTACCGAATTCTTCATCATTTTTACGAAATCTCGATATATAATTCTCGGAATTATATATTTAAAATTGCGCGTATCATCGTGAGATTTATCAATCAATGTAAATTATTTGATTTATTCCATGAAAAACAGTGGCAAAAATTATGTAAGGAACGTATACTTTATAAGGTCCGTGGATAAAGATGCGGTAATAATCTCGCGGTTTTACCGAGCACAAGTAGAATAGAAGAGAAAAATAAGATACAGAAAGAAGCAACGGATGCGGACACGTGGTACACTGCATTTGGTTGTAGCGCTGCGCGGCAAAGTTATACGGTGTAAGAGCAGAGTTATATTACCTGGCCTGCGGGGTCTAACGCATTCAATTTGCGCAGGTGTTTCTCGCTACTTTCTCAATATTCGACGGCGCAGTGGGGCACGGCGCCGCCATTTCCCCGTGGCAGTAAACTCAGTTTTATTATTGATAGTCCGGCACTCGAGGTACCGTTCTCCTTCCTCCAGGAAACGGTATCCTCGCAGCCCGCGCAACGAGCTACCTGAGCCCAATGACTCGTTCGAGCATAAGTACCACTGATACATGTCCGGATGCTTTTACTCCTTTTTGTTTAAATTATTGGCGAACGAATGTCATTATTTTTCCAATGTTTAAATTCCAAGCAGTGTTACTTTGCTTCATTCGTCGCACTCAAATTCGCAAATTTGAAATAAATACTGCGTGGAGGTGAGAGAAGCAGAAGCACTCGGTACGTTATCATACGTTTCAATAATTCTTGAGAAGTACAAGAGAGGCGTTGTAATGTCCCTCGTTTACATTCTCATAAAATCTTAGCACAATCGTACGTGATCTACAATTGTGATTTCATTTCTCCGACGCGAGAAGCACTCTGCCATCGTCAGAATGGTTAACAAAGGACGAAACAAAACACGAAACGCAATCCTTGTAAAGGCAATTAAAAAATATTACAAGAGACCCTCGCCTGGAATTCGCAATGCCTCGCGATTCTCCAACCGGTTCTGCGCAAAATAAATATGCTAATTTCGGTCATAAAATTTCCGACGGCGAAATTCCGCTGAATTCATTTGCGGACTTTTCCGCGGAGAGTGTACGTTTCTGTACTTCCTCCCTCTCGCGCGGAGCTGCGTCGCGAAGTGTGATATATTAGGGCGCTTTTGCACAAAGAGCGAATTACATTCGCACTTATACGACATCCTGTAGACGTTCCAGGCTGATCATAATCTTCACGATTGTGGCGAATTAGTACTCGACGAAAATATATGTATCTCAGGTAATAAATTGCGTTGCGCAGTGAAAATTGGGAAATTTGCCAAAAGAAAAATTTTAACTTGAAAACGCGTTTAAAAAGATATATATAATTTTTATACAGAACAATTTCAAGAATCTTCGCTGAATGTTCCTTACGTTCGTGAAAAAAGAACTCAAGACTGCCCTTATTTTCATTCGATATTTTTCGAATTAAAAACAAATCTATCGAAGATATTTCTGCGTGGTATTGCATTTTTCTTGAATATAAGTTCAAACGTATGTCAATTAAGTTTAGATCGAACTGAAAAAAAAATCAGGGTTGTTTACATATAAAATATCAATATAAATATAACTTTACCTTTATGGACGATTGAATGTAAGGAACACTCGGCGAAGATTCCTTAAACTATTCTATATTCGATGCCATGCAATCGTGCATCTCGCTTACCGTAAATACGCACGGAAATTGTAGAAAGCGATTAAGTAACATTCGAGAGACCGAGTTAACTAACTCCATTAGCATTCAGGGGACATGCTTTGTGGCGTCTCCTAATTTAATAGCCCCCACAGTTTAGAGCTAGAGGCTACGACATTTCGACTGCCGCGATAGTTATGATAATAGCGCGAAAAGGAATTTCAATGCGCACTCTCGTGTGCACGTGTCGGACATATGATTGGTATTCAGTATCGATAAGCAGGTGTGGTATATCGTATCGCGATATCAGTTCCGATTCATGTTGGCACAGGTGGTGCAATATAATAGATATAATCAACAATCCAAGTATTAAAATATGATTATTGCACGTACATAAATTTTAATAACGTAACAGCACAAAGAACAAAACGGGTAAATGTGTCGATTTTGCTGAAGAGGTGGCGTGGGTAAGTTTATAAATGAGTTAATTTGAGAGTAATGTCATTAGTTATTAAATAGCTAAAGCTACTGCTATAATATCATGTTCTTCAAATGTCTCGTATTTTCGTTTCACACGAGAAGATAACACATTTTGAATTTTCCACTTTCCGGCACCTCGTTCCTACCTGCGCATCTTCGAGGAGATAAGCCCGGGGAAAAAAGTCACGTTCGCGCGGTTTATCCGATTTTCCTCTTTGTACCACCGGCGTGTCACCGCCGATTCCTTGACAAAGGGAAGCGAGCAAGGGCACGAGAGCAAAAAACTGTCTCCTTCAACACTTTCCGGATACTACCAACACTTTCGGAGAGCAGCGCGAAGCAGTGGTTCGTCGTGTTAAACGCTTCCGGTCGCTACGTGCGATCGACGAAGGCTCGCCGAGCTCGGCAGATATTTTAATGGAAGTTCGAACTCGACTTAAGATATTTTGCCCGAGCGGTGCGAGGTCGCCGAAGTGTTCATAATGAGATGTTAATGGAGTAGCCGAGGAAAAAAAGTCTGTCACTCGTCACGTCACGGTATCGACAGGTCTCTCCCTGCTCGGGATCCCTTCGGACTCCCCCTTCGTCTCCGCCTTCTCGATGCTTCTTGAGTTCGACTTCTTCTTTACGCCGTGGAACGGCGAGCATTTTCACCCTCCCGCGTGTCCTTCGATCGGAAAGGGCGAAGGGGGAGCCTTATAATCCATTTTGTCTACCGCAGACTTCGCAAATGAACTTCGCTTAAAAACCCTTTCTAGTAGGACCGGCTAACCGGGTCGATCGACAAATAATCTTGCATCGGAGATGAAATCCCGCCAGTGAACTTGCGGCGAGGACGGAAGGAGGAGGGCTGTGTGGAACTAATATTTTTTTTGATCCTAATAAGGATAGATGACAACCGCTAAGAGCACAAAATGACGAAGTCCCAAGTCATTTTTCAGCAATTATCGGCTCTGTTCGCCGCTTCGGCCACGCTACGGGACGTTTTATACCCAAACGATAATGATCTACGACGACAAGACGACACGGGGTAACGAGCAAGTTGCCGGTGTTCATTAATTCCGCGATTAAGCCTTTCGAGACAGAGTTACATCTAGCTTCTGAAAGAAGTCGTCTATCAAGTTTATTTTAGCTAAACTCTACATACAGACAGACACCGCCTGATATCGGTGCTGTTTTTAGAATAAACAAGTATGCTTAAGGTCGTTTAAAATTGGGATATCTGTTAAATCAGATCGTCATGGTCTACGAGCGTTAAATCGATATTCCTTAGACCTCAAAATAGACGCTAAGGACTGTAGTCATTGGCATTGCATTGCATTGCATTGATTTTAAGCGGAAGATTCGACTCGACGCGGAGCTTTCTATAATAGTAACGTCGTGGAAAGAGAGCTGGATGTATCCGCCTTGCGTTGATATCGCCGAGGTCAAGGCGCGTCTTGTAAGACATTGTACGTCTCGTCGGAACAAAGTTTTGGATACATTGAATTTGCATGATAGCCACATCACCGAGACGTGAGAAATAACACAAATGAGATGCGGGGAAATATATTTGATGTGGACAGCGCGATACAAGTTTGGTAGTTGTGAGTATCTTCAGCGAATATTTGATAACCCCAGGGACGCGCTGTCTAACTTATAACTACGAAATAACACCGGCGGGGGACGCGGCCGGGGCGCGCTATCATTTTGGGTTTTGCCCAACTTTCTGTTTAATATGAATGTTTTTTGTCAATTATGTCGATTGCTCGGCTAGTATTCTGAACATCGAGATAAAACTCCAATATAATATAGATAATATTTTTTTAATGTATAATGATCTTCTATGAAGATAAAATTCAGGATATTAAAAAAAAAGCTGCAAACGTTTTTCTACATAATAAATGATAAAAATGCTCACAAGTTAAATGACGCCATTTAATTTTATGCACGAGCTCGCGTGAACGTGAGGGGGCCGGTATCTACCCTCGAATACAGATCGATACATTTTATGGCTCCACGATGGAGCTATAAAATGTTTCTTCTGTTAACTCAGACGACAGCGTTTTCTCATCTCAAACTGTTGCCACTGAATTATATTTTGCCGACACACGTGAAATATCGGATCAGATTATCGATTGGGTAAACGTCGTCTAATTGAACTAACGAGACCTAAAAACTAACTAGCGATAATTACTGCTATAATTATCGTAGCGTATCGCGGCTACTTACGTCAGCTCGTATCTCAATCTGACCTTCTCGTGTTACTCAATGACGCAACTCATTAGCTGTGCTGTTTGCACGAAATGAAATTTCGAGCTCTTATTCTCGTACTTTTTGTCAGTCACTTTTCACAGTCGAGAGAAAACATTTCGTTGACGACGACGAGGTACGAGGAGAGGACGTCTCATCGATTCGGCGCCAAGTCGTTTCTTCCTGACGAACTCGTAAAAGCGAGACCGAGGGCCGTAAACCCGCTCCGGGGAAGGTCGGACGGAGCCGCTGAATATTCACGAATTCACCGACCTACACGCCGTACTACACCGAGAGAAGGACCCCCGTGTGTGCGCGCTCGTGTCTTACATATTCCGTATCCACGTAGGTGGGCCTCTCTCGACGCTTCTGTTGCGAGACCGAGAGCGAGCTGAACTTTGCAGAGAGCGTCGGAGCTCTCGGGGATACCAAGTCCAAGAGAAACAGCTAGTTTCGTATTTAATCGTTTCCTCATTCATATATTAACTTGATTTCGCACCGCCTTAGCGAAACTCCTGGTTGCGCTACGGAGTTCGATTAACGTCCTGTCACTCGTTTGCTAAGAATAACTAACGTTTGCGAGTAACGTATGTACAGCGCTGATATTGATATATAATGGATGAAAATAAGTATCTAAAGTGATAATTATTCAAGAAGACATTTTGTTCCCTGAAATTGTGTTAAGTTTATATTTGGGAACAGGAAGGCTGCTTTATTTTGGGAGAAAACCGCGGATCAATACTGAAATTCAATCATTTTTGTGTAATTTGTTTAACAATAACCTATAATAAAAAAAATGAATAATTGAAACAGAATATTTTTAATTTGAAAATCGAGAAACGCATAACGTATTGTATTTTAAAAAAACTATTACATTCAAGATTAAAGGAAGATTATTCATCGGAGGGATGAAAAGATTTTCCTAAAAACTCCGAAATTAAAAGAAAATTAATAAGTTCCTTCAAGATTCAACGCTCTATGAAGTGAAGATATCAAGCAATTACAGATTATTCTTTCCCTTGAAACGTGAATAAGAAAATTGTGCAACATGTAGTAAAATTTAGATAATTAGAATTTCTCGGAAGCGCGATCTGCATATATCAGCTCGCTCGTCATTCACGCGCGCATCAAGATGGCACGTCCGACATTTATTCAGGGAACTGTTTTTCATCCTTCCACGGACTCGAGTCGGTATCTATCTCGCATTCATTATCACACTCCCGTCCGGGCCCGCCAATTAATCACGAAAAGGAAATAAGATTTACCAACAGTCGTAGCTGAAAAATAATTATCTCGGCCACATTATCTCGCACGCCAGCTTTATCACAAACCGCCCTTTGCTTATCCTGTAATCTATGCACGTAACATCCCTGCGTATACGCCGTTTATCGGCACGACATCCTTCTACTTTATCCCCTTTTAAAACGCGTCTTATATTCGCAATTACAAAGAGATAAAATCGGTATAGTAAAGAATTATATTCACTATAAAAGACAATGCTTAATCCTCCGCAGACCACATAGGGCTTTAAATACTAATCTTTTTTTTTAAATAACAACAAACTGTGTGAAGCTACAAGAATCTTTTTATGTACACGTATAAAAAAATTATGAATTTTTTTATTATAATAATGTATTTTATTATTATAATTCTGTTTTTTTAATAAGAGCCAAAGAAATGGAAAAACTGTTTCGATTCATATAATCGTATTCTTAAATGTTGAAAAAGTATAAAAGAATGATTTTAGATTTTGTAAAGCTCAAAAACTTTGAAAAATTGTTTCTCAGTGATTCACGTGATCTAACAATAAGCAATGAAAAACAGGACGGTCTGCGGAGAGTTAATTGTCAATCTATATAACTTTTGATTTCATTTCTCCGTAAGAAATTCTTTCGCGAGATGGAATATAAACCATCGACGAAACAGCCGGAAGCCACAAAACCGCGAAACGATATCGTACGTCTCTCCATCGACGAGTCGCGGGAGTGGCAATGTACTATCATTCTGTTTTGCTAGTCGCGAACGAGGTCAAGCGGGTTGCAGGTCAGGACCATCGAGAGATAACGTATACGATATATGAATGCAGAATGCAAATTACCGTTACCCCCATTGGTCACTTTTTGCGCGTTCGCTTATGTGCAAGAGAGCGATTCGTTGCGCTTGCGGCAACCGGTTCTGAGTTCCGAGGTTGGTATGGATTGGCTTCACGTCGCCGATAACGAACTGCATCACCGCCAAGTCCGTGTTTCGCATTTTACCCCATCGTCCCGTTTCGACGACGAGGCCGCGTCTCTTTCTCCGGATCCTGTTTGCTTTAAACTTGCAAGCATCGATAATCGAATTGCAAGCTCGTTCATTATTAACGTATTATTCTTCGTGCGCTGATGAAACGGAAACAAACGGACGACGATGGAGCGGCACTCGGATGTTATAGTTCGATTAATGCGCGGCGTTAAACGTTGGACGACGATCAACGAAAGCAGGCGGTTATTAAATGCGCAAGGAGATAGCGAGATATTTACCTTCAGAGAAGTGTAATTAATATCTGTTCGTGAAGAAAAAAAAACAACATTGATTTTACAGAAAACGAAACACAAAAGTGTTACATTTTTATATATAATCGTAAAATATATAATATTTTGTTGTAGTTTTGCAACTAGTACAAGTTTTTCACAATGCACGATGGCTTGTCAACTTTGAACAGTCAAAGCATAAGTATTGTATAAAGCGTTAGTTCGCTGGCAAAGATTATCAAATTATATTTTGATTATTAACCTTTTACAGATACCCTAGAAGTGACGTTGCTTATGGCATCGGTCCTATTTGATTGCGATCTTAATCATGAAATTGGTATTATATGATCATGGATCGACACAATAGTCTGGGTCGTGCTCTGATTATTTCATAACGATCGAAGAACGGATTTTCGGGCGGAACTGAATAAAATTACTGGTGGTTTATCGCCGCTTAATGGCTGTGTGCATAATAAGCGGAAGTGAATCGTGAATCGTGGTGTCGTACCGTGTGAGTATTACGCGGAACGTATGGCACGCGGGTTTTATAAAATCGGCCACTTCACGAGACCTATAACGTCGCTATATTGTCCTTTGTATGCGTAAGTCATAAAATAATGGACGGCGGACACGCGTGATTAATTTCTCCCACGGCGACAGAAATCGTCTAAAGCGGAAATGCATTTAGGAGCAATTTATCGCCGAATATATACGTGACACGTACTTACATAAACGTGACAAACGCGCTATTTGCATTCCACCGTTGCTTTCGTTCCCGTAAATTCTGCCGGCACCTGTGATAATTTATAAATCCGCGGAAATAACTTATTTTAACTGACGGTGCGCTCGTCAAAATTGTAACAGCGATGTAATTAAATTTATCGCGACGTTTATTACTTTGTAAATGCTGGTCCGTAAATAGCACCGCAATAATACAGTTTCTGAAAATGCAGAGAGATACAATTCAAATCTCATTTATATATATGTGTATATAATAAAAAATATATATATAATATATAAAAATAATATAAAAAATATTTTACCATTATTTGTTACAACGTAAAGCTTTTATCATTTTCTTCCAAATTAGCATATTCGTATTTAAATTTACGAGAATAGTTCTCTTCTTTCATCTCTTAAATATTAAATAAATTAAAATTATTAACGTATTTATATTATTTGATTTCCTTATAATAATGAATTATTCAAGATTTCCATATATATATATATATATACTTATGTACGTTGATGTATTTATGTATATCAACGTACATAAATCTTTCAATTGCAAATGGAAATCTTGAATAATATATATATATATATATATATATATATATAAGTATATAATATATATGTACTTATGTTAAATAATAAAGTCCTCCAAATAATACAGTTTTCATCACCGTGATTAAATAATATAATTATTTTGTAATGTCGAGGAGAAAAACATGTAGATGGCAATTGCA
Source organism: Solenopsis invicta (assembly GCF_016802725.1). Lineage (NCBI taxonomy): Eukaryota > Metazoa > Arthropoda > Insecta > Hymenoptera > Formicidae > Solenopsis > Solenopsis invicta. The sequence continues at coordinate 16,543,424 of NC_052673.1, forward strand.
TTAATGATCGAGTGAGAAAACGTAATCACGCGGTGACTAAAATGTCAAAGTAGTTTCTTATTTATAGGGCGAAATTAACGCTGCTCCGTTCTTAACAAAGTTGGCCGAGATACGGTCGATGAACGTCACCAAGCGAAACGATACGCTCGACCGGAGAACGCGAGCGCGACGCTGCTGCTCGATCTTGAGATTCAAAGCTGCAACATGCCGAGTGAACCCTAAAGTTCGCTCGCTGGAAACGGACGATAAAGCGGCGGCCGTTCTGGCAAGCAGCAGCGACGGGCTCCAATAATGATGCCCTATTATCAAGTAAATGATATCGAATCAATGCAACTTGTTTCAGGCATGCTATGCGTCAGAGCATCGGAAACGGAGGTCCGTGCCGAAGATGACGGGGTTAAGTAGATAAAGGGAGCAGGCCTGGCCACCATCGACGACGGACGATTCCCTCGGCTTCTCTCTTTCTCATCGCAGCGCACAATGCTCTGCCACCGCGCTCTTGTCGTTCTCTTCGCTGTCAACGTGCCAATCGGTGAGTGATTTTAACTCTGCCCTCCCCTTCCCTCAAGAAGTATTCTTTCGTATTGATTCAATAGAACTTTAAAAAAAAAAAATAACTAACTGAATAATGTCTAGAATGCTCCCTAAAAAACATATATGAGACATGTCATTTGCACTGAAAATTGACGTTGCTATTATGAATGTAAAGCTTGCAACAAAAGTGAGCAATGTCCAATCCCAAGCAAAAATAATAGGTCACGATGAAACATTAAAATGTATCATAACTGATTGCAAAGTAACTTTTAATAATCATTTTGACAGCCATTTTAATGTCATGATTACTTTTTTTCCATTTGAGATATGCGATCAATTATATAGACATTTCGTAAAAGATTTTATTTTTCAAAGTTTCGAATTAAATTTCAAAGATTTTGTAAAAGTATTGGCTGGATCTCATGTCTATATTCACACACTTCAACATTTAAAATTTATTTATTTCTTGTTAGTGAAATATAGAAATAGCTTTTAACGAGAAACGTCACGTCGTTCGCAAAATGCATTTATTATCGAGAATTCAATGCAGAACTAAGTAAATTGAGGTATGTACAATGTGCATGATTTGAGCAGCAAGCTTCTGTCACATATATCATTCCCGGTCCATTACATCGGATACGCTTATTGCGATTGACGCGGGAGTCGATACATTGCAAAAGGTGTCCAATACGAAATCTGTTGTGCCCGACAACGAGCAATAACGCAGATGCAACAAGGGCACGATGCCAGCGGTGCTCTGTGTATGCGCGGTTCGCAAAATAAATAAAGTGTAGCTCGAGTATGCCACTTCCCTGCGGAAGCGCGACGCCATCCACCGTCGAGCTGTCAGATTCTTGCCCGAATGTTTATCCGATAGCAGTAAATAGAGAGGAAGCGATTGCGTTTTTGCAAATATTTCATTCTACACGGCGTTACGATTTATTGCACACGAGGCTATTCTGCTTCAGTATACGACTCCTAAATATATATTGTCAAGCATTTATCAAACTTCTTAGTGACCTTTTCTTTTTAGCACGGACAAATAAGATTCTTGGATGATTAATAGAAATAATTCAATATGTTCTTTACGTAGACAAAAAAAAATAAATTTTACGTCTGGCATTAAAAACGAATTAATAATTAAATGATCGAGTAACAAATGAGCCTTTAACAGCCTCTTAAAAATTGATTTTTTATCACTGATTGTTCACATGCCGATATTTTTTATTTTAATTAAGTCTGTACTTGATTATTTGGTTCTGGATATAGAAATTCTATAACTACTGTCTGTTCTCTTTAAGAACCGTGATAAAAGCTTAATAGGTTGTGCACTGCCGAGTAATTGCTCTTTCCCTTTTTTTTTCACGATGAATGCACCGATTAACTGCTTGAATAATCGACTCGCTGCAATCAATTCAATTTAACCTCAGCCTTGTGCTCGATCTTGAAATAATTTCGCCAATAGGTACTGTGTATACCAGACTATACGCATCGATTGTCCAACTTTGAGCTATTGGATCATTACGTTAAAGCTAACTTGAATAATTCAAAACAATTGCAAAGCTCATAATTATACAAATAAACGTTTTGTTTCAAACTAAAATTAAGATTTATGTTTATTGCACAAGTGACACGACTTTAATTTACTTAAACTTTATCGCTATTTCTAATGCAATGAAAACACTATTCATAATAAAATTAATAATAGTAAAGAATGAATAAAATTAATATTTTGTTTAAATAAAACAATTTCTCAAGTATTTTCTAATAAAATAGAAATATTTTGTCCACACTATTTAGACTATCAATCAAATTATTAAAAAAACAAAAGAAAAATAGGTGATGTCGAATTTTGCTTATCTATTTCTCATTCTAAATGCACAGCGTAAAATAACTGAAAACGATCTGTTAATTGCTCGAAAGAGCATGCACAGGCACGAAATATTCAAAGTTCGAGTTTATTCGCAATTAACATGAGTTAGTAGTGAAATAATAAACGAACGCTCATCGCAAAGTCCGAACCGCGCGATGACAACATCTGGCGCGGATATCGTGATACTAAATACACGTATATCATACAAACGCGCGCGCACGGCATATCTCGAATGTTGCCGGCACCCAAAGTGCGTCAGAAACGCCACGGGCCTGGTCGCTGTCACTGATGTTTATTGGTACTGAGAGCATCCACCACACGTACTAAAATTAATGATAGCTTGTTTAGATTATGGTCCACGAACGTAGTTGGCCTCTGGCAATCTACTCATGTCACTTAACTCCAGCGAGCTTTCGAGGTACAAGGATATACGAGGGTCAATAATTGAGTTATTAAAAATACAGAGTTTTAGAGTGAGGAGAGCTTGAACTTCTTACATTAAAAATTTGCTTATTAAATTTGCGAAATAATTTATAAGTAACAAAAGATCAGAGTAAGTAGTTCAAACAAAGATATAGTCATACATTCTGAGTTTGTTCTAAACTTTTCTGAGCTACGACAAATTCAGGAGAAATTTTTACACAAGGCACTTTTTTGGTACGATAATAACAATATCAGTACATCTGTTGTCGTTATTTCAATTGGTATTAAACAACGACTTCTGTGCAACAACTTTCGTAAGCGAAGAAAAAATCGAGAAGACAGACTCGCGGCGATGCGGAGATAGAGTCGCTTAATTTGCGATCGACGGGATACACGTCCCCTATAATCCGTCCTGTGCAACGCCGACGACGTCCGATGCAGATGCAACGGAGGATCGGTGCCAAATACGTTATACGGGCCACGGGAAATGGGCACGTAGATCCCAGATATGGCGCGTCCTCCAGTACGGTATAGGTCGCTCCGGTCTGGTCAACTTCTGGCCCTGATGTTTATTCGGCGCGAGTGGAAGCGCCGACTGCGCTTGTCGTTCGAATTAATTTACCGCTTGCGGGCCTTCGGTCTCTTCACAGATATAGATAGCCAGATAAACAGATAAAGAGAAAGAGAGGAAGAAGGAGAGATAAGAGAGGAATGAGAAATAGAAGAGGAGACAGCCAAAATGTCGATGGTACCACTCGAGCTCAGTTAAAAAAGAATAAAAAATGTATATATTATACAATCACCGGAGGGTTGGCTAAAAACAAATTTTATCGCATTAGTTTTTCTAAAAATATCTCATCTATTTAAACTTATTTTTGGAAGAAATAAACGTAATCAAAAAAATAAATAAATCACTCCGTGACTTTAACCAGAATTTTTGTTTAACAATTTTTAGACGCACGTCTAAAAGTACGTCTTCCAAAAGTAAGTTTAAATAGATGAGATATTTTTTAGAAAAACCAACGCGATAAAATTTGCTAAATAGCTTTTTATCTAACAATTTTATTTGGTTTTCATATAAAAAGTTTGCATATTTTTCTGAAATAGTCCTCTATATATACACATATAGTCAAGCTTATTTCGCGCAGATATCGTCTTTTTTCTTTCCTTGAACAGACGTTGAAAAATTGAAGCGCATTGTCAAAAATTACTATCAAATTGGCCGTGCAATGTCGTATAAGACGATATCTTTGTCAACCGTAAGGAACACCGCCTCACGTCTACGCTATAAAGAAACCGGAGTGCCTTATCCACCAGTAGTGGTAAGACGCTACAAGTCGAGCGTTTCCAGATGCATCATGAAAAATGCACCACCCAAACGTGTCCGGGGCTGATGCAGGATTGGCGGGATGGACTCCGTTGGAGATTTGACTCGATAAATCGGATGAGCGGCCACTATCCGAAAGAGTGAAAGGAAGAAAAAGAAAAAAAAAGAGAACAAATGGTTTTGTCCGTCGGTGACCGGATAAGATTGTTTGTCTATACTGCGGATCACCGGCGAGATTCGCCGATTGTTCTACGGGACCCCGTCGGCTTCGCTTTTCCACCCCCTGACGTACCTTATCGGGCAAACAACGACCTTTCCGGCCAAATTGGTCGGTCCGACTCGGAATCGAGTAAAACGTGATTAATCGTTCGCCTCCTTTCGCGGGAATGTATCTGCCTCGCCAACCCTCCAGTGGTTATATAGCGATAAACGGATAACCGCGGTCCAGAACCCAATTGAGTCTTGGCCCGATATAGGCGATAGATCGTCGCGCGCATCGCCTTCGATCTTGGGGAGAAGGGAAGAGGAAAGTAATGAGAAAGACGGAAACGGAAGGAGACAGCGTAAGAAAAGGATTCGTTCGTTAGGTGTTAATTCGTTAAACTGATTTCTTTCCATCACTTATCCCATTTTCTCCTTGTGAAAGTTTAATCTTCAAAGCTTACATCTTTCTTATCATAATAAGTTAACCACGTAGAATTCATAATTTTTGGAATTAACTTGTGAAATGGCAGTCCAGCTATTAAAAAATAATTTTTATTTCCGTGCGGTACAAAAAATATATTTTTAAACTTTCTGTTTTTCTCTCGCGTAAATTCTTTTTATTAAATTTTTGGCGAAACAATACAGTTCCGATTTCACGAATATGGATATTTTTGAAATAAAAAAATGTCTCGTTGGATTTTTAAATTATATTTTACGTTTTAGAGAATTACAAAATTAAAAAAAATCATAAACTGTACCTGTATTATATTTTCATTAAAACCAATTCCAAAATTTTCTGTATACTCTTTTCAAACAATTGTAGTTTCTAATTTTTTATTGCCATTAAGGAGGAAACGTATAGCAAAAGAAAGCAAGGTTTAACGCATTTAATCCTTTCTAAACGACGAAGGCCTTTGAAAAACTACGGCTGCGTATTTCAAAGAACGGAAAAGTACCACTTCCTTTAATTACTCTGCTTGTGTGAGGTTCTAGGAAGAGAAATCCACCTGAAAATCATTATGCTGCTTCAAAGCCACTTCACATTACAAAACGGCTTTTAATTGCAAAGCGAATAAATTATTCGATTCAGCTCATCTTCCAACCTTATTGCTTTAATTATATCTACCGCAATCTTTATATATGAAAATAATGCAATTGTCAAATTGAAATAAACAGATAATTGTCTTCAAATTCGTTCACACAAAACTGTGCAATGTGTATATATATATATATATATATATGTATATATATAAAATGAAGTACAATAAATAAAAATTACATTAGAAACACGAAAAAATTTTGTATCGGCTTTGTTCTAAAAAAGGTTATGTATGTACAAGTTAATTTTTCCAATTTCGTTCTTTTTATTTTAAATGCGGAACGAGAATTTTATTTCAATGCTGCTATATATAGTTCAATTTAAAAAAAAAAACACAAAATTGAAAAAATTAACTTATACATACATAACCTTTTTTAGAACAAAGTTAATACAAAATTTTTTCGTGTTTTTAATGTGATTTTTATTTGTCGTATTTCATTTTTCCTCCATTCAGTAGAGTTGTATAAAAAGATCATGGATCAAGACCTAAATGGAATTATGTTATTCAAGATTTTGCGGAAAATAAAAAGAGATACAAGTTCTCTTATTGAAAGCAATCGAAAGATATCCTATCTCGCTTCGCACGACTCCGTCATTTTCAAGATAATGTTAATGTTTTTAGTGAATCGCTCCTGTATCACTTATTCTCCAGAATTTACGGGACCATCTTAATTCAAACGCAAAAACTGGTAACTGCTTCTGACAAATCTTCTCGTCAGTAAAAATTATACGAAATATTTTCTTCATCTCTTAAATTTCAGACATTAAATACATTAACCTTCCGGAAACTGAGTTACGAACTAAAATTCTGTCAAGGTAGAATCTATTTAAAATTAACTGACTTCCACTGTAGGGCAGACGGTTCTAATTTTCCAGTTAATTTTTAAAGAATTCGTAATTGAGTTCTCCCTCGTGGAAAAGTTTCGCTGATAAAAAGTTGACTCCCGAAATTTAAGAAATCTTTTACGTAAAAAAAAGAGAAAAAAAAACAAACAGAAACGTACACAACGCGTAAAACCCAATACGTAACTAGCTTTATTACATAAACGAGAATGGGGTGTTTGATTGTGTCTCGTATTTGGCTATGCCCTACTATCCGCTACAAGTTTACCCGTATTGTGACAACGTAGTGCATACACTACGAGGATGTTGCACAAGTTCACACGAACGGTTGACCTCGTAGAAGTTTACCCCATACCTGGTAGCGGTATTCCATTAACTTCTGTCAACGCCAAGCGCCACAGGCCCGTGTCCTGAATACGGCAATAAGTTAAAATCAAGCGTTTAGGCCCGCAACAAAGCTCCAGCCTTTTTTCCAGCATTTTTAGACTACTACTTTATTTTAAAAGTCTGCACGACTAAAGACACATTTCTTATTATTTTTACCATCGCAAGATTAAAGAAAAGTGTGACTAAAATTTTTCAACTTTCCTATTAATTATAAGTGGCTTAAATGTGTATCAGTTATAAAACACTATGCGTACGTTATTACTTCAATATAATTTGTTCTACCTGGCATTAAACGAGATGTAATAAAAAGTACAGAAAATAATCAGTTTTTGCGATTAATTGAAAAATTGTTTTTCAACTCGATATAAATTTGAGTTTATGTAAATTTGTCTAAAATTTTCCATGCTGATGTGAATTACATTTTTTTCTGTATATTTGTTCATTTCGGTCAAGTTGTTAAAAAAATCATAGCTACATATAGAATACAACGTGCTTCTTTTCGGAATGCAAGCGTATTAGAGTGCTACGAACATGTATGTACACGCGTGCACACTAGAGTGTGAGCTCATGACAGGATATCGGGATTTCGATTTGATCGTATTGCATTGCGAGAGAGCGCACAGCCGGGTCGCGTCACATCGCGGCGTGTCGCTAGTGGCAAGATTCGAAAGTAGATCGGGAAACGGCGAGGTAGGCGTGCGACAGACAGGCGAGGTAATACATACAATCTCCCTTGTTGTCTGGCATCGGGTTGCCGTCGATAGACGATCGGAAAAGACGGAGAGAATTGAGAGAGACAGAAAGAATGAGAGAAAGAGAGAGAGAGAGAGAGAGAGAAAGAAAGACAGAAAGAGAGGCGAAGATAGAAAGGAGAGCAAACGAGAGCAAAGTAGGGAAATACGGTGGAACCTAGGCAGGAGTCCTGAGGAGCTTTGAAAAGCGCGGCAGAGCCACCGGAAGTCTTATAAACAATCCCAGAAGCGCCGGCAGCCAAGACCGAACTATCCCCGATCTCGCGCAAAGAGGATCAATGAAGAACGGAATGCGTGTAAACAAGGGTGCACTGTTACGTGCTTGTGTGCGTGCACGCGCGCACATTTGTGTGTGTGTGCTTTGGTTAGAGATGGTCGTGCATCCGCGCTCTCTCGTCCACACGAACACAGCATACAAACCGCGGAGACGCGGAGACTACAGGATTGCATTTCTCCTGCAACATTCCTCTCGACGAATTCTCGCGTTAGTCCGCGGTAAAATTTGAGAATGGCGAAAAACTCGGGGGGTTATTGGCTTAGTTTTCGGGATAGTTAGATGAGTAGACGTGTAAAAGAGCCACGTTGATGAGAGTTATGGTCCGCTGCACGCTCTCCCTTCGCGGTAGCCGCAAAAAAATTTAGAAGCTCTCGTTCCATTTGATTATGCTTGCGTTTAATGCGTCACATCTCTCTCTCTTTCTCTCTCTCTCTCTCTCTCTTTCTCTCTCTGTTTTGATAAAATAATCGCTTGTCAATGCCTATGTGACGTGAATTGGGAATGAAAATTAATTAAATAGAAATGAAATTCAATTATAATAGAATGAAATTTAACAGGGTAAAATGGGGAATGGAGACGATTGACGTAAAAAAAAGTGATGCAAAAGGATTTGAATCTCTAAACATTTACAATACGTTTGCAATATCGCCACGTTTCTTATATATCTTTCGTTCCAGAATAGACATCTTCCGCTCTGATTTTCCAGCGAGTTTCCACGATCCACGACTGAAGCTACGCGAAACGTTCCATTCGTCCACATCGATCCGGGAGAGCTGTGGGCTGATATCGCGCCGCGCACAGAAAATCGACGACAAAAGCGGCAACCTGTTCGCTCGACCTCGGTCATGGAAAATATACGCGGTCCGTGGCGAGGATATCCTGTTCGGAAAATCCTTTTCAGAATCGCGTCCGTCTGCCATTGCTATGTATGACGCACAGACAGCTCGTCGGCATACCCATCTTGCATTATGCATCCCGTCATAATGCAACTCTTAGGGGTAGGGGATGGAAGAGGTGTGAGGGTGGTGGGGAGAGGAGAAAACGCGCGGTACGAGGGAAGGGTGCGAGTGCCAGATTCGTGAATTCCTTTTGCCTGTTTTGCAATATCCTTGCATGCACCGCACGACCCCCTACGATATCCTGCGCGCCGGGCGCGTATATATCTGCTTAACACATAATCCCGGCCCGCACCTATATACTTAGCATTGCGTTCACGTGCGATCGGAGAAACCGTTTCCACCTCGCTCGTTTTCTGATTATGAAATTATATCGCGCCCCTTGAGGATCGACGCCGCGCGATTAGGCAGAATCCCAGCGCCGCTACTTGGGAAGTGTATTCTGCCGATCGCTTCTGCACTCGACGGATCGATTACACCCGTTTGTTTGGAATAATTCCAACTACAAACAGTGTTTTAACAGTGGCTTTCTGTCAGCCTCTCATCGACCAAAAGTCCCGCTTAAAAGGCAGCCATTGTTTCAACGATAAAGAACTAATTAGTGTTTGCGAGATTTTTGCATGTCAAGTACCTATGAAATTAATTAAAAGCTAGTTAACAATTATTGACGGTTAGCGTGGATTCTATGGACTTGGGGGAAAAAAAATATTGCCACTTAAATAACCCGAAGGAATGATTGTTATTTTCCCCTATAACCGCGAGTTTCTTCTATAAAATCTAAAATAATATAAAGCAGATTCTCTTATACGCGCCGTAAATGCAGTTCTACCAGTCACGTTTTCTTCGTTTTCTTTTATCTCGGCTTAAACAAGAACGCAAACGATGGTCCGTGCGGAAGCTTAAACGATTCTCCCACGCTGTATTTAGACGGATAAGGGATCTCTCATCGGAGGAAAATGAGTGCCTCTCTCGAGAAAGTGAAACACAGTCCCGCCGAGCAGGAAAATAATAACGGAATAATAACGAGAGACCATCGCGCCTTTGATGAGAATTTTATCGCGTTACGAACGAAGCACTTTCTCGCTCGACGCTCGCTGCGTTCGAGCTCTTTAACATCAACAAGTTTTTATTAAAATTGACCAATCGTTTTCCTTTTTTCTTTATTTACCCCGCTATACTGCGGTTAACGTAAAGTATTTCTGCATAATTAAGGCGTTCTCTCTTTGAAAAAGCTATTTAACGATAAAAACACAGCATTGAGAAAATTACATTAACGATTTCAATCTTCAATGAAATTTCATCTGTTGTTCATCAGCTCGGTCTGCATTCATGCCGTTAAATAATTTTAATAAGATTCTAATAGGTATCCGAGAGAATTTCTAATGTAGAGCAATTAAGTATCTCTTCATTCGCTTATCGTAAGACTTTATGTGTGCAGATATAGACCTGCTAACGTGGCGAAACTTAAGACGTTCAAGAAACTTCCGACGTAGCGGAGAACTTCGATCACCCATTATTATGTGGGAATAGTACCAACAAAAGAGGACATGTTCATCAACCGGCTTCAAGAAGTTATAATGTTTGCCGTTGTGCAAGAATCTGCAAATCCAAGATTAGACAGTGGCCGGGATAAAAATTTTGTAATTGCAACGTACGTTCTCTCGATGTCAAAGTAATCTGCAATTGTAGAAAATAAAAACAACCTCCCCTACGCGAATTTTTTTCCCAACGAGAGATACTGTACACAAAATGTTCATAAAACGAAACTGAATATAAACTATGTGCACGCGCTGGCTCTATTGCGATCCGTTGCTATCTACTTGCGGTCCCGCAATTTGATCCCGAAAATATTGTCTCGTTATATGAAATATTTTATTGATTTTCACTTCGTCGCGTACTTCCGCTTTCAAAAACGGACTTGTCATCGCCGGCACGGTGAGTCGGCTGTATTTTTTCCGGGCACGATCAGGATCGGCGAAGCTAGGCGAAGCGAAACCGCGTAAAACGGCGGATACGCAAATATTGCGTTACACGGGAAAATACCCCGTGGAGATACGCTAAAGCCGAAACACAGGGGGGGGGAAAAAAAGATATTTTCCGCGACACAGCCACGCGATCCCACGGCATCTCGCTTTAAACCGATATGAGCTCGCGCTCGTGAAAAGCCCGAACGGAATCAATGAGACCGCGTTGTGGAAACGTCATGTGAAATTCTCAAAACGGAAGTTCGATCCCCGCAACAAGGAAAATAGCCGACCGCAAACATTGAAATTTCAACCGTTCGTAGACGTGCTTTTTCGGCGATTAGAAATAAAACCGTGATCCCGCAAAAATTTTGCGAAAAAAAATAGGGGCGAGCCATGTTTGTCAACTTGATAACATCCCGTGTTGTATGTATCAGCTTCAACTATTATGCATAATAAACTCTCTCTCTCTCTTTTTCTCTCTCTCTCTCTCTCTCTCTCTCTCTCTCTCCATGCACGCGAATGCGCATCAAAGTAAACCAGTAAAACTTTAAACACGAATGCGTGTTATGGAAATTATTTCTCAACGTTATACATAAAGCACCTTTGAAAACTCTATCAACGACATTATCCTGATTTATGCAATAATATTCAAACATGTACAGATCTACTCTCCCTGAATTTAACAAGGTATAAACGGTATTGTCTTTCGGAAATAACGACAAAGAGGAAAGAGGAGATACACGTGCACGACCGAGGGTCTCGGAACGCGGGCGAGCTCGCGTGGAATAACTGAAAGAGCGATTCCGTGGTAGAGGGATGTAACGTATGTAACACAATATGCGTGGTGTCGTCTGTGCCGGGCCATTTGTTCGGACGCGAGCCTCGGCGCGAGCAAGCCCGCGCATTCGACGCGACTCGCGCTATCAAAAGAGCGGACGAGCTCTGCGCCGGCGTTGATAACGGCTCGCCGCCGTTCATATTTTACGCCGCGCTCATCAATAATTCATGCCGTGAATAATGCGCCGCTGTTTCGCGTTACTTTATACCCGGGTCTCCTTCCCACCGTCCCCTCTCTGCCTTCCTTTCTTCCTACCTCCTCTTCTTCCCCTCCCTCCTCCCCTCCTCGTCTATCATCCAACGAGAGGGGTGCGAGAGTGTCCCGAGTGACTCGGGGTTGAGAGGTCGGGGTGCGCGCTGTATCCGTTCGGGACACTCTTATCTCCAGGTTTATCCACCGAAACGGAGACACGCTTCGGTCCGCTCGTTCGCGAGAAGCTAGCTCTGTGGCCAGTTCTTTTTTTTCGACTCTTTCTCGAGGAAGGTTTCCTCAGTCGGGACGACAGGGGAGAGTATCTATTCTCTGATAAACTCCAAGCATTTGCTCTTTCAATTTTCATTTCTCTAATGTAAGAGTGTATTAACGTATATCAAGTAGATTGTAATAATAAATAATTTTGAGAAAAATTTTTTTTTAGTGAAAAACACGTGTGTAATTGGAATAATATTTCAACAATCTTAATAATAATTATAGCTTTAATCAAAGTGACAATGATATATTTTATGTGAATCACATAAAATTGCCCAATTTCACTTGATTCTTAAAGAGTCAATTTTGTGAAATGAGCGATTAGATAAGAAGCGTATATTTTACTCCCCCGTTACAAAATCTTTCATATTTGATATCTATTGTTTCAGCTGTCTTGTTAATTATTTTTTCATTATGAATAATGAAACGCGAGAGTATAGAAATTTAAATTTCTTCCCGTCAAACATTTACTTACTTTTATATATGTATCCACTTTTCGTACGTTCATACAGTCAAAAAGGAACATTTCAAAAAATACATTGCATGTGCCATTGTTATTACTGCTCAGGTATTTCCCCATCCCAGAGAAAACGCAGCCCCCTTGCAAAGACAATACTCATTCCGACACATTCCACCCTCCTGTTCTCTCGCAACAGCCGTGCACGCATGCGGTTTGCTTTAACCTTTGCAATAACGCTCACTTGGTCACGTCATCGTTCGTCCCGTGAAAAATGGCGGCACCGTATTTCTGCCTTAACTGCATTCCCGCATTTTTCGGGACGGTCACATTTCCCGCGACATTTCTGTCTTTTGGTTCACTTTGCAAAATGGAGACACGTAGCTTCTTCGTCTTTGTTTCTTTTTTTCAATGGTCGCGTGTATTAGTTCTGCGCCTCGACTTTACGTAGACAATACTAAATAATGTCGGAATTAAATGTACTTAAACACAGTAATTATAAACAAATTTTGTTTAAATTCTTTTTTTTTACAAAAAAATTATATTTAAAGAAAATTTAAAGATTCTACAAAAATAGGAATAATTATTTTATTAGAAATCAATACTTTCTTAGCACATTTATAAGTATTAAAACCCTATTATGTATTTAAAAAGAAACTGCAAATCATTACAATTATTCGATATAAAAAGAATAAACTAATAATTTATGAAAAGGAACAGCTTTTCAGTTAAATTGTAAAGCTCGGCATTTGTTATCAGTTTAAGTCTTATTAAAAATGCAATTAACAACTGACAATATCATAATCGATGCAACCGGAGATGCACCGAAGAAGATATAAACCTATTTTAATGTAAATTTAAATTGTAAGTTGACAACGTCAAATACGAACCAGACAGTAGCTTCACTCATTCGCGATCTATATAACATTATTTATATCATCTAACACAAAATGGATATCGGTTACAATTATATTAAGTAATTATAATAAGTTTCACTAAAAGTTCAACTATTTTAAATGTAATAAAAGTACAATTTATTTACAATTTTCTCTTAAAAGTTACTAGACAACTATGATGTAAATTAAATTCAAGATTGAAATAGAATGTCTCTGAATTACTCATATTTTTTTCAATTTTTAAACTCTTTTAAAATCATTCTTTCTTAGCTTAAAAAATTTTATTACATTACATGCTATTTCCACTATCGTTTTTTTTTTGCTGAGACATTAATTTTTCTTTCACCCAAACTCAAATAGAAAATCTTTTTATACAATACAGAACAAGATATCGTCCCTTAATGCTCTTAGTCTCATTCTAATTTCATCCTTGATATTTTTTCCAATACAAATGTCAAATGCAATTTCAGTCTCGCAAAGAATCTGATATATATACAGAAAGGATTAATTACTATTATTAAAAAGACATTCGGTTTAATTTTACCTCTTTATGATTTGTTAAAATTAAATAATACATCTAGCATATCGCAGGTTTTTAAAAGTAAATGTGTCTCCTTTCATATCGAGACGGTTACCGTGGAATATCGATGCGAACAATTTCTAGTAACATATTCGTCATCCGCTACTCCGTGGGCCTGATTTGAATTCCCAGATCGATGAATAATGGATTTATGATTTATCCGCTTGTTACGTAATGCAAAAGATATGTACTTATCCTACCGTACCGTGTCGTTCCCTTTACATTTATCTCTCATTCCATTTAAATTTCTTGAGATATTTCCGACCAGATAACATAGGAAATAAAGTTTTTCTAGCATATTACATTTGCAAAAAGAAAAACTAATTTCATAATACTATTTATAATTGATTTTCTCTTATTGCTAGTGTACAGTATGACCAAATATATTTCATCACTGCGTTTTTGTAAAATTCTAGTTTCATAAATACATTAATGTTTAACTGAAAATGAAATTTAAAGATTAAACACTTCCACTTCGCACATCGTAAAAGATTAAAACCCATTTCCCAAATCTCACGAAAATTAAATTTTATTTTGTTCTTCCCAATTGGGTAATGCGTTGGATGTTTTGAAAGGACGAACAATCGTTTCTGTCCGTCAAATAAATATTTTCGGCGATGGAACGGACTTATCGGCTAAAAACTGGGAACGAGGGGACGGTCGCTTAACCCCGCCTGATCGCTTCTCGCGCGCTTTATCCTCTCTTCGTTTCTCTAAACCTCTCAAGCTGTCTTCGTGGAAGACGTTTCGCCGGGAATCCCCACAGCGATGTGATCTAGCTCGTGCATCAGGCCGCAGATAGATAGATAGAGAAAGAGAGAAAGAAAGCGAGAGAGAGAGAGAGAAATGAGGAAGAAAGAGAAAGAGAGAGCGAGTCGGCTTGGTTCCTCGATACGACAACTCGATGTTCCGTGTCAAATTAGCGAAAAAGTAGTGGCATTTTGTCCCGCGGGAGGAACCGCTTCGCGCAACACGCTGCAATCGTGTAAGGGACGGTGGGATTTAAGAGATATCCTACACCGGCTCCCAGCTCCCCGTAATTCAAGTTCATATATTGGACGGTTCCCTGTCGCGGATCAATGCGACGTTCCCCGCGGGGATGTATCCTTGCCAACTTGTTCCGCGGTGCCCTGGATACGATCAGGTGAAAAAATTGGATCGCGAAAGTTTCCTTGGTCAACTGAAGATAATTTAATGCTATTTTTAGTTCATCATCATAACTGCGGATCGTTAAAATTATTATTTCCGTTTCATTAGTTAATAAATAAAAATAACCTAGCAATCCGTAATTCGACGTGAAAGGTATGAAGCAATGTTCCAATGCAACATTTTCTCATCTTTTTGTTAATCTTCGGCAATTGCTTGCAAAAAAATTTAATAGGAATAATTTAAAGTAATTTGAAGAATAATGCACAACCATATTTTTTTTTCAAAAGAATAGAATATAAATTATTTCTTAAGCATAAGTTTTTTAATGAGCTTTTTACGAGCGACCTTTTATCTGAATCAAGAATTATGCCCCGTTGAATCATTATCCTCAAAAGAAAGGAGAAAGCAGATGCATGCAAGCGGCGCGGGGAAATTTTATCTGGCAGGCTAATTGCAATAGAATTACGTTGATATCCGTCTTTAAAGTGTAGCTTTAGAGATCGGCGCCCATCTCGTTGGACGGCCCGGATCTTCACTCTTTCTACTTCGTATTACGTAGTCATGAGCCCGTTGCGCAAAATTCGCACCTTTGCATTCAAAGCGAGTCTGACAATGCAAGCGTGCAGCTTGAATCGAATCGCGAGAGGGACTTTAGAACATCGAGATAGCTCGTTTTCACTATTCGATCAGTAAAAATACATTGATCCATCATTGATTATTGAGTGAGTGAGTGAGTGAGTGAGTGAGTGAGTGAGAGAGAGAGAGAGAGAGAGAGGGGGAGAGAGAGAATATTCAAAGAAACTTACGCATGTACAACATGCAGCTCCAAAAATTTCATGTCACATGCCACGCTTTACCTGAGAATATATCGTCACCTTGTAAGAAGCACATATCCCTTCGCTTCTTCTCTAACTCGATATATCGAGAAGCGAGGGACGTCATCTCGAATTTTGAGAGCTCGTCGATGGCTCTGGCTGAGTGACGTCAAAGAGATCAAGAGAGAGAGAGAGAATTAATATTTATTACTGGGAGACAAGTGTCGTCTCAGAATAAAAAGAAACACGACAAGTAACAAATAAGTTAACAAAAAATATATAATTATAATAAAAGAAATAAAAATAAACTATAAGATAGCAAAAGCGGAAAACGACGAGAGATACAATCAAAATTTTAGGTCAAGATCATGCCAGATTATTTGGATCACATTTCTGAGATTACATTCGCGTTTTTGAAAAAAAAAAAAACAGAAAAAATCGAGATAAGAAATACGGCCTCTCGAAGATACAACAAGCTGCTTTCGGGCTCTTCCGATTCGTTTGCGTACGTATTACAGCGGTAAGAAGCACTTGATTTTGCTGTGTGTACCAAAGCAGCTCATCGACAACGAAGAAGGTATCGAAAACCGAGACAACAGCCGAGACCTCATCAGCATCTTCGACGCAGGGAGGAAATCACGATGAGAATAGAAAACAACGAAAGGGAGCGATGCGAAAAGTGCGCGCGACTCCTGGGAGGACAGAAGAAAGGATTACAGACGAAAAGAAGATAAGGATAGCAAGCTGGCAGACGGAAAAATACACGGAAATGGTTGTACCGGGTGAAAATATACCAGGGAAAAACTTGGTTGAATGTAGCTGACGCGGTGATATTGCGGACGCGTACCTAAATTAAGGTTGTTTCGTTAAATAAGTATTGGTTGAAATTAGTTGGAGCTCATTCAACTGAAGTGCCTCCTCTCTCTTTTTCAGATTCGTTATTAAGATTGCAGTTGCTAGATATCTTGACGTTGACACATTTTATATTTACTTGATTGACTATTACACTGGTACATGATATAACGTTGATATAAATAAGATAATAGACTTGAATATAAACAACGTACGTTCTAAAAAAAACAATTGTACACACGACTGCATATACAAGAAGCGATTGCACGCACACGTGTGTTCTTGCATAAATTAATTAAATATACAATTAAACATATTATTAGTAATAACAAGTAAATGATAGGTTACTCACCCTCCGCCGTCCCTCATGGTCGCCCGACACCACCCAGGCCGGCTTCTCATCTCGGAATCCTACGTGGTTGCTTTGAGCTGCTTCCCCATGGCACTCACAGACACACACACACACACACACACGCGCACGCGCGCGCGTACGTTAATTGCCGAAACGCAGCGAATATAGAACTAATTACGCGGACCAACATTTCCCGATTAAAGGTGTCGCGATTCACGACCGCCTTGCTCTCGTCTCGTCTCCGTAGCGTTCCGTTGGTCATAAAAAATTTCAATGGGAACTTCTGCATTCCGATTCACCGCGCGCGACACGCTAGGGTTAGGAATGCCGAATCGAGGAATGCCGGTCGACCCTTGCTTTCCGTGCATGCAATATTTAACGCGAACGCGCATCTTTATGGATAATCCCACTCAAATGCGTGTTTTGTTCAAACGCACCCGTGTACAGATCAGAGATTGAGATTCCTTTTTGCACGCGTTGAATGCGCGGCAACGCGCGCATGGAAAGCAAGGTTAACTGTGCGACGCGACGCGATGCGATGCGACGTGACGATTCGTCCGGAATTACAGAGAGGCCAAGGACAGTGATACAGCATTCAGTACATAACACAATTTTCGATCGCGCGAATTCCGCGAAACGGACGTTTTAATAACAAAAGATCGATCGCAAGTTGTTGTTGCTCGAGTACGCGACTCGCTCCGCGCACTTTTCAACGATCTGAAGTTGGCGGACGAAATGAAGTTGGCTGCGGGCGCTTCAATCGGTGCGCGCCGTGCGCGGTAAAAATTTAAATCGTTCAATGCGGTGTATCTTACGTACGTATATAAGCACGTAGTAATTATATGCTTTAAACCAAGTTTGGTCAATAAAAAGTCTGCAGCCAAAAGTCGACAAAAATATATATTGTAGTTGCGGAGATCTCGTAATAAAACGTTTATTCGTTTAATTAAAAATATTAGTTTCATTCTGAGTAACATAAGGTACATTTCGATATTGTTAAAGTGCTATGGCGATATTTGTAGACGCTGTTACTTGGATTGCATGTCAATTTGTGAAAGCGCCAATTTTTAAGCTTGTTTTCATTTTTGAAGAGCTTCGTTGGGAATGAATGCAGTGAAGTTTACACGTTGCAGTTTTTACGCGCGATCGAATCTTACAACCCCCATTGCCATCTACCGTTTCTTCTGAAACCTCTTCTCTCTCTTTTTTTTCCTCTAAAAGCTATACGCAGAGAAATCTCTTTAATGCTTTGCTTCGCCCGCTGCGCCGATTACGTCTTTACGGTTATTTTTCTTTATGAGCGATCAAAGTAAATCGAGGAGCGCGAAGCAGCGAGAAAGAGAGAAAGAGAGAAAGAGAGAAAGAGAGGAATTAAAGAAGGTGGCGGCTAGGGAAAAAAGGAGGATAAAACGAAGTAAAGGAAAAGGCTGAGGTGGACGGGAATGATGCGTGAAAAAGAGCGAGAGACATAAAAAGCGCGCGCGGAAAAGCGGATTCGAAAGATGCGGAAAGAAGCAAATGAGAGAAAAAAATAAAAGGAAAAGGTCGAGAAAAGAGTAGACTCGTGAAAGATGCGACTGAGGACGTCAAGGGAAAGAAATGAAAGGGGATCGAGAGGAACTCGAGAACAAGGCAAAGGAAATTACAAAACCAAACTCGAAAACGAGCGGAAGGAAAAAAAAAGGGGGACGGAAGAATGTAAAAAGAGAGCGAAAAATAAGAAACAGGAATAGTTGAACGTTGAGTTGGATAACAAAAACGAAAATCGGAGGATCGCGAGAAATACGTAGCAATGTAGAGCGAGGAAAAAGAGAAATTGGAAAGGGGAAATGAGCAGGATCGCCGCTATTGGCGAAAGTGTACAAGGGCAAGAATTTCGAATGGTGGAAAGGATCCCGATGGCAACGGAACCGGAGACATAAGATAGAAAAAGAAGGAAAGAAGGAAAGAAGAGGAGCGTGACGTGGGATTCGGTCAGGTGCCTTGACACGTCCGGAGACATTCGTGGCAAAGACTGTGGATTCGGGAGCCGCTGTTTGCTCACGCCCAATCAAGAGTTGGACTCTTCTTCCACTGCACGTGAGTGACGCGTGTACGTGTAGTTTTAAATACGTGTGGGGACGTACCGAGGACTACCTTCGTGCGATTGCTTCTCTGGCCGCCATCTAATCCCCGGACCTGCTCCGATTCCAACTACTCTACGTGGACATTCCCGTGAGACATACGCGAGCATGTCTGCGATTACCTGCCCGACGCGAGATTAGCCTGTTAATCGAACTTACGTACGTCTGACAAAATCAACTCCCCGAATCTGTTGAAACGAGAAAGCACTGAGCCTCGCGACACCCTACTCACTTTCAGCTTATCTAAAAAGTCTGCACGCGATAAGATCTAAGATTTTACTTTTTAATGCTCTACAACGTGAAAAGAAGATATTGAACGTAGGTTTCTTATCTCTTGATCCCTTCTACTATCCCGTTCCCACGAAGATATCACGACGGTTTTGTTCCATTTTCAACCATAGTCACATATAAACTCTAAAATTTTATCTTTTATTAATAATTCATGTTATGGAAATACGCGTTATATAAATTGTAAAATCAATCCTTTGCTTTTTATCTATTTTATCTTTTTATCTGATTTTTATTACATTCTCTCCCTTACAACAATTTAATAATAAAAATTACCTTCTGAGAATAATAAAAAACCAACGTAAAAGATTACTTTATTTTTATTTTTGTGCTTTAAAAAAAATTTATGCATTTAATCCTTTCGAGATTCCAGATACACATGTGTACCATCAGTTGATGGTGCCGTCTTGAAAAGGTTAATTGAAATTTACATGGATTGTAGAAAATAGTGGTTAATTTATTTTCTGTTTTTACTGAAATAATTATCTATTCTTTGTCAATTGTTAATTGATAAAATCGATTATGGCATGGTTTGATGTATTTTTATTTTATTATTAATATAACTTGGAAATCACAGCGATATAGAGAAGCGATTCATAGAGAAAAAATGTAATTATATAATAGCAACACAATTTTATAATGTTGGATAAAAAATAGTAAAGGCACTTTTTGTGACAGATGTAAAATTAATTTTCGTGAACAGAAATTAAACAAAGTAAAAAACCTCCTGTAAAGTTTGCAAGGCTGGACATTTAGAAATCAAGGCGATTATTTAGGAGGAAGAATTGGAGGAATTTGCAGAAAAACAGAATTCGAAGTAAAATACACGGTTGCGAGAATCGCTGCGAGAACAGCCGGCATTCTGCTCTCCTTAACCGGCTATACATAACTTATGTTTGCGGTGTTATATCTCTCAACCGGGCTGTACCGGTTGGTACATCGTATAATTTCATCTCGCGTGCCGACGTGTTGGGGAAGAAACACGTGTAGGCGAGCGTTCAGACACGGCGGGGATCCAGCGTAAAATGAATGTAAGACATACAGGGAAGATTTTCACGCGAATTCCACCGCGTACATAAATTTTCTCTTTTCCAAAATTATTAATAAACGCGTGTCTTGCCTGTATTACGTATTTATCACTCTCGCACAAAACGAGGAATTTGTCGGCTAAAGGTAATATTGAGTGAGTGCAAAGGTTTCGAGTGGGCTTTAAATAGTTATTGTAATCAACGTTTGTTTTAATAACGATAGACGATCCAATCTGTCAACGTTTAATTTATCAACTCCTTCTGTCCAAAATTCGTGGATTTGTAGTCATTAAATTGCGCATGTTATCATCATCAACACCAGAAGACCGTACAGAGCGTGATTTGTCTTTGAAATTGAAATAAACCTCGTTTAAATTTAACGAACCATCTTTCGGATTGGAATTGACATAGCATTTTCTTTGAATACGTCACGCGTTATTTGTTATCCAAATATTTATTTCTCTCCGAAATTCATATATTATTGTTACACGCACGTAAAGTTTTTCTTCGTTCGTTTTTACTTTTATTTAAAAATATCATAATACCTCACTCGAATTTAGCGATTTTCTTTTCTAAATGATAACTGATACGAGTGTTGCTTTTTTAATAATATATAATGTAATATATTAACATATCTTTTAATAAAAAATGTTGATTACGCAACATCTATTGAAAACCTATCAAACTAATATATTAAATTGCTCAACTTGTAAAGAATAAATGGCGCATGAATAAAGTTTCGAAGATTGACTCTTAACGTTTAATTTCAATACGCAACACTTTTAACAACGTTGAGTCTTCCGGCGTGTGGGAAGAACATTCAGCGTGCGAACACGCAGCACGATTGAAAATCACATTCGAGACACAAGGGATACCGGTTCCTGAGGAAAGCGAGGGAAGTTTGCTTTTCGTCGAATTTCCGCTGTCGAGACTGATTCCTCGGCGGGCCACGTCCGTCCGGCTAGACGTCCTCGAAAAGGAAACGGACGTATACGTAATTTCAATGACCATCCGTCGCGCTCGACCGCTAATTTCAGCTGCGCGAGGAATTCCTCCGTCCCTCGGGCACGCCTTAGTACATTGCTTCACGTGCTCAAAGAAAAACAGGAGAGAATTTCTCGAAGAAATTAAGTCCGAGTAAATTAAGTCGAGAATTCTCCAGTTAATAAATCACGGCCTCTCGCTCGAATTCATTTCGAGCAAAACGAAACATTAAAGTATTCTGTCAGTACGCAGTCTATCCAAATATTTAGATAAGTCAAGATAAAGAAAATTTGTAAATCGAGATAAAAGCGACTTTTGAAATGTTAATTTCTGCAATCGTGCAATCGTTGCCAACACCAACGTAAAGCATTAATAAATATCGAATCTTCCATAATTATTAAAAATTTGTGGGGAAAATTACATCGAGAGTCGTTAATAATAGATATCCATTAGCCGCGGTGCTCATTCATTGTGACCGACGCGACGCTAATCTTTTTTCATTACTCGACTACTATTAACTCTTTCAGGCAAATACCATTTATACCCATTGAAACCCGATAAACATAATTTTCTCGGAACGAGGCGATTGGAACGGCGGCGCATAAAACATCGCGATAAAACATCGTGGCACATTAAACCTGTAACGAAATATCACCGGATGGTCAATGCGATCGGTGCGACGGCAATTAACTTTCATGTATTGATACATGGTTCGCGGTACTTATTTTAGCAAATATTCCTCGGGCGGTCGCGCTTTTGCGTCAATGCGGATTCGCTCGAAATCGCGCATGTTGAGAAAGGAAGGTGACAGCCGAGCGCGGTAAAGCGAGATAAACGAATGGAGAATAATCGATTCGCCGATCCGCGGGGGATATAAAATAAATTGTGTAAATATTAGCTCCCGCAAGTGGTTATGGAAAATATTTTTAATCGTTTTGAGAAACGAAGAAAAACGAAGCCAGCCGGTCGGCCAGCGGACACTTCGTTTCGCGAATATTGATATTCCTCGCTCTCACCATCCTAGGAAAACACTCTAGCACGCATTTGTTGAGAAAATATAGCGGTCGCAGAATCGTTAATACCATGTATCCGAACTTCACGTTATTACGACGAGAAGACGTTTTTACTTTTAATACGTGTAACGCGACGTTTCCAATATCTGCCAGCGTATAAAAAAGTTTGTTGTGTAAAAAAAGAAACATTTGTAGGTCACGAAATATTGAGAATCGGCTCGAAAAGAGTTTTAACGTTTAGATAAATTACTAAATGTCTTTTAATGATAATTGTCAATGATGATGAAAAGTGAAAAAATGATTCCGGATTTTCCGCGATTAAAATATAGCGATTAAAAATAAGGTTTTGATTCATGTCAATGTATTTTGATGTAGACAAATTAATTCGGGAAATACATATAAACATATATGTCATTGTTTTTGATTAATTTAATTTGATTCGGTAGCAATATTTGTGCAGCGAAATTCGATTATATTGATCAGATCTTGATTTAAACGAGATATGACTTGTTGACGTAATGAATCGTGCGAATCCATATAAATTCGTCAATTCGTTCGAATTCAAATAAACAGGCGGGCACAATGATCTCGCGAATTAATATTAATCGTTCATCCGCAATCACCGCTTAAGCATTTCTGCATGGATTTGTTACACTCGATGACTTCATTTACGATTGAATTGCTGATAATAACTGATTTTGAAAGAATATTATATGTATATATAATCTATCAAAAATAGTGAAGTGTGAAGCGAAGTGAAGATTATATAAATAACCATTTCGAAACAAAAATTTATTTTTCTGCTACAAGTAATTAAATCTTGCACTTCTTGAAACAAAAAATTTAAAAACATAAAAATTTAAACATAAACATTTAATTCTAACTTGCTGCTGGAGAAATGCTGCAAGATAAATAATTTTTTAGACACATCTTCCGTTGAAGTTTTCTTTGTAGGGAAACGCAACCCGGATACGAGTGACGTTCTCCCGCAGCTCCATATCGTCAAGCTCTCGCTCATTAACGTAAATGGCAATGGTCAGCTCTACGACCCTTGATTCACGACCCGTTCCCATTCGCGACGGGCGAGTCTGTTTTCTGGGATCGCGGCAGTAGTGGTACTCACGGGAGAGCAGTCGCGTGAAGTAGTATGAGCAAGGCGACAGCGAAGAGAAGTGGAGAAACGTTTGAAGAAGGATCGGAGCCCATCGGAGCGATAGTGTTGGCGGCGATAGTCCGGAATCCTCGTGGGAGACGTCGAATAACACGTTACTTGCTCACGACTCCTTATACCCGGGGACACCCTCTCTTGACCCTTCCTTCGTGCAAGCCCCTCTATCCACTCTCTCATCCGACGTTCTCCGCGTTTATACGACGGTCAGTCGATAGACATTTTCTGCTATCACTTCTCTCGCTCTCGCTTCCGGCGACAATTATTACATTTCTGCGACCGATGATTAGAATAATATTCACTTATGCAATCTTCAGTTTTACAGCTTTTTTAAGAATCTATGGGAGTAGGAATTTGGAATTCATCACAGGATGAATATGAATTTGTCTTTAGTGTAACTAAGAAATGTTAAAAATTTTTAATGCTGTATACTTTATAAAAAAAAAAAAAAAAAATAATTTCTTTCTTTTTCTCTCTTGTTAATGTATTAAATACGAATTAATTTTTAGTTTCTAATTTGATAATTAATAAATTGCTTCATCAAAAAAATAATTGATATGTAAATTTAATAAATAAGTCATAACACTCGAAACAACTAATTATGTAGTCAATTAACAAGTGGGCACTTTGAAGATTAATTCTCTATATACGACAAATAAAGAAAAAGTATGTCAATCATCAGGCCCGCAGGGAGTTAAAAGCGTGCTTGATCGAAGAGATATTCCGTGGAATAAAGGATCCGATGACAAACAACAAAAAGCGACAATCACAACGACCCACATGTAACAATATAACGTTTTTGCTCCCTTTCGAATGTAACCGGCTAACGGTTAACACACGCTTACACATCGCTCTGCGCGCGCCCTGCTCCTCGTCTGCGATTCTCGTCCTCTATCAGATTTTTCATTCGCGTCACGCGCACGCTATCCAGGTTGAAAAGTTTTATCCGCGCTTTTAGCGACGATCGCGGACAGACGGATTTAGAGGCGGCTGCGGCGGCGGCAGCGGCGGCGGCGAACGCGGTGACGAGGTATTTTCAATTCGGACGGCTCCACGTTAGCTGGCGCCGTGCCGCACCGCTTGAACGGACAAAGGGTCCAGGAACAGTTGATTGGTTGTTCCGTCTTTCTTGTCAGAGTTGCGATACCGCGTGACAGATCCGACCAACCAATCTGTTTCGAAATGTACAGCAACGCCAACGATTCCAACGTGTTTTCCGCGTTGCAAAAGCGTGCAATCCGTTGGGGTGTGTTTAAAGGCATCCGTTCACCCCTCGTTTCTCTGTCTCCTCCCGTTCCTCTCTTCCCTCCCCCCCCCCAGATGTTCCCTTTTAGCTCCTCTCTCCCTGTCTCTCCCTTTCTCTGTATCTTGCCTGAATTTTTCTTCTGTTTTTTTCCCTTTTCCAGCGACAGCTCATTTTACCATCGCCACGTTAAAAAGCGTTTCACGTACGTAAGCTTATATAATTGGACGACACGAGATTCGTGCGACCGGATTAAATTTTAAGCTCTCCCCATCGGTGGATTTTCAAAATTTCGTCGTATCGCGGCAACCATTATCATTCTCGCGTGCGAGCATGAAACGGCTCGCAAAAATCTTCGGCGAGATTACGGTTAAAAATGTATTTTCCATTTTTGTTCGTGCGCAAGTGTCAATACGAGTCGACGTACGAGAAAAATAATTTTGGGATGTCATGGGCGCGCGTGGGGGAAAAAAAATGTTTGCGAGTTTCAGGTCGTAAGTTAAAAAAATGTGGAAAATCCATTATTTTCACGCTGGAGCAAATAAACTCTACTCTCTTTTTTTTCTTATTTCCAAAGTATGTTATCCCAAATTGGGTTCGTACGCTTCAATTCGTAGTTCGTTTCGGGCGCTAATTTCTTTTTTCATTCCGACACTCTCCAAATTACGCCCTATCGATCGCTCTTGTCCCATTTTACATTTATTTGCCCGTATCAAACATCACCGCTCGTGAAATCAAAACGTCGAAAAAGACTATTGCTGTAAATGACACTCGGAAATTAACCAAGCGCCGTCCCGTTCTATTGCCTGTTAAATTAGCAACTTCAACAAATATCGCAGCTAACGGATTCTCTCTTGCCCCTCTTTGCCTTCCACCTGCTATAAAATAATACAAAAGCGATTGCTCTCCGAGAGTCATAAATTAATTCCCGTATGAATTGCCGCGCGCTCATTCACAGACGATTGCGGAAACGTAATGACTAACGTTTTATGAACTTTTGACGCGATAATACGTGTATCGAGGACATTGATTGTTACAGCGATCGCGAAAAGTGTCAGTAATATCCTTTATTTCTGCGTTAGACACATTTTGGATGCATCGTATTTATATTATATATTGCCGCGTAATTGTTGATTTGAAGGAGAATTGGCGGTAAAGTGGAAGATATTATTTCGTTGCGCAAACACGATTAACAATTCGTTAAACTGGTGACGATTGTAGCGATTTATACAATTAGTCTAGTTTATAAGTCGGGAAATTATTCGTGTTTACAGCCTGTAAACGCAAAATTAATATTTCATCGTGTAAACTTGCAAAACTCTCGCGTTTCTAGCGGTGGGAAATTTCTGTTCTGATTAAAACCCCATTAAAGAATAAAGATAGATCTCGCCGCGAGCAATTTCGAGTATTTACAAAAGAAGCCGTACGCTTGTCAACACGTTTCTATCTTGCGATAATGCGAGGAGGCTTTAATTTAACGGCCGTGGTCGTCGAGAGAAACGAAGTAATAATGCAATGGCACATTCCAAGAAACAGGTCGGGCACAATCGGGTAGAATGGAGCTCGCGACCCAGTTACTTCATCTACTCCGTTCTTGTTCGAGAAAATAAACTTTCTCCGAGTTCACTCTCCCTAGCGGAGCAATATTAAATTGCAAATGCAGATATTCGTAAGTATTGACTCGAAATTGTTATGTTTAAATGTTCTTCTACTTTCTAATCAAATTCCGTTTCGCAAACTGGACCGGAAAGTTTTGTACAAAGTGGAAACTTACCAAGAAATGTACCAAGAAAATAAATGTTTTAGCCAATTTTAATATAATTTTAATATAATGTCTTTTTTATATCTTGATACCGTAAATATATTTTTGATGAAAATAATTTTAAACATACAACTATAAGCATACGTTATCACGATGAACTGGAAATATTTGTAAGACTGATGATCAGAAATGATCTCACACAGGAACGTGTTCCGTCAGTAAGTCACGCAACGCCCTGCAGAATGGATACGAATGTGAAGCGCGAGCGCACGAGAAATCGTCCGAGGAAGCAAAAAGCTTTATTCAGCGCCAACACGAAAAGGTTAAATGCGAACACACACCTCGGACTACGAGGCTCGATCGCAAGAAGTTAAACGAGAGTACATAGCAATAAAAGCGGAGAGTTAATTCTCAGCTAAGGCCACGATGCAGCTCAATAAACGGCTCATTTGCTCCGACTTATTTCCTTTCGGCCGACGAGAGCACATCTCGCGCAGTTACAGGCGATCAATCATACAGCTCACCAGACATCATTATTGATTAATGACCGATAACGACTGCGTTAAAATTTACATTACAATTGATTGTTGCAATTCAATAGAATGTTAAATATTTGTAAAAGTCAAATTAAATCTTGCTAAAAATTGATCTCCAAATTAGCTGAGAGGTATAAGTAGCGACAATGTGGTTTACAAAATAATCTCTTAAGAGACCATTTTAATTTGCATACTCGCAATCTTGGTGAGCTTTTCAAGATTATGTATAACGCTTTAATTTACATGCGTTCACATGTAGTGAATAATAAAATTAGCAATTAGAATAATCCTCACAATAATTGCATTTAAAATTTAATTAGATAAATAAGTTATAAAAACAATCGGCATTAAGATTAATTTATAACGCGGGGCTAATTGACAGAAACGTGTCCTACCATTAAAATGTATATATAGTCAATTACGGATTGGAAGTAATTCGCAATGTTGCGCGAATTTCTGCTAAACAGCGACGCTTGGACGGGACATTTTGATCCAAAGCCGGCGTTAAATTCGGCCAAAAGAGAGCGCGGCAAAACCAGCTCTGCGCCACCTCCACCTCTCGGTCTTAATTGCGAAAATACACCGCGTTTAAATCCCTCCCCTCCTTCCCGCAGATAGCAAGAAATCTAGAGGCGAAAACAACGCGGCAATAAACGCGAGGGCGTATTCTCGACAGCAACGATTGTAGCTCACTGAGGGGTGCTTAAATTTCTCTTCTTCTTCTTCTTCTTCTTCTTTTCGACTTTTCGCGAGGCAAAAATTTAGAATAAATTTGTTTCTGGAAACAATGGAAGAGTAATAATCTTTAAATTGTAAAAATATAAATATTTGTAAGAGAGAATACTGAAAATTTGTCATTATTCGTTTGATCTCAAGGTGAGCGTTTCGCCAACTGATCGTAATAATTTGAAACTAGGTTGCTGCGAGCCGCGCGGCGAATACGCATCTTCGCTCGCATCTTCGCTAGAACAGAAATCTCGTCGATATTGAAGCTCCTCGGTCCCGAATTGGCGCGATGCCAGCTCGGAATCCGCGCTACGGCGAACACACGCGCGCCCGACGGGTGGTCGAGTGCACGCTCGTAAGGGAGACGACATTAACCCCGAAAAGAGACCTTTACGACGCCTAGGCATCCTACGCCCGTCCATTATTTCACGACTTTCCGGTCGCGCCACAGATAATCGCGTTAACAATTACGTGCCGGCTCCGCTGCGAGTTATCTAAATTGATTAGGGGAGTAATTGCATTTACCCTCGGGTCTCCGCGACGAATTAAAGGAGAGATAAGGGTGGGACAAGGGGAAGGGGGAGGAGAACGTAGCGAACAAGTGCGTTTTCCTAATCCGCGATGTGCACACGTTTGTCGTATGAATTCGCAGTTTGCACTTGGTACGAATCGTCCAATGAATTGCGTTAATCCTTATTCGGACGACTTCCCTTTCTCGAACAAATGCGTCCGTGATAAAAATTCGAATATCACCATGCTTTATAGCGCATTGCGATCGTATACTTTATCCCCGATGAAGTTGCATTCTATCACGGCACCTTAAAGGATGTTTTCGAATGGATGATAATATCGGTGACGGTACGAGAGCCGCGTAAAGAATTCCGTCGTTTACGCTTCGCGATTTCGCCCCCTTGCCGATAGATATAGGAAAGTTTCGCTGGCATCGCAAGGGGTGAAGATTATTTGTTGGTGAGAAAGAAAGAAAGAGAGATAAGAAAATAAAGAGAAAGAAGAGGAAGGAAGGAAGAGACAAAGAGAGAGAGAGAGAGACTCCTGAGATAAGATAGGTAGATGCCACGTAAGATATTCCATACGAGGTACGAGCCCGAGCGAGTTCCTTATCCGCCGCGTCGCGGGATGAGAAAGAAATCTTTAAAGCGCACTTTGATTCATAGGCGACCGCCCCGGCAGTGAGGGACAGAACGTGACCTGGCATTAAGTGCCCCATAAAATATTGCGCTCATGTAAATACCCTCGTAAAATTCAGCGGGCAATGTGGCAGCGCGGGTGACGGCGCGGCGCGACGCGCTCAACTTGCCTCAACTCGCGCGCTCGTGCCACGTCATCGACACATCACACTGCGA
Organism: Solenopsis invicta; assembly: GCF_016802725.1. Lineage (NCBI taxonomy): Eukaryota > Metazoa > Arthropoda > Insecta > Hymenoptera > Formicidae > Solenopsis > Solenopsis invicta. The sequence goes on from NC_052673.1 coordinate 16,572,648, forward strand.
TATTCTAGATATTTACTTCCTCAGGCGACCCCCTGTATTCCCTCCCATCCTTAGCCGGCTCCGCAAATTCAAATTCGACACACAACCCTTTCTTCTTGCACCCGGCTGGTCGGACGTATATACGAGGACTGTGCAAAGAAGATGAAATGTCTCGGATGAAAGAAAAGCTTACTGAGAGATCTGACTCGAAATTTTGCTTCCAAATCCGACGTAGAGAGAAAGAGAGAGAGAGAGAGAGATCTTTTTGAGAAATTTGTCGCGGATGCGGTAAGCAACAGAAAGGCAAAATCTCGGTAGGAAATAAAAACCGTAAGAGTGAGTATTCTTAGCTCGCATAAGGTAAATGCGAGCGCAATACGTTTTGATGAGGAGGTTGTTGTTTTAATTATTAGTGCGCGGCAAAAATCAACAGAAATCTTTCCCTCGCGCGCGTGTTAGTCAGCGATACGATGTTAACTGCTAATACGTTCGGTCTCCTGTTCATAAAAAAATAACATAGAAGATTAACCGTACACGTACATCGCGATGCTCGCGGGGAAGAAGTTATTATAGATGACAAGGTTTTTAATCGAGCATACCGAACATAATTCAGCTCATGTTACGGCGCGACGCTGCATGTCGCGATATTCGACGTTAGTATTACGGACGCTATAAACTCAGTCGATTCGCCACACAATTCTTTTCCCCGTCGTAAAAGCGCTTGGGATATTGCTTTCTCTAACCTCGTAGAACCTGGTAATTCTCGGTTCGCCTTCGCGTCATACATGATGGAAGCAGCATGAAACATCGTAATGTTGAACAAAACGATTAACGAATTAAAGAAAACGTGTCTAATTTATCGTAAAAGGATACGAAAACGTATCACAGCTCAATAGTGATATAAATACATCGTATTGTGTTGCAAGCAAGCAGTTGTTAAAATTTTAGTCGTAATAAACCTTTATCACGATCCGTTATAATTTTGCTGTAATTCCTACAATTCCTGCGAGATTTTACGGTAATACGTATTTTCCAAAAATTTTCTAACGCATGTGGGAGCATGTTTTGGTACATTCACATTAAACCGCGAAATCAAATTTATGGCTAGGTTCGCGGCTGCAGTCGGAAAACTCCGAACATATGCACTGAATACGCGTTAGAGAGCCCGAGGTAGAGGCCCGCCGTCGACTTGGTTTCTAATTTTTCGCTGCATAAATGTGAAACTATTCCTCGCAGCTAAATGCACGTAATAGAACGCGTTTTCATAATTACGACTACACATTTTCAGTTTGATTAAGCTACTAATTAAAAATCATGTCTCTACAGATAAAATCGGTACGTCGCGGGCTAATCTAAAATCGAGTTATACTACTTTTCATCGATCTATTAACGTCTTCGTGAGACATTTTATCATATATTATAAAAATTGTAATTCAATAACCTTTTTATTTAATCCCACAAAAATCTAGCCGTAATGGTTACGGCCAAATAATTTAATTTTTTTAATTTAGACTTGAATTTAAGTTTCGAAATTCAAATTTAAGTTTTCTGGAACGCTCCATGTGATCGATTTGTCAACGGCGTTCAGTTACCGAACTTTTTGATGGCAGCACACTCTGCGAGATACATTTGTTATAACACTCAAAACTTTTACTTGCACTGTACGCGCGTAGACTTAACTCGGTGGATTACCGTGGCCACAATCGATCGAGATTCTATACAATATGTATCTGTAAAGCCATGTGCCCTTCCTTAATTACAGATTTCTTAATGAATAATTAATAAATGACTATGTCTTCGTCAAAGTTAAAAACTTACGGGCTGTTCGTCGTTATTACTTGCGGTCGTTAATTTTTTAATTTGCAACATTAAATACCTCGGATTAAACGTCTCAGATTAAAACTCTGAAAGTAAAAACTTTAGGAAAAATGAAACTCTATGAAAATCCGCAACTCGGAGAAAATAAGACTTCTGATAAATTCTGTACGTCCTCTCATATCTGTCACATCGCGCAATTTTGACATATATGTGTGCATCGCGCGCAAACATCATCCATTCTCGTCGGGTACATATGAAACTTCTGGCATGCAAAAGATTTCCGTATGTCAGTATTGTATTTACAGTGGCATGAATCCGAAAGAATATCGCGACGTGGATCTTTAGCACTCACGTGTAACGAGATGCGGATCGGTAAACAAAGTAATTTAATCGTAGTTTCAGTTGATTCTGTCGCAAATTCACGACCAAACACGAACTCTGAACTCTTTCAGGATGCCTTGCCCTTTTTCCTCTGTTAAATTCAATCCCGCGTAATCTTTCAGCCGTGATCGTCGATAGCGTTTTTATCGCGCGATGTTTCGATACGTCGTCGTCATCGTTGTCGACACTCGCAACGGACAAGCTCGAAACGCGTGCAAAATGCGAGCGCGTGCTCTCCTCGGGAGTTTACAGGGAAAAATTTTCGCGGGGAAACTTCTTAATTGAGTGGGAATATGCTGCGCGATGCACTTCGTACTCTTTGCATTTTTCCAGCCTCGCATTTTCCATACTTCGCATCTTCGAAAGTACGGTGCGAATAGTTGGAAGCTCGTAACTCCGTGAGATGCATTTTCGTCATCGATACAGTGAGGCGACGTATCGCGAGATGGAAATTATGGATTTCCTCAGGAATTGATCGTATAATTTTATGATGGAGAAAATAAAATACTTTTACGTTCTTACAGAATATTATTAGTCGCGTAATAATATATTTACAATATATATCATGCATATTTAGCGTCTTTTATCTTCGCCCACCTCTCATCTTGCAGGCGCAAGAAAGTTTATAGAAACGCTCTAATTGCACAATAAAAGTGCTGACAGAGCGTAAACAAAAATTTGCATTTGGTTGCACGAGTCGTTGCTTTATGCGCGATGGAAGATAAACGGACATTACACGCTCGGGACTTTGCACTGCGCTTCGTAGGATAGCGCGATGGTTTTATTGTAAAGGTAGATGGATTAAGTGGCATTACTTTACACTGTCCTTTGTAGGCGAGGACAATTTATGCGGGACCGTTGCTCCGCATAAAGTGCAAGCGTTTCGGCACGGCGTTCCTTTTACTAATCTAATTACTTTATGTATACGCGTGTGTGCATTCTCTTATGCGCAATAAATCAGATGCTAATTGTACTTATTTTAAGACATTAAATATTATTACTGATATTATTACTAATTTAATGCCTATTTTAAGGCGCAACGGATTCGTAAAATATTAATATCCATTTGTAATACTTTTTGCCACTTGCTACATGTATCTATATCTTATATGATAAACAATTGCCTATTAAACAATTTTCACAGATCCACTACCTCAAATGAAAATAATGTATGATTTGTTTATTGGTACGAGGGACAACAGCAGGAATTGTAATATAAACTATCCATTCAACTGTAAAATATAAATACGTATAACGTATACAAATAATAGCGCCCGTGATAATAAATATTTCAGTTATAACATAATTATTATTTACATAAAATAATTGCAAACAAATGATTTATACAAATAAAATAAATTACTTACCACATGGCTGCTCCGCTGTTTCCTAGTGAATCCTTGCGCTTTCTTCTCAATCCTGATTTTTTTATTTCTTCTTTGTTTCTTCACTTTGGCACTCAACACCTGCACGTAAAAAAAAAGCATTAATTATATGATCATATACTCTTCAAAACATTTATCAAGATACTGCGATTAATAAAATTAATGTAAATCTAATTAAGAAAAACAAGAGATTCTCTGAAAATCTGTATAATCAAACTTTTGTATTTTATATGTACATTTCGATATCTCACAAAACACACGTATTATTAATTCTTGTATTAATTATTTATATAATTAATGTATTTCTTAATATATGTAAAAAGTCGATACAACATGATACCCCTACTTAAATTACTTATTTCAGTGTTTTTTATTTCATTTACATAAAATATAGTAGGATATATTTGCGTTAAATATCTTTTAAACAAATGCTTTTTATCAGCAATAATTTATAATTTTTATTCTTTATCCGGTTTCTCCTATAATAATATTTGAACAATAAACCGCAAAGTATCTATTTCAATAAATAATAATCGCTTCGATATGCTTAAAAGCCATTAATTATAGAAGCTTAACCGCGGAGATTATGAATTAATAATTGTTCGCGCGGAATAATCGAGATTTCAAAATAGCACACTTTGCACCGCAAGAAACGAGCAAAATACCGCATATCAATCAATTTGTCATTTTTCCAAAACATTTAACGCAGTTAAGAAAGAAACATATATATAGAGAAATAAATTCATGAGAAACAAATTTAATTATTGATGGGAAATAGTCGCGTTTAATATCTTACAATTTTTGTCGCGATCGCGGTTTTAAGAGGTAACAAACATGGAACGGTTCATACAGTTGGCCGCCCGCTCAAATCTCTTTACATGAATGAAACAAGTTCAGTCTTGCGTAATGTGCGTTACATGCAACAAATAGCAGAACCTTAGCCAGGCTCTCAGAAATATATAGAAAAAAAATATCGCTGTTACTTCATTCTTTGTAGTAATTTAAACTAATTTTAACAAATAAATTATTATTAAAGAACTAATAATTAACATCTTCTGTTAGTAATTTATTATTACTCACACACGAAAAATTATATTACTTAAAATTTGTTACGTTATATACCTTCAAAATTATTTTATCTTCTCAACACACTTTTACATTAAAATTTTCAACTCTTTTAATTAAGCTCAGAATTACGTGTAATCGCTTTTTTCTATTTAATATTTTCATATATTTTATAATCGTGTCAATCTAAAGTCCAAAATTTAATAAAATAATTGATTTAAAAATGAACAATTTGTTGCACATAAATTGACGCCGAATATAGCAAGATTATAATAAAAGTATAAAAATGGAATATATCAGTATTAAAAGAGAGAGAGAATATTTTCAGCGTCATAATATTTATTAATATTGCGCCATAGTATTTATTAACAGCGTCATAATATTTATTGGCAATGACATTCTATTTGTTTCATTTTATTCGGCCGTCGACATGTTTAACGCGAACAGAAATTTCACGATATATTTTACAAACGTGCCAAGTTACTTAATGTTTATGTATGTACGTCTTCAAATATCCTCGTAAAATTCAGCCAGCAAAATTGCCGGCTCCTCGCGGCATGCCACGATATGTCCTACATCTTCGTCATACCGTAAAATTCAGCCCCTTCTGAAAAGCCATTTTCCTTAAAGCGTAACACCTCACGTTGTTGCAATTGCGACAAATTACAGCACGTGTATTTACGTAACCAATTATATTAGCGTCACAACGGCGGCGTCACAAATGTAGCTCGCGGTGTAAAGCGTTTCATCCACATAGAGCTTCTGCGGGTTTTCAACCGTGGAAATAAACATCTATTGGCATTTCAGTAACGAGCCATCGCTTTATACGCAGCGTGAAATAAATTCATCATATTTCTCCATTTATTTAAAAAAGAGCGTCAATTAATGATTTGTAATTATTACTGATAGATATCGAAACATCATTAAAATATCGATTAAAAACGTTATTTTTAATCAATATTCCAAAATAACATTTTAATCGAAATAGAAACGCAATATTTACCGATAACCGTCCGCATTGCTGCTTTTTGACTGCGATGCATAAAAATTGATATAATCTCTCGTGTCGTGATAGGAAAGATAATTTTTCTGTAAGATACTGCAGCATTGTAAAGACGTCGGGGCATTTCCGAAGCGCGAAGATCGCGAAACCATTTTTAGTCGCGTCTGTCATCGCGGAAATGTCAGATAAATCGATCAGCGGCTTTCATAAGACGCGTTTTTCCCACCTTCCATTTGGCCTCATAAAATTCACATAACCAAGTTACATTAGATGATACTAGCTACTACTGCTGCTACCAGCCGCGAATTTAAATTCAATACGCGGAGGTTCTTCTCGCGGTAGAGGCGGGCGAACTTTTCTCGTAAGTCAGTTTCTTTGTATCGTTCACCAGACACGGGTATCATATTGAATCTCTCTTTGTCTCGAAGAGCCTCTTCCGCATTGCAGTTGCAATTACATAATGGCCACATGATACATTATAGCGTGTAATATTCCGGGTTTTTCTTTTACAAAGCGGACAGAAGCTGTAGGCGCTTAACATAAAAAACGCTATATTAAAATGCATTAAAGGTGATATGTAATAAACGATATGTAAAAGTGTAATCAGCCGCGGAAAGAGTACGTTTATGGTTACAACTCCGATAAATATTCCTCTCACCTTGGTCAAAACACTTTTATACTTTTTCCAATAAACATCAAATTACAAATAATAAAACGAGATACAATATTATTTCTTATATTTGTTATTCATAAAGCTTTACTTTTTAACATATAAAACTGTATAAAGTTCTTTTTTTTAATAAAATACAAGAAAGATTCTATTTATGCGTGTCTGTATACACATATATTGAAACTACAGTTATTGAATCGCACACAAAATGCCACGGTAGAAATGTGCAAATTCGTTCACAAAGGTAAGTGTTAAAAGTAACAGGGATTCAGTTTCCAATATTAAATCCTGCTATAGCACCGTTTGTCCGACCGCGGCGAAAAAAAATATAGTCGATAGAATTTCCATCACATAGCTTACCAATTTCCTGTATTGCCTTCGCTATATCGTCGTCGTTCGGAAATTTTTGAATCTTACTGCGTGACATGTGACTATTATATTTCTTTTTGTTTTTATAAAAGTAAAATTTGTCGGTCATGATTTAATAAACGTATTTATATATATGTAAACCGGAGTGCAGTGGAAAATTATAAAAATATCAAAGTCTATATCAAAATAAATACATAACTGACATGTATACTTGTTAATGTTATACATTTGTAACAGCGTACAATGATACAATTCAATTCTAAATGCCAAAATAAACCGTAGTAATAAAATAACAGACGATAAAACGTATTTTTATTACGATAATAATAGAAATGTATCTTCGCGCCATTGAAGTAGGTAACAACCGTATAAATATACCACTTGTAGTACAGGAAATATTTAAAAAAAAAGAATGACGTACTATTTCACACAAAACGAGCGACATTTCCGGCAATTTCACTGTATCGTTCACTCGCAAAATATAGGTTCCGAGATAAAGTTCGCCAGGAAACTATTTCACGTGCGACAGGTGTTAATTCCGCGTTGATTACTTTTACATCGTAAACCGGCTAAATGTTGTCGATTCGGATCGTTACAACCTACGAAATACATGCACCGCACAATGGGGCTCCATTAACAAACTATTTAAATTGCACAAATTAATTTAGTGCCGCCGCTAAATCTGTTAATAATGATTTGTATGTATAGTAGACGATATATAGAGAAATGATCTCTCGATCTCTTAAATTGTCACTGCTAATATCATATTGATATTTCTTTTTTTTTTATTATCGGTATTGCTACATTACTTACTACAAGTACCACGTTGCTACATTAGTTCAAACAATACAGATAAAAACAATACCGAAGCGAATCTATTTTTCAAATTTATAGACAGCTTGCGAATGTGAGAAAATTGCTTGGAAAGTTTCGTCGCTGACCCGTTTATCACTTTTGAGCGTTTCGCAAAAAAATCCACCGGTACTTAGGCATTCGCGCATAGTGCACGATAGTTTCTGTTATGAGATAGCTGTATGGATGCTCCATAACGCCCAACTTTCTACAAAGGCCCGTTTTTTTCCATGAATATATAACACGACATAAAATATCCCGCGTATCCAGTGCGTACCGTAGCAAAAGCCTCGGGATATTTTTGCGAAACTACTGCGACTTTCCGATTTATTCTACCGAGAATTGACTAAGCGATTTTAATATGCAATATGTTCAAGTGATATTTAAAATGTAAAACACATGCGACACTCCTTATAAATACATTTACATTAAACTCCTTTCCTCGTCCTAATAGAATTAATTCGTCTTAATAAGCACTCAAATCTTAAATAAGCTCTTAAATCTTGGAATTAATAACTTTCTTTATAAAGAATTACTCGTTCCGTCGAAACTCTTTTCGACGGCGTAGAGCGGAAGAAAATGAAGCAGAGAATGAGAATCGCATTCAATTGCGACTGTCGTTGTTGTTGTCTGTTTCAGTGACGGGGATAGAGCCAGACTTCGCTTACCCGCTGGAGAACGTAACGATCCCGCAGGGTCGAGACGCTACCTTCACCTGCGTGGTGAAGAACCTCGGTGGATACCGGGTGAGTCCTTCCTCCTCCGTGAGCGGAGATCACTCTGGCAGCGCCAAGGCCCGGGTAACTATTTTACCATTAACCTGTGTCCGCCTGTAATGGACTACTACCTTATCTACTACTACCTACTACTACTAACTCTACTACTGTCACTACTACTACTACTACTGCACCACCTATATGCGCGCGTGCCTGCACTTCACAGCACTGCATTTAACTGCACTACCGCCAGCTATGAAAAAAAAGAGAAATGTATATATATATATATATATATATATATATACCACAGTCGCCAGAGCAACTACCATCACCAACCATCTCTCTGTATACGACATCCATTTTCATCTATCAGCCGGTATACAGGTACCGCTCGACTACGACGCGGCAACCGAAGTTTCATAGTCTCTTCACGTTTCTCCTGTCTCATTCTCTTCGTTCACTTTGTCCGAGAAATACCAACAATTCACGCCAAACAGAGAAAAAGAAAGAGGACTGTTCCGCGCGAAGTTACTCGCAAACTGGCTAATGATGCATTTACGCGTCGAAAGAACGCGACGTATCGTTATCCGTCATTATAACCGATTGCTACGTCTAATCATTATTAAACTTAAGACACGCCGTTATTACGGTTTTCCCATTTTGTTCGCGTCGTGGGTTGCCGCAATTAAAATGTTGGAGCTTCAACTATCGCGATACGCTCGTGTCTCGTGCTTCGAGCTAACATCTTCTCCCTAATGTCCTGCGGCGATTTGAAACGCAAAGTATATCAAACGTTTATCGAGATCGATGTTATCAATATTAACGCGTCGCGTACGTAGTCAGGATGGAATTTATTCGGATCGATCGATCGATCTCCACCTTTGTCCTTTCTCTGAAAAGAATTCGAATCGCGAGAGGATGAATGGATACAAAAAAGTCGATCCATCGTTGCAGCTATTGTTTTTTTTTTTTTTTCGCAATGGCTTTCGGGCACATTGCCCACCCCTATCTCCATGGAGTCATGCTTTTCAAAAGACTACGTCCAATAGTACTGGCGCAATAATTTCTTCTCGATCATGTCCGAGATAAGATCGCAAACATTATGCGTGAAATAATTAAGGCGTATGTATTAAAATAGTTATTATTGTTTGAAATTTGTTTTTACAAACTCGCGGGAAACATGAATATTTAAACGGCTCTTGTGATTAATTCTCTGTCAGTCGATAGCTAGGAAACTTCAATAAATTGGAAATTTATTTTCGTAACGATACATACAACGCGTTTGTAATTATTATAATCTTTAATTTTATCAAACAGAATTATTTAGTCATTGTTGCAAAAAGCTTTAAATTGGACGGAGAAAATCATATCAAATAGCAATTATTTTTTAAATAATAGAAATATTTTAATCTCAATTCAATTTCATATAAATTTTCATGGTTTCTTATGACTTTCTGGCTCATAATTCTAAAACGGAAAGATGCCATTTGTACTTTTTTCAGGACACCCTGTAGAGAGTTCAGAGCCGCGTGTAATTGCGTAAGTTCCGCTTTACACTTTCCGGTAATAGCGCGATCCCGGCAATGGAAGGAAGATTGATCAAGGCCGGCACACAGTGCCGCTATATGTAGCGAAATTGATTTCGCGCGGGAACATATCGCCGATGTGGCGTATTAAGCGCTTTACGGCTCCACTTGTTGAACCGATAACTTCCCGATAGCCGAGGGTTTTCCTTTCTCCCGTGTCGCGGAGACCTCTCGGTCCCCAAGGGGAAAGAAATTTCGGCGCCGTGCGCGCGAACGTCGTAGGTTTTAATTAAACTTGGCACTGTCAGAGTTTATAACTTGTTGGAAAATGCGATTACTTCCGGCAATGCGCTCACCCCGCGTTTCAACTTCTTTCTTTCAACCCAGTCGGACAATCCTCCGCGCGGGAGTTTACGTTCCTTTCTAATAAGGATCATCGCGACGGTTTCATTATTTCTTTTCTTTGTCCTTCTTATTAAGCATATAGAAATCTATGAGAGGAAAATTTTGCTTCGTAGAGATTCACGATTATTTTCATCAATCTTTCAAAAATTTTGCGAATGAAAAAATATTTCAAATTAAAAATGATGACATTGACTAGTCATAAAATTGATAAAGTTTCTTACATTATGCAGTTTTAATAAATAAATCAATATTTTTTAATGTAATTATTTGCAGTAAATAATGTTGCTATATTCGTATGTTTCAAATTTTATTTTTGTACGAAAATGGAAAAGCGTTGTTCTGCCATACTGCTACGTATGAGATATTAAAAAAGACAAAAAAAAATTAATGCGCAAAAAGAACTCGTTGATATTAAAGCATTCTGTTTTCTCATCTCTACAAAATCCAAGCAATTTCGATTATCGTGATTTAATGCAACAATATATTTATCACTTTTGATCGTTTGCAAACTGAAAAAACATCAGAAAATACAGCAGTTGCATAATTATCGTAATTGTCCTAAAGAAACGTTTCATCTGTACAGCGCACCGTGCGTGATAAATTTGATAAAATTTGGGAGATACATACGTGCATAATTTATCATCATGATCGGTCAGCACCGACCTATATACCATTAATTCAATTGATTAATTCATAGCTTTTGATTTCAATCATTAAAAAAAAATCGCTCCGTATTCATATATTCATATAGACTACATAAAACAATTGATAAATGTCTGTAATAACACATTTTTTTCGTCATTACACCGATCTTGATTTGCATTTGAAGATGACATGCCCTAATATTGATAAAAAAAATCACGTTTTTCCCGGATAACTTTCTCACAGGACAAAACAGCTCGAACAATTCTTGAAGATGATTAGCGAGTTTTCCGTCGCGAGTTTCACTCCTCGTCGACTCAAAAGGGATCTGGCAGAGCGATGACAAATTCAAATTAGCATTGAACGCGCAACGAGTACACTGCTTACAACTTGAATGCCCTATGCTCTAAGCGAACCTCGCGGATCAACCAATGCGAACCTGAGCCTACAGCGAAGATGTTCAGGCCTAGTATCCGGCTTTTCCGCTTGTTAGATTTAAGCTTCGATGCTTAATCGCACCCGCTGGGAAACCGAGGTAGTTCGTCGATTGGTCCCAGGCAACAGCATCCATCTTTGCTTTAAACGATGATTAACGAAAGTAAAAGCGCATCATACATCGCCAAAAGAAGTTAAAGTATTTGCACACAATAATTTTATGTAACTTACAAACTCAGTTTTTTTTTATCGTATCTTGTAATTCTGTCTTTAATAATACGTTTATTTTGTTTAATAGCGATTTTATAATGACCTTAGCCTACTTTTTTTTCAATAGAGAAAAGTGGATTCTGTTGCCTCAATGGATGATAGTATACTTGAAAATTTGAAGACGAGAAGTTTCAAAGGCTATTTCGAAACAGGAATGATGGGCATGAAACAATGACAAAATATAAAATAAAATACTTACAAGCGATAGGCATAGTTATTTCTAACTTTGAGCACATTCGTGCTGAACAAACACAATTATTATCCTACGTAATCTCAAGATTAATCTTCATCTCATTTGTTACCATCTTAAAAAAAAATGGTGCTTCATACTTTTGTCAAATGCTATTTTATCGTTATACCTAATGGATTGTTACAGACGTGTTATCGATTCTGATTGTGTCAATAATTTGCGAATACTGAAGGAATACGACGTATTATTTTAACAAGAATTACGATATGATTTCCATTTGAACGATTTGCTTTTTTTCAAAGTGTGTCGCGGTTCTCTATCCGACGTAACGACTCTTCCTCGTTCGAGCGGGTTACAATTGTTCGTCGTTGCAGCAATTTCCCAAAGTCGCCATCACGATAAATACGTTCCGTGCCCTGCCCCTCCGATACGAAAACATTCAGGTCCACATCGGCTTGTCCACGAATGCATAATTTCTATTTGCACATGTGTCTGTTTACAATGCATAAAACGCACTTGAGATTTGAATGTTCGTGCGAAATGAAATATGGTGCAAGCTGCATTGGAGAAGGATTGAGATGCACATTGTTCGGACGTGTTATGCGCCCTGAGTAATTGCCGAGTCCGAGGACCGAGATCGTGCTGGATACGTATTGTTCTTAGCGTGTCACTGAATTCCTGTCTATATGCGAGAGGCATGCCAATGATGCATGAATATATGATAACGGAGAGTATCACGAGGTTGCATGAGCATGTTTTTAACAGTAAGCACTAATCTAGACAGATAAACGAGATATGTAACTTAATATTAGAGCTTAGATCGGAGACGATAGGTCGGGGTTTTAGCAGCAACAATCAATTAGCGATTCAGTTAGAGACTAACTTTCTCTTTTCCTAAGAGTTTCGATTATTTCCAATGTATAAATGTCTTACGTATTCTAGAACGTGTTATCAATAAATTAACAAAGTTGAGAGTAGGAAAAGTAAGTCGAGAATAACAAGCGTAACTAAAATTTCGTCTGTACGTTTAGACAAATAATTTTTTGTTAACGTTCTCGTCGGATATTTAATGTTAAATAATTTTCTTTCTATTTCATTTATATTCGATTGCGTAACGTCCAAGGCGAGTGATAGTCAAGTCGGATCCCGGCCGAGCAAACGAGTTCAAACAAACGCTAGGCATTCTCATTTCGGCGGGTATGGCTCGAAGCAAGTGGTCCATTCAGCGTTTGTTCGGGCTCGTACGCTTGATCCGAATCCAGCTTTATGCGATGCGCTCTTACACGAAATGCGAACGAGATTGGCGTGTTTTATTTGTATCACCCGGTATGTCCAGGGAGCGTACGCTAGAACGAGTAATCTCGTCCGAAACGTGTGTGTCACGTGGATAGGTTAATCGTTCGAATTCCGCGCACGCGGCTACGCGGATGAGTGCGTTTCGCTGTACCGTCGAACGTGCCGTACCGTGCCGTGCCGCGCCGTGCCTTGCCGCGCCGCGCTGCGACGCTCGGCGTTTGTGCTCTGCCATAAAATCTAACATTTAATCCGCCGTTATCGTGTTCTCGGGCGCTGCGCTCGAATTTCGTGCGCATTTACAATGAAATAAGTAATGTATAATGAGCAATCACATTTTCATACGCATTTGCAAACACGCTGGATACATGCTCTAAAATTATTACCGCGCTATTTAATCATGTATTTTTGAGTGACTTAATTTTTTCATTTATAAAAATTGTATCGGAAAATGTCTGCACTCTCCTGTTTATTTTCTTTTTTCATTTTAATTGTTAAATGTTGCATAAAGTAAACTGTGAAAATAAATTTTGGATCGCAGCGCTCGCGTAACGTCTACATTCTCGAGTCAACTTTTCTTTCAAGACATTTCAAATTATATTTATTCAAAAGAATTGTAATTTTTAAGCAGTGTTTTACAATATATTACTTCATGTTCCAGAGATACGCGTATTTTTACTAAGGCACAGAGGCAAAAAAAACGTTATTTTTATTTCAAACTAGTCAGAGAAATTGTCTTAATTTCTCTTATTGCAGACTGAAGAGATGAGTAATGTATTGTAACAAATGTAATGATGTCAGCTTGAAAAAGTTAATGACTGGACAAGAACGGGAAAAGAAAGGAGGGGAAGAAGGAAAAAGAAAATAGTCGAATACAGATTAGAAAATAATACTTAAACATCTCGAGTCCAAACTGTGAAGTCGTGAAAAGTGTCGAAGATACGCAAGGCTAGAAGATAGCGCCAATCGAATTGGCCAGCAGTGAGCATCGTGATGGGGACAAGAGGGAGAACAGCCGCGAAACTTTTAATTAGCGAGTTTATCCATTTATCCTACACGCCGCTCAAAAGGGGAACAACCGTACCTCGACGGTCGAAAGTGAAGAAAATAAGAACTCAGGAACGAGTCGCGCTATATAAGTGGGTGACGGCGTTAGAAAGTCACGAATAAAACGCGAAAGATGAGAAGGGATGAAGAGTTAGGTGAGCCGTGGTGAGGGGTTCTGAAGAGGCGCGGAGGAGACGGCGGGAAATAAACGAGGTGTGGTAGACTGGACCGAGGCTCCCGATCCCACAATGCGCCACAATGGAGCGCCGACGATGGTTTTGCATATGAAAGAGGGCCGAGAATGGAGGGAACGTGGAGCCAAAGGCCGGGGGAAGGGGTAGTAGGTGTACGTAACGCGATATTATATCGGACTAGAGGGAGGTTAACCCACCCCCTCGCCGTTGCTCTCTCATCCCCGAATCTCTTTATGTCTATCTATCCGTCTGTTCCGTTACCACCGTGGGTTCCTTCGCCGCGGGTTCCTTCTTCTCCTTAAAGGACTACGAAGATCATAGGACTAAAGGAGGAGGGAGAAAAATCGTAAGCCGACAGTACCCTGGGAGGAAACTGCATTAGATAAAGAGGACGTTTTTGCATTAAGATAGAGGCTCGTTTCCATACAAGGCACGGCGTGCCCTTTAAGCTTTCGGTCGTCCCATCTTCCTCCCTACTTTAAAGCCTCAGCTCCCTTCATTGTGCTGCAAATTCGTGACCCACTCTTCGAGAAAACATGTGCGCGATGCTGCGTGTCCCGAAGAGGGAAAGGGAAAATGACGGTTTTCGTCTTGGTGTACAGGATTTCCCTTTTTGGGAACGCAGCAGGATCGCGAGGTCGCTCGGTTTTCGAGTTTCAGCTTTCGGATGCGAAGCGACGTATTGTGCGCGCCTTCGAGTTGCCGTCGTAGTTGCTTGCACGATATTATCCGACTCACGTTGCTATGGATACGTTCTTTCACTTCCGAAAGCGATTTTCACATCGCATATTCACGAGAAATCTGTTACAGAGTTTCGTAGGGAGCTGCACGAAGAAATCATTTGCTGATCAACTTTATTTCATAATTAACAGATAATTTTTTTTCAACGTTTTTTTTTGTCTTTCGTTACGACAGTATTGTTATACTGAATATTTCTAGATTACCCTGCAGACATCAAATATCAACTTTACTTTATAAATTTCATTTTTTATCCTCTATGTTTTATTCATTCCTAAAGCGAATTTTTGACTTTTTAATTTTGAGAAGCCGTCTCGAAACATATGCATTCTCCGCACAGCGAGAATGTTTTTGGTCTTTCATTTTTTTTTTCTTCTTTTTTTGCTCCTGTTTTCGGTCCACGACAATTAATCATCAGCGAATGAATTGACGGCAATACGACATAAATGTTTGAGAGTCGCGAGCATCTGTCGGCCGCGGCGACTTTTCCATCTCCTCCTTTCCGAAAGAGTGATTTGCCACCCCACCCCCCCCCCTCTCCCCGGCACGTCGCAGGGCGCAGCAAAAGGGAGAATGGGGTCGCGCTTATACTCCGGCATAATATATTATAAGTGGAGGCACTCACAGGGCCGTCACTACCAAACACTCGCACCCTCTCGCATCCCAGCCGCCCCCGTAACCGTTCCCCCTTCACCTTCCGCGTCCGCTCTCTATACACTCCGCTCGCGGGTTATCGATAAGAACCGCGGAACTCCTTTGTCGGTTGATAGATAGCCTTTCAGAGCGATGCGAGGTCAGATATTCGACATGGTACAGGTTCAATTTCATGCCAATAATATCTGTGCAGCGGGAAGCGAATAGGGCAGAGGGCGGGAGGGGGAGGGGCGGGAGAAGGATGAATATTCGCGATACGCCACACTGCAGTTTCCTCTTTCAGGATAGCTTCAGCCAGAATATGGGGCGGAATGACGATTAATACGTGTTAACCGGTCACGATTGCATTTTCTCGCCCCTTTCTCCGCCCAGCCTCTCTTCCTCTTCTTTCTTTTTCATTGATTTTAATCCGTAAAAAAATGGGTTTAATTAATGGCGTATATCAGCGGCTTGGAGCAAACTGCAATAACCGGTGAGAGTTCAATTTAGCGTTGATGATACGAAGGATCGCGAGCGAAAGCGCGGTAACCCACATTCGGAATAGTCACGATAGTTACTTCAGAAGTAATATAACTTGCGAAACGTTCACGAGAGCGCGAAGAACTTGTAATAAATTATACCAATACGGCAAGATCACACGGCGAAATAAGCGTGTTTGGCCGATGCGATTTTATTTATATCCTATTTACTATTTTTATACCTAATACGAAGCTTACTCGAGTTTTTGATGTAAACATAATGTTACTACATCCTGCGAGAGTAAAGCACGTGAACTTTGCCACTACACCGTTATCTCTCGCGGCTACCTTTCTTTATTTTTCTGAAAAAGTTACGTTGTATGGGTTATCGTGTTCTTGTTCGTGGAATTCTTCATATTTACACAGTGGCAGACCGTCGCGTCGCGGCGCGCAACGGTACAGTTTTCCAGTCGAGGGATGTGGCGGAAGAGCCCTAGCCAGACTTCGCCATAAAGAGAAGATTCCTTCGTAGAATATAGCCAGCTTTTGATGCCCGCCTTCGAGGCGATGTATACGAATATTTCATTCATTCACGAATAGAAAGCGTCCCGTGTTTATATCTCTCTTTTTGCGCAAAGTCTCGCAAACGTTATCGTAATCGAGTTCATATTTGAATCGCGACAGAAAGCTCAAGATTGTACTTTCGAATATTTCAAGAGCAACTGACGTAAAGGGAAAACCGGGACAAGCGATAGGAAAGTGCTTTAGGTTAGGTAGGAACCTTGAGTCTTTCTCGACATCGATGTACAAGGTAATTCTTTGAGGACTTTGTTTAATAATTAACTCTTTCGGTACTTATATTTTAAGTATTAAAGTACATTAAACGTTGTTTATTTTCATTTTTACATTGCAAGCAGCAACTTTAATTACATTTTTTTATTTTAATTACATTAAAATAAAAAAGGGATAATTTTAGAAATTTTGTTTCGAATCTGATATCGAAAGAATTGATTAAAGTATAAAATTGGGGAAGCCATAAAAAAAAATCTTAACAAGCACTTTCACGAAATATCTTTCGAGGTAGACTCCGATTAGATCCGCGACGGAAAAGGAATCATTAATTAGCGAGTTACGC
Source organism: Solenopsis invicta (assembly GCF_016802725.1). Taxonomy (NCBI): domain Eukaryota; kingdom Metazoa; phylum Arthropoda; class Insecta; order Hymenoptera; family Formicidae; genus Solenopsis; species Solenopsis invicta. The sequence goes on from NC_052673.1 coordinate 16,589,873, forward strand.
ACGGCGATAAGATTAGGTAGGCTTTGGGAAGGCGGGGAAACGGTTCCGAATCGTTCTCTAAGAAATGGGTTTGTGAGGTCAGGTGGCGTGGATTAAAGCAGACACCAAGGCGATCCTAGCGATTCACGAGCACGTGATCACGAACAACGCCCGTCTGTCGGTGACCCACAGCGACTACAACACGTGGACGTTGAACATTCGCAGTGCGCGCCGGGAAGATCGCGGGATTTATATGTGCCAGGTCAACACGGACCCCATGAAGAGCCAGGTACGCAGACCCTTTAACCAAAGACAACTCATTTCGCGCAAAGGATACGCACATATATATCGCACATATATATATTTTTTTTAATTATGCGGTAAGAGAAAGAGAGAGAGTGTGTACGGAAATATTCAAATATGTACTAATTAATTATCACGCAATTATCTAGCGAACAGAGTACTTCCGTAACGCGAAAATTACTTCAAGTTCATTGATTTATAATTGCGACCTCAGACTCGGAATTCTCCGCTTTAATCCGGTCGGCGGTTTCGTTGTGTATTTCGTAACACTCCATATTCTCTCTTCGCTGTACACGCGTATGCACACGCAGATGCGATATAATTTATCTCCTCTGCATTCGCAGAGCGCGTTTTTGGAGGTGGTAATACCGCCAGACATCATCTCAGAGGAGACCTCGAACGACATGATGGTTCCCGAGGGAGGTGCCGCGAAGCTGGTGTGCAAAGCGCGCGGTTATCCCAAGCCCGACATCGTGTGGAAGCGAGAAGACGGCGCCGAAATCATTTCACGTGCCGGCCCCGGCAAGACAAAAAGTAAGGAACTCCAACTTTTATTTCGCACCAGTCAATCTCGCTTCTCCCTCAGGAGCGATACTGCAGCGTGCTGCGATATCGCTTTCTTTCGGATGCGAAATTGTCTGTGCAATTAAAATTGATCATTCCATCGAGATAATCCGTGGCAAAGATCAGAATTTAATCGGCAGTCATCGTTCACATATAAATCAAATCGGGAAATTGTTTGAGCAACTCTTTCGTTTTTTAATATATTTTATTACATATTTTACTATTTTAAAAATCCGATTATCAGAAAATCCGATAAATACTATTTTATAAATCCGAAAATTTAAATTTCTAACTCAAAGGAAACATACACTACTAGCTAACTAATGCAGTTTTATTTACGAAATTAATTTGTCGTATTCAACGCTGTAACTCGTTAAATAGAATAAATGGGATCTATGCTAGGTCCTATCACAGAAATGGATTTAACGTGATAACAGCGAATTTCCATGTGGACGTTTACGCGTTTGTACGAGTTTATCTGTTAAGTCGATCGGGTATTAATGTTACATACTTTGATTACGTGTAACGAGCTAACTTCTGAGATCGCCCCTCGTGTTTGCATATTGCATTGCAGTACCCAGTGCAGAGGGTGAAGTGCTGACTTTGTCGAAAGTAACTAGGGGCGAGATGGGCGCCTACCTGTGCATCGCCAGCAACGGAGTGCCTCCGTCCGTCAGCAAACGAATGATGCTGCACGTGCACTGTAAGTATATATCTACTATTCTGATCGGAAGTCTCGGCCGTATGCCATAAAGGACACTTTTCGTAGTCACGGATACTTTTTCCGACATTCGTTCTATTAATATTTTTACAATGTATTTTTTAAAATGTATTAATTGTTAATTTCGTTTATATTACAATACCATATCTAAAGTATTATTTATACAGACTAACACATGTTCATACACATGTTTAAAGTACGTTTAATAAAAGTTGAAAATCAATTTTAAATAAGCTGAAAAAGTAAACGTTTAAATTCAAATAAATATTTAAAATTTGATATGTTTTTAAACCCATTTAATAAATGTTTCAAACGTTTTAAACGAACTCTTTTAAATAATACCATTTTTTCATATGTAATTGTAATTGCAATGGATGAATACATAAAAAGTATAACAACATAAAGGAAATATTTTATTATACATATATTTAAAAGTTAGTCTTCAGAATTTACATATAATTTTAATTACGCAACAAATATATGTAATACAGTAAAGAAAAATAAAAGTAAAAATAAATTTTCCATTAGCTAAATGGAAGCGTAGTAAAAAAAACACGGATTATTAAAGAATGTATATATAGGATGTTTCTAAATTCATGACTGAAAATATCATAGCAAGAAAATTTTCCAAAAAAATAAAATACAAAAATTATTATTAAATTGTTATTTTATGCTTATTTTTGACATATAAGAACTGAAAATTGATTAATTGCGGACTATGTTTAGATGATCATTTGTCATGGTTACTAATGCTATTACTTATGCAACTCATGAACTCGATTTTTCAATATATTTTTAAACGCTCATTTAAACAGTTTATTGACTAATTTATAACGTTTATTTCTGCAACTTTTTTTACTAATTTAAAACCTTATTTTTATTGAAAAATATTTTTATTGGTTATACACATTTTTTATTAAACTGATAATAAATTGATAAAGGAAAAACGTACTGATTAAACGGTTTTTCAACATTTATTAAACGTAAATTGTCCGTTTGGGATTGTACTTCTATCTCTATTAAGCAAGTCTCTTGATCAATTTGAAGTCAATTTCTCGTGGAAATATTCGCATGAATTGCGTCTTATGTAATTGTCTCAGTAAAAGACGAATAACGCCAAAGCGAGACTCGCTAAAACTTTCAACAGTTACAACGCTGCTAAGTGAGAAATAACAGAAGAGCAAGACGGCGCAATTTCTCTCTGTAACCCAGTACAAAGAATACATCAAAATTTATAAAGTAAACATTGCGGACGTTTCGTAACAAATTACAGAACAAACTGTATAAAAATCTCTCGCGTGATCCGTGCGGATAAAAATTTATAAATCTGTCACTGTGTCCAACAAGTCACATATATGTTTCATGGAACTTCAGTAAAACCAGCTTTCTATTTATCTTTAATAACAATGATTTTCATAAATCATAAACTGCCATTGTCTTACAATCCAGAATATTCAATTTATTAAAACGATCAAATGTGCATTCAAATATACGAGTATACCATGAAAATATTAAATATGTTGAATATTTTTTAAGTTAAATGTCAATTTCTATTACATTTCTAATACATTTATACAATTAAAAATTAATAGAATAAATCTATATTACATGCTAAATTAATAATTATTAAATAAATTTAAAGTAAAAAGTAAATAACAGATATATTAACTTTCTACAAGAGAAAAAATTGGCCTTCAGACTTCTTGGAGTGAAAATAATAATTTTAAATTCCAAAGCGTGGTAGATTCGTAGTATTATTGAAAGCTCTCGTTGATACTGGTAAATCGCACGTCGGTCCGCAAGAGAGAGACACTCATAAGATGCAAGTAGGACAAGCGTGCTCTCGAGGAAATGCGTCAAGATTCGTTTTTTTTACTGGTCGTATAGCGTCACGGTTTCCTGTGTACCGGGGCGTTTCCTCAAGCAATCGTCCAGAAGGTGTAAAGTCCGCGAATTGTCGGCAGTAGCCTTATCCACGCGAGACACACTTCTCTCGGTGTAAAACGAGAGAGAGGCGTCTCGGAGGGAATACAAGGCACCGCGGCAACGGCGAAGAAAAGCGTCGCTTGTACGACGAGATAGCCATCGTCGTCTCCTCTTGCATAATTTTACCGTAGCGAATACGAGAGAGAGACCGAGATCCTCCGTAAAAGCCGGAGATGGAGAATGAGGAGAGGACCGCGGCTAGAAACGGGAATGGAGAAGGGGGAAAAAGACCGAAGGTAAAATACTGCTTAAATAACAGGCGCGTAATGGCGACGAGGGTGAAGGAGAGATTTCAGAGGGTAAGATGGGGTGTCGGTAAGGGGCGCGAGATAATAAAATTACACTCGGGACGACGGTACAACACACTCACGTTCGTGTCTTCCTCTCCCCTTTCGAAGGTTTAGCGAGAAGATGGTGTGCGCAATAAGGTTCTGTTCAAATTGCGCGAAGAAGAGGGTGGATGAAGACGCGAGCGCGGAAATGCGCTGTGTCGCAGGAATGTCGTGAGCTCAACTGCACGTAAATGTTATTATGAAATCAGTTTGATTACCAATTTCTTATATAAAGGAGAAAAGACTTTTTCGAAATAAAACTATAGTAAACGGATGTCTTATGCAGCTTGCGATAAAACAAGATTTGAGTAGCTACACTTTTAAGAAATATTTCGTTACAATAAAGACGACGATACGGCAATAAAAGTATATAATTGTACATAAAGTCAGGGCAATATTATTTGCTGCAATTTGAGGTAACTGCGGCAGCCATTAATCAGGCAAATAAAAAGTGAGAACGCTTCACCCGGGAAATTGGATTCTAAATATTTTTTACGCGAGAAATCCGATTCCAAAATAAATGCCCACACATCAAGAGATTGTACACTCGTTAAAAAAGCGTAATAGTAAAAAAGAGACGGAGAAGGAAGGTAAGACGTAGCTTCATTGTGGGAGAAGCGTGGTGTGACGATAGCGAGTTAAGCCGCGGTTACGACCGACCCAACCGTGTCTTAGAGCGTGGAGGAGAGGTAATTCCTCGGCGGAAATTGGACGTACCTACGTACGTAGTTGCGCTCTACTGCGGTTGCACGATCTCGCACCTGGCCTCGGGCACCGCGATAAGATCGTGCGATAATCGAGTTTCATTGAAATACGCTATAGACGAACTCGCGTCCGCGAGCTGTTTCGCCGCGAAATTCGCGCGACCGGCGCGGCGTGGGATATTGTGGATAGGAAAGCTCCGGCCCTCGGTTGATTTGGAACTGTTCGTGGCAGACGGCCGATTGCTTTAAACGATCGCGTGACGCGAGTACCCAAGTGCTGAACTTCCTTTGTAAACGCGGAAGAACATCCGGAATTATCGGCGAACGCCGTTCGCGTGCGATTACGGGATTGCTACTTTGTCGTCGACGTATACGTGCTAATTGTAAGTTTTACTATATCGATGTGGGTAGTCGACGCTTCACGTTACTTCATATTTTTCATATTGTGCTTCGCAACGTTTTATTATCTGCGCTCTCGGTAAAGTTTGAAGAATAACGTTGAGATTCCGACGGTCTGCAGAAATATATTTAGATAAGATGCTCATTGCTGCAAGAAGAACATTGGTATCGGTAATAGTAATCGTAAAAATGATTAATACAATATTTTTCTAGACTTTCCTAAATAAAATTATACTCGCGACTCACGTTCGCTCATCATCGGCATCCACGCGACGACAGAATGAAAGTTCCTTCTTAAGTTAAGGACTCGGAAAAGAGAGACCGAGCCCTGATCTAATCATCGCAAGATGTGACAAGCTGAACTTTACTCAGAAACTTTAAACACCCCGCCGTCCGCTCCGGTTTTAACTTAGTCCCAACGTTTTAACTTCTCCGTTACATCTCCCGCGACGTCCTTCCTCGCCCAGTTTGCAACTTTTCCACGGAACTCGGACGCGTAATTACGCGTTAGATAAATATGGTTGTACACGAAGGCACGGAAGAGAGGGACCATTGAAAAGCGACGCGACGAGCCGCATTGCAATGCGCCAAGTGTACACGGAACACCGTCGGAGTCTCGACACGGTCTTAACACTGCTTCTTAACAAAGAACTATTACGTCGGAATACGTGGCGTGAGCGTCATGGAAAAGGATCGAGCGTTATCTTATCGCCGCAGAAATATCGGATGTTGGGGCTTTCGTACGCCAAAACGGGAGAAAATCTTGTCTCTTGTGGACATCGTACATTTTCCGCAAAATAAAAGAGAGAGAGAGAGAGAGAGAGAGAGAGAGAGAGAACCGTTAACGCAGGCTAAATCGCTGCTCGACCCAGAAACACAATAACAGGCTTTCCTACCTTTATAAGTTGACTTTATGTGCCACTATTGGTTTCTTTTAAGGAGAATTAATACCGTCACGATTACTATCCCGCGATTACACGTGCCAACCTGCGCTACAATCAACAAGATTTTATCCTAATTGCGAGAGATTTTACTTGAGTTTATTTTATTATCTACTATCTGCAATTATTCATTTGTTTACTGTAATTAACTGTTCGTTTTAGTAAGCAACATTCCGTTTCTCTTTGCGTGCCAGAAGTAAATTTCTCTAAGTAATTTTTATAATTCATTAAAATATTGGATTGTGGGTAAGAAAAATATAACGAATGATGAATTAAAATGTCTTACTGGACAATCCAACTTCCTTCGTGTTAAATACGTCTTCTTCTATTTCTGTACAAAAATAGTCGATTTTATCTTACAAACTTGAAAGCAAATATCAAAAATTGTTTTACAGTGAATATTGCTTTTCAAGTATTGTCCAACTTAAATGTTGCAAAATCGATACGGGAATTATTTATCTAGAGGGCATTTGACGCGATATCGAGAATTGCGCGCTGTGTTAGTGCATTAAATTATTACACCGCATTAAGTTGTTACACCGCATTAGATTAGAGTATGAACGCGACGAATGCAATTTCGCGCCACAGGTCGCATTAAACGCCTCGGGATACGCTCGCTGCGCTTAATTAGCGGAGGCGGGGAAAGAAATTAGCTTGTGCCGCTTACTTATTTGCGAGCTCACAATTGTGCTTCGCGGTCGGCCTTCTATTTCAGACCTTCGGCTCAAATCGATCGACTGTCCGTTTTGCGGCGCAGATATGGCATCCGCGAACTTATTTGATTGATGTTCCACAAGCTTATTTTGGCATCGATATATTTATCAGCGATACCGCATCGTGAACTTGCACACGTTACCGTATAACATCCAGTTATGCAGTTACTGCATAAACGTGATGATATAAGATGCTCCATATTCTGGGAAATATTCTTCGCTAAAAATACTTCGCAAACAGTCTGCTGGCAGATAAATTTATTGTATGAACTTTAAAATATTTTTAAAAATTATAAAAATAAATAAAGAAGTAATGGAAATTTTTCAACGAAGTTATTCTTTCTTAACGAGAATTTAATTGAGCATTTTAATATCAAAATATTGAAAATCAAAGAGGTTTGATTATCAAAATGTTGCTAAAGAAAATTCAATTAAAACCCAGCAAATTTGTGATAACATTTCTAAGACCTATGCAACTATTTACATATATACACATATATATATATATATATATATATATATATATATATATATATATGTATGTGTGTGTGTGTGTCTGTATATATATTGAGAAACTGCAACGAAAAAAAAAAATTTTGTTGAAGAATCTAAAAATTTAATTAAATACAGATCTAAGTAAATAATTAAAAATAACCATGTTAAAACATTTATAGTTATAGTTTTAACAAATGTTTATTACAATATTATCATCAGACTCGAGCGTTTGGCATACTTATTTCAATGACCCAACAAAATTATTTTTAGATCGATCCATATTTGACCTAATTTTTACATATTATACTTCAACGAAACTATTTTTTGCATATAAAACGCAGGAAATTGTGTTTACGTACGAGAAAGCGATTCAATACGATTTTATCGCCGTTGGTCCACCAGTTTATCAATAAACGGCAGTGTGCAAAATAACAGACGACGATTTGCATCCCGTGCATTGCTTGGCGGCGAAATGTCGCTCGGAAGCTGAAATGTCGCAGCGTATTTACGTTTCGCTGAGTTCGGGCAGCTCGGTGAGCTCGTTCACAATTAAAAGTAATGTCGAGCGATCCTACTGTTTGTTATCCGGGCAAATGCGTCACCTATCGTCACGTACCCAACTAAATGTTACATGAAGAATTCCCAGTGCGAGTATTCGTCACTATCACACTGTGCGTGCGTGAAAATCAGTACCGTGAGTTTTTGGACGATGGCTCGAAAGTTGGCGCGTAAATCCATCGAAAAATCACGCAACGAATTTGCGAGACACGTCCGGCAAATCAGAGCAATTAAAACTCCCTTGCTCTCTACCTTTTTCTCTCTCTCTGCTGTTGCAGCCAAAAGGGATTTATAAATCAATTCTCGTGATACAACGCGCGGTTGTGCTTAGGGGTGAAAACGTGATTCAATTCGGTGCATAATTGTTCGCCCGGAATTGCCGAGTCCGCGCGTTCGAATTAACCACGCGTCGAAGTGCCTCGTTGTCTCGTGTGTGTTTCGTTTTGATAATTCGTCCCGTACTTTCTAGCTCGTTTTACGGCACAACCGACAATGTGCGTCATAATTACCAATTATGATCGTAATCTCCTCGCAATTATTATTATCGCGGTTTGCATACCGGATTTACGTTTGACAAAAGCGTTCTTCAATTTAATATGCACGAATTTCACGCGCGAATAATTAAAATATTAAAGTATAACTCCTTGAGAGATTTTTTTCAGTTAGAAGTCGATTCAACATATACCTATTTGAAAACGTTTCAAAATATTTCTAATAAGTGAATGTTGAAAAATATATGTAAATAACAAACTCATGTACAAATTTCAATAGAATGCATTCCTAATTAATCGATGAATCGCGCCAATGTCACCGTGAAACTTTGAAAAAGAAACACCTAAAATTACTTTATTGCAAAAGTAACATTTTGTAGGGAAGAATCAGCGCGTGCGAAATAGAATATTTTTTCTTCTCTCCGCTAAAACTTACAACGTCAAAATTATCTAATTTTTATTCTATGATGTCGATATATCTGACTTATGGTTATCCTACCGCCAAACACTCTGTATATTCCCCTTTCTCATATAAAAGTGTCGCCTCGGCGCTGCTGCCGGGATCTTCGGTGTGCACAAGCGCGGCGCGAGCACATATATTTCCCAAGCGGCGCTCGAGATAAAGAGTCGACCAAAGACCCGCTGAGAAAACGGCCAGTTTATCTCGCGCCATCATCTTAATTTTCTGTTACCACGTACATAATATCGTCACCCGGCATTCTGCCCATCGATATACCGCCAACGTAATCTTTATTACTGAGAGTACGAAAGTATACGGACTATCTTATAAAACGTTATCTTTTAACGACGACGATACGGGATCGTTAGAGACTGTGAGGGCAAATTTTAGATCCCGCTATGAATACAAATAGTCTATCCATATTCCATATATTTGTATGCAAATGATTATTTTTAAATTGCCATACGCAATTTCTCAGAACATTAAGAAGATGTGGCAGCAGTTATATAACATGAATGAGTTATTTCAATTAAATAGAACTCTTTTAAGTATATAAAATTATTTTGTTAATTTTTTGCATAAATTAGATAATTATTTTACACAATGATTATACGACAATTTGAATTCACTATTGACTCTAAATGTGTAAATAATAAATTTAAATCTTAACATACGTTTATTCATTGTTATTACATATTAAAACATATTCTTTTATTTTGTTGGACTATGATGTAATGAGCAATCACGTTAACTTATTAGTAGCAACTTCATGAACCGTGAGATTACACCATGAAATACATTTGTGATATGCAGAGAAATTTTTCTTGCACGGAACACGCTAGAAAGGACATGGGTGAATTCAATGAGCTACAGGGTAGCCTGTTTTCCTGGAGGCAGAATTTCACGTCGGTGGGGTTAAGTAGCCGCTGTAAAACGCACTGTAAGCGCTTTGTGACGACACGACGTTTGGCCGAGCTTCGGCCGAAAGAAGAAGTGCTCGGCGCGGTCGCCTGTTAAAACGTAAGCAGCTCACGAAAAGCTGCTTACGATACTCGAAATGAAAGGCAGTGCAACGCTGCCATGAGGCAGAGATAGAGAGAGAAAGAGAAGAGGAGGAAGGGAGAGAAGGAGGAAGGAGGAAGGAGGAAGGAAAGAGAAAGAAAAGAGGGAGGGTAGAGAGAGAGAGAGAGAGAGAGAGAGGGGGGGGGGGGGGCGGGGGGAGAGAAAATGCGTCGTTCTACTTGCTCGCTAAATGACAATCTGTCAGCATGTTTCATTAGCGTGAGGTGCTCACGTAGTTCGCTAATGACGCACTCGCACAAAGGGACCACAATGTAACTGCGAAGTAAGGCGATTGAATTGTGCAAGTGGTGCAGCAATGCACTACCGCTGTTTCCCTACCTCGAGATATCTTCGCTTTGAAATCAGAAAAATATCCTTTGTGGAGTTACGGACGATGACGTTCAATTAGAGAAATTAGTTCGCGGGGAACCGCGCGCGCGGGTGTGTCGCTGATGTTGTGCTGTTGTCGTTAGCTCGATCTCAACTGATCAAATCGTTATGGCTTACAGTTCACCCGATGGTCCAGGTACCGAACCAGCTGGTCGGAGCTCCGATCGGAACCAACGTCACGTTGGTCTGTCACGTGGAAGCGTCACCTAAGGCCATTAATTATTGGACTCGAGAATCGGGTAATAGAACAGTTCAATCAATGTAGATCTTGTCCAACTTACTTGAAAGATGGATTACTTATCAGTTCAGAGATTTCGAATTATTCACAAACGTATTTTATAGTTGTGAGCATTCTCTCTAGCGTACAGACGAAAAATATTTTTCGTTATTTATCATAATTATTTAATAGAAATGCTTTTAAAAGTATAAAACTTTAACATTCGTTATTAATCCAATTTTTGCAGACGAAATGATAATCACCAACAGTAAATACACGATGTCCGAGGTGAAGACATCAGTGTACAGCGTGCAGATGCGACTGGTGATCATGAACCTGCAGAAGCACGATTTAGGTGGCTACAAGTGCATCTCGAAAAACTCCATCGGCGACGCCGAGGGGAACATCCGGCTTTACGGTGAGTTTCCGCGGTTAACGCGTCGACAAGGACGAAAACAGGTCGTAAAGTCTCTCTGCGCGTGGTGGGGCTTCCGGAAAGTCTCGGAAAACTTCGTCAGACGCAAACGACGTCGTACCGTCACAAACTCTCTTCCAGGGTTAATGCATTTATTATACATTTTTTGAAAAAATTAGTAGTCAGTTCAAAGACAGTTCAAATATAAGTAGAAAGGACACGTTGAATTTTTTGTTATTCGGTAAAATAGCTAAAAATATTTGGATATTGAAAAAAGGAGTTAATTAAATGACGTTACAAGGTTTGCTACGATCCTCGCTCTCGCAAATCCTATTTACGAAACGTAATTTTTTAAAAGTAAATTGGATAGTACGCACAATATGTTCGTGTCTATTTAAAAAATCTCCCATATCACTTCCGCAAGTGAAAGTGTCTTTCTACGGGAGCTTAAAACAGTCCTGGATATTAGAGACATGTATTTGATTGCGAAGATCGCAGTTGCACGTGCTCGCGACGGCGAGAAAGTATAGCGTCTCACCGCGACATCGCCGTTTCCATTACATGCGCAATTTAATACGTCGCAATCTCGCAGGAACGATCGACGGCAACGAGCGTCTCGTGTATTACGCATACGACGGTATTTTTCTTGTCGTCCCGTAACGATACGTCGCCGTAAAAATGGCGAATGGTTAGTTTTACGTGTAGAATTAAAGAACGGATGTCTATTTGTGCCAGCGCTATTTACCTTTTTGCTCATTCATCGCGAACATTGAGCGGCCAAATGTACAATCAGAATAAAACATTTATGTAGAAAAAAATTCTAAAATGTTTTGCGATTTGCAAGTTAAAAATTTTATTCTTCTTTTCTTTCTCTCTACTATTTCTTTCTCGTACGTGACTTAGTGTAAATTGTATAGCAAAGGCAGTGAAAGGCAGTAATAAAGCGGAGATAAAGTGAAAATCTGGGCAGAAATATTTTACATGCGCTTGTATAATATTTCTAACTCTCGTCGTTTTGGTAATCTCAGGAATTTATCTCGAAGAAACCGCATGGCTGTCACTACAAGTATCGGTATTTGCAAAATTAGGTTTCCTCTCGAGTTTTACTATTTAAGGTATCGGAGAGACCGTTGCGCCGCGAGACAGATCGGAATTTCCGCAGTTTCTTAGCCACATCTCCGTCGTAACCGTAAGTTATTTCACGACGCAGATAATACTGTACTCTTCTGTATAATATTTATGGAATTCGCTTCCATTGTGTGTCTGCAAAATACCGCCACCAACCGCTCCGGTGTACGTCTATGAAATACCTAAGTTAGTAATCTTTAAAATGTCTTTGCAAGATATCGGTTAAAACGTGATTACAATGCATCCTCTTTTTCCCGAGAGCATCTCTTTTTAACATTCTTTAAACATTCTATGATATAATAACTTTACACATATCTTATAAACGTTGCGCAACAAATTACACAATATCGTAAAAGAAATAACAGTCGAATGAATTATAATGATTAAAAATTTGTGTTTTAAAAAAAAAAAGAAAAGTTGAGTAAAACAGTAGTTCCAACTTTTGAAACGTTTCTGATCAAAAAGCTAAGGACTAAACTATTAAAAATGAAAAAATAATAATAATTTAGACGTCTATAATTTCCGCAAAATATTTTAATAAATTTTATTTTATTGGATAATAAATATGAAAAGAAAAATAAGTCAAATATTATATCGTATTAATGACATCGTATAAATGGATATAAGATAGACATTTTAATGTGGCATTAATTCGTTATAAAAGAAATTTTAAAATATTATATGACTTTTCTTTGTAATTTTATGTAAAATTAATATTCAACAGATAAATGTTCAACTGATAATGATAATAGCGCTTTATATTATATTTAATGATTAAAACAAGAAAACTAAATATTATAACAATATTATTAAATATCAAACATTAAATATGTTAAACATATTAAAAACTTTTTCCAGTAGCTCGTATTCGTTTTATGTGTTTTCTAAACGTGTTATCTAATGTTTTATTACTGTTTAGGAATATGTTATATAAAACTAATATATTTTATTTTATGCTTTCAAATAGTAATATTAATTCAATAATTTGATAAAAGAACAAAATAGAATTTTGAGATAAATATACATATATTTTTATATTTATACTTTAACTTTGAAGAAATTTTGTTATTTTGTTTGCACACATTATTTCATCACAACTCTTTCAAAAGAGCATTAGTGAAAACAATATGAGTAACATGAATAGTAGCAAATTACAAATAATGGATTCATCTCATCGTTTAACTTTCACTCTACTTTCATACGTATAATTGTAATGTTTACATTGTGTTACAATTTGTTAATATACTTTGTTTTTATTTTCTCTTAAAAAAATTTAAAACAAATAATATTGAAAACTACGCTCGACAACGAATAAAAAGTACATGTGATTGGAGCTAAAGCTTTGAATAACGCGGCGATTGTACATTGCGGTGGATGACGCTACGACCGTAATAAGTCTTCATGAGTGGCGCCCCATAATTTTCCACTTTGATTGAACGTTACGATCCGTTTACGACGTGTATGCAGGCACCTCTTTTACTGTCGAAAAACGAATGAAAAAAGGCGCATTTTTCGCGGACAACGCGGCTCGACGCGATCCTCTCGCTACGGCATGTCATCAGCCGTAAATGTGCCCATAACTTCCCGCTTACTTTTCTCGAAGCGCGTCCTTATTTTTTCACAGTTTATTTACCGGATTCAGCGTCACATAATTTTCCGCTTTATAGCGCGGGTGAAAATTCAGCGAGGCTATACAAACTACCTCACGTTTCCTGGCGCGAAACAGCGATCAAGTGTAATCAATCCATGTTGCATGTCAGAATTTTCTGCAATTTTTGATTCATAACATGCGATTGGCTGAATTACACAGAACGTAATCATTAAATAGTAGAATACCGAAGCAAATGTGGTTTTAAATGCATCTCTGAAATTATTTAACCTGAATTAAGCAGGATTTTACGGTGATTCGATAAAACTATTTGCTGCACAAGCTCCTCTCTTGTAAAGGGGAAATTTTGTTTTGCAGAATAGTGACAGTTCAATTTTGTAGGAACGCTAAGCGAAATGATATTTCCGCGATATATTGTTTGACGACGTATTCCCGATTCGATCGCCATTCTTGACATGTGTCGCGGATTATAGACGACAGAAAATTAGTATGATGTACTTAATAAATGTGACAAATCGATTCATTATACTCAATCCAGCGCTTTTAAATAAATGGCGAAATAGATGTTGATCGAATTCCGAGTGACAGTTATGATATTGTAATACAGCATAGTACTCATTCACAAAATTATTTCTGTTTTCGGCGTTAATTTTGCTTATTCACAAAGGACGGGATGTGTAATGCTCATATTCATGCGTTATTCATTACGCTTTACTATTTTACGATCTTCTTTAATAAATAATTCAGTGCAAACCTGTAATTTTTGTCGCTTATTATTTTTTAAAACATATCGCAACATTTTCTATATTTTCTGTTCGAAATGAGAGGCAGCACAAATAACATCGTATTCCTTCTTATAAAATTAGTATCTCTGTGCAATAATTCGTTCATAAATTAAACTTTAAAAATTAGCAATAAAAATTATTATATTATCACGGTATGTGAGTTTCGCATTCGAATTATCGCAGCGAAAATTCTGCACGTCGCGCGATTGGAGCGGCAAATTCCGAGCGAGTTATCGACGAGAAGCGTGCATAAAATTATGGATTCACACGCGACGATGCAATCCGCATCCGCATCTCTGCGCGCACGTCGGAATACCTCAACACAGGTCACCAAGAGCACAAAAGAGATTAAAACGGGCAACGGAAAATAAAAATTACACCCTACTAAAAAACCTCAAGAAATAACGATATACCGTATATTATACATAAAATTCCTCCGTCGCGATTTTTCAATAAAAAGAATTTACCAGTTCTTCAACTTTATCTCTTTATCATAGCACGAATAGAGCGGCGTAACAAGCCGGACAAAGCCGGGCCCGCGATCTACGAGTTAACCACCCCCGCCGCCGGCTTGCGAGCGCGCGTGCAACCCTAATGACGGCAATTTTATCGCGCTGTCGTGTAAAGAGCGGGTGTACGCGCGCAGAGGAAGCGCGCGATGCTATCCCAGCGTGCTCGAACTTCTCGTTGAAGTCACGCGATCAGATAAACTCGAAGGATTAACCGTTAAACCGCCGGTGTAAACGGGGCGCGAAGAGCCAGAGTGAAAAGAGCGTGCGCTGTCTACGCCGGGAGGGCGATTCGGTAGATTTAAGGGCGCCCCGTGCATGGGTCGAGGATCGGTAAGCTATGGAACGTATACGAGGACAGCGGCGGCATGTTGGCGCGTCATGTCGAGAGCCGAAAGTCTGCGAAACAATATCCGAGCTTTCCATCCGCCCTCCCGCCGCGCTCTTCGCCTGACCGCGCCGCGCCGCGCCGCGCCGTGCCGGTTTTTCGTGTCCTCTTTTCCGCCGTTCTTCCGGGGATGTTCTTGTCACAGATTGCGCGCGGTCGGGATTATGGATTTACTTTGATAAATGAGGACTCGATATCCGAGGCGTAACTCTAGGATGAAGATCGCGTTGCTTTAAATTATAAGTCTGCGGGTTTGATTTCTCTCGTAAGATACACAAGAGTATCTCCAATATTTAAAACCCCGTTACGGTGTCCTGTAACGCAATTTAAAGGATGATTACGTCAAATGTAATCGGCACTAATTCAATTGTAAAAATTTAATTACAAACTGCTAATAACTTCAACGTTGTAAACGTGCATAACTCTCGCAGTCTTCCTTATCACTTACTATTTCACATTGTTACACGAGAGAATCAAAGATACTAACTTTTCGATGAGAAAAGGGAAGCGATAATATTTCGAAAAAAAGCACTATCGCTAATGTAAGTAATTGTGAAAGCTGTTCAAAGAGCTCCGAGTCTCGCTTACGTTTCCAATAATGGCTTTTTCTAAATTAGACGAGCTGCTCGCCGTCAAAAAAAGCGCTGCGAAACAATGGCGAAGATCGTCGGGGCATCACGTCTCTCCGGTTAAAAGACCGTGAAACAATATCTAACCTGGCCGCCAGCCCGCCGTTATCTCTCTTCTTGCTCACCGTCATCCCAGCCCCGCGTACTCCCGTGTCTCGTATTAGTTATCGTTTATATCAGCCGGCCAGACAAAACGCGCCGCCCGGAATTGGGTGAGCCATCTGTTGCCAGACATGATCGATAAAAGTCTGCCAAGTGTTATCAGTGCTAAACTGCTATTTAGACGGGCTGCCGCACCCTCTCTTCCACTTCTACTTCTTCTTATAGTTCTTCTAACCACCGGTCTACCGCAACCTGTCTCTTCGTTCACAGCAGCTGTATACGGGGTGTCGCAGACTTGCCGTGATAAATTTTATTCTCGAAGAAATCGTTTGACTGCTACTGCGTCGATTTTTGTCAAACGAAAAAAATCTCTCGAGCGAATGTAATTTCAAAAATGTTTTACATTGCAAAAAAAAAATCTCCGCACGCGTATTCAAATTCGAATATAATAAACGTGAATTTTCTACGCGGGGCAAAGGTAAAATTTTTGCAGAGAATTTACGTCATATGCGGATTAAATTTATTAGCAATATTGCTGAGTGAAGTTGACCGTGCAAAAGGAAAATTAGGATGGGAGCTGCGCCTGGCTGTGCGATTCGAGCGGCCCGTAATGAGTAAGTAGCAAAATGGCTGGCAGAGAGCACGCCTAATTAAATATCATTGAAACACGATCTTGTCAATTAGCTCTGTGATTTCGGTATTTAGTAGCTCCGTTGAAGCTATATAATCAATATAGGAGTTAAACATTCTAATATTACACGAATCCGATTACGTTGATACAATTCCGCTTAGATAATAGAACACCTCAACATTCAGTCATAACTTACGTCGTAATTAAACACTAATCACAGCTTGCAATCGATCTATCTAGTTTTGAATTAATTTTCATGTATACATTATTTTTCCTAGCGGAAGATATAATCTAGAAGCGATATTTTATTTAGAAAAAGCTACTTAAAAGCAGTGACTATCGAACTCTTAATGCAATGCTTAATCTAGATAAAATTTGATCAAAGAATTGTGCCAGAGCTGTAAGTGCATTGAATTAGCGCGGGAAATTAGCGTCGATCATTTTCTAAAGACGAGCAAATTGTACCGATTGATCTCCTCACATGCGAGAGATAATAGTGTCTCATATCGTTGTATCCCTTCCCCATCTTCTGCCCCTCCCCCGCAACATCACGTTTCCCGCTATCACGTATCGACTTGCTCATCATTCGCTCGTTGAATTTCAATGGAACGTGCCGCGGATATTAAGCACCGCTGAAAAATACGCCGAGAGATGTCAAAGACAAGAATGTATATTCAGGGGAAGTTCGTGTAATAAATACTTAAAAAAAAATGTATATCTCACTTTGAAAAAAGGGAGTATCTGGAAGTAAAAGAAAAAAAAAGGGACCTAGTCAATTCGTTTTTCATTGCGCGCAACAATGGCATTGCACAAAATTCCAAAAAGGAATTCTCTCTTTACTTTTATTCGCCTCGCGTGTGTCGAATGACGTCGAGCGTAAAAACATCGCGCGATACCTTCCATCGAGGTTCTGCACATGCGGAAAAAAATGATATCTACTCACACCAGATCGCGCCGACTACTGGCTGACCACAGTTGAAATAATGTTTCGACGATCGTGCCTTGAATTCGATAGCGAAGAAACTGCAAGCTTGGCGCCCTCGTTGCACGTGCGTAACAGGAGTATCGACAACTCTAACGTTCTCCACATCGACTTGACAACTTGTTGTAAAAGACCGTTTAATCCTCGCATTTATTTAACTCCCTTTCTCTTTTTCTAACAACAACTTGTCCAAAATAGGCTTACGAACGGAAATGGGAGAGATGACTTTGGAAGAATATCAAGCAGGATTTAAGTTCTGAACTTTAAATAATTGCGGCAATTCTCGAATAATATATTCTATTGTAACAGAATAACTAATGCTATTAAGAAGAATATTGACACGACTTTTCCCTTCTTATATTCCGTACAGACATGGAGCTACCTAAACATCCTAAAAAGGGCGGCGACCGGCGAGCAGACGACGACGCGGGCGATTCGATCGGTGATCGCGATCACAGATTGAACCATGCGCATCAGGGATCCCTGAGGGAAACGGGATCGACCCTGGAACCAGTCTTCGACGCGGACGACAATTCAGCGTCCACAACGTCGAGAGACAACGCGCCGCCGGCGATGATTGGCGTCGTCCTGATCATGCTGCACCACTTGCTCGCTTCGACGTAAGATAGACGTAACCTATTTGCTCTTAAATGCAAACTACGTTTACCATGAGCTCAGTTCGCTAACCTAAGGAGACTGCGAGACTGCGGTAAAGTAGCCCCGTCGCCTCGCGTTCTCGGCAATCCACGACATTACTGCCGAATTTTGGTATCGATATCATGTCGTTACTGACGTTAATTGCAATATTTTATACGATTACTGCCATATCGCTGAACGAATGCGAATACGGATTCGGAAATATAACAAAGCTCACTAAACTGTTGAATGAAATTCTGCAGAAATCAGAAAGTAAATTGACACGGACATCTCGACTATTATTTTAATCCTTTGCGTGATAACTTTTCACGCCGGCCCAATCTTTTTCAAATGCAAACGCAATTATACGTTTTCATTACTTATTTTATTCATGACGAATGACAGATTAAAATTACATATGCGGATTCGAAGTCTCTATCAGCGTCAGTTCTACGCCTTAATTGAATACTGCCAGCTCGCATTTTGATGATGAAAAAATGCATTTCACAAAAATTCACGTGCGATATACGAAAACAAATGCTAATAATAATGGTCACATTCACATAGAAATAATGGAAACTTGACAAGCTCAAAAAGCACAGAATTAACGAGCGACATGTTAAATTAAGTCACTCGTAATGCAATGCGAGTCACGTAGACAGAACAAACCGACTGCTTGCGCACGACAGTGCAATATGGATGACATTTATATATTTAAAGATATTTTTAGTAAATTTAATCAATTTTGCTCTATTTCAGTTTTATTTTCTGTATGTCTCAGACGGGACACATACATATAAAATATGTACAGATGTTTGTACTTTGAAATCTGCCATTCCACGTTTGGCAATAATTTAGACGACAAAAAATAAATTCGTTCTTCTTTTCGTGAAATTATAAATGTAATTTATCGGTCCTGAGAAAAAATTGGCTATCAAAATTGCGTTTCAAAAAAAAAAAAAAAAATACTTTCCTTATGAAGTCGACATTATTTACATTATAAAGATTTCTTTTATATAAAAGCCATCTATATTTTATACGGCATCGATCCAACGTGGCCGCTCTTCCGCTCAATGCTCGTGCAAATTAACAGCCAAGCGAATATCGACGAAACGTTAACGGCAGACCGAAGATCGTGAAATTTTGTCCGCGTTGTCATCGCAAGATACGGTTACCACGATTATCCGTTTGCGGCTTAACGAGATATCTCGTTAGCTAGCCCGTCTCCGCGCCACCAATGACATAATTATTAAATCGCCAGTTCTTTTTAACTCGTGTGCGAAACGTCAGATCATTGGGGGAGGCGGTTGCACGCGAAATCAATTACACAAATGTCGTTCACGTCGAGTGGTCACCGACGCGACGCGGCGACGCCCCGGAGGAAGTGCTCCCGAGAATGACTGCCGCGGGCGAGAAATCGCGCGTGTTTAATTAACGCGCGAAATTTCCATCGAGCAAATTTCACATTAGACGCGATCGAGCGGAACGAGCTGCCGGCCGTAAAAGCATCGACATCTGATCCAGCGTCGGATCGGGAAGCGAAGTGCCGGGTCTTCTACTCGCGTGCGTATGTTCCCAACTCGTACGCCTCGCATCCTCGAGATATACGATTTTCCATTATGTATATTCCTCGAATCTCTTAACAGGCGGAAGAACGTTTCTCAGAAATTTTACATCGAACTAGTAAGTCAACGTTCGCAATTTCAATCGCTTTGAAGACGCTGAGATTTTTCTCTGACTTGTGGAAAAGAGAGAGGCGTTTTTTTTTATACTTGGTGCAGTACTATATCTCTTCTCGTTACTTACGTTTGGTATTTCTCTGGGGAAAGAAACATTAGCGCGTATGACAGAACGGTAATTGAAATTTTTCTCATTAACATATTCGCGCGCGAGCAATCGTATGGAAATATTTTTATCGGTAATCTCGTTATTAAATGTTTATATCGATCGATTCGTATGACAGAAATGCCTCTCTTTTCGACATCTAGATATTACTCAAACAGCCATGTCGTTTTAATTTCTTCAACATGCAACGCGAATGTTTCGTGTGGTTTCATTCTTCGTTTATCCTATCTCGATAATATAATATTGCATTTGAGTCCGCATCGGTCTGGAATATCCTATCAAGCGAAAAAAGACTTTCCATTCTTATGCCACGATAAGAATTTCATAAGAAATCGGTAAAGAAATGCTGATATATGCTTCGAGCAAAAAGTAGAAAATAGAACTTCTTAGATAAAATGATGCTTTGTAAATAACTAACTGTCGAACTTCCTGATCGTCAGAATTCAAATCTTGAATTATAAATATGCGATCGATATCACAAGAATCTCCGCGCACATATCAAGAAATGAGAGTGCGGAACAACAGAAATAAATAAGATTGCTATCACCTTGTGTCGATAAATATTATTGAAACTAATCTCATTTCTACAAAAATTGCAAATTTATATAAAAAAAAGAACTTTCATAGGCCACAGAAACGACTTATTATATTACTCTCATTAGATAATCTTGAAGTCTGTGCTTTCAGTGTTTTTTCAAGCTAAATTGTATTACGTTGATATTGGAACAAATTTATAAAAAAAAAATATTTATGTATGTGGTTCATCCGCGTTCGTGCAGATTTTCGAGAAATTCGCGGTCCGCCGAAAATGCGACGGCTCGGTAAACGGCTCGAATTTTTTATACGTAATTTCGGTCCAGTTTCAACGAGGCGCGCAGATGAAAACGAAAGTGAGAGATAATTACTCGTCCTAATTAGGAAAAACGTGCCAAAAAATAAAATAAAAAAATGTTCGCCTTCATCGTTATCTCCTATTTTAAGAAACTAATCATTTTATTTAAAATAGCTCATTATATTATAAATATCGTTATTCCAAGGGTCCACATCGCTTTTCTCAAGCTCCCGAGTCTAATCTTAGATACCCATATTGTTGTACCTCCATTCACAGGCGGCTTTTCTATAAATGGCACCAGGCGTCGGTTTCGCTCGTTTTGAGTTGGCGACATTTACAAAGTTCTCAGACTTTGAGAATGTTGGAAACGACGTATGAAAGCAACAAAGCGATGAAAGAAAACGATCTATCCATCTTTTTGTATAAATGTATATATACTTTCGAATTAATATTTAGTGATCCATTAATATATAGTTAAATCTCAAGTCCCGTAACCCTGGTTTGTTAAGTAGATTAAGATTCTATAACTTTACTGTAAATTACGACACAAAAGGCTATTACATTCTCTAGGGAGAACTTTAGAATCTTATTTCTCAGTTTTGACATAAAGGCACTCAGGTCCTTTTACATAAAAGTCGTCCATTTAATGGGACAATGAATAATGTCGGTAAACAAAGGATGCGATGCTTTAGAACGACAACAGTTTTGCTACCGCTCGTTGTCAACGGCGTTGTCAATTACGTTATCCGACAGTTGCGTTATGGAATGGACGATTAACGCATATGGAGGTTAAATATTTTATACTTGTGTGAAGTACGAGGAATAGAGCGCACAGTCTGTCAGCATATAAACCGTTTTCACAGAGGTATAATACCGTATGACAAGGTAAAATGGCTCGTTTCTGCTCCCTTCTTCACGTGACATTAAATCAAGTATTATAATTGTCCTCACCAACAGTCGTAATAAATACGACTGTGAAAAATTTGCAGTTGTAAGATAAATAATTAATAATCTGTTTTATTCTCATCACGTTTGAGCAACATTCTTCTTTCCTGTCCCAAATTTATCATAATCGTGGTGATATGCTCGTGGAAATATGCCAATGAATATACACAGTAAAAAATAAAATGCTAATTTAATATTTTTTTGAATGTCCCAGAAAGTCCAGTCTAAATTTTAAGTTACAAGAACTCAAAAGTTAAGTTAAAACAACACTTATTTTAAAATCTAACCTTAAAATAAGAGTTATTTTAACTTAACTTTTAAATTGTTTTAACTTAAAATTTAGAGTGGACATTCTGGGACATTTTATTTTTTACTGTGTATTAATAAATTCAAACAAGATTAATCGTCAGACAATTCATAAAAAGCTAATATATTATATCCATAAAAATCACTGTTGCAAACTTAATTAATTAACATTCGCTATATCATTTATATATTTCTATTAAATCTAATCATGGATATAAGCTCGTGAACACACAGTTATATCCGGGCGTTTTGACATCAAAGCTTGAGGGGGCTAATTTCTGTACAGCTATTATGCTATCGATCATCATGATACAAGGAGTGCTACGATGTCGTGACACCGGAATAGTATCAATACTATTCTGATTATAAATACATTTCATATTTAATGTCACGTGAAAATGGGTCAAAACGTCAGTCAAGGCGCAGCACGATTGTTTCGTTATATCCGCCTCGTTATAGTCACAATAAGTGAATGTACATGCCTGTTTTTCGTGCGTGCCTGCGTGTATGTACATGCGTGTGTGAGAGAAACATCGCGGTGTCTAATTATTATCAATGGAAAGCGGGAAAACGTCTATGTGTAGATTGTGTAAATTACGGAATAGGGTTTATCGAATTGTTGATCGTAGGTGTGTTTATATATATATATATATACAAGGACTATATTATATATATATTATATTATATATACGTATAAATATATATATAATATATATAAATATATCTAAAATGTAAGTCAAAGTAAAAAAAAATAAAAATCAAATCGTAATTGAATCGGCCTTTGCGCGTTAGGACGGTAATGTGAGTCTTTATCCGACTGAAAATTACCGACGAGTTCTATTGATCAATTATTGTTGATTATCGTTTGGAACATTGTTATAGCTACCAATGCTTTTTAAAGATAAATCAACTACTCGTCATCCCGTAAATCATCCTTATCACGACGAAACGACAAGAAATAGTTGAGAAATAATAAAGATCATACGAACAGCACCACGTTGTGCAATATATTATTCGACGGTTGAGAAAACGTAATGGAAAAATAATTCGATTTTTTAGTTCTTAATAATTTGTAAATATTAATTTATAAGAAGGGTTACGAAAACGATGCACATTATGGCCAGCAGTGAAATTAATGTTGCAAGAGCGCTAATTCAATTTTCATTGATGAATTATTTTCAGGTGCGTTTTACGTCAAATGTAGAACGTTTTCAATGCAATTAGAGAAATTCGAGAGTTGAAGAGAAGATATAAAAGGTGATGTTAAATTATGTTAACTCATTCGTCACATTAGCGTAATAAATTAAACTTTTTAGCGAGATCTCGCTGTAGATTTCGATCCGTGCATTTTTATACGTGATAACATAAAATGTGTAAAAAAAAAATGTAGTGCGAGAGAAATTGTTCAATTTTTTAAAACATGTTTAAAAATGTTTGCGCGGTTAAAGGGTTAAGACAACGCAAGGAGTGACGCGCGCGAATTGCGTCGCGAGTTAACATATCATTTAATGATTCGAGCATAACGTTTCGTGATGTTTTACTTACATATCGGCGAAACTCTGTGCGCTTTGATCGTTTTCATGGCTTTCCGATAGCTCGAATTCATCATATATGGTGTCGCGCACACGAGACGCGCGTAAAAGTACCGATATATTCAATGCATCTACTTAAATTGTTAAAGTAAAAGTATCGGATGTCGAGCCAAGTATGCTGGACACAGTAATCGATACCCGATATTCTTGCGAGCGTCGAATATCGATACTTTTAAGCGTCCCTACTAGTCATGTAGCTCCGAGACACAGTCCACTTCGTCGTACCCGAAACAAAGTGTAAAAAGTGCTATTTAGTACGATTAGAATCGAAACGGTAGACAGAGCTCGTGCATACCGATTTTCCTCGGAGCTCGATCGCGCTGACTCTTTTAAAGACGAGAGAGAATTAATAATCGACGATTCGGAAAGGACAGCTAGCCTTTAAGAGGGACGTCTCAACGCTGTCCTCGTACGAGTGGCCTGACCTTAATATATTTTGCACTATGTATACATAGATATACAGAATGGCGACCTATCCTCCTCACGAATACCCCTATTGTGAATACTACCGTCTTCGATCCATCCCTCCGTTCCCACCGCCCCCGCCCCGACCCCTCCTCTCAAATCCCGTCCTCCTCGAGATGAAAAATGTTTAGTCAACGGCGGCGCATCGCACACTGTACAATAATCTCACGCGCGTGCATATGTTATATAAATACACGATATACGTACGATTAATGATATGCATACCTGTGCGTCGATGTAATTAATTACTGTCCCCCCTCTCCCGTAATGCCCCGAGTATGGAACGCAACTTGTACCAAGCCAAGCCACGACTTATCAAAATATTGTCGCCAACGGAGGTATATACATATTATAAATAAATAAATAAATATATATATATATATATATATATATAGACGAATAAAGAGACGATTAATGTACATCACAGTCATTATTTTTATTTCATGCCTTGCCATTTAACTGACAAGTGATTTACCTGGAAGTCAAAAATTCTTGACAAGTGATTTACCTGGAAAAGTCAAGAAGTTCTTGATAACAGCTTGACCATTTCTCACGTATATATATTAAATTAATTAATTATACGGTAATTTTATTTAATTACCCCTTATTGATTTTATGGTATTGACGACAAATCGATACCGTCAAAGAAATTAATATCTCGCGGCGCGCGAGGCTGTTGTCCAGAAGATTGATAGAAGTAATCGATATCCAGCGCGGGGAGAGAAACACACAGCATTACTATGTCATTACAAGCACTAGGCAATATGTTCATTACGTTATCGTTGATTACATGACGTTAATCGTGTAGGGAATAAATAATCCGTAGTCGTCAAGGGAACCATTTACCAGTCGATCAAAATTCCGCAGCACGTGGACATGTACAGACATACGGCGATGCGGTAGTCATATAAAGTGTATGCCATACAATACGATTATGGCTGATAATTATTCGATTTAATGAGCTGCTGGAGATGCCAAAATAGCATTGCGGTGCATTCTCGATTCTGCCGAGAGAATGGTCGAGAGATTACAATATCTATTTTCTAAGCGAAAGATAACTGTAGCAGTTTTAACACGATGAAAGATAATAATATAAATGATAAATGAATTATGATATGTATGCTTTTGGGGCTAATACTTAATTAACACGATTACTATATCCGTATTAGTCAACTAGCATGTAAATTCTTAATCCAAAAGGTAAGTATACTGCAGGTAAATATATTAGAAATAGTCTTTCTCGATTGGCAAAATGGAACTACCATTTAAATAAGTAATTGTGTAATATTGAATCAAACTCATGTCATTGTAGAAGTAGTAAATCCGTAAAATTAAAAATATAAAACCAGTTTATAGATATCTTATTGGAGAGATCAAAGATGAAATAGGATAAGATTTCATTTTGTTACTCATTTGATGTAATAATTAAATTATAATGTTGCATACGACATTATTGATTACGAGGAGAGGTGACGACTACCTTTTGATTATAATACGCATCGATGTAGTAGAACTTTTAATTGTACAAACAATTTATATCACAGAAATGCTAATATCAACTCGTGCACGCATACTCGCGCACGTTCGGCGTATTCAATTTCGATCGGGATTACAATTTCGAATATGACTCTCGTAATTGCGGGGACTAATTAATGACTATTATGAAAATTAATTGGAACGTGACTCCGCGTCGCATATTTTAACGTAGGCGATTACGCGTTAGCGAATCGCTAAAAATTCATACTTCTACCGCTTAAAATGAAAAGGTACTTTTATGTAAGAGATAAAAATGATAATCTTGAGATTATAATGTTCATTGCTTTTTTTGATATTCTACTTTACTTGATTTTTAACTAATTAAAATTATGCCACTTGTATTTGTAGCATTTCCACATTTATATACAGTTATACCTAATTCATCGATATTTCCTGTTACATTTAAATAATAAATTGGAATAAGCATGCTAAGCAATATTTTATCCTTATAAACTTTTTTAATTTATACTATATCTGTTACTTAATCCCTACTACAACGTAATTATATTTGTTTTTATTCTTAAAATAAAAAAAATACAATATTTTTTTATTTATTAAAATTTCTACAAATTCTAGGGGCAACCGCTAATCTGTTCATTTTTTTTTCTCTTCCTCCGTATTAAAGATAAATCATTGTTCATAGATTTAAAAATTTATATCAATCATAATTATCAAAAACATTACAAATTAATTTCTAATATCGTTGATAAAAGCAAACAATTGAAAACAAATAGCAAATTGGTAGAGGAAAAAAATAAATAAAAAAGAATGATTCTCATCATTCTCGATTCTAGACTACGAGTTAATGTAGTTCAAAATGAGGAGCACGAGTGTAATGCAAGACGGGCAACAGATCGTTCGCTCGTTACATCCCAGCGAGCTTTCGAGGGAGCTTTCGAGCTTAGCGCGCAATGACCAAGTAAATTGCAGGTACAGCGTACCTGCGGGCCCTCGATGATTATTCAATTTAATGAGCTATTGTAGACGCCCTCTGGAACGTGACGTTTACACCGCAACCGGTTTCCGTGCCGCGAACGATTGGCCGTTCATGCTCAACGAGTTCGCGGATCGCGCTTCTCTCCTCCTTCCTGTGTCAATCCTGTTTCTCGCTTCTGTGAACACGCAGGATACGTAGAGGCGAGAAATCCGCGTGCATACGCGTGCTTAGCGCCCGCGTGCACTCGCGGATTTGCGGCGCGTCACCTCTAGCTAGAATTTCGATGCCGTGACAAGCGCGCAACGCGAACCCATTGATAATTAGTAGACACTTCGAGGCGAATTAATCCACGACGAAACGACGAGCTCGGCGCGGCCGGTCATTAATTAAGGACGACGAGCTCCGCGGGAACGATAAATCTACTCGGCATTCATTACAGCGCGGGGATACGTGCGCGTATGCAAGATACAAGAGCTTACGCTTCTCGGCAAAAATTCGCGCGGAACCGTCCAATTTGTAGCAACTTTTTAGTTTGCAACTTTAAGTATCTTGATAATGAGGTTTCCAGCTAAGTTACCGTTTAAACGAGGTCTACTACAAATTAATTGAACAACAAACTTTTGTTACCTATCTGCGCTTTTGACGCTTGAGTCTGCAAAATCTTTTAAGCTTCGATATTAAATACCTCATCAATTAAATCTATAAATTCCTGCTAAGACAACATCCCATCGCTCCTTCTCTCCCTATTTCCCTCGATTTTGTTCTTAGTGAAAAACAAAAATACCTTTTCTTACTGTCCAATCCCCGAATATTTTTACGATATCTAAGAAATGACGTGCACGTTGATTTATCGAAATATGCATAACTGAAAAAGAAAGTGTAACGTTCAACGCAATCTAATACGAGTGTGTACGATCTATACGATCTATTAGTTCACGTACATAATCAGACATGAGTCCGACGTGATAACCCAAGCTGTTTCCGAAGATCCCGATTGGATCTCGCCAAGGAATCGAAAGTACTCAGACAGCCGACGAGGGTGAGCCGCAGGATCTGCCTCTCTCCGGATACGTACATGGCCTCATTCCGAGGCGAGTCACGAACGAGCCGGATGGGCCGTAGTTCGGACTCCTCCGAGAAGTCGGCAGAAAAAGGGTTGCCTCGTTAATCCAGATCAGCGAGAAAACGCCGAGAAGGGTGACCGTAGCTACGGCGTGAAGGCCGAGTGCTGATAGTAAAGGCGAATGCCGAAGAAAGGCTGAAGAAGGCAGGGCTTTTCGAACGTCGATGATGGCGAACAGACTAGAGACATGGCAGAGAAAGAGAGAGAGAGAGAGAGAGAGAGAGAAAAGTGGAAAGAAGGGATGAGGAGGCAGATTGGAGAGGGTGGATACCGTTAGAGGGTGAAATGGCAGGGAAAGGGCGGACTGATATTGTAAGTGGCTGCGAATCCTTTATAACTGAGAGAGAACTCTCGCGGGCTGAGCGGGGCGAGCTTGGAATTTTTGATGTAGTAGCGGGCAGATATGAATATCGGAAAGTTTCCAAAGGAATTCCGCAGGGTCGCGAAGCGGACGGGGATGGTTGCGATGGGATCGGGAGAGAAGCCGAGGAGCCGAAGAAGCCGGCGGCGGCGCGGCGGACAGAGATGATGCTGCACACGCTGCTGCGCCTGGAACACAGGCGGCAACTTTGAGAAATTGCTGAGAAACCGATAAACTTCGCAGCGCGGACAAACAACGATTTGAACGGATACACGGATTCCGATATCAAAGCGATGCACGCGTGCACCGATTCAGATCACAGAGATAAAGTTCTACGATTGCGATTGCATTTAAATCTTGATACCTCTCTCTATAAAAACAATAATTAGTCTAAAGATTTTTATATTCTAACTATTAAATTTTTAACAAAGTAATTTCTATATATTTTTAGATATAAAAATTACCACGAAATAAAAATACGTATTTATAAAATCATAAAAATTGTACAACTTTCTCATTTTTTAAATAACCAAATTTTTCTTTAGACATTTATTCATGAACAAATGCATCGTTTTTAAAGCATCAAATCGTGAACAAATGTTGATAAATATACAAAACTTGTTAGTTTTATATTAATATGTATTAAATCTCTTCCTCAACTTTATAATTAACGGAATGCATACGACTCACATGAGTTCACGTCGTAATTTAAATAATATTATCATTGGCTTCAACGCTTCTCTAGAGAAAATTGAATAAGCGTTAATATCGTTTACTGCAACGATTTTGGCATCCAAACTATGTTTATATTAAATTTGTGCATTTCTAGATAGATAATCTTTCTATCAGAAATATTTAATCATTATTTTGCGAATGATTCCGCGCAAGATATTATCGTTTTCGCGGATGTACGCTCTTCAAATACTTTATCGGTATATTGAGGAAGTTTCCCCTAAGGATGTAATCAACTCTTATCGATTGTATTCAGTGTGCGCGTCGATGGAATAAAGGAAAACTTTGACGCCGTCAATTATGCATGTAAGCCGGTATTGTTTTAAGTATATTCCTGCAAGCAAAGTCAGCTTTTGCCAAACATTCTCAAACTTGACGCTAATGACCAGTAACAAAACTACAAGAAGCTAGAAAATAATCTAAATATTTAATTCCCAATATTTGCTGTTCTGCAAATACCATTGGTATTATGTAACTCCAAACAGAAATTCTGATAAGTCAAAAGTCCCTCCCCCAGAGAAATATTGTTGATAAAATAAAAAATAAAAAAAGTAAACTTTTTCATTTCAATAAACATACAAGAACATCATATTTGCTAATAGTACATTAACATTATAAAGACAATGTATCTTTGAATCAATAAGTGCTCTGTTCAGTTATATACAATAAATATGTTGTGTAAAGAGAGCCACCGATATAGATTGCAGACATAGTTCAACGTCCTATGTGTTCCGAGCCGAGCAAGAGGCCGTGTCTATCAATATCATTGTAAATGGATATCCATAGAGACGATCGCATCAAAGATGACCCGGACACGAAGTAATTTTCCGGAATTCAAGCTGATGTACAGGCTCAGAGAGCAAGGGTGATTCCTTTAAAGGTACACGACTGCTTTGGTGAACGGTACTTTAGAACTTATTTGCATGAGAATTATTGGCGTTATAAATGCAAAATCAGCACACATTGAAATTGTTATTCTATTCACATTGGCAATTATATTTTTCCGCATGTGATAAGAATAACTTTCTTGTATTTCTTATAAATATAGATCAATGAATGTCAACAGAAAAGCGAAACTTTTATATTTTTTACTTTTTTATGAAATTTTCATCTTATGTACTTATCAAATTGGAATTTTAATTTTCATATTCTATGAATATTTTCGTCTTCCATATTCCTTCACAAATTATGTCTGCATTATGAAGCAAATAAAACATGTTTTTGTAAATAGAATTACACAATTGGAAAGATTCTATTTAACTTAGTGTATGGCATATTTTACAGATCCAAATGGTTTATTCAAATTTTTATGTTAAGATGAGAAAAAATATATTAGAAAGTAACACAAATATATAAAAAATTAACACAAAAAATATAATATTTTGACATAGTTTTGAAAACAAATTGTGAAAGTATATTTCTTTAGTAAACTAAAATATGTTAACACATACATTTCATTCATTTATGTTACGTTGTTTTAAAACATTATTTTTTGTTTTTTATTCATTTGTTTATAAATTGTGGTATTTTAACACTGAAAAATGTTGAACATCAATTTAACATAAACTATTGAAGTAAATATTTAAAATCACATTACGTTAAATTAACAAGCAAGTTAAAAAATTCAATACAAATATTTTAACTAGGACCAGTTTTAACATAAATACAAAAGATTTTTACACGTACTGTGTAGAGTAATAATATTTTATTTATCGCATCCACTTTCGCAATTTTTTTCGACTCTAATCGATGTCAGAAATATTTGTAAAGAGAAAAATTAAAAATTTTGGGAAGAGAAAGGTGACAGCGACATTTGTTGGTGTTGTTCTCGAATGTTACAATTTCTGATGAATTAGAGTGTGTTTTTCTACCAAGAGGTTAAACTGAAAATTTTACCGTTATTCGATATTTGCGATCTCGCTTGTTTCCTTCCTGTAAAACGGATCCACTCATCCACATCGCTCATCGTTATAAACTCTAGCATCGGATATCATATGACCTAGCAGCCACGGTGATGT
This sequence comes from Solenopsis invicta, assembly GCF_016802725.1. Lineage (NCBI taxonomy): Eukaryota > Metazoa > Arthropoda > Insecta > Hymenoptera > Formicidae > Solenopsis > Solenopsis invicta. The sequence continues at coordinate 16,620,694 of NC_052673.1, forward strand.
AACCACGCACGTGTATAATTGCACGCGACGTCGATGCTTAGTGCAGAATAATTCCGGCTTCATATTTCGTGTTTCCGCTTCCTCTCGCGCCCAGCGGTAACGTTGATGAAACTTTTTATATTTCATCTAACGGTCTGCAATAAGGGACCGTGCAGTTTACGCTGGTGTATTCAATCGTATTTACATATACAAGTTTCCATGTCGCCGTACAAGCTTAATGATACTGAGCAGAATTATTTAAATAAAATCGCTAATATTTAATCACTCGGGTAATAACGAATGATAATAACTGTATAACTGAAATGAAAAAAGTAAGAAAAATAAAAAAGAAAAAATAACTGGCAAACATATGTCAGAATATAGTCATCGCAATATATATTAAAGAATACTTAATAATATTTTATTATTAACATGTACATGGTTAATAAGACAATTTTGGCATTATTTTAAAAATAATAAAAATAATAAAACGTTTATTTATATGCGCTAAAAAAATACAGAAAGGAGAAAAGTTAGAATATAAATTAGGATATATGAGATAACGGAGGAAACTCCGTGTAATCCCCAGTGGAGAACAATAAACATTCAGTCATATGATTGGAACGAAAAACGACTTCGGAAGATCTCTTGTTACGATATCGCGAGGCAAGACTCCGATCTAAAGAATTCTACGTAGCATCGAGGCCGCTAATCCTAACGGACGTAAGATTATGTGACTATAAAATTATGCAGTCACGGTAATTCATTTTTAATATTTATTCCGTACTCACGATCTGTTCCGTATGCTAAGCGTGGAGTTCGGTATTTATCGGCACGGCGCAAGGTTGTTGCAGGTATTACGGGGATGGTGCACGTACTACCTGAAGAGCCCGGGCAAGGTAAAGAGGAGCGAAGCGAGCTCCGCGCTCTATCGCGAATCTTACCGCGCGTGTAAACTCATAAAGCGTGAAGCACAGTAACCAGACCGGGCATCGTCGTGACGTACCTTAAGACCTCGCAGAGTAAAGGGTAATAATGTCTCGCGCAGCATCGTTTTTACACCCCGACACTGCGCATTGAATTGCCGAGCTTTGAATTAGATCTATTTGAGTCTCCTAATTTAAGAAAAAAAAAAATTGTGATTAACGTCGACTGATCGAGCGTATCTGTAAACTACATCTTGGAATCGCTGAGGATAACGAACACTCGAGATAACCTCGTGTCTCCGCGATCTGATACACTCCCCATACATCGAAATAGCTTTCAATCAACCGGTTCGTCATGCTAAACGCGTCCCATACGTAGTGATGTATCCATCGATACGAAAGGCGGCGTTCTCGCTGATTACAGCTGCGCTTCGAATTTCTGGTTGGGGCGGGAGAGGGGAGGAGGCGCGATAGTGGGATACATATTATGCAAATATGTTTGCGCTGGCTCCACTGTCGTGAAATAATGTCGACGGCGGCTGGACGGCGGTCAGCCCAGTGGCCGAGTGCCGATAGCGTTATTATATTATTTCGCTAATGTTATTGCTGTGTGTTATGTGCGGAGCCCAATTAATATAATGCGGACGGCCGGACCGCCGTTTGATCGGATTTGCGCGGGCCTTTGATGCGGCATCCAGCCTGAAATCGACCGCTCGATGATAAAATTGATTAATGTCGCTGTCCTGTCCTGGCGGCCGACTCGGGGCGAGTGACTCGGGGATCTCGTAAACGTGCACATACCGCAAGGGATGCATCGCTGAAAAGCGACGTACGGTGAAGCGTCACGAGCCGCGCATCTCGCAAATGTAAAACCGAAATTTACTTCAGGCGCTGTTACTCTAGCGAGAAGAATAATGCGGATAAAGCACAGAGTGTTATCATTATTACGCTTTCGCTCCAGTTTCCAATTTCTGGCACACGCGGCACATGCGGCACACGCGGCACATGCAGAAGCGGCGCGGCGAATTATATAAATGAATCTTAACGTTCGGGGAAAATGTCAACACTCACAGTTAGCTGTTACGAAAAGCGCGAAATCGCGGAAATCGCCGTTTTCGATAGTGAATTCCGAGCGACTCGCGAACTCGAGGAAGAAGAAGCGCTTCTACGCGAAGTGGGACTCGTAAAAAGACGTAAAAATCCGATGGGAAGTTTGTTTGTTTCCGAAGTGAAGCGGGGGAAATATTCTCCGCGTCCGCGGACTTTCCCGAACGGCGCGGCGCGAACTTCAGAGATCGAACACGTCAAACTTTGAATAACGAACCAGCTGCTAATGAGCGCCGTTCATTGTGCCCGGAATGCGTTATCCGCGCGCGCAGATCCCTGGGCGATATTAAATATTTGATCAATATCCCGATCGCGCGGCGCATTGGCCGCGCGTCGCCGTCGCTTGCCCGCGATCGGTTATCCGATTACTTTGCAATCGGTTTTATCCGCAAATGGAATCGAAGATCGCCGCGGCAAGTCGGCGATTAAAAGCTCGTTCACTTGTGCGTGCGAACGTATTAAAGCTCGCAAATCGATAAGCGAGCCTCGCGCGCTCCGCCGGTTGTCTTTTAATTAACAAGTCGGTGTTCTACTCGTCAAAAATGCTGCCGCGTTTCGCTCTGTTACGCGTTTCAACAGTTTTCATAGATTCCCTCTATTTTAATTCTAATTGAACGCGATTTTGTGTCCTCTTTTCTCGAACCGTTCTTCGCTTGGTAATAAGTCGAAATCATTCTCTTTAATCAAATTAAGACTTGTCAAGTGAAATTCCTCTTAAACATGACTTGAAAGAGTCGTTCGTTAACATCTTCTATATAAATGGAAAGGTGTCACGTATATGAAAATTATTAAATTAAATAATAAAAATCTTTTATTATTTATCGCAAAATTTTAATCGTCTCTACTTTCGAATCTCAAATCCGATAGTCGCCACTAACGATCGTAATTTAAACGCATCCACCAAGTGCAAAGGAATCCCGAGGAAAGTTCTTAACGAGCACGCATTTCTTAATGATCTTAAAATCGCGTTCATTCAGAGGGATAATTTGTAAAACGCGTCATGGTATTTCTCCGGAAATCCCCTTTTTTTTTCGTTGCATCCTCAACTTTTTTCCTCAATTCTGACTCGTGATCAGCAATCGCGGTGTTCTCAGCGACCGCGCTCGCCCGTCTCTCGTTGCTTATAATCCTCTCCTCTTACTCATTCATGGCAAACGATGCCTGCCGAGGACAACGACACTGGCGACTGCGACGTCGCCGTTGAGATCGCAGCGCGACAAGTAGCCGGGACGAGAGAACGAATTAACGGGAGGAGCGACAGAGACAAACCCGCGCGGCGGACGGGTGTGTGCGGGTTTTAATTATTTCCACGAGATGAGATTTCGCCACGGCGACTAGTATTGAGCGTTAGTCCGGTGTAAATTCCGGGATCCCGGGCTAATCGGCATAATTCCACGGAATCCGTAATGGACTTTGGGAATGGGCGCCGGGTAGGACATTGGACCGGCAACGTCCACCCTGCTTCCACACCAATCCCCTCTCGACAGAGCCGTTTTATCCATTGAGTATCTGCACGCAGTATTTATGTGCTGTGGCGTAAGCTTTGTCAAAAGTAATAGGTTTGCCAAAAGTTTTACATGTATATTCATTAAAAAAGTTGTCCGAAAATACAAAGAAAAATCGCGAAAGAAATACGAGTTAACATCACATATATTAGACGGATTCTCAATTCGATAAAAATTTTACTTAATTTTGTTTCGTTTTGCTTCACAATAATTGATTTTAAGAACTTCAGAAATTTTCGACTGCTCTAAAAAGTCAAACTTTTAATATATAAATGTAAAAAAATTATTCGAGTTGTGAAAATCTTGAAACAGTCCTCCTAATTCTTTGTCTCGGCGTCTCTCGTTTCGTCTCGTCCCTTTTATCACCCTTTAGATACACGTGTGTGCATCTATATGTGTAGTGCGCGTGTACGCCATCCTCCTCTCTCTCTATTCGTTTCACACGACAAATTAGATCTTCCCGCTATCCGCTGACCAACTGTAAAGAGCTTAATGCAATAGATTCGCCGACTGTCCAGAAAATCTGACCAAGCACGATCGAGTTTTAGCCATTATATCTCACCGCGAACTCTTTCGTACATCGTAAACCCCTTCGGCGCATATTGGCGAAAAGTATCAGATGTTTACACGCTCAGAATTTATTTGCGATATAAAAATGTAGAAAAATTTTTAAGAGACTCGATTGAGTCAATTTACCGGCAAAATCATCAATTGCTCTATGCTACTCATAATTGATGATGCTAATTAATCCGCAATAAACTAAAAAATAAAAAGATAAAAAGTAAAAATATTTGTCGAAAAAAATGTTAAAAAAAAATTAAACTAGTTATATTTGTCTTTCTCTACGAAAAATAACGGAAAGATTATTGCTCCACTGTTCTCTTTATTTAATATTAATTTTTATTATCTCATGCAAAATTTAAATGCTGTGTATTTAACGAAAGAGCTTATTTATGAAAATGTTGAAATTAATCCTTAATTAAATTTCTTTATATAAACTTTCAATATAATGAAAGACTACTGTTAATAGAGCAAACTATTAATAGAGCAAATATGATATAGAGAGAATTTGATCACGTTCCACGAACGACTGACGAATCGTTTGCGCTATGCTTATTAGCATTAAATACGGAGCATCGCGGATATAACGCAAATGATTAACCCCTTCCTCTTGTTTATCCAGCCTAAGCCAATCGAGTCATTCAATCAATCTATCTCTCGTTCATTTTTTAAAATTATTGATTCATTGCAAAATTGTTATTAATGTATAACATAAATATTATTATGTCATTTCTTAAAAATATTACGCAGATATATTACAAAGATATCTTACAAAGTATAAATAAATTAATAAATAAATCTTTAGGTTTTATGAAAATGTCATGTTAATAAATGGTTTGAAATATTTCACGTATATATTATTACTGCCGAGGTACTAAATATAATAATTAGAAATCTGAAATTAACGATTTTCGCTAATAAAGTTAATAAATAATCTCATTTTCTTCTAAGTGTCAATCGCAACTGTTTGATAAAAATGAATAAAATAAATCCTCGTAAAATTATAAAAGCTATTTTAAAGCAATTTTTATTTTATTATTTGGACATTACAAATGTAAATTTTTCTAAGATTGCAGGATTTAATCTGAAATACCTGTCATGTACGGGAATTCATGAAAATTGAAACGTGAATTATAAATCTGATTGAAGTGTCCAATGATCTGACGGAACATCAGATTTCGATAGAGCGATGCCTATATCTCTTATGTCCCATTAACTATATGCATGATTACAGGGGATTATATGCAGGATGCATAGAGAGGGAGAGCGATATCCCGCGAATAATTCGATGTCGCATTACTACCATTCCACCTGCGCGTGGTTGGATTGCTACAGACAGGTAACAGATGGTCTGTGTCATAAGGCATTTTATAGCATGTGTTTAATCACGTTAGCACAACGCTTTATAAGTGCGGCCAAAAAATACAAAAATAATTTCATTAGAAAAAAAACATTTCAAAATATGGATCTAAACTTTAACGTAAACTTTGAGACATCGCTAAAAATCCTAACATTTTTCGTAACGTTGATAAAGATAAAAAATTTATGCGCGAGTTAATAAATAACATCTAAACTTCTACGCCCAACGTAGTAGCGTGTATTTGCGAGCGACTCGTTTCCAAACGGATAGGCGGATGCACCGCAAGGAAGGAACACGAAAGAGAAAGACGGAGACTTGGACAAGCAGCCGACTTGGACAGTTCGACCGGTGGCGTTCAATGCTAATGAAATTCCGCCGGTCGCTTTCATAGATTGTGCAGTCGGCCGAAGCGACTGCCGGTTTGGCATGAGCGCGGACGTCAATGAATGGTCGCACCGGGACTATCGGAATAAACGGTAAAACTACTTCGAGAACGGCACGTGCACACGCGAAGGAGCAGAAATTAATAGCGGGAATTTAATTATTTTATCTGCAACAAAATGTAGAAAACGTATTTCTCTGTAACTGCAGATACCTACGATATTTCGTATGTATTTGGTAAAATCAGATTTTCTGGTTTTATAAACAGTAAAAAAAAATAAACATTTCGTATTTGTGTTAAAACCGTTCCTTGTTAAACTTCTGTTCAAAAATTTTAACAAAGATCAGTTTTAAAATTTTTGGGCAGAATTTTTAAAATACATTATAATAATTTAACCTAATATAATTATGTTTAAATACTTTGTATTAAATTCAACGTTTTCCAGTATAAAAATAATGTAGTTTTAAACTATATTATTCTTCTGTTTAAATTTTCTGATAAATAAATAAAATGTACATATTAATTTAATATATTACAAATATCAGCCTTCCAATAATTATCTAATTATAAATATTAATTACATTGTAAAATATACTTTTAAAATTTTCTTCCAAACTGTCAAAACACATTTTTTATGTTAATTGTTTAAATAATATCTTATGTTAAATTTAACACAAATTGTTTTATTGTATATGCAACAAATAATTTGTAAACTGTTTTCTGTTCTCTAGTCGTATTGTTATAAAACCTTAAAATTATCGATGAAAAAATAAACAAAAGACGACAGCGAAGCTGCTCAGTAATAGTCAGCAAAGAAAGTAACGAATGAATAATTTCACGAAAAGATTTTTAAATGACAAAGATATTTCTGAAGAGTACAGATCGATGTAGATTCCACGGAATTTCCCACCAAAACGTAACTCTGATAATTCAAGTTTGCTCGCGAGGATGTCGTGCGAATTGCGCAAGTTAATGAAAGAGATCGATGATATATATGTACGCGGAGTCAATGGAGAAGCGGAGAGAGCGCAATCCGATCGACAACCGAGTCAAACTTTTAACCGGATAAATGAAAGGAACTGACGGAAAGAATCGTAGGATTTAATAAACATTCCCGAATGGTAATCGGCCGCCGGCAGTAGCTGGCTCTCTCTCTCTCTCTCTCTCTCTCTCTCTCTCCCTCTCTCTCTCTTTCGTGAACGGTTTCCCGGCAAACTCAGATTCCAGGGTAGATTAAACCCGCCGGAGATATGCCGCCACCGTCGTCGATAAGTGGCTTTAACTTTCAGAAGCTGTTCATAGTTCAGTGCGTACGTAATGAAGATTCACAAGAAAGTCGAGGTGGGAGGCAAAATCACGGAGGACGAAGTCATAGCGACGCATTCGGGAATAATAAAAGTTCTCTCCTGCGCGGACGGCGGAGATTCGATCAATTATATCATACAATCTTATTAGTTTGTAGAGCTTTCTCCCCCCCCCCTGCTCCCATGCGTGATCACCGATCACACCTAAAGAAAGAATAACAGTTGATTTTTTCATTTTCAAAGATCGCTTATCATAATTGCGACGGTCTCGTTACATATTCATATAAATTTATATGACCTATTGAACATGTTTGAATAATTGCTACAGTTGGAAGCTCTTTAAATTAAGTTAGCATTAAATAGTTTGTTACATTCTCGCATAATTGCAAGCTTGACGTAATCAGTTTTATAGCCGCGGGATTGGTTTCGCGTAATGCTGCCAACTATGCTGGAAAATGAGATATTTTGACGCGCGTAATTATTCATTGTGTCGGGTTTTCAGATAAATTCGAGCGGTCTTGAATTCTATTCATTATATCGTCCGCGCGCTATCCGACGTTCTCTCGCAGTCCAAACAAAACATTAATGCTCTTCTTTACAAAGGGTAAGTACAGAAATAAAAAAAGATGTTAATAAGATTACTTCTTTCCTGACACATAACTTGACTATAATAAGCCACAAGCTTTGCTCGTAAACTTTATCTGTTTGAAATTAGCACAGAATGTTTTGCATCGATTAAATCAACAGAACGATTGTCGCGATAGGCATTACACCACCCTTTACGTCAAGCTATTTGACATTGCCACAGAGAGCCATTAGCCGCGACATCGCGCACGATTTCGACAATCTTGGGCCCGTCCGCCTTCCTCTTGTAAAGGCCTTTGTAGACCAATCGTGTATCCATGACGGGAAACTACAGGGGGATACAAAGGAGAGGGGGGAAGAGAGAGAGAGAGAGGGAGAATCGGCGTGCAACAATTGTTGTATGCGTACGTATATATACAGTCACGTCAGACATTTACACGGTCACACAAGTCGGAGCGACAGCGCACGACGGGTCTTTGACATGTTCTCTGTTATAGCAAAATGTCCCCTTTGTGCACACGCGGATATGACCGGCATACACACCAGTCAGCGGAACGGTAATGGACCGGTTGGCGGGCATTGTAAAACGAATAAATCTTGGAAAGATGCAATTGCGAAGCGTCGCTTTTTTTTCGACGCGCAATCACAATCGAAATGGCAATATAATCTCGTCAATCTCGTCTTCCAATCGGTGTGCATTTTTAATTATAAACGGCTCTTACGTAAAAGAGGGAGCAAATGTCCGTTTTATTCCTGGAAACATTCTCTCTCTCAAAGCCACAAATAAAACTTAACGAACTCCGCAACTGAGAAATGTTAAGTATTTAATACATTCGTGTGCGGGAATTGTACTGTAGAAATTGTTTAATGTATCGATGTGAAAGTTAGAGAATGTAAAATAGTAAAATCTATTTGTTTACACAGAGATATATTTCGCGAAGCATTGCCGGCAACTTCCTCAAATTCGGTTTTGTATTTGAAATTCAAATCGCACGCGTTATCAAATTTGTATACCGTGTCTATATAGATATATAACTTGGTTCTCAATTATAAAAATATTTGACCATAAATCTACGATATAATAGTATGGGGGAGAATTTCCGTTTCATTGCAATATCTCTGAAATATCGCTCGACAAATTTTTCGACGCCGAATCGGGCAACAGCGATACAGCAACGAATATACAAATCGCGCATTCATATCGAATAAACTGAAAGCAATTTTTATCGGCCGCGTAATCGATGGTCACCTTCGCTCGCTTGCGTTGATTACTTAATCCTTCACAAAGCCATTGCGACGACAATCGCGATAAATTTTTCTTCGCACACCGAGTTATTAATTTAATTTATGTATCTTGTATCGATGCAATCTTTCATCACTCTATTGTTTGCGTTAAATGTCGTCGAGATTTTATTTAAATGTTTCATGTTCAGTATCGTATCTTAAAATATGCAGTTTATTGTTAATTTTTAATGGCAAAAGCGCATTTATTATTAACTATATGCGCACTTTTGTGATAAGTTTGTTCAGAAAAAATTGTTCTCTGCTGAAAGACGTCGAACAATAAATAAATATTTTTATTTAATAATCTCATATTATTTTGTTCAATTTTTTATTGACACTGTCAAAAAGTGTAAAGTGTGAATCAATTTTATAACGGAACCAAAAGTGCAACAATTTACAGAAATATATCCGATCATTCGTTATGCGCGCAATATCTATATTACTGCCAGTAGCGTAACCCAACCATTGATCAGCCCGAACGTTACTTCGATTTTAATTGACGCAATGTAACAATGAAGACACTTCTTTATCTTGTAAAACAAAAAATTAAGAGAAGTTTATCTACAATATTACACAATCTCTATAGCATTTAGCGTACAAAAAATTATAAAGCAAATTAAAAAATCTACTAAAAATATCTTTGAACTAAAAAATAAATGATAACATCGAAGTTTTTTCATTATTAATTTTAACATAAATATTTAACGGAATTAATTTATGGGACTTATTGTTAAAACATCTACTTCTATTTGCAGAATTTCATAACAGATACTTCGATATTAATCTTTTAATGTACTAATACAAAGATGTGGGGCCAAAAACAATTAATTTTTTCATGTCATATATATACACTGAGAAAAAAGTACTTGATAATTGTGATAATAATTAAATGTTAAAATAATTATAATTGGAACAATTATTTTATTAATGTAACACATTCTATGTCATTATTATTATTATCATTAGAGTAGCAATAACTATAAAAATATCGCTCCTGACCATAATTATTCGGACATTCAATTATGCACAAATGCAAAATACATTCTCTCAGTGCGGCAATGACAAACAGAATCACGGAATGAATGATAACCAACCGATGTCTGATAAATAACCAGTGTCGACGTAAAATCTGCTTACGCCACTGGCATCGCCGCTGCCGGTCCTCGGTTCCCACAGCCAAACCTCGCGCTTGTGTATAATTCACCGCCGGCCGCGTAGCTGCGCTCCGGGTATATCCATATCCCATTTGTATTCGGCATTACGCGCGCATGGATCGCACGGGAAATCGCGTACCTATTTCCGGCAATATCATATCCGTCACGCGGCCGACGCGACGGCCGGCGAAAACGTCGGCCGCTGCGGCCGCCGCCCGTGCTCGCGAATTCCGCGCGATTGTGCGCGCCGCCAAACGTGACGGAAAACACCTGGTCCGGTCGCAAGGGAAACACAGAAGGGGGAGAGAAAAAGTGACCGATAGCCACACTGCAATCTTTTTGCGGTCGAAATCGATGTGTCATTTCGCGATCGACGTTCCGCGAACGATGGCGTCGACCCCGTAACGCAAACCACACGGCACATGGAAGATATTTCAACTCGCTCTCTCTCTCTCTCTCTCTCTCTCTCTCTCTCTCTCTCTCTCTCTCTCTCTCTCTCTCTCTCTCTCTCTCTCTCTCTCTCTCTCCTCTCTATTCCAGCATTTTTTTATTTTTCTAAAAATTCTTGTTTTGCATGGTGAGAATATACGCTAATTAATTCTGAGTGACACTAAATGTATTAACTTAAATATCAGAATTCGGTCAACACATATATAGTAAAATTATAAATTTGTGACCCTCTTCTTAAGATAAATTTCAATTGACGTTAAATTTATCAAGTAAATATACATACGAAAATCGTAATAAGCTACGGAGTAGTGCGTACTGTAATATTTATAATGTGCTTCAACAATTCTCGCTTTTACAAATAAAACTTGTTAATCTGACAGATTTCAGGATTAAATTTATTATTTACATGTTACTCTTTAAGTTCCTATGTTACTCTTTAAGTTCCTAAATGAAAGTTAGAAATAGGGCACCTCTTAATGACTTGTTTTTCATTATTAAATGGCGTAAGCAAGTGCCTGGAACCCAGACGCGATAAATCAGAAACTCGCGAGCGTTAAATGAACCAGATTTCGCGCGCTCTGACATCGTACATCTTTCGACATCGTCGAGAATATGCAAGCGCGAATTGATTCAAACGCGACGATTTACGTAAACGGATGACGAAATGCACGACGACCGGGAGCGGCGCGTCGAATTTCAAACGTCAATCGCCCAAGTCGACACGGCATACGTTTTGAGAGACAGACATTTAACACGTCGACTTCTATGGATCTAGCTTTGGTACGGCTTGTTTCAAACGCACATACACACGGCGCAGCTGATTTCGTCTTTTCGACGACATAAAGCACAGCACGATCGCGCACGCACGGTTCTCGATCCGTCGATTACAAAAGCGTCAAAGATACGTCGACAAGTCTTTGATGGCAATCCGCGAGCCATTCGACTGTGATTAGCTTTCATTAGTGCGCACATTGCGATGTGTAACGCACGATATCGATGTCATCGTAATTCCATTGTCGCGCTGATCGATTTCCAATGCAGCTTGATTATTCGCATTAGCAGAATTTAGGCTGTGACAAGCAAAAAAGTTGTTCTTTTACGGCGGAGAGGAAAAAAAATAGTTTCAGGCTTACCAATGCATAAATTATGATATCGGAATATTATTGCACGGCGCAGTTAAAGGGAATGGAACGAAGGAAAAATAAGAGATATAGGATCTATCAAAGAGATGGAAGTTTCTCGCGTAATATTGGAATTAGCGAAAGTTGTAATTCCCCGGACTTATCGGGGCAACATTATTCATGAATTATGCAGACAATCTTGTAAAGGCTCTAACTATGTAGCGGACGAGTAATTTTAAGTTTTAACGGGGTTGCGCCATGCTACACTTAGCTGGAATAAAGAATGCATGGATTACGTTTCAAACGGAATTCGTACTTCTGGGGACTACGATTAAGAGTTTCTACAAAAAATAGTTTGTTAACATTTCTTTGCTAACCACAATTTCTACTCCTTCCTTCCTTTTTTTTTCAAGGAAATCACATCTTTTAACAAGACGAGAGATAAATTGTATAAAAATTATTTTTCAAATATTAATAATTAAGAATTTTTGTGAGATGTTCATCGCAACATTTTCTTTAATAACAATCGCAATTTCTTTTCCGTATCTCTTTAAGCGTGCACTGCGAGAGCCCGAAATTGCGAGAAAGAAATAACGCCCATAACGCGAAACTCCAATCGTTTGCGACGCTATCAGAATTCTATCAGATGAGAGTTTCAGCGGAACAACAATTTCCAGTTACGCGCGATGCTCCTACTAGAGAAACGTACGCGCACACGGGCAAGGAAACGCCATCGCGAGAACGCCCGCGCCGATTCCGGAGGCTGCATAACGAAGAAGTAGTTGGATATTGGTATCAATGGGACAGATATGGGGTTTACGTACGTGCCACGCGCCCTCGTCCAATCTCCTTTATGTCCTTCCAGTTTCACGAACTGTCTCGCCTTGTCAATCGACACTAACACACGTGGCTAACACGTACAACGCGCATATATCCGGAGACCCCGACGTCTGATCTCTCGTGCAGAAATCGCTTACGGCCTAACCGACTGTTCTCAAAAGGGCGTGACGTAACGTCCTGTCATCTCGGACTCTGTCTCCGAATCCGCCATAAATACTCCAAAGGAAAACTTCTTTCTTTTATGTTGGGACTAGAGAATTCCCATTGCTCTCGTCTTCGCTTACCACCGAAGTGTAAGGGTGCCTTAGAGTCGAGAGAGAGAGACCACTGACAATGGCTGAACGGTTGTCTGATGTTATAGCCCTTGTCTATCAACTATTCGGTCTAGTCGGCAATCTCTTACCAAGACGTCTCGTCTCAAGGCGAACATAAGCCACAGCAAATGTTATTTCATTGTTATTCAGAAGAAAAGATATCGTAAGATAAGTTAACGTTGTAGCTGTGTTATACATGTCTTATTTCTAATTTCATATTTATTATTTTGTTTCTGTTTTAATTAAAACTTTTTGGAAAAGAAAATATTGTGTAAATAATTCTCTTGAAATTCCTTTGGAGATATTTTTGCCAACATTTTTGCAATTTTATTCATTTATTTATTTTTCAATTTGATGCCGTTAATAAAATTTATAGAAATATGATAGTTTCAGATATTATATATAATGATGAAACTCATGAAATTGATGTAAGACCTCAACAAATTTACGTTGTTATATCGAGAACCTTATTCTTGATAAGCTTCCTTCGTTAAACTTCTTCGTAGATACGTCGGCGCGCCTGTTTGATTAAACATTACCCGTCGCGAAAACTGCGAAAACTGCGAAAAGTATAAGTAGAAGTATGCGTTTCAGTTCCTCGAAGTAAAATCTTTCCAACGAAATAATCAAACATCCCAACTTCGAACACAGAATAATAATAGTTGTAAAATTACATTTTTTTCTTTTTGCAATCTTTCCACTGTCAGAACTTATACTTTTCAGTTAATTACCTTACTTTGGGCAACTGCCCACGAATTACGGCACTACTTTGACGATGCGTGAGCAAAGCTTTCGGCTAGCACAGCGCAAACAAGCCGCACGAATGGTCTCTACCTGAAGACATTCACGTGTGTAAAACCACGACCCGTCGTCGCCACCAGAAGCTCTCTTACGCTGATCAGAAACGCGCGGTGAACGCTCGCCATGAAGAAAAGCTCCGAGCGTGACCCCGGGCTCGTCGTCTGTGAACCCGATTGGTGCACGGCTCCAGAGGATAACGTCGGCTCCAGAGGATAACGTCGGTGAGAGGATCCCGGAGGCTATTCGCGTACCCTTTCCTTGCCCAGCTCTCGACGAACCGGGGGATGTTAGAAGGTGGTGGATGGGCCAGATGCGCTCGTAAAACCATCGTCCCATAAAACTGGCTAGTTCACCGACTACCGAGACGCGCCCATCAACCGTTCCTTACATGGTCTAATTCCAGAATGGCCCCCACATTCGCACCACTGTGCACTCGTCGGCTTGTGCGTATGCATGAACGCGTGTGAATACAAACACACGCGCACACACGTGCACGTACAAACGCGTGCGAAGCACGTGCCTGAAACGAACATGTATGTTCCTCTCTGTGTACGCAAATTATATGTATCATGCAAAAGTCCGCGCGCGTAGATAACTCTGGAACAGAGGTGAATTTTCCCGCGTCAAGTGTTTACCACGTGAAGTAAAATATTTTTTTGCACCGCGAACGTCTTGATTTATTTTAATAATAAGATGATTTGAACGCGTTAAAAATGTTGTCTGTCACTATCGTCAAACGGAGAAACACAAGAGTAATTATTTTCTGAAAATGATTCATTGCAAAAGCTCGGTTTTACAGATTTCGCGTTCAATCCAAACGCAGGGCGAGTAGAGTCATGGAGCGAGCGCTGGGATAAGTTATATCATTCAATTATCAATTGTACGAGCGTAGGCCGGATTTCAATGGCAACGGAGTTATTTGTATGGATGTCTATGACACGGCGCAAGATATATATTCGCGAAAGTTACTAGTTTACGGTCGCGCTTGTACATGCGCGGTTATCGGCTTGTAACTTGGTAACACACCACTCGCATCGATAGACTCCCGAAGTAATTGTTCGGTCCACGCACGTCGATGCTGAATTCGATTGCGCGGCGATGCCTATAGTCTACAGTAGTTTCAATCCACCTAAGGATTGGCAACAGGTAAAACGCGCACATAACCAACCGCGCGCGGTAAGTAACGAAACTCCATAAAGTGGAAAATTGATGTTAGCGAACTACTTTCACCGCGGCAGTAGAACGTCCGGGTTTTTACGCATGTGAACCAGATTCGCTAGTTTTCTCCATGTCGACGTAGTGCTACTACTTTCACCCTGGGCAGTAAAACTATCGTTTTTACATGAGCAATAAAACTATCGTCCCGTAATCGTATAATGACCAAAATCTCCTTTCTTTAGGCACTTTTAAAGTACCATAAACTTTTATCTAAAATAAAAGGTTGAGCTTTAATCAAGATATGTGATCATTAGTTTCTAACTTGTTTATTTTCATCGAACTGCATGTAACATTGCAGGTATAGAGTAACTGTTCCAATTACTGGCGCTTTCGTCAATCGTAGTATCAGAGTAAAAAGTACGAAAGTGTTAAAAATGTTTTGATATTAAACTCTAAAATTATCATAAAAACACATGAATAAATGAGTGACAATAAATAGAAAACTAATATTAGATACATGCGGCTATAATCGGAGAAAGAGGAAGGAGGGAGGATATTCTTTCATTAATTTAAATAATCAAGCTAGTTTCCCCAAGATTGTTGTGCTCGGGTTTTTTTAGTTGTGTGTTAAAATTTTTACCTGATGATGAAAAAAACGTTTATTTAAAATGGATTTAAAAAATTGCTATTAAATACATTTAAAAAATTAACTGTCAAATTATCTGTTAAGTGTTTAAAGCGGTAGTGATAAGGACAATTACTTTATTTGATAGAATGCTCGTGACAAAAGATATTTCCTAAAATAAAAAAATTTAAATTTAACCCCTATTAATGTTTAAGTGAGCTTTTAATAATATTTCTAATATTTAAATAAGCCATCCCCCACGTGAAATCGATTTAAGAATGTCGCACACATCTCCTGACATGTGTATATCATCTATTATACATATGTGTGCAATTGATACAAGTAGCCACTGCGTGCCCGCTCACGCCCGTACAAGTTGCATCAACTTTGAAAAATGTTACTTTTCTGAGTTAACTATATATTTCGAGGAAGACGCGGTACCCGAGTTGTGGGTAGTCTCGCGATGGCCCAGAAGCGCGTATCACGTGCCGCAAAACGGTAGAATAAAACCGCGGCCGGAAAAGTTGAAGAACAGCATTTTTCGAAGACGCCGACCGTGCGTCCGAATCCGCACGAACTAGTTTCAACGTTTATACCACGCCTTTACGTGCACGTACATATTTCAAGAGCACAGTACGTAGCATTGCCCGATCAAATCGACCAAGTGCATTCAAAAAATTTCAAAAAAAGCATTCTCAATGAGAATTCAATAAAACTAAATTTCGAATGGTACTGCAAATATATTTTATAATAATATAATATATACTATTTTAAATTATGATAATCTCTGATTGAATGATCCGCGTTTCAGAATCCCTCAGCGTTATTTATCATTTGTGTTAAACACTTCGACTTTTTTTCTGAAACTATAAAAGTTAGATTTATAAATTGCGAGGTTACGAGGAGATTGAACTTCCGGTTTAGGTCACGGAGTCATAAATAATCGTAATTCCGTGCGAACCCAGCTGCGGTTTTATCCGGGCGAGAGTGCACGGCCAACCTGCCAAGGGAGGTCCATCGAAGCTTAAGTGCCCACCACCAGGTAAACGATCTCAGGACATCCCGAAGCCTGAAACGTAGTACGTTGAGACCACTTGAGATGCATGGCCCGCTTTTTCGTCGCGACAAATTGTATCGCGCGGAAATAGCAATAGGTAGAACATTGTTGTTTTTAATTAATTATAGCGAGCCGTTTAACAGTCGATATATTATCAATTTAGCATTCATTAATGAGAATTTCGAAATCAATCAGGAGACTACGATGCTACGAATACTTTAATGAAGAGTTCCTAGTCCGCAAGTATACAATATTCACCGGAGTGACATCTATATGTAAATTTTAATTGACGATTAATTTCGTAGCGGTATCTAATTACCGATGTAATAAATAATTATGCGCGTGTTAATAGTTAGCGACATAGGTAATTAGTGCAGTATAACAAATAATTATTGTGAAAACAATTAATGACGTACGATAGCGCGAAAAAATAAGATATTTATTCAATTGGACAAATTAAATTGTCTTTTATGGAGGAAGAACATTATTATAAGCTTACGTTCACATTTCATTTATAATTGAAGAATATATAGTTAATTTTTTTTATGACAAATAAATATATGTTCCAAAAATTTAATTAAATCGAATCGAGAATTAAATTAGAGAGATGCTAAACAATAAATGAGAGAATTTGAGGGAAATAATAGAAAAATCTTCTGGAACGCATGTTGTCCCTGTGTCCCTATTGATATACCCAAAATTCTCGTAATATTTCGCGAAATAATGTCAATTTTATATTCGATAATACAACGCGAGTACTCACGACTCCACCATCTCCCTTTATTCGCATTTATCACGCACCGCTTTCATTCGCGCGGATCCTTTCTGCTGTCTCACGCGTACTATCTTGATTCGTTAGTTAGCTCGCGGCTCGGTCTCGGCGGTTTCGCCAATCTCTCTTTCTTCTCTTGAGATCGAGCTCATTCGCGTCGGGTTATTCGGCAGCTCCGGAAGTGGGATGTAACGGGCTACTCATCGGCATGAAGCGCGATTCATCCGCGGCGAGATGCCTTCCAGAGGAGGAGGGACGAGAGACGAGCAGCACTTATCCGATCTTTCATTCCTCCTCGGTACTCCCGTACTTTCTCGCTCGTTTTCGCTCGCCCGCCCCCGCACTCTCCCCGCGGAGCAATTCAATCTTATCCCATTTTTCGTTTTTTTTTTCTTTTCACCTCTTACTCTTTCTTTCCTTGTAGCTATCAATGTCTCTACCTTCTAGCGACACCGAGATAAAATCACTTCTAGCTTAAAACCCGGTGCTTTCAGATATATTATTGTCGCTACTGTGCTACCAGGAAGAACCATGTATGTACATGTTGACCGTATCAAAAGTTTAGTTTACAGCTCGCATAGGAGATCAAACAAGCACGTCGAACTGTTTTGTCCGCTTAAAGCTTAAGAGCTGTTGATCCTTCCGCCAGGAATCAATTTCGACTGGTTATCATTAGCAAATACTTGTTTGTGGTATTAGGTGCAGAAATGTTAAAATCATGTAATTCCAAGTTCATACGAGTAATCTCATTAATCGTTGAATAATTTTTATTTCTAAAAGATTAGGTCGTAAATTAATTATATTAAACAACACGTGAGTAAAGTGACGTTTCCAAAAACCAAAGCAAATTGTGCGTACATTCTACGTAATAATTCAATGTAACAATCACCGACAATTAACGAGTCGTTGAACGTAAGGACAGCTCGGCTTTAATTGGCAGCTCGTTATATCGTTGCTATTAACGTACGAGCACTTAAAGGGAAGGCGTTGAACACTTGCCCTTCCCCATTTGCTATTAATTTCCAATATCGGATAATGAAGTATCAATAATGTCCTTGAACAGGGTAATGCACCTTCGACCGATAGCTGAGGTCCGTTAAGGACACGCTCTGACGTAAACTGTCGACCAGTTTCAAACTATCCAACGATCACACCTAATTCCATCGTACGTTTCTCTTCATCCTTTCATTAACATCCTTCCGAACAATGAATATAATTAAATTAACTTTGAGCCAGATCATAAAACAATATCATCACAAAGTCGAGGATGCGTAAAGTATATACGCGTAGACAATTAGGTAATGGGAACGAAGAAAACAGATGCAGTTTTCCGTCGGATGAGCGAAAGAGGCCTATATTGAGCGAATTTCCAAAATGGCGTTCCGGCGTATCGGTGAGCCGGCGAGTCTCTGTCAACCCATCTTAAACTCCTCGCCTGCGAAATCGAATTACGCCGCATTCTCGCGACGCTCCACAGGTAAAGGAATATAATCTACTTAATTCATACCATTAACTCGGATTAACGATGTAGGATGTGCGGAAGAACGACATTTCGGAACGGGGCGAAAGAGCCCGGGGGAGAAAGAAGGAAGGGGGGGGGGAGAGGCAGCCCCCGTACGAGCGTTTTAAACTCGTCGCGGGGCTGACGAATAAATCTGATGATAAGATTTGCATATTAGTAGCGTTACTGTCTCCGCTTCTGGACCCGGCTGGTTTCGGCTCGGCCGCCCCTTTCATGTCGCACCCTACCTCCGCTATTCATTCGCATTCCCGTCGCCGGCTCTCCGCATCACTTCTCTCTCTCTCTCTCTCTCTCTCTTTCTCCCGCTGCTGAATCCTGAACTCCGATTCTGACCACGAGTTTTCCAACCCTTTTCGCCGGAGCACGTCGGAAGGAGGCTGAATCGACATGAGAGAGAAGCATGGAGAGTTCTCTGACTATGCGGCTAAAAAGTCACGAAAGCCATCGAAGTGCAGACAGCTCGACAGCAGAAAGCCCATTGGCCGTATTAGAAAACGGCTCGATAGATCTAAGGATGCTTTTACGTATTTGTCGTATGAATTGTAATGTACATTTTAAAGTAGATTCCAAAATTTGTAATGAAGATCCTCAAATGAGAATAAATGAAAAAAGAGCTTACAAGAAATTATCTTTTTAATTATATCTGTGTAAATTTTTTTTATTTTTTGCTTATATAGGCCTGTTATTACTTCTATTTATAATTTTTTAATTAAATGGAACTATTATTCATTAAATAAGAATTCAATTTAATAAATATAGCAAAAAAAATTAAATTAATCTGTTTGTGTAGCTATTTAATAACTTGTTTTGATACATGTAAAAATATGCAATTTAAATGTAAGAATTACATGATTCAAAAAAATATATCAAGCGAACAAACAAAGGATGTCAATCTTTCGATATATTGGACGCGTCTTTTCGAAACCCGCAAGAGAAAGAAGGGAGCTAAACGAAAAAAGGTTCATGGCTTTACCGATAATGTAAAAAAATTCTAAGAGCCACAATGACGGATTCGCGAAGAATAGACCACAAGCAAAAGAGGAAACCACATTTTGGCTGGATAATACTTGCTGCAACGTTCTAGCTTGAACTTAAACTCACATTCAAATACAAGGATATAACAGTATTTAAGATAAAAACACAAATTAATATGTAACGTAATAATAGAAAAGAATTAATCATATAAAATTGTGTCTAAAACAATTCAACTCTCTAGATTCATCCAAATTACGTTCAAGTCTTTGTGATTATTCGTCGCTCATATTGCCATATTTGCTAGTACCTGTTTATATCTGATGTCGCGTCAAGTTGTTTGGTAACCTGCATGACGCAGGTACTAGGCATTTCCTGAGAAGGAAATGGACCGGAGGAGAGTAAGCGAGTGTTCTTGAGGAACAGCGTGATAAATGATCGCCAGAAGCGCTGACGTTGATTCAGTTTGTATAGGCGTCCATTTAACAAGGAGGGCGCCGATCCATAGATTCTTCAGCCCTTTAACGCTTATAAGGTTGGTGCCGAGAGGATAACGACGGAACGATACTCGTTAATCAACGTGCTTCGCTTTATTCCGAGATCCCGACGATGTCTATCATAGCATTGCGACATGAAATTGATAGCAATCATTTTCAACCTACAATGTATTTCTTCCATAACAGTTTTGCTCCCGGATAAGAAAAGTTGTAGCCCGAGATTTCTTTTAAATCGCAGCAAGTTTAGCCGTTGACAACGCTAGGCGAGGAAGTGAAGACACTGTAGTCGCGAACAATCATTTAACATCTGTATTGAAGCGTATAACATTAGGCATAAACGCACGATATATTGCTTCGCATGGCAATATGGCAGATGCAATATTACATCCGAGAACTTTGGTAAATAGCAGAGGTAGAACGCTATTAGAGACAAACTGTGTTATATCCTCGAGTGCTGTTATAAGATATAACTCAAACTTGTATTATTACTATGCGTATGCTTGGTATTTTACATAAAATTATATATATATACGTGATCATTTTTACGTCAAATGACATGTAAAATTATTACGTATCGTATCACGTATAATAATTAAAATTTTACATAAATGTGAAGTAGTAACTCAATTAATTAAAAACAATTAATAAAAAAACGTGTAATCTTCGAATCTTGCGAGTATTTCGGTACACGTACAAATTAAGTTTATTATTAATAATAAAATATCTATTAAAAGTTAATTGATCAAATTCGACATTTAATTCACACAAGTCAATTGAAATTGTTGACGCATTATACGAATTGTACAGGATGTTCTTGAGAGAAATCTATGTAGATTCCTATATAATTAATCTCGTTATCAAGTGTGTGTTTTTTTATTATCACAGCAGATTTCGCGCGGCCTATGGTTTATCGACGCCTTCAGGGTCCTTATCGCCCGAAACACGATAAACAATCTCCACCTTCGCGCACTGTTTTCCCGCTTTGTCCTCTTTCACCGACCCTTATCCGCTTCCCATCACATAGACAAACAGATATACCCGGTGCTCCTTTCCTCTCCCTTGGTCGTGCTCCAAGGAACTCGCGCATGCGGCGCTGTATACACTGTTCACTAATGGATATTGCTCTTACTCTTGCCCTTGCTTGAAGCCAACCAGTGAGGCCAGAGTCCAGCAAAGCTAGAGCTAGAACGGCGCCGGCGTTTCGGATAAATTAGAAAAGCCCGCGACCCGTATCCCCCTCTTTTTTTCCCTCGAATCACCATTCCGCTTTTCCGCGAGCACGGCGGAAGGTATTTGCATGACAAACGATGCGCGCATTTCCGGCGTCCAATTTGCACTCGACTCTCTCTGTTTCGCGGCTATGTTCGAGCAATCTCTCTGATATCACGCGGTTATATACTTTATTGGCCGCTCTATACGGAAACGTATGTACGTACGTACATACGTTGCGCACTCGGCTCCCTGGCAGTGTGCTCTTTTACGCGACTGATTATGAATAATTTCAATCACTGAAATACGGATGATTGTGCCGAGCGCACGACTTTACAAAGTATTTGGAATTCGCAGAAATATATAATTTGCTTTGTAATTTATTAATTACATTGACAAGGTATTATTTTTCAAATGTCAGATCGGAAAAATATCATCATTCAAATCTCAATTTTTTTTTACTTTAATTCAAAAATTAAAAAAAAAAATTTTTTAAAGTTTTTAAAAATAATTCTCCCTTCTATCTTCTTTTATATTAGACAAACTTCATATTCATAGAGATACATAGAAGATTAAAATTTTGAAATGTATTAGCAATCATAGAAACTGGTGTTGCACTCGTATTGACGTCGAGTCTTTCGCCGACAAAAGCAACCAAAGCACGCTTCTTTCTACTAATTTACTCGGCTCGTTGATTTATATCCCGGGCATTGTTGTGGATGCCGCGGTAAAGTTTTAATTATATTCTCGGCCGAAGAGACGCATCGGACCGATGCGAAGAAGAAAGCCCTCACGGTCCGGCAAGATTGGCTCGTCCGCGTCTTCTCGCTGTTACTTATCTTCAAGACACGAAAATTAAATTTGCTCTACCGTGCGTATCAATGCACGCTCTCGAAACCGTCAATATTAATCTTACGGAATACGCCCGCAGAATCTCGAAGAAAGTATCGTAGACGCAAGTTTTCGCTGGGCGGAATTCCGCTAAGAATATTAAATCGATCGTTACGACACACTCGTCCATCTCGAGTACAATCAAAAAGAATTTTTTTTTCTAAGAAAAAAATATTATCAATCTGCAAATTAATATTCAGATAAATTAACCTTGGAAAATTCGTTCAAATCTGCTTCTATTTACAAAAACCTCTGTTTGTAAAACATTTTAGTATTTTAACAAGAAAGAAATCATACCGTTAATTTTGAAAAATAAAACATTTTTTGTGACACGTATTCTTTTAGTTTCTAGTAAGGCACGTGAGCCGAGTAAGAGCTATCTAATTAATTTTATTTTTTATGAATTTTATTTATGAAGAATAAAATATTTATTTCAATCAACTCTTCTTTACCTACTTGCTAAGACACACTTTTTAAACATATTCTAGGCATAAACGCGTTTTTAAATAATAAATTAAAAAATGGGTCTTATTTAAGCTCAAGTACTTTAGAAAATAATTTCAAGAAACGTGGTAGCACCAAGTATATTTTTGTCGTCTTTTATATAATTCTGCAATAAAAAATCAATTACTTACTTTATTGTACTTTGACTATCTAAGAGATTAATAAATATGTTATATAATGCAGAATACTTTTTTGGCAAAACAATAAAAACAAAAGCAAATATAGAACGATATGAAATTTTTACGAAAACATTATTGTGAGAGGAAAGTTTCAACTGCTATTTTTTTCTTGAAGACTTGCTGGAGACAAGGAGAATTTCGTCTTTCTCCAGAGTATCAAGTCAAAAGTTTCGAAACGTTCGCGTCGAAGATTAACACAAATAATAGCCGCTTATTGGTATCGTCGAGTGAATGCCGGAGTACGAGTCCCCGTTGACCGCTACTTTCCGCCAGGATAGAACTTTAAGAGTATCCTAAAGGAAACGAGAAAGAAGTACGAAGTCCAATCGAGTAACTCGTTACTCAAGATCGAAGACGAAGAGATCGACCAACCGGAATTGCTATTCGATACGCGCCGTATCGACCTAAATGCAAACGCGTATTTGGTCAAACTTTCTACTTTTCCGAGAGCTAATTTGAAGAGAAATTATAAACGTCCGTAACTCTTTTATGATTTTATTGTTCACTTTAACTTGACATATTCGAGAGGATTTTTATTTCTCAAACCAAAAGTACGAAAATCGATATGACCTGTTTAAACAAACTAAATCTCATTATAATCAATTTTTTTTACGGACTTCTAAATCAAGTTTGTTAAATTAAATTTTTTACACCATCGAATTACATGCAACACTATTGATCGTTAAATTAAATTTTCTCGTGATGTACATTTTATTTTTATTATCAAACAAAAGTTATTCTCAAAAACTACAGCGATGAATCAGTCAATCAAGGCTTGTTTACAAACGAAAATTATTACGTATGGTAAATTTGTAGATATCATTAGAATTCCCTTCATAAATAAAGATTGTTCATCTATAGATAAAAAGGCTGTTCATCTATTATTCATCGGACACTCGGAAAACTCAAAACGTTATGAAAGATGCAAAAAAGTGAACGATTAGCTTCTACGGCACGGAAATTGGTGGCGGTCGGTGGATTAAATCCGAGTAGTAACTTCCGCTACTTATTGTCCACACAGCAGCAACAGGTAGTGGACTCGGCCGAGGTCCCACCGCTTCCTTCATTTCACAAATTCCCGGCCGTCTATTTCGCTCTGCAAAATGAATGCGCGACCCGGCATGCCGAAGCGTGAACAAGGGCTCGCGGAGAAAAACGGAAACTTGCCGCGCACGTCCCGACTTTCGCACTGAAACATCCCCGATGGCCCCGAAAAGGCCGGTTCAACTCTCGACGAGGGAAACTTTCGAATTCCCCCGGGAGGTCTCGCTAACGAAACAGTCCCGTCGAAGAAATATATACTCGGCCGTAACTTTCAGAAAACGTACTGGCTCAAGATAAAAGAAAATGATCAGATCAATTGTAGCGCCATATTTGATCGAAAGTTCATCGTTTGGATCAGTCACTTGAAGCTGCCATATATCAGCAAGTTTTCAGGAAAAAGACAACTGCTAGAACATTCCCCTCGCAATAATATTCACATAAAACTTTCATGTCACTATGGCTGTGTTCGCATAGCGTGCTATCAGCGCTATCGTGTTGTTTTATCCTTATTCTACGTCTAATGATCGATAAAGATAGAATGACGGAATAGCGCCGATAGCTTCCCGAACGCAGCTTATGTCTACTTCTATTTTAACTGTCATCACATAAAATATTCACGTGTTGACTTTTTGTTTGTTTCTTCGGTTAAAATAGCAATCCGATGTTGTCCACTATGGTGTTTTTAAAATATTAAATAGAAAAATGTTCTTCAAAATTGTTCGCTAACAATGTAAGGAGATTAATAGGTTATTAATATTTGATGCTGCAGTGATGATATGTAAAGCGTCATTTTCTATATGAATGCACTTATTAAATATATGCTAATGAATATTATTTCGCGAGTGAATATTGCGAATTATTCGTAGATATAATGGAATTCTCGTCGCCAAGCGTATCGCCATAATAATGACAAAGCCTCGTCGCGGTCCCAGATTTGCGAGCTGCTTCAACGAACGTTATTCAACAACACCGCGATTATTCTAATGAGATTCGGAATCTCGCGTGCGGAATAGTGGCCGACGAGCGAACGAGGGTCGAGGCGTTGAAACTTTATAGCCCGGTCAGATTTCAAATATGATTAGCACTCGGTATTAGCCGCGAGCTCTACTGCTTCATCTATTAACGAGCGACTATATCAAGTAAGTAAATGCCACTTTTTGTTATGGTCTAATTTTGGACATTAACTTGCCGTTTTATTCCCGATTGATAACGTTGAATTAATTCCGTGCGTCACACGATTATTCCAACTATTCGTATTATGTGATAATGTCCGCGGTTACCGCTTCACGATACAATTATTCGTGCATGGCGTGCGATTGCCGTTAGTACAATTGTTTACGCAATAACATATGTTAAACCGACATCGTTATTCCTCATTAACTCTACAGTGTCATGAATTTTGAGATCAAAGCTCTCTCTATAGTTTCAATCCTTTTATATACATACTTATAAATACATGCGTAAACACCTTCGTATATGTATCTTTAATAAAAATGTATGATAAAAATAGAATAGTATTTGCTTAAAATAATAAGAAATTTTGTATTTATGTCGCAATATTATTAATAAAAAAATGTATTATATAATAATTAAAAATATGATATGTTACATTTCCTTTTGTCATCCCTTCTTTTCTTTCTCGTATAATGTATATTTAAAAAATTTCAATCTTGGAAAGAAGCGCGGAGGGTATCGATACAGATAAACATGGAAATAGCACCGTATCAGCTTCGCCTAGATCAACAAATCAGATTGAACCCTGTTGAATATGAATGAACTACCCGCAGGCCAACGTCAAACGTTCAGCGAGGACACGCCGTCGTTCTATAGGCTCTACTAATATTCCTAAGTGCATCATCAACCGCTCGGTACAATGTTGCACAAGTTCTGATATGCTGCAACCCGTGCAGGAACCTCTTCCCATCCTCTAACCCTTTTCTCCCTCCCCTCTCTCTCTCTCTCTCTCTCTCTCTCTCTCTCTCTCTCTCTCTCTCTCTCTCATCACTTGGCCTTCAATTCCTCTCGCGCAGGCATGATCCCCTCTTGCCATGATTACTTGCCATTTTACCTTAGGAACAAAAATTGCGTCGCGGTTGCAGTCATGATCTCTGAAAGACTAATGATATAGAGTAGCGCACGTTCATTCCCTTTCGGTCTCTTTTTCTTTCGAGTGTTCTCTTTATAAATCGTGAATCGATAGTGGTTGAAGAGGAGAAAGGGGATCGAAGGATAGAGAGACAAAGGTAGTCCGGAAAATGGATTCTAAACCATTAGGAAACCACACTCTTAAATGCACGCCAACTCGTTCGCCCTCCTTTGAGTCTCACTCGCGTTTCGTCTGTCCTTTCTCAAGAGCATCGCAAAAATTCCGCGACTTTATGCCGGTTAGTAGTCTGCCGTCTATGTGGCGACGAAACTTCGAACAGTTGTTACCATCGAGCTTTTGCTATTTCTCGCCTCAAAATGTTCAATGCTTTTTACGATGCTATGATATTTCACACAGCAAAAACACACAAGATCTAATAATTTTTTATGAGTGTTATATACAGTCCACCATAATTTTTATTCCAAGGACTTTTTTTTCATTTTGCCGTCATTATTTTCGTGGATTCATTTAGCCTCCTGGGAAATTCCGTGTGTATACTACTAATTATCATCGAGGGATCTAACAAGGACAATTTCGCACAGGTGAGTCCGTGAGCCCAGCGATGACGCGAAGGGACGAAGAGGGAGCCAGAAGAGCGGAGCAGGTGGATTGCTCGCCGAGGTTATGCAAGACATTCAGACTCTATCCGCGATGGCAGAGACTGAGGTGGCATTTAAGGATTACCGGAGTTTAGCATAATATCAGTAGAAGTGGAAAGAGAGAGAGAGAGAGAGGACAACAGGCAAGCGTCGGGGCGATGAGAGGGCGACGGATGACGGAGGAAGATGGAGCCCGCAAAGAGGAATGCGCCTGAGGAAGGGGCGCAGGTATTATTCATGGATTACCTCACTTGTCTCAGCTACAATCCTCCCAAAGCCTCCATTAGAATAATTGCTTCTTCATCTTCGCGCTTACGCAGTTGCTATCGCCTACTGTCCCTAGATCCGTTCTCTCTTCAGAAAGAAATCCACTGACTTTGACTCAGCAACATGTCGTCACGCTTCTGTACCTACATATCGGTTTTTTCCTCCCATTGTCTGTGAGGTTTACTTTGAGTTGCCACGAAGAGGAGCGTATCATATCGCGAAAAGATTTGTCATAAAGAAAACATATATCAGACACACAGCTGCATTGTCAGCCCCTTATTCAAATAAAGATATAGTCAAATAACCCCGGGATAATTTTGGCCAGAGAAATCGAATGAACGAGGAAATAAATTATTCTCAAATTGGTATAGAAATTATGGATCCTCTTTCGCATCCATATTTTACATGCAGCGTTATAATGAAACACTGTAGCTTTCTCTTCAATTTTAAGCGATCACATAATTGTAGAAATTCTATTTATCGTTTAATATTAAGTAGAGCTGAATAATGCGTGGAACAGTAATACAAATATTTTTCTACACATCTTACACTCTTTTACAAGTATCAAAGTTATAAAAAATACATATTACAATTATACGATATATATTTTAGATTTTTATATTTCGCAGTATCCGGTTGCACTGTCTGCAAGCAAATTCTATCGTGTCATGAGGAAGAAACTGCAATATACATCCCGGTTACGGAAGTACAAGTGGCAGACCATTAGCCAGCGAGGAAGTCTTTTAAGAACAAGGAAGAGGGTGCAGAGCGATCCCTTGAAGTTCTAAAAGTGCGAGCGAGAAGTTGTCGGCAGACTGAAACTTTGCGTTCGCCGACTATTCACGACCCCGCCTTTTAACCCTTTCGTTACTCGAGTAATGATTACAGTCAGCGTCGGTCAAATGCTCGGCCAACTATTACAATTTGCCGAGCGATAACTAATCAACCAGATTTATTTCCAACGAAATTAATGTTCTCCTTTCTTTTGATTTTTAAAAATCTGAATTTGTTAACTTTTATAATAATTTTATAATAAAAAGTGAATTAAGTATAAAAAAACTCTTGGGAAAGATAAAAATATTTCTGCCTTAATAATGCCTCGATAATAAATTATAAACTCGCATAACACAACTTTCTAAGCTTTCCATGTAAGTAACTATATATACGAAATAATTGTATACCCTCAGACATCTCGCTTATTATTATCCAAGTTATCTGCGTAAAATAGCAGATATATACTTGATAAGACATATATAAGGTACTCTATATTATACTATATAGTGTAAAAGTATCTCTCTCGCAATAACGTGCAACCGCAAGTCACGGTGAGCATCTAACACCCGCGCCAACTGCGGCGCGCAAGAGGGAACGATTAATGCCCCTTAAATTAATTGTAATTCCACGTGAAGGAGCGCGGCAAGTAGAACCGCAACGACAAGGCAACGTGTTCGAGGTATCGACAATCGATGTGTAAACGGAGAGGCTGAGGCAGCAAGCTGGCAAGGAATCGTCGCACGTACGCGGTAATGCGAAATGAAACGGTAATGAGCGCGGTTCGCCACGGTAACTAAATATTCGCGGATAGGCGCGTGTTGAGACAACGTTGGTGGTGAGAAGGAAAAAAAAGGAAGGATTCGTCGCCCTGGAACGCGAAACAGGTCGTCCCTTCCAACCTTCCCGCATCCGCCATCCCCGTCGAGCGCGCGCGGGGGAGACTCGTCGCCGCTACCGGAGACAATTTATTCTCACAGTCTCGCGCGCAATTTGCTCCCGCAACCCCCTTCCCCTCTGTCGACCCTCCGAGCTTGTAACGAGGATAACGAGAATCATCGAATGAGAACCCACCGTCGCGGCCTGAAATCGCATTTCACGCGACATTTGCCGCGCGGCATCATACCGCAGCGCACCGATCTCCGATCTCGCAGATGCACCGCCGCCGGGGATAGGCGCGCACGAGGGAATTTATATTTAATTCCAAAATTTATTTAATTCTTCGTCTCTCTCGCGCGCGCTATTCGGTACGCACGATCTGCGCGCGTGAGCGTCGTACTATCACGTCCCTTCCTTCGATAAACATTCACGCTGAAGTCTACGAAATTGAATGAACGAATTGTGATAATTTGAATACTAGAAAATTCTATAAGAACGTCAAGTGCATTTGCAAGTCGCGCAATATTTTTAATCTAAAGCGTTATAAAATTCTTTATATATTTAATATTGAATAAATTGTTAGAATTTAAAAATAGACAGCTGTTAAAATCTTTTCCATTTGCTTAATCTTTAAGTAGGTAGGTAGGTGGGGTGGCCGTAGTAATGATAAAATGCAAAATTATAAATCTTGTTGTGGAAAAGAAAACTAAAAAGTATTGTCCACACGTATTAAAGTTCACTCTTTTTACATTCCTTTATCTCTTAAACTTAAACTTAACTAATGTAAATTTTAATGTAACAATATACTAATAAAAAACTAGAAAGATATATAATAAAAAATATAACAATAATAATATTTCTTTTAGATATCGTCAGCACCCCATCGACCTATTTACGTAATTTTTGACCTATATGTAACTTTTTATCTACACTGTTAAAAATATCATGAAACTCAATAAATTTTTAAATTAAATTTAATGTTTTTTTTTTTTGTAAAATAACTATTAAATTTATGTCCGTGAAATTTAAGCACTTTTGACTATTTTAAATATTTTCAATGTACTTACTTGAAATTTGCTTCCGTTACATTACATTAAATTCTACTACCGATTTTTAACAGTGTACAATGATATTATGATATTCTATCTAACTCTTAAAGAATTAAAAATGTTATTATATTTTAATTCTATTAATTAATAAACTAACATTTAGAACAATAATGTAACTATATTTTTTAGATCAAATAAATAAATTTTTCAAAGAAGAAATTTTAACTTTCTTTTCAAACTTTGCAAGGCATTTAAAAAATCTTGTGTATAAATTTCTCTACATTTTATAAAACATTTCGCAACAATTATAAAACAAACTTTTTAAAAAATAAGCTATTCGAGATGTAAATCCTGATACGATTAGCTTCAACCGTAGTAATAAATGCATCGGCATTGATTTTTTGAAGAAATAATCGCAAATGACCGCCACCGAATGGCGCTCGTCACATTATTTGAAGTCTAAGTGCATAAAAGCTTTCTTTCAAGTGTTTAATACAACCTTGTGGTTAACAGCGCATTATTACACTCACGAGAACATAAGTGCGTCGCAGTTTTAAAGTGTCTCTACTTCGCTACCACACAAAAAACGCATCAGACTAAGCTTTTATGAACTCTTTGTGGCAGCGCGATTATACCAGGTGTTCTAATTCTGATTCCTCGTGTTCTCTCTCACGAATCTGTGCCTTTGTAAACGTTAAATTTTTTTTTTAATTATTCTATTATTCTATTATTACAATTTTATCGTATTGTACTTTCAGATTCTCAAATAATCAAACCTTATAGATAATCTTGTTAGAGTTAAACCTTGCATAATGAAGATTAGATATTAGAAATTAAAAATTAGATATTAGAAAGAAGAATTAAAATTTTTTAACCAATTTTTTCGATGAATATTAAACATAATACACAATAGATATGAATAAAATTTAACATATAAATGTGTTATACAAAATATTTTATTATTTATCTAGTGTTTATTAAGAAAACTGATTCTAATTAAAAAATTGTAATCTAATTTCCTATTCCCAATATCTAATATTCCTCTATGTACGCAGAGCATTAATTATATCTTGAAATATTTGAATAGTGGTATTCATAAATTTAAAAACCTTGGCATTTGCAAATTCTGAATTGAGTATATATATGTGTAAATGTATTAAAATTTTATATATTCTTTAATCCGGAAGTAGTCACCTGGAATGTTGTTTTACACTCCGGCAGCGAGAAAATAAAGTTCACGATTTGTACAGTAGTTTTTTACTGAACGCGAAAAAATTCGTATCTATTCTTTTAATACCTTTTTACTTTTTTAAAAAAATATATTGAGTATAAATTTATATACATAACAATTTCGAGTAAATTATAGAAGATAATCGTTTGCGCAACAAAATTATTTAATTATTCTCGGTCAATTTACTTTTAAGAATTTTAAATTTTTCTATAAATTAAAAACTTTTTTAGAACCTTCCTTCCCCCAAAATTCTCAAAAATCACGACATTAATTACACATCAATTTTTTCACGGGAGTTGTATAACTTGTTCGTGGTAAACGTAGGTGTAACAAAGAATGCGTTCGAGCGAAGACACCGTATATATCAGACGCCTTTACGGCATCATACGCGTTTGAATTCATGCGTTCCTTCCCCTTGCCATGAAAACTCATGAAAAGAAGTAAATACATAAGGTTCAATATATATAGGATAATAGTATTCACGCATAATAACCAACCCTAACAGACCATAATTCTCGACGTCGGCAGATGGGCAAATTATTTCACAGCAATTGAAGACGCCGTAAAGAATCCTATATGGGAAACAGAAAGCTTACAGAAAAATTATGTAAAGTATTACTCACCAAGCTGCGCCCGACGAACGTGCCAGCCTGATTTCGTCCTTCGTCCTTCGTCCTTCGTCCTTCGTCCTTCATCTCTCGTCCTGATGCGCTTTTGTTGCTGAAAAATATTTGCCCATATTCAATTTCTTAAATAATCAAGATACGCGGTATTGTCGTGCCAGAACGCGCAGCAAGATTTAACTTAACACAAACAAAAGGTTAAGAAGAAACTAAATTTGTCTAGACGACGAATTCTCTCGTCGATACGGCACACTTACCTTTTTCCTGTGAAAGTTAGAAACGTAGAATACGAAAATCCTCGCCTTCTGCTGGTAATACGTTAATTATCACGACCGCGATTAATGAAACACGACACGAAAATCCGGTGCAGCCTTCGAAACGTTTTTTCGACAATATACGCGTTGCGTTCGAATACAAATGGCGCCTTTAGCGCGGCTATCTTCGCGGCGGCTAGTGACATCTCGCGGTACTGTTCCCTTCTATCGCTGCCCAAACTCGCGCGATATCGTATATGATTATGCGAATTTACCGACATGCATGAATAGCTGGATGATCTAATTGCAAGCATAAAATAATAGGCATATGGTATTCACCCATAATAACCAATCATAACAAATCATAATTCTCGACGTCGACAAATCGGCAAAACAAATTATTTCACAGTAATTAAAAATGCCGTAAAGAATCCCACATTGGAAACAAGAAACTTAGAGAAGAATTATGTAAATTGTAAAATATTACTCACTAATTTAAGCTGCACCCAACAAACGTGCCAACCTGATTTCATCCTTCATCCTTCGTACCTCGTCCTGAACGCTGCTAAAAAATATTTGTCTTAAACTTTTTATTAAACTTTTTAAATAATTTTACTTAACATAAACAAAAGGTTAAGGAGGAACTAGATTTGCCTAGCTGACAAATTCTCTCGTCGATACGACATACTTACCTTTTTCCTGCGAAAGTCATAAACGTAAAACACGAAAATCCACGCATTCTACTGGTGACACGTTAACTATCGCGACCGCGATTAATGAAATACAACGCAAAAAGCCGGTGCATCCTTCGAAACGTTCTTTCGACAACAACATATATGCCTTGCGTTCGAATATAAATAACGCCTTTTGCGCGGCATATTTTCGCGGTGGCTGGCGACATCTCGCGACACTGTTCTCTTCTATCGCTATTCAAACTCATGCGATATCATATATGGTTTGCAAATTTACCGACATGCATGAATAGCTGAATGATCCAAGCATAAAATAATAGGAATAGGCATATGAATTACAGACGGACGATTTACGACGTTTTCGTGCTTTTGACTATTATATATATAATCAAAGGATACGACACCACCTTGACAATGTGGATATCATATATGTTCTGTGATAGACATACACTAAATGCCAATGTGCACCCGTGACTATTGGCACACCTGGCGAAAAAAGCACCGAGCGCGCGTACACAAACTTAAAATTTTTTCTAACCTAATGGTTTTCGCGCGATTCACTGACGAGTAGTCGTTTTGTCGCGATTTATGCAAGCGCAATCAGAACAAGGCGCGAATACTGCGACCTATGGGGACAAATAAACAATAGATACAAATAACGAATTGACTCACCGTTCGCCACTGGTCGCTTTGTCCAGTTCCGTCTCGGTAGCAACTCTCGAACATTCGAGAACCAAGATCCTCTTCACGACGATTCGTCTCGATTCACACTTGGCACGAACGCATAACCTTTCGTTTTTGGCACTCTAGACGACGTACATAGTCAAAGATTCGTGCAAAATCACTTTTACTGCGCTTCGAAGAGAAAATAACGGCACGAAATATGAAGCAATTCTTAGGTTTCTTTGGTTAAGCGATCTGAAATAAAAAAGAAAACGAATTAAGTTATGTTAAAAAAATATTTTTTTTTTATTTTGTTTCATTGAATTCTTCATTCGTTCTTTAAGAAGTTTTAAATCAAAATAAAATACGATCGGATTGCATTGCTTTATAAGTCAAATGTTACTTTTACCAAACAGAGAAAAATGAATGCCAGTCCTAAAGAAGACGGTGCAATTGGGTGCAATATCATCGATATTGAAATTATCAGTGCAGCGCATGATGCTCAGCACGATAAATGATTCGAAACACGATTTCTTGGACGCAAGATCGGCGTTTAAATGTTTAGAAAAATCGTGAAAAAATACGTAGCGAGCGAAACGCAATTCCGCAGTCCGCAGTCGATTGCGGTTGATTCCGTAATGGAAGATTCGATCATTCGATATTGATTTTCGAAGAATCGAAACAGTCGAAGATGCAGCGAAGTGCAGTAAAGTGTAGCACCGTCCTGCGGCCATGGATATTTGAGTCTGTTCGTTTAAATGTTTATCTCGGTGTTTCGCCAAATAGAACGCACCACACTTAGAACCACGTGTGCGCAGGAGTGGCGAGGACGTCATTTGGCTTCAGTCCGTGCTCCGCAAAGCAAATGGGGTATGGATGAACTGTCGTCTGCCATAACATAACCTTGAAGAGATACCTCTTGGACGCGATAGTAAACAAGTGGTATCACTCGGTCAAGCGATTTCCTCAAGTAGGTGCTTAAGTTAAGGTTTATGATAATTTGCATCTACATGTAAGAACGATAACCCTCGTGTTTGCTCAATCGAGACATTAGATTATCTCAGAGGTAACACTAGACTGCTCCATTGTCGCGATACGCGATTTCTTTTGTGAATTTTTAATCGCACTTTAACTTTGAACCTTTTATTTTTCAAGAGAAAACGCAAGCGATACGATCTTTTTTTACATTGTAGAATCTTCACGATGTCTGAAAACGCAAACGAAGCGACACCGGCTGAGAAAGAGACCGCCACTGAAGAACCAGACGTCGTCTCGGAGGAGGACCGGCAGTTCTTGACTGAGTACGTGCGAGAAACGGAACAGAGACTCGCGACGAAGGAGGAGATTCGCGCAGCCAATCTGAATCCCACAAGACCTCCAGAAGCATCATTTAGTAAACTCGACTCGAGCCTCAAGAGGAACACTACGTTTGTCAAGAAACTGAAAAACTTCAGCATGACCCAGCTTGACACAGTTTTGAAAGACATGGCGACTTTAAACCTAACCAAATACGTAAGCGAAGTTGCGACTGCTCTAGTAGACGCTAAAATTAAAATGACTGACGTTGCGCCTGCTATTAGAGTGTGTAGCTTTCTCCATCAGACATACGCTGAATTTTCCACTCATTTCTTTGAAAATTGGCAGAGGATACTGTCGTTTAAGATTGGCGATAAGATTGCAAATCCCAGTAAGTTGAGAGTAGATTTGAGATTTTATGCAGAGTTGGTAAATGCTGGAATATTTACGCACAAGCAGGGCTTACCGTTGCTTGGCTCAGTATTGACTGTATTGATCAATATGGACAAGGAGGAGCATAATAATGCTAGCATAATATTGAGTTTTTGCCGACATTGCGGCGAGGATTACGCCGGTCTTGTACCTAAAAAGGTGCGAGAACTGTCTGAGAAATTAAACGTTACAATTCCAAAGAGTAAACTGTTAACACCAGACAAGCAGCAGAACGTTAAGTTGTTACTGCGTGACTATTACAATTCTCTGTGCAAGCATATGCTAAAGGAGCACAAGGAGCTGCAGGCTTTCGAGAAGCAAAATCGCAAAATACTGCAGACTAGAGGAGAACTGAGCTCAGAACGAAAGGAAAAGCTGGAAGCTCTACAGGTTTCTTATGAGCGTCTATTAACCAGCGTGCAAAGCTTCTCCGATACACTAGACGAACCGATGCCCGAGCTTCCGGTAGACAACGAAATAAAGACGGAAACAGAAGAAACACTGAAGATGATCAACGAGGGAGAAGATAATGCTATGCTAGAGGATATGTGGGGTGATGAAGAGACAAGACGTTTCTACGAAGTGTTACCGGATCTGACTGTCTTCCTACCGGGCTCGTATTTGAAGGAAACTCCGAAAGATACCCCGAAGACGGACACAGCAATAACGGAAGACGCTCTCGATGAGGAAATTGTATTCGACGAGTTGGAGGAGACTGAAAAAATCGAGGAACCACCCGAGGTGGAGGTGGAGGAACCACAAATATCCAACACGAGCAACAAGATACTATTGGACGCTTTTCTGACACATCTGCCGAATTGCGTGAATCGTGAGATGATTGACAACGCCGCGGTGAATTTTCTAATGAATCTTAACACGAAACACAACAAGAAAAAACTGGTAAAAGCTCTTTTTGGCGTTTCTAGAATCCGTCAGGATCTGCTACCTTTCTACTCTCGCTTAGCAGCCATTCTTTATCCAGTAATGCCTGAGATTGGCAATGATCTGTGTCAGATGCTGAAGCAGGACTTTAAGTATCACGTGCGCAAGAAGGATCAGATCAATATCGAGTCGAAGATCAAAGTGGTCCGCTACATTGGCGAGCTCGTCAAGTTTAAACTCTACTCAAAAATAGAGGCATTGTACTGCCTGAAGGTTTTACTGCACGACTTTACGCATCATCATATTGAAATGGCTTGCAATTTATTGGAGATCTGCGGTCGATATCTCTTCTGTTCGCCGGATTCTCATCAAAGAACCAAGGTCTATTTGGAGCAGATGATGCGCAAAAAAGCAGTTACCGCGCTCGATTCGCGCTACGTGACGATTATCGAGAACGCGTATTACTTCGTAAACCCACCCGAATCGACTGGTGGCGTCACAAAAAAAGACAGACCACCTGTACATGAATTTATTAGGAAACTACTGTATCAGGACCTCTCCAAGACGAATACTGACAAGGTGCTCAAGTGGATGCGTAAACTTGATTGGGAGGACGAGAGCGTATCGTCTTACGCTATAAAATGTCTCACTGCCGCCTACAATGTTAAGTATCCCAATATTCGATGCGTTGGAAGTCTGTTGGCCGGCTTGGTAGCCCATTACGAGACTATCGGACCGCAGGTGGTCGATGGTGTGCTCGAAGACATACGACTATGCATGGAAATCAACCTTCCCAAATTCAATCAACGACGCATTGCCATGGTTAAGTACTTGGGCGAATTGTACAACTACCGAATGGTAGAGAGTGGCGACATTTTCCGCACTCTATATTTGCTTATCACCTTCGGTGTCAGCGTGGATCACTCCATGCCTAGCATGCTTGATCCGCCTGACCATCTCTTTCGCATTCGTCTAGTGTGCACATTATTGGAGACTTGCGGCCAGTACTTCAGCGGCGGATCCAGCAAGAAAAAACTCGACTATTTTCTTGTTTTCTTCCAGAATTACTTCTGGTTCAAGTACACGGACCCAGTCTGGACATCCGAAAATCCGTTCCCCGTTGGAATAGATTACATGTATCGTGACACATTGACGATGCTACGACCCAAAATGCAATTGTTCCAGAGCTACAAAGAGGCGCAATGTGCTGTAGAAGAGTTGCGCAACACTCTCTATCCGACCTTGGGTAATCCTCCCGTTGACGATACCACGGCGGAAGGCGAGAACGACATGGGCGTTATTCTGGAAGCTGATGAAGAGACAGCGATGACCGGAAATGGTAGCGGGGACGCCAAGGGTATGGCCGAGCTACATTTCGAAGAGTCTGAAGATTGCTCAGAGGCGCAGTCGGAAGAGGAATGGACAGCCGATGCAGAACGGGACGATGCTATGGGTACTCAAGAAAATACTCAGGGTGATCGATCTCAAAGTTTGTCAGCGGACGGTGGCACCGAAGGTGTGATCGTGGATGTGACGGAGGAACTTAACGCAGCTTTACCGGCTGGACCACGGCGCGTGAGCTGTCCGGAGGACGACGATTTCCTGTCGGCGTTGGATAAAATGGTCTCGGACAACATACAGGACCGTATGCGAGATTCGGTCAAGCCACAACAAGTGGACATCTCCGTGCCACTGCATGTGAAAAGCACAAAGAAGACATACGAGCAACTGCAGGAAAGGCCAACCGACAATAGCACAGTAGATTTTATACTGATGCTGAGGAAGGGCAACAAACAACAGTACAAAAATCTTGCGGTCCCTGTATCATCCGAGTTAGCTATGAATCTCAGGAATCGCGAACAGGAACAGAAAGAGGAGAAAGAGCGTGTAAAAAGACTGACCTTAAACATTACTGAAAGGCAAGAGGAGGAGGATTATCAAGAAACTATGAATCAGAGCACGAGACCGGTCACGGTAAACCTGAATAGGGAACGGCGGCAAAAGTATAATCATCCTAAAGGAGCACCCGATGCAGATCTCATTTTTGGACCGAAAAAAATCCGATAAATACGATTAATAACTTTTCAAGGCGAACAGTTATACTTCTTTGGGAAGTTGATGACGCATCCGTGAAATGAAACTTCACGCTTCAAACTCATCAATTATATGACTAACTAACTGTAGTTAGTTTTTTCGCTTTTTATTATGTCTCAGACTCTCTTCGAAGATGAACATTATGATGTGTATCGCACGCATCTGAATTTGGACAAATGTATTATATGTACAGATCACGTAAGTTAGTGCATTTAAACGAGTGAGTTGTAAGATTGATGCAATAAACCCTCATTTTAAAGAAGTTAGAATAACTAACTTCTTTATATATATTACGAATACATAAAATTTATTTTCGGCCAAAACACATAAAAAAAAGAATTAATATGGACTATTACAATGCACTGCCGATTTTTGATTATGCGCAGGGTTTACTGTATCATATAAATGCACTTTTAATATAACTAGGTATACATTGATATATATATATATCATTTATCATATACATGATAAAACTTTTGTGTGTCGTGAAATGTTGTTACTAGACATTTTTACACAGACTTATAGTCAATCGTTATTTTATGACTTTCAACGAAAGCTATGTTGTGATAGAATATATGATCAATTTATATACTTAGTCATAATATTTTTAACTCCATATACCTTATTTGAAAAATAAAATGTTCTCTTCTGCAGATCGTGAAGTGAAATTTGCAGGCTGTATCAAACTTTCTATTGAAAGAGCAAAAAAAATAAAGAAAACTCAATATTGATGTACAATTATTTATTTTTATCTAGGAAATTATCGCCATGTACAAAATGAATATAAATAAATGTTTTAGGTGCTTTAACGTTTGATACGGCTCCGTAGCAAGTTTTGCAATAACGACGTCACGTATATCTACCGAAGTACATATATGAAATTGATAAACATGTAAATTAACACTAAATGCACATTTGCACCTAATGCCGCTTACGGATCTTCTTCCGCATCTTCAAATTGACCCGCTTCGATGTCCATAGCTTCTTCTCCATCTGCTCCTGTGTGAGTGGTCCCCATTTGCTCTGTTAATAATGAAAAACTAAAAATCTATCGTTCGAAGCATTAACATTTAATTCATTAAAAATTTATATAACTTTTTTTTTAATATTATTGCGAACTGAAAAAACCATATAATATTAAATATATAATTCTTCAAGCATTTTTATTTAATCTAAAAAAGATTAAACTTGAATAAAAATAAGAATACAAATTACCTGTCGGTAAGATACAAGGCGCATCTCCAGCGCCCACCTCTTCATCATATTCACCCTCGTAATCTTCTTCGGCGTCTTCGTAGATATCCTCTAATTACAAAAATTTTTAATCATTGCAGTTAAATAAAAATAAAATTATCATTATCTTATTTATTTACCGTCTGAAAAACTATCCTGTGGGTCAGGATGAAGCGCTTGGCATGCGTTCATTGCTTGAAACATTAATTCTAAATTATTTGTATTATCTGGTGCAAATTGCATTTCCGTCACTGGAGCATCTGCATCGTCGTCCTCATTTTCTGAACTATTTTCAGATGATAGTGGTAATGGCATATCTGCACAAATAAAATTATACAAATACATTAAACTTGTCAAACAAATCTTTGAATTATAACAACATGAATTAGAATGTGCAAAGTAATATTGAGAAATCTTATCAAAATTAAATTATTTTTATCAGTTAATATGATTTGTATTCCAAATAATATACCTGGTAGATCTACTTTGGCATCAACCATAACGTATAAACATTGTCTCGGATGGACTTGCTCGTCTCGTGAAACAGCATGTAATGAAATATGAGGATATTCAAGTGAAAATCCCTGTTGCGTGTCACTATCCACCCAGGAGAGTACGCTGCGAATAAAAGTGCACAATTAAAACATACAAAATATCATATCTTTAAAGTATTTGGAACAACACTGGAATAGATTTGTTACCTCTCTGTAATATAGAAAGTGCCCTTTCCTACTTCTCTATCATTGATATATACTGTAGTATTTGGCTCCTCGTGGCGAATCCCTTCCTGCGGTGGCAGGAAACTGCTAAGCACCACCATGTTTCAATCTGAAAACATAAACAACATTTTGATAGAAACACAAATGTAATTAATCAATGCTGGAAATTGATGTTTACGATGTTTATGAGCGTGGATCGTTGTTGCAACGACGATGCAGCAAGGATCCATCAAAACCAGCAATTACAAGTGTCGTTAGTCTGGCATTTCCACCGAAGAATTTTATTTTATAGGCAATACATTTGAAAAATGTGTCGTACGGCATAAAACATCGACCCTATGTTTGCGTCGCACGTCTACGTAGACATCACGTAGGACAACACGAGTAAACATACAAGTATCGCCGATATACTTGAAATGACATGGTCCGATGCAAAACCATAGGAAATCACCCGCGACGTGCCGCTTCGCGCGTAGACGTTTCACGAAGGAGCACAGCGAACGTGCGTGAAAGCTATAGACGCGGATCTCCACCCTCCCCCCTTCAACCTCCGAAGACTACGACTCGTAAACACCGGTGCGTCGCGCCGTCCGGTGCTTTCTAACCAAACCAAGCGAAACACAGGGAAACTCACCGCTCTCGTTTACCCCGACGAAACAGTTGCCTGCAAGACGAACCGAACGCGGATGTCCAGCAGTAAGGTGATGTCCCACGCGACGCACGCGGAAACGTATCCTCGGATACTCGCACTTCGTCACCGTCGTCAGCCACACGAACGCGGCTGTCACAAACCCGTCTGAAGTTGTCTAAAGTCCGAAATTGCCTGCCTGCGTGCAACGCGACGTCGTGACATGCGCCGCAGCGCGAATCTCCGTTGGTCGACTGGTCGCCTATTGCCTACGCCGAAGAGGGCATCGGGTCGTCTAGCTGCGAGTAAAAATCAAGTTTTATCATCGCAATGTCGCGTATCATAACAATTTTACGGCACTGCATTTTATTTCAATACTTGCAGTGTACGCGTTCTATGAAACAAAGCAAGATACTTGCTCGCCGAAGAGCAGTAGAAACAGTTGCAGCCCCTGTTTCTCTCCTCGTCTCTTTTGTCAGCAGATAAAGGGTAGATATTGAAAAGTTTATTTTATTGTATTGCGAGCAAAAATATGACGTAGTAATTTTAACAATCGCCTTACGTCTTGTTTTATATTTTATATAACTTTACTCATGTGCAATATCTGCTAATACAACTTCGCATACTTCTCGGTACTGAAACGCAACGTACTTAGGCGTAACCGGGCGTACTCGGGCGTAACGCGAATCCGCGCTGCTATTATTGATGCGCCGTCGCACGCGCGGCGGAGTCACGTCGACGCGGAATGTGGGGAGGAGCGATCGTTTATTTAACTTTGCAGCGTCGTTACGGAACGGCGGTGACAGAGATTGTCGCGCGGAAGAGGCATGATTGTCCATAAATCTGCCCGACGATCCGCATTTTCGCGCGCAATAAGTGAGCTATCTCCTTTTTTGAAATCGCACTTTCGAATGCACTTTTGTCCCTGCCGTCAGTCTACGATTCGATAACGAGACTTTTGATACAAAATTGCCAAGCCGATCGATGAAAGCCGTTGATTAATTACATTTTGCGGGAACCCGAAGTAAATTTACCGACATTTTTCCCAGCAAAGGACTGAGGGGTTTGATGCTAACAAAAATTTTTATTTTTTATATATATATTTTTTTTAATGTTAATATATACATATTTTAACTGTGTAAAAAATTTGCAATTCTATAAAAGCACTTAAAATGAAAAAAATGTCGGTAATTTGCTTTAGCATCTCTGAAATAAAAAGTTCCTTAATTTGCCACGAAAATATGAGGGCAGCACGATACGATAATGGTGACGTACCCTAACCTATAAAAAATTCACGTGTGACTGAGCTACCTTTACACTTGCTTGAAGTTCTCACGATTATTGATTTTATACTTAACATAATGAATTGAAAACTGTTGAAAACTAAGCTAATACTCTTGGATATTACTTAATAGTTATGAAGATATTAAATTAAGTAATATTTATTAGATGTTATCAAATTATTAACATACGATGCGTAAAATATAGTGCCGGCAAGTTTTTTTTTTTATTATTCATTTTATATTGTGTGTGAATTATATTTATACATAAAAAGAAGATGAGCTTATTTGTTATTAACAGGTAGGTAACATAAATCTTGTTAAACGCTGTGTGCTATGATAAATGATACGTAATCTTGTATGCGAATTATTATCCATTAATTTTGCTTAATGTAAAGTATGCATGTGTATTGTACACAGATACGAAGGTGAAAGCAAGCAGGAGGAAAATGAAACAAATTATTTATCCGATCTGTTGAAGAAGATAGAAGAGCG
This sequence comes from Solenopsis invicta, assembly GCF_016802725.1. Classification (NCBI taxonomy): domain Eukaryota; kingdom Metazoa; phylum Arthropoda; class Insecta; order Hymenoptera; family Formicidae; genus Solenopsis; species Solenopsis invicta. Next base: position 16,663,030 of record NC_052673.1, read on the forward strand.
TAAGAGACAAAGAGCTGCAGAAAGTAATAAATCTATATTAAATGAAGATGGGAATGATTTGGGAGAACCTAAGAAAAAGAAAAAGAAAAAGCTGCTTAAAACAGAGAAACCTGATGATTCGCATATTGAAGACAAAAATGCTAGCCACGAGAAGATTATTGAACAAACCGTAGAAACAACCAAATTATCAACAAAAAAGAAAAGGAATAAAAAAGATACTGAGAACGAACAATGCTCTGCTACAACAGACAAAATTATAGATTTAGAAGAAAAAGATAAGACTGTAGTAGAGAAAAATAATGATAATAAAGATGCTACAGAGAAAGAAATATCTTCACACAGCAATTTTACAGTATTAGGTGCAGTACCTCGAAAAAAGTTGCCTGAAGTGAAAAGAATGTTGCCAAATTGGTTAGCACATCCTGAAGTTATATCTGCTGATTTAAATAGTGGACCTATTTTGGAAGAATTGGAATCAGTTTTGGATGCTAAATTGGTAGAAGCTTTAAAAACCAATGGCATTGTTAAATTTTTCCCAGTCCAATCTAGTATAATAAAATGGTTACACAAATGCAAGATGGATAGGAAATTAGGATGGTGGCCTAGAGACACTTGTGTATCTGCTCCTACAGGCAGTGGTAAGTATTTGCAATAACATTAATAATTATCATAATATAATTGTTGATTATAATATATATTTTTCAGTGTTATTTTATATTGAATAATTTTATGTAATTTTACAGGCAAGACTCTGGCCTATGTGTTACCAATCGTACAGGAATTGCAAACACGATTGGTACCGAAAATTCGCTGCTTGATCGTCTTACCAGTGCAAGAACTAGCTGCACAAGTTCATAAAGTAATGATCGCCTATACGTCTCACACAAATCTGAAGGTGAGCTTACTCTCGGGTGCATTTCCGTTCGAGCAAGAGCAAAGCAGTATAATTAAAAAAAGTATGTATTTGATGACCAATAAATTAAATTGATAAATACATAATTTAATAAAATTTTTAAAGCTGAAAGAGGGAAATACTTATCTATGGTGGACATCGTAATCACGACGCCTGGTCGTCTATTAGATCACATACTAAAGACACCTGGATTTTCCTTGGATTCCCTGAGATTTCTTGTTATCGATGAAGCTGACCGCGCAACAGAATGGCTACAATATTTACCTGAACCTCATTCTCGGGCTCCTATTTTGACGCTTAATAGCATGCGCTCAAGGTTACTTTTTTCAACAAACTGTTTAACAGAATATATTATTGGACAATATATCTTATAATAAATAATTTTTATAAATTTTGACAATTATCTGATATGTGCAAAAAATTACTCAATTTAATTTATCATTTTTCAAACAGCAAGATTATACCAGCTCAAAAGCTATTATTTAGCGCAACATTATCACAAGATCCTGAGAAGTTGAGTCGACTGGGCCTTTTCCAGCCAAGATTGTTCACAACCGTAGTGACTGATAAAGATACGGATGTAAATTTAGATAAAATTGCGGGTGACTTTGTCGGACGTTATACGAGTCCAGCAGAACTGACGGAACTTGCAGTGGAATGTCTTCCCAGTTACAAACCAATTGCCCTGTATCAATTGTTGACAAGACACGATATTATTCCTAAGACTCTCGTTTTCACGAATTCCGGGCAAACCGCGCACAGACTGGCGCTATTGATGCAGTCACTCTTATCAGAACGGAATGTCACAGTGGGTGAATTATCCGCCCAGCTCGCGCCAAAGCAACGTGAAAGTGTCCTGGGCAAATTCGCAAACGCCGAGATACATGTGTAAGTTTTGCATGTTGTCAAAGTAAAATCTACAGAAAACAAATTTATCTTGTTAGAAATAAAATGGTTCTTATTCTAATTCTAGTAGGAAGATAAAAAGTAATAAGATAAATTGCATCTTGCATCTAAAGTAAGAAAAAAATAGTTTAGCTTTAATAATTTAATGTTGATTATTAATTTTAGATTAATAAGCTCGGATGCTTTGGCTAGAGGCTTGGACATTCTGGATGTGCAGTTAGTCGTGTCTTACGATTGCCCAAAACATATCAAGGGCTATATACATAGAGCTGGTAGAACCGGACGGGCAGGAAAGCCGGGTACCGCAGTGTCCATACTCACAGCGAATCAAATCGGTATATTCAAGCAAATGTTAAGCGCTGCGCATAAAACCGTGCCCAATATTGAACAAATGGATCTACATGCCATTGCAAAGATGGTAAATTATCAGAGTCATCGTCAGAAATTGATCGAAATTCTTGAGAAGGAAAAGAACGAAAGCCTGGAACGAACGAAGGCCACTAAGCGTAGACGCGTGGCAAATGTGACCAAGCAGAATGAAAATGTAAAATAATATTGTAAAAAAAACATATAAAAAAAAAAAGAAATAAAAATATGTACATGAGCTTATAAATATGTACATGAGCTTATTTGCATAATACCTATATAACGATTTCGGTTGGGGCGGACTGATTACATATTTCAGAACCCAGATAATCATCCTGATCGAAATGTGCAATCAGCGTCCCAGTCGAAATCACTATTAGTTATCAGTTACATTTCATAAATCCTGTACAACGATGAAATTGACACTTATTTAATATCAGTTAGTGTAAACTCATCTGTATGCTGTAAAAGGTGCTGTAAAAAAAACATCAAAAATACAGATAATAGGGTAACATCGATAATAACATTTTATTGTCTGAAGTTAATAGTATCGTACATCATGCTCATTCTCTATGATTCGTTCTATGGGTAGTCGCGATGTATTTCGATTCGAATTGTATACTAGTTATTACTCCCATTGTTCTTTATTCGGTCGAAGGCATTGTATTCACAGTTTTAATTTACAAAAGGTAAAACGACGTATTTACGAATAACGATGCAGACACAAGTTATTTACTATTATTGCTGTGTATGGCATCATTGCTCGGAACTGATTGCACTGAATTTTTTTTTAATATGCAGTGTTACAAAGATGCTTGATTGCAGTTTCCTTTAACTCAATTTTTTAAGTAAATCATTGAAAAATTTCATGACGGTTTGATTTTCTGTAATCTTGTAGAGATAGCCACAGCGCATAATCATTAACATCGATTACAGATCGGTAAATTAAATTGCAAGTCAAACGATATCTATTTTTGAAAAGCGTTAAATTAAAAAAAAGAAAGAGGTCGATAAATGGATATCGAACATTTTTTTAAAGGAATTATCTTTATCTATACGGCAATGCTGATTGTAAAGTATCAAAAAGTGAACATCAAGTGAAAAGCAATTATTTAATATGCGGCTCTGATTAACGAATCGGATTCACATTTAATCGCAAGCAACATTTCTCACGATACATTTATACATGTGTTTGACGTTTTACATTTTGTGCGATACTTTGCGCTATATCATTGTATAATGGGTGAATTTTGATTTTTGTATAAACAATTGTGCGTTTTCTCTGTCGCATTATTTTCATATGACACATATTCAATTTCACAACTCCAAAGTTCAGGCACCCTTAAACTTGTAATTCAAACTTCGGACATGTTCAAAGCCCGTCGGGATTGTTGCTGTAATTTCGTATTGCGCGACCGCAGTCGCGTTGAGATGAATTAAATATTCTGGATACTAACCGTTCAAATCCTTCGATTCTCCGAAACAAGCTGTCTTAAATTACTTTTCAAACAATGCTAGATTTCCATCTAATTAACGCATCGTTAACAATTACAAACAATCGTGTTGTACTTTGTACGAAAATCGGAGACGGATTGCGCTGGTTGAAATACATCGACCTTCGGTTTTTCCCAAGGATTTCAAACGAAAATGTTGGCGACTAATATTCACTTTCTCCATACAAAATATTTAACGGTTTAACATGGGCATACTTGGCATCTTTATTTTGAATTTTACATATTCGTAGCCTTAGGCCTTCGCGACTCCCCTAAATTCACCCGTAGATTCATTAATGATAAGCAAATCGGACTGCTGTAATATATATGGAATAAAGATCGGCAACCTTTTTTATACATCGACATTTAATTTCATATTTAATAACTGCCCCAATTACTGCCGCTTTTTCAATAATATTAGAATAAAATTATAAGAGTGTTATGTATTAAACTTAGGCTATCATATAAACGTAAATAAATGCGTAGCAGTAAATAGGAAGATTATTAGATACGTGCGGCAGTAATAAGAAAAAAAAGTGGAAGGAGGAGGCAATATTCAGGGTATTGATTTCAGAGTAATAGATTTAATTTTATTTCTTTTATTATATTTAAATAATCATTTAATTTTCAAGCTTGTTTTTCTTATTTTGTGAATATTAAAATTTTTATTTGAATAATGAAAAAAAAAGTTTATTACATGTTTAAAAAAACAACAAAATAAGCAATGAAATGTTGATATATGCTTAAAGGCAGTAATTGGAACAGTTATCTTATAAAAGGGAATTTTATATATCATATATGCCCTTATATGTATGTAAAATATTGTGGATATAAGGATATTAAATAATGATAAAAAAAAGCATACAAATATATAAAAGAAATCAATTATTTTAAATACTGAGAAAATTTAATAAATATAAAATTTGAAAAATATTTAATAAACAAAATTTAAGCATGAATTAAAGATATTTTACATCTTGGTAAAGTTGTAAGCATAAAAGAAAATTTTTAATATCAAGCATTTCCTTATAGCAGAAAACTTAAATTTAGAATTATATATGTATAATATAAAAGTTTAATATTATATTTTTTTTAGAAATTGGGGAATGTGTATATATTCGAGTCTTTTTGGGAATTTATATAAGTTTACATTCAAATGATGAGATTGTTTCCGATTGCCGATCTCTTCCCTGCGAAACTGTTGACGTTTCCCAAAAGTTTAGCAGCTCGATGAAAGCATCCGCTCGGACTTTCGTTGTCTGAACTTCTAACGAACGAGCAAGATTCACATTTACTTACATCTATTGTATGTATATGTAACTGTACGTGGATACACGTATCGTGCGTACAGGCACGACTTATTTTTCATGTCCATTATATTACACCCGCCTTACGAACCCGCCTTCTATGTATATCGTATTATTACAAAATCTAGTCTCGTTCGAAGATACACTGAATCGAACAAATCCTAAACGCTTACCTCGAAAATCCGAACGTCCACACACAGCTCTGTGTTATTTACACATACGTATTTTTATCAATATGCAATACGAGCGTATGTACATACATTAAACGTGGTCCTATATGATCATATGTCTCGTTGCCATGTATATGTATTTTTTTTTTAATTTTTATACTTAACGCCGATGATTTTTTGCCGCGTTTTTGTGGCAGTATACCTTACAATAAAAGGGTATCCAACGGGTTTCGCCTACTGGGACTTCATATATTATGTATATGAAAAAAATGTACATTATGTATATACTGCATATACAGAGTATATAAAAAAATGCGCGTTTTTTTATTTTACACTTATTGCAGAGCAAATAAAAAGAAATGTTTATTATAATATTTTCTTGAAAATTATTTAACATATCAAAATTTAAGGACGAAAATACGAGTACACTGAGAAAAAATCGAAATATTTAAAAACAAATATTACTTGTGACGTTTTCTTCGATATTATTTGTTATATAAAAATTTGACTGTGATGACTAAAATACATTTCTGTGAAATACATTTTATTTTTCTTGTTAACTGGTTTATTTACTAGGAATAAAATTTTATTTCGCCGTATTTAAATAAAGATTTATTTCAGAAAAATAAATATTATATCACATAAATAAATTTTTAATCTTTTCCTCAGTGTAGATAATGCGAAGTATCATGTTCTTCAATTGATATTAAATTTAGTTGAATTAAATTTTCACCTTTATCGAGCACGCTGCAGCTACGTGAAGACATGCGCACAATATATTTTTTATACACCCTGCATATTTTATATGGAGTGCGCCAAGCAAGTCGGTGATGTGCTTAAAAACTCGCCAGATTTCTGCAAAGTGCCACCATTATCGCTAAGTGTGTGTGTATATATATTTAAATACAATAATGTATTAAGTATTTACAGTACAGAATCGATTCTTCGAACTGTACAATATAAACTCATTAACGCAAACACGAATGATAAAAAAATACACTTTATCTAACGGTACAATGTGCGGTTTCGTTACATTAATTTATTTAACTCGCATGAATGTCAATTATTCAGTTGAATAATTGGCGATAATAACGTATCGTAAATAAAAGCTCAATTAAATCAATACGACGAATCATCCGACAAATCTCAGAGTGAGATAATTTCTGAATAAATATTCAAGCAATATTAAAATCGCCGGCATTTTCTAGCGAGCTTTTAAGCCGAATGAAAGTCCGATCTGACGAGACTTCACTATACCGTATTTATTGTCGTGCCCTCCGCTCTGCGTACGGACTACAATATACGTCGGCTCATCTAATCGTAAGAGTGCATCGACCGAATTAAGCCACGCCAATTTGCGATAATCGAGCGCACATTTAGCCTGCCCAGTGCCCTGGTCGCGACAGATGCTCGTGGAAAGATAAAAAAGTATCGTGGAAGACAAAACGTGGCCGCGCAAAACGGTCGCCAGCGAAACGCGGGGGTCGGCGAATCTCGAATAAATCTTATCTCGTTCGACAGAGCTTTGCGTCTTATCGATCGGTTTGTATTTTATATCGATACATTTGAAATTCTCAACAGCAACAATAACAGCAGGCAGTGATTCGTTTCGAACAATAGCGAATGCCGGAAACAGGAAATTACGTATGCACAGAGTAACTCAGAAGAGGCTCCATGGAGCTCCCGTCAGCATCAATTAACTAACCCACGTTATCGCATTTCGAACCGCTCAATTATAGGAAAGCTGACGAATTTTCACTATCTATATATCTACAAGCAGATTGTTTGCTATATGGATATAATACAAAGAAAAAAATGTAATAGTGTAACAAAGTGAAGATCAGATTTGACATTCGTTAAAAATGAAATTTTGGTTAAATTTTTTTACTTGTTATGCTAATGTCTCAATTGTTAACTGTTTATACAAAGCGAAAGGAACAATTTCCGTATATTTCAACTCCAAGCGGCAAGTGTACAAACATTGATCTGCGAAAATTCTTAACGTCGAATGAGAAAGTTCGTGCATCGCGTAAATTTCGTGTTGCTTCTACATGATGAAAGCATAAAACGATTGACGTAGAACAATTTTCTCGTAATAGCGTAAAAAAAAAAAAACAAGAAGTTTTCTATTCCGTCTATTTCCTACAGATTTGTTTGTCTCCTGCTTCAGCTTTTTGCGAGGTTTGTTGAACGGTTAAATTCAATAGCCACGACGAGATCTACACGAACTCTGCGGCATGGAGGATGTCGGTACGGAGAACTCATCTCGCAGTTCCGGCACATTCGCATCCCGATGTTATCTCCTTTTTCCGTGTTCGCCGTGTCGATCGGGCGATGCACGAACTTGTTTGACCTGTATTTTATCTACAGTCCGATTAATCGCGCCGGTTACATCTAAACGAGAGAAAAAGAGATAGAGAGAGAGAGAGGAAGAGCCTCTCTAACTCACGTGTTGACATCGTGTCGCGTATATTTACAAGAGACCCTGTCGAAAGTCTCGACACGATCTTTTTGGTCGCGGCAGTGACTACATTCGATCGCATCTAGAAATACATCCTTGTTATATCGAATAAGGGGAAGACCTATTTCTTTCTTTTTCTTGTTTCCTCAGCGTAGTTTCGCACGCCTCCGCCTCATCATCTCGACTCTATTTTCATCACTAGCCTCAAATTTTCAAACAGTGCTACAGAAACGTTTTTAAAGGAAGATTCGCAATTACACCAATTTATAATCATCAAATTGTGATAACGATAATGAACAAAAATTTAAAACGTAAGAGACGCAAGATTTCATAATATTGTTATATAATTGTAGTTATTTAATGTGCATATGATAATTAAAATTATTTTTAAAAAATACTAGTGTCTTTTAATAAATTTTCATTTGTTAATTTAAGAAGCACTCAATTTTAAAAGCACTGTTATGAGGTCTAAGTGATTCGGAAACAGAGTCACTTTTTTCTGTACATTTTGACCAAATTTACTCGTTCTTCATTTATATTTACAATCATCGCCAGAGGGACTGACCTACCCAGATAGGATTGTCGCGTACGCACGGCGTGTCCCTTTGCGTTACTTTTAGGCGACTAATGAAGATCCACGAGGGTTCTCCAACTGACCCCTTTGCTTGCTTTCCTAAGTTCATTCATTAATCTCTACCCTGAATTTATAACAGCTTTGTATGCAAATGGTGCCCGGTGATACGCGAGATGTTATAAACTCTTATGAACAAGGAATTAAATATCTCATTTTATCTAATTGAGAGTGAGAAAGAGAAAACAACTTACCCTGTTCTTCCTTAAAAATATGTTTCAAATATCTGAATAATATTTTAGAAATGATTGTGATAGTTTGCAATGATTAGTTTTTTCATAAATTGTAATTTTATAAAGATAGATTCTTTCAAATTAATTGCACGACAAATTTTATGTTTACCTTAAAATCGTGATTAAAAAGATAAAAGCTGCCAGGAAATTATATAGATGATAGGGGGTAATGAAGATAATGACCAAGCAGTCGATGTCAGATTCCGTCGGAATCAGGCTTTTCTCCCCTTAAAGAGATTGGTTTTCTACCCCTCAAAGATATTGGATTTCACGATCGATTCTTAGAGCGCGGAGCGCGTAATCTGAGAAAGCATTTTGACATCGCAAAAAACGTAAAGTACATCAAATAATGATTAAAGTAGAAAAGTCCGTAATATTCAGAGATTTCTTTGTAATGATTACTCTCTTTAAATATATTCTGACAACCTTTGAGAGAAAACTTTCGCCATTATTAACGACGGAGATAATCGTTTTCCACAAGGCAGTTATGTAACGTTGAATATTTTACAAGACTGATTTTATTCTAGGAGATAAAAAATATGGTTATATATTAAAAAATTATAAATATAAAAATATAAAAAAATTACGTAATTGTAATTTAAAAAATTTGAGAAATTAAGTTCAAAGTTAAATATTATATATTCGACAATTATCGACAAGTATCGACCGAGACCAATAAAAATACAAAAAGTGTTTTCAAAAATTCAAAATAATTCCAAGCGTGTCTTATTTTGATTTGAAAAATCTCAGTCTCTTCAGTCGAGTCAAATCACCGTTATCAAATGTTTCATGAAATATTAATTTTTTTCTACCTGTTTCGCGCAGGATCGAGATCTTCTAAATCTATCGTTCCACGGTCCGGCTCGTGAATCTTCATAATCGCCGTTTTTCTCATATTCACTTTTATTCCTGAAGCTCTTCGGCGTCGCCTTACAAAGTGGTCAGCAGAAGAAGCAAAAGTAAAATCGCGGATACCGAGGGATGCCTGAGGTTCGCGACATTCAAAACGACCCAAGGTGGCGGTAAGGAAGGCGCGGTGATGGGCCTGTCCGTTCTTTGGCCCTCCTGAGTACTACCTGTCATGATCTGCGTTGTACCGAAATCATCATCACCGCTGACGAAGTCACCGTCCTCGAAACCCGCGTGGCCTCGTCTACCGTTACTATTGTTATTTTTCTTTTTACCCTTCAATATCGGCTTCTTGCGCTGCCTATCCGTATTCTTCGTGAGTGTCGTGGGTGTCGTCTTCGCGGAAAGATGCAGCTCTAAACAGAAAATGACAAAGCATCCGCGCAATGAATCGTGATGTACTTATGTAATGACACGTCGCGTGATAATAAGATTGAAAAAATTATTTGAAGAAAAACTAACATGAGACATCGAAATTTTTAGGATTTTTAATTAATCAGATTGATGAAAAGTAATAAAAAAATTCTACAGTTCCGTCGTTCTAATATTATACGCGAAGATGCAGGAAACTAAATATATATTATTTTTAAATATTATTCGACTTGTCATAGAATACATCACTTATTTTCAATCAAGAGCAGGTCGTTGGAGAGGAAGCTGGGAGCTAACAAAATACGATTTTGAATAATATCGGAGAATTTTCTGTACCTTGCAATCGCACTACGCCATCGTATTTCCCGAGCGCGTTGACGGACGAGCACACGTATCCGCCGAAGTCCCGTTTTTCCAGGGAATTGACAGTGAGATTCATTTGCCAAGAGTACTCGTTCAACGGGTGCTCCGTCATTACGTATTTGTCGCTGGGTAGCAGTTTCTCGCCTAAATAGAAAGCGAATGGAAATATTGCGCTAGTTTTAATTGCGCGGCTCTTTCATGTGCAGTAGAAAAACGTCCGTTGCGGAATTCAATTTCTGTCCCACAAAAGCGATCAAAAGTACAACCGTACGATATACATAGATTGATACAAAAAATCGAACGAAAAAACTTGTCATTTAAAACGCATCTAATAACAGGCAATTATTTAACTTTAAAACTTAACTGACGCAATTTTCTATATGGCAGTGCACACGACTAGTTTATTAAACGTTTAAATTACGTTCCAAGTACATTTCAAGCTTTAATATTCGAAAATAAAATGTTTACTTTAACATCAAAGACAGCTAATGTTTGGTAAAGTAAGTTCTTGGTATTAATACACCAGGGAGAGAAATAACTATTTTTGCGAGAAAAATAAAGAATTAAATAAACAAGATGAAAAACATATTCCTACCCACACTCGAGTCAATAGCTGCGAGTGAAATATGTAGCTCACAAACAACATTCTATGGCTTTCCAATCACAGCGATACAAATGACTCAATTTTTGCTACAACTGTATCAATTATTCTTATATATATATAATATACACATATATGTATATATTTCAATATTTGCGTATCGTTTATTGCGCAGCATAAAGTAACGCTTTGAAATCATCATCCGAGAGAAACTGTCGTCGTTAATCAGAAATTTTCAATTGATTTTCACGGGAGATTTATGGAGCTTTTTTTTCGAAGCGACAGCGCGTTTACGAGCAATTCACGAATTTACATATTTGATTAACGCAGGCGTCTGGTGCAAAAAATCTTTTCGCGATGCGATAAAACTATACTACAATCGCATGAAATGTGTGTGTATGTGTGTATCTCTGTATGAGTGCGCGCGCGCGCGCGTATGCACTGGCGCGCAGATTTTCAATCTAACGCAATTCTGACTTGCAATCAATATTATTATGGTACATTGGAGTTTACGCTTTAGAAACTGATTGCAACGATTCTATGGTTAATCAAAAGTGCAAATTTACATTGGTGTAACGTGACATAATACAAATTATGGGGTATCTGATAATCGAATTTGAAATTTCAATAAAAATTCTTGGATTAATTTATAATTGGTGAAAAAAATATTTTTTAGCAATTTCCGCAAATTCGAAATTCTATTTATATTTCGAGATTTCCGAGAATAGATTTCACGTTAACGGAAGAATGTTTTTCCAAATATTGATCTGTGGATAATATTTTCAAATATTGATCTATCCATAATATTTACATGATAAAATATTTCGTGAAATATATGCTTCTACGAAGCATTCCGTCATCTCTCACCTGTATCTCTGTACCACGTGTTCATGGCGTGCGGCGATGCTTCGACGTAACATTGCAGCACAACATCGCTATTAATCGGCGCAGCCACTAATTGATTTGCCACCTTAATGAGAGGTGAAACTGAAACAACCACCAAATTATCGCAATTAAGGAACAACAATATTTAGCATCATGGCGCCTAGTATTGATTGATAGAAATTAGCACGTTACTCCGTCTTTTTTAATCCTTAAAATTTTATGCTTGACAAAACGTGCAATCGTTAATATTATAACCGAAATAAAAATTAAAGCAATGAAAAGCACGTGCCGTTCATTTTTCACGTTGTTCGTATAAATCTTCATATTTTTTTAATGCAAGATTTCTTGTAATAATTAAAATTACGAAGACGATCTTAAGGGGATTATTTGGTTAATTGAAAAAAAAAACTAGCTATGCAATAGCAAAAAAAGTTTCACGCGTTATTTAAAGATGAGCGAAATAAGGTCTGACAGAAGAGACAAAATAGATGGAATAAGAAATGGAGTGAAAAATGCATCTGAAGAACCCCAAAGGAGACCGCGTGTGCTGCTCATTCAAGAATTAACTGGTTGCACCGCATTTTGTGCATGAGTGCCACCGCCGGTGGGTTAATATTACATTTTGTAAGCAGCGAATTAATGCGAAACCCTTTGCGCTCAAATATTTACACGACCCGCGACGACGTGGATAAATCGTCAAGCCCGACGGTTAATTTTGCAGTAGCGCGCGGCCGGAAGTTTCGCACGCGAGAAAAACGCCCTGCGCGAGCGGACTTCGGGGGTTGATAAAGTTTTCATTTGCGAATGCCGTTAACCAAATTGCACGGCGATTTTTTAGCCTCCCGATACGCGCGGCGTATAACGTTGCGAACAATGCGCACATTCCCGGTAATTCTATTGTTTCTCCCAGAAGAATGTTATTGGCATACTTTTCGCAACAACGTTGTCTTTCAGTGATGAAACTTTGAATTGCTTAACATTAAAACAGATAATTTTACTTCTGCGTTATAAAGCGACATTTGAAAAACAAGTGTATAAAAATTGGTAACAATGTAGCGACATATAAATATAAAAACATTTTAAATGCAAAAGTTTTTTGAAATGGGATCAAAATATATGTCCGTGATCAAAATATCATTTAAAAATATTCATGATGAAAAACTGTAACGAGAGAAAACTCTTCCGCCATATTAATTACGTTCTTTCCTTAATTGCAGAATGTGCCAATCAAGATCGGCTTCGGGATGGATGTCGTCGCGATATCTAATTGGTGAGTGAAATCTTCATTAACGCTATGTCCTAATTATTTCGTCAATTGAAAATGTACAGTAAAAGCGATTATACATATACAGTATAAAATGCATATGATGTCGATGTTAAAAATATAATTCAAAAATATTCATGATAAGGTACTATAATGTTATATATAATATTCCATTTTTCGTATTTCGTTTGTTCACTGTTACCGATATTGTTCACGATAGTTTTAGGGGAAAATTTTTTTGAATGGAAAAATTCGAGGTAACATAGGTATCGAAAAATGTTTTGAAGTTCAACTCAACCTGATTTCCCATTTAAAATCTCTATAATCTCGCTGTATTCCTAACCACAGCGCCCTATAGAAGTCGGATGATAGTTTCACCGCCGATATTGAAGAAGCATTAATAATCGACATGGTTTTCATCCTAGTAATTAAAATATATTATATAAAGTACATTTACTCCATATAATCGAAATACAAAGACTGAAATTAAAAGGTATGACAATCTAGTGAAGAAAAATTCTTATAATATCTCATAACATCTTTAAGAGTTTTTTATATTTTATTTTATTAATAAGATATCTTAAAAAAGGTTATTTTGAATTCTCTTATTTGCATTTTATAATTTTTCTTTAGAAATTGTCAAATGAGTAATTTACAAAAAGAATTCTAGAAAAAATATAGATTTTCTCAGCATTTCTGAAAAATGTTTCGATTTGTATAAAAAAATCTAAAAAATTATAAAATTTATACAAATTAAAATTTTGAAAAATTAGACGTGGAGAATTCTAAGGAAATTTTTCATCACGGCATACTAATTGTACGAATTTTCGACACAACAAAATAAATTCAATTAAAAAAAAAATCAAATTGTAATCTGAAAATGTTATACAAATTTTAAAAACAGCTACATAGGTTTCGAATTAGAAAACTCTTATTTCGCTACTTCTTTTTACAAATTTAGAAGATATATTACAGCAATGTAATTTTTCGATATAAAGTTGCCCTCCAAGCATGGATTGTCTCAGCGGCATTATAATCATTATACATCCCGTTTAATTAAATAATTAATTAACGCTCTCATCTTTATCCGTCCGTCTTGTCACACGTGAACTTACAAAGAACGGTTACAGGCGAGTAATTATGTAGTATAATGCGCAGGGACGGATCCAGAGAGAATCCTTCAACGTAGCAACTTTTGGAATTAAAATCTACATTTTCAGATAATCCCGTTTAGCTGTAATTATTATTCGCACATAATTGTGATGCCTTATCTTTTATAAATAACATTTTTTTTTTAAAGAAAATTATATCTTTCTTGATCCGTTTCGTTAAAATGTGTAATTGACGACGCCGTTGTTGGACAATTGTGAGAGCACGGGGTGATGTTGAGACGTTCTGCCCTGTTAATGTATTTAATGTAACAACGGGATGACGGCTAATTAACGTTCGCGACGCGATACTTACAGTGAACATCGACGGAGTAACGCTTGCTGACCGTCGGTGGCACATTGTTGGTAGCTATGCAGAGATACGTGCCCATCTCTTGCCGAAGCACCCCCGTCAGTTCCAGCGTCTCGCCGACGACAGTTTTTAAAGCTGCAACCAGAAAGATCAATATTTAACACTTAAGACCACGCATATCTTCTCTGTGCAAAATAATGTCTCGAGAGACATGATAATCTCGGTAACATTTTTTTTTTATAACCTTCTTCCCTTCCAGTTAAAAAAATGTACATTTTTGTATTATATTTTTAATGGCATTAATAATTTTACATGTGGCCGCAATTTATGTAAATTCTATTCCAATAACTTCAGTATGATAAATAGATTCCGATAAAGTTTACTGAGATTTGCGTTAAATATGTATTTGACGCGCATGGTCATCTACATAAAATCGCTAGCATGATTTTCATATGAAAATTTATTTTCAACATAAAAGCCCTTCGGTGGAATTCATGTGAAAGCATTGTGTTTGAAATATTACATTAAAATTATTCAACGTAATTATTTTATACACACTACCGGGGTCATCAATTCTGATAAGAGAGCGGAGAAAAAGATGAGAATTAATATCGAGTCGTCGCAGAAAATATTTATTTAGCGTTTCAAGCATTATTTCAAGCGCGACAGCCTTCAGCAACAGAGAGATCCGACATTTCCGACCAAGTAATGAAAATAATAAGAAAAGCAAAAGAGATTGCAGCTGCGATCCATTAAAAGCATAATATATTTTCTAAAACAATATTTTTAATTTATAAATAATACATGCATTTCGCCGTCTCATAATTATATGAATTATTTGCATTAATAAACATTATCTGTAAAATAGTTTTACAAAATCGATCGACAAAAATACCGAATAGAAGCATTGCTTTCTGTACCTCTTTTAGTACAAGACTTCAATATCGCATTCCGCGTAATAGCAAATCTTAAGAAAGATTCCTCTTTTTTAATCAAACACACTCTAATTGAATCAATAGCCAAGTTATTTTTAATTCCCGCGCGCATTCCCAACTCTTTTTCGTCTCTATTATCCAATCAGTATAAAAACGGCTGCGAAAACCGCCGCTTAAATTTCTACGAGATGCAGTCAATCGGGGTTCATTGTTCCGACGACCGTCGAATTTCGAGTGTCGTTACCGGAAATGCGCTGTAAAAGTTTACAGCGTATATCCAGTGCCGCAATCCCGGGAACGTCCGCTCGCCGTTTAATCGGCGACACGGAGGAGTCACGTCGTCGTCGTCGTCGTCGTAGCGAACGACGCATGTCCGCGAGGTGAGATCTCGATTGCCAATGCCAATTTGAGTGACTCATTCTCCTACGTCTCCCACGTTTCTCGCGATATGCGAGAGGAAAGGAAACAGGAAGGAGGAGACGACTTTACGATCGCTCATTATCCTTCTTCGTCCTTCTCGAGGTGGCTTTCTCTCTCTCCCCCGTTGATCTCTCCTTCCGAAGTCCTTCCCGCATTTAACGAGTGTCACCCCGGATGTCCTCCAGGTGTCTATTTTTACGACGCTACGGGGATCAGGTTGACACGGGTGGGCGAAAGGAAACGATGGCAGTCGGAGGGCGAAAACGGCACGAAGCGGCGATTACGATCGGGGAACTTCTTTTTTTTTTATGTCCATTCCTTCACTCTACCCTCTAGCTTTTCGCGCAGCTTCTCGAGTTCTCTCTCTCTTTTTTCCCCTCGACTGATCTCTCCAGCGAGAATGACGCTAAGAGGACAGGTCGTCGGGGATTCGGAGATCCTTCCGGCAGGATCGCTGCTCTTGTACACGGAATGTACTACGCGTACAGCGGATCTGGGATTATTGGGATGACGTGGTCGGATTGCTTGTAAGAGCGGTCAATAAGTGCACTTTAACTCGCGAAGGCCGACAAGCGGGTCTTGCTCTGTCTTGCTCTTCCCCCCTCCCCCCGCCCCTCATCATCCTCGGCCTCGTCGCGCGGGGGTCGTTAACCTTTGTAAACTTTAATCCTTCGGGTAGGATTAATCGCGAGGACGAGTTCTTGCTTCAAGTTTATAGAACCTAGAACGATTCTTCTACAATTTCTCTTAATCCGCGGGAAGCGTTAAATAGATCTTTGTACGCTGTTTCGCGTTAATGTAAGACTCCCTCGGCGTTCCTACGGCCCGACAGAAACGACGAGGTGGCACGCACCACCCGCGACGTTTCAACGATAACGAAACGGGAGTGGCACGGGAGAGGCGCGCGTAGAGCGCAATATGTATTTATCGATTTATTTATTTTACGATTAAACTTGAAGCAGCGCGTCGTAATAATTTATGGTTTTAGACGTATACCACCCGCCTGCCTCCGCGCGCGCATTGTGGGGGAGTGTGCTTATGTATTTGCCGCGGGGTGTAAATTACCGTTCGCGCTGTAATTAATTACCGACGGGCCCGAGTAAGCGCGAGAGACGATCGATTATTCCGTGCTGATGCGCTCCGACACTTTATCGCTCCGACACTTTTCCAACCGCGTCGGCGCGACCGTCTTAATTAGAGAATCGACGCAATCGTGGCATCTTTTTTTGCACCCGTGGGAGCTTTATGCGTATCGCTAACTATCCTCCGAGCTTAATCCCGCTTAACAGCGTGAAAAGAGCGGATATTATCAATAATGCTCATCAAAAAGCGATTCCACCACTTCAATCCCACAGCTGTAACTTTCTATCCTTACGCAAAGAATTTCTTATTCATCGTTGATTATATCGGCGATAAAATCAAATGTCACTTTCATACTTTATACTAATATTATATAAGATAATTAGAACAAATACTGATGCGATAAATGACAGTGCGCTCGACGTATCTGTCTTCAGAAATTTTGATTTCCCGATTTTAATACTATTACTCTTATAATAGGATTTATGTATTTATATTATTATTCTGCACTCAACAATGGCAATGAATCGAAGACGTTGTTCAATGATAAAGCTAAGATGATCGGGAACGGCAAATCATGTTGGCATGTACATACATACGAGCGTTACCTATGACCCTGTTTCTGCAATATGTCCGCTTCACAGTTAGAACTCGCCATTCAATATGCATCCCGTACTAAGTCAGATGTCGACACTGTGACGTGTGAATCCTAAACTAATGTTAAACTCTAAACTTTAAAATAACTTTGAACTTTATGATCAACTCTGTTTTAAAATAACAAATAAACACAACTATTTTCATACCTGCGAAGGGACATACTTCTGCAAAAGTTTATGTATTTTATAAAAACTGGATTAATTATCAAACTTTTAATTATTTCTGCAATAGCTAAAAGTATATTTTTTATATATATGTATACATATATATTATACATTATATTTTTTTTATACTTTACTTATTTTTATTATTTCTCCTGTCGTATTCTTTCGATACTCCGGTTTGATTTGCTCTATTCCTCTCTAAATGAAACATATATATTTTTAATTAAACGGCGAGAATTTTGTTGGATCATTATTTTATTACTAATGGTAGTTAAGCACGTTGCTGTAGTAACAAACCTATACTGGTTAATACGCTGAAAGACTTAATTAACGTACAATCAGCATTTGCCGTTGCTGCTTTGTATAGAATATTATTGAACAACTATTAATTAGAATTGTCCGACTATTAAATTCCTTTTGATTAAATCGTAAATGAAAATTCGAGCGCGAGCCTAATACTCTATTTTTACATCTCGGAAACGTCAAGCGCTCACACGCTATTATTATTATTATTGTTTTGCTGCAACCAATTAGTATCATTAAAATCGAGAATATGAAATTACTAATGAATGATTAAAAAGAGGCATAATTGGCTATACGATATTTGGGTTACGGTGAAATATGAGCATCAAGGAATTCATCAGAATGTATAGTCCACTGCTGTTTAACAATATAATGCAAGGTAAATTTAACTACAAACTAAATTTAATCATCTTTGTGTAATATAACATATTATTAGGACGTAATTCGTAGACCGTAGAGTGTAGAGTGTAAAGCGTACAGCATTCTCCCACGACATCCATCAGACTTCTTGTTAAGTATTAATTAAGAAAACTTTTAATCTTATTTCTATATACATATATTACAAGACTTCCAAGAAAGAGAGTAAGTACATACATTCTGATGAATGTTTTTTGGCATATCCATATGTATAAATAAATCCGTTTAAAATTGTGCCCATCTCGCGTATCTCAGACGGTCATAATTTGCACTGTTTGATTCTGTTGAATCTGTTATTATTTCAACGAAATATATAAAATATATATATACGTATAGTCTTGCCAAATGCGTTCGTGAAACGTGCGGTTTCAAAGGAATCTCGTATAACTCGATTTTACGAGAATGCCGCGTTCTGCGAGTGTAATGCGATTCAAAGCTTATTCTAAAATATCAACGGTAAGTGAATATAAGTTCATCAGAGCATGGACTGCACAGCGGTTTGCGTGTTACATTTTGAGTTTGGCGTACCCGAATCTACTAATGTACGAACCCACTAATGTATGTCTATTGAATACCTCTCATAGTGATGAACGTTAATTATCATTTACAGTAATGATATCGAGTGGCGGAGGCCTCGAATACATTTGAAATCTAGGTCTAGATTTATCGCGATACAGCATTATTATATTATAATACAACGAAAATATTAATATAACAAAAGCTTTTTTATTAATATATCGGTAATAATATAACGATCCTCTTTTTCGTCCCATGATTTTTGATTATAAAAAAAATCAGCGTTTCGTTTTTTGTTCTTTTGTAAAAATTTAAATGCTTCACTTATTTTTAATATCTCTGTTTAGAAAGTTCTCGGTATTAAAGTTCAAAAAGTTTTTCAATTTTCGGCAATCAGCGTGTTTCAGTGCGCTTAGAATAACTTCATAGAAACCATTTCATAAGAAATCGCGAAAAAATTTTCGACTTACATTGTTTCTGCCCATCTTCTCTGAGGATGATGTTACGACCGTCCTCTCGTTTCCAAGTGACGGTAGGCTTTGGCGAACCGGTGGCGACGCATCGCAATCTTATATTGCCTCCTTCGTGAGTAACCATACCTTCTGCGGACTCGTCGTCCATTATGTCAGGCGGTATCACTACTTCCATGTATCCCATCTGGAACAAGGAAACATCGAAAGATCGTGAGAAACTTTGAAACTAAAGCCTTTATCATTGCAATCTTGGATACAATTTTTTAGAAATAAAAATAGACACAATCTTAACACTGTTTGTATCTTATTAATAAATATTGTTATTACTATGATATAATGTTAAACGACATAATATTAATAAAATTAATATTATGAATAGAAAGAATCAAACTACATTACCAGTTTCTGAGAATTTTTTACAATCATGTGCTCTGTAATTTAAATTAACGCCATTGATCTTTACAAATTTATCACAATGAGACTATTCAAGCTATTATTTAAAATCGCTCTTAAAAAAAAAAAAAAAAAATTTTGTACTATCTACACGTATATCAAATATTATAAAAGAGCTTCTGTTATCGCACTCTTTGTGCAACAGCAATCTGAATCATTTCATTATTAAAACTGTTGCTAGAAAACGGATAAGAACGAATTAATTGCATTTGGACGTACTATAAATGCGAAGATCAAAGAGTTAAAAAGAATTTCTTTCTGCGGAGTAAACAGCTCGTAGGGAGGTCATACTAAAGCCGTCTCGGCAAAGACAAGGCTCGAACTATTCACCGGAAAAAGAGTTGTACATTGTTTTACGGTCCTGAGCACGTACACGATGAGGGTACCTTCGCAGAGTATAACGTGTAAGAGTATAGAATTTACTGGACATGGAATAGTGCACGTAGCCTATCCAATTCGATGAAACCAACATGCAAGAAAATTTATAGTTTTAGGCGAAATAAAATAAGTACCTGGCTTGAATTTGTTCCTTTTATCGTACGATTTATTGTCTTATTTTTTTTTATTTAATAAACGTGCTTTGTTTATTATTGTACAAAGCTCGAAACCAGGATGAGATTTGCGTCCACCGTAATATTTTAATATCATAGTAAAATATCATTTAAATTCTGCAATTATTAGTATAATATAACAATAATTTAGTTCGAATCGTACAAACGTATAATTTTCACACATTTTATTCCATGTGAATAGATGAAAAATAAAATTCGATATAATAATTAACGAAATCTGAACTCCAAGCGCGTTTAATTAAAAAAAAACAACAATTTATTGTTTTCCCAATTGTAAAATAACAATTGAGGAACCAACAATCTGCTATTTCTGTTGCTTCATATTCTTTAATAATCTTTTTATATAAAAATATTTAAAAAAAGTAATTAAAAGCTCTTTGTAACTACAAATGAGCACAAAAAAATAATACTTACAATAAAATATCTTTTTATTAAATTTTATTAATTTAAACAGTTATTTAAATATCTACACAATTTATAAATTAAAAAATTTTTTATGTTTGAAGTTATAATATTTTTAGCAAATTAAATTTTAAGTTCAAGAATAATTTAACTTTCATAGTAATTTCATAGTAAAAATAAAAAAAAATGAACCAAGATGTTTACAAAAGCAAAATGTTTTAATTTTTTTGTCAAATTCAAACAGAAAGGATATGATTTACAAGAATCAACTAAATCTAATAACGAGCTAATGAGCACACGATCAAATGATCTTTATTATCTCGTACGTACATGACGTGTTCAGTATTAAGTTCATCACCGTCAGGTCGGAAATATCGTGTCGTCGCCTTGCGCGAAACGTCAGTCGGCATAAACCGTGCTAAAGTGTCTCGTGGCTGTGTTATAATAAAAAAGACATCGTTTTATGTCTCTGGGCACGTACCGGCGGTCGCCGGTGTGTCATGGGTTAACGTAAATGTAGGTCAAATTTACTGGTCGTGGTGCGGTGCACATGTCCCGCGGAATTCAATGCGACCGGCAGAGCGGGAAACCTTCCGATGCAATATACGGCCCTGCAGCGAGATAAAGGGCCCAGAGTGCTCGTCGTAGTGCAAGCAAGACAAATGATAAGTGTGAGTGGGTTATCACGAGTCTATGTAAAAAAAAGAAGAGAATAAAAAAAATAAAAAAAATGAATAAAAGGATATCCAGTATCGGAACTTTCTATGAATAATGAATCGGATATGTTTAATCGCTTAATGTAATTTGAATTGGCTATATTGATTCTAAGTATCTTCCATTTAAATTAATCGATTTAGTCAACATTTCCAAATTTTTGTATTAATGATATTAACATATTTATACATACGTCGTAGTTTGATAATCGATATACAAATGATCGTGTAGCGTAAGAGTCTACTCTCTTGCGTTTAATCTCTGTGTCAAAGATCCAGATTTAAATCTACTCAGAACACAGCAGAGAAATGCTGCGGTAACGCTTAATAGCAATATACTATCGTTGCACAAAAATTACATATGACAAAAAATTTGTACAACGACAATGCAACGGTACCGAAACTGTTGTTAAAAATTACAGCATCTCGCTACTGTTCTTATATTTTAATCTTTATTTTTTTAATCGCATCTTCTTGCAAATTTGCAAGAGCCAATTTACGAAAGATTATAGTAACTGGCCGATAATGGTCTGTATGTGCTCCGATAGGATAGCGATGGAAGCGTGATAAATAATTTCATCGTCGGCCGGCGGCGTAACACTCGGCTAGGGATTTAAGGCGCGATGGGATATTTCGAACAGCCGATCTGAGAATCTCGTTGTCGAGAAAACGGTCGCTCGAGGCCGTACGATATGCGCAACTGTCGCACTTCTACGTCTACAATAATTTTCCATGTGCTCTCTCAAATGCGCGGCTTGTGCCTTGCCTAAAATCTGCATAATTAAAACCAGGCGACATCGCGTAGCGACAATTTCGTTCCCTTATCATTTTACTGACCGTCATACGATTTTCTCTTCGCGTGAATATTATATGGTTATCACATTGAATTTTCTCTTTTTCCTCTACCCTTCTTTCTCTAACCGGAAATGTTAATAAAGTTGTATTATGTGTGAGAAGTGAGAATAAAATAAATTCAATTCTATCGACAGGGTGAATGGAAATTACCTGGAGATAATATAAGAACTTCAAATTTTCTCCATTGCTCCGCATAAGAAACGCTTTCATCAAATTCAAAAATTTAGAGCTTTTAAAATTTTTATATTCGTAACGTACTTAAGATGACAATTTTTTATTAGAAAGAAAAGAGGAAAATCAAGAATACGTGAAAATTTGAGCGAGAAAGTGAAACTTTAAGAACCTAAAAATAAGTCGCACTCTAATTGTGACAATTAGAGATTTTCTATTTTAAATAACGTGAAAGTGTCCTCTTCTCGATTCTGAATTGCAGCTGCAGCGGTAGGCCGATATTACAACCGATATTGCACCGCAAAATAATGGTCGGAGGGCTGAAGAAAAAGCGCACGTTAAAAAGTTATGGTCGGGCTTGTGTATGGAATTTTAAAAATTCCGCCGGGCAGATCCGACGAAATTGCGCGAAACCTCGATCTTTTTAATCGAATTACGTCGCGCGACGCGACGCGGTGCGGCGCTTTGTCGATGGAAATCGATAGAGCCGCGTGTGTAACGACCGTCGTGCGCGCGATTCCAACGTGGAAAACGCCGTGGAAAAATAAAGCGTCGGGTGGAAGGTAAATGGAAATTAATTTAACAGAGATACGTTGTTATTGCGGATGCGCGTTGCAGCGCGTTCCAACGTACCGGATTAATACTGTTTCAAGCGGCATTTGCGGTATTTCAAAAAATGCGGGTACCCGTGTCATTAAAAAAAAAAAAAAGTAGGAAATGATAATGAAAAGATTTGTGTACGCAAATACCCGGGGATGACGGAAAAGCGCAGCGTCGTTAAAAAGCAAGTTAATGATATTTAATTACAATGTGTACATTGTTCTGCAACGCGTGCCTTTCCATGTTTGAATTGAGCAATGTAAACGTTCGAGATTGTATACTTTAGGGTCTCACCTGACTGCGCATAGGGTCGGTATTGACTTGACACATGTAGGTACCGGAGTCGTTCTTCTGGACATTCGACACGTGCAGTTTCCACGTGTTGTGCCCGTTATGCGTGACGGATAGTCGGTTATTGTGCGCCACCATGTGCGTGTGTATTGCCAGAATCGCTCGGGAATCCGATTTTATCCAGGCTACCTGGAACAACCCGGAAGACAATTTTATTTCTCAAAATAAAAGTAGTGCGGCAATTATAATTCGATTAACTGTATATTTGCTGATCGCAAAAATACGGATAAAACGAAAATCTGTGAATGATCGAACAAAATAAATTCAATACATGTATTAACTAATTTTAATTAATTACATTAACATATAGGATAATAGTCCTAATTACTGCCGCTTTAAACATATAGTAACAATTGATGTGCTCGCTTTGTAGTTTTTTTTTAAATATATAATATTATATATACGTAAAAAACATTCTTTTTAATTATTATTCATATAAAACCTATTACTGCTAGAGTGAATACTGCACTGAACACCTCCGATTACTTCCGCACATATCTATTACCTTCCTATTTACTGCCACGCATTTACTTACATGATAGTTTAATATTAAAACACTTTTAATATAATATATAACTCATACTTTTCATTCTAATACTACAACCGCGGTAGTAATAGAGACAATTACCTCAATTACCCTAAGTTATTGTAATTTGTGGCTAAATGTGATACATCATTAATTCACACAATGAAGGATAATTAAAAAAAAATATTGGAGCTTTATCAAATTAAATGCATAACTTTGTCTAAAATTAACCCACGATACAGTGGATGCTTGCATTGTCATTCCCAGTAGTCACTGGCAAATTTAGTCAAACTCTCACAGAAGATACGAGTTTTCGCAAGTAAAACTAAACTCGTGATGTGTAAATTTAGATTGTCTTATTGACCGATTATTATATATAATTCTCCAACTTGCTCCGGTAAAAATAGAAGTTCAGAAGAATAGAATTTCACGACAATACTGTGCGCTATTTATTATATATTTATTATATACCTGAAAACGAGGTCTGAAAGACAGCTGCATCTTTAGAATATATATAAGTCTCGATGTACGTTTCATAATAGATGCAATAATACGTTATTTACTAAATATTCAACGTGTTACAAACAACAATACTTCTTCAACGCTTTTTTAACACTTTTTTAGAAGAAGAACTGTTTGTAAAAGAGAGTTGTACCTTGTACGATTGCAGATGATTAACGACGCAGGTGAAGAAGACGTCACGACCTTGGATCACCGTGTGATTTTCCAAAGGAGCTAAGAACTCGGGCAAAACTTCCGGGGTGATTTGGCCTGAAACATTACAGCAATGTGACACGTAAGTTTAATTACTTTACATTTTTTCCCTGTCGATCACACGAAATAATTATCGAAGACGGGCATTGGAAACATGATGCGCGTAATAAAAATTATTTTCACGGATAATGCAATAAACGTGATATATTCTTGAGTATTCGGTACAAAAATAAATGAAAGGATAAGTGTTATAAAATATTTAGACGGCAATGGCATACGGGCAATAACGAAATAAAAAAAAAAAGGTTTGCTGCACTTACAATCAATTTGCGAGTTTCAAGCCTTCGTCATCGATAAACGAGAAACAAAACAACACCTTTTGCGCTATATGTCACGCTCAGCCCTTTCCAATCTCGCCGGATATCACGACGAGGTGATCGCGTCGCACACATTGCGCTTGGAAAAATACGATGCGTCGCAAATGTTCGAAAAAAAGGGGAATGAAAGACCCGAATGCGTTCGGCACCGTCGACGAGCAGTGTCTCGCGGAATGCACAGACGCGATTCGCTACCGTCGAGGTGCATGCATGAGCGAGCAGCACGCCGTCGATTAGATATTCAAGGCGGAGGTCGAGGGTGGGTAGCGCATCCTCCCCTGGCTTTCACCTCCACGCCCTGCCGCCCAACCAGGAAGAGCAGAGAGCCACCCATATTCTCGTATCGAATTCTTGTATGCGTTCATGCAAGAAGGGCGATAAATGGAAAAATTCTTGAATCTCACAGTGGTAATCCGGACACCGGTTTTCATGGCTCGGTTTTACGATTATCATGGATCGGTCGATCTGCCCTCTCGTCGCGCGCTCGCGCTCTTCGCTCCCTCAATCTTTTTTCCCTCCAGTTTTCTCCACGCTTTCGTTCCGCTCTCTTTCCCGCTCGACCCTCGCCGGCCTTTTTATTAACTACTCTTAAATTTAATTTTCGCTTCATTGGAAAAAAGCTGCAAAACGTTATAGATTTATCAGAAGTAACAGTCTGGTAAAGAAATAATTGCGCATTAGATAAAATATATTTTAACAAAGTAGCGGAAGCTAAGTGCTTTAGAAGCCCTAAAGAGACCGTGCCGTTTCTATTGCTACGCATTTTCCACTTATGTGATATTGTTTCAAAGATACATCTTTCCCTGCTCTTTTTTGTTTAAATTAAATTGCACCGCTTCTTTCTCATCACACATAATATTCAGACATTTCAATTCCGAAATACAAAGTACAATATAAAATTTCATTAAGAGAAAGTAGATCTGAAAGGCTCGAAGCATTCGCAGCGCAACGGCATATCTAGTCTGTTTTTTTTCCTAGTCTCTTATTCTACCTGTTCTTATTCCTCTCTAATGAAGGAACTCTAATTTTACATTTAATTTTTCATAAAAGTAAGTTCTTGTAAGCGGCAAAACGTACGCGTGCATTCGCTCGCACGCATGAATACAGGGCAGAATGAGAGTAAGAGACGGAATACGAGAAAGAGAGAGAGAGAGAGAGAGAGAGAGAGAGAGAGAGAAAGTAAGCGAGAGAGACAGAAAACATAACGCGAATATAGTGCGCTGCGCTTTTATTGCGCGGGAATTTCATTCCGAGTCTAATTGTAATCAGCGAGGTGTAATTCTAGCAATTTGTCGTAGGGATATCTAATTAATTAGGTCCTTTCGCGAGCGAACAGGACCGGCGCTACACAGACGCGTGCGCGCGCGGTCTGCCATCTCCTCGTTAATTACACCGTGCGCAGGATGGAATTTTTCATAGGAATTATCACACACCATCCGCCCAGGAAATTAAGATCGCCGCGCGATGTTCACGGCTGCGCTGCGCCGGAACCAACTTCGTTTTTCTTCATCTTGTTTTTCGACATCGTTCTGTTTACGCCAACGTGAAGCGCGATCGCTCCGCCAGGCATTCTCGTGCCTCGAAAATACCTAAGTCTCAGTTCGATATTGCACTGACAGACGCGAACATCTTCTCGGTCCAATATAATCAATTTTTTTTTTGTTTTTATCAAAACATAATAATTAGTATATAAATTATATAAACTGTACAGCTCCTTTGACTATTTTCGAAACACGATTATACATAGAATGGTAAAAAGTAAAGATAAAAAAGAGTTTGTAAATCCGTTTTTGAGATCGATTCTTCTACGGGCAACGGCGAGAGCTAATATAAGACCGTCAGGCGTTCCTGCCGCGCAATAAGCGTCAGCGAGCGTTAATAAAATAGTTATGCTGCATCTAAAGACGACCTTTCGCGAGCGGTATTAAAAGCGATTATAAAAGTCACTGGGCGTCGTCCTCCTTCTAATTCAAGAAACGGAACGAGATCCCGAGAGCCGTCGGACGGCTCCGGCGATAGACTTGGGATGAGCAGTATCCGGTGATACCCCCGGCTTTATCCCGGGGAAACGACGGTAAGCCACCCATACAATGGCGGCCGCGGAGCCGTCCGCCGATTTCAAAGAGTTTGGAGATTTCGCTGGCCTTTCTCCTCCGCGGCCTGAGAGAAATCCTATATCGTTGAAATCGCGAATCTAAAATATACTCCCTGGCCGAATGGTCTCACGTTCGAGCGAGATAGCGGAATGTTCCTGGAGCTGAAGTGATCGTCAGCATTGAAAACCCGCGTGATATGAAAATCTCCCTATCGTCGGGTTACCTACACATCTTAGGACACGCCTCTCGTGAGTTATCCAAAATACGTAGATCTGTTTAACAGTTTTCACAATGCGTCAGAAAGCACAACTACAACCTGACACAAGGAAAAAGACGTGACATTTTTGACAGTTTCTGGTTTTACTGCTCGAGTACAGGCGTTTACGCGACTGCACAGATGACAACTCATAAAACAACGTTTCTCTATTTGCTAGGGAATTAAGTTAACAAGAGAAATAAGCGAGAGAAGTACTTTTAGACATTTCACTTCACATGATATTCGGCAAACAAGAACAGCTAGGAGCGGTACGATTTAATATAAAAGAAAGTGACGTTTTTGAAAATGTCAAACTGGCATTGACTACTTAATTGCCAATTAAAATAAACTTATGATTGCAAGAAGTTTACGCAACCGCAGACGATGGAAACAATGCCTCGCTGTTTGCTAAGAAAATGAGTTATCACGAGGGTTGAGCGGGAGAAGCACTTTTAGAGATTCCATTTCATGTGATATTCAACGAACGGCTGGGAGCAGCAAGAAACGCGACACGCTCGAATGCGTATGCTAATAGGCAGACGTGCTCAGGGCAAAATCGACTATTAGCGTAGGTAGCGACAATGAGCCGATGTCATCAAAGAAACATTTACGCCCGCCACGGCGAAATTATTTCGATACGCAACACGCGCGCAAGCAGACACGAGTCAAGTGACTGAAAGCCGAGAGAATTTACGAAGAACGTCCGCTTTTCCCAGAATTACTTTCTGTTTCGCAGTATTAATGTCCATTTCCACCAATGTAGATTAACCTCGATCCCGGTTTAAATTACTTTTTATCTTTCTCTAGTACTAAATTAGAAAAATCCCCACTGATGGAAATGAACATAAGTTTCTTTCAGTTTTTAACAGTATGCGAATTTTTCTTTGGCGAAAATTTGACTGTGAGCGAAATCTTCTCATTTTCAACATTTAACTTTTATGAGTTCTATTTATGTTCTTCACATTTTACGATCTCTGCCTATTTAAATTCTTCTGTTTTTTTACCCCCTCTTTTTTTTGTTCTACGCTCTATCCTCTCGAGATCAAATTATCATCTTTTTTCAGAGGTAGACACTACAACAGCAGCTTGCTGACGCCTACTTCTTTTACGTTTCTTTCCTCACGCTCTTTGTAATTCAAAACTCGCGTATATCGAAATTAACTCTCGCACATACGCAATAAAGTTATTATTAGCATTGTGGCATTTGAATTTTTCACGAAATCGAGTTTGCTCGAGATTAATTAAGGAATGAAGTTTTCTAATGTTGTATACACTCCAATTATCGATGCCGCGATACTGGAACAACCTCTATTTTTCTTAATTCGATCCCGAGTCTACCTATGGCTAAAGACTCGTGACTCGTGGTGAATCTGGAGCATCCCGTGTATAATGTAATTGAACGAAAGTTCTATTTTAATTAAAAAGAGAAGGGGCAGCCGGATAGCCGGACCGAAAGGACAATCGAGAACAGGCGGAGGTAGCGACTGCTCCGGGGCGGGGGAGAGGAAGACAGCGGAATTACTCCGTATTTCCGCGAGGATTAAACGTTCAGCCTTTTTTGTTTTTGCTCAAATGTTCCGGATTTTCAGATCGCGGCAGCTCGGAGAGCTAACTCGAAAAATTCCACGGATTCTTGCACGGCGAGCAGAAGCGCGTTCGCGAGTTCGCCCAACGTGCGCGCGTGTTCTCTCTCTCCTCCACCGTCGGGTGGAGTGTTGCATAAGACAAAGTACGCGCGGGGGAGGGGAACGAAAGAGCTACATCACGTGTCGCCCGCGGACAACGACGGAATCTTTACGGCAAACACAGAACGCCGAAGGGATTACGCGCAAAGAGTTTCGTTAAAAAGTTCCAGTAACGAAGGATTTACGGCCGTGCTAGACAGAGGTGGCGGTAAAAACGCCACCGGGACGCCCACAGGGGAAGGAAGCTGAGCGAAACACGGCAAAGCTCGCGTTTAAATGGAACGAGATCGCACGTGACCCTGTGTAAATTCGGGGATGCCGTCGCATAGCGCGGTGTGTAATTTAAAATGGGAATTGCGTAAACTAACCTCAGGTTCGCATCTTCCGCCTATTGCGGTATCAAATTATACATTTTGTACTTGGATACGTGTTCTCCCAAAACGAAAGTTAGCATAAAAGATTGATATTAGTACGTCCATTATGAGAGGTGATGGTGGAATCGGGATTACTTTCTTATCTCTTGCGTAAGATCCTTTGTTCAATTTACAACTCGGGATCTGAGACCCTCGATGTGACCGCAACTCGCACTTCGATCTCCTAATTTCATCTACCTTATCATCGAACAAGGGATAGCAATATATCTCACTTGGCGTCAATCTACGTGAACGTCCGAGATTAGATACCACGCGTACAAAAATAGTTAAATAATATCGTTCGAGGAGAGTTTATGACGGATCCCTACAATTAGAGTTTGAAATGCCAGGAAAATGGTAAAAATCGATTTCACATTACTCGAGCGAATCGTGGTACGTAGGTGGTACGTAGGTGGAAGGAGCGTAGACAGTTTCACACGTACAGACAAATGTACGTTTAAGTGTGCGACGCAAGAGGGTCTTCTCTCGATGAGGGAGAGAGGCAGGGCTCTCTCTTCGGATACTTATCAGATCGGAGCACGCGCCTATTGATTTTGGCTTAAACGGAAATCCGTCGGTAGATAGAAGTTAGAGAGAGAGAGAGAGAGAGAGAGAGAGAGAGAGCCGGGGAAGAGCGAGCTACGTTCCTGGTAATTTCTCTCGTGCTCTGCGTCACTGTACGTCGCCAGGATGCCGTAAAAAAAAAGGGGAGCGTGCGTAATTGCGAAATTAAGGGCGTTATTACCTAAAACGCTCGACGAAAATAATACGCCGCAGATTGCTACGGAAAAAAAAAAGATAAAGCGGCTGCCTCGCCAAGGGTTCGGGCAGTACTAGGGTACAGACCGAATGTTCAATGGGCGTTTGAAGCGTTGCAGCAAAATCCCAACAAAAGAAAGGAAATAAAATAGGGGACAGGGACAACGGCATAATTTTCATAAATAAGAAAGATGGGACTGCCCTCAATACAAATATTCCGCTAGCATTTTTCAAGGATTTAATTCGTTCGTAATCGCTCGTTATCGGTTCATTCGGAAATCGCCTTGAAACTTTTTCGAAATATTCCCGCGATGTTTCCAGTTCCACTTCCGGGACGAATTTCGCTCCTGCCAGAATTTTTTTTCACTTACCACGGAGAGAGGACCCCCGGGCAATTCCGCTTGCCAGGATACGCCCGCTACTTCCGTTCCTTCGGTCTGAGCGAGATAGCGGCGACGCGAAATCTCCGTCGAACGAACGAGAAAAATAAAAAAAAAGAGTCGGTTATACGCGCGCCTCCGGTGTACCGTGGGAATTGTCTCGTTAGCATAATCTGTGGGAAGCGGCTCTCCTCTCCGATGGTTTTCTCCCTAGTCCACCTTCTATTCTTTTTCTCTATTTACGTCCACTTTCTCGTCGAACCATCGTTATTTTCTCCAATACGTCCTCAGGAAAATGCTCGCAATGTTTGCATTTAAGGATACTAAACACGATAACGGCGTTTCACTCTCTTTAACCTGATGCTGTCTTTATAGCTTCTCAGTCTGGGACGTTTAATTAGACGGCTTTTATAGTCCCAGTTATATGAGCATTTCTGAAATCTCGAGTATTAATTTTATGGACAGATTTATTGACAAAAATATCTAAAGTTAATTACCTCTTGAACAATCTTTTAATAGAGACCATTAATCACAGGAACATCGTCATTATTTGTACATTATACGTGCTTCTCTTTTATTTGCATTAAAATACAATATATAAAATATGTAATTACGATATACTGTTTAGAACATTTATTTATTGTTTGATAGTTTAATTATTCTATACAAATTCTGTGTTACGCATAGTCTCACATAATATTCACTGCAATTTTATTCCACGCATTCGCGTTCACGTATTCGCATCTACTGAGCCAATTAACGGTGTGGTCGAACTTTTTTTTTATACCGGCTTCAATAAATTCTATTTTATTCTCTCCCCATTAAAGATATCCATTAGCCTCTTCACATCTCTTCGCCAGTAATTTTACAAAAATTTCCCGTTTTCCATTTCGTGTCTCTTATATCTCCGTATACGTGCGATACATCATTATTTCCTCGTAATACCTATTACGTGGTATTACACACACAATTACACGCGATTTCGCAATGTAGTAAAAAAGATTCTAAAATACATACGATCGAATAACTGTTCTTTCGGTGAAAGAGGCTCAACAACGATGTGCAGCGCCGTTGAAGACAGGAATAAACTTCTCGACGGAGGAACGTATTTGCTTAAACGTATTCGGACACTCGTTTATTTAGCCACGCATCCTTCAACGGCTATCTCCGACGTTCCTTGTCCTGAATGCCAAATGAATTCCCCGTGTACCGCCCTCGGGCGTCACGAAGAAGCTTCGCCATCGCGGAACGCGCTGCCAGCAGCAGAAGGAAGAAAACTTTTCCACTCCCTATACACTACACCGTACGATGTACCATTCGATGCTGCGCTTCGTTTAAAGTCGTAAAAGCGATATAAAGCCTTCTTTCGAGTGACTAACTTCCTCATTTCGCTTTTTATGCTCCGAGGCGTGCGTTCCGACTATCGACGCCTCGAGCGAACACTATCTGAAGAATATGACACTCTATATAGAATCAATTTTGCTCTTCTCGTTAAATACACGGGTTACTTTGCAGTTATCACTTACGTCTTCCCTATTTTCAGAAACAAAAAGATCAAATATACTCGTTCATCAAAAATAGATCGCGGTACGTGGAACTTTGCGTGTTGATCTCGAAGTTTTTCGTGCTATTTTCTCTCTCTCTCTCTCTCTCTTTCTCACTCACATATACACAGAATCGTATTATCACGATTTTCACATTGACGCGACGTTCACGAACATTTAATTTAATTACGGCACATAGCTCGCGGACATGTGAATAATTACGAGGAAAAATATAGGTGTGTAGTCCACGAGAGAGCGAAATATCTGTAACGTATTTGGCGTGTTTCAAACGATTTCGCCCATTAAAATCTTCTGATAAGTGTGTGAACGCGAATAATGCAACTCCGTGACGTGAACGTTGGTGCATCCTCTACGAAGAATTTGAACCATGCTTGTATAGACTGCAACGAGGCGCTCTAGAATCTCCTACCTTCATTTTAATGATAAATCTTTTGCTCAATGTAGAATAAATTTTTTTCTCAGGAAAAAAAGACATTGAAGAAAAATAGAGAAAGTGTCCTTGTAGACATAATGGTCACTCGTGATATCTCTATTAATAAGTAAATTTTAGTGATTATTTATGAAATTATTTATTCAGCCGTGCCACCGTTATGCAGTGGCGCTAGAATGTATTATATATTTTTGAGCATTTCGAAACTTTTTCACAAGGTACATTTTAGCAAGGTACATTTAATTATACATAAACTAGGGCGCATTATCACACGAGCATGTGTACATTTCAGTGTTTCTTCTTGTTATTTTACATTTTATTTAATTTTTTATTTTGCACACATTTCGAGTAATGCAAAATGAAATAGTGAGACTTTAATAATTGTTAACGTAGTCCCGTGTGTGCTGACCCCTCAACAGGACTACGGTTTCTCTGTCTTTATATCAAAATAAAATTTTCATATAGAAATTATTCGTCAAGTATATTGTAGTTCTGTACTACTAATCTACTACTAGTTTACATTACGTGTACTATAGGATTGTGTACGTATATTTACATATATGTATTATATTTTGTAATACTTTCTCTTTATTTTGAATAAATGTATAATTTTATAATAAAATATAATAATTTTTTTTAAACAAAACTAACTTTTTAAAAAAGCTATTTTTATGAGGTGCACCACAAAACCATACTCTCGTTTCTTTTTTTACTTATTATGCAATGTCGTCACATTTTAAATAACATTCCAAGTAATAAATATTTCATTAACTTTGAGTCTAGAATTAATTGAACAACACATTGGCAAATGTAATCGTTAAATTTCCAATTTAAAATGTTGAATATTAACAAAGTTATTGTATAAAATGCAAATGGGGAAAAAACGTAATATCACCTTCTGCTCTAATCATCTTAAGTAGGAGATTAAAAGTGAAATATTTTGCAGGCAAATCTCGTACAATTAAATAACTTGTATTATCCTCTGAACTTTAAATTAACTTCTTTCTTTTCAAAAATCCGTTTAACGTTAAACATTAAGCGGCCGAAGGAGAGGAGAGCGTAAGATGATAAACTAAATAAGATCGATCGTGAATCGGTTCGGAAATGTCTCTCGAGTTTGACGACGGTATTAATAACATACGGATTTAGTATCAGCCTTGTTAAGTTTGACAACAAGATATGTCGCTATCGCGCGGCGCCGCTGCTCGCCGATACGAGTGAAAATTATTAATTCTCCGATAGAATTTGAATATACCCATTTGCATCAGTCAACGGCAGAGTTACGGTGGCGTTCGGTGCAATTGTCATGACATTTTCAATTATTCCGGCGCCGGCCGTCCAAGGCGAACTTTGTCCATATCGTGCCGCGCCAGTTACCGTCCACCTTGCTAGACGGATTACGCGGATTACATGCGTCCCGCCCGAACTTCGACGGTAGCACTTGATATCGTCGCAAGTATAACATCCGGAAAATATCCCGTTTCTTAGCGTGTTTATGAAGACACTCTCACGACGAGAAAGAAACTTTTTTTTTGGATAAGCATAAATATCTGTAATACATAAATGTGAAAATCAATTTGATGACGAATGCTTAATGAAAATGCACGCTCTGCCTCGTTCTCCCTCTCATAAATTACGTCTCTCTGAACGCCCGAAAATCGCAAGCTTGGCGTAACGAATGGGCTAAGCTTCCGTAATGAAAACGCTCGATGTTTATACGCGTAACTTATCGCGCCGCTATTTTATGAGACTTACGCGTCTCGCGATATTTAATTACAAGCAACGTATGAAACTCCGATATATACGGATGTATCATCGATAAATCCATCAAAATTTATGCAAGTGCAATCTATCCAATCTTCCATTGAGTTTTTAACAAAAGAAAAGTCGATTACAAATCTCTGTCAAAGAATTAAAACATAAAAATATTTTCTCAAAAAATCAGAACGCAGAGAAATGCAATTTGTATCTTTTTTTTTGTATTTGTTATATATATCCTCTTTTTCATTTTCTCTATGAACAATAATTAAATGATGAATGTAGAGATGATCCTGAACAAATTTTCAATACTTGCAATATTATTTAAATTAAAAATAGAGATCGCATTGTTGGATAATAATAGACTCTAGTGAAACTGTATCGGACGACGAGACAGCATATTTTTTCTAGAGCCGATGGTTCAGATATTTGATTTCGATTTAGCTTATTGCATTTCAATACGGACGTACATCTGTATAGAAATCGACGCGGCAACCGGCGCGCGACAAGACGCGGCGCGGCGAATCGCTGATAACGTCGCGAGCAATGACGGACGCCCGAGAATCGCAGGATCCATGAGGGTGAGGATCCTGAAGGCGACTGTCGGAGCGATATTGAAAATGGAAGCTGGCACTCTCTCTCTCGCGTGTCATCAGCGCCGTCGACCGCCGATGAAGATGGAGCGGATCGAAACGCTACCCCTCTCCCCGCGACTCGCGGAGAATTCACCCAAGTCGAAAACCGCTATAAAAGATTTTTGCCAACTCAAGGAACACGTAAATGTCACGAAGAAACGCGTGACCGGGATCCATTGATCATAAGAATACAATCGTCTGCGATCTTATGAATGAAAAAATGGCTAACATTGCGGACTGATTCACACAATCACGTATTAATTTTATCTGAAAAGTTCTTTAAACTATTTAGGAAAAAGTTCCGAATGCATATCACTTCAATAAATTTTGTTTTATATTTGGTATTGATTTGTACGTGTGTGTGTGTGTGTGTGTGTGTGTGTGTGTGTGTGTGTGTGTGTGTGTGTGTGTGTGTGTGTGTGCGTGTGCGTGTGCGTGTGCGTGTGCGTGTGCGTGTGTGTGTGTGTGTGTGTATATAATATGCGTTAAAAATTGCAGCTTGATATTTTTGATACCTATTACTACAATGTATTTAACTTTTCATTGAAAACACATTAATTTATTGTAAGACTTTACAACGTATTGTAAGAGATAGAAGATTCTAAAGGCAATCTGTCAAGTGAATCGTACATGTGGCTTTTCTGAGTTGCCTTTAGTATCGAATTTATGAATTAAATTAATTAAAATTATAAATCATTAATTAATACTCATTTTATTAATAATTTAACAAAAACGAATCAAATGTTTAATAATTAATAAATAATAATAAAAAGACGTAAAAAAAAAACTAGCTTGAATTTATTTTTACAATTGACATATTTTTATTCATAACAATTAATAGTTTTATTATTATCACTTATCCGTTTAACGTTACGTTGCTCATTGTAATAAAATTTGTGATGATACAATTGCATCAATTAAGATTGTATTATCATTAGCTATATGTATAAATTGATCAAAAATTAACATCTTGCTGTTCCTGATTTTAATTTTAATTTTTTTAAGTGCTGTTAGCATGCACGAAACAAGAGATGTAATTTATTAAACATTATCTACATTACTTATTTCTCATTTGCTTCATATTTTTGTTATTAAATATTGATTATATTAAAAATATAAAATATTGTTGAGGTACGTCAATTTAGGTAATTGGTATGCATTCAATAACTCTCCCAACTATCTTCACATGGATAAATAGAGAAAAAAAAGATATATTTTATCTAGTGAAGATTATAATATTTTTGTTAATCTAAACGACAGATTATACCGGCGGTAGATTTTACATTGAGTTTGACATATAAAGGTCCAATTTATCTAATTTTTTGTTTGGCGAATTTATGATGGAATAAACTGTGGTCTCTCAGTTAAAATGCAAATTTTGTTCCTGACATATATCGGAAATCTATGAAAAGTGTCAAAGAATAATGCGACTAGTACATTGGAATAAGAATAGCCGATGTCACCGCGCGATTTAAAAACGAAACGAAATATCGATTAATACATTCAATTTTCATCACAAAGTCATAAAATAATATTAATCTTTTTCATTTTGACTTGCGCGTGAATTTTTATGGATTTGATATAAAAATTTTAGCGCTCTTTTTTAAAGGCAGATTGAACATATCAAAAGCGTATTGCGTGATTAAAAGGAGGAGGGGGTGGGGGGGAAGCGCATCAAAACTGTAAAATAATATTTTCAGATGTACATGGAACAGGAAGTAGAAACATTATGGTTACGTAGATCACGATATTAGACAAACGCATTAACGTTCGCATTTATAATTATTACGTTAATCGCGATTACTATCACGCGATGCTGCTTCGTATTTTTGCCATGGTATTCGCGTGCTCAGTGAGATATGCCGTTAATTAGCGTTTCCGTAAGCTGAAAATACAGATAACGAAATAAATTGAGAAAAATTGCGAATGTAATGACGCGGCACAGCGCGAGAATTCCGCGTCAATATACTTGCGTAGAAAAACGGTCGCGCTATTTTTCCCCGCGCGTTGTAATAAAAAAAAAAAGAAAATATTTTTTTTTCTCTCTCTCTCGCTGCGACTCGAAGCTTACAGACAGGGCTGAAACGCGCTCCGCAAAAATCCCGTAAATTCCCTCGATTCAAAGAAATACCATAATACTATTTCGTACGATTTCGCCCTCAACCCTCGGAGAGTGGGCAGGACAAAGTATCGGAAGTGAAATAAAGAAAGCGGTGGAGCAATAATAAGACCGTCAGTTAAAAATAAGAAGTACCGCCGAAATTAATTACGCCCTCGACTAATCCCTTCGAGCGGCCTCTCCTTTTTAATTCTCGGCGGACAAAAGAGTCGGTACTTTAATACCCACGGAGTCCTCTCTCTCTCCGCCCGTATACATTATTATATAATCAACTTAGAAAGGCTCAGTCAAAGAAACGTCGCGATTTCTATCTGCGATTCTTTCGCTTTAGAAATTTGCAGCAGTGTCTAGCACAACAGACGTACCGGAGGAGAGCAAAAAAGGATTGTTTGAATAATTTAAAAAAAAAGCAATAATAGCAAAAATGATCTAGAGCAAAACCTACGGTGAAAAGTAAACTTTGGAAATTAGTAAAAATGTAATTAATTCAAATAACTCTCCTTCTAGAAGAAGTAGATAATAAATATGACGCTATATGCGATTAAGGGCTAACCGTCGACTGACGAATCCTCCTTAACGCTTTCCATCGGCGTATCCGAAAAGCCCGAGGCCCGGTTACTTATTGCGGCTGCGGCTGCATCCCGCCGTAGAGTGAGGCAGAGACGAGGGGAGAGAAAGAGAGAGAGAGAGACAGAGAGGGGAGGGGAGGTTTGGACGCGGCGTGCCCGAGTAAATCACGGTGGATTTAAGTGGATCCTACAAACTCCCTCGCGCTGGAGCCACCCCCGACGATGTATCGTCCTGGATAGGGTCGTTGCGGCGCCGCCGCCACCGCAGCGCGGATATAGCAGAGTAAGAGATTCAGAGGCGAGCGAAAACGGCCGGCGAGGTAGCATCCGTTGCCGTCTTACGGCCGCGGCTTACAACGGAACTTCGTCGACTCACGGGGAAAGCTCACGCGGACAGAGTGGTAGATTATTCATCGAGGGTCTTGGGCCTCACACGTAAAGGGGCCTCAGAACGGGATTACCATGACACGTTGGACCCACTTCATATCACAGACAACACGGGTTTCGAAGAGAAAAGAAAAAAACTTCGACCAACATAAGATTTAAACCATTAAATTTTGGTCTATATATTATAAGATAATAAAGTATTTTAAAAATGACGTACGTTAATCTGTTTGACTTAATTTTTGAATTGTTGTAAAAAAAATAACTAAAAAGTAACAAGGACAAGAGAAGGAAGACACCAATAAAAAGCATTGTAAACTCTTTACTTTTATCTACGAAGACGTCTGAGATGTCTATTATAAATGACAGAAATGTCGATAGTTCGAATAAACATCCTATAAAATATCGCACACGACTCTTTTATATCGGCCATCTAACCATAACTATCTCCATATTTACATCATATTCCACAGCAAATATTCAAGCGTTATTCCCGTTTTCGACGTAACGGTTCAGTACACTCGCTGTCGCCAGAACAAACAATATCGCGGTGAAAAGTTGTTGTACGACATCGGGAGAATTTCCGTGGCTTCCTCATGAAAGTCGGTGCGGTTGAAGGCGGCGGCGCCTGCGATCGTCCCTTCGATTCATCCTTTTCCCTGGACCTTCAATCTCGTCCTTTTTCTCGTCACGACGACGTGACGCGGCTCTCTCGCCGTTACGACGGTCCATTTCGCTTCCTTCGCTCGTCCCGGCTCTTTCATCGAATTATGAGAACCGCCATGGCTCTCCTGTGCTCGGAAATACCGTGACTTCCGGATGACATCGCGAAAAAGTCGGGGATGGTAAACGTCAGAAGAATGATCAGAAATTTTTCGCCTAAGACGAGACGCTGAAATAGCTCTAGTTTTTCTAGATAGTTGATCTAGTAGGCTACAATCTTACTAATATGTTCAACTATTCGTCACATTAGGCCCACGTCAAAAAGTAATAACAATATGAATTATATTATTTATTTTTTACGTATAAAATTTGAGTGAATTCCTACATTCGGAGTTTGACAAGTTATGTCTCGAACAACCTAAATGGATTACGAAGACCTCAGGGTGCAAACATGAAAAGAAACAGAACTCACTCACATAAGCAAAGTTGCAGGACCGCGGCGAAGAGGGCTGCGAGTTTCCGCGCTGCCATGAGAGTCGACCAGTTTTCTGATGAGTCTTCGGGACACCAGTCGGCGATCTGGAAACAGAGAAATATTTTTCAATAAACATATGATAATCATTGGATAAACATCAACGCAAATTAGTTTACAAAATATTACAAAAAATTCCAACATTTAAGTATATTGATATAAAATAGTCCCAAAGATATCAAATATTTATCAATGAGTTAAATGAATCAGAATAATTATCTACAGGTTCAGATTTCAGGTTTCAGCTTTATTTCTGCGCTCGTAAGTAAGAGCAAAAGATTTGTTTCTCTAATCCGCATCACACATCGTTTACTTCCTATTTTTATTTTATTTCTTTCCCATCAAAAAGAAAGAGAAAACACACGTCAATTTTAATTATCGTTTATTTTAACTCTTT
Source organism: Solenopsis invicta (assembly GCF_016802725.1). Lineage (NCBI taxonomy): Eukaryota > Metazoa > Arthropoda > Insecta > Hymenoptera > Formicidae > Solenopsis > Solenopsis invicta. Next base: position 16,702,705 of record NC_052673.1, read on the forward strand.
CACCCTTCGCAAGGGTGAAAGGATTGACAAGGGAAAAAAAGTAGCAACCGAGAGAGTACAGCGGAAGCAAAAGGAGGGATGAAGAGCAAGAGATCGAAAGTAGCTTCGAAGCAAACTAACTGCAACGCCAGGGGTTCGCCGACTGTAATTAATGATCACCTCGTAGTTATCTTATCACCAATTAAGAGAGTTATGTTGGGAGAGGTGTCCCTTCGTTATTTCGACGCGGTTGAAGATCACAGAAGCATCCAATAAGCGTCGTACTCGTGCGCGATTCGGCTCTCATGAACAGATGCATGAACAATGAAGCGTGAGTCCGATTAAGCATTAAGAAAGAGTACTTAAGAAGCGTGCATAATTTCTTCGCGAAATATCGTTTAAAAAAAATTAAAGAGGAAAATAAAAGCTATTGAAGAAACTCTCTTGAACGGTAAAGAAAACAAAAATAAGACGTAGAAAAATATATGAAGGAAATATCTAAAGAAATACTAAATAAATAATAATTATGTTAAAAGAGGAAAACCAAACAGAGTTTAGAAGAAAGAGAAAAATGTATTTGTTTTATTAGCAATTGTTCATAGAGTGCACAACGTGAACAACACAGGAGGAATAAGCTTTCAGAAAATTAGAAATTGTATATAAAGCAAAGTAGATTTAATCACTGCTGCATTTGAAGCTTTCTAAGGCGGATGATGACTTATACGGCATATTTTCTTTTATCATATTGCTTTCTTCGACTTTTCAAATACTATCTTAAAAGTAAACACCATGATAAAAAATTTCAACGTATATTTAAAAATTATGTACGTCCGAAGGCAAAAAATCTCACGGAAATTACGGGATAACATCAAAATAAAATTCAAACGTCTGATATTAAATCCATTGTAATTATATTAATTATAAAAAAATTTATGTATTTATGCTGGTTACAAAGTTTTTAAATATTGATTGCGAGAAAAGAAGAACGGAAGTTCAGAGTGTGTCTTTCGCGAAATCCTTGCGTCAGACAACGCACCATTCTTTCGGCGCGCTTTTTCCCGGTCGACGGAACATCCGCCGACTCATTCCGCGATGTCGATAAAACCGCGGATGAGGAATTTTTATTCCCTTGCATGTCACGCGATGAAAGAAAGTGTCGACGCGCGGCCATCGATCCCGCATGGGCCGCACCTGCTCCCAACGCAGATCAATCTGCGATCCACTATCACCTCCGAGTTACAATTTCTACGGCGCACTAATAGTGCAAGCGGAGCGACGCGCGTAAAAGCGGATGAGTCTTCAGCGCGGCGAAGCGTCTACCTTTCGTATTGATTTGCAAACAATAAAATTAATTCAAATAAGAATACTTAGACTTTTTCGAGTCGCTCGACGAGCTAATTTATTAGACTGAAAAAGAATGTAAAAAAAAAACAGTTTCTAGAATAAAATAAAAGTCTTGATCATATTATTTATATGCAAAACAATGATGAGAATAAATATAAAATATATATTTAAAAATATATATTAAAGAAAAAAAGTAACGTCGTTTTGCATTTTCCATCTACATTTTTTCGCGGGGGGATTGGTCCTCTCGGATATTATGGGAAGTCGTAAAAACTTTTTCAGAGATACTTAGATGTAAGTTTTAAAGTAAGAAATTTCGCGCGTGTGTCAGTCGCTTACACGGGCGTGACATTTCAAGGATGACAAGGGAAGAATTCAACTTTTAGAAGATCCCCAAAATTCCATTGTGCATCCCATACACGAGGAAAATTCGTTGTCCGCAGTTTGCATGAAAACGCGACGCGTTGGCCGTCGCGACGCGCACTCGACGTTTCGGTTCATCCGCTAAACGAACATCTCTCTCTCTCTCTCTCTCTCTCTCTCTCTCTCTCTCTGTCTGAACGGCCAATACAAGCCACGCACATCCATTCCGACAACGTCATCCAACGGCAACGATCGGCGATGCGACGCGATGCCCATAAAGCATCAAAACGACGCTTTGTTGCGGCAGCTTTATGGCGTAACGGTCTATGCGCGGCGGCGACGGATCGATTCGCTATTTGTCAGCAGTCATCTCGGAAGACAATCCAAACCCACGGGCCGCCGGTGCATCGAGGCGCGCCCGGAGGAAGAGGGCTGCGTGCGAAGAAAAATGAAAGATGGGGAAGAGGAGGGAGAGCGGAAAGGGATGGTTATACGAGGCACAGTCGGAAAGGCGCGATTGATTTATCGCAAAAAGAGGCCGCGGTAAGTGGACTATTTTTCAATGAATCGGTCATAAACGAGGGAGGGAGAGAGAAAAGGAGGGAGGGAGGGTGGGGCCCCGATGGAAAAATGGAATTTTTCCGTGGGAAAATGGAATTTTGAGCGCACACCGAGAGGAGTGCCAGCCGTCATACGTGCCTCAGTCACCCTCCGGTGATTTTGCGGGTGTTTCGATACTTCCCGAGAGCGGGATGGCAGTGGTTACGGGGTGGGATACGTGTGCCCAGGGGAAGAGGGAGGAAAACAGCAGGACGGGGAGGTGTGGGACGCACCGTAAGTTATGACTTTCGTCTCGCTCCCGCCATCGCTGCCGCACCGACGGCTCTATGAATGTATGCATGAGATACGAACTTTATGCTTTATGCATTGAACGCGCCGTTGATAAGAAGTCGCGCGCGCGTACGGCGACTCCACATTTCGTACTGGCGAGTACAGAGGAAAAGAGAGAAAGGAGGAGCGGCGGTCTCCCGCCCTCTCAGTTCTCAGTTTCAGATAGATACCACTTTATTAATCAGAATAAGGAGTATCTCAATATTTTTTCATGTTACGCTTATTTTTACTGATTTCAGAATTGTGAGTTAGAACATTTTCCTTCGATTATATAATATAGAGCAAATCCATCACAGATCGTCAGTTCACTGTCATATATACGATCGTATAAGTCGATGACCTTTTAATATTGCAATAATTATTTAACTTTTAGGTTAAAAGTTAAATAATTAATAAGACTTTAATTCGCAAAATGAGCTACAGAGACGGAGCTGTATAATCAAGTTTGTACTTAACTCAATTTCACGTGATTTGATTTTTTAATCTGATTTTAAGATGGGAGTTTATTGCCACCGAGACATTTAATGCTGCAAATGAAATAGTTGCAAAAAATTTTAGTCGGATGAAAGATTTCGAGTTGATCTCGAGATACTTATAATTAAAAGAAAAGGTATCATAACGTCAAGACAATTTATACATCCGCGATCGATCGTGCGTGCAGTCATGTCTGGGCCAACCCCTTTAAGTGCCGACCGTGAGCTGATAACCGACTGCAAATAAAGGATTGAAAATGGCGCTTTAATAGAGACACAAACATCGTTGGCAGAGTACACAGCGGCCATGCACAATATGGGATCCCGTGTCTTATCATATATCTTCGTTATGTATACCGTATGCTCCGGCATCATTCCGTTACTGGAAGTCACGATTAATATCGCCTTGGTCAACTAATAATTTTCCGATTACCCAGAATAATTTTATTAAGCAGCGAGCCAAGTACCAGGCTAAAATTTTTGGGATATTAAGCAATCGATTAATTTTCTGGATACCATTTAATTATTTAATTTTCCGATATTACATTGAAAAAGAGTTTGGTAATAACGACTAAGCCTAGGGTTAGATAGATCATAGTTGTTAATTAACAAACTTTGGTGAAACAATTTCAATTAAGTGATCGATTAATATAATCAAATATTTAGTAACCGTTTGGTAACCGTTCATTAACCAATTGACTACTAATATTACTTGGCTACTATTGATCTAATTACTAAATATCACTAAATAACTGGTTACATTAATCAAACATTTAATTAAAATTGGTTCCAAAGTTTGATTATTATTCCTAACACTTTCATTCGGTGTACGTTTAAGCAACGTTCAAAAAATTCGTCACCCTCATATCAAAGTAATCATCTATCGATAAGCGTACGCGTGACAAAGTTCAATGGAACCGCATTCGCATCTCGCACACGTTAGCGAGAAACACGACAGTACAGGCGCACAGATCTCTCCGTCGCTTTTAATCGTAAGCTGCAAAGCCCGTAAGCCTCGGCGTGCAATCGACGGCGTGGTTGAGGGAAGGAAGTGGAAGTCTCACCGTGCGGAACGTTTATGGACGAGAACGCGCACGATCGGACGATTACTCCTCGGCGCGAGACGCCCTGCGGCGGTAATAACTGTCTCTGCTCGCGAAATGAAGAGACAGTTAATCTAATCTTCGCAGTAACGACAGCGACGGGCCTTGGGATTTATTCGTACGTAACGACGTAAACCGTACAAATTGGCGACCGGCGCGCGCCGCCCTAATTGCTTTCCGCGCCTCTCTCTCCGGATATGCGCGTGATAAATCTTTAAACATTAATTCGATTGTTAAGCGCGCGCACGGGCACCTGCGCTCTTAATGCTCGACCACGGCGAATTTTTAGCCTCCTGGTACCCACATTCGAAATCGAGTTGCCAGTCCTGGTCCCTCGTAAATGTAAAACGATGCAAACGTGTTTCGAATTTTTAGCGAGCCCAATGCCCCACCGTAAAAAGAATCGAGTCTAAAAAAATTATTAGTATTTTAAATTTATTTTGTATATCCTCTGCTGCACAGCCTCCGTCGTAAAATATACATACCTTCTGTACGAGAGATTGAAGAGATACAATTTATTGTAAATATTACTATTTCATATTATTTTTCTCAATCACGAAAAAGAGAGATTACCTTTAAATATTGGCAGAAATTTAATACAAACAAACGCGACGGCTTAATCCATTCTACCGTCGCAGCGTATTTAATGTTGGCCATTATTATCGAATCAATTTTGTCAGGACGCGATTTCGTTGTTACTTTTGCCATTCAGTATCCGGCCACTTCGCGCGAATTAATACGTTCCATAATTTCGCCGCCATTAGCGGGCTGCGCGCATTGGGATAATAAAAACAGCGTAATTATTAAAAAGTCGCATACTCTCGCGTCACAACGACGTTCGTGTTTTCACCTTCCACATGACGTGCCAATTATATTTTTAAAAGCTCCCTTTCGCGTTTCAACGTTCACGTTTAGTGATACATACACATATACACACACACACACACGCACACGCACGCGCGCGTGTCAGGGGCATACAAAGGTACCATGCTCTTCAAGGTAACATCGTAAGTACTGGCAGAATGGCGAACCTTGTTACGCGACAAAGTAAGCGCACTTTTAGCCGCAATTCCGTGTCATTTGGCCGCCGTTAATGAATATGACGTGGACGAGATGGAGGTGTGGAGGGTGCGGGATCTCCCGCGCAGAGGGAAACGCGATCGAGAAGGACTGTTTTCGCGGTGGCGGAAAACAGGAACGGAGCCAACTTCGTAATGCGAACCCGCCGCATAGAAGGCCGGGCTAAGCCGCGCTTAGCAACTCGTTTGTGGAAAATTTCAAGTACGCAGAGAATCTCCCTGCAGAGAGAGAATGAGCAGAGGGGGGGGGGTGGTATTTCTATCGCGCGGTCCGAAGTCCATTATGCAGCGGAATCGAAACTCTTTCGCGGAACTCTGCTTAATTTCTCCCGGGCTACATGCATATAGTTCGCTCGCTCGGGAGATGATATCCCAACTCGGATTCTACGCAGGACAGAGCGCCAGCTAATTGAATAAGGCCGCGCGGAACGGGCGCGAGCGAGCGAGCGAGCGAGCGAGCGAGCGAATGAGTTCGTCCGAGTTAATTCATCAAGCGACTTTCTTGCTTCTCGGACATATTTTTTTCCTCATTTAAACGTTAATTCTAAATGATAATGTTTGCGTAATTTGGAATAATCCAAATCTTCATGGAGGTACTTTCCGATGCTTTATACACGTAACGTATGGCTTTGCCCATTAGCTTAACAAGTTGAAATATTTTGAGGCAATTAAAATGTACATGGCACCGTGGATCATATCTCTTTTCCCCTTCACAATATCTGCTATTGTAGTAAAAATCCAGATTCGCCGAAAAGAGCGGAAAATGACTATCTATTAATCCTTGAATCGAGGCAAGAAATCAAATTCACGCGGGCCGCTAAATGCAACTCGATATGGCTGATGCAGGGCTTCCTGTCGACAGACCGAGGTCGCGCCGCGACATAAAACGGCATATATTCAATTCGAAATAACAATGGGGGGGGCTCTGTCGCGGACACTCCGGCGTCGATTAAACGACTCCAATTTGGAAGGTAAAACCACCGAATTTGATTTCGCGCGCGTTTCTATGCGCCAAAATCCCTCACTGTCAGCTCGGCACCGCCAGTTTCGAGCGTGTACGAAATAATCGTATGAAAATAATGGACGTGCGATGGCGCGAACGAAATTGGGACGCGGCCAACGCAAAGGCGAAAACGTTCCGCGTTAAAAAAATATTTTCACAGTGTAAGTCGATTCTGTCTAGTTATATAATTATACTATGTGTATTATCATCCGGAAAGAACGGTTTTGCTAAAGTATTTTAAAACGTAGCTGGACACGGATCTAAAAATTACTTTTTGTTGCTCCAATAAAATGAAATAAAATGCAGGATGTTCAAGCTGATTGCTGAAAATGTCAAAACTTTTTGCAGCATTGTTCATTATGCTTGCGCAATCCATCATAATTATTTCGATAGTCCAACAAAAATTTATTTTTAGATCTACGTCTAGCTTGTAAAATTTAAGCTTCAATAAAACCGTTCTATTCGTGTATTGTAGCATGCAAAATGCAAGAATATCCCAGCAAGCTGGAACTCGTTCGTATATCTTTTATTATTTGTAATAATTATCATTATTATTTTTTACTATTAATTTTAGATATTAATTGGCATAAGGCAGAACATAAAATAACAATGAAATTTGAGGACCAACTATTTCCAATTAAAATAATAACAATGTAAATTATATCCATTTTTGCATAACTTGCCAACGTAATTAATTGATGGTGCTAGAATCGGTACGGGGTGCAAAAAGTACATAAACGCGCCGAGGGTTAATGTCGCGTAAAAACGGGCTTTTACGAGAAATTTCAGCTAAAGTTTGATCGTTTAGGTAAATTAGCGATCTTTTTTTTTATTTCCATTCGCGCGTTTGATCGGGCATCCATCAGTTCGCGCCGTCACTTTGTATCTTTTACTGTTAATGTGTTCATCGCTGTTGTGCTTACCGAGAGTCGATGTCTGCATTTTACGTCTCGTATACAGTGTCGCCGCGGTATTATTCACATGCGGCGCGTACGTCACATTCACAGATGTAATTACGCTATTTATGTTTCGCGTAAACTAGGGCGACGCCATCCCGGGGGATCGGAGAATTTCCGGAATTTCTTTGAATTCGACGTAATTCGTCCGTTGTCGCGGTCGGCGAGCACGCGAAACGCGACTACTGGCGTAGTCCACCGACGCAATTTAAGAAAATAAGCGGCGATCTATCGGACGGAAAATTGCATCCAGAATTGAAGAGCGCGAAGGAGAAAGGGTCTCCAGAGTAAAGAGAATCTCGAGTCGAGAGGCGGAAGTGCCTAGCAATCGGTAGCTCGGATGCTCTACATAAAGCGGAATGTGTAAGTTCACACACACGGTGCGCGAGATTGGGAAGTTGTCGATACAACCGTGCGATCAATCATCTTTAGAAGAAGAAAAATTAAGACGTGGTAAAATAATTATTTACGCTATAATAACATAACTACTTAACAATGAAACGATGAATTCAACAATTTTCTAAAACTAATTTTCTTAGTTTCGCACGCTTTTTTTGTGCACCGAGAAAAAAAGTTGAAATATTCATCCAATGTTACTTGTGACGTTTCCTTTTCGATATACTGCTTATGAAAAAAATTTGATCCTGACGACGGAATATACATTTCTGTGAAATATACTTAATTTTTGTGAAATACGTGTCATCCTCTTATTAATTTAATTCGCTAGGAATAAAATTTTATTTCGCCGTATTTAAATAAGGTTTATTTCAGTAAATTTACATTTCACAAATAAATGTTTAAGTACCTTCCTCTCAGCATGGTGTTAATTTCCGGAAGCGCGATCGCGCGTTGTCCATCGACGATCGCAGCGCTGCAGCATCCTGAAAGCTTTCATCCGTGGGCGATTTTTGTTAAACGCGAAAATGGCACGATGTAAACAAGTCACCGTGTCGCCGTTGGACTTGCGCGCTCAGGTGACAGTCGCCCCGCCGGTCAAATAAATCTTTCTATTCAATGCACGCGTTACGGAGTCGCTCTATTTACTCTCGTCTCGACACCGCGCCTCTCCTATTTCCGAATACACAACTAAAACCCACCCTCCCTCCTCCCCCCCTCTCACCCTTTCTCACTCTATCTCTATCCCCTGCCCGCGCGTATGTCTTTTGCATCTCGCGGGCTTTTACGAGAAATGAAACGACCGCGCCTGCATTCACAGAATGAAAACCTCGTTTCGCCACTTGTAACGAAATATCGCACGAAATGAAACGTCCGACTGACTATTATTAACCGGCTGATTTTCCCCCAGGAAAGATTGGCAACAGCAAGCGCCGTATTTCTTAAATATTTCAATACCTGTTACTTCACTTCAGCGCGCGCTTTTCATTCGGTTTTTACATACAGCTAGTTTTCCGTTCGGTAAAAATTCATTACCATGCTAGACACGTATTTTATTATTTTATTTTATTTTTTTCATCTAGCTCAACAACCCTGTAAAAGCTTTTTTCCAAATTTTTAGCTTTTTGAATGACAGCTAACGTGTTAAAAACTTTGTTAATTATAAATCGTATAATTTATACAGCTCATAAATTATACAGTCGTATAAATTTGTAATTAAAGCAATTTATAATTAAAGCATATTAATGCATAAAAATATTTACACGCATGTAAATCATATGTATAATTTAATAGTCTATTAATTTAAATGTTCATTATTATTAGAGATTTAACAGATTAAATGATTTAGTGAACTTTATTTGTCAAAGTAACCGTGATCGCGCGTGTACTTTGATTGACGTTAAAAATAAAAATTTCTTTAGAAAATTATAAAAACGAGCAAATTTTAGTTTGTGTCACGATGCGAAACCGAACAGCATTGTATCTAACTCACTCAATCAGTCGATTACTGCTTTTCACTTTATCAGAAATCGCGACGTTGCGCAGCACGCCTCCCTCGTTTCTCCCGAGAGCAATCTGCGCGGGCTGCGAACGACCGTGAGACGCAGCGTGTATCGGTTGCTCTCAGCGGGGTGGGTCGTTTGATAAATTTTATGGAATCGAAGAAAGAACGATATTTTGCCCCAACAGCGTGCGCACACACCGTGTAGGTGTGTTTTCCACGACCGTCTCCTCCTACTGTTCGACGTTTGTACCTGCTCGTGACAGGTGGATCGCAGTTATTCAACCGGGCGATACGGCAACTGGTTACTCTCTCGTACACGTGCCCACCCCCGACCCATTTCCATTTCCCACCCCGCGCACCCTCGCGAATCGCGATCTCGGTTTGTACGGCTCCAAAAGTTACACGTCCTCCGCGCTATCTCTGTTAACTGTACAGAAATTATCCACTTACTGACAAATAATTAAATGTTTCGTGGACATTTTTAATTCTATTTTGTAAATAACAATCGAATATTAGTTACAATCGAGGTTACAAGCCGCTGGAAAATTTTTAAAATATTGTAAAAATACAAGTCTTTTAATAAAATTTAAAAATTTCTACAAACTCTTTTATATAAAATATTCAATAAAATATGAAAAAAACCAAGACTTTGAGAGTTCAACGCAGTTATTCAGAAACGTGAGACAACAGATTGGATAAGAACAAATTTTTGTATTAATTCTCGAAAATGGTTCAAACTACAGTCAAAACATTGACTATGTAATCGCAGGACCTTGAGAAGGATGTAATAAAATACATGCTGTAATTATTGGCGCAAAAATAACCGCGTTCAACTTTCAAAGACTAATTTTTTAATATTTTATTAAACAAATCTTTTAAACATTATTATCAACTATCCAACATTTTAATGATAATTATAGCATCATTAAAATAATAGTATTTTAGACAAGAAGCTATTCCTCAATCTGCAACAAATTATTTCTCAAAAATTATTGACATTTCACAAACATATTACGATTAATTAACATACCTTACGCAATCTGAAAAATTTTGTGACACTCTACGCAATGCGGTTTCGATTTTGCTTACTGTTTTTCGCTACCTTGCCGTTCCGATAAGACGAGGATTGAACCTCGGGAGGACATACACTCGATAAGAACGTGTGTCCACCTTCCAATCTCTCCTCGGAACGCCCGGAAGTCTAATCAGAAATGTTTCTCCTGCAGGCTCGACTTCGCGATTCGTTTAACCAGTCCAATCGCGCACGACCCGTCGATTCCGCGTGTTACGGCGTTGCTTTGCGGAGAAAATAAGTTGCCTCGCGACTCTCCGTGTAGCGCAATTTCTTTCGATCGCAGGCACTCGTACGCCGATACCGGTTTTCGTATTATCTACACCGGTTAAACCTTTATTGCGCGCTGTACGTGTGTCGTATACGGCGGAACGATCCTCTGCCGGTGCACAGTAACTTCGGTATTTTCTACGTCCGGAATTTCAGCGGCCGAAATGTTTTCCTCGCAAAAAAGAGCTTTCGCGTAAGTTATACCACCGACCTTTGTATAGGATGCCTCTGCAACGAATTGGCCCCGATTAAAATGGCCCCTTAAAATAGAGTATCTCTCTGACCCGGGTACGTTTTCAATTGCAATTTTTGTTAGATTGTTATATTGATTGACACGTTGCTCCGAAAGTTTGCTCAAAGGTAATTTCATTTGGAATTAACTTCTCTGTTTCAATATCCAATTTACAACACTATAAAATTATATCTCTTACCCACAAGTGAAATTCTCCTAAGCCATTAAACCTTTCCGACCCAGCGAACTCAATCAAAGTCACATAAATTATGTCTTACCGAAACGGAAACGTACGATCCGTACGAAAACAGCTAATATTCTTTAACGGCTAATCCTCCAGAGTTTCACGTTAATTTAACGGCCAATAAAATAAAAGGACCGGAAATAACGCGAGTTAATATTGCAAAGCCAATTACGTAGCAAGATCAAGCGCAATTTTTTATTACGTCCGCTCCTGCAAATTTACCGACGTTACGTACCCTCGTGCATTCCGATGCACTCGAAACTCGATTCACATTAATAAGTCGTGCAGCGTCACGAATTCCGCGCGCGTTGCATCCACATAAGAGTCAGACGATCGCGCTCGTTCCCCATCGTGTCTGTTATTGTGCCACTGCGCGCCGCGCGCCGTTTGCGCCGCATAATTCAGCATCGTGAAAAATTCGAGGAACGCATCCGATCGATAAATTGGCTCGCGATTGAAATCGGACGCGGCGCCGCGCGCCGCGCACGCTCCCGAGCGAAGCGAGCTTCTCTCCGTATAAAGAGAGACGCGCGTTTTCGTTCCAGCCACTCGGAAACACTTTGGCGACGGGATAGCAACTGTTTACCCCCATTCCCCCTGCTCTCCCATCCAAGCAGCGGCATGCCGAGGTGCGGCGCGTAGCGAGCGCTGCACGCCGTGATTCCTTTGAGCATTCCACGATGGATGCGCGAACGTGCGTCTGCTCGCGCGCGCTTTCCATCCATCCGTCCTCTCACCTCCTCTCACCTACTTTGCCCTCGCACGCCCTCCTATTATATAAACTGAAAGGGTAGATAGGTCCGACTGTACTCGCGGTTTATATAATACAACATCGGGAACGCAGCGCACGTATGCAATTCCTCCATAATTCCTTGGTTTGCCTCATCCCCATCGCGCCTCCCGCCGCGCGCCACGCCGCGCGCCGCGCCGCGCCGCGCGTCGAGGAAACGACGAGGGAAGAAGAGGAGTGGTGAGTCGGGGGAGTCGATAATACGATTCCTCGTATGTCCTCGACATGAACACGCGCTGCATTTGCCAACCTCTTGCACCCACCTCGTACGGGTCCCACCCCCGTCAACCCCCCGGAAAATCTAATCAACCATCTTCTCCCTGCCGCGCCGCCAAAGTTCCTCCCCGCCCTCCCGATCCTACTTCCCTCGCGCTCTTCTTCCAATTTGCACCGCATGTGCCCTGTTTGGCACGTTTTATCATACAGCTACGCTATCGAAAATGTATATTTATAGCATTTTGTCAAAAAGTGTAAGGCTCGTATTTACGCATCGCCCTTATAACATACAGTACTTGCAGTAGTTATAAGTAAACTGTTTAAACATGGAACAGAGAAGAAATGGATTTTTGTCATTTTTTAATCTCGAAAAGAATCCACAAAGATCGAAGACAAAATCGCTATCCTTTCTCAATCGGCAAATGAAAAAAAAATTTATTACGCGTTATTTAAAATTCTGCGACAAGTCTCGAGTTCTCAGCACGTAACCTGAGGGTTAATTTCCCGCTGCAATTACCGCGTGCTGGAGCTCGCAGAATGGATCGAAGCAAATTTATACGAGCAACGGGAGCAACATTGTTTCTCTCTCTCTCTCTCTCTCTCTCTCTCTCTCTCTCTCTCTCTCTCTCTCACTCTCTCTCATTTTCCTCTCATCTCCCCTCACCCAATCTTTTCCGCCCCATTTTAATTCTCGTTCACCGCACACGCCGGCGCGCACCGCGAATATCGGCGATTAAAGTGGCCTTAAAAGACCGACGGACCGTATGTCGCGTTACATGAAATATCCCCCGGTCGGCGAAGGTCCATTTCAACGAGAGCGAACGACCAGTGGCACGCCGGAACGACGAGAATGACGACGACGACGACGGCGTCCTGATAGAGGAAACGTGTTCCGGCGCCACGCCGTGCATACAGAACGCATTGCTCCGCTACTTTTCTCGCACGCGCCGAGCATTTTCGCCCCTTGAAAAGCTTGTGGTCACCCTCGGACATGTCGTTCTGTAAATCAAAGCCGGCCGTCCGCACATAAACTATCGCTATCGTACACGAAGCGAATCGCAGAGTCTCAACGGTCTCTTCGTAAAGGGAAATCACTCACAATCACAGTAACTGCCTTCAAACAAGCTCCATTTGTGTAATGCGTCGAAACAGCACATGAAAATTATCGAATGTGACAAAGCAAAGTGTCCAAAATTGAAATCATTAAATGAAAGCGTTCGATCTCTCTATTATTTAGAAATAAGTTTATTTGTAGAACAACTATGTCGATGTTCAAATTAGAAGTAGCAAGAAAAATCATCAAGACTTATAACGTATTATTTAATAACTATCTTTGTAGCGTCAAAAAGTGAAAAAAAACTCGAAAAAAGACGAATATATCAAACGACAACTTTTACGCGATATTATCGAGAAGTGTCAATCGCCTCGTTCGCGTTGCAAATTTCATCGGTTCGACAAAGTCTAGAAAGCTGTAAAAATTATTACATCGTTAATCCGCCGTTACGAGCAGCTGGAGAAGATTTCACGCACCGCAACGTACGGTCCGACGACCCTTTTAAAGCCACTTTAAATGCCAATATTTGCGCCATGTGTACGTAAACAGAAATTAAAATAGGGAGCGAAGGAAGAGGCTGAGAGCGAACGAGGGTGGGCGCACACCATTTACGTTGGGATACCATTCAACCCTTTTCGTGCGACACCCGCTTTAATCGGGACGTTTATGCACGGCGATGTACTCCCCTTGAATATCATTTTGCTCGTCGAACAAGTGAACGTCTCTATATATCTTTGTCGGTACGTGGACCATTTATTCCGAAAACGATCGACATTAATTTCCGAAATAAATCGATCGCCTTTAAAACAAATAGAGACAATGTTCGACGGAGAGACTCGTCCCGCATCGCTCCTCGCGATTTAACGTGATCGGCTAACACACAATTTTCTAACAGTGCTATCGAGGTCAAATTTACACAATAAGTTCTCAAAAAAAAGAAAAAAAACGGCACGACCGAAGAGAAGGAAAACTGTATACGTTTCCAACGTCTGACACGAGTCACGTTTACACCGCAAAAAAATATGCGCCGTAAACTTCATTTTTCAAATGAGTGTTTCAAGCGCTGGAGGAGCCGCCGCGAAATGCAAGCGCATCACACTCACACATTATCGCGTAAGCTTTACAGCCTCGGTTGTAAATTTCGCCGGCGTCGAAAAAAAAAAAATAAAAATAAAGTGCGAAAACGCAACGCGTCGATCCGCCAAAATTTACGACCCGCATGCCCAAAACGTCGCTCCGTAAAAAAGACGGCGACGCGTTAATTTTCCCCGCCGAATTTTTCACAGTCCAATCATCGTCTATATCTGGGTACCGCGGCACTGTCAGCGCCACGAAACGCAATTTTATGGGAAACGAGACTGTCATGAATCACGTTTCAGACCCGCGTTTGTCCGTAATGTCTTATTCGCGATTTGAAAATTGCTTCAATAGAGTTGAAAACTTATCTTAAGAAAAAAAAACAAAGAATATAAAGTAAAACATTTTCCATTTTCGGTGTTTTTATAATTCACCATTTAGATGTTTCCCGATAGAGAACTTATTTAGCTTGCTAATATTTGAATCCTCGAAGAGTCCACGCTATCTCGGACTGAATACAAATTTACAGAAGCTACCGGGAAAATTCCGCGCGAATAAACCGCCGCCGCCACCGCCGCCGCCGCCATCGTCAGACTCCAAATATTCCCTTCCGTTAACGTTCTTGAACCGTTCCAGCCATTTCCGCACGGGAAGCGCGGCTGATATTCTTACTCCGAGCACGCGGCGCGCGCGATTCTACAACCAGCGCCGTTAATTATTTTCCGCGGGCTCCTGTGTACCGCATAAAACGACGGGCAAACTTCGCGATGTTCGTCTCGACGGAAGACCACGTGCCGTGACACGGGCGGTAAACTCGATATTCCCGTCTCGGATGAAGCCGCTGCGACTGGCAGCAACAACAGCGACTGCGTGTCACTCTTGGATAGCATCGTCCTCCCGTGGCTTTCACAAATCTTTTCTTCCGGAGACGCGCAACTTTCGTAGAATCATTAATAAGATATCTTAAATACTGCAACTTGCAATCTCACAATCGGGTCTTTTTCTTCAAAGAGTTTAAGAAAAAGGAGATAAAAAGTTTTTTTCCCCCGGAAGAACATTACAAAGGTTAGTTAGTAACAGGTATTAAAAAACATTTAATAGAATTGAACAATTCAAGAATCAACGTACGCAATTGCAGTCAGCATTCGAAAAAGTTAATCCCTGAAAGTACGAAAGCTCCTTTCACGAATCTACCCATTATTTCGTGTCGCGTTTTACACAATTTCGAAAGTTGGCCGCTTTAGAAGCGTTTACCATCGCGTTTCTGGCAGGAGAACGTTCCGAGTGTCGCGAACGGACTCGGAGAATCGTAATCCTGGGGCTTTCGAAGCCACTGATCCTCCCCGATGAGAGAGTCATTCTCTTCGAGGGAACCTCCTCGGCTTTTCTGAAGCGATACGTCCAGGTAAAGGTAAAGAACCAGACGAATACGCGTTTTTTAAAAAAGCTTATGAAAATTTACCAATGATTTGAAATCGAACTCGAAATACTTCCGCATCAATTTTGTGATTATTTCAAGATATTTATTGTAACACACGAAAAACATTTAGGCTCACTATTGATTGATTTTTTTATGTAAGGGTTAATGGTAATGGGCTTGACAAAAAAAAACATAAAGACAAAAATAAGAGATCTGTTCTAATTATGCTATTTTAATCGCGTTACTATTTTCTGTACTTGAAATAAATTCTAAGTCAAAAAAAAGAAAAGTAAGCTTTAAAAAACGGAATATCGAATACGCAATAAAAACAAAGATGGAAGTTTACAAAACATGATTAGATTGTTATTTAATACTGCGTTATGAATAAAATAACTATGTTATCACATTACTAATGTACAACGTGCCTGATTCAATTTCTCACTGTACAATATCACATGCCTTCCTGACATCCATTATTAGATTCAAACGTACAAATGCGATTTGTAAATTTGTATTTAATTACACGAAAGAACGTATTGCTGAAGTAACTACAAACTTAGCTAGATGCAGATTTGAAAATAATTTTGTAGGCCATCAAGATAATTATGTAGAACGCAAACAAAGTTTTGATATTCTAGCATCCAATTTAAATTCTAAAATAACACAATTACTTTGATGGCACATCATTATTTTCAGATCTATATCTAGGTAAATTTTTATAATAGAAATTTCGGCAAAATCGTTTTTTTCGTATTCCAATGAATGAATTCGTAAATAATCATTCACAAATAATGCAATGTTTTTTACATAATTAAAATTAAAGTGCGAGAAATTTGCATCGCTTTACACAGATCTCCGAATTTTCCTCGGGCTGTTTCGAACCCATCCTGAATCCTTGGATCTTCAAAATCTCATATTTCGAGTGGTGAATCGGCTTTTAAAAATTTCATTATCAACTCCACGCATGGCGTGATTCGCGAGGCGAATATGCGGCGCGCTTGGAAAAATGGAGTACCTATCGGAAGAGGTGGAGAAATACCGCAGCCCTTCACCCTGCCATACGCACGCCACGGTCTCGTCTCGGCGTATCATGCCGCTCGGCTGCCCCCGCGAATTGATTCTTCTCCTCTCCTCGGGGAGGAGAGGAGATTCATCTCTCGCGAGTGCCGGGCACACGGGAGCGGCCGGCACGTGACACAAAAATCCTTCGGACGTGACTCGCCATCCTGTATTCCAGTCAGGAATAGATAAGAAATCCCTTCTCTTTCCACCCCCATCCTCCTTCTTCTCCTTCTCCTCCTCTTCCTTCTCTCCTCGCTAGAGCCGACACGATAATAATTATGCAAGGAATATCACGGTGCGCGCGCGCCGTGCGCCACTCGCATAGCAAGTGGACCACGTTTTCCCGTTAGAGCTAGAGTGACCCGCAAGTTTTTCCCGGGAATGATTTATCGGAAAGGAAGGTGGTTCCCATGTCTCCCTGCCCTTCCTGTCTGTCGCACTATTTTCACATCTGCGAGGGTAGATTCGTTAGCCTCGCGGGCCAACTGATAATCACGTCGAACTGGTTTCACGCTCGTATTCCAAAAGTACTCGCCGTGACAGACGAGTTTATCAATTTAACCGAATGAGAAGCCGCCGGTTAATTAAAACGGATTCGCTGCACTCTAGACTACGGGATGTATACTATAAAATTACGTATAGAGATAGTTATAAATATTCCGAAAACAATGAGCGCTGCTCGCCGCGATGAGACGTTGCTTCGACAAAGTGTTGACGACGACATCGTCGCTGCTAGACGTTCGAACTCCGAGGACCGACAACCGATCGCGCTTGGTGTCTTTTTTTTCTACCTGCGGCAAAGTCATAAATTCTTGCGTCAAACTTCGACCGATAAAGAATTCCTTACGATGTTATCCGCGGAAAATTTCCTTTAACGTGGCGTTGATGCGAGCGCTCGCTTCTTTCGAGGAATTTTAAAGAGCGAAGATTATCGATGGGCTTTTCTTTATGCGGGGAAAACTTTCCTGTAACAAATGTAGGTGGAAAAGACGATTCGATTGATTCCAAATCGGATCCGGGGAGCAATTATTCGACATAATAAAACTGTAGTAGAGCAAGCCCAATTTGTAAGTTCAGTGAAATTCGCGTTGTAACAAAAATTCATTTCAGCACCATTTTCCTTTCTCGTTGAAAAATTTTTGACGCGAAATATAAAGTATCTTTTAATTTACATCCTGAAAATACTAAATGTTAAAATGGAAGTTGATGGTCACACCTGAAAATGTGTACTAAAGCCGGAATGTCAAAATGATCTCATTAACGTAGTTGTGTAGTTCTCTGACATAAAATTTTAAACAAGCGACGTAGAAATAATGGCGTTGCACGCGAATATACGAAAATATCGTTGACATTAAATGGCAGAGTAAAAAGACACGGCTAAACGTCTTTTCAAGCAGACGGGAACAAACTTCGCACACGTTATTTCGTGGCGCCGCGCCACGCCGCGCGCGCCGGGTCGGCCTCCTCCTTAAAGTTATCCAAACATCTATTTCACGGGAAGTTTCAGCGACAGTCGCGCTGAAGTGGCAGAAATTCTCTTCGGCCTCTCTCAACTAACTTTTATAATAATTTCATCGCGTCTGCATATTCGATGTTCCATCGACAACTCCATATTCGAGCAATGAATTTCTAAAGCCCCGTGTGCAGATATTCAATGCGAGTTATAGTACAGGTGTCAATAAATATTCGTCCATGTATTTCATGCAGCATAATGGATTTATTAAATCACGTGTAAGATGAAGAAATTTAGGAATTGTAATTACGTGACGTTCGTCTAATATTAGATATGTTACGTGTAGGAAACAATATCGTATTCGTATTAGTTTCGAATAAAAATGATCTTGCCGTAGACACGACAATAATCTAATTATTAACAGATATGATTTTTCCTCGCGATAACTTTAAAGAATATATTTCGTTGTATAGATATTTAAAAAATATATTTTTGCGAATGAGCTTCACAGGAATCTAGATATACAGCCGAGTTTTTTCAGATAATCTTAAGTGAATTTTGCTGCGACAAAGATTTCATTTAAGACTTAGTTGCGCCAAGATATTTAAAATTAAAATTTGGAAAGTTGGGATAAATGATCAGCCCCTATTTTCGCTAAGGAAACTGCATATTCATCAAAGGACTTGCCATTAAAATTTCATGCGGCGTGGAAAATAAAAATGTGTACTAATATATTATTTTAACGTCCGTTGCACAATAATCTTACGCCATATAATATTACAGTTATTCAAGGAATTGAATATATATCACAGTATATAAGTCACGAAAACCGTAGAAACAATATATTTCGTTTTATACGGAATAATCAAGCCGGAACTGTCGTTTTCTGGGGCAGCGAGAAAAGTATCATATCACGGAATTTTTCACCCTCGCCCGGAGTCAAGTTGTAAACGTTTACGTTTTCTTACGAGAGATAGAGAGCCCATGCTCTGTGTTACTAACGTGTTTCACGAAGCATTCGTGTGATCCTTTCGTGGATCGAGGTTAACGCGAAGTAAGACGACTCCGGGAGGATAATGTTCGCCGTATCGGATTTACCGAGCTGTCGTCGGTACTTACGTTACGCCCGAACATCATTCGCAGCGAGCCGTAAGGCGATTTAGTTACAGCCTCCCTTACTTCATACTTTCCGGACGGATGCTTCACGATGCTTTTAGGTTCGGCACTTCGGTAAAGACATTACGTCGGCGATAATTACCGAAGTTCGTATTCTCCGTCGACCCACCCCCGGAAGCGGGTTGAGTTATTTTCGAATGGCGCTATCACCCTTGCTGAAGAATCTCACATTAAGTATCTTTTAGGATAAGAAATTGCCGTTTCGATAATCGGCACAAATCAAATTTCATTTAATTTTTCGGGAATAAAATATTAATGAATAAAAAATCAGACTAGACAAATCTATCGCTTATTTTATGTGGATAAAGATGAGAACAGACACCATATCGATGTATAGATGATAGATTTAATTTTTTTTAAATTCTCGCATTATCAGTATGTTATTTATTAAACAGCGTAATAAAAAAAAAAAAAAAAAAAAATTGCAGCGTGCCATGACAATTTTTCTCAAACTTTTCAGGCATTATTATCGGACAGTATTTTCTTAATGTGATTACATGAAGAGCATTTTTGATTGAAAAGAATTGGTGAAGTTTTTAAATGCGATGCAACTGTAATTTACTTTAAATATAGTACGCGATCTTCGATTTCTTGAACAATGGCAAAGAATCCCGAAAGCCGATATTCAGTGCCGACTTTGAACAACTTTCTGGAGAGCAAAGTTTCCATTCTTATGCCGATTTCTAACTTTCATTCAATGAGCAGATAATATAGAATCATGAAGAACTTTTCCGTTTACATTGCGTCGTAGTAACGAAAAACGGATGTGGCAAACAAGCCAAGGATTTTTCAAATAAAGAAAAGAAACAAATTTTTCGTTGTACGCAACTCTTCGCCATAAATAAAAAAAAATTAAGACTTATTTTCAAGTAATAAGTTCTAATAACGTTGAAATGTCCGCAATTTTAAACCTGAAAATCTTTATGACGTTTCGAACTATTTGGGATTGTTTACTGGTTTTACTGGTGGAAGAAACGAAACGCAACGCCAGTAATGTTTACTTCTGCCAACTGCATTATTTTTACTAGTAATAACCAAACCCATATTCAAACAGACGTGCCATTCAAACTTCTTTTATCTTGTCTCGAATAAATTTAATGCTCAAAAAATGAAATGTTTCTTCGCGCAAATTTCTGCGAGACTTTTCTCAAATATCAATTTTAATCTTATACAAAAATCCAGATTGTGCTACATTATTATGCACATACATTATTACACATATACATCGCGTATTTTATTATGTACCAATATGTACGAATTTTGTCCACCGCTGTCACGGTGTGTTTTCGATTAAAACGCGAGGGGCCATTTTACGTTAAGCTTCGCAGTTTATCCTGCTTTGTCACTTTGTCACCGATTTTGATTCCAGTGCTTCTGCAGAATAATACTGGAATAGTGTTGTTTTATCGACTGTTTGTTTCAGGGATTTATCCCGTCGAATATAGGGCAAATCTCGATTATATAACATCCCAGCAATTTCAATGAATTATTTCGGTTTCTTAAATAAATTATCATTATAATTAGCGAACAAATTTCAATTGTTAATATCCGAAATATTTCGGAAATATGTTCGCAGATATTTGCAATTTTTGAAAACAAAGAGAATAATTCAAATTCCATAACTCTAAATAAATCAGTTCGATTCAAAAATATCCTTTCTGTGAACAAACAACAAAATTGTCAATAACAGAACATTTTCGAAATGATATAAAAAATGTACGTCATTGGAACAAAAAATTAAGAGGTACCATCTTTAGAATCATAGTTCGGAGAATGAATAACATTACCATTATTAAAACAAATTTTAAACGTTTGAGTAATAGCGTATATTAAAGATATTGTTGTAACAGCAAAAATAAAACAGCAAAAAAGCATTTCACGCTCGATCGAGTGAATCGACTGTCCACTTCCATATTAAATTTGGATGCTGCCACGAGGCTAAAGCCTCAAAATCCCGGCGTAACCGGTAACACGGTATACTCGGTGTCAGTCGGTGATGGGTGGGCGCGAATTAGCACGATTAAGATGCTATCGTATCAGAGTGGACAAGGGAAGCCCGGGGAAGGATCCGCCGGGGCGTGAAGGGTTGGTACCACATCGGAGGATGGGTGTCCCGACCTCAAAGTAACTGGCAAGTGGAACGCTCGCGGTCGTAGTCTCGCGTGAGTATATACCTATGGGGCGCGACGGTGGTGGTGGTGGTGATGGTGAGAGCCGGGGGATGATGGTGTACAGGGGGGGACGAGCGTGTTGCCCCGGATTACGGGTGATGGTGCGACCGGGACTCGGCCCGGCTCTCTTGATGCTGAGTTACGTTCTACTCTATATCCCTCGGAGCTATTACACACGCTACACGTCCCCGTAAATACAACGATACCCGGAATCGTCCCCGTTACCCCGCCAGTTTGTTGAGGTGCGTCCGTCAAAGTACCGCTCTCTGATCCCCCGCGCTCGATAATGGAGATCGACTCTGATCGAACAAACTTGAATGCCTTCTCACCATAACTTAACGTGACGTAATTGCGATCGTCGATAACGAGACTCTCGCCATAGACGCGAGTCAATTTCCCAGACCGTTGATTTCAGACAGGACAATTATCCTTGCGTTAACAATCTATTATCGGATTTTTTTTATTAAAAACGTATGTAATTTATTGTTGCGATGCAATAATTAAATTAAATGTGTAAATATAAATTAGTGTATTAAACATTTAATTATTATTATATTAAACATTTAATGGATCACAAGGAAGGCACTCTCGATGATAAAATTACAAATAAATCGAATAATATATGGTGGTCTTTCCTCTCTGCTAAAATAAAATATAAATGTATGCGTGTGTATCGTACAAATTTAGGTATGCTTTTAGTTATTATACCGTCGCGAATTCAATATAAAGCATCATTGCGATATATAATTATTGGCATAATATTTGGCACGCACACACCTGCGCACGCACACACGTATACTTTTGGAAGTCGCGGATGGCCCGTGCAAATATCGAAATTATACGCGATATAATCACTGCATTACTGCAGTTATCGCAATGATATTAATCAAATGAAAATTCAAAATCGAGTCGTGATCTAACCACTTTACAGTCAATCCATTGCAAAACTCAAAGAATAAAAACATTAAATCAATATCAACAAATTACTATCTAAAGTTATTTTGCTGCAAATTTAATTTTAAATATAATAATTATTGGGAAAACATTTTCTGTAATTGCTTATGTTATCTATTAAGCGTTACAACATTATTGAATTTTTCCAAAATCATTAGAAGTAGATTCTTTTTTCCAAATAAAAAAAAAATTCAGTTACCAAAAGGAATTCAATTGTATGTTTTTGGGAGAAAAACTCGTGTGTTTTTGCGCGAATGTTCCTTTGTTCGTGTAACGTTATCGGACACCTGGCTCCGCACAAAAGTCCGCAGTACGTATTCAGACGTATTCAGATGAAAGGGTTATCTTGGGTCATGCTCGAGAGCATAGGTCCATCGAAGTCAAAGGTTGCGGTGTCCGAGGACAATGCCGGAGAGGCGGTGACGCTATCGATAACGCCTGTTAGGTTTTGTATTTGTCGTTATCGCGTTTGGAAAGGGTCACGCGATAGGAACGACCGGAAAGTGCAGCCACGTGCTCGTTAGCTGCCGTACATGTCGACAAACTTCAATTATAGGACGGCGGAGTTTCCCGTAGAGGACATCGACGCGCACGCGAACTTACGGAGACTCCGCTGCGCCCTAACGTGTTCGCCGACTCATCTAACGTATAGCGTGAAATCGATTACTTTTATAATTGTATATATCCAAAATTACTTATGTATAAAAATGACTTTAATCCGCGATAATCAGTAAATTTCAAACAATTTGACATTCCTGGTGGAAACTTTATCTAATTGACTAATCAAAGAACGAACAATTTGCAAACAAGACTGAACGACCATGTAACGATATTTTAGCACACCGGAAACTCTGTAGTTAGTATTTCCTTTTATATTTTTTCAGTATTAATTTGATTTGCTTTATTTGATACACACATAATTTTCAGTTATATGACTCTTTTTTTTTCTTTCTATCGGCGAACCTCTTTTAATCGAATTTATCGATATGTTCTTTCATCTTTTACTTTTATTCATTTTTCACGTTCACTTATTTACTTGTCAATTTTACTAATTACCTTTTGTTAATGTTTTGTTTTAGCTAATAAAAGATTGAGCCAAAACTGTCCTTTAATATCACTCATTTGCAATAAATGTTAAAACTCATTTACGTCGTTTTAATCTTTTATCATTGCTCGACTTTAATCAAGTTGTACAAAATTTTTCTACAAAAACACTAGTGTAGCGTATCATACTCATTCAATACTATTAAATTTATATCGTGCGCATCATGATCATAATTTATATATTTTAAAAATTTATTATTTTTTCTCTTTCTATTTCCATCTCGTCTTCCTTACGTCTAAAGTATCGCGATTGCGATTTCGCAAGATGCATTACAATAAGCGTATTCTATTAAATAGTTAAAAGAGCCAGAGTACGAATTGAGGCGTGTTTTTAAATAGAAATCGAACGTTTTCGAATGGCACGCCTCGATTTCAGTAACGAGAAATTAATGTAAAAGCAGACAGCCATCACCGCGGTACGCACTGTGCAACACTCGTGGTTTTTTTTTTTTACCTTACCAATGAATCGATAAGCGACGGAAGAGAGAATTTATAAAACCGAACCGGAGCGCATATCGATGCGTCCGTTCGCGCGATCAATCGGAGCTGTAATATTATCGAGATGACGATTGCGATCGACGGACGGCTGCACGTATCGTGACGACTGGCGCGGCGACTGGGCGAAATTTAATTTCGAATAATAATCCGCGGTCGCGCACGACGGAAAAGTGCGAGAATATTACCGATATTACATTATCGCCGAAATTTCATTCCGGCAATAATACCGGCGGTTGCCAATGGAAAAGTGAGAATGTTACTGATATTGTATTGCCGTTGGAATTTAATTTTGACAATAATCCGGTGATCACGATGTACGGCCGAAAATATACGGCTAATATTAAAACGTTGACAGCGGTCGGCGCGGGGCCGCAAGAAATTTCACGTAATTTAGCGGTGCCCATTGTAATCGCGCATTCATTATTGACATTAATATCTGTTTTACATTATTTGAATTATGACGAACGTGTATTATGATGAGGGTTAATTTCAAACGAGGGTTATTCATTCTCGTTCATTTCGATCTCAAATATCTTGCAAAATCTCTTCGATCTTTATATTTGTAAAAATTATTTTCAAATTAAAAGCCTTTTGTGTGCGCGTATGAGGGTAAACATATTGCGATAAGCTACGGGCATTCGTCATGTGCTATTTAATTCCGTGACTGCCCTTTTTTCAAAACTCATGAGGGAGTTGCTTTGTTATATGATAAATCGATAGATATTCAATCACGCTATTACACACCGCCGAGCAGCTCGAATGCGCGCGAAATTGATGAAAATACGCGGCGCAAAATCGCATTTTGGTTAAAACCCATCCGCCCTTACGCGCGCTGTAAATATGCGTGATACCGGTAATTATTTCGTTCTCCCGGTGCTCTCCCTTCGTCGACCGGAAATCCGCTGCAGTTAATGCGAACAATAAAACCAGTCAGTTCGACTGCCGTAATAATATTGCGGTCCGAAAACGTGTCGACCGAACTCAATTTGCCAGCAATTCGTCGATCAACGCGCCGTCGTCCGCGATAATCCATGGACGTCATAATTTTTACGAATTTCAAAATCGTCGCAAACGCGCGATCACGCGCGATGAACTTTTCCGCGGGACATCTCTCGCGGAATTGTCGAATTATTTCCCAGAGATAACAAATGCAAATGGAGTGGAGTAAACAAAATTGATAATGTATACGCTTTTAATTACGTACAATATTATATGGAAACATAATTCGCATTAAGAGGAAGCCCTATATACATTCTCTCGCCAATCAGATTTACGTTAAGGAAAATCCAAGTTTAATCCACGAGACACGTAGACGACTGTCTCAACGTAAATACGATGTACATCGATAAAAATTGATAAATCGTATTTTCCACGGCGAGAGAAGAGCATGAATCGAATCAAAAGCCACTAAAATCTCCATTTGATTCTCATAGTATTATTGGACTCGACTCATGGGTACTTGAGCGCAATTTCATTCGGTTGGGATAACCATTAATTATTCGCGCATATTAAATATGCGGGCAGCATATTTTAGTCTTCACATTAGCCGCACTTAATCATGACCGCGAATACATTCGGTGGATACATTCGTCAATTTATTTAAATTTATAACAAGCGAATAATAAATAGTACACGAAGAACAGAATATATCAATATAAAAGCTATACTTTCAAAATATTGCTTGTAACAAGCGAAAGAGAGGAATGAAAATTTAATAGGAGAATGTAAGAAGCGTTATCAATTATCGATGCTACTTCTGACAAAAATGTCCCGTACAGAACTACAAGACATTTAAAGGCTATTAAATTCATAATAGTCGCGAGCTCAGATTAACATACAACTAATAATAGGATGGAGTTTTCCATTTCCAATAAAATGAAAAATTAATTTCCATTTACACGTGCACAATATGTTGAAAATCCGTTATATGTTCCATATTTTCTTCAGAATTCATTTAAAGGTACAGATTCCCGCTTTATTAAGAGTCCTTTTATCAGTTCGCAATTGTCAACTTCGTATCCGTCGCATATTACGTATAATGCATAACCACGTGGGCTCGTTGGAGCACTCGGCGGAAACTTTTCACGCAAATATCGAAGATATTCGCTATTCAGATCCCACTTGAACGGTCAAGTGGCATATACAGCTCGGGTTCGCGGGCTGTGTGGAGTGGGCGGATTTCCGATCGGCGCTGCACGGCGTAGCGCGTGGGGTTTAAACTGTCTGCGAAGTTGCCTCCCGCGTTTCCTTTTCCAACCCTTCGAACGCTCTTTATCGTCGACGATACTCAGCGAGCATCGCTTTCATCCCGCCTCATCAGTGTGAGAGATGCGTTTAGTCTGCGTGCGTATCTGTGCCACTTTCTCATTGTGAGGGTGCACGCGCGAGGCGGCCATCACCACAGGCGAAACTCACCCCCCCCACCCTCCCGGTGGAGTGTGTCGAATTGCGGTGAGGTGCTTGTGCAGCGTTCATGTGCGTGTGCATGCTCGCCGTTAAAACCGGATAACCCACGAAATATCGGGATGGCTGGAGTAAACGCGATTATCGTCGATACCCCCGAAAGCGTCCCCGACGCGGCGCGCGCGATTATACAATTCATTTAGTTGTGTAGTTGTGTAGTCAACGTTGTGCGCACGTTGTATTTGTTATTTGCGAAGCCGCGACGCTAATTTCAATCGCGGATTTATGGAACGTTGAATTTAAGAGTTTGTTAAAGTTTTCCGCCTTTCCGTGCTTCCGTGCCATGCGCAATTTCGCGATGCGACTGCATCTGGAATAGATAGACATCGTGATGCTGCTGGTTCTAGACTATATTAGAGTACTCTGTAACGCATGAATATACCGTTAATACGCCTGTAACGAGCGAGCAAGCGAGCAAGCAAACGGCTTCGTGATAACGCACACGCCGCAGCGCAAGATCCCTCCAATATGACCAGCGGCGATACATCGATTATGCGAACTCGCAAATTGCGAGCGTGTGTCCCGAGTGCGCTCTTCTCTCATCTTCCTCTCTCTCCTCCCTCCCTCTCTCTCTCTCTCTCACTTCTACTTTATTAAACTCTTGAAATTACATTCCGCAGAGCATAAGCTTGATAACGACGTCTCGTTTTTCGGGCTAACGAAGCAGCCGTTTCGAGCCATCGACGAGCGTGAGAGCGCGATTTGCCGGTCGATAACTAATTAGTCGAGCGCGCGTGAGATTTTTAAGCTGTCGCAACTGGCGCGGAAGGTTTCTCATTAGAATGATGGTTATGCACTCCCAACGTTTCAAATGATATTTAAATCCCACTCCCCGAGATCCGCTCTCTCTCCACAGTGCAGATACTCGAGGCGCTTATGTCCTGAACTTACCTATTATCCCCTAGAAGTGACCCGTTAGCCGCTTACCAGCAAATTATCCGCTTCCCAGGCTAATTTAGGCATGCGTTCTTAGCTTCTCGTTTCGTTTGTCGCTAAAAATTCTTTCCTGCTCATGCTGACCTGCGGAAGCAAAGAAACAATTTCACGTTGAGTATCCGCAAGATTGATACATTCAGATAGCAAAGATCATTCGCGCCTTGCTCTTATAAGCTGCTCAGTAAAAATTAATCTCATTATCAGTTAACAGCGATAATCGTTCGAACGCACGCGATGAATAGTGTAAGATATATTTTATGTACCTTAGATTTTGTTTGTTTTATATGTTGTACTATAATTTTCTACTGCACAGAAAATTTTACGTGTATCCGACAATTTTGCACGCGGAACTGTGGGGCATTACAGCTCTCTTACGTTATAATGTCCTACATTATCCTACAATATTCTATGACATTTTGAATTAAACGGATGATAATTAGAAAGTCCCTGCATTTTCCGAGAGAGCCTGGAACGTTACTCTTTCAAGCGCGACCTAAAATCTCTCTCTCTCTCTCTCTCTCTCTTTCGTCGGTAATGCACGTAGCGGCAAAAACTAAGTATGCCGTTCTTCAATAATTGCGAACGCGAAACCTCAATCCGCCGGCGAAAAATTTAATCCGGAAATTTCGGTTCTACCTGGTATTTAGGTCGGGCTGCACTTTTACCGCACGCCCAATATTTTCGAACGCGCGTGACGCGCGTACGACGGCGCGTGCACGCGAGTCTCTCGCCACTGAAAGCCTCGCATTTCAAACCATGGTAAAGCTTTGCGGTCTACCCGAACTAAAATTTTTACTTTCGGCGAGCCAGCTGTCAATCATAAGATTTAATCGTTTCAAAAAGCGAATATTGCATCGTATATGAGAAGAATTAGTAAATGTCGCTCTTTGTGTTTTTAGCAGCAATTAAAGCTCGATGAATTTTTATATATAAATATTATATATAAAACACATATATTTTTAATATATAAAAATGGCAATGTTTAAAATATTTATCGTTTTTTTTTAATTTATAAGTGATATTAAATGCAATTTAAGTCCTCTACTTAAAATTCTATTGACTGCACTTTCTTAGACGTTTGCTCGAGAAAATCTCGCGGAGTACGTTCTGCCGGTTTAAGCATCACACGTCTGTCCGACGAGTAGAAATAAAATAAAACGCCGATTCTCTCCTATCAATCAGCTTGATGTTGCCGCACATAGATCATCGAGGTCATAAATCTTCAACTCGCGGCGAATATTCGCGCTTCACGATGAGTTCGCTCAAAGTATCAGCACCACGTACGACGTGGTGCATCCGCATTTCCGAAGGAGCATGCGGTGACAGACTCCGCTTCATATTTTAAGTTCGCCTTTAGATACGAATTAGATAGCGATCGCCTCGACACATTCGAAAGCTACAACCTATAAATTCGGAGAGTCTGTAACTGCAGAGAGTCGCCTGGTTTTACCTTTCTCTCTCTCTCTTCTCGCTATCTCATCCCAACTCTCGCTCGCGGGGTGAGCCGAGGGCTTTCCGGGGATTAACCTTACCCGCGACTCCGCGCCAGTAATTTCCAATTCGACTGCCCGACCTGATCTCCGTGTTAATTAAACCCCTCCTCGCTGGTTATGTTGCTATCGATAGCTCTCGCGGGAGAAGTTATACAAAGCTGAAAAGTTTTTAATCGAATATAGTTGATTTCGAACGGCTTGATTCGGTCGTATTCGCAGATATGCGCGACGGTATTTTATACGTATTACGTTGTAATACTGTTTATCGATGCCGGCATAAAACGTTCGCAATAAAAAAGAAGGTGCGCGAGATTTGTTTTAATTACAGAATATTTCCCGACAGAGAATATTTAGTTAATTACTTAGCATGACACCGATGTAAATCCGTCGACGAATAGGCTTGATACATTGCTTACTCGAAACTGGGAGATTTCCAGACGGGTTATAATTAATTTGGGATTACTTAAGTTAGTCGGATTGACACTGTTGTTTCCTATTCCCTTTCCGCCATACTACTAGGCTGTACAGATGAAAAGAGAATAATTAAATATAATTAATTAACCATAGTTAACGTACTGATGTTAATGCGATTGCTTAGTTGTGCTAAGGATGTAAGCTATAGTCATGATCAATTCGAATCAGAAAAATTTTCGACAGAAAATTAGCACATACATAAAATACTTTAAAATCAAAGATGTTTAAAGTTAAAAAATAAAATTCAATAATTTTAAATGAATGATTTTGCAGCACGATGCGTAAATTTCAATATTTCAAGATGGTCATTAATTCGCACGCGTTTTCTGGATAAAATAAAATAAATATTCCATTTTCAAGATTACATGTATTAAAAAATATATTATCGTTAATGCCCACATTCTCTCGTCTGTCGAGTTCGCATTACTCGTTATATAATAATTAAGCGTCACGTTACAAATAAATTTCTACCGCTACCACGGTGCATGTTACAGTAACCATAACGATCCCCATCTTGAAATAGCCGTGGCGCGTAGTCCCGTAAAACCATTCAATTACCTCTAACCAATTTTCCACGTACGGCTTTTGATATGGCTTTATGCTTGGTGATCATATTAAGATGTACAGCAAGTCGCGTCCTCTGTACACTCTTATGAGATAAAAACACTCATTTCGCGTTCTTCTCTTCTCTTCTCCTCTCTCTCTCTCTCTCTCTCTTTCTCCATTGCCTCGTACCTTCCTTTTGCTCGTTCCCTTTTTTTAGCGTTTTTTCTTCTCCCGTCGCTCGTTGCATTCCACTTTGCTTCTATACTAATTCTTTCGCTTATTTTGTGCAATACACTCTCTTCTTTCGCGCTTTTTCTGCGTGTTGCGAAGCGTTAGTAAAAAAGATTTCTAATAATTTCTACAATTTAATTTTACGCGATTAATTTTCGTACGAGTTTGAGATAGACGGCTTTGTCCGTTGCTGACCGTTCGCTTTATTACTTCGCGTTTTTACCCCTTTTTTGCTAGAGATTCGCAGTCAAGCGAGTGGATTTCCATTCTTTCATCGCGTTACATTCCACCCTGCTTTTATCCGCGAATTTCGCCTGGCTGCTTTTTTTTTATTCTTTTATCGTATCTCTGCTCGTCACGTTACTTATCCTTTACTTCGCATTCGCATTCCGCATTTAACGCTAAATATGATCGGACCCGGCTTGACTTTGTTTCTGTAATGCAAAAATCGCGTTCGCGAGGATTAAAAGCCAAACAGCCACGTGCAAACGCTAAATACGCCGCAGTGCGTTTGTTTTCATCTCTGTGTCCTTTATTCTCTTACACTTCGTTTCCCTTTTGTGATCTTCGATATTTTCCCCGGCGCTTCGCGCTTTTTCCCGCGCTACAGTTTCTTCTCTCTTTGGATTCTTTGATACGTCATTCTCGAATTTTCTCCGCAAAATTTTCGTTGTCATCTTCTCCCGCATCGACGTATCTTCAATTTTTCATTTCTCGATCGCTCGGGCGCTTTTTCGTTTCCTGATATTTGCGCTTTTCTCAATCGCACCATTCTCTCTTTCCCTCCCCCTCTTTCTCTCT
This sequence comes from Solenopsis invicta, assembly GCF_016802725.1. Lineage (NCBI taxonomy): Eukaryota > Metazoa > Arthropoda > Insecta > Hymenoptera > Formicidae > Solenopsis > Solenopsis invicta. Next base: position 16,733,533 of record NC_052673.1, read on the forward strand.
CTCTCTCTCTCTCTCTCTCTCTCTCTCTCTCTCTCATTTTCTCTCGTCGATTTGTCTATTCATTCGATTCCATAGTCCAATAGTCCACACTTTCACAATCGCGCCACTACACGCGCGTCTATTTCTCTCTTTGTCCGCTTTTCTATCTGCTTAGCAGTAAAATTTGCTACACGGAAGCGGAAAATTGATATTGTCCATCGACCAATTCTTATCTTCTCTCTTTGGATGTATCGAGTATCGTGGTACAAAAAGTTTTAAGTGAAAACTTGCTTCCGATGATTAATGAAAACGTTAAGCTAACAATAAATATTGACAATAAACAATAATTTATAAATTTTGCATTGCACTTTCTTATTTGTCTGATATTGCAAAATTATCTTACCTCGTAGTAATCTTTCGACATTTTATGTTTAACGTTCCGAATAATTAAGTATCATGCACGAGAACTGTTTAAATATTATTTCAGCTTTAATAGAAGGGAAGCACGTCGTAGCATTTGCTACGTTTATGTTCGCTTCGGCATTTCAACGAGATTCTCTTCTAACCGCCCCGCTAATGTAATATTCCGAAATGTCTCAGACGAAAGGCCAAATGTTCAAGATATATTTTACGATACACGAAAGTGCATTCCGCTGCAAATAAAAGTAGCTGATACCGCAACGATATTGCTTTCCTTCCCGTGCCGTTATTATGTCACATTCAACTAGACAATTTGCAACACTACAATCAAAATATTGGATCGTATTTCAATGCAAATACTAGAATTAACGAGATATAATGATATTTCATATTGTATATTACCAATTAAGTAACTCGTAAGTTTTATAAAAAAAAATTTCAATACTTATTATTCAAATATCTAATAAAATATATGCATTATGTTCATTAAATATTTAATGTATAAATGGTATTTATAGAGAAACGATTAACGTGATATTCTTAATGAAAAACACTTGCTTATTTAACCCTTTCAGTGCGACGAGGATCAGCCGCGAAGTGTTATTCAGTACCCGAGAAAATCTAAATTCACGAAGCGCGCTGTGCGCTCCTTTTGCACAGCCCTAGCAATGGTTAAATAAAGTTTAACGTCATAATATATAATAAAAACAAAAGTTATATAAAAATATCATTATCGAAAAAGATATAGCGAAACACATTTCACAACTATTAAACGATTAAAATTGATACACGAGTATACAGAGAATATTTCACGGCCGAAGATTATATAATCGACGATCGTAACGAAGGGTTAAAGCACTCGTTAAATTTAATTGTAACAACATTATGTATCTAATTATATTGGAGTTATATTACAAAATTAATAATATCTAATAATATCTAAGGCCATTTAGGAATGGATCAAATTTATTTTAGAATATCATCATTAGCGCACGGAGTGACGCGCAACAGGCCGTTCACCTTAAATATCGATGTTTAATGGAGGATAACGTCCTCGGACAATCGCGACGAAATGCATGCGATGGCGCGTGCTAAATTACGGTGCGAGTGCTGTCGGCGCGAGAGAACGGAAGCACGGCTTTAAATTGATTTACAGTCGGACAATCAAAAATTCAAATGGGTAATCAAGCGCGTATTCACGTGTCCGCGCCGAATGCCGATGATACGGCGCGTCCGCGTCGCGCCGTGATTACGCGATATAAAATGATATCAAGCTCGCGCCGCATTGTCGCGCGCGTCTCGCCTGCACTTACCCTTGGATTAACAGGGCATTTTCAGTAACTGCAAATATCATACGGCGCGAGATGTACTTTGACTACCTCGCACACATTCGCCAATGTTAAAGACGAGAACAAATATAATGAAATGATTAACAAGAATGCGCGTGCAAATACTTAGATAATAATTTTTGAAATAAAATTCATAAGATAATGCAACAAATAATGAAAGCACTTTAATCCCTTTAATCCCTCAAATTTTTGATAAATTGTTCGAATATTTTGGTTCACGAATATTTCATTTACTACCTTTGAGTAGAGATCGTATACTTTACGCGTCTTCCTTTGTGTCGTGCGACAAACGCGTGCCCAAATATTTCCCAAACAAAAATGATTTTCGCTCCGTCAGTTGATCGCCGTCATTATCACTCGCGATTACGAACCGCAAATGTCGAGTGGCATTAAATATTTCTTTTGGCTTCGCATGCTGCGTGTCCTGTAGTATTTACAATATACGATTGCGTGGAATAATTTACGCAAATCGACTGGAAAGCGATAAATTACCGATTAATTACTATTAAAGAGCACCGTTAAATCAATCAATCGCGCCGTAATTCGTGTTTACGTTTTATTCGGATGGAATATATTGGCCGCGGCGTTGCGAGCGTTGCCCCGCTGCGGGGGACCTCTTCCACCCCGAGTATTGTTTGGCGCATGTTACGTGGCGATGTGTGCGGCGATTAAAAATAATATTTCCACTCACGCGGTCTTTACGCGCAAACAATGCCGCGTCGTTGTACAGATGGCTCGCGCTCTGCATAATTTCTGGTAATTTTAGATCGCCGCGATAAAGCGGCGTGTTCCAGGAGAAAAAGGGGTCCGTAGAGAGCCCCCGTGGACTCTTCAAAGCTATTATTCGCATGCGTGCGTTTCTTGTGTTACGCGATGGGGGCACCGGGCGTTAATTTTATGGAACAATAAGTGTGCCGAGAATATACATTATCCGATCGTTACCTCGAAATATACTCGAGATTCGGCTGTGCGTATTTCGTGTGCGCCGTATCATTGTATCGTAGTTTCGAGAACTCCACATAAATACCAAAATTTCGTTATTACCGCGTTGGGTCATGCCTACAATGAGAGAAAAAAATTTTTTTAATTGAAAAAATACATTTACTTAAAACTACACATTTTGATGCAAGCATTTTGTTTGTTCTGTTTAAGTAAAAATATTTACTTTTAAGTAAATAGACATATTACTTTAAATATATAATTTTGTATTTTTACATTTAAATAATGATTTTACAAATAAACTAATAATATTATTAAACTTAATTAAATTGTTTTCTTCGATTAAAAAATCTGATTGTCTCGAATATAAAAACAGTTTATCAGTGAATATTTTCTAAAACTATAAAAAAATTATTTCATTATATTTACATAAGTATTTCACTTAAGAAACTGTTAACTAGACTGCAAGTAAATAAGCTATTACCCACCGAGTGATTCAAAGATCATTTTAAGCAATTAAAAAGTTAAGCAAAATTTTTTTCTTGCAAGATATTTTTTCTCTCGGTGTAACAACGACTGATCATTTACCATGTCTAATTATTCAAAGCTATTATCTTTTTATGTCAAGAAAGTATAATCCTTAGAGCACGATTTAACGTCTGAATTATAGGCGTAAAATTGCCTCGATTCTGAAAGGGTGAAACACGCGGAGGGCGGTCGTACGCGTATATGTGTGTACATGTACATACTCGTATAATATATGTGTATATGTGTGTGTGGCGATAGTGGAAAACGCGGGGTGCATAGGAATTAATTTTGCAATGGCCGCGGGCGCGGCCGCCTCGAGTATCCGTCTAGAATGCGTTATACGTTTTTATTATTTCTCAGGGCTCATTGTGCCACGTTATTGATTCTCCCGCGGCGCGACGGAACCTAGCTGCGATCGCAATAAAGGTATTGCGCCGATAACTCGTATCCTCAAGGATACAACTTCATAATAACGCAAATCGAAACGTCTCCCATTATTTGCGCGAAGAATGGCCGTTCTTAATGGCTTTGAGGGGAGAGGGGGGGAGGGGGGAGGGTGGCGCTTTCCGCATCCCCATATATTACCGGTGCTAACTTCGCATAATGTACAGCACGCTGCGTCAGTGTAAATGTTGCGATTAAAGCAACATTTAAATAAGACCTAGCGTGACGATAAGAAAACGATAAAAATAGCGTGTCGGTCCGATGAATTGAGACACTCGCGTAATAAAAAAATATTCCTAGTATAATTAACGATATAAAAATTATAATGCAATTAGAAGTAGACGGAATAATGTGACCGGAAAAATGTGATCGAAATGTGATCATGGGACATCATTAATTACGGATGTTTAAATATTCAGTGATGAAGCAAAATATATCTCGGACACAAGAGTCTATCGATTTATATCCGCCTGCAAGAACATTTCGAGAGAGCTTTCGAAAACAAAGTAATTCTCAGGTTATTTTTGCATCCGCGAAAAATTGAGGGAGGAATTTCGACGGGAAGGAGAATGAGCGACTATTATTGAAGCTCTGAAAAAGACTTCAGACGGAAACGCATTGTGAAACAATAGCCACGACCGCTGATTGTCAACATCGGTCCCCGGACTTTTCCGAGACTCGCGTCTGAATACCGTTTATAGAATCGACGTTCCGAGACTGCAGGAAACTCGTTAGGCATCGCCCCGGGTTCTTTCTACGATCGCACTGTTCGAGGCTGCACGTCTCCATTCGTCTTTCTGGCCCAGCTCATGTACAGATCGCGTGTGTACATACATATGAGTATGTATGTAAATATCGTAGGCTATACGGCTATAAGGCTATTCAGCAATGCTCCGAAAGATTGTTGAAAGCACAAACTTGCCTGTGCGGCTTATGATTCCACTAATCACGAATGTCTTTCGTTAAAACCTCAGTGTTAAAAATTTGCGAGTCTAAAATATAGTACTAGCAACCACTATCTAACAAGTACAACGATATACATTCCCCACATTTTTTTATATAAAAATTCAATATCCTGTTCTTTAGAAAATTCTCCAACTACCTTTAAGATTAACATAATTTTTATAAGATTTATATAAAAATAATATGTATGTTAAATTTTAAAGATTTAAATAAATAAAATTAAAAATAAAAGTGAGGAAATGAATAAGTTTAAATAAATAACAAATGTATTAAAGATATTAATTAAAACATTAAAAAAATATATTTCAGATTTATATTTACATCTCCTAATTTGTAATTATATAATTTTAAATGCCACGAGTCACACAGATCACATATGCATTCCTATAACTCTTCCTGTAATTTTTAAATACAGAAGAATCTGACTTACACGTAGAATTAACTCAATTCAGAAACAATTCTTTCTTAAAATTATAGAAAACAAATTGAAAAGATCTTGCTAAACTGTTTAATGTTTAATTACACATGGATTTATTTGTGTGCCAATTTCAATTTACACTAAAATTTTATTATGACAAATCTCGTTGAATATCTCTATCTTGATTTTATTATAGGAATTTCGTTACGCCGCGTATTGATTTTCGATCAAACTTCGTTAAAGTAAAGCTCTCGTTCTGGTGATTACAAAGAAATGCCGTTATACTAATAGGATTCTGCACACTTAATGGAAACGGAAGGATATTAAAAGCTTCAGATTTTGTTTGATATTTTACCGTTCGATATTAAATATTGATACTTTTCACGTAAATCCAGCTAACCTCTATTGTTTCTCCATGGTAGACCTTCTCGAACACAATTTCCGGGCTGGAATAGAAGAGTTTTTACATTTCCACGTGCAATTTTGTAAAATTTTCAATTGCGATATGATCTTCTTTCAAGCCGTCTGCTACACGAAGATAAACGAATATTACAATAATTAGTCGTTAAGTTTCTGTATCTCCTAATTGTTTTTAATACAATAAGTGCCCTTAATCGCACATCGTTGATTTTGCCACTCATTTCGCCGCCCTAATTTCCCGTCAACTTGTCACCTCGCAAGTTGGTTGGCTGACGACAAAGTACATCCCGTTTGGGCCGAGAACGTCCCAGCATCAGTCGTCTTTCGCTTATCTAACTTCTGGGATGCAATACGCCACGCTGAGCTCACCGACCGTGTTCGAACTTTGCGGCCGCCCGTCGCGCTCTGGCAAATAAGAATAACGTTGTAACTTTGCACAGTCACAATGACTGCATATGCGACCGGAGATTTCCTGAGATCTCGGAACAAGAGAGAGAGAAAGAAGAGAGAGAGAGAGAGAGAGAGAGAGAGAGAGAGATTCCTGACACGGGGTTGCTGATGAGGCGACAGGAAGCGCCGATCCTCTCAGATAAATCCTTCGACTGGGCGAAGCTTCAGAGGAGACGTCTGAGCGAATTTGAAACCGGATCTCGATTCAACGCGCGCTGAAGGAAGACCCTGATGACGGGGAAGATTGCGACTGTCTCTCGGATGGATTTTTCATTCATGATTTTTCATTCGGCCCGCGTCGAGTGCGCGACGGAATTTCGGAAGAGCTCACGCATCTAATCTGCATTAATGCGCTGCTCGCTGCGAGAGAGAGATTCCCGCTTCCATGGAACGTGTCGAATAGAACGGTTGTTCCAAGTTCGATCAAAATCAAGTACTTATTACGATATAAAACATATAATCCAATCTACAAAATCTCATAAATCAAATTTCGTGTGAAAATTCCATGCAAATGAAATTTCAATATTAAATTACTTGAACATTTAATATAAAATACTCGCAGGGAGTTTGATGCGGATAAACACGATTGTTTCGATACGTTTTATTATAATCGTTGTAACCTTTTTTGTATTTGAATCGCGCTGACAGACGCGGAGTAGGCAAAACTCTAAATAAAACAAAGCAGCAGCCCGAGTTTCAAGATTCAGACGACAGTTGCATCGTTCACCGTCGTTACTAATAATTAGGAAAATTAAAGTGATTAATTAAAGTATCATTATTAAAGAACGTCGCCGATGGATAGGTCATTCTTTATGAACTCTTCGCTCGTCATCCACCGTGTCTACTTTATTATCACCGGCGAGAATCGCTTAATGAGAGTCGGCAGTCCGTGTTATCATTCCCCCTTCGAGTTTATCGACCCAATCCTATCTCCCGGTCCCGCCAGAGCTTGTCCTTTGACAAGTTCAGTTCGACAGATTAAATCTTCTTCCGTATTCGAACTCTCCGAGCGAAGTCCTTAAAACTGTCTTATAATCGCCACGGGGAAATACGCGGCGCGAGAAACCATTAATCAAGCCCGATAATGAGACAATATCCGAGACATTCTCAAACAGTCACTTTCGATAAGAGAATCGTGTAAGATCATTGCGCTGTATATCCAATGTTTTGGAAAAAACAAAAAAAAATTTGGCTCGTCTACGCACGAATTTGGCCTTTTAGCCACATGTCACAGTCCATCATTTATTAATGTTCGCCCGATGTTAAATGACACATTTTGGTAAAATTTTTCATAGCTTAAAAAATGATTGCATATTTTGCATTGGTTTCAATATTTCTGCAGCATTTTTGAATTACTTTTACAGTAATTTTTTTTCCACGGTATAATAACATTTTTCCGAACAATTTTTATTTAAATCGAACTTATTTTATTTAGTTTCAAATTTCTGCGCAAAACTCAACTTTTGAGTACTCCAATCTCCTTCGTGAGCAAAACCGACAAATCGTGTTTCACGAGAAGAATCCTGAAAAAATTGCAAGAAGAATATCCCAAAATCGAATATCCAGATGGTCGCGGAGGAAGAAATCCCACTAACGAACATCCTGTCGCGGAAATATGCGACGGTGATTCTCGGCCGAGGGCTCTCATGTGAGAAATTCGTTCGTAGAATGAGGAGCAAGAGCGACAGGAAGTCGCAGTCCTCTGTCAAAATGTCTTACAGGTTTTTACTGTACTTTCCGGGGTAGATACGATTTGACGAACTTTAATCTCGACGAACCGGCGCGTCGCGCGGTATAATAACGGCAGAAGATCTCGGTTGATATCTCCGCCGTTGCATTGATTGTTCCTTGAGTGAAATTGCCTGTTATCTCATCGCACAAGCCGGAAACGCCGATAGTCTAACGAGGATGCTTGCAAAACGCTTCATTGTCGTACGTACAATGGGGGCCGCTTTTTCATATCGAAAATTAATGAAAATTTAGATCGACGAGAAGAAAAGATAGAGATAATTAAACAATCTCAAATTATGAGTGTTTTAATAATCAATCATCCCAGGAGAGAAATATCGTAAATAAAGAAGAATTACATAAAAATGCTGACGAGACTTCTTTTAACGCGAATTGCAATTAAGAGGAGTACGGTGAAGTGAAAATAATGAGATACACGGTTTACGTAATATACTTTTAATGTCTACATGCAATTTGAGAATTGTTCGCTTCCGTCCACGCCTCTCCTACAATATCTACCCTTTTTTTTTTCCTAAAAATAAAATCTTTATATTTTGCTTTTACTAGATCTTTTAATCTTTAATCTGGAACGTATTGCGCTTTATGAGTAGCCTGATTTTGCTGCGGAATTATAGCAACGCTTTTACCCGAGTTCCAAAGGACGAACGGAGAATCCGCACCTGTTATATTTAGCTTTCAATAGAAAGCGAAAACAAATACATCTATTGGAAAGAGAGAGAGAGAGAGACGTACAAAAACCGAATGATACCATTCTGTGCGTTGCTGATGACAGATGCGTTTGCCGCTGGGTGGCATTACAAAAAAATACGCTATCGAAATCCGTTCCACTGTGCCGCGATGCGCTCGGTTCCTTCCTTTCCAGACACGAGAGCAAGGGAACGCTGTTGAAACGTAATACTACATGAAAATCTGCGCAGTCGAGATGCAAAAATGAAAAATATTTGGATCGTTTGGTTTTTCACAACAGACACGTATAACCGACACTTTGCTCGGTTAGACAGCTCGCACGTGGTAGACGTCAGTAGTACTCATTATTAATTTATAAGTCATTAAAATTTCAAATTCAACGGCTTTAAAACATTATTATAATTAAAACATTATTATGAATAAAATATTATTTCATTATTCCATAAAATATTCACACAATGATGTGATCTTGATACCTTTTTATATATTATTAATATCGAGAGTACAAAGAATATTCAATTCAGCATTCACGGGTATTTCTTTTTAATTAATATCAAATAATATTATATGCGGAAATACATTGCGCAAAAACATTGGCTTTTCGTAATGTTTGCGTGTGTAGTATTACCATATATATTTTCAAAATGGGAGCTTACCGCAGCTCTTTGTGCCCGAAACGGACAAATTTTGGCTCGTTCAGAATGTAATTACATCATTTGAACCCGGGCGAGTACTTTGGTCGTTTTAGAGGATTTCACTTCGATCCCGCGCGCACGCTGCTGAATTTGCTCTCACTCTCGAGGATTGCATACGACTGTATGTATGCCATAACGATGTCTCATCGGTGTCTGCGTACACGGAGGGGTGTACGTGTGTATGCAACGTGTCTCGGAACCGCGACACTCCAAAGCCATTACCGTTATGTCTTACACGCGCTACTGTTCGCAGCTGCATAGACACTCCGCAAGATCCCGTATTATTTTTTACGGAGACGCACGTGCATGTTGCGGAACATTTGCACATAAAAGATTCGAGAGGAAACTCGCGGCGGGACAGAAGTACGAAAACGCCGCGGGACGCCGCCGCTCCTAATAAAATAAAACTCGACGGCTGAGAAGTTTTAACAGTTCTCTGACTGCATATCTGAGGGATTTGACGCGAAAGTGGCGTCCGCCTAAAATATATACGTGCAACTTAGAAAATCTAAATTTGCAAATGTCAAAACTTAAAAATGGGATATCAAAACTCCTTTTTCGCAGTACTTGTAATCTAGTCTCGCACATTGGTCTTGCATGGTAAAATGACGAAGAAAAGATTTTCTTTATCATTCTGCTTTTACTACATTCTACGTTTTACTATCGTAGATTTCTTTTTGAGAAAGAGAGATTACGCGTACACTACGACTCTATTCGAAGAGAAAAGAAGTTGAGATTGTCTAACTCTTTCTCCGAATCTGAACTGCAAAAGAGCACAGTTCACGTAAAAACGAAGAGTACTCTCCTAAAAACTTTTACGTAGATCCTAATTAAATCGCTATTACGCGAGGGCCGTGAAGCGCGGGATCTAATACCGTCAGAACTACGATTTCTACTAATTCCCAAGTTAGAACCAACCTATACTATCGATCATCATCCGAAGAACTATAATATGATAATCCACGAAAGAGAGAGAGAGAGAGAGACAGAGATAAACGATTACAGAGAAAATGAGATTGACGTACGAGGATGGCAGACTGCGCAAGTATGTGCGTGCAGAGAAGATTGCGATTTTATTATAGTTACTAAAAGCTCCACATCATAATATTATTTGTTTTACGTTAAAGAAAAACAAAAATTCCTTGCGTTATCTCACTTCCTTATGGATCCTAATTAAATGCTTACACTTCATCCAAGAGTAATTACACACACTTACGCGTTTCTGACAACGTAAAATAATAATTCTTAACGTGTAATTAATTTTCTGCAGCTTAATTATTTTAATTACAAATAATTTTAATTATTCATTTAATCATTAATAATTTTATAATAAAAACAATGATTAAATAATTAATTATTCGTTGGATATATTTTTTCATTCCTGAGTGTATATTTACCGATGTCTCGATTTGTTGCGCGCCATAAAAACTGAAAAACGACTTACGCGAGTATACAACAAATAAAACAATGTCGGCGAAATATTACGTGGCCGTACATGCGTGCATGCATTCGCGTATCTGTGGATATAGGAGGATGTATCCAGCTCGGCTCAGCTCCGAACCCTCTTACCGCAACTCTTCCTCTAATCTGAACTGCAGGCCGGGGAGAAAGCCGTAAGCGGTTCGATGACTTTGATGGTCTCGTTAGAGCGGCGGATTGACTTCCTCCAACTAGCTGTCGAACTTTCGACGAGATACAGACTTTTGGGCCAATTCCCTCGGCTAGCTGCGGTTACCAAGGTCCGCGAAATGGCGTAGTTTACTTCGCCACCACCATGGACACGCCGTGGATCCCGGAAGACGAGCGTGTCCGAAGCGCGGCATCGGAAAGCTCGACAATTGACGCGCCCGTTGATCCGATAAGCGGCCCCCGGGTTTTACACGCGAAGCAAATCGGCCCGCGGTGATCGATCGAACACTATCGGATTTCGAGATCGAGGTTTACGACCGACCCCGGCCGAATTTATATTCATGACGAATTTCTAAAAAAAAATTTTTGGTCGCAAACGTGATCAACGTGGGCATATTTCTGTCACTTGGTGTGAATTTTACTGCATTACATATTTAAGACATCATGGACACACGTCTAGAAAGAATAGCAGAAATGATGTTTACATAGAGAACACGGTTTTGCTAAAGTATTAAAAATTTATATATAGATGCAGATTTGAAAATAATAGTTTATTAGACCATCAAAGTAATTATATAAGACACTCCAACTGGTAGCTAAAATGTCAAAATTTTTTGCAACATTATTATTAAATGTCATACAATTAGATGGTTCGATAAATTATTTTCAGATCTGTATCTTTCTGCGTATATTTTAGATACTGTGTAAATTTTTTAATACGTTTATAAAACTGTTCTTTCCGTTATTTCTGCGAAATAATATTATAATATTCTTCTGATGTTTCTGACATTTCAAAATTTGGATGAAAAATAAAACTTTAAAAAATTCTCTGATTTGCAAAACTGTTTCTTCCGTGTGTGAAATAATATTTTTTTTTTTTATGTTTCTGACATTTTAAAACTTGAAGTAAAACTCTTGAAAATAAAACGTTTGGAAAATTATGATATTTAATATAGGACATTTTTTTCTATAAATTGTATCTATTATAGAAATGTATTATTAACCCGAGGGCAATCACCTAGGATGATTGTTACACCACAAAAATAAAAACATGAATCTTACAATCAATTACAATGGTTGATTCTTTATTGGTCAAGAATTCATACTTGTTTTTTATTTCACCTTACTTTTTTAAGGAAATATGTATATGTAAATCTGTATACATAATAATTCAAATACTAATAAATTGTAGAACAATCAATAATATATAGTTATTAATGATAACTTTTTTAATTGGCGTTAATGTAAAAATTATAATATCACAGATAATCGTTTATGCAATAAAAAATTAATTATGAGGAACTATTTCCGGGTTAAGTGACTTTCAATGGAAGAGAATGTTCGAGGATAGAGTTAAGAATAGCCCATCTATACCTGTCTTAAATTAATCTGTGCAACGATAGCATCTCGTGGTGTCGTACACAGGTCCGTCCTATCACGGGACAGTATCAGTCGACAGAATATGGCGAACGGACGGGAAGAGAAGCCCATAAACGAGAAGAAGAAAGAGAACGGACAACGGCGCGAGGGAAACGGAAGAACTAGCACTGTCGACAACAGGACGACCGTGTATCCTCCGGCAAAGCCTCTTGCAGAGTTTATTATTATTTGTTCGACGACCGGCGCCGCGCCGTATGTGGGCTACGTCCCCGAGGTGCACATCCTCTTTGATATCAGATAATCCTCCGGAAGAACAAAAAGGCCCACTCACACGGACAAGCGCAAACACACTTTCGGAGTGCTGAGAAACGCACACAGGCGGACTTGGCCGCGAAACTCGAGAGATACGACCGGTCACGGTCGAAGACAAAAAGAGAGAAAGAAAAAAGACGCTGAAGACCTCGGGAAGCCAATTTCGGCCGTTTTTCATCATTTTCACGGTGGACGAGAGGCGGTTTCATTTCCTCGACCACCCGCCACGATCCGGAGAGCGTAAAAGCACACTGTTTCGAGCCGCATGATGATAACGCCGTCGCGAATGTATTCGTTCGCACTTACCGGCAAATTAGGGAATCTTCACGACGTCGTCTTTAAGATAGGACTTTAATGACAAAATTTCCACGAGAGCTCGTGAAATTTTTTACGAATATAAGCAGCCTCGCTGTAATATTTTATTTTATCGTTCCAACCCTCTTAGTTTCAACGGCAGAATTTTGCGAGGCAAAATATTTATTTTGATATTTATGTATAAAGTTGCAAATTATTTTGCTTATTAAAATTTTGGATTGCTTTTTTGCGTTTCCTATTTATAGTCACGTATTTACCAATGATTAAAATAATACTTTATTAAGAAAATTAGAAACAAATGCAAAAGTTAAGGCTCCTGTGAATAACAATTGAAAATAGGAAAAACAAGCTTAAGAGCAAGATGCTCGAGAAGAACGAGATTAATAATCATTTAATTGAGTAAGTAATAATGCGTGTAAGAATGTATAGATGATTCAAAAGAAATTATATATCATTTGAAAAATATACGTACATGACACGTTTATATAATTATATGAACGAGATTAATAATCATTTAATTGAGTAAGTAATAATGCGTGTAAGAATGTATAGATGATTCAAAAGAAATTATATATCATTTGAAAAATATACGTACATGACACGTTTATATAATTATATGAACGAGATTAATAATCATTTAATTGAGTAAGTAATAATGCGTGTAAGAATGTATAGATGATTCAAAAGAAATTATATATCATTTGAAAAATATACGTACATGACACGTTTATATAATTATATGAACGAGATTAATAATCATTTAATTGAGTAAGTAATAATGCGTGTAAGAATGTATAGATGATTCAAAAAAAATTATATATCATTTGAAAAATATACGTACATGGCACGTTTATATAATTATATATTTAAATAAAAAAATGTAATTAAGGTATTACAATATTTTTTTTACTTATATGTAATTTTCTAAATAAAAAAAGTGTTATATTTATACAATGTTTCATTATACTTCAGAGTGATATTGAATTGCGAAATTACTTTCTGAAACGCTTGTACAACACAAAGCCTGTGATGTTGAAATCGAAATTTTTGATCGCGAGTGGTAAACTTGAGTCGCACGGCGAAAGTTGTTAATTGAATACGGTACATGCCCTTTGTAAATGTCGCTGGTTACAACGGAATTAGATTCAGTAATGTTTGAAATTTTATATTAGTTAAATTAGCCACCATCGTAACTGCAAAACGTTCAGTTCAGTGACAATTAATTATCCACGTTGCACCATTGCAACGTTGCTTACTGCATACCAATCGTTAATGCGCAAATTACGCGTCGGATATTCATGCTTAAGATCACGCTCGATTTTGTGACACACCGATATTTCCTTGATCATTAATAATCGTTGACACAATTTTGCATGTAATAACATACCAAGTCTTCTTTCGCGAAAAAAAGAAAAAAAAATTATAAAAAAAGTCATGAATATTTTTAAGTTAATGCTTTTGATATCGAATAATTTTCTAATTTGCAAATAAGTATTATGGAGCGACAAAATGGTAATAAGTACCTCGACTGAATAAAAAAATGCTCGCATCTATATAGCGCTCATTTACGCCAATATCCATTTCTGAAGAATAAACGGAATGCTAATGCGCTCAATAATTGCGCCCCGTTCGAGATGAATGCAGAATGTATTGTGCTAAAATGGCCATTTTTCAACCTCGCTAAAGACCGTTTCGATTTTATGGGACACCCAGTGCGTTATTGTAACGATAATGCAGTAATTAATAATGCGTGACAACACGCTCAATTTATCATTGAAGTCTGCAGAGTAGCTCAGAAGTCGTTTCCTTTAAATTACCGAATCCGTAATCGATTTAAACGTAAATTTTAATAAATTCTTTTTCAGAACATCTTCTCATCGTTATTAATTAATTCAAGTTATTAGTTGTCATTAATTTATTGTATTAAATAATAAATAAATTTACAATATTAATTAACATCATTAATTTACTATATTAACTAATAAACAATTTTATGTAACTCAAGCATCTAATAAAATATTTATCCAACTTGCTTAAAATTAAATAATAAAAAATATCTATTGGACTAATGCGGCAATTCTAATACACTTTTCGAAATTAAATTTTAATTAAAATAGTATAGGTTCTAATTAATACATTTCTATGCATTAATTAGAACCTATACTATTTTAATTAACTATAAAGATACATTGATACACCGATGCTGAAACAATAGTCGTTGTTTTCGCTTTAGTTTTTAATAATACGAAGAAAGCTCCATGGAAACCGAACATTTACACACACCGTCGTCTCTCCTCCACTGTACTCTAAATGTTTGTGTAAATGTCGTAAACACCTCGAAAAGCGCCCACGAGATATTTGAGCTTCGTAATTAAATTTAACAACAAGCCCCAACACATTCATGCTGGTGCGACTTACGTTTCGTTTCCAGACAGAGAGAGAAAAAAAGAAAGGAAACAAACGTGATCGACAAATAGTACGCGCGCGCGTCGAGGTGCTGCATCGAATTCTATTCCATTTTATTCCATCTAATTCCAATTCTATTCTACTCTATTTTATTTCGCCGTGTTACTTCCCAGTTTCCCTCTTCGACATTTATATAAATTATCGCACCGTGGAATCGCCGTGTGCAATGTCGTTTCACGGCACCATCCTCGACTACGATCCTGCGGAGCGGAGCCTAACGGAATTCCCAGTGTCCCTGCAGTAAAAACGGGAAATTTCCTCCCTCGATCGTGCACCGGCGAACAAATCTGATTCGCGGTGGTGCCCGAGTATTTCTGGAAAAGCGCGGCAATACCGCGTACGGCATCTTAAAAGCAACCCGCACGACTTACGTAAAAGGAACAAACAAAGCGCGATAAATTCGATTTCCCGCAATAGGTCCGCCGTGACATCCCGCCGCGAGTATCCCCGAACATGCAAAGCAAACGTACGTCGTAACTGTATTTGAAAATACCTCCTTTCCATCTGTCTGAAAAGGCCTTATTGCGAACGAAGAACGCGCAAAGATCGTTTGTGCTAGACTCTGTAGAATTTCGATAATGTACATGGAATTCGGAATTTCGATAAAATATTTTTTCCGATAATCTGACAGTTAAAACAAAATTATGGTAAAAAATTATAATTCAACTTACTGCCAACGACACTATTTTGCACAATTGCATACGCATAATATTATTTCTTTAAGTCACATTTATTTAAATTAAAATATTATATATCAATCAAATGTTCAAGAAAGAGATGATATCTCGTATAAAAATAAATCGAAAAAATACAAGAAAAAACTTTCTACTACGACAGTAAATGTTGGAAAGATTAAACGGTCCACTATATACTTTTCTTTTCCACCTGAGAAGAACGTTTTTGCCAAAATATTAAAAAATTTAGCTGGGGATATAAACCTGAAAATAATTTTGTTAAATCATTAAAATAATTACGTAGAAAGCTACTCTGATTGCTAGAATATCAAAACATTTTGCAGAGTTGCTCATCCTATAGAGTACTTGAACGTCCTTCATAATTATTTCGATGGTTCGACCAAACAATGGTTTTCAGGTCTGTATCCAGCTAAATTTTTAGACACTTCGATAAAACCATTCTTTCTGTATAGGCTGGAATAATTGTAGCTAAAAACAGACACTTCGATCCAATTTCCATCGAATTAATTCCAATCGTGTTGCGGTCGTATATCCCGAAACGCGGCTGTTGTGTGCGCGTATCAAAAAATACAACGTGCTCGAAATGACAAGAAAGTTATTATTTATAGGCTCCATTATTTATGGCCACCTCTCGCGTCATATTATATAATCCACGATATATTATAATGCTCGATTTCGCGGGGGATCGGTCGAAAGTGTCCGCTTCCTGAAAAGTGGCGTCTCGTAGTTTCTAGACCTCGGACCACACGCGAGGGTGGCGAGCGGACCTCCGTGTGTGGAAGGTGTGCAGCACCCCGGAGAAGAAATACAATCTCTACGTGAGCGTACACGGTGAATGGCGGATACCGTCGGAGTGCATATAACGTTACGCCAGAAAAATGCTCATGGCGCGACATTCATATTCCCGTATATTATCCGACACTTGCCTCCAAGACCTATAAAAATCTCTTCTCCCTCTGGAATCGCGGGGAAGGATGCCGTCGCCGACGCCGACGCCAACGCCGAAGGAGCACGTAACGATCTTAATCGAAGCACGACATAACTCCAACGGAAGTGGAGCAACGGCGCGATTTTACCGGCGTGATTCCTCACGACGTGTCGCGATAAAAAGATCCGCGAATATTTCACGGCACTTCGTTCCTTGCGAGCATCTCAAATCCGTAACGTAAGCGATGCCGCAGTCGGTTATTCGACGCCGATCTCGTTGCAGCCTGAATAAAAGGAATGAATTCGATTTCTCATTTTTACGACCCGCTTTCTACAGCGCGATTCGCGGGATTTGCAAAAAAAAATATTGATTGTTCAAATTCATGAATTCAGCAAAAAATGCTTATTTTATCTCCAAACATGTGGTTCGCAAGAAATAATTTAAATTCCAACTAAAAATAGACCAAAAATTAATCTCAGTGATATTTTCGACGATATTTTCCTCAAGAGCTAGCAATTCAATTTAGCTAGCTATTAACAGCGAACTTGATTCGACTAGCGATTATCGAACCGTTTTGTATCCAAAATAGAGTCGCTGGCTTGAGATTGGCAGGCGTTGAAAGCCTCGGTTTTGCGACCTAAAAGTAGATGTATGAACTTTCGAGGAAGAATCACGGTTGAAGCTTTTCGAGGTTTTCAAGGAAAGGAGATCGAAGATTCCGGTCGCAGGAAAGTTAAGACAAACTCGAATCATCGCCGGAAACATTGTCGACTGAAACTTTTCCAGGACGAGCACCACTCTTTAATCCGACGGGCGAATAACAAAAACACATAAACCAGAGGAAACGGTTCATCGGCTTTTCGTAGAAACGTTCGAGCGTGCTCCCAGCTACTCGTCAGCAACTTTCGCGATTTTGCATTATTGCCGAGAGGAACTTTGCCCTCTCAGCGCTCCGCGAGGCGGCTTCGGTGTCTAATTGCACATTTACGTCACGTGAAATTCGTTATTGCCACAAGTTCGACGAAAATTAAAGATAGCACGTAATATATATACTAATACACAATATATGTTTCATTATATATACGGATAAAATCAATATTTACATATCCAGAAAGTTAAAATACACTTGTTCACAGAAACAATTACTTTCTCAAGTTTCCATTTCAACATGAGGGGTCTGTGAAATTCAGAAAAGAGTCAAGTTATCGTGACGAGTAGATTGACGAGTCAAGAGGAAATTACGGGTCGCTGTGGCTGAACTTTAATTCGATCATCGGGTTCAGAGATCTGAGCCATCGCGGCATCGGTGTCAGGTCGTTGTTATGCTTCAAAGTGACAGCTGGCAGCGGCCGTCACGTGACGGCAGGATCGCGATAGCGAGCGCCTTCCAATGCGCTGGACGTATTCCAATAATAATCGGTGTATGCAACGCGGCAGCATTATGGTGGTATTCGCGTGTATAGGTACGGTGCGTGGGTTGGTACGCGTTTATTTGGCCGAATAAACTGGCATCTGTAATACCACTGTCACGGGAAAGACGGGAACCGATATCCGCAAGTTCGACCCACCGCTTGACCGGCCTGTGCGGCGCCGGCGCCGGCGCAAATAGAAATCCTTCTGTCGGTTATTTCGACAGACAGAATGAGGCGGCACATGAGTAGTTGGCGGTGTCGGTTATTGGATGATGTAGGACGTGACTCGCGATTAAACATTCCGGCGAGAACAGAATGTTCTTCTCGTAATTAATATATAATAATATTTTATCTTTTCAGCGCACACAAGTCGAGAAGGGGACTTGGTTTATAAAATTTTTCTGCTACTCATCCATCTGTCCTTTTAAATCTAGTGAATGCTTCGTAATTAATTTCTTTAAGACACAACGAGTTCCCGGTTTTATTTTATTTTATTTTATTTTATTATCACTTTCTGTACCAAGATAAAATCGATGCCTAGGATTTCCATTCTCATTTCGTTACAGTGCCCGCGTAATCCTTCCGCGCGTTATCACATCAACGTTAATCGAACAATCACACGAGTAAAATGTAACGCGAGCTCGCAATGTTTTAAAATCTCATTCTGCAAAAGGAGAAATTCACAAACACACAAGTTCCCCAGCGTATAATCAAACTCGAAAATCAACTTTTAATCGAAAATATATTAACTTGCGATAAAATTACTTTTTTTCTAACAGTTGTGAAATTTTTCAATTTTAATCAGTTCGCTGTAAGCTAATTGTTCTCGCCAGTGAGTTAATTATGACGCAATTCGATATTCCATCGCTGGGCAATTCGCCCGACGGTACTCGCTAAACGAGAGCTATCGGCTTATTATTAAACAAGAACGATCGACGTATGAAACGAGCGAACGAGCGACGCGACGGCTATCGCCAACTTCTCCGGAACGAGCGCTTCAAAATCCGGAACGGGCGCACAATCGAGAGAAAGGGAAAGAGAGGATCGGTAATTGCGCGTATCGGTGAGTAACGCCGCTCGTAGCGAACTTTTAATACGGTCGTTGAATTCCATGAGCTTCGGGGTGTGCATTTACGTGCGTGCATCCGCCCCCCGCACACATACACGCGAACCAGTCATCCGCATATCCATACGTGTGCGCGAATGTCGGATAAACAGACACCCGCGATATTACCGGTCGGAGGAATCAAATTTCCGTTACTTCGATCCGGAGTTTGGGTTGATCCTATCGCCCGCGAGAAAGAGAGAGAGAGAGAGAGAGAGAGAGGGCTCCGGTTATATAGGGTGTCCAGCGATTTTATGTCGTAACTTGGAAATCTTATTCCCGCGAAATGATCCCCGAGTCAAAAATGCCGCCATAGACCAAGTAGGTCAACACGGATCTGGCTGTAATCCGCTCAAAGATATGACCCTTCGAAAAAGTTTGCTTCACGTTATTATATTTGTATGTGCGTACTGGGAAAGAATATAAATATCGCACACCCGCGAGTAAGCTGGCACAAATCCTAATTTCCGAATTTCGTTTTATGTGCGGATTTTGTTCTAAATACATTCCTTTAATCAAAAGTGAATAGAATGAAAACGTATATATAAGTTAAATAAATATAAGTTAAATTAAATTTAAAAAAAAGGAAAAAATGAAAAGAAATAGTTTTCAGAAATCTAACATAACACAGTAGAGCCTCCCATATCCAAAGTTCCATTATCCGAACAGCGTTTTGTAGTAATGTTTATAAACTGTTTAAGTATACAATCCCTATATGAAGTCCTTTTTGTTAAAAATTTAAGTTTCTGTTTGAGTACTTGCATGGAATTTAATATAAAAATATGTGTATTCTATTAACCAAAAATTCCCTTATCCGAACAATTTTGTCTCCCAATTATTTCGGATATAGGAGGCTCCACTGTACAATTAATCTACCTCTAAAAAACTTTAAACAATCAATGTGATTAGCTCAAAGTCGTATAACTTATATTTACTACAATCGTAAATAATTAATTTAAATACGCAAATTGTTTTCTCTCACTCCTGAACATTTTGTATCTTTAACTTGTGTCATTTTTCTTGTAAATGTGATCACACTTTGATCGAGAAATTACTCAATTATTATTAGCATTTTGTGTAATTGGATTCTGAAGGGATTGTGACAGAGACAGTTGCTTTCACTGTGCACGAACAATTCGATCCGTGCGAAATGGTATATCGTATTTCATACACCTTTGATATGTGGATCTGTGTTTGCTTTTGATGATCCAGAAGTGTTAGCTTTTTTTTGAGGCTGTCCTGTGAATTATTTCACGTTACACGCATGCGCATATATCTCATTTCAGCGTATCCTTTGTGCGCAAACATCATAAATTTTCTTTTTATTGTTTTAACCTTTTTCTTTCGTATCCTTCTCTCCTTTTAAGCATTGTATAAATTTTTTCTGCGATAATACTAAAATTTATATGTTTGAATACCGACGCGTCTTGCATCAACGAAAACCGGTCAAAATCATATTTTTGTATGATATTCGCATCGACTTTATGTACGACGACTTCTCATGTCACCACACACACATATATGTATAATGCAACGAGCTCGGTGCATGCCGAGGACATCCGTTTCGAATCTCCGTACTGCTGGAACGAACGAGAATCAGATCCGTGTTTGTATGACATTTTTAATTCAACATCATGCTATGAATAAAATCCTGAAGTACTTTCTGCCCGCTACACGTCGGCCCAACTCGACTACGAGAAGCTTGAATCCAATCAGGACGCGAGGTTGAAGGTGACTAAAGATAATATTTGCATTCTATTCGACGACGCCAGGTTTCGTCAATATTTTCCCGTCGCTAAGAGGCAGACGTTAAAATAAGATATTACTATATAAAATCCTTCAATTATGACGAATAATTGAAGAACACGACCACAAAATGGACTCTAATTTATCGTTTCTCTCTACATAGCCTCTGCTCGTCACAGATTTGCTACTAATTATTATTTTTCGATTAAAAATGTTAAAAGTGAGTTATCCAGAATAGTAAACAATTTTCATTTTTCATGTGCTTGTATCATTGTTTTCAAGAAAAGTTCTCCGCAAAGTAATGTAATTAATTAAAAGGCCAAAAAAAGTCAAATGTAAGTTAAATTTAATTATTGTTAATTCAATCGGCTAGCGTACTCGACTATACTCGAACTAGAAGCCTTTTATCTGATTACTTGAACAATAATTCAATTTATCTTTAGTTTGACATTTTGCAAATACATATTATACATTGTCAACATGAGTGTTATATTAAACAGCCATTTAATTTTGCATTGTCTCTTTTTTTATATTTTTGCAAACTTTTGCTACAATGTTTCACGGTAAAGCAAATAAGTGCAGAGTAAATGCAATTTTGAGAGAAGAGGAATGCACTAATGTGTTAATGTCACGCTTCTAAGCATGTCATTAAAGCAAGTTCCACGCCTATCTCCTTAAAAACTGCTTACGGCTGGAAAAATCATTCATTCGTTCACCATCCTTCGGTGCAACATCGCTCTCCTCGGACACCCATCCGCTTTGTTGGAAAAGTTTCGTTGTCGGTGCATTGGCTTTAGCTTGTAAAACGATCCTATTTCCATAACAAAGGGGAGCCCCGCGACCGTTATGAATTGCAGATTGCACTGAAAAACGAGTTTAAACTTCTGCACGTTACTTTCGCTTTTAATGTGATTAACCTGATCGTTACAGCGACTCGCCTGTCTCTCCGGACAATTAAAAGATAAAATAGAAGAGTTAACTTTACGCTGTTTTGCCGGAGCTACTATATTATGTTTGATCCTTTGCAGATTGTAGATAGCGATATCTCATTTTAATGTGTCCACAAAGCTTACTCCGTTAAAAATACCTACAGTGACTTATTGAACATTATAGTATTTTTATAAATAGCAAAAAAGAAAGTAACAGATTTGAAATTAAAATCTGAAACATTTTAATTAAAAAAAATTTTTTTAAACAATAGTCTCACAATTAAACATACTTTTTCTTTCGACGAGTGTTCATCTTTAGCCAAGACTTAATGTTTTTTCTTAAAAACACACCATTTCTTGTTATTTAGGGTCAGCGCGAGATTAACGTGGCAGTGCGATTTCCCGTCGGAGAAATTTGTGTTTCACGCGGAGGAGACGTAAAGCCCTTTGCGGAATAAAAGGACGCAAAAGCGCGGAAAGCAAAGTGGCGTTCCGCTATATACGCGGGGGACTCGGCCGGTAGTTGCCTCATATTTAATCTTCGCATTTCTGCTTTCCACTTCGCGTTCGCGCTCGCATTACTGCGGTGCACTTGAGAACATCTTTCCATATCCGACCCAACTGTCTGAGCTTTTATCACAACCAGCGTTTTAAGCCTGCAACAACCGCGCATCGTATGCAGTACTCTTAAACAAAAATGGACGTATACGTTAATCCGATATTTTACGAGAGAAATCATTCCCCGCGCTCTCTTAAAAGGCAAAACCTAAGTCTCGCTAACAGCAGAGATTTCTACTGGAAAAAATAAAATTTTTTTATTGCGATGTATTTCAATCTTTCCACTTGAAATCTATATTAGAGAAATGATGTAATTAGAGATAATACAATAATGAGATCAATGAAAAAAGGACGAGAAAGAAATTTCAAAGTTTAAATGTTAATTATATAAAATGGTATGAAGGTAACAAAATGCTGCCGATAATCTTCCTTAATCATTTTTCTTTAAGTAATGCAAGAAAAAAGATTGCAAGTTTCTCAAAGAGTATACTGTTAAGATTAATTCCGAGTTCTTCTATTTATGTCTTCGCTCTTTTGAAAGATAAAAGTTTAAGCGATCGATTATAACAAAAACTCGTAACGTTAGAAGCTTCGGACGCGGGGATTCATATAAAACTCGCGTAATTGTGTTAGAACACTTTTCAACTCGTTTTCTTCGTTCCATCCCCGCTCCGCATTTTTCATATCCAACTACATCGATATTCTCTCGTTATTTCATCCATTAAATCCATCAGTTTTTCGTATTTCTCTTCTATTTTGGTGTATCATAATCACATTATCACAATTAATTTCGGAATAAGTAAAACTATCAACTTGAGATATAAGATATAAAAACGGATACTTGTAATGCCTAAAATAAAATTGCCACTAACGTGAAAATGTCAGATAATTAACTCATCAGACGTTTCAAACAAAATCGACGTTTCTATCGCAGTTCAGATTAATACCAGTTCATATATTCGACGAGTATTCTTATCACGATACGCTATAATTCTTTCTTGATTTTATTAAATCTTCTACATTTCCATTTTCCACGGAAATCATCACGGCATTCCTTCACGGAAACGCGCCCTGGACGCCGTACAGGGTAGCCGATATATCTCCAGCCACGGCCAGTCGACCTTTCCACCTCGAAAAGTCGACAGCGGCAGCGGCATATGGAGCACTGGCGGCTGAGGCGCAGGCAGACGCAGGAAAAAGGAAAATGTGTGTACGAGAGTAAGCGTGATCATCCGTGAAGCGCCTCGCTCTCATCCCGTGTCCGCGAAATATATATCGCGTGCACGCGCGTCCTCGCACGCGCGTCGGTCGTTCGGTTGGCTAGCTGGAGCTCGAGCAGGAGGAGAGAGGCAAGAGAATAACCGTGTTGCTCTGCAGTCGAGGAATGACGCGGACAGAGTGCAGCAATTTCGCGCAATACCGCCGGAATACCGGGCGTTTCGGGAATGCGGATCAGCATTTTCCCAACCGTCCTCTATTTCTCTCTCTGTCTCCCTTCCTCCCGCTTCCCTCCGTCGTCCCAATCTCTGGCCGAGCACAGACTCGATATCTCCTCGACAGTCTTCTCCTTTCCTAATGTAACTCGCCGTAACAACCCGTCACGCATTCTTTCGCCCAGGTCGCGCAAATTTCCACGTCTGCGGTGCGTGTTGCTCGCAATAAATGCGCCTCGGATTGAAACCAGAGCCAATATCAATATTGTAACGTTGCTATTCGATGCACGCTAAATGCGCAAACTCTGCAAGGAAATAACTCCGATGCAACATTTAGACGTGCATTTCGCTTTAGCCTCTCCTCGATATCTAATTAATTTTCCGGTATTCGCATACTTTCCATTTCAAAATGGCTAGATATTTTAAGATTTAAAGGATCGATCAATTTAACGCTCCTGGTTTCAATACGGACGCGTTTCGTATCTCGTCTTTACGAAGAGCTGACGCATCGCTCGCAATTGCTCCACGAAGATCCCGAACAAACGTATTTCCGTTATTCACCCTCGCTACCGTTCGATATACGAACACGACAAACAAACGTAAGATGACGCGTGCGGGTTTCTAAGCCCAGCGATCCTTCCAGATCCGCACGAACGGAAATCGGTTAACAAGGAAGTCGTGGCGGCCGGAGAACGCGACAAATCTCCCGAGCCGTCGCGGAAGTTCGATGAACGTCAGCCTCTTTCGCGCACAAAGCCAAGCATTGAATTCTGCCATTATTCCCCTCGTGCCTCTCATGCGTCTCTATGAACCGTATTACGTCTTACAACAACGCGAAACGTCGCCTTCACTACTCGGTCTTGATTATGCACTCGCTACCCGCTAACAGCACAAGAACCAATTAAGAGTCAGCGAAGTGTTTGTCGGCGAGAGAGCACTTTTGATCCTCCTTTAAATTACGACGAGAACCTGCAAAAGCCGGAGAAAGGATCGCGTCGTCGTGAGCGAGCGAACGTATCTTTGTCTATTTACTACGATTTGTCAGGATGAAGACCGACGTGTGCTCGACGCGTCGTGCTTTACTGATTCGCAATCCTGCAAGTTCCGTCCTATCGCCTCCTCCGACAACTGACTCAGCCTTTTCGAGATGACAATTATTTAACTATTCGCTTGCTAAGTAGTCCCGCCAGCGACAATGATTGAGCTTCGACGAAAAGGAGCATTACGCGCGACGATTCGCATGGAGATGACGATTGACGGTAAGGCGATTCTTGTAGAAGGTATTTTTATTTTAAAATTCACAGTCCTCCGTCGCGAGAAAAAATTATAAAGTCACATTTTTTTAAATGCAGTCGTTTATATGCTATCTTGATCCTCAGGCCAATTTAAAAATTCGACACGGAATCTTTTACAGCTTTTTCATTATGCAACTATTATAAAATTCAACAAAGCAATGGCAATTATCTGTTTGAATTTCACTTAGAATTAGCGTAATTACCTAGATTTAATTATGCTTATGAAAATGAATAAAAAATTCGTGTACTTCAAGATGGTAGACAGATGTTAAATTAAACCCCGGTAAGAGTTGAACGCTCGTAAAGTTAATACTTTTCAAGCTGCACTTTATCTCTCTAGTACGTAAGAGAACCCCGTAAGATTGCCAGTAAATTAACAGTAAATTTCTAACGAACGAGATAATAATAAAAATTCCTCGTTCTTGCACAAACCGCCCTATCATTAACCTCCATCATCATAATTTTATGATCTTACGTATAACGCACTGAAGAAGAGCCTATATGGTAACTATAACATCTAGTACGTTAACGTAATTTACTCGTAAGAGTTAAATTCTTAGTATTAACGTGCATAAAGTTACATCTAAGGCGGCCGACCGCTGATAGTGTATCGGTTAAATCGTATCTCTTCAATATTACATACTCTTAATATAAGCAACGTTTAGTGACAAAAATATGAACCAAGTGAGAAATGAGTAAGATAAACAAAAGCTTAACAAATTACATTTCTTCTATGCATGCAAACAACACTTTAAAAATTCAGGTGCAACTGATGTTAATCTTTAATCAATTCATATAATTGATAATTATCAATTTTATACTGTATTTTTACATATTCGCAAATGTTATTTAACAATTTTATAATATCCTCAAATATTGAATATCTTACATTCAGTGCATTGAATATTTTACATTCAATGCATGTACACATTTAAAACTATTATAAAATAGTAAATCAACTAGTAAATTAATATTTTTCAAATCTATCAAATCTATCAAGTTTTCTAAATCGTATTATCACAAATTTGTCGCCTAAATCGTATCTTCTTGCAGCATGTTGCCAAAAGGCTTCTAATAAATTAATTTGTTATTGTTGAAAGGTTAAATATTGTAATAATAGACGCCTGAAATATAAAGCTACAATTCCGTTTCCAATAAATTAATTTGTGTACTAATCACTATCAAATGGGAAAAATAATAAAAAAAATAATTAAAGTGTCGTATGTATTTGGCAACTTTCTCATAAAAAAAAACCATTGCGAGAGTACCAATAATTGCTAAATAGAAAATAAAGCTGCCGAATTAATATTCGTTCCGCCATTATACGAGAAATTAATATTTGCTCGTATGCGCGGCGAAAACTTGCAGTTTGGCCTTCGCCAACCCCGTAGGTAGGACGGCGACGGTGTAGTTTCGCAGTGCGAAGGAACGTGTTGTGTGCCGCGTCATTCTGTGAAGTTTGGTTTAAAGAGATCGGCCCCCCGGCCTACGCGCCGCCTATTCTCCGATTCCGCTCGCCGGGGCCGAACGAGTTCGCCGAGGAGTTCGAGTCGAGTTTCTGTCGCGCGCTCGCGGAAACTTTCATCGGGATATCGTCAGCAAACACGGCGTCGGCTTTACGAGCCTCGTTTGGTGCGAAACTCCTTCCTCTTACACTATCCAGCCTTAGCGATGATAAATAACTGAATTCTGGCGCAAAGCTCCCCTCGCGCACACGCGATTACCGCACACCGACGGTTTAGCAGTTATCAATTATCGGTTTATCCCATTTAGCGGACATTTATCAACTTCGAAACAGACGGTTGAAACATGTCAAATTGTCACAGGCAATGTAATTATTCGATATTGTAATTATTCGATGGAAAATTTTAGATTATTTTTGTGTCTAAAGGCAAAAGAAATGCAATCTTTCTCTCGCGAGAAAAGAAAAAAGAATATTAATACGCGTTAATTTCTCACGTCTAAATTTAATTCGTTTTTTCGTTCAATCCTTCGACGATCTTGAAATTTTAATGCTTTGAATGCGAGAGACAACTTAACATTTCGACTTTATGTTCTTATGTATTTTTTATCCAGCTTTTTATATCCCTCGACGTGGGATATAAAATATTCATGTCGCTTATAAAACGCTACAACAAATCTCAATTTGCCGGCCACCTAATTCGATGAATTAGCTCGAAACGTGAGATTAATAATAATTGCATTTCATAGACGTACTAGGTCTCCGCTAACCGCACTCGATGTATTGTCAGAGGCGGAATTTATAATTGCAGCGGCAATCTCGACGTGAGATTACGGCACGTCGCAAATCAGGCTTACGCCTGATAGCAAAGTCGGTGAACCGGCAGGAGAGGATCGACGTTATCTGTATTAACTATACCCACGAAGCCTAAAGCGATGACGCACTCCCGTCTCAGGAACGAAGATTCCTTCGGCTGTTGTTGCTGTTGCTGGCGGTGCAATATCGATCGTCGTTATTGTCGCGCATAAAGGAAGATGTTTCGCTGAGCGACTCCGACGCGTGTTAGTGCCGGATTTACGAGGGCGATTGACGCGCAACCCGGCAGGAACGCGACAGTGCTCAAACTGGATCACCGTGACGCGAAACATCAAGTTCGAAATGTGTCTCCGTGCTGCCATTAAGTGGCCGTCGTTTAAAAAGTCGCAGTTACCGCCGTGAGTGCTTGATCCTTTCGGCTTGCGTTTTCTTCTCCGCGAATTCGTCACTCGTCGACTTCAATTAAAAATGTTTCACGTTCAAATGATCACTGATACTTATCGCGTACAAAAGCGTTTTTAGCTAAAAGAGGTGGCGATATTTCGAAATATTCTGCATCTGAAATATTTTTATAATTATGTTATTGCTGTTCGTGTGTTTTTGCAAGCACACTTAATTCCAATGTACTATAAACATCACTCTTTATTCTCCCGCCTCCCGCCTGTTTTTTTTTTTTAAGTCGATCGACTTCGATTATAACGAATCTATCGCGAATCTGTACGAGCAACATGTAGGTTGAATCGAAGCGAGAGAATCCCCGTTGGAAGAAGTTTATCGAGACGCCGGCTCCAATTTATGTGTAAACTCGGCGGAAAAGATAACGCGCAACATGCTTGCCGCAACAACAACAGCGAGAACGAATAAAAGCGGTGCACGCGGATGTACCGTGTCGCTCCAGTTGAATATCTCTAAAACCTCTGCAATCCTTGTTTTACATGTCAGCGTAATCCCTCGACTAGTAAAATATTTCTTCCGGAAAATTACAGATCGAGAGAAATCATTTTCGTTTTCGAATCGCCGCCCGAAGATTATTCTATCCGGTTTGATTTTTAATTTTCTGGAGGTCCGAGAGGAAATAATTCGAAGAAAGAAAGAGAGAGAGGGAATGTTTCCAAAACGGACGTCCGTGCTTCAGTTCGAAAAAACGGAAAACGAAAAGTAACGACCATCGTCACACCATTGTTTCACATTGGCGACGGATAAACATCCGTTAAGCTTTCGAATCAGGACGAAATAGTCAAGATTCCGGCAGAAGAAGACGATCCGCTTCCTCGAGGAAGCCCGTGGTGAATGCGATCGCCGAGTACAGTCGAATCATTCTCTCTGCCACCCCATAGAACGATCCTCCCCTCCGTTCCCCTTCCGCGGAAAAACGGAGAAAACGAACGTTGACGTTACGAGGACGGATGGCGCGACCCGACGCTCGAGAAACGAGAGAAAACGGCGACTCGATTCGACGCTCGGAAACACGATATATACGGGAAGGAGCAGGTTTACGAGGAACAGATTCCGTCGCGCGGCGCTCCGTAGGTATAGCTCTCGATCAGAGATAGAGCGGCTCCTCGTGGCCGGGCGATCCCGACGAAACGCCGTGTATCTCGAAAGATAGAGCTTTCCTTCATCCATTCCGGCGCGGTAATCTCCGCCGAAGTCATATCGCGAGGCAGCGGGACGTTAGGTATGAGCAAAAATAATGTCTACGAGCGGTTGACTCAAAATATGAAGTCGAAGCGTAACTTGGAAATCGAGTTTAGTCTCGTGCGCTGTACGGGATGTTTCCTGCAACTCGATCTTACAAACTATCTCTATTATTTTTAATAAAATACCAAGGAAAAAATGTTGTTTGTTTTAAAAAGGCAAATATTACAATGGACGCATTTTTTCGTGTTTACTATTTTACGAGATTTTAAAATGAACATTTTTTTCTAGTGAGACGAAATATGTTTAGACGTAAATTTTTTTTCATGTTTAAAGTCATCTTAAAATTTATCCCACATGAATTTTTTTTATGAACCACGTTACTATCTAAACAAAAATATTTCATCTAATTACAAAAAAAAATATTGATCTCTAAATGAGCGAATTATAGGAAACAGCAGTTTCTATTATAGTTAATTGATATCAATGTATTACAACGTTAATTAATCTCTTTCTCCTTCCCTTCCATAGAAATCAGTAGCGCAATAACGCGGCGGACGATGCGCTGCATATTGATTCGTGTCCCGCAAAATGAAAGTCAGCCTCTTTATATTGCGTTTTGAAATGACGATTCGACATTCGCGTTCATGCA
The DNA here is from genome assembly GCF_016802725.1 of Solenopsis invicta. Lineage (NCBI taxonomy): Eukaryota > Metazoa > Arthropoda > Insecta > Hymenoptera > Formicidae > Solenopsis > Solenopsis invicta. The sequence continues at coordinate 16,763,345 of NC_052673.1, forward strand.
ATCGGCGGGTGCGCTTTACGGCACCGATATGGGAATACGTTCTCCCTAATAGATCCGGAGCGCCGCGCTCATGTACGAAGCTCACAGCTGCAGCGGGTGCACCGGATGGTTCGGGATTTTACGATGCGCAACCGGAAGTGCGAAACGCCGCAGATCGTTCCTTGCCCTTCACCGGGAATTACGGTCGCGATAGCGCGCCGCCTTCGATATCTCTTCGGTTTTATTCCCCTTCGCATATTCCGTGAACCTCCTTCGGTGCTCTCTCTCTCTCTCTCTCTCTCTCTCTCTCTCTCTCTCTCTCTCTTCCTCTCGTTGTACATTTCTATCCGCTGTTTATACACTTCGATCGCAAACATCCGCAGCTGAGACACGATGCGCGTGCAATTGCGTGGTAAACAGCGACGATCATTTCACTGCTGCTGATCGCGCTGTGCTTGAGCAATATACCTCGATGCGTACTTCAAGAGGAGCAAGTTTAATCCTCAAAGCGAATTTATGTAAATGGTCGGCTTTTATGTTCAAATTTACGTTATCTGATACCACGCGAAAATTTTATCTTCAACAGAAATGTACACCAAATTTGTTGAAACACGTAATATAACAAGTGTATAAAAATAAATATAAATATTATACAATTCACACGGTAATCTATATATTCCTTAATGCGATATAAGAGCAATGAGCGGAGTTTCCGTGGTAGGTAGGGATTACGTTTTAGCACTAAATGAAAAGGCAAAATTACGCAATATTATATGTATACAAGAGTAAATTACATCTCGCGCATCGATGTAAACAGGTCGATACGAGATTTCGAGAAATGCGTACGAAGCATTTTTCCATTACACTCCGTGTAAATATTAATACGATATTCAGTTTATTCGCAACTGTATTTAGAAAACATTCCTGGCGGAATTTAAATTCTTTAGGTGTATGCGGTTAAATTTGGCTCTCCAATACGAACGCAGTTTACGCAACGTACGGCATGCAACGATTGGCAGTTGATTAAATATCAAAAGTCATCTACTATATAAATTGGCTGATCCGCATTTTTCCCTAATTTCTCGCTAATATATACTAGTTCTAATCAATAATTACTATTGCTCATTATTAGCTATCAGTATCAGGAGGCACTGCAGCGAATCACTAAGCTCGCAATTAGGATTATTGTATGCATTGCATTAGCGCTTATTTAACGGCGTATTAAAAGGTTTTCCCGTCGCGACTGATCCGATCGCGCAGAAAGTCGAAACTATTATTTCAAGGGACCGTGATTTGTCCACTGCACAAAGTCCGCCATAATTTCCCATTGGCGTTAAGGTAACGCTGCTAGGTCGTATATTTTTATGGTTCCGTAAATTCCCGCGTATGTCTGTAACGTACGAGAATGTCGGCGACCGAGGAGCTCGATGCAGGTCCTCCGTCGCTATCTGCGAGAGGTATCTTTATAGCCGCGATCGGGTGCTAAAGAGGCGTAGCTGAGTCGTAGGATACGTCCGGGATCATTTTCACGTAGTAGCTCGAAGTGTATGCGGCCAAGTGCAGGCGAATAGCCGCATTCCGCCGAGATATGAATTGCCCTGCTATATTTCTCCGTTTTTTAAATATGCGATAAAAAAATTTATTTTTTTCAATAAGAATAATGCAATATTAATATTTGCAATGTGGCGATATTAATGTTAAACAGTACAGTATTAAACGGTATATAATTTGATGATTTAAATAGTCGGAATTATTCTTATGAGAAAATTAAGGAAGCTATCGCGCTTATTTATTATAACGTGTCCGTACACGCGTGCGCATTTGCATAAGTATAATAGATTATTACGTTTACAATGCGAATGTACTCCACGAAATGCTCATGAAAGCGCGGTTTACCATGTTGAAGAGCCACTTGTCTTCCTCAGGGCAGTAGGCGAGCGCGTGTAACAGAAAAATACGTCATATTTTAAACTCCATTACTTCCTGACCGTCGCGGATCTTGCCACGGCGAAAATGATATATACCGCGCTATTTATCCAGCGGCAAACAAAACGGCGAGCCGCGAGTAGGACAGTTAACGCGGGGAATGGGCCATTTATCGCCGCGTGGAATGCCGGAAACTGTGCACGCGCGCCGAAAAAAAAGAATGCTCAAATGAATTCACCGTAATCAGATGGCCGTAACCTTATGCCATAATAACCATATTTGTACACCAGGCGAGAAGCAATTTATGCAATTACCATAGGACGTAGCGCCCACGATTTCACCCCGCACATGGTGATACATGCACATCGTGCGGGACGCTCAAATAATCATTACGCGGGCACGCTGGTCGGAAGTGACATTTGATTTAATTATTAATTAATCGATGCAATATCTCTCCCTCTCTCTCGTATGATTTTCGAATTGTAAACGCGAATTATTCTGTGATGCTCCTTGTCTTTGGACGGTGTTATCATTAATTATATTTAAAAATTAAATAATTTTTATTTAACTAAAAAAAATATGTGTTATTAAACTCTTTTTCCTTTTTAAATAAAAAAACAAAAAATATTAATTGATGATGTATACATAAGAATCAAGACTCTTTTACTTTAACTTTGATGTAGAAAAAAAAACAAAAGCCGATTCTTCAAGAGTCGAATAGCGTTTTTTCACACGGATGTTTGTCGCCGCTTAATTACGTGTGTCGCGACCGCTCCGAAAACTGGTCTTCACTTCGCAACTGCATCGCGTTTGCATTCGCGCGTTTGCACTCGCACGTTTGCATTCGCTCGCGCTCGTGCTGAAATTCTCGTGCCGTTGGATACACGAACGCCGGGCGACCGGATGAAGTCATCGCGTTAAACCGCCATCCGCCGTCGACACGCGATTCTATACATCGACTCTCACGCGACCATGCAGTGAACCAGGCGTTAACCAACTCGGCTGATGTCGAGCGCAATGACCGGTCCTCGCGGAACAGAATGAGCGAAAATTCGACGAGGCTCTGAACCGCGTGCGATTGCATGATCCGAGAATTTATAAGTGTCACAATTCAAATTTTAGATTCGAGTTTATATTTGTTCGTGGAAAAATCTGAAATTCACCAGATTGCTATTTCTATGCGACGAGACGAGAATTAGCATTTTATTTTTATAAAAAAAGTCAGTTTCAACATTTAGGATGTTATTAGTCATAGATGTAAAACGTGAAAAAAAGTAAATTTTACTTTTATGTTGCTTGAATAGTAAGCAAGACTACTTTAGTACCTCAAAGATATTTTGTATCGCACATAACTTTCAGGGAGATTAAATCGATGGAACTTAGATCTTTAAATTGATAATGCCTTCAATCGTCCCAACCGGATAGAACCGTTCCTTCTCGCTAATCCTCTTAATTGTACAATTCCGAGAACAACTTCTTGGAGGAGCAAGTTCGAATGCTGATTCAGTGTGCTGCGTCTACCGCATCGATTTCTCGCTTTTTTATTAGCCTCCCCGGAAACTTTGACGAACTTTTCGTCGACTCGACGACGGCGGCGACGGCGGCGGCGACGGCAACGGCGCGCCGAAATAATTACCGGCGTCGGGCGCGCCGATTATTCGTGAACTATGCGAGCAGCGGGCCCGATCAATGGCTTCCTGAACGACCATTGTCCGGGAGAATATCCGGTGTATATCCGTCGAGAAGGGCCGCCGCCGCTGCCGCCGCCATCATCGCTGCCGTAGCCCCAAGCGCCTCCAGGAATCCCCGATAGTCGCACCCCGCTCGCTCTCGCATCCCCCGGACTCCTGTCGTCCCCGAGGCGAAGATGAAGTTTGCAGTCGCGAGATAAAACACGGCTGCTCGCGTTTTCCGCAACGTTCCGCGCGAATTCACGGGATCGGGCGCGTACCACGCTCCGCCCCGAAGCGAGCGGAAACGAGAGAGCGCAGCGCAGGGGGATCTGCATAAAAAGCAATGCGGCATCTTTCTCATCTTCGGAGAGAAAAACTACGTGCGCGCGACTCCGTCGCAAAAGTAGAGCGAGAAAATATGAACGCTTCGCATGATACAATATTTCGCCTGTCGCGGAACGAATCGTTCCGACTGATATCAGCGGTGCGATTTTCCGGAGATGAGACTCACCTGCGATTGAAACGTGAAAGTACAATACGTATACTGTTTTTGTTTTGTTTTGTTTTATTTTTTTAATAACGCGCACGCGGAAATATCGAAAAAGTTTTCGTATTCCTTTAGTTTCCAAAATATTTTCAAATATTTTATAAATTGTGAATTCTATTATTAACCCTCCACAGACCAACCTGTTTTTCACTGTTTAGTCAGACCAACGGGATCACTGATAAACGTTGGTATTTTTCAAAGGCTTTTTGGGCTGTGAAAAAATTCTGGTATACTCTTTTAACATTTAGGAATACGATTGTGCAGTTATATGATCCAAACCGGTTTTTTTTTTTTACACTTTTTTTATATATATGCCCAAATTTGAAGCAGAATTGGCAAAATGGGAAAACTATTCCGATCTACGAGAGTTAAATCTTTTACTCTCTTTTACATCGTTACTCTTAACACAGAAATAGATAACTATTAAAATTGTTATCCATTAACACGCGACAAAACGTTTTATATAGAGTGTTATCTTTTGATTTAGAACAGTTATGTTATTTTTTTTAGTGTTCTAAATTTAAACGTGTTAAAGTGCATGAAAAATAATACGAGCAGGCAATGTTGTAAATCTCTCTAGTTACAAATATTACCTGAGTAAATAAATGAATTAATAAGTTAACATTAAACTAACGAAACAAGTGCACAAATATGTTGAATATCTCGCGCAAATGATTTTTTTTTATGTTATATTAGAAATATTTCACAAATATTTTTAATTTTATAAATATTTCTAATAAAAGAACATTCAACAAATACTTCGCAAAAAATCAAGGTAAACAATTAAAGTAGAACTGTTTGGCATTGACTTATTGTTTATAAAAACGCATTGCAATGGTCAGCTGAGATTTTAACGTAAAAAACACAGTGTACAATAAAAGCTTAAATATTATTTGCGTATAAACATGCATAAATGTTACTCTATTAAAATAAGCATAGGTACAAGCTGATGTATTATTAGCGCCAATTAATATTATATAGAAAAACATCCTCGAAAATCGAAATGCTCGTGCAGATCTACACGATCCTTTCGACCGATTTGCACGATTAACATTTCTACATAGTCGATACCGCAAACATTGTGCACGGGTTTTCCACGATGCGTAATTTCGTAATACAAATTTGACGCGCGATACGGTCGCTACGCGTCTGTGCATGCGGAGTGTGCATTCGCCGGATTTCGAATCGCGTTACCCGCGAAACGCGCGATAACGCGCGTGTGTATTATGCGGGATAAAAGCGCAACGTTACTCCGTACTACAATGCGCGCGCGATAAACAGGCACGCGCGATAAACTTGCGATGCGGCACCTGACTGTCGTAATCTAAAATATACATAACTAAATATATAAATGATATTCCAATCAAATACTTCGACATTTGTAATTTTGGAAATTCCACACAGCCGAGACTAAGTAATTATTATATATCTTTAAATGCGTATAAATTTTTAAATGTTTATAGAGATATCACTCTATGGCGGAAAATACTCATTCGTACTACTTGCTATTTGAAGACAAGCATGAGTATTATGTGTAATATCTTTGATTTTTACCGAATATCGTTCTATTGTAAATTTTCTTTAATTGGAAAATTTGTTACTAAATTAAACTTCTTCTCTGTATTAATAAGTTAATTAATAAGTAAATTTCGCTATAAATACTGAATCGCTTTTTCTGAGAAACCGATTTTACATGGTATATAATTATTTTATCTATTGCATCAATTTTTTATAGATATTTTATTAAATATATGGATATAGGTTGATACAAGAATAGATATGTGTATTATGGATCTGTTTGAAAGACATTCTGATTGGAATTATTTCTTCTTCTTTTTTTTCTTTTTTTTTAGAAATCACACAATTGCATAAGCCGAGAATTTATAAGTGTTACAATTCAAATTTTAGATTCGAGTTTATATTTGTTCGTGGAAAAATCTCAAATTTACTAGATTGCTATTCACTTAATAATCTAGGAAATAGTCGAACATTTCCGATTGAAATCCATTTTGTAAATAGTATCATAATACATAATCAGATCTGCATTATTAGATACAAATATATTATTATAATTTAAAGGTTGTTGTTTTTAGAAATAAAGGGCATTCTATGTCTGCACGCATATAATTGTTTTATTTTAATCATTCCCCATTGTTATATAAATTAATAAATTTAAAATTTATCTTATAAAATTATACTTATAGTATAATTATTTTAAATTTTTTATCGTCGAATTTTCTTCTCAACAAAACTTTGCAATACATAGTTTATTATTTTATACACATAAAATAAACTGGTAATGTCGCAACGGGTGTATCCAAGTGCCTTTTCGCGGCCGACGATCAAGATGAAATTTATGAAACTGTAGCGACCGCACTGACCTGCTTCCCCACTTCGAGAAGTCTTGGACTTTATATATTTGTGCCGCTAGTGCTGCGGTTGGGATTCTCGCGATAGGATAGGACGGGATACAAAGCCCAAGTCCTATCCGAAGCGTAGAAGACTTTGTGGTCGGACCATAAACACCAAGACAACATGCCCCGAGGGAACGCGCAAAATTACCACGTGTAGACTCTATGTCGGAAAAATACTCATTCGTACTACTTGCTATTTGAAGACAAGCATGTGTACTGTGTGTTAATATCTTAGACTTTAACCTAATATCGTTCACGCGATTGCCAAATATTATTTAATTGGAACATTTCGTACTAAATTAAACTTCTTGTCTGCATGTGTTATTAAGTTAATTTATAAATAAGTTTCGCTACAAACACTAAATCGCTTCTTCTGAGAAACCGATTTTACCCGTGGTATCTAATTATTTTATCTATTGCAAGTAGAAAATAGTAATGAAAAATGTATAGCATGATAGGAGAATATTTATTGTAACGTTAATTAAGTTTGAAAATTGGTTTTGTTAAACAAGATATAATTTATTTATAAATTAATTTAATATCCGCAATTTTCCTATATTAAAAACATTATTCTATAAATCATGTCTGATATATAATTATATACTGCAAATTTATTATATTCAATCCAGATATTCTAAAAAAATCAATATTTCGTTGGTAAAGATTAGAGCATAAATTAAATTTAATATTAGATTAACCGGATATATAGTGATACCACGAATCCGTTTTAATATCTCATTCATCGGCGCATTACGTACGCTTACATATATAACATAAAATACCATTTTATTTAAATTATCATATTAATTGTTAATTGTATCAGATGCGATCATTATTTCAAAAACACAAATATTTCTGCCATTTTTGTGTTATACTGACTACAAATTACGAAATTTCATTATCCAATATCCTCCAAACTCTCCGAATACATATTTCAAACATCAAATATTTCAAATATTTTAATCATGAGAGCGTATTTTGTTCGTAAACTTTGTCTAGCATAGTTCTCTCTCGCGCTCTCCCCCCCCCCTCCTCTCTCCCCCATTTATATCCTCTTCAATTATTCAATTATTAAAGACTGTACTAATGCAAATATTTCCTCTAATCAATCGTTAATTTATTGATAAATATTCGCGATATAAAAGCATTTACAATATTTTAAAATATTCAAAGAATGCTTATTTCAAGCATATTTTAATTATTTTTAGAACAGATCATAAGAACCGTTTAATTAATAGTGACATAATTAGGAGCTTCGGATCTCGAATATTTCGAGACTCGAAAATCGTTAAACGATTAATACCTATAAGATATTAAATCTCAGCTCGAAGCGATGATATAATTATCGGATTCATCGATACCTTAGTCTCGCGACATAAGAATATAAATATCTCGAACGTTACGTCTGGAGTACGATCGGATGCGCACACAGTCTCGATAACGAATCAAATGTACGAAAATACAAAATAACGGGTCGTCGGACACGACGGCATACGACTAGGATTTTACATGTATGTTCGTGGAAATTGTGTCTCTCCGCCGTCTCCGGGGATGGTGCTAAACTGGACTGGAAAATAGGAAAGACTATGAGAGAGAGAGAGAGAGAGAGAGAGAGAGAGAGAGAGAGAGAGAGAGAGAGGAACCGGAGATCGCACAAGAGTTTGCTGCATCGCGCATACCAGCATGCATATACGGACGCCATAAACATCTCTCACAGGCTACCTACCGGATCGGGACGGTGCCGTGTCTGCGAGGAAAACGGCGAAATCACCCGGAAGCCACTGGCGGTCCGTTATGGCCGCGTTATGCCGGAATATCGTGTTATAAACTTCCATGAGAGAGGCGTCTCAGCTCGGGTACGTCCGTCGTTCTCTACGCGTTGGAGATAATGATCCGCTCTTTCCCTCTCTCTATCGCGTTATTCGCACTTCAACCACTGCCGGCTCGCATGCTCGAGTTACAACTTGGTGAAATCGGTACCGTGGACAAGCCGCGTTGCACGCTGTTGCCCTATGGACGTTCCCATCTGCGTATAATATCCTTGAGAGAGTGCCATTGGATTCGGACATAGATTGGCAGTCTCCGTTCCATATGAAGCGTTCGACGCAACAATGTCATGTGCGATATCGCATGTGTTTCCGACTTTTAAAAATGCTCGATATAAAATATTAGACAATTTTTCATGATCATCTAAAGATGACGTAATAAAAGAAAAAAGAAAAAATTGAGAGAGTAACTAGCGATTATTGAGTATTCTCAATATTTTTCTTTCGTAGCTAGCAGAGAAAATAATGGTTCCTTTTATACAAGTCATTATTCCATGGAAGGAGTGTGCTTTCCTTCCCGTTGGAGGGAATGATAATTTAATAGCGTAAAATTAAGGTAATACATTGTTAACTGAAATAACAACTAAAGCTTCGCGATACTTCGGCTCCACGAAAGATCTCCAACGAGCAAGTGAACCCCCGAGTTGCTAGTCGTCGGTGAAATTCGAAATCGTCACGTCTCCGGGCGCCGATAAAACGATAAACGGTAGTACGAGTACGATTTTACGGCGGAATTGGCATTTTATATGACTGGCATGAGAACGGTGCGCATCCACGTCGCGCTTTTACGACGAATAAACTGTAAACGCTGCATCCGCACAGTAGCTCAAGTTATCAATCGACGAATTGCCGATTTGAGAACGCGAGCGCGGAAAACCGAAAATGAGAACAATCTGTAAAACGAAGAGATGCATGAAACTGACGTATTCGAGAATGTCCATCGCTGATGCATCGCTAGGTTCCGAATTCATTTATTCATCTCGCAATGATTGTCGTCGTAATTGACGCAAATCTCTCACAATTATGTGCTGCGAAACAAAATTCACACATTAACTATTTACCCCAAAAGTAAAGCAAAAATAGCTATTTGTCTGTTAAGAATAAGCATTTTTCTAAAAAAAAAATAAATAAATAAATAAAATTTGATTTATAATACAATTTTCATAAATTCAAAATATAAACGTAGTTATACCCTAGAACAATATATACGTAGTTTATAAAATAGATGTAAAGAATAATATATTAAAGCTATGAATTAAAAATCTAAATTCAGACTTTTATTTTATAAAGATAGTGTATAACATTACTGCATGTATATTTAAAACAACTCTGACATGACGAAAAAATTTGTAAGTGCATTTGAAAGCAAACGGAAATACGTGCAGTTCCGGTGTTTACAAATGAAGACAACGAAAGACATCTCGACGAACGTTGAATAATTTATTTCTCAAATGTTTTCGGCGTCATGTCTGCTGAATGTTGAATTTCCCAACAATAGATCAATTGTGATTATCGTGACGATTCCCAAATTAGACATTTCCGTTACGAGATATAAATTTGGATTGTAAAGCGATTTGCGGATCGACCGTGCCACTAACAATACTTGCTCTTCGAACACGAACAAGATTTAATATTTATAACAAGAATCGTGTCATTTAAAAACTTGAATAAACGATTAAAATTTATTATGGAAAATATTCGAATACATTCTTATTGACATTTTATAATAAGATTTTATTATGGCCTAGTAGAATTGATATTTAATTTTCTTTACGATTAATATAATATTAATTTCCTTAATATACCATTAATCTTTTTTATGGTAAAATAAAAATAATCTTTTCTGCAATATTGTTAACACCATTTTTTGTTCGCTTTTGTTTGCGCAACAAACAATGTAGGAACACGTTATTCTTATTTATATTTTTACGGTATTGTGAAGTATTTGCCGCGAATGTAGCGATGTAAACTTCAAAATTAATATTTTTCACGTATAAATCAACTTTTTTATTTATTACTATATAAAAAGCTTTAAAACTCCAAGCTTCGAATCAAGCACGCGTTTTATTAGCAACTTTGCTTTAAATTGAGATATGTAACAGAAGTTTTAAACTAAAATATGTTAAATAGAAATACGTGACATACAAGTATATGAATGTGCCAAAGATATAAAAAGATTATTAAAATTAATCATTTTCCATTCAATGAAATCACTGCGATAAAACTGCGGAAGCACAGTACTGTCTTGATGCCCCACATAAAATGCATTTCGCTCTTTCTCACATCAATAAAAGCGTGATCTGACTTTGGAACAAAAAGCGAAATTTTATGACCAGCGGAGTGGCGGCTATCTTAACGCACTCGCTGACAAAGTCGCGCAAATCCGATCTACAGAGTGGAAGGGATGAAAATTCTGAATCGCTCGCATTCGAATGCCAGCCCCGAAATTGGCAACAGGCAGCGAGGGTGCGACTTTGGCAGATTGCGAGGTGGCGCGGAATGACTCTGGACCAGCGAGCGGAGCTTACCGAATTATTGTTTGGTAAATCCGTAATATATATAGATCCTCTATTAAATGGATTCATACGCCTCCCCCGCTTCTATCGCTCCTCCCCCATCTCTTTCTCTCCGTCTCTCTTCCGACCCGTTTCCCATCGCGTGGCAATAATGCCGGAATGATTGGCCCTCTCGTCGTCTGGCCTCATAGAGACGAGCATTTACTACTAACAATGTGCAATGTTCTATCGGCAATCTGCAACTAGTCCAGGGAGCGACACTCACGCGCTCGCTTTCGAACTCCGATCTCTAATAGTTACATCAGTCGGCAGCTAGCGTGCGGGGCGTCGCTCGTGCATACATCATGCATGACGACGGAGACCTCGAGAACGTATTAGATACCCACAGCCCGAAAACCTATCGAACAATCCGAACTTTCGTAGCGTCGCTTCTTAGCTACTTCTTGAGGAAAAGCTCATTTCGCAACTTGAATGAGTATTACAATAAGTACATACTTATGCAAACATTACGTATTAGAAAAGTTTAATAACTGACTAAGTCATTTTCAAAATAAATTTTTTGCTCTCATTAAAACTATAAGCTATTAAGATAGCTTTTATTAAGTTTTAATGAGAAAAGAAAGTTAGATACAAATTGCTATTGCAATATAAAAATAATTTAATAATTATAGGTACAAGAAAAGAACAGTTTTGTTCTAAGTATCTAAAGATTTAGTTACATCTGAAAGTAATTTTTTGTTAGACCATCAAAATAATCATATAGGATCTTTTTGTAGCACCATCATCATGCTTAAACATCTCACATAATTATTTGATTGAATCATTAAAATAATTTCTCCGTTTTCTCGTGTAGATGTCTAGATAAATTATAGATAAACGTACATTATAAACAAAATTATTCCGGAGAGCAGTATCTATCAATAACTTAATTTATATATACAAATATAATAAAAAAAGAGCATTTTATATTTCTTGCACTCTTATATTACAGCACATAACGATAGTGCCTCTCAAACCTTATAAAATAAACTTTAATTAAATTAATTGCCGTTCGATCAATTAAATTAATTAAATTTATACGTGTTTTTAACGTTGGCACAAGATGCATTTAATTGACTCGTGTAAGTATTCCTTACTCCTGCGGTAAAGCAGCGTATAAAACTTCATTAAGTCCGGACCGAGTCGAGTCGATTATTCTCGCGGGACTTTACCGAGCCTCGAGTCCATCGTGTGCGGTATTAGCGCGGATTTTATCTCGCTCGGTCCCACTATAAATCTCCGAGTAACCAAGGATGTTACACTCAAATGCAGCGGTGCCGGCGAAAGAGCAGCCGCGAGCACACGTGGGGATACGCGAAAGGGGGGGAGGGATGCATCAAGCGCTCCTCCGGAAATGAATATAACGAACTCAATTAAAACGTGGAGTGGGCACTGGAGAGCGGCGTAAAAACTCTTCGCCGGAGGACTCTTGCCGCGTCACAAATGTCGCCGAACGAATCGAGTCGGAAGGAAGGTCGAAAAAATTCGGCGCGTCCGGCGAATTATTTCAATGCAAAACGCAACTCTCTCCCGTTTAATTCACGCCGAACAAAATCAGGAAGACGATACGAAAAATCGCTTGGGTATTTCTTTTTTTTTTACCAGACCACTCTCGCTGTAAATCTCGCTCACAATTTTTACCTTCAATTCAGTCCAAAATTTCGGGACAAAATTTGTACAGGGTAGAAAGCTTTAAAACAGAAAACAGAGGCGTTTATAAAATATTCGTCTCACTGCCGATTTTCTCGGCACAATATCCCGAATGATCGAGCTGACGAATTCGCATCTCCGTCCGCTTTCCGAGTAGACAACAGAAGCGCTCTCTCAGCGTTTCTTAGAGAACACTTCTCTTCTTCCTATTTTTGAAAAGAAAGCTTTATCTTTCTCTTTCGTCCTCCGTCATCGTAGTGCACTTACTTAGCACGGGCGGCCAATCCACCGAGTAACTGGTCTTTCAGCCGAGTACCACTAGTGGAAAAGCTCAGCGTAGAAGCTGACCCTTCTCGGCAATCGCCGAGCTTAGGAGACCCGTTTTCTTGTATAGTCCTTTTCGGTAGAGCACACGTATCTACGAATCCGTTACATACTCGAATAGAAGTGGTTTCGTCGAAATGACTAATCAGAATCACTTGACAAAATCAGTTAACTCAATTTAATTAGCAGTTTAATTTATTTCGAAAAAAGATTTAATATGCTTAAAGCGAAATTGTTCACAATTAATTAGCCTTCAATCATAGAAACTTGAAATCTTTGATATTATAATTTTGATCAAAATATTATATGGCTATTCATTTTTTTAAGTTTCAAATAATTATAAAATATTTTACGTTTATTAAAAGAGAATTATATTAAAATTTTTCGCAAGTTCTATTTTATAAAGAAAAGATTAAAATATAAGAAAGCCGAGGTAAGAATCTAAGAAGAGAGAGATTCTGAAAATTATTGCAAATTAAGTTATCGTATATTACTTCGAGTCTATCGGCATTACGTACATTACGTATAATGACTCTCGTTTCTTGTCGACGAACGGGAGGTTTGCCGTCTCTGGCGAGACCGCGTCTGTAGCGATACTTGATTCGAAGACTAGTTATATTCGCTAGATTGGCCACTTTTGATAAGTTAGTGCCTGCGAACGATCGAGCAGAAATCGCGGGAATTCTAAGGGAAAGAAAGATGAACGTTTTCTTCCTCGAATGAACGAGCGCGCCGATAAAATCTTCGACAATCTCTTCACAGACTTGCGGCAAATTCTCTTTCAACCGTGAAGAAAAACGTACTCTCCGATACGCTACGAGATACTTATCCGCATGACGGGCGTTTCTCGGTTATTAAATTAAGTTATGTAGTAAATTATAAAAAAAAAAAATACCGTTGAATTTTTATGTGCAATTTCTTGCTTTAGAATAGAAGAGAATGTATAATTTTCAAACCGAACGCACGCTTCCCAACGATTGGCGTAAACTGAAAACGCATGCATTTGATGTAACTGTCGCGTCACAAAGTGATCTTTACCGTGACAACCGTAGCCGTCACTGTCCATGCGAAACGCGTTAATTATCCTCCGTGACGTATTTTACTGCTGCCGTACAAGAGCAGCGAAATTGCACTAAAGTTATACATACATATTCATCCGGCTAACGTCTCTGCATTGCGTCTGCGAACCGTGGAAGAGACAACTGCGTTACGTCTTTGCAATACATGAAATTCACTTGCTCGAGAAAAACATCTGAAGCGCGACATTCCGTTCTAAATATTGCGCAGCCGAGCTCCGCGAAGCGGAATTCGTTACCGGCGCGTTCGGCCGCAGTTTTTCATAAAAGAACGCCGCTAACGTAACAGATATACTAACGCGTATTACTTTCTCAAGGTGGTAATAAAAAGCGCCGCACTGTATTTGCCCGCGTGCCACTTTTATCACCCCTGAAAATACATTCGAGAGCGTAGAACAGCCCCACCGCAAACATTGCTCGAATACTTTGAGCTACGTGACCACTATAAACTGCAAGTCGGAACACCTGTGAAAAACAGGCGCGCGCTTGGCGGACCATTTTTATGGCGAGCGGTACATTCTCCATATAAAATGTGCAAATTTATCGAACATGGCATTCGGTGAGTGTTTGAACCTCAATCGCGCTCGTCCGCAATTATTTTCACAAACAGGAAATTTAATTCTCCGTTTAATTGTATTAAACATTCGTGTGATAAAATATTTTTAACATCATAATTCGTAATTTATGATAAAGTAAGCACAAGTGAACACGTATATCCGGACATTAACACATGAAATTATTATTAATCTCAAATTTATGAATTTCAATCTGATTTTCTTTAATATAATACTAAAATTTAATTATAGTCTTTAAATATTTAAGATTACAGTTAAACTTCAATAATAAATTTCAGCGAAAATGAATATATGTCCGATCACTAGGGCATTTACCTTAAAGTTAATATTTAATAATTTCCTTTCTCCTTCCTTCTTCCCGTATCAAATTTTTTCAGTCCAAATTTTATTACTCCTTTTTTTTATCAAGTTAAGAGAATTACTTATTTTACAATATTTTTGCAAACACGTAAGCATAAAATGGCTTACGTAAAGTTAAATTAAGTGACACACACTTAGAAAACTGCATACAGTTGCAAGAGACAAGTATTTCAAAAGGAGGAGGCGCGTTCCTGAAAAAAATCTCAGAATTCCATGCCGGCGCGTGTGACAGCGGTGCTAGAATACTTAGGACGTTTAATCCCGGTCTGCCATCGTGTTTCATATGGATTAAGTCGCGCTTTACCTCGAGGATATAATTCCCATAAGCCGACTAAATTTCAGAGAGAAAAATTTTCGTATTAAATATTATCGCTGCGCACGCTGATTTCCTCATTCTTCCGCGTCTTTGGAACAAACATCGCGAGCGGAAAGAATGGATTGGAGAAATAACAGAAAATTCGGAAAACGAATAATGAAAGTGCGAACGAATTTCAATGACGTGGGATAAGATACCGCTGTTAAAAATCCCGCTTTATAATACGATTGAAAACTTTATTCTCGTAGACTGCGATCCGTCACGCTATTATTCGTAAAACTACCACGTGACGCTTTGATCCATCTGCATTCCCCATTTTTGATGCTTACGTCGTAAGAACCTCATTTTTCCACGTACCGTACGGTATTATGCCCGCCCCTTTCTATTTTCGCGTCGCATTACAATTTGACAAAAAAGGGTAATAGAATAAATCAACGTGAAGAAAAATTCATGACGATATCAATTCAACAATTTTTTTGCAAAGAGAATCAAGTTTAAAAAAAATCTCAACGAAAGATTACAATTATTGGCAAAATGCGTCAGTTAAAAATTATTTTCTCAAATTGACCAATTGAAGAATTATATCATCTAGTTGGAAAAATTAAATAGAAAGAGATAGAAGAAAAAAATAACATTGAGCAGACTGTTGAAACGTAATGTTCACCGGTGGAAAGTTATTCTTTAAATAGTTCATTTACATTTGGCTTACAGAGATAAAAGGAACGACACATCGGTTCTCCTTTCCTCTATTCCTCCCTTTCCCCATTGCCCTGATACACCTCTTAAAGAAAGGAACCAATCTACTGAGCAACTGGTCCTTCAAGCAAGTATCACTGAAGGGATCTGAGAAAAGCTAACTCCTTCCGGTGATGAGAAAGCTTAGGTGCGCCACCGGTCTTCTACTTTTTTCCTCTTTCTCCTTCTTTCTCCCTCTTTCTCTCTGAAACGTTCATCTCATTTCAAATTGTTGGATGTTGGATCTTAGATACATCTCGAAATCCACGCAACCAAAATAAGAAAGTGTAGAATAAAAAATAAGAATCGAAAGTGTATTTGAAACGTGAAAGGAATAAAACGTGCCAATTGTCAGTTAAATGTTTAGACTTGGTTAACGACAAAATCGTTTTCGGATGGAAATTTTATATCACATATTGATTGAATTGAAAATACATTTAATATAAATATACATATAATACATTATTGATATTTTTGTTTCCATGATGAATTTAATCTCTCTATTGTCATTATTTCGATGATAGCTTTTAAAAGCAAATTAATCTCAGTTTTCGTGGTACATATTGATATCGTTAAAAATTCATGTTTATACCATACTTATTTATTTAACGTTCAAGCAAATTCGATAGGCAGCAAAATGATTATCAAAGCATTTAATATCAATAATAAAAATGGAAAAAAACAGTAGCTAAAAAAATATTTAAAAAAATTTGTTTATCTAATAGTTTAAAGTAATTATAAAGTCATTAAAGATTACTGATAAATTGTAATTATTTTTTAACATTAAGATAAAACTTTTTTTTAATTTTTTTTTAAATATATTCAATTTAATCTCTCTATTGTCATTACTTTGATGATAGCTTTTAAAAGTAAATTAATCTCAGTTTTTATGATACATATTGATATCGTTAAAAATTCATATTTATACCATACTTATTTACTTAGTGTTCAGCATTAAATTCGATAGGCAGCGAAATGGTTATCAAAGCATTTAATATCAATAATAAAAAATAAAAAGAAATAGTAGTTAGAAAAAGTATTTAAAAAAATTTGTTTATCTAATAGTGTAAAGTAATTATAAAATCATTAATAATTACTGATAAATTGTAATTATTTTTAAACATTAAGAAAATATACAAAACTTTTTTTTGGAAATTTTTTTTAGAAAATATGTTTAAAATAAAATAAAGATTTTGTTATCTTTTTCTAATTACCAATCTCAATTATTAATAGACTCAAAACATTTGTTTAAGTTCTGTTTTTTACAAACACTTTTACTTTTTATATCCTTTCTGTTAACCATATTTCAAAGTCACATAGCTTTCATATATTTTCTTCATAATATTTCAAATAGGAAATGCATGTCCGATTTTTGTCATAACTAAGAAAAGTTATAATTGGAAAAAACGTTGAAAACATAATGAAGAATTACAAACTTCTATTACATTTAAACTTCAAACTCCAATTTATGACACATGTTTGCAATATTTCGGAATCATAATTAAAGTTTTAAAAGCTGGATATGACATCATATCGGCTTTAAATTGGATGCGAAAATTATTTAGAGCTATTAACAATTTATAGGGCTTGGAAACGATAATAATAGCTAATCTCTGAAAACATCGTGATAACGAAATCATGCCATCGAATAATTTATTCGACAATCAGTTTCGCCCAGCATATGTCGGAATAGTTAACATTCCAGATTATAGAGTTTATCACTTTTAAAATTTGCAATTTTGCATAGATAAGCACAAAAATAAAGATGAAACTTCTTTCATACCGGACTGCTTAATATTTTAATCAACCTCTTCCACTATGCTGCATCAATCAAAGACTCGGTGGATGCTGGCTAAATTAAACGCGTTTAGTAGTGGTTCTTCCGGCTTCTGTTAATATCAGTTCTAAAGAAGGGAATATGCAATATAAAATCGAGAGAGACCAAGCAACGAGCGGGATATTAACGATGCAGGATATTAACGAGATAATTTCCCGTTTCGCGCACAAACACGCGATTAATATTAATTAATGTAACTGTTTCTCGCACGTCTTATTCCAAAAATGCGCCGGGCTTAATTCGCTAAGCGCTCCGTATAATTGATCGCTGGCAAAGTAAGGGCTTTTATGCGCGATATACACGATGTCTCGCATAGTCGAGTTTCACTGCAAAGCAACGAGAGAAAGCCAGATCGGCTTTCGTTTACGTCCGTTGATTATTTCGCATTTCGATGAACCACTGTCGCGCATTTAATTAATCCGATTACAGGCAAAGTTATTCTCGATATTCTCGCTTGCAACTTGCTCGCTGCAAATGTTAATCTGTACGAACTTTAATAAATTACAATTCTGTTGCGCCTTAAGACTGTTCGCCTTGAAGATATCAATACGGAAATATTGAAATAATTGATTTTTTTTAGTCGGTCAAAGGAATAATGCATTTTACTTAAGTTGTACATTATCTCGCGAAAAAAGTAGAAAAATCAAGTCAATTGTAAAAATTTCATTAAATTAAATACATATCAAAATCCTCATTTTTAACATGCACAGTAAACAAGATATAAATTATTGTAAGTTGTCAAATTCGAAGAGATATTTATAATTTAATAAATACTCTTTAAATCAAATGTAAAATGTTTATTAGCATCAATACTAAATTGATTATTAATTTAATAATTTAATATTATATTTATAGCTTTTGCATGAAACTGTGTTTTAAGACTGTAATCATTTTACAAAATTATTATTAGACATTTAACAGCCGGAAATTTGTTTGTTCTGTAAAATATGATCTTTCATTAATTAATTAATTAGAAAATTAATTTCTAATGTTAAACCTGACTTACAAGGGAACTGTCACGGGTGTCCGGCGCTGACTTAATTCTCCTTGAAATATATTGTTAAACGCGAAAATCTAAGAGATCCGTAGATTTTCGTGTTTAACATCATTTCAAGGAGAATCAAGTCAGTCGTCAATTTTATTTGCTCGCCATTAATAGTTAACAGTTGCACAAAACGAGCACGAACGTTTAATATTAGTTCGCGTTTAATATTAGCATGAAATCGTTGATGCATGTCAATCGTGGCGCCGCGAGGATTGTTTCGAAAATAGCGATGTCAAGTCAGATATCTCTCTGTTATAGATCGTATAACCTTTTATTTCCGGCCATTGAAAGCAATACTTAATAATTCGAGTCACAGCCGCGAAACTCGAAGTGATACCGCGAACGCACTTCACATAAGCAGATTTAAACATCATCAGTATTGCCTGGTTCTACGACGGGGAAAATAGCAAACGGCGATATTGTCGGAAATATCACTGCGATCTGTGACGTATCCACCGACATATATAATCCAGCAAACCATTTCGTCCGTTTTCATCGAGATTATTCGCATTAAATAACTTGGTACTTGGCGCAAGAATCTTTATTGAGACGATTAACTCTTTGCAAGACTTTTCCGAGAAAATGGTGACGGAGAAAATAAACGTGTGATATAGGATAACTTGAAGAAACACGAGTAAAAAAAAATAGAGATGGTATAACAGATCATATTAATCCTCTGCAATATTACACGACGCGATATTTTTGATAGAAGAATATACAGTCACACATAACGTATAAGACTGCTCAAAATTTATAAAATTACATTATTATCAGAGATGGGCAGTATTTAAAATATTTGTATTTAAAATATGTATTTAAATACATTTTGTATTTTATTTGTAAATACTTTTAAATATCCAAACTGCCAATCAATCTTCTAATGAAGAGAAAGTAGTTTTATTTTGAATAACAATGTGATTGATCAACATGAATTCAGCTCTAAAGTGCAGCTGATATCGTATTTCAATGATAAAAACAAAAGCATAGCAAATTTAAATAACTGTTCAAATGTAAAAAAAGCTAAAACGTATCTTTGTATTCGTCTACTTCAGTGGAAAGATTATTTTTATTTGCCACGTTTATTAGCTCTCCAGCGCGCACTTCTCTCTCAGATACATCATTTGAGACATTACTGTTTTTAAACGGCAATAATACACTAAATTAAATAACTTCTAATATACTTGTTATAATATATAGTGTCTACATTTAATTTTGAAATGAAAACGCAATCAAAACCAAAGTTTCCACGAGAAGAATGTACAAAAAGATTAATAATGTTCGATAATTTTAAATAAAAAAGTATTTCGTATTTGAAAAAATATTTACCAAATATTATTTTGTATTTTACATTTAAATACAATTTTTAATTTTGTCCATCCCTAGTTATTACATATATACGATTTGCGAAAAGTTTAGGAGTGATAAAAAAAGCACAATTACATTCGATGGTCGTGATAAAACTGTAGAACAAGATCTTTGGTTTTCCGCGATTCTTATCGTTTACTGATTTCCTTCCAGTGTGAATTTCAAATCGGACAATTCTCTTAACAAAACCATATGTTTCATGCAAATGTGTTTCAATGATATTATCATAAAATAACTGTATGATAATGTTATGGCCGGTGAGTTCGCAGTTGCCCCGCCGCGGACGAATAAATTCGCCGGCTACGTGATCGTCTTGCCAATGCCGCGATCGATAGCTCGTTGCCGGCTACGTGCGGTTTTCGACTCCGCTCCCATTGTAACGACGATGCTCGGCCGGGGACGAATAACGTACCACTGATTAACGCGCTCACGCCCTGTTGAGCAAAATGCGCTCTCAGGGTAAATGAGAAAAGAGCAACTGCAACAGGGGGAGGGCGGACAGATCTTGTTTAGAAGAGAAACACGAAACATTCGCGAAGACGTTCCAGAGGTACAATTTAGTGCTTCAATCGTTATTAAAGACGTTACATTATTTACACTCGCTACGGTACTATTAATGCAACGTACGTGTTTAAACCTTTTTTTTTTAGATTAAATTAAATATTTCGTGAAATGCTTTTTTTTAACTATTGTTAACACATTTTATTAAAGTGATTATAGAACAATTACACGACATTCTCATCGTCAATCGTCATTGATTAATTGATCTTTTATTAAGGCAGATAATGAATCCCAATGGCGTGTCTACTTAACGTTTTTCCACGTCGGTACGTGACCATTCCGCGAAGAACCGAGTTTATAATCTCCTCGTTGAAGTTCCACTCACGAAAGCGGCGACTCATTTTCAACGTCAACGTTGTACTCCGCGTCTGATTTTTCTTGGAAATCCGATATTAACTTATGGCCGAATAAATCGGTCGCACGGTCAATGCACAATGTTGGGGGCGTAATTTTCCACGAAGGAAGACTCCTAATGTACAAATGAGCTGACACGACGAGAAAAATAGCGGCAATTGAAGAATAGTAAAATGATGAGCACGATTACTTTTTCGAAAGCATAGCGGTTTATATAACGTAAATGCAATGTGCGACAAATATAAACTGTTCAACGATTTATACGTCGATAATGACTTGTCTCATATGAGAAGCATGTATGTAAATTTATTATATTATTGATAGCGAATAATGGGTCTTCGTATTACTGACATTATGAAAACAAATCCGCTGTTTTCACATTCTCAAGTCCATTCGTTTCTTGAAAAACACAGTTTGTTTTCCGTGATTTACATTATTTATCAATACTCGAACGAGGTCCTAAGATGTCCTAAAATACTCGTATCCTTTTTCATTAACTTGCAGATAGTTTCCATTATTGACGTCACAGTTTGTTATTCAGTTCAATATAGTATTGTCCATGCGTGTAATGAGCAATATACGAGAGAGATGAGATATTAGTGCGTAGATACATGTGTCTGAACGTGTTATCACCATGAAGATGAGATCTCGCTATGATTCGTTGATTTACCATTTTGATCGACGAGGTGCACTGGAGCGCTCCTACGGATTATGGACTGTGCTGCTGTGCAATATGGTAGCTGAAAGCTGCTTAACACGTTGCCGCAAATTATTATTAACCGTTTCGCATATTACGCGCATATAGCAAGAACGCTGGTTTTGACAATTTCTCTGCATGACAAATATTTCGCATATACTTCATCCCTTTTTAATTATTTTTCATATTAACGTTTGCATCGCACGTTGCACATTATATTTGCACCAAATTATAATACTGCTATAGGATATAAAATTAAATTTTATTTTGGAACGGGATGAAAAAGTGCTTCTCTTGCTCCCTCCCGTTTCAGTCATTCAACAGGTAATTTTGAAGATCGCTTATCGTTTAATTTCAAGCGAATCGATTACATACGGCTACATATGAAACATTGAAAATAAATAGCGATTTATTCCACCAATCTCGCCGGATAATTTTCCCGCGTTCGCGGGGAGCACATTCGGCGAATTCAGTAGCTTCAGCAAATTGTTATTACTATCGTTCAAGTTTTCAGGATCGCAATGGCAAAGCCTTGCAGACGAATACCGACTATTCTCCGCGGCCCACTAATGGCACTCCTGCGGAAACTGCGGCCGACGCGATTCCACACGATAAAATGCACACGCGGGCAACCCGTGGCGAGAGCACCTCGTACGCAGAATCACCTCGTACGCAGAATTTACCGAGCTCGAAAGATTAAGATGTGGAAAGGACCTTTTCTCTCGTCTGGCCGTATAATAAAGAAACCAACAACCGTGAATCCTGGATAGAAACTAAGAGGACTAACATTCCTTACATTTTAACAGTTAAAGAGATAGCGTAAGAAATATATTTACGAACGTAATAAAATAAATTTAATAAAAATTAAAAATACACAGGGTGACAATTACGTTTCCGGACTGAAGCTAAAGAAAGAACAGAGTCTTGTTCAGAAACGAACAGAGATTATATGATGGTATTAATAAATATTTTAATTCTTTTTGTGTATGTTTTTTTTGCCTCAATCAAAATTCAATTGTCACACTGTGTATGCTAACGTTTCACATTATTAAAAAACGAAAGAATAATTATTTGTGAATATAGACATTTGAGAAAAATTATACATATTAAAATTGCAGAAAGCATAATGTAATATGTACTCCATGATACGGAATAATTGTTTATAACATCAACTTTAATCAATGCTTGCAGCAAGCTCTTAAATGCAATCAGTGCATTTAACGCAAAATTAAGGTAGCGATGCAATTGCGAACAATTGCCTTTGCATTTCGAAACGCAGCATGACGTCCTCCCAATTTCATACTCGTTGTATTACACGTAATCATCGTCGCGTACAACGGCGGGCTGGTATTCAAAGCCGCTAACAGAGCCGTGATATCACATTTGCATGGCACGAAACGGCGAACAGTAGGCAAACGCCAAGGAGGTAACCGAAAAGATCAATGTAATATTATCACATTAGAGGCGAAAGGCGGAGAAACTTGCGATTGTTCCTATTACATATTCAAATATTATATATTCGTTAAATCATTTTACCAGAAAATAGTATTGTATATTGATATTTTAAATAAAAACTTTATATAATTTATTATAAAATTGTCTGTATATTATTTAAATGATGTCTTCTAGGAGATGCTATTATATTCATCGTCATTGTTTTTAACATTGAGTTCAAATAAGCATTTCCGTTTCTTCAGTTCTTCAAACAGTATTATACAATTCTGGTGCGTCACAATTTCAAGGCGGACAAATGCGCCATAATTTATAGTCGTTCGACAAACTTACTGGGGCCGTTAGGACGACACTTCGCGGCCTGTTAATAGCACTTTTAGGGAAACCGCAGCGACGATTTTACGCGATAAAGTATATACTCGCGCGGTGAAACGATCGACCCCGTCGTTCGCTCGGCGGCGCAATGGAGATTCGGGGGCTCACGCGCTCTCTACGCTGTTCTCTCTCGTGAATTTCAGTGGCTACGGGAATGCAATTCGCTCAAAGGCAGACTTAGCGCGTTGCGCTCGGAATAATGCGTCTGTGCGACGAGCGAAAAATATTTAATCGAAATCTATATCACGATAACGGAGGACTAGTCAATAATTTCTTCGGGAAAGAGATTTCAATTAATATGCGCGAATAAATCAGAACGAGCGTAATCGTTCGACGTCTTTTTTTCCGCAGACATTTTTGAGATATTTTTAAACCGTCCGATTTCATCGAGTTTCGAGTTCACATCGGGGAAAGGAAATTTGATTAGCGCACGATTAGAACAGGCAGACGATGTCTGTATGTATTACTGGCATTCCGACGAGAACCGATTGCATCATCGGCATTCGATCTGTACAAACGATTGCGCGGGATACATTAGATCGTAGCTATTCACTTCCGCCCGCATTTTGATGCCATCCGCCGCCGGGCCGGGCCGTGCCGCGCCGCGCCGCCCGCGCCGGCGAGATCGGCCGCGGTGTAGCCCCATTAAATCCTATTGGCGCAGTGGCGCTCGAATTTTCATCTGACAGTCAGATTGCCAAACCCGACATGCAAAATTAGCCGCATTACGCGGGTCAATCGCGCCGCTGTTTTGATAGTCACTGGATTAACGAAACTGAAACACTACCGGCGTTATTATGATCCCTCCACGAACTGAGCGAAATAGCGCGTTCAGTTGCTAGTGTGATGGTCCTCGAATTGATAACCATCGGCAATCCTCAAACGCGCCACGAATAGAGGCTGCTGTAATTATAACAGCGAATTAAATGCGCGACGGCATAATATTTTCCAGATAACAAAGTCACTCCGCCATCGTATAATTTAATCCACGATTATTATATGGTAATTCTAAATCGCGTAAAATTAATGTACATTAGTAGATAATATACATACAGCATATCTATTACTCGTATTATAATACATCAATAGACGATTAATCCACTAATTCAATTGGATAAAGAGATGCGTTTCGTCTCTTTGCGAATTTAACGCGTTTTATCGTATTACCATAAATAATTCGCCAAATATTTTATTAATCAGCCCGACTCCGGTCGCAGAATTTCTCTGTCGTGGTGCAGAATTACCGCGGTCCGTTATCGCGATCCAACCTCGATTTTACGGTACATTGAAAGCAAGGTAAGACAGGACGAGGGAGATGCTGTCGGGGAAAGCAAGGCGAAGAACACACGCACGGGAGAACACAGAGAATGAGAGGCTGCGGATC
The DNA here is from genome assembly GCF_016802725.1 of Solenopsis invicta. Classification (NCBI taxonomy): domain Eukaryota; kingdom Metazoa; phylum Arthropoda; class Insecta; order Hymenoptera; family Formicidae; genus Solenopsis; species Solenopsis invicta. Next base: position 16,788,371 of record NC_052673.1, read on the forward strand.
CGTTCGTTTCATCAAAGGACCGACGTAGAAACGACATGGTATCCTGGTGCTAGCCGATTGCGCTGGAGCATTAGACGTTGCGCGTTGCGAAAGGAGATACCGGAAGGCAGGGTCGACGGAAGATAGATAGGTCGGAAGGCAGAGAGACGGAACGTCAATAGAGCGCGAAGGACAGCCCCATTGGTTGGTGGTACCGGGGCACCGTATTTCCTTTACCGGAGGAAGCCCTGCGCGCGTTCTCTCGGAGATAGGATGTGCGTGTGTCTATGTGTGCCGGGCGGGGAGGAAGGGTGAGCCTCGGTCAGGTAATTAGAATTTCCCTAATGTACGCGATACGTCAAAATCCACGAATATACGAGCGACCGGCATATATATCGCCATAAATCTGTGCGCTGGCAGGCAGTGAACTGGCGTCAATGGTGCTTCGACGCTGACCAAGTGGACAGAGGGACGGTAAGAGAGGGAGGGAGAGAAGGGATGAAGGGATGAATTTGCACGCGCGTGACCACGTGCTTGTACAGAGGTTGATATCTAACAGTGTGTATGTAGAGGAATATGCATATAAATCTGTACCCTGCATGGGACATCTCGCTTTGATGATTGGAATTTCAATCATCTTGCTTGTCAGACACAAAAATGCGATTAACGTGAAAATAGTATTATAATTCAAATAATATTCTAACTCTTCCACTTGAAAATCTATTTTATATAACTTAGCAATTTTTTATCATTCAGACGCGACGGTAAGAGAAGAAAATACTTGGAGAATATTTGACAATTCGTCTACTCCTTTTTATAAAAAAAAAATAATAATAATAATTCAGATTGTTTTCAACGTTCTCAGATTTATTTTAACTTCGTAACGGAGGATTAGAGCTTGAGAAATTTCCATTCAGATGCTGCGCACGTCTATGTGCGTTTACATATACGCGAGCGTGTCGAGAGTAAAGGTATTCAAGAGTGGTTTCGGAGAATAAGCAAGGAAGCAGCTGCCTCGGGATGTGCATCACCCAAGGGATTACAAATGGTCTCGTTTTTACATATCTCACATACAAACAACAAAAAATTCTAGAAAGTCAAGATTAATATCTAAGAAACGTGATATTTACTACCCTTGCACTGTCAATGTGCCACGTAGACGTATCTTTGAATCTTCGAATGTGTTTACGCATAATTAAAACTTGTAACAGAAGTTTATGCATGCTCAATTTTCATTGAATACAACAGTGCTCATAAATATTAATCAGTCTTCATGCCAAGGTCACTCGCTCGCTAAAAATGACACAATGAAAATTAATCAAAATAATTATCTAAGACAATAAGTAAAACAGTTGCGGGTGTGCAATTTTCCATCAGATTCGAGAGACGGTGCCTGTGGCCTGATGGCCTATACCATCGAATATATGCATATTCAGGACTTGTTATGTACGCCTGGCGATATGGCCGCGGGCCGGTCGCGGCGGGCCACGTCGGAGATACCGGAGGATAGCTGGTGACGGACTGCCGGACGTCCGACCTGTTACCCCGCTCAGGCCTCGCTGCTACCCCCCTAGAGGCTGTCGGCATATTCGCTCTCTCTCTCTCTCTCTCTCTCTCACTCTCCCCCTCACCCTCTCGCTGTTCCTGTCTATCCCTAGTCCACAACTTCCTACCCCTCGTGCGCGTCCGAAATCCACCGTAACGTTACACGACGGCTTTTCTCCTCCTCCTCTCCATCTCCGATTTGGCTGCGATCAACTCGGGCGAATCCGCTGAATCCATCTGCCGACCATCGCGTTTCCCTACCTTTCCGCCCGGCGCACAGAGACGCAGTCAACGTGGGATAGAGTTGGTAAGCACTGATACTGCTGTAAGTATACCCTATGCGTATAAGGGTGCGCGTGACGCGATAGAATTGCCCGGATAACGCGCAGTCTGCGACGTAGGCATTACTGAATTTGCGAAAATAATTAACGCTTTATCAATGACAATACTACGTAATGCGAGATCGTGGGCTTAAAGAGTTTTATTCTTGCTCTTTTATATGAATCCTCAAATATATAGTTAGAATACAAATAAATTAAAAGAATATGTATATATAAAAATATTATTTCGCCAATCCATTTACAGATCAAGTTATAATTTTTGTCCAAATTCAACAGTTTTATAAAATTCTGGTAGAAATCACTTAAATTCTATAATCATTTCTTAATATTTCTATAAAATTTCTTATTTATCAAATGTAATTCATTTTAATAATATGTCTAATGATCATCCCTCTCCGAGTATTATTATAGTATGTATATTCATGTAATATGAATACTGAAGCTTCGTTTCTCTTGTGTGAATACAAATCAAACTGGAAATACAATATCGAAATACAATATAACAAAATGGGGAGCCGTCCCTGTAATAAAACAATATTTGCAGATAAAATCAGAAAGTCGGGAAACAGCGATTCTATCACATTCGTGATAGTAAAATTCTGACACGATTGGATCAATAGCCTCATTACTTTATCCCTGCGGCTCGATTCTTGTAGGTAATGCTCGACGCGAGACTTGAATAACGAGATAAATCCGATCGATTCGCTCCATCCGCCTCGAGCAATGCGATCAGCATTTTTCTCATACTCCTTCCATTCTTATCCCTCCAAAGGGAAGTTCCCTAATTAGCACGCTTAAACGACGCGCAGAGAGAATTCATTGAAAAATCTGATGCGCGCTTCCTGTTTCCAATTACTTTTTTTTTATAAACATATATCAAATTCATAAAAATAACATGTTTGTCTTGAATCGCGCATATCTATAATTTTATAATAACTAAAAAAAACCGATTAAATTATTGATCCATATTTTTACGATCAATTTCTTTTTATTATTTGTTTAAAGAAAATCGTAAAAATCGTTAAATGTGTCCGATACAACAATTTAATCTTAATACAATATTAAAAAACAGATTTAACAAAAAATATACAATAAAATTAAAAATTATTACTATGCTGTTGATCTCATTATTCACTTCAAAATTATCACTATTATAACGTAAAGGTTTAATAATTTAGATGGACAAAAATAACCAAAGAATCTTTATTACTTAAACATCGATTAAGAATAATTAAAAACAAAGTTCATTGAATTGGTTTCACGGCAATATTTTAGGAAAAGATTGTGCTACCAAAATTGATAAAGCCCAGATCTAATTTGTAAACGTGCATTAAATAATTTTCAAAATATTGAAATGCCAATTTCCAATTTTTCCTTCAGAAACTACATTTCAGAAAGCAACAAGTGAAGTAAGAAATTGATACCATAGCACACAAACAAGCATTACCAAAGTACCAATGCAATTGCGAATGTGCGACTTGTGTGAAAAGATAAATATACTATACGTGTACTACGCTAGAGGAAATGAACTGAACGATTAAAGAACCGCAAAGAATTCTATTCACGTTAAGACGCTGGTAAGAGAAATGTAAGCGTCGAACGCGAGTAGGGAGTTGTTTCGATTTACACTGTTAAATTCCCTGTGTCGAGTACTACCCAATTTGAGTTGTCTTTAATCATTCTTATAGATCGCCATTGTTTCTATTTGATATCAATTTAAACTGAAATAAAGTTAAAAAAGTTAACTATAAAAAAGGTTAAATTTTACTAAAATTTAATTTATTATTTACTAGACATGCACATGTTAGTATAAACACTATTTATCTTAAAACTAAGCAATTTAATCGCAGAAATGGATTGAGTAAGATATAATTTTTACTACATATTTTGTGTTAAAATAATAAATTTAGACACGTAAAAGTTAAAAATAACAAAATATTATTTGACTCAAAGAATTTGTTTAAATTTGATTTTTTAATATTTAACGGTAAAATAAAATATAATAAATGTGTCGATCATTCATTTATTATATTAAAAATGTATATGTAAATTGAATAAATAGAGGTGTTGCCTAGTTACTCATTCAAAGTTTAGCCTAGCATGTGTAAATCGGGCTTTATTGCCATTCGAATTTTCACTCGGTAATGGCAAGCTCGTTGAATTAATTGCAGATACGCGAGCATTAATCATAAAAGCCGAAGTCAATCAGTGACGGTGGCGTATTATAATTTACGGGCGAGAATAGAGCACACTGCTCGTTATACCCGGCGGACACATATAGCCGGATGCAGAGAATGAAAATTCCACTCGTAGATAAATGGGACAGCCAATCCCACAAATTGTAGATTAATTTCTAGTAATCTACCGACCAACGAGCTGTATCGCGAAGTGCGAATAGCACAATACAACATAGTCTAGAACTATTTCAAGTAACGCGAAACAAACTAAGTTACAAACTTAACGGCAGTTGTGCTTCAAGAAAATAATCAATTCTAAATTTTCCTGTAAAATTTGAAAGATTTACTGCTTGCGTTGCTGTTAAAAAGTTATTTGTCTTCTGCTAAAGACAGATTCGCCTTTTGTTTCGATTTGCTTAACCGAGGTTAAACCTCGGTTGAAGGCTACGATCGCACCATTGAAACGTATCAGCCATTCATCTTTGATCGTCTCACGTTAGCGCAAGCACACGCGCGAGAAGAAGAAGCTTGCCAAAATAAATTCCACGCGCCACGGGAATTGACTCTGTACGAGGTGAGAAGGGCCGGGCTGGCGCGCAAGAGCAAAGGGTTGAAACTCCCATTCGTACCACGTGAAATCCTTCGGAATCGCTGGAAAACGGTTGAAGATGTCGAGCACGTAGCTCGCTTCCTGATCATCGCCCCGAGGATAGAGCGAACGCTCGCTCAGTCGCGCGGGGCGCAGCGGGCACGATCACGAGGTGTTCGTGATATACGAGAAATGGCACAGCGGGATCGCGTTATGGTTATCAAGAAAGTATTCCTTCGGGTTTGTCGAGCGCAATAACTCAGCGAACGCGCGATAAAAGCCACTTGACTTTCTGCGACTTGAATTCATCTGCCATTCTTAAGGAGTGTCTTCATTTCTTTGCGACAATACACAATTTTATGAAAACACGTGGAACAATTGCTCTCTCGCGAGTTAAAATAAAAAAAATTTATATTTTTTCTGATACACGTAATCAATATTAGCGTTATCAACACTGAAAGCATCAAGAGTACAAGTAAACATTTTAATATCGCTATGAATTCGTTGTTTAACCTTTTTTTTTATCAAAACATGATAAAGAACAGTTATTACTAAAAAAAATCTGTAACTTCAGATGCATTCAAGATTCGGTGTCCTACGATAAACGTTGCTGTTAACTGTTCTTGCGAGCCTGAAGTTTCTGCGGCGGTGCATTACATCTGCATACCACGGCAAAAATTCAATTCAAGACCGCGGCACAGAGGTCCCGCTTTCGGGAAACGGTACGTGAGATCACACGGCCGCAGTCGTGCCGTTCTAATTTTTCAAAACAGATCAGTGTATTGCGGAAAAGCGGCGCGGCGTTTTAAAAGCACCAAAATTGGAAATAGAGAAAGGGGAGCATACCGATACGGAAATCGAGATCCGCAAACTATGTAACCACGATGGGAGGGCGCATTGATTGCACCACAGCGTTGCGTTCCGGCCGCGGGCCCAGGAGTAACGTTTCAATGAATAAAGTTAACCAATAAAGCATCGAATGCCGTTTCGCGAGAACGGAGCCGCGAATACAACGCCAATCCCTCTGCCCTTTCTCCCCCCCCCCTCTCTGCTCTCCTCAGAGTTTGTTACTTCCGACTAAAATTAATCTGCCGAATCGACGCTTTAAAGCGGTGCCGAATCGGCCGAGAAGATTGGAGATAGAAGACGATCGAGAGATCTTCGGCAAACTTTACAGTTTGAGAGGCAGTTTAACAAATCTCCGAACGACACACTCTCTGTCTCTCTACTATTGCACGAACATTTCTTCTCTCTTGCTCAAAGGCAAATTGAAACAAATATCTTCAATAATAATGTATTAACAAACTATCGTAATAATTTAAAAAATTGTTCAACTCTAATTATATTCCAGAACTTATAACTCTTCATATTTCAGCTCTCATATTTGAGTTTTCATATTAGTTCCATTTATTTTAAGATTTCCTCTAACCCCGAAACTTACAATTTGAAGATGATTGCTGCTGCGTCACTTTGACTCTAACAGTTTGATAGACGAGTATTCTCTTTCGGTGAAAACTGCTGAACAATGGTAGACCGCGTAGACGAAATGATCGACACGAGAGGGAGCGAAACGAATTGCGTCGGAGTGATGGAGTTCGGGACGGTCGGATTGAATTGAAACCGCCTGCGCGCGTGATACGCGAAACAAACGTAATAATAAACGCGGGTGCGTGCAAAAGGTTGCGTCCGCGATCCAACAAATTAGCCTGAAATTTAATTATACCTGTCGACAGACGTCGAGCATAGACGAAATTCGATCCATCGCGTTTCCTTGTCGCGTTAGAATTGCTATATTGTCATAAATTGATTTTTATCGCCTTCAAAAATAAAAAAAAATAATACCTGATATATATTCACTTCCTGGATGCACAAAAATACATAACTTTAATGATAAATGTCAGCGTTGTTCTAGCTTACACAAAAAATGTTTAAAAATAATTTTTTATCTGACGATCTACTGATTTTTATTTATTTATATTTATGATTTGAATATCTGTTATTTATAATTTAAATATCCGTTATGTTAAGTATTCTCTATTCAGTAACCGCATATAAATTTCGCTGGCATACCCTCTGTTCAAAAATAAGTTTGGTTATTACTAGTAAAAATAATGCAGTTAGCAGAAGTAAAAATTATTGGCGTTGCGTTTCGTTTCTTTCACCAGTAAAACCAGTAGACGATCTTAAATCGTTCGAAACGTCACATTATCGAAATCTTTTGTAACTTTCATATATTACAATGTTTCAATGTAAGGTTTACGCAATGTTTCTTTAATCTTTCAATGCTGGGTTATGTTTCTTACTTTCACTTTTTATAACAAATATTATATTAATGATTAATATTATTAAAATATTAATTTTAATTTGTATACAAATAAATTTTTAATTTTGATGAAAAGTTAATAAATTAAAATTTATATGTATCAGAAACAACTATTTAGTTAAAGTTAAAAATTAACTTATTTAAAATTAACTAAGTTAAGTTAAAAATTATTAACTTTGTTATTTAACTTTTAATTTTTTAATTACCCAATCCTGCAGAGAGTATAACGCGGTGCAATGCAAAATCTCCCTAAAAGTCTCGCACAGCGAGAGAAACTTCGCTTGCTCAAACTTCGCGTGCACGCCGGTTAATGCCTCCCCACTCGGGTCGTTGACCGTACGCGCTCCCGTAAGCCAGGCGCACGTGCTTGCCGTCTGGGCCAGAGAGTGGGGAGGCGCACGTGCTTGCCGTCTGGGCCAGAGAGTGGGGAGCCAGGCCGCCTCCCCACTCTCTAGCCCAGACGGCAAGCACGTGCGCCTGACTTACGGGAGCGCGTACGGTCAACGACCCGAGTGGAGAGGCATTAACCGGCGTGCACGCGCGCTTTGAGCAAGCGAAGTTTCTCTTGCTGTGCTGCGACGACTTTTAGGGAGATTTTGCATTGCACCGCGTTACACTCTCTACAGGGTTAGGTAATTAAAAAATTAAATAATAAAGTTAACAACTTTTAACTTAACTTAGTTAATTTTAAATAATTTTATTTTTAACTTTAACTAGTTATTTTGGCGGTAACGTTCAAATGTCCGTAATTTTAAACTTGAAAATCTTTATGCACGTTTCGGACTGCTTGGAATCGTCTACTGGTTTTACTGGTAGAAGAAACGAAACGTAACGCCAGTAATTTTTACTTCTGCCAACTGCATTATTTTTACTAGTAATAACCAAACTTATTTTTGAACAGACTAACAGTATATCGTACAGATTTGATAAGTAAATAATTAATATCGTTATTCATTATATTTAATGCGGCGACACTGCAATTGTAATATCATTCACCGACTTAGTTTATTTAAAAACCGTACATAACAGCAAATATCATTCGCGATAAGATGACTAAGTGTCGCACTATTTTCGACACGATAAACAAACAATGCACGATCGGCGCTCGATTCTTGTCGATTTCACACGTATGTCTGTGCACACGTAACAGTCACGCACGTTGCTCAAAGTGTGCCACGAGATTCTCGTATCGTTATTCATTCATGGATAACGCTCAGGAAGGGCGTAAATCCAAACGGCGAGTTATCTCGACGACGGAAAAGCGGTGCATATGGGATTCGCTTCACGGCCGTGTTCTACGCATCGACGATTTTTCCGGCGACCGAGAATCGCGGAACAATTTCACGTCTGGCATGGGAGAACAGACAGGTTGTTCGTCGTCTCCCTCTCGAACGGAACGCCGGATACGCGATTCGTATATACCGTGCCCCGAAAGAATCCTCGTCGCTGTGACCGACGTGTTCGCCCCGCCGTGAAATAAAATGATTCATTCGGCGAAGCCCGGTTTGAAACGACCGCCATACAGTACCCCGAAGAATGCTCGAAGGGTTCTTCTCTTAAGGTTCACCCTCGCTCCTTTTTGTCGTAAAGAACCCTTGTCATGCAATTACGCGTCGGTATTTAGTTTGATATATCGCAACTTTAGTTTCGTACACTTTGTATTCTTCCCAAGAATAATTAAAATACAAACAATAGGTATAGATAACAAAATATATAAATATACACAAGTTTATTTGTGGTTAATGAGATTGTTTAAAAAATTCTAGATTTTATTACATCTAGCTTTTAATATTATTCTTTTTTAAAAATCTTAATTTCTTTACGGTAAATAAGCTCAACTATATATAGTAATGTATTGCTTTGAGGAGTGTTATCGATGAACTGGATACAGCTCAATTTCAATATACGCGTGTCGATAACAATGATATACAGTGATCAGCGCAGTTACTGCTTCAAATTACATTAATATTCGCACATGTTACATCACGGCACGACGATGTAATGTCGAACGTTTAAATCATATTACTAGTTTGAATCGTATAACTTTTTTATTGCATTTCTGTTATATCAGTACAATTTACATTTTCCTTAATTTGTAGAGCTCAATAATACCAAACAGTGAAGTAATTAAAAAATTTAATATTTTCTTCAATTTTTGTAAAGTAAATTTCTTTATAATAACTCTTTATCTACAAAATAAATTACTTTCATTAAATTCTGAAGACAGTTGTAGGTATATATAAAATTCTATTTCGCTCTGTATTTTGTTTTCTGTGCTGAGTCTGCTTCTCTTTTTTCTCTCTGTTTCCTTTGAGCCTCTCATTTGCACCCTCACGAGCAACACAATTTTCAACTCGCGCCTACGCGACTAAACTGATTTTCGCCAGAGCCTCGAGCGCGCCTTTTATCGAATTAGTATATCGCGAAAGGCAAGGAAACACAATCACCCCACCTTCCTTAACCTGCTGACTAGGGGAGGGAGGTTCAAGCGCACGTCGTGTCCTCCCCTTGGCGTGCTTTCATTTTCACGTCCATAATGTCGTTGATTTTGGCTGCGCGTCATTTAACACCCTAAATATAGCATGAAAAGCGTTCGACGGCGTGACGCCGTTATTTTAGGTAATTCGCATCTCTTTAAACCAAAACAAATCCATCTATATTTATTTAAATCAGAAGATCCTTCTTCTTCCCCCCCCCTCTCTTTCTCTCTCTCACTCTTTCATTGCAATTTTTTCAGGCAAAAGTAAATTTGCACACATTTTCTCAGAAACACGTTAATCTTTATGAAATGGATACGTCCAAACCCTAATACGAGATTTTATCTAACATTTATATTTCCCGTAAAATTATGCCGGCATCTAAAATAGGTGCACATTGATCGTTTATAATCAAAGTGGCGTTTGCAGAGTGAGATTTAAACTTACCTCGGAAAATGGCCAAAGTTCAAGATTGCCATTTAAATTTGCTCAAATGTCGGGAATACTTTATTGCGGCCTGCACCGGACGCTTCTGATTATGCTAACTCGCGTGAGAATAACATATCAAAGCCGCAGATAAAGTCGTCGAGTCGGCGATGTTCATCTTGGAAGTAGGAACATCACGTTTTACGATAAACGTGATTATGTTGACCATTGAACTATTACGCGTCCGCTTCGAAGTCTTCGAATATCGTTCAGTTCTCTTCGCCGCACCGGGTCGTTATTACAGCCACATATAAACTGCAATTTCAAGCGAATAAACATCCTCTCAAACATCCTCCGCTCCAATCGTATCGCTTTCATATTCAACTCGATAGCTGATCTAATATTGCAGTCATCTCGGTACAAACGTGACTTCAACTCTCAACAAAATAATGACAATCACGAAAAAATCTGACCTAAATTTCTGACAAATATATACGATTGCGTTTTGCAGAAATTACTTAACAATTATTTCGCAAAAACTGTTTTCAGTTTCAAATAACTGTTTTATTTATAGCTCTGCTGTGCAAGAAATTATTAACCCTCTACGAAATACCAGAATTAAGTTTTAATCGATATTCACGAAGAAGAGAAAGAGGAAATAAAATCACTTGGTTTAAAAATTTAACGCGTTGAGTTTCGTAATTACGGAGTTAGAACAAAATCGCAAATACTTTATAACTTTAATTTTGACGCAAAAATCAAACAAAAGTATAATTTTCATTACGAAAATATGCAGCAATGTGTTGCAATTCGCGCTTTAACGACGCAATATTTTTGAATTGCCCATTATAACTTTGTTAAATATTTTCATCCGGCATACATGGCTTGTCAAAATAGCCGTTAAATTTCGTTCCGCGAACGTGTCGAGATGCCGAAATAACGTCATCAATTATAAGCGGGGAATGCAAATCGCTTAATGATGAGTCTTTTAAAATCGAGAAAACCAAGTCCGTGAAATTCGGCGATCCATGAGCCGCAAAATGAAGTCATGCTACGAGAAGAGGGACTTCGAGGATTGCGAGGGGAGAATAGTTGAAGGAGCTGGAAAACGGGCACCGTTGGATAACGGCATCGGGGAAAAGTTTTAAATTGTGCCAGGAAAGGCGGGCGATTAGTGGATTATAAACATACTGGAAACTTCTGATGGGATCAGCCTGCCCAAGTAAAGCTGGCAGAAGCTCGGCCAGCTGCTGAATGGATCGTATAACCTCGGGAAAACATCCTTCCGAAGGACTTCGTCTCGTGCCTTCGGCAACGATAATGAGGGCATTATCGCACCTAATCGTGCTTTTAGGAAAGCTTCGTAAAATTATTCCTAAAATCGTACATCTTTTACAAATATTTATCTCCTCGTGCAAACATCTATAATTAAAATTACGATAACGCACGAGGCATTTTATGTACTTAATTGAAAACTCGTGTTGTATTAATAATATTAATGAAACTATCACGCGATTTATGAAGACGCCAATTACACTTTGTATGCGACGTGACAGGTGTTGTAGCTGAAGATAATGAGAACACTTCGACAAATGTCATCGATGAATATAATTCGGAGGTAACTCACTTTCGATGTACGCATGTCGATAATGGTGATATACTCGTGGTCAGCGCAATTATTGCTTCGAATTACATTAATATCGGCACGTGTTGCACCACGTGAACAACGGCATAACGATGAAATAAAATACACGTTCGTTAGCCAGTGTTTCGTAATCAAGCAAGATTTCTGTATCAACGGGGGAATACATATCCTTTGTTTATCAAATGAGCAGTTATGCGCGCGAACGACCTGCCAAATGAATTATTTAGCTACGCACGAATAAATGTATATAAGCGCGCACGGTTCGCAGTTTAATTTTACGTCGCCGTGTGTGAGCGAATTTTAAACGCGAGCGACTTTAACGATTATTGAAACATTTAATAGCATCATTGATAAAATTCGTCCCAATATACTATACATATCGTAAAACTCGCTACGTGAATAAAAAATTTAGTAACTCAATAATCGAATAAAAAAAAGAGAAAAGTTATATTCTTTATGACATATAAAATTGATGTAAAAAGTAATTTACATATTTAATGCAAGATTGAAACATAAGAATAATATTTGTTTTGTGAAATTGATTATGAGTGAGTTAAAACATTAACAGAAATAATTTTTTATTTTTAAGATTTTATTTAAAATTTAATAAATATCATTTCTTTCTACCGAAAATTCGCTTAGAAATTGATCCAAAGGAGCAGTTTATTGTCATGACGGATCAAGATAGGAACGCCCCTCTTTAGAAAAATAAAAAGTTCACAGACTCGCGTTATGTCGACTCGTTCGCTTCCGACTGGAAGAAACACACTCCCGGAGTAAGATCGTCTCTTTGCGCAATGGGAATGTCTCGCTCGTAAACGAGCAAATGTAGAGAGAAAATACTCGAGCCTCTTCGGATTCCGCGAGAGTATTCGATCCTAAGAGAGTCTTCAACTTCAAATGGCAAAATCTCTTGCCGAATTATCCGCGTCATCAACCACGGCAAGGAAATTTCCTACGGTGTTAAACCGCGCCAAGCTAACGCACGAACCGACTACGATCATAACTGACGAAAAAAAATATCTCACAATTAAAGAGACCCACGTCGTAATATTGTTCTTAAATGTATATTATACCTTAATAAATATAATTATTTCTGCCGCGTTTATGCAAACATTGTACACGAAGAGTTGTGAATATTTTTATAACTACATATTTTAGCACTATCTTTAATAGCATTTTTTGAACGCTTAATAATTATTTAGCATAACTTTGATCACTGGATGCACAACTTAATTATTAAATATAAAAATCTTTATACTATCTTGAAATTCAAAATATCCTTACGTCAAAAAGAAAATCTCTATATACTCGTATAGCCCCTTTTAGATTTTCCGCTACGTCGCTCGATTACGCACAGTAGAAACGTCCTGCTCGTAGATAGGTAGATTCGGGGTGAAAATGCTTGCGCAACCCTCTATCCGCTTGCCTCTTCCCGCAAAAAGAACGGTGCTCGAAACGAAATCCATTGTTTCCAGTCGTGGAGCATCGAGGCCGCTCCAGCCTTCGAGTGTGCTCCAAGCTCCAACAGGCGACCCGACGATTAAGTCGGGAAGTGTCTCGAACGCCACTTGAACGCGACGCGAATGACGAATCGGGGTCTTCGCTCCAACGATTCTTACCGAGTCTTTAACGTAATGTCGGGCTCGTAGTTGCCGAATTAGGGCGCCTACTACCGTAGAACCTCGAGCAGAGGATACGAGTCTTGAAAGAATAAAGTTCAAAGGGCCTTCTTAAAAGTGTTATTTGCCTGGGGGAAAGTTTTGTAATCGAGAAGAATGCGGAGAACGCAAAGTGTAAATAAAAAATAAAGTAAAATGCAAGTCTGTAAGTTCCGAGTACATAATGGTTATACATGAGCAACATTTTTGTGTATTATGAGCGTAACTTCAACAAACAAAAAAAAATTCTTGATTTATCTCTACTTCAAAATTCTATGTTCAGAACAGAAAGGTTTAACGTTAAATAAAGATCTCGTGTATTACACGTGTAACACGAATCATTTTCAAATCGATTTCTGGCCTCTCAAAACCGGTCTTATCCGTTTCAGGGGATCAGCTCGACGTATAATCGGACACTGACCGCAGTGAATCGGGACGACACGACCCGGCAGGTGGTCCCCGGCTGTTTCGCCCCTTTCGGATCTTAATAAATTATCGGGCCCCCCCCCCCCTTCCCCGTACGTCGACTGCGAGCCCGCTTCGCTCGCTCGCTCGCGCCTATCGGCACGCGCATTAATCACTCGACATGCACATATAACGGGAAGGGCCACCGGTACGTGGCACGGCCGGCGGCTCGTCGCCGCCGATAATCGGTCGCGCCATCGACGATCGAGAATTCGAATTTCGAGTCTACGGCCTGTCGAATATCATTGCGGTATCGATTCTCCGCGAAGATAGGTCGGCAAAAAGAGATTTTAGCTTCCAGGCGTGTCGCGGCGCGGCGGCGCGGCGGCGGGCACATTAGAGGCTCACCTCGCGACGCGTGCAAATGACTCGGTTCAACGCGGAGTTAATTAACGCGAAGTTAGGCTCGACGGCCTAACGTCAAATTAATTAACCGCTCCAAAGTGAAGAAGAAAAAATTTCAACTGTAGATCAACGGATTTTGATTACGAGAGTTTTAAAGTTAGCCCAGGCAAGAAAGTACGATGAAACTATTAAGTTTATTATGTCAGCGTTCAAATTTAAAGAAATTAAAGCATTAGGTCAATAAAGAAACTTTGTGAATGTATTATTATACACGATTTGCAAAGCAATCTCGTCGTGGCTATCAATAAAAGAAACGGAATTATTGCTTCCAATAATAAGCGTTCCGCTGCACATGCATCGGATTTACAATAAATTATCAACCGATGAATATGAAAAAAAAGTTCTAAAAACTTATAACGCAAAGAAAAATATGAAAGAATATTATTCTGTAGAAATAATTCCATAATAATATCGTTTCGTATCGAAACAAGGCGGTTCTTCGAAGAATGGAAGTAGTCTCGCGAGTCTCTGCTTCAACGGACTCGGGTTGCGTCCGGGGAAAAGCGGCGGAGAAAGATATATAAAATCGAGCATCCTGAAAGCATTTTACCCGTTAAAAGCACCGACGAGAAAACTCGTTCCATCTTCCGTGGAAAAAGAATGCGCCCTTGTAAGGCGTGTCCAGTCGTGCTCGTCAGACATAATCATCGCGAAAAAAGCACAGCGAGATAACGAGATTGAAATTCGAGAAAAACACATATTTCTAATTGTCGTATTATTGCGCAATTATCATCTACCGCTCTGCAAAAGGGGTTGTTATACGCTGCATTTCGCGCACCAAGTGCTATGAGGAATTTTCTAATTATATGCTAGAAAGTTATTTCCTGCAATGCATTTCTTTGTCGCAACAGTTGCGCTTAAAACAAGTTTAAAGTGCAACAAATATTGTATTATATATATGTGTCACAAATGATGTTATTATATGCTGATAATTTTAATAAGGATTATTCGTGCATTAAATAAAAGAATGGTACTCTGCATAAGAATTATTCGGAACTACTGCCGACGACGTTGCATTACTTGATCAACCAACGCCCATTCCGATTCCATAAATTTCACATTTCCATTCAAAGTAATTGCCTTGACTGTAGACAGCTTTAGTGCCACCCTCTTCAGATATCTATTTAGTGCTATCGTTGGGTTCTCTCGTTATTTACTGTCGCTTAAAAAATGCAAACAGAGCAGTCACATATGTTGTACCATTTTTTTTAACAGAAAAACATAACCGATATGAACATGTTTATATGTACACGTATACATGTTTTCATGGTACATACATATAAATACATAGAACATTTTCTTTCCAAATTTGTTGACATTAAAATAAAAATTACTTTTTTTTGTTTATTTTAACGTCAATGTATTGAGTTGGAACAAAAATTCTTTCGTAGCGGCACATGTAGTTGAATAAATCTATGTACAAATACCTAAACATTGTCTTTGAATTTTACTTGAAAAAACAAACTTTTGTTTCAACACAATATATTATCAAAATAGCAGTTATTTATTTCCAAGTTTTTTAATATTTTGCTTTATTTTATTTATTTGTTTAATAACTTTCTAGCATTTTTACACGTTGTCAAATAGCTTTATGGTATATTTTTATTCGAGAGCATTTGATAATATTAAATATTTAATAATAAAACAATTTAATTATTACAGAGCCGAGTCAAATACTATGAATGAACCATAGTTAATGTCGCATTTCGCACGAATGGTGCATTCTCGATAGCGCGCACATCTCTCAAAATTCACGGCACGAACGGTTGAATATAATTGTTCGTGAAAAGCAAATGGTATATTCGGCAGAATATTTGTTAACGAACCCATCGTGAGAACAACAGAATTAACAATGACAACAATAATGTTCGCATAAGCAAAGAACCGTCTACTCCTGTGTACATTTTCAAAATAATCTCAACCAGGGTGAAGCAATCTACGATAGGTAAGGAACAAAATGTCTCAGAGCATAAATTACGTAGGAAAACATCTCAAAAATTCAACCAACCAAACGTTACGTTTTCTAAATGTAAAATATATAATAAACAAAGTGCTAAGCACTTTTTCAAATGAATGCTTTCTATGATAAGCATTAGAGAATTCATTATTTCCCTGTCTAATTATACGAAAGAAAGAATCTTTACGTATAATATCTATATCATGCATATGCATGCAGTTTTTCTGAAAGAAGTAAAACTGCTCGTTTGAATTTTAAAAATAGTTTAAATAATAGAACTGGATGAAGATTAGGGCTCTGGCGCACCTGAGAGATCTGTTAGTGCGTAATTTAAAGAGAAAGAGAGAGATAGGGAAATCCACGTGTGCGCGCATACGTGTGCCGTATATATGAAAAAAAAAGAAAAAAAAACGGAGAGGACTGGAAAAACGGGGGCGCAAGGGTGACGACGGAGGGGAGGAAGAGAGGCAAGCGGAAGTGGTTTTTGTGCGCGCGACGATAAATTCGGCGGGCAGCGTTTTGCCCCCGAAAACCTATCGCAATAAATACGCGGTACGTCCGGTGCGCGGTTGAGCCGCCGCGTTATACTCTAATGCAGTGCATATGGAGCAATTTATAACGCTTCAGCGTAGCAGAGAAACAGAGAGAGGCAAGAGAATGAGCGGGCCCGCCGCGTTTTTCTATGGCGGTACGCGCCGCGTGCGTGTCTCCCAATCCTCCCGCCATTGTTCACGTATTGTTGAATTATTATTTCGTAATTTGCGTTTTGTACCTGGCGGCGAATGCGCTTCTTGGTGCGCACGTGACCACTGTTGAAGCAACCTTCGGAAACAGTGGCTGGATGATGATGGGACGAAAGAACAAGGAGACACTCATGCGATGCTATAATCATTCTTTTTAAACTCGTTATCTGGTACAATGTTACATTTCATAAATTATGCGCGAACTTCCAAACTGTTAGAACGAAATTAAAAATTGTTAGTACTGAAGGTTAGCTCGGTTTTGTGAAAGAATTTAATTTTTGGACATTTAATAGATTCTGTTAAAATACACGACATTCGAACTGTTTCGTATTTTTATTTTACAATAGCAAAGCCGTTGTATGGAAAAAATGAAATGCGTTTGGCGTGTTTGTTGAGTATAGACTATCAACTAACATTGTATTCTTCAAAACCTTGATTTTTTTCAAAGATTTCTTTTTCGAGATTGCGAAGATCAACTTTTGCTGAGAAAAGAACGACAACATTAAATCAAGATGAATAATAGTCCGTTTGATGTTTCAAACGTACAGAGAGAGTCGAGAATTTTATTCTCCGCGGATGACTTTTGATAGTGCAACACTCGAGTGTACACTCTTCTCGAGAGGCTGTGATCTGGCTCAAAGAAGCAAAGCAGTAAAAATGTTTTCAATATATCACGTCTCTCTCTTCAAAGAACAAAGGACTACTTATTCGTAGCTTTTAATAGCAACGAGGAATTACAGAACGATGTTTATCGTCATCCACGAGGGCGCGTCTTTGAAACAACGCAGTCTCGATACGAAAATACAAAACGGAGTTACCTCGTAGTACGAAGTAAACTCGTAAAACATTCCACGAGCTTCGACGCATCTCCTTAACGGTCTTAATTAGAGAACAGACTCTGAAAAAGTGGTTCGGTTCGACGGTGGGGATTTGTCGCCCGGCTTGGCAGCGAGAAACCGCGGCTGAATCAACGACGAGCTGCAAAATGCAAAGGCGCGCGCGAAAAAAAAAGCCCGAGAGAAAGGGGAAACGGAAGAGATTCGAGGATGAGAGAGAGAGAGAGCGAGCGGGGAATAGGCGAAAAATCGAGAAATCGTCCGAAAAGAGCATCTGGCTATTCATCGCGTTCTCGACCGCGCACTTTCGGCGAGAGATTTATAATGCCAGGGAAAAGAGAGAGAGAAAGAAAGAAAGAGAGAGCGCGCACCAAGATTCTCACTCGTCGACGTATTCGGCCGCGTTTACTCTCAAGTCTAGACCGAAATTTTCCCGGATCGGTTCTTCCTAAATTCCGCCGTTTTTTTCTCCGTTTTTTTTCCCCTCATGCAGAGTCCCGTCCCGGGCAAATTCCGTCTACTTATTCGAAAATGGCGAGCTTCTATCTACAAGGCGCGCAGAGAATCCCTGTTTCCCATTACGCGTGATTCTTTCTTTCTCTCACTGTCTTTCTCTCTCTCTCTCTCTCTCTCTCTACAAAACGTTCGGAATTTTTTCGCTTAAGCGAATAGCATTTCAGAACGACAAATGATATTCGAGGATCTGTTCCGTTTTGATGTTCGTGAGAGTAATTGAATAAAAGCGTTATTTGGATGATTCTTTAAAACAATTGAGGTCACTTGCGTTTAAATAGCTTCTAATTACATTATTCATAATGAAATCTAGAACATTGCGATTTTCCGGTGCGAAATTGCGCTACAGCGGTCTGAAAAGCATTTAAAAATTGATAATGTTAAAATGCTGAGAATGCAACGTTTATCCCCTTTATCCGTACTTTATCTCAGAATTTTACAACGTTGCGACTTTGCAGAAGAAGATTCACCGTGCAATAAAGTGGAATACTACCAATGTAACAGAAGTTATCCCCTGAAATAACAATAACGCCACCGTTTATCGCTATGTGAAACGCGTCTCGGCGATGTAATTGCTTGTTTTACAAAAATGTGATCAACATTACCGCGCTGGCATCGGCATTGCGCCGCGCCGCGCGCCGTCTCGCGGTACTTGGAATTGTAAAAGCTCTCTCGTGGCGAAGGGATATTTTGGAGGAGCGATCTTTAACGTTCGCTCTGCCGTGTAATAGAATCGTATCACGGTAAAATGTTCACGATTGTTACGTATTCGCGAGCTCGCCGATATACCATTCCGGCGATTTTAATGCATCGTCAATCGCTGC
The DNA here is from genome assembly GCF_016802725.1 of Solenopsis invicta. Classification (NCBI taxonomy): domain Eukaryota; kingdom Metazoa; phylum Arthropoda; class Insecta; order Hymenoptera; family Formicidae; genus Solenopsis; species Solenopsis invicta. The sequence goes on from NC_052673.1 coordinate 16,807,277, forward strand.
GCCGCATTGCTAGGATATCCATGCCGGGATATCGCGAATCCGAGAGAAAGGGAAATAGATTCGGACTTTTTCCTCCCTCTCCGTCGTTGTTCTTTCATGAGAAGAGAGAAGTCCGTCTCTTCTCTTCTTTACAGTCCATTACAATAATCCGAAATAATGTCCGAACGCGAAACGATGCGTTCAACGCCAAAACCATTACTGCATACCGTTGCAACCGCGTTGGATGCATTTCGAGCTCTGCCGAATTCAATCAAAAATCTGATTGATTTAATTCTATCATTCGTGAGCGATACGCGTTTGTCCCTTTTTGTATGGAGAAACGGGGAAAGGGGAAGGGGCACTTTTTTCCAGAACCGATCTACCGATGCCACATCCGCCGAGCGAACGGCTAATTTTTCCCAAAAACAGGAATTGAGCGATGGTGGAAAAAAGGAGAGCGCGCGGAGGAAGCAGTGCAGGCGACTATTGTTAGCGCCTTAAAAGGCAGCGAGGAGAATTCACGCGCGGTAGAAGCTCTCTCGGTATAATAAATCTACGCCGACTATCCTTCTCAACGAGAGCCCAAAGCTTCGCCTCGCGAAAAAGGACTGCAATAAGCTGTTTGACAAGTTGCTCGGTAAGAAGAAGCGGGTAGTGCTAATTATTCTTTGCTCGCAGGCGATGGAACACTTGTTCTACTTGAAGCACGATGAAATTGTTCTACATATTGTAAAATCTGTTATGAATAGCAGCTACTTCATATTTATTATAAAATACACCATGAATAGAAGCTATTTTAGACCTATCGTGGAACGATAGACAGTTTCTAACTTGATTGTTCTATCCATAATGAAACGTATTATGAATAGAGTTGTTTCACGGATAAAAAGAGACGAAATATGAAGAATGTTGAACATAGTGATTGAAATGCCCAAGAAAAGTATTACTTTATTTCCGGTACCGATCGCTATCGCGTAAATTATAAACGTTGCAGAAATTTAATATTAGATAGACATCAGATTTTGAATAGCGAGATCTCGTTATCACACACGAGATTTAAATCAAATTTCTTTTATTAGAATTTTATTATAATTGGGTTACCAATATATTTTTCAAATTTACTAACGACGCAAAAAATTCGAGGAAGATATTTATAAATTTTTCCATTTCTATTTGTACGTTGCTATTTATATTCCTATTAATTAAAGAAATAAAAGAGAACAGATCTAACGATCTATGTTTGACAGTTGCAGTAAATCTTAATTATTTTATTTCCAAATATATTTATTTATTTTTAGATATCATCATTTTTTACGTATTTACATTTTTTAATATTTTAAAGGTATATATTTACAAAAAATTTTATATTTCTGAAGCAATATGAAGATTTAAATATTCATGTTACACAATAAAAATATTTATTTATAACAACATTTCCATGCATTTTTCAAACCGTACTGTGATATCGAATGAAATTATTACGGTCGACGTGCAAACAAAAAAAATAAATAAATAAATAAAATGTAGAAAAAAAATAAAAAGAAATAACTAATTCCAAAAAGAACCGCCGTTGATTATACCGTCATTCACGTTTGCGACCATTTATGAATTCCCGACCGTTGCTTGGCCCGTAAATTACCGTACTCGCAGTTGCCAGTATCCTTTTCTTTTTTTTCCGTGACCGCACGTCGCCACGCTGTTAAAACGGAAATAATGCCAGCGAGGAATATACGCTGTCGGACGATCACACGAAAGGGAGTGAATAAGGGTGAAAAGGGGTGAGTATCGTTTTACGCCCGTTCGCCACCTTCACGGCCACCAATCCCGCCGTCTGCTATGGGATGTCTTTTATTGAAATGCTCGGCACACCCGCGTGCGGTATCCTTCGAGTGTCGGAGACAAGAGGGGCGGGACGGGGTGGAGAAGGTTGGAAGACGTTCCGGGTTAGAACGGAATCGGTGCAAGAAATGTCGGGAGCGGATGTAAAGCTCAGCGATTCGGTGTCTCGTAACCTCCGAAGATCGCCGAAGAAGAGCAAAACCGACTGCTCGAACCTGTGACAATATGTCGGGCAACTGGCGAAATCATCGGAGAAATGAATTTCAAGTACCGTACTTATGGCCGATCGAAGAACATAAAATTAGATTATTGAAAAAGTAGAATTATTTGATTTGCCTTTGATGCAATTAGCAACTAACTTCATTAGCGAAACGTTAAAACGATGTAAGAAATAATGTTTTATAAACCAAATAGTATCTTGTTACATATTCCTAAGTATATCATCGAGTAAAATAATTAATTAAATAATAAAAAGATAAATCCATGTGATATTATATTTTATATCGCAAATACTATGCAAATACTTTATTTTTGTAAAAATAAAAAATTTTTATTTTTAAACTTGCACAAATCTTCTGACTTTTAATACATATATAACTTGCAATAAAATAATTATGTTTGTCTTAAATTCGCCTCAGATTTTACTCCAACTTTCTTGTTTTCAGCATTGCGTAAACGTCGTAGCGTGAAGCGGTAGTTGCAAGACTGTCGCAGACGGACGCAAAGTTTAACGATTCATTGTCGCGTAACAATTTGTAGAAAACAGAAGATATGCAAAGTACATCGTAAAACTTTAGACTTTCCGCCTTACAAACGTGTCGAAATTATTCGTGCATTTATAATCCCGCCCTCTTCTACGCCGATAATGTTAGTTTCATTGTTATTAAAAGACCGTTCACCCTCATTTTACTTTGATCTACCTAACAATAATAATATAAATTTTGGAAATTTGGAATAAGATATCAATATAAAATCTAACAATTTGAGTAAAATAAATTATTTAATAAAATCATATCAGTAAAAATTTTGAACTCCGTTAATAACGCAATAAAATTTACGCACCTGGATAAATATTTTTCACAGCAATATGTAAAAAGTCATATTTTTTTTACAAACACAATTTCGATAATAAATACATCGCAAAATTATTTCTAGAAACACTAAGATCGCTCAAATTCAATAAAAAGTTAGAAAATCACGTAAAGCGCATTGCCAAATGATTACAAAACGATTGCGCAAAATTGTTCTTTGACAAATCATGCACGTCGAGCGAGTAGCGATGCATATCGCTCATTCACGTCGAATTATTCTGCAATTTAATAACGATAGCTGAACAGCGGATACGAAAATTACGGCCAATTATTTCCATGCGGGTGACAATAATCGCGGCAAGTTAGCGCAGGCGAGAATATAGCAACTTTGGCTTCGAGAAAACGAAAACTCGACGATATAATGCGTCGATATAATACGTCTATAGGCAGCTGTATCGGCGAACGTTTATTTCAAAGTTTATCCATTAAGCGTATTGACTAAAGGGGCGAAGCGTATGGCGGCGCCGTCGACTTTAAAAGACCGGAATTTTCAGAAGAACGGGGCGCCGCGCCCGGTATTCAATTTATTATCATTCGAAACGGAGATTACTCGAATATCAAATTAACGAATTAAAGGGGAATCTCAACTTCCGAAAAGCTCGCGTGATTGACTAACAAACGTCTGCCGTAATCGTTATACGTTCCGATTGAGAATTAAATTTTCCTTACTCGTCGAGAGATAAATTTATCCTGTGAATATTTTCATCGAATGCTTCTTAATTTTATTTTTATATGTATGCGTGTGTTTAACGTATAATAATTTATTATTAATCCTAAAATAAGCTCGAAAGCTTGCCCCTTTGCTTGCAATATTCTCAGCTTAATACTGAAAATTATATTAAGCTGACGTCTCTCATACGTCAATCGTAGAAAGGAAACGATGGACGCGAAGGAAAGACAACTCGTGTAGATTCACCTTATCTGTCGTAATATCTCGTGCGTTTTTTCGACTTTCTGTTCACAGCGGCGTGCATGTGCTCGATGCACTCGATGGCCTGAAATACCGTTTTTCCTTCTCGTTTTGTCAGCGCGCCGCGAACTCGTGCCTTATTTTCACCCGCCCTGGCTAGAAATCCGTTCGCCGAGCGAAACTGCGGATCGAACGAATACGTTACGACACACGAGAGGACACGAGGGCAAAAAAACAGCAAGCGTGACATCTGCCGTCCATCGGACGGAGAGTGGGACCTTTTTTGTAATAAAGCGTTCGGAAATCCTAGAAAAAGCGTCATCGCGGATTAAGCGGACGGCCGATATTAAAGCGCAATCTAAAATTCGACGGCCGCGAAAAAAAAAGAGCCGAACGTCGGAAGCGTCGGTTATTATTTGCACGGCAAATGGCCGTTTAATGGCCGACGTTGCGGATACGTTGCGGAAACGTACGCCCACCTCGATCGTTCCCTTCGAAAAGCCATCAAATCCGTTGTACGTGTTAGACCAAGTTCTTTGCAATTTGAATATTCTTCGGCAATTAATCATTCAATTTGCACGAACAAGGAAATCATATTAGCCGCGTATTATAGACCATTATTTCGACGAAAAAGAATTGCCTCCTTGCACAACCGAATGTCTAGAGACACCGTTAAACTTAAAGGCTTAATATACTGTAATATAATATTGAAAAATACTTTTTATATTTATTATTTACAAGTTAAAGTTATAAAAGTGTTTTTTACCGACGGAAACGTGATATCTTGAATTAACTCTATGACGGACATCTACACGGAAAGAACAATTCTGCGGAAATACAGAACTGAAAATAATTATGTCAGACTATTAAACAATTTACATTGTATATTTAAACTAGTTGTTAGAACGTCAAAACTTTTTACAGCAACTTCATCACGCTTGAATGTCTTACATAATAATTCTGGTGTTCCAACATAAAATTATTTTCTGATCTAACTAAATTTTTATATGTTACAGTAAATTGTACTTTCCGCGTATCGCTAAAGGCTGTAACTACTAACGGCAAAAAATTCATCATATAGCAATATCTTCATAAAGAAAAAATGCGGTTGTACGAGACTTTTTCTAATATAGATCGTAAATCGCACCAGTGACATTAACCCAGACAGCATGTCCAAAATCCAAGCATCATTTAGAAATCTTTAGGACATCTTTTAGAAATGTCTTAAACATATCTTTAAGACATCTTACGTCCTGATTTTGGACATGTGTGCTGCTCGAGGACTTCGAGGGGACAGACACTTATACGGAAACGAATCGAAGTCGTCAAATATCAGCGAAGAAAAGGAGAGAAAAATGGCAGAAGAGGTGAAAATCGGAGGTAGGACGTGCCGAATTGAGCATTACATCACGCCATTATCAACAGGTTCTTTCCATTTAAGCATTCATTGGCAATCATCCAAAGGCCGCCCACATCGTAGGGACGGCGGAAGGACATGTGCTTCCTGTTGAAAATCTTTCTACAATTCTAAGATCTCACCCTTTCTCTCGCGAGAATTGCGCATCTGTGTCGCATTCTCATGAATCGATTGTATGAAAATTTCAGTTAAATAATTCACGTACATCCGCGCCGTTCGTATGGCTCTTTAACTTTTCGAAACTAAAATAATAAAAGACATTACACTATTACGGAAAGCAAAGTGAATAACAAGAATTTATTAAATTATGATAAGAAATCAAGAGTAGGTACATCTTTTTTAAGATGTCATTATAAGATCTGCTTGTGAAAAAAGAAAGCAATTGCGATTAATTATAAGCATATGTTTATTTGAAAATTTATTTTTACATTTACTTAATATTTAGGTGTTTAATCGTAAAAAAATATTAATATACGCGCGAGTTGTGAAATTCTCATCACAGCCCGTTGCGATTAGAAAAGAATCAATCTGTCAGGTCAACGTGGAACAGCTCGCATCTCGATTACTAGGGAGGGCTCAGCTGCTATGTCATTCGAACGCGTCCCCGAGGATCGCGAGCCATCGGCCAAGTTGACCGCGGAAAATACGGAAAATACGGAGGGCATTAGCGCACCGGCACGAAGACCGGCTGCTACCGGAGCATGCGACGTATATATGCGCGAGTGTATGCGCGCACAACGTGCACATAACCGGACGGACGAGAAGTTTTTCCATCGCTCTGGCGAAAATTGCGTCGGGGATAGTTAATGGTCGTCACGGACAGACGGGACCCATCAGCCACGCCGGAAGAACGCATTCCGAGAACGGCAACGAGAAATAGGTGGCAGGGAAAAAGAAGAGAGAGGGTATCACTTCGTTTACCGCCACGGAGGCCACTTCCTAATCCGGAAACCTGCATGGAGAACACGCTCTCCCTCTCTGACTGCGAACGAGGCGAGTAACGTTGTAACAATATTCTCATCTCGCGAAGGATTGATAAAGCTGAATTCTGGGTTAATTGCTACAATAGAATTTCTCCGTTTGAACTCAATCTACGATAATATTTTCAAACGTTCTATATGATACCTATCTTCTAATTAACTTGGCTTCGTTGCGTAGGCGTGCTTCGCATTCATTAAAAAAGAATCTACGAGTCCCTCTCTCTCTCTCTCTCTCTTTCTTTCTCTCTTTCTTGTTGCAAAAACGACCACGACTGCGATATTACTAGTCACTGAAGCTGACACCACAAAAACTCAAGATAATTAATTACCAAGAATTTCTCTCCTAATACAAAAACATAAACGCAAAGCTCGATGCATTCAGGAATTATTAAATTTCTCATTTAACGTTACCAGTGTGAATATATCGAGGAAAAGCAATATAAAAGAAATTGGAGAATTACGCGATGTACGTGTTGGCATTCGTCTCGAGCTGTCACGCAGTAAAAACGAAATGCGTGGGATTAAATTCCCAGAATGAATGCAAGCCGCGGAGAGACAAATGAAAAGAACGGTAGGAGAAACGGTCTCCCGCTCTGCGAGACGCGAGCACCGTAAGAGAAATAATTAAGAAGCTCGTCACCGACTTTGCACCCCACTCGGAGGAGCTGCCAGTTCCCTCCTTCTCGCGACTCACATCGCGGGAGGGAGAAAAAAAAAACGGGAAAGATGCACGGAGACGCCGGCTTGATTATCGTTGGACACCCAGGGTGATAGTGGCGAGTCTCAAGAAGAATAGTTTGAAATTTAAGAGAATCCATCTTGCGGCGGACTCTTCGCGAAACGGCCGCGGATACTAACCGCGCGCGCGAAACAATGAATTTGCACTTTAGAATGTAAATGTTTCTCTCATGCGGATTAAGTACACTGTATGCCAGCATCTCATTAGGATGCTGTAGTAGACAGTAGAATTTCATTAAGCATAGCCAAAAAACTGCGCATGTTATACCGGGGATTATCCGTAACACGCACGAAACAAAAACAAAGCCAGTCGTAATGTTACTTCACTTACAAGCTTGTATTATCATCTGAAATAAACAACTTTTACAATTAGACATTTAAAATCATGTGTTGCAGATAAAAATTGTACCCGTCGCTCCAACTTCCTGTGCAACTCTATTTACACTTAACGACGTCTCTTATGCGTTTCTCTCCTCACCTTTCCCCTCCTCCACGTAGCTTCGCTTGCTCGTAACATTTATCGCGACTAACAAGCGCAAATGTTTGACTATCGGATAACAAAACTTCATGTTATTGTTATTATTACTAGAAATAATGCACCGGACACCTGCGCCTGAAAACGATATCTAATTCACTTGTAATTATGCTGTCTCCTGAGAAATTAAACGCGACTCGCGGTAATAATCGGCCCGCGGAGACTTCGCAAGCGCAAACCGCTTTCCCGCCGTTCGTTCGGAAAATATTTTCCCCCGACAGATCGGCGTGGATCGCGTCGCCACGTACTGCTATTTGTAACGATCGGACAGTGCCGCGTTAAAATCGAGAAAAGCCGATGTTCCCCGACGGTCAAACGATACGGAAAAGTTACGACCGCACGAAATTGGCACGCCGCGTGGATCGCGCACACGAAAAATTGGAAAAGCGGCAAACGGCGAAAAGATAGAACCAGAGACGTCTCGCGAGCTCTCCGGTCCTATTAGACCTGAAAATGCTGCGAACATGTACTGAATAAGAAACACGGGCTCGATAGAGGTCTCTCGGGGAAATGAAGAAATTAAAAAAGAAAGAACCGGGCGAAATGTAAATGCACTTCCCTCGTGTAGTCAAAGCGGACTGACGATGAGTTGATGAAAAAATTGTACGGTATTGCATGGTATTGGTAAAAACGTTTGCATTTCTAACTTCACTTAGTTTAGTAGCGCAATTATTCTCGAAATTTGCGAGCTAATGAGCTTACTTATATATGGTTTCGCATCTTTTACATCTTAATGGAGCTCACGAATGCCTTGTCAGCGTACAAAATTAAGGGAATACTAAATATATTCCATATTTATTCTGCGGCTATAATACTAAAGAGTAACCGTCGATAGCCCCATCGCGATAAAAAAGAATCTATCCGATTGAAGATAAAGCGCAGAATTCGCGAATCGCACAGTCATCAACAGGTTTTACGTGTCAGGCAAAAGTCATTGGCAGCACTCCAAAGATGAGTTCACCAGAAACGTCGGCACACAGATGCTTGAAACGAGTATGCTGCAGATCGAGAAAGTTTCTTATATATATTTCCTATATGGAAGAAATTGGGAAAGCGATCAAAAAAAGCTCGTGTATCGACGCAGTTGCATCCATTTATGATTGTTTCACGTGGATTTATGTGATTTCCACTCTCTCTACTTATTTTACTTCCACAATAAAAAATAGCGAAGAATATAATATAGAGAGAAGATAAAATTAGAAAATAAAATCTTGACGAAAATGTGTTGATGTTAATATGTAATAAACATTCAATAATAAATTTCTATTAATTAAGTAGCTTGTATTATAAGACACTAAATGTTTTATAGAAATAAAATCCAGATATGTCAATCTGTTACATGTACGTTTCTTAAATTTTTTTTATTAAACAACTATTAATTATGGATGTATTAATGTTTTAACGTCTGCCAACGATGTACATATAACGAAAACTATAGTTTCCGATATATTTTTAAAGCGACAGATTTTTCATTATGTCGAATCAATATTATCAATATTTGCATTTGCGGATCGACAAAAAGCAATTGGAGTACGAGAATTAAAATAGTTTAATATTTAACATGACTGATAGCTAAAATACGCAAGTAGATTTTTGCGATTCACGATAAAAATGAACGCGATCAAGTGAGTTATTACTTCTCGTTGTGCGAATATTATTTTTACCACTGCAGAGCCCATTGGTCGAAGTTAATGAAACTTTCGTAAAACAATTCAAGACAATTCTATCAAAAGAGCACTCGGAACCTTGAAAAGCGTTATGATCGGTATTGGCAATCGGACAGGCGATTCCATCGAACGAGACCGCGCCTCAACAGGTTTCTATCAGATCTATTCAAACAGTATTCAAAGAAATGAAATCAATATACAAATGTGAACAGTGGACAAATAATGAAAATATATCTTGTGTAACATGTGCATTGCATAACCATTATCAATTATCTATCACCAAATAATTATTATATATTTAATTAATTCTAAAATTAATTAATTTCCAACATTATTTTGCCTATTAATGTGGATAATGTCGGCTATAGAAGAACCATTATTGCATAAAATATCATTATATGCTTCTTTCATCCGTGAATTATTTGACAAATTTAGAATGCTGAATTGCTTTATTTTTAATATTAACAATAACTATTTTAATTAAACATTAAAAATTAATATTTATACCAAGTAATATCGATTTAATTTAAAAATAAGATTTTATTATTTGCAATCTTGTAAACTTAACTAAATATTCAGTTCAAAAACAAGTATTCCAAAATAAATTTCAATACTAAAAAATGTAATCTCTTACTTTAACAATATCTTTTACAGCCAAACAGACGCAGCTTCTAAACCATCCTACGTATATCGCTCACTCACAAGTAAAGGGTTAAATGTGCATGTAATTCCCAAGGGTGTTTCTTGAAACGCATCGAGTCGGAGAAAGATCATCAACAGGTCGCCGTTGAATCGCGCAAAGGCCCGCGACCTTTTCTTCGCACTGACCTCGACGACGTTTTAACAAACGATCCTGAGAAATAATTCTTCGAGACGCGCAAAAATTCGCGTACCTTGATATACCTAATAATGCTCGACTCGAAGATAGCGAGCGCTGTATCGCTTATAGTTCCGACTGGTTAAAAGAGCCCCTGCGAAATTAATTTCCTTCCAAGAAAGAATGCGGAATCTACGCTACATCGCTGAGAATTCCGTCTAGCTAATTTTCTACGAAATTATTTTCTTACTAAGGAATTTAATAAATTAGTACAAGTATCTAAATAGGAACTAATACATTTGGTATCTTAGCCATCCGACTGCTGCATTCAAGAAGCAAGCTCATCAAGATCGATGCAATCTTTAATATTATACGTAAAGGAATGAGAGAACTACAGCGTGTTATTTTAAAGTTTCATTCTTACTCCATTGAATCAAATTAAATTTTGTGTAAATCCAATATACCAACGTATCGAATTAAAGTTCCGAAAAAAAATTTAATTCCGATAATTGGAAATTATATTTTTGTTCTATAAAAAGCGATAGATAATAATAACATTTAAAACTATAATATATAAAATAAGATAGATACACGAAATCATTTCGACTAAAAATAAATCGCAGAATGAATAAAAATTAAATTACGTAATATATAAAATATATCTCGATGGCAAATGCAACTTTCATTTTATTTAGTCTACATTTTTATTTAGTCTCGCCATCGCATAAAATATATATCAACGGTCGCTTTATTTTCGAGTGTTATTTCAAAATTTACTATATCCGCTATGGAATAAAGCGAACAGTTTACAAGCATAGTTTCTAATTATTATAAATAAATTGTTAAAAATTAATATGCAATAAAAAAATGACAATAAAATATTTACAATTAATTTATTAAAAGATCCAATTCGCGTTCCTAATCATTTTTAATATAAATAATCTTTCTAAAAAATTTTATTAAATTTTAAATCTAATTTTGAATGCATTCAAAATTCGTCTTGGTATCAGAGTAAGATATTTTAGAAGACACCCACTTTTAAACAGAAATAAAGGGAAATAAAGTCAATTTTTTCTAGAAAATATTTGACGCCGTTTTATCTTCAACTTTTCAATTTTATTATCTAATACCATGTAACGCAAGAGATTTTATTAAACAAACTTAATATTAGTTAAAGATTTTGTTTCATTTGTTCGTATTTTTATTTTAGAAATTATATCCGTCTCATTTCTCTTTTTAACCGCCACGTTTAAAAGATTCTTTTATACTATATTGGTAGAGAAAAAAGAATGTACATTTAAAGCCACTTATACAAAGACTCACCTCATTGGAAGCGCTGTGCTCCGTGCGGCTTTTGCGCTTTCACTTGAAAGAAAATGACAGGGATAAGGCCAATGACGAAGATGGAGGACACCTTCCCAATCGCGGCATCAAAAGCATAGCACTATTCGTGGGCCCTTTTTCGCGATACACGTACACGACTCTATACACGAGAATGCGAGCTGCCGCGCGCGATTTTGCTCGTGGGGGTGTCGCGGTGCGACTGTAGCACAATCGCTACCCTCTCACGCTCTCACGGTCTCCATCCCTCCGGACCGTCCCTCCCCTCTCTCCCGTGACCCTCTCTATCTATCTGACCTCCCTCTCTCTCCGTCTCTCTCTCTCTCTCTCTCTCTGCCCGCTTATCTCCCTCCCCTCCGCTGCTACCTCTCTCTTCTCACCCTCTCAGCTCCGCTCTCGCTATAATATCCCCACCACTGATGCGTCTAGCCACTCCTGGAGCGGCAAAGTGCCTTTTCGAAACGCACCCCTCGCGGCGGCACTTTCCCGCTAACGGAATCGACGCCCCCGGCCCCGGGAGAGGGTCCACGGAATCACCGGCTGCATTGACTGCACTGACTGCACTGACTGCTCTCTCTCAACACGGACTGCCGCCGATCTCCGGCCGGTCGAAAGTTCGAAAAGCTCGCGCATGATCGGCCGATCGGCCCGCGCATCCTGCTCTCGTCGAGAAATCGCGACACGGCACGGCGCATTCCGTCGCTCATCCTTATGCATCGCACGCATGCGGGTTTTTGATGCGACGGAATGCAGGAGAGAGCCCCCGAAATATCACGTGTTGCTGGCACGGGAACTCGCCGAATACCGGAAATACGCGAATCACGAACGACGCTGAGAGGAGAGAAGATCGTGATCGCGAGCATCTGTACCGTCACAATTGCGACAGTACCTTATTTTTATTAATTTTTCATTTTCGACACCGCGTTTTATACAACTTTATTTATCCTATAACAGTTGAAGCTTCTCTATTATAAGCTTTTGTTATGTTGGACAGCTTAAAAGTTTATTATACAAGCGCGATCCAAAACGTTATTTTCTTTTCCAGTTCTTTAAGTAAAAAACTATTTTTTTTCCTGATACTCATAAAGTGTATTATGTAGTTACGATTACAACGTCTCAATGATAAACGTAACGTGATTGAAAAGACATGTATGTTATTTAATACAATAAACACTATATGAGATACTCCGTCAAAAATATCTGTAAAAACAGAGAACGGAGCTTGCAAACATTTTTCTAAGAAAGCCTCCATTTGTCTCGGTCTTTACGGCCCGGCAAGGCATGCAAGCTCGGTGCATTTGATAACATTATTCAGTCGCACCCCGCGGAAGAAACGCGAAGTTTCGTGAAATTATTATTATTTCGAGAGGAATGCCACCACTAACAACTGTACGTGAGCGCGCACGCACACGAAATATCTTATTACAGCAGGTGTTCGAGGCCGTGTTCGTAACTTTCTCCTTCAAATTCCATTAACTTTGCGCGAAAATTCCGGAAACATTTCAGGAAAATTCTTGCAACGAAATAATTGCCGTTCTCGCGATATCGCGGCGGAATCTCGGCCACGTGCCGGAAGCATGCTTCGAAAGAGAAAGAAAGGGACGAAGGGCAAAAAAGAAAGTAGAAGGATATATATTATTTTTCGCTATCCGATTGTAAGGCGAGCATACACTGCGTGCTGAGCTTCATACGCGTCCCAATAGATCTAAAAGTGCTTTCTACGGTGCACTCGACGACAAGAATGGATAAAAATATAGAGCACACTATAAGTAGCTGGAAAGATGATTTAAGCGACCGTTTATATATACATAATAAATATGAAATAAATGAAATGAAACAAACGAGTATTAACCAATTCAATTATTCATTTGTTAAAAGACCTGACTTATCTTGGAATACAATTTATTATTACTCTATCGTCAAATGAACTTTTAAGATGTTCAAAATTAAAAGCTCGTAATAAAAAAGCTCTAACTCCTACAAATAGCATCAGCATTAAAGGTAGGTAGAAAATATAACGCGCGCGTCGAAAATAAAAGACTAATAAAAACAAGACGATGCAACCAATAGTTGATGATACAAATACTCGCGCGCGGGTACGATCCGCTCTTTCGTCTCTTCTTTTCATAATTAGTGATCAATTATTTAGAACTGACGGCCCGATGACTGGCACATTAAAGTTGTCCCAAGTAAACAAGAAAATGTTTTTTTTTCTCCCAGAACCGCGCTTAATTCCGAACAATGAAACGGAACGCAAACGTTCGTTGCGAGCTTTACTCATCTGAGCTATTTTGACCGGCGCATTCGCCAAGCAGATAAATCACGCGTCTCTTCGCGGAGGAGAAGCTTCGCGGTCCATGATGGATGGACGGCCGCGGATAAATGCAGACCTGTGTCATCGCAGGACGATAGGAGGAAGTTCGGCATTCGTCGACGGGAAACACGATGAAACAGAAGCGCGGGTAGCGCGGGAGTTGCGCACCGTTCTCGGGGAACTTTAAGAGGACCGTGAGAGGAGGAAGGAAGAAAGCTCGTTAAAAGTTTAACTCATCCTCTGCCCTTTCCCCGCACGCCGATCTGGCCCGAGACGTCTAGTACCGCTGTGACAGGATATCGCGTTACAGGATAAACAAATGTTCTTAAATCTTAAATTTTCCCTTATATTTATCCTTGTTAGATTTATGATGAATCTTGTGTATGTATGTGTATATGTGTGTGTGTGTGTGTGTGTGTGTATGTATGTATGTATGTAAGTATGTACGTATGTATGTACGTATGTATGTACGTACTATATGTATGTATGTATGTATGTATGTGTATATCTATATCTATATATATATATATATATATATATATATATATATATATATATATATATATATACACACACATATATATATACATACACACACACATACATATAGAGTCTCAAGCTGAGTGGGAATAATTTTATCTGCTTGATTTTAAATTTTGCATTTAATAATACACATTTATGTTTTACGTGGCAAAAAGATTTAAAAGAGTTTTTAAATATATTAAAAAAGAAGTTCCTTTTAATTTTTCTCGCCAATAAAACAATATCGTTTTATGCTTAATATAAACTCTTTCGCACACCTTATGCACACTATGAAATGAAAATTCCTTCACACAGCGAGAGAGAAGATAATATTATCTAGAATTTTTTTTATTTCTCTTTCGTTTCGGGAGACACGTAATTTTCTCTCTTTCGTTTTGTTAAAACTTTAATTTTATCTTCATAACGATTGCCGTACATCGCGAGTTTTGGTGCAAGTTTCCGCGTTATGTGGCAAACAAATATTTGTCTTAAATTCTCCGTTACGTTTATCCCCAGTGCATTATCGGGAGTTCGTGTACGGGGTGTGCCTAATGCACCGCGTCTATCGCGGATAGAGCAGCTCGTTGCGCAGAATTATATTTGCGCCATAACGCGTGTGCGTTTAAAGTTTCGCAGGTAAACGAGATCGATCGGTGAACTTCCGACGATAACTATTGTTGAGAATTTAATTAAATCGATTATTGTGAAAACACCGCGCGCAATAAGAGAAGGCGGAATGAAACGTACTGTAAAGCGATACTTAATTGGTATCCAACGTATAAACGCACGTTCATCATGTTTATTTAAATGAGAACCAGTTTGGAACTAATATCAATCTTTTGAAAACACGTAACAGAATCATTTATTCATACAAGTGTACATAGCACGGTTTCTCTCGGAACAAACAACGTCTAACTCAACACTTTTAAGCATTTGGGTTATTTATTCGGGTCATATAGACAACTTTCACATAAATTTGGATGTCACATGTGCGCACGTCTTCCGCCATGCTTACGTAATCAATATCAAAGTTTATCAAATAGTCAGCAGATGTACATCGAAGGAGAAGAAACTTTATCATCCGTTTACTCCGATTCAGGAGAGGTCTCGCACTTTCTTCTTCTTTTTAATTTTACCCGGGATTCACTTCTAGCGCAAACACGCTCCGATATTTTTATATTAATATTTTATTACCATCTCGATGGATAGTGTATTACTCTACTTTATCTAGAAAAGCGCGACGAAAGATAGACTGCGTTTTCCCAGGAGGACTGAAAGATTTATCGCGGAGAAGCAAACGTCTCACAATGGCTTAACAAACATCGCAGAACAAACCTTAGCTATTTTACTAAAAGTTAATACTTCCATTTTAAGGGCGAGCTTCCACAGCTTTATTTGACATTAAAAAATTATTTGTAAGATGAGATGTTAATCTCATCTAGAGAAGTCAAATAAATTTTGGTTAATATGCAACAATTTTGTATTACAAAAATTACAATTACATCCCTTTATTTAAAACTAAACTAGAAGAGTAAAATAAATTAAAGCAAATTAAGCAAGTTTTGTTACATTATCATCATAATTTGATAAAATTGTTTTCATTTGTAAAATCTTGTTTGGAGAGTTAATTTAAATAAAATTTAAATAATGCAACAATTATCCTGCGCAGGACATTTGAAAAGAATTAAAATGTAATAAAAAAATCGATTTATGACTCACCGACTCGATGCGCAACGAGCGGAGTTGATCAGCCACGAAGCTGCGATGATTACTGTAACACACAAACACAAGATTTAAAAATTTAAACTGCGCTCAAAATAATCAATATTTCAAAAGTTAATTCTTATACGTCTAGAGAAAGGTTTCTTTAAGTAAAAAATATTTGTTTGACTAAAAGAAATTTGTACATTGCTATACGGATAAAGAAAAATTTCTTTGACTTGAGGAAATTTGTTGATTGTTCCTTTTATTAGAATTAAAGAAATAGTTTGATTAAATCAAATAAATTTTTATTTTATTCAAAGGTATTTTCACTTCAACTTAAAAAAATCAAATTAAAAAAACGATTTCATTAATTTAAACATAATTTTTCTCTGAGTGTGTATAAAATTTTACACGAGTTTCCTTTAAGTTTCTTTTTCTAATTTATTGCGATAAGATGAAATAAAAGAGAAAAAGATTAGTAAATTTATATAAATAAAGAATTATATTTACCCCAAGGTTGCTCCGCTGTGGCTCGATGCCTCTCCCAGGCCTCCTCCTCCTCTCAGTGTCCTATAGGTTGTCCTCTTCCACTCGTTGCACACGCGAAACACTCGCGAATAATACACTAAATTTGCGCGCGTGGACTAATTATCTATAAAGTTTTTCACGCGACACTGCGGCACTTTGGGTTTATAAAACCCATGATAAGACTTCCGATTCGGAGGGAGTCCCGTGGATTCAGCACCCCGAGTCGACGAGTAGGACGCACGCGTACCCGCCCCCAAAAAAGGGTAAGCCCCACGCGGAAGAAAACGAAATCAATGGCATTGAATCCGAAGCCTCTTGTCTCACAAAAATCACGTCTAAAATTGACTCGTTCATACGCCCAGCCAACGGATCATCGAGATCAGTCCCACTGGATCCTATATCCAAGCGGCGTCGACAAGACACTCCGGCAGGACGAGAGAAGAAGGTACTCATTGCCGACGTCTAGCATTTTAGACGAATCAGGAAATGAGAGCCAGCCTCTCGTCACAAGCTTAACCTACAAGGCCAAGTTCTGACCAAGTCAGATTAAACGTGATTCACCTAGCTCAAACCCCAGATCCAAAGAATCCAAAAAGGGTATCAAGGATCTAAGAAAGCCTTAGGATGGCGGACGAGAGCAAGAGAAACGTGCGAATTCAAGGCAACCGATCCGAACTCTTACCGCTTAGGACCAAACCAATCGTCAGAGACAGAGCGTGTAACCTCACACAACCAGACAGCCGCGCAACATGCACACGGGGCATGTCGTACATGCGGCCCGGCATTACCTCGTGCACGGGCACTCGGCATGGAACGTCGCGGTGCGCCGCGCACGGCCACCATACGCAACGCCCCAGTAAGAAGATATCCACTGCCAAGCAGCGGGGGTGCGATTCCCGGCCCTCGAACTAGAAGTCTATCAAATGGGAGTTATAAAAAAAAGTCTATTTAGTCCAATATTTTAAACGACACTCCCGAGACAAATGCGCGACGCGACGAACCGGCTGCGGTTCGTTTATTTTAAGTATAAGTCGGCGACGATGGGCGGTGTCCTCTTCTCGTCGTTTTTCACCTCAAAAAATATCTGTAACATACGATATCCATTAATTAGATAGGATAGATATTGTTATAAACCCTGCAAAAAAAAAAAAAAAAAAAAATTGGCAATGACTATCAAATATGAAATATTATCAATTAAATATTTAGTCATTGTAACAAAAAATAATTTTTCTTTTTTAAATATTTAGTAAACTTATACCAGATTTGGTAATACTTGCAAAACATTTACAAAAATAAAATTATTTTTGATTATATTAACAAAATATTTAATTAATACTATTTCACATACATTTAGTAGTTATTACCTGACTTGTTTTTCAGTGTGTATATGTTGTATATATTTCAACTCACCTAAAGGTTGCCTTGCAGGCCTCGTCTTCTTCCTCTCAGATCCTCAGCAGGATTCGTTGCACTCACTCACTCGCGAAAATACGGTTACGATCGCGCAAAAATACACTGAAAAAAATCTAGTAACAACTACCAAATGTAGTGAAATAGTTATCAATGAAATATTTTATCATTATGCCCAAAAGTAATTTTATTTTCTAAATGTAGCAAGTATTACTAAATCCGGTTTAACTTTACTAAATATTTAGAAAAATAAAATTATTTCTGGTTACGTTGACCAAATATTTAATTAATACTATTTCACTTTTGATATTAATTATTCTTACCAGACTTTATTTTCAATGTACTTACTAGACTTTATTTTCAATGTACTTACTAGACTTTATTTTCAATGTACGGCACTCTCGGAAATCGATCGCACGCAATTGGGTACTTGATTTCCCCTTCGAAACATTTTTCGAGTCCACTGAAAAAAAGAATTTAGTAATATGTAGCTACCAAATGTTAAGTGAAATAATGTCAATTATTTCAATTTATTTTACCCAACATTTGATAGCCATTACCAAACTCTTTCTTTCGGTGTACTTTTTTGTCCTGCGCAGGATATTTAGCATTAAAATAAGAAAATAAAAATTACTTTTTAACTCACCGACCCGATGCGCAACGAACGGAGTTACTCAGCCATCTTCTCTCAGATGGCGATCTTCTCTCCTGCGATTTAATCTGTAACATACAAGTAAAAGAAAACTTATAGCAGCGCTCAAAATAATTAATATTTTAAAAAATAATTATTTTGTTCATAGAATTTTATTATATTGTACATAATAGAGTAAAATTTAATTTTTCAAAATCTCTTTCTTTTAAGCATAAAATCATATAGTTTTACAAGTAAAAATGTCTCTGCTCTAATGTTTATTTAAATTCAAACAAATGATTAAAATAAAGACTAAAAATGCAATTAGTGGCAAATAAATTTCGACTATTTGTTCATGAATTTGTTCATCATTCTTCACTTCGCTTTAGTTTTACGCAACTGGCTTCATTGATCACACGGGCAGAAACGAGAAAATTCGAGTCACGACATGATCGGCGTCTCGTAAAAAACGTGCACTTCATAAACGCCAGCGATACGATTTTCCTAATCGAAAAAGTGCGGAGAAGAAATAAAAAAAAAGAGTTCTCCCCCTTCTATCACGCGGTCCTTTGTTTCAGCGAGATTTTCGGGAGCAAAGCGAACTCCTGTCTCTTTCTTTCTGTAATACTTCTCCCTCTTCCCGTAATGTCACCCCGACATTCTTTTCCAGAGGACGCGCGTTCGATATTAGGAAATACCTCCTGCCAATTTCCCATGTTATATAAGGTGTCCCCCTACGAAGACCGAAGGCCTCTCTGACACACTCTCTTCGCGCGCAAATCGATTTTACTTCGAGAATTTTTATACACTCAGGTAAGAGGAAAATGGAGAATGGTGATTCCGCATAAAAAAGTTGCTTTTTTGACCTTTTTTCCCGTCATTTCTAGATCAGCCAACGTTGATTAACGAAATAAAGGGTCAAGCAGTGATTGCAATGAAGATGGAATTTTTATCTTACTTATCGTATAAAAATCTATACACTAGAATTTGATAACAATAATCACGTCTAGATAATAGTTACTAACTAACAATAAGCTTTGGTGAAATAATATCATTAAATATTTTATTAATGTAACGAAATATTTAATAATATTTAGTAACCGTTTGGTAATCGATAGGTTACTATTATTATATTTATTATTAATTAATATATTTGATTGTATTAATCAAACATTTCATTAAAATTATTTTATCAAAGCTTGAATTATTATTACCAAATTCCTTTTTTAAATGTAGATTTAGAAATTCAAATGAGATTATAACATTATTGGAGCAAGTTTTGTTTTGACGCGTCTGCGATACGACTACCTCTATAATGTATTTGACTTATGCAAATGTTGCAAACAGTCCCGGCCAAATTATGCGACTTGCTAGGAATGCGGGTGTTGGATCGTAGAAATAGTTCGCAAATTTGAATTCGGTTGTGAACGGTCATGCAGAATAATATATATTACGAGCACACGGCAATAAAATGATAACAAAGATTATTATAATCATCTTTATGTACATGTGTATGCACACACTGAATAATTCACTAGTGAACTAGTTGACAAGCGTTTCGTACTAATGCATCGATTATATTTCTAAACGCAAAGCGTATTTAAAAGATAAGAGAGATCCTATCATGATTCATTTTGCTTATATCTTTTATTATTATAAATAGCGATAGCTTTATTAAAAATCGAAACATTTTCTTTTCCAAAGTTTAATTAGATGTCCTATTTTTCCGTGATTTATAAAGTTTTAACATTAAATATCATGCTATATCTTAGCAACTATGTTTTTGATTATGAGATCAACACTTCATTAAAGTTTAGATTATGTTAAATTAATTATTTCAAATAAAAATTAAATAATTAATTAAGTTAACATTAGTTAAAATTTTAAGTACCATAAAAAGTATATAAAAGTATGATGTAAATATATAATAATCTTCATCTTTTTTTAGATTTTTTTGTAAAAATTTTCTAGCACCGTTTATTATTTATTGTACATCAAGTTTATTTTATCAAAAGGTGCCAATCGATAATGCAATACAACATAAGTTTTATAATGTACACTATACAGATACATGCATATACATTTTTTCATACGCGATAATCAATAATTAAATTTGTTACAGGATTAAACATTAACATTAATCTATTCTCACCTATTTCAAAGCAATAAATTTGTAAAATGTTATAATTTGATTGATATTCTTTCGCTGTTACTTATTAACTTCACGTACATATATAATACAGTTTTCACAGATCCATTTAATTTGGAATAAAAATTATTTAATACTCACCAATGATGCGCAGCAGCGGAATTACAGCATAACTTTAGTCATCAGTAGAAAAAAATATTTTTAAATCGGTAAACAGCAAAATAATTAAAGTTTCAAAAAATTAATTGTGCGCATGCACTTTAAAGTACAACTTTTTATACACTTTTAATCAAAATAAATATTTTAAAAATATTAATAATGCTACACAAATATCATAAATGTTCTATTAAATATCTACAATAATTTTCAATAACAAAATTTTTAAAAAAATATTTTATATGCATTTGTATATTGCATAATAAAAACGATGCAAAGTGCATCGTACAGTAGTCGTAGATATATCCGAGTTCCCAAATAACAAAAATAGTCGACCTTTTGCCATGTAACTAAATAACAAATGTAACGAAAAAGCATTGCAATTGAAAAAACTTCGTAACAAAAATTTTTTTTTACTTTGTGACCTTTGATCCCACTGATTTGACTCATATTTTGCCTCGGTGGAGCTAAGATCCTTAGATATCTATCAGCGAAAGCAAAATTTCAATAAGTTACGTGGTTTCTGAGAAATCTTGCAAGCAGACGGACTAGATGCGAATAGAGATTGACGCGATGTATATGCAACTAATGCGAATAGAAAGACAAATAGGATTCCTATTCGTAATTGCGGCAGATACGGATAGAAATCGCGACGGATACAATCCGGATAGAAACGAATATGATTGCTATACGTAATCGCAGACACAGACAAAAATGTAACTACGTACAGGATGCAGACAGAGACGGATAGGATCTCCTGCTGCAAATGCAGATTTTCTATCCGCATGTTGCATTTGCAGATAGAACGAACAGCTTACGATTAAAAACGGATAGAAATCCTATTCGTTTCTGTCTGTAATTTTTAACCGAAAAAGAATTCCGACCCGTTAATCGCGTACAACCTTGAGATGAAAAGTTATCGCGAAGAAAGTATTCTCATATAAAATCTCTCGGAACCTTGTAAGTTGTCGCGACAAACGAATCTTGAATCTATGTGTAAACAGATTATTATTGCCGATTATTCCTGCCAATCAAGCACTTTGTGATACCGTACAATTCGATCTGTTCCATATTCGCGTTTAATTAATTTAGACCGAAAAATTTAGCAGTGATCGAAATCGGCAACTCCATGTCTAACCTCTACCGATTCCGCCGCTTCGAATGTAATACACGCAAAATTGCGCAGGATATATCGGACGAGCCAGCGCGGCGTCACAATGCG
The DNA here is from genome assembly GCF_016802725.1 of Solenopsis invicta. Taxonomy (NCBI): domain Eukaryota; kingdom Metazoa; phylum Arthropoda; class Insecta; order Hymenoptera; family Formicidae; genus Solenopsis; species Solenopsis invicta. The sequence continues at coordinate 16,829,227 of NC_052673.1, forward strand.
TTTACGAATCTAATCGTCGGACGATCGTGATGGCTAACAACAGCCAATGGTTCATGCGAAATGCCTAGCGTTTTCCCGCGACACTCCGAGCACGTTTCGAGGGGATAATATCGCGACGCACGGAGCGGCTCGTGCCGCTGCCTGCTTACACGAGTCTAGGCGCGTGAATGATAACGCCGGTGACCTTGCGTAAACACAGCGCGCCGAACGCGACACACGCCGTTTACAACAAACACCGGAGGTCGCACCGTTTATCGAAATACCACGAACCGTTTTCGTATCAGTCAATTCGCGAAGCGCCGCGAAATATTTAACATGCCATAAAATACGAGTAAACCTGCGCCGAACATTCCTTCCGTCGAATTTCGAATTGGTTATTGATGCAAACGGTCGATACGCATTACTGTTTCGAGAAGTTACTCGTATCACTCCGATTCGTGCAGTTCTCCAGCACTCTCGGATCAAAAATGACAGACGAATTGCATTAGCATTGGCGGAAAATTTAATCACCAGACGAATCTGGATTCAAGCGTATTTGACGAAATTATTGATACCTATACTATATCACAAAAATTCCTATTACTTATCGTTTCCGTTCTATTTCGAGCAAAATCTATTATCTATTCCAACCAATAAATGTCGCTTTAATTTAACCACCTACGTCACAATGACCGTGATCGATTTATATTTTTATAAATTGTAAGCAGACACACACGCGAACACGGTCCATGCGATACTATCGAGACAATTAAGTTAGAAAGATAAAAAAAGGATAAGATTCTTCGTGAGAGAAATATCCATAGAGATGTGCAATATTGCGATTTATCAATGACATCGCAACTTTTTCTTGTAATGTGATATACAACTATTATAGATTTGTAATAGTGAAATGTGATTTAAAAGCACATTGGTAATCAAATATTTATTAAATATTTCTATAAGAAGATGAAATAAAAATTCAATTTAAAGGAGAACAAAATATTTTATATAAACATCTTTTGCTCGCCATTTGATCGTTTATTTCTCCATTTATTGTTCTTTATATATCGATCTTGTCTTGTATATGTTGAAATAAAAACTATTTTTATTTCACGTGATTTAAATATTATGAATGCACATTTGATTGCATTCGATTTGTTGAATGCTTGTTTTTAACGCCAAATGATTTAACTAATCTGTTTGAAGTTTGTTTCTCTTTAGGAAACATTCATGAAAATTTTGTAAAACGCAATATAGCGTAAAATTAAAAATATATATAAATTTAAAATTATTATGGACATGCAAGAGTTTTTATTTATGACATGACATAGAAGAAATATAATATGCCATTCTTTCATGTTATGAATAAACACTCGTATGTTTAGATAATTTAATATTTACATTTCTCAAATTTAACTTAATAATTTCGAGTGTTTTATTAATTATTACAATTATTTAATATTTTGCATAGTAAAATATTCTGTAATTTATATATATATATATATATATAATCGGTTCAATTAACGTGCAATAAAAAACTGATAACACAATTTATTTCGTAAAATAACATGTAATTCAAAATTATGTTTTTAACATGAAATATGTGATTAAAAATTGTGTTTACAAGAGATTACGTACAATTCAAAATAAAATATATATCAAACACTGCAATATATATCACAATTATTGCAATTTTTGAGGAAAAGCGCAACTGCAATACATAATTTTATAATTCACACATTTTTAAATATGCATAAAATATTTTAAAATAAAAAAGTGGAATCACTATATTACACCTCAGTAGATGACGATTAATATGCAAATCGCAAATTTTAAGATTAACACTCTGTGCACACAATTTGACAATTATCTGTGAATTTCTTTTCTTGAAAAAATTAAAAGCACTGTGTAATTAGTTAATATATATATGTATAATTCCTTAAAAATATACAACCATACAAATATTTGCTAGAAATATTAAGGTATACGTAAGAGTCGTAAGAAAACTTTTTGTAGAGAAAAAAAATTTTATATTTGTAAAAATAATACAAATTAATTCAGAAATATCGTAACCCAATGAAAACGTGCTGAAAAGACACCGTGCTCAAAAAGATGTGTGAAAAACAATGTGACAGAGTGTTAATGACATACAGAGTATTAATTATTCGCACGAATCAATTTTCGCGGATATTAAAGTACAAGTATGTGAAATAAATATGATAGACATAAATATAATTGTGTGATGCTCGTTTATTTGTATGGCGAGAAGAGGTATTTCTGCGAGCATTAACTGCACTGCCAATTCCGCTACAGTCGAGCATGTATAGTTACGAGAGATTTTGAGATACTATAAGTCCGGAATCAGTATAGCCGGCACAGCCGTAGGATATACGTGGCTCGGTATAAAATAAAGGATCACCCCGGGCGATGCCTTGTCTATCGGCCGGCAATATCAGCGGGAATTGAAATAGTCGTGATATTTCTTTGAAAGGTGAGAACGGAAGGCGAATAAGAGCGACGTTCGTGATGAGGGCGACGAGGGGAAGTAATAAAAGGCGGCGAATGGGGTTTGCGGTACATGGCCGACGACGCCGCGGGAAAAATGGAGGCATGTTAGGTCGTTCTTTCGTCGTCGCCCTACAATCAGATTTCTTAGCGCGCCGCTCCATCAGAAGCGCCGATACTCGAATTCTTTTGTCGCGATGGGGCAAAGGCAGAAGCTATTGGGCGACACCCACGACACGGAGACAAAGGAAACGAGCGGCTTTCCGTGATGAGAAACGGACATGGTTGAAATGGAACGAAGATATGTCCGTTGGTACGACTGTTTTCGGTGAAAGAGCACAGCCATTCAAAGATATGAAATAGCTATAATAAATTATAGCTAATCAAGCGAACTGTTAGTGAATTGATAAATTAAATTTTTCAAATATTTCGTTAATAATGCAAGACACTGAACTGCTCAATGAAATTAGAACATCGTCATTACAATGCAATTAATTATTGCATACCATATTTAATGATGTTCTCCTATTACATTATAAAATATTATATTGCAATTAAATATAATATTTATTATCTCTATTAATTAGTGAACATTTATGACTTAAATTTACTCTATTTTCTTTTGTTTAAAATTAATTTTTAAATTTTGTTTGCAATTGCGCTCTCTGTCTCTCTCTTTCATTTTTTAAATGTCATCTATTTAATAATCATACGCAAGAAAACTTGTATTACAAAATTGAATTACATATATTTAACTTGTCAATTTCTTTCTTGCCATCTTAAAGCACTCCTCTTCAACGATTCGCCGGGAAAAACGCTTCGCGAGAAACATCAAGATTATATTGCGGTACGGAAACAGCGGAGTTGAAGCAAAGTGGCCAATTAACGCGTAATACCTATTCGAAAATCTTTACGGCCTCCTGTAAACTACGGGCCGGTAACCTAGCAACAAGATGAAAATGGTCGAAATCAAGGAGAGATACTTCGGCAACCGGGCAATTCCTCGAAATATGAAACGGAACAACCGAGCTTGCCGGTATCTATTCCGCGCATTTGCAATTACATTGAGCTCTGCATATTCATCGCACGTGAATTTGAATTCAAGAATATATATATATTTTTGTCTCCCCCTTCCCCTCCTCCCTCTGCCAAGGTAAGCTTCTAACAGCCTAAAACGTTTCCGGAGGATCTAATATTACGAAAACAAGGAGAAGTACATCGAGAATAATATAAAATTCACGTTTCTTATAAAACTGAATTAATACAACAAAGTGGTTACTTTGAAATGACTATTAAAGTGATTATTAGAGAATAATTATTTGAAATAAAAAAAGAAGATGAACAAACAACAAGATATCAGTCTTCTAAATTAAAAATTAAAAATTAAAAAATAGATTTCTTTTTAAGGATATTTAATTACAAATTTTCCATTCGATAAGTTGCTCTCTCTCTCTCTCTCTCTCTCTCTCTCTCTCTCTCTCTCGCTTTCTTTCAAAAGAAGATTTATGTTATCATTAACAAATTTAATTAATGTCTTATTAACTGAAGAAACATCTTTTCCGCTACGGAAATCGTTGTGTTTGCCATCAGTCTTATATGTACTAACGCTATTTATTGAGCAATGAGTAAGCTCCTTTGTAAAATGCGCGCTTATCGAGGCCGCACAATAGTGCGCGGAAGAGAGTAGTCTGTAAAGGCCGCCCAGGGGTATCGAGAGACCGGGGAAGTTTAATATTACCATCAGAACACCGTCTACAAGTCCTGCGGGGCAAGTTGCGGTCTGACGCTCGACATAGGAACTCTTGTCACAGGATTCAACTTCTGCGGGTTGGTCCGACGGCACGGATGCACGCGCACGCTTGAGAGAGAGAGGAAAAAAGAGAGGCGGAAGGGACGGAGCAAAATAGTGTATGCATGCGAAAACGCGAACAATATTCGCTGACCGAGGTAACATACCGAGAAAGAGAGAGGAAAAGAGAAACATATATATATAAAGAGAGAGGGAGAGAGAGAGTCCGCTTCTTTCACCGCAATACGTCCTGTCCGTGCAGAAACGACTGTGTTTGCATAGTTGTCCTGTTTACATTCACCCTGGGATTCCGCCCTGCGGGATTACGCGCGAGTGACGCGATACCCGCGGGCTGGGAAAAGGGCGTCGATGTACCGGACGACTGTTTAGCGTCTCACCTCGACTAGAATCCGTGAGAAATACTCGATTTTCTGTTAATTCCTTCGCCGCTGCATGAACCATCCGCTTTAACCTCTCTCACAAGCATTACAAATTTTGTTAAGCTTTTAATGCCGCAGTGCCCATATGAGTCTCATCTTAAAAAAAAGGGGCAAATAAATAACGATAATTTAATGCTTGGCTTGGTATCTTCGCAAGTGACTTTAAAGTGTAAAACTCGAATGCTTCGTTATTTAAAAAATATTTAGCTATTAAAATATATTTTCTTACAAATACTTTGTTAAATTTAGAATTTAAGAAATTTAGAAAAAAGATGGTGTGTAATAAAATAGCACTCCGTATATACATATAAAAGATTTGGACGGTATCTTTTTTATATTTTTTATATTCTCGGTTAATCTCTAGCGTACTGATACATAGAAAGTACATGGAAAGTTGTTACAAGCAGGAGCCTGATTAAAACGTAAATAGCTATCATCTCAAGAAACATGTTTTCGCTGAAAGTTTAATTAAAAAGAGAAAAAAACTATTTCAGTGGCGAAAGGATTAAAGGAAGGTTGTAGCAAGCGGGAATACTTTGCGGCAAGAAGCGCGGGCGAGAGCTTGTTAGATTTTGCGACATTTTTAGATTAAGTACATCACCACCTTACCAAGCAACGGCTGAAATGGAGATCGCGCTGGAAAATGCAGTTCGACTTTATTAATGCTATCGAAATCCAGAATATTTTATTAGCATATTAATTCAACAAAGTCGCGAGACTTTTGTCTCAAATTAAAGAAAGTTTAATTAAATTAAATAACAAGAAAGCTTTCTTCGGTCGCAGCTAGATCTTAGTGCTTATATTTTATTCGTGTGATTTTATATACTTCTCCGAATTCAACCAGAATGTGCGCCGAATTAATTCCGGTCGTAACACAGAATGTCGAATAAGAATTAGTAATATCTATAGTCTATTTATATTAAATTGAGTAATTTAATATAATAATTGATGCTGATTTGCATCTATATATCCATTCCCCCCTGAAAAACTGAATTCGGAGAAGTATATAAAATCACACGAATAAAATATAAGCACTAAGATCTAGCTGCGACCAAAGAAGGCTTTCTTGCTATCATTGTGTTGTTACACTATCGGTCCAATAACATATTTGTAATTTAAATTAAATAATTTTGTATTTCTAATTATATAATTCAGCAGTCTTTAATGTTGACTGAAAATTTGTTAAGTGAGTGATCGTTAATATCATAAAAATGTCAAAATTTCTTCAAATACATAAAATAATAATTTCTACTAGACTGTAAAGATGTATCAATTTTACTTCTCATATCGCTTGTCTTTCTAATTAATAGTAGAAGCAATAATAAATTAATAATTTTAAAATTATTATAAAAAGTAAAAAAATCGCAATTTTTAATATTATTTGAAGTACATACGTCATTAGATTGAAACCGTAATTTGGAGAGCTTATCATTATTCAAAATTATTAAATTTTCTTTTTAACTTTTGTACGCTGAAAAAATTTGTTAAAAAACTAAAATATTTAGTCCGATACGATTAACTAAACGTTAGATTGATTCAGTAATTATTTAGTTGCACAAAAAAGATATATAGTTCAACCATTCAAATTTTTTTAATCAAGAATTAATTAAATCGATTCAATATTTAGTTGTACGTATCGGACTAAATATCTTAGTTTTTCGATCAATTTTTTTCTCAGTGTAATAATTTAATAATTATTCCGATGCATCAATTGTTTCTAAACGGTGCACCTTTAAAACAGAGATTAATCTTTTTCATATTTCGTACACATGAGCTAAATCTACGCAGAATGTCCCAAGCGTGAAGAACGAATTTTCGTGGATATTACTCGAAATGGATGTTACACACTAAATACTCAAATCACGTTTGTAGGACAGGAGGACCGTGCCCGAGAATTAATGCCTATCATTGCGTCGTTTACGCAGAAGAGCGTCATGCATTTTTCATCCCGCCGCGCAGATTTTCCTTACACGAGATTACTCCGGTTCACTCTCTTTACCGAACTTTCCGCGACGCAGCGGTCGCCTAGAGTACGTTAATTCAGTTCTCTCTGCACTTTATACGATAAAAGCTCCGTCGTGCGATATTCGCCTTGCACGAGGCAAGACGCGAACCGCTTTTTCCCCGGCGATCATACGTGTTACACACGCGCGCGCATGCACGTAAGTTCGAAAAAGCTTAAACTATGTACTGAGTGTCTCAGGAATTGCAAGATTTCTTTTAGGTCGTACGTACTATTAAATTTCGTGAAGAGTACGGTGAATAAATAACTAATTTTTTATTTAACATAGATTTTAATATTAATTTAAACTTTTTGCAAACTTTTAAACTAAATTAGAAAAATGCGCGATTCTTGATACTTTTGTGTATATTATGTGTTTGCATGGCTTTATGACTATACTGCACTTTGCTTAAACCATCGAATCCATAGCAATGAATTATGAGTGGATTATCGTACTTCTGGCGTCAATGAAACGAACGTTTTAGGTCGCAGGCGTTTTAACGCCGAAATGGCGATACTCATTGATTTAATTTTTTGTTCGTGTACAAGTTTATATAGAAATGAAATTATACTTAACGTAATTGAAACTGTCTTTTATTTTCGCAATCGAGAAAACATTGTTGATTTATTAAAAAAAAAAAGATAGAAAATGGAAAACACGAAAGGAGAGACCGAAATCTTTACCTGAGAATAATACCATAACATTTTGCTGGTTAATCGTAATGGTTATTAGTTTTTATTTGCTTAGACGCTTGAGAGTGGAAATGAAATTCCTGAGACGCACATAGAATTTTCTACGCAATATTACTATATTTGCTCACGTATGCCGGTATGGTATAGTACAAGAGTGCATGAGCACATGCTTACGGAGAAAACGATCCATCATGGTTGGCCGTACTATGATTAATGGGGAATATGAGAACGCAATGTAAATGGGATTCAACACTCGCTATTCCACGGCGCGAAGAATATTTTGATTTAACATAATTTATAACCAACCGGTATTATATTTTCCTAATGCACAGAACCATAAAAAAAAAGGGTTCAGCACGCAAACGACATATGGATGGCGCGGTGTAATGCAGTCAAGATAGTTTCGACGGAGAAATATATTCTGCTGCCGTGTATAAAATGAAATGTAAAATTGCGGCGCTGAAGCAAAATTATCTCATGTCTGAATGTAAAAGTAATTCATCTCGAAATATTGTAAGAAAAGAAAACATAATTAGCATTACGTAGCAAATAATTCTAAACAAAATGAGAAATTTAATAAAATTTTCACTTGTGGCTAATTTTCATCGATATTTGCGAAAATTTAACGAGTATTGCAGACCAAAATAATCGCGCTGTTTAAAATATAGAGCTCAAAAATATTAAATTTGCGACTATTTTCCTTGTTCTCTCTTCGAGAGGAGAAAGAAGAGACTTCAGTAGATCGCAGAAGAGCAGATGGCAGTGCCGAGGAAAACGAGATGCACACACGCGCGTGTCTACATGCCCCGTTTACGATGAACGAACACACGAAGGGTGGTATCGCGGAAACTACTGCTGCAACGTGAAAGAAACACATCTTTACGTGCGCGGGTCTGCGACATCTTTACAACGAGGTGCCTTATCCCTCGTCATGCCAAACAGCCACCTAGGCGTTTGAACGACAGAGTTCTCACTGCTGCGTCCACGAAGGTACGATAATAGCCGGACGAATTCTAAGAAATCTTCCATGCGGAAACTGCAGACGGCAAATTACGTTCCCGCAATTTTGCGAGACTACCCGGGAATTCGCAATGTCCGCGCCGCCAAATAAATGAAAGTCGGCGAGATTAAGGCCACCTCAAATAATTGTATCGCGATTAAAGAATGACGACCCGTACGAGGAGCGTACCTTGAAAAACCCGCCGGACTGAACCCGAAGAAAAATCAATAGTATCGAGCAGGACGAATTTTTTGTCAACTTTCGTACACTTAGTCGCGTCGATATAAGAAAAAAATTTCTCCCGAGAGTTTCTCCAGTATTTCTCTCCAGGTGAGGCAGTATTGTTCCGCCAAGTCCCGCGAGCCGAAGCGTGCTTGTGCACGCTTTTTGATCCGCGCCCGACAAAACTATCCAACTAAATTCAAAACTGGGGTGCGAACTTTATTGGGTGGAATAGTAGAAACGGCCGGAAGATTACTTCCGCGGGCGCGCGCGCGCGCGGAGGGCTGTTGAAACTTCCAAGAGAGACGGTTAACTAAGTTCCCGAGAAATGGACTTCGGATAGTTTTACATCCTCCGTCTTACTTGCCTACATCTGGACGTAATGGCGATCGCCCCCACGTCTCCTATTTCCGACGATCGCACGGTCATAACCGCGACGATCGGTCTCGTTACCGCGCCGATTCGAATCGGAAAGGCTAATCGGTGGGAGCAAACGGAGAAGAGCGTTGGCCAGAGAGGTAGCATGTTACTACTAATCGCGAATGTTACTACTAATTTCTTCAAGTTCGACTTTCGTTGAGAGTAATGTATCATGGTTTAGTGAGAAATAAAGAATATTTTTTTTTTAACTTGCCACTTGACACTTTGCCACGTTACCTGAATTACCATCGAAATTCGTATTTTATTAAGTTTTGACCTGATTTCTTTTTTACGCTTCTATACTCGTTCTATTTCAGGCTTCCTTAAAAATGAGCTACAAGCTCCTTTGATTTCGTGATTCGTGAAGGAAGGTCAGGACAGAGATTTCGGAGAGTAAAGAAATATCTGACTTTCGTTGCGCCCATAAGAGAAACTCGACTCGAGATTGATCGGCAGTATCGAAGTTTCCCTCGTTTGATCTTTCTTCGCAACTTCGCGGGAATCAATCGCCGTATGTCTCGCACTCCCTCCGAAACTTCCTTTGCCTATAACCCGCTATTTCCGACTAAAACGTTGGCTTTGCCCGCTCTTCTCTCCCGAGCGCGCAAAATCTTCTCCATTTCGCGCTTTATCCGAATATGCCTCGAAATTGATCGACGAAGCGCGATGCACCGCGGCCTTCGCCGTTCTCGGGGAATGTTACCTCCGGGGAAATTTCTGTATTCCTCATTGCGCGCGGAAAGGGCCGCAAGGAGACCTTCCAAAAGCTTTATTGAAAGCTACGAGAACCCAGTCCCTCCCTGCTTCCCTCCTTCCGATTGCCAACGCGTTCTTCATCTCGCGAATCAATCTTCGAAATTTCAAGCCAAACCCGTCCGGCAACGAATTTCCGCTGAGGCTTCTATTGCGGGACTCTTGCGGATTCTCGGCGAAAATAGTACGTTTTATTTCTCTGCTTCTTCGATTGATTATGAAAGGGGAAATAAAGAAAATAATGAGATAATCGAAAAATCACAAATTAAATACAAGAAGCGTAAATATAAATTTGTACTATGATAATATTAATAATATATAGTTAATGTATAAAAATTAACTAAAACTTGTAGTTACGTACTGTCTGTAAATATGTTATAATTATTTTAATTCTATAAACTTGGGTATTGTATTTCAAGCGAAGGGGTTAGGAGAAAGTTTCTTAACTTACAATGCGTTTAAATGATGGAAGAAGTAACTTACAGTAATTTGGAAGTGACAACTGACTTTGTCTAAACTTATGAGTTGAACACAGAAACTTGCAGATCAAATTAAACATCTTGAGAGTAGTAATTGAAGGAACACATTAAAAGGATTCGTTAATGTTAATTGACAAAGCATTTTATCTCTCGACTAGAGAGTAATTAATAACACACAAAAGAGTTGAAACCGAAATTGCTTGTTTGTTCGGTGTCTGTTTATTCACAGATAAAAGTTATTACTTAAAAATTAATAATGTTGTCAGTATTAAATCGCGCGCGCCATAACAAACAATCACAAAACAACTTGACATCAATTGAAGTCAACGAATCCGTCCAGGATAATTCACTAGTTCAGACAGGAGAAAATTAGAAGAACAAAAAGAATAGAAAGAACATAAAAAAAAAGGAAGGTGAGGATAAGAAGGTGCAAAACAGAAGGTGCAAAACAGAAGGTGCAAAACAAGAAAGGAAAATACGTCAAAGAAGAAATAAAGAGACGAGACTGCGAGAGGGATAATAGAAAATCGCACCGTCTCTTTATCTGTTCAGTTTCTGTTTTCTACTCAGGAAATTAAAAAGGACCACTGACACCGCACTGATTCCGATACCAACAGATCGTGTATATGTGTGTGTACGTACGTGTATTTCGAAAACAAAATAAAGAAAAAGTGAAGAGATAGGTAGACACATAACAAAGAAAAGAGAAAGAGAGAAAGAAGAGATAGAGGAGGGAAGGGGAAGAAAAGAGCGAGTGAGAAAGAGAGAGAGAGAGAGAGAGAGAGAGAGAGAGAGAGAGAGAGAGAAGGGCGGGAGGGAATATGCAGCGAAATATATCTCCACGATCCGCGGACGCTATTTGTAGTCCCGTTGTCAAAGGACGAAGCGTTGGAAGCGTTTGCGCAAACAGCTGCGAGCTAACTGCTTATATTGGCCTTCCTTTCTGCCGCGTCCTCGCCTCGCAACCACTTCATCGTGCGTCTATCTTTGTCCGTCTGTATCCACATCCATGCTTTTCTGTGTACTCCCCGCATCTCTCCCGTCCTCTGCATAGAGATTGGAAGGGACTTGCTCGTACGATTCAAACACGCGCGAAAAAAAAAATTTGCGCAGAAGGCCGCGTCAGACGGCGAGAACGCGCGTTCATGTAACATTTGTATATTCGCAGGAATTTGATTACATTCGGTGGTTTTAATTTCGAACCGCTCGTTGTAACATAAGACCGATAGCGATTCGCTTTGTGCCTCCTCTTTCCCCCTCCCTCCCCTCCGCCCCTCTCTCACGATTGATGCAGCACGCTACTACAAGAGAAAGTAATACGTGATTGTTAACACAATTGGGTTAGATTGCTAACAATTTATATTTTTGAGAAAGAAGAATAGAAAATTTATTAAAAATATTATCGACACTGACAGAACGATCAATTCGTTAAAATACTCAGATATGGCCTAAATTTTACATAAATATTTAAAAACTCTTTGTATATTTTGAATACATTTTCTCGTAAATTACATGTTTCCAAAACTGTTATAATAGTATAAGAGATTCAAGAAATAGAAAGATGTAATTTTTTTAGGGAACATTATAACAAGCCAAAAGTTGTCTTTTAATCTATAATTACAGTGTCAAGACAACCTAGATTACAAATGACATATTTTATTTAAAAAATAAAAAAAAACATGTCTTTAAGTCGGTGGTAAGCGATGGTAACAAACATATGGTAATCACGCGAGATGGGAGCCGACGCAAATCCACATTCTCCGGACGACGAGATAAACTTGCCGTAGGAAAACTCGCGGAACAGTCAAGGAGAATACTTCCGGTGCCCTCGCTCCGTATAGCGCGCAACCAACGTGGATTGCATTTCCCCGGAATGCATTTCGCCTTTCGCACGACAAGCGCCGCTGTATGCACTCGCGAATATAAGTACACGATTTTCTTTAAGTTTATTCCCGACCGTCCCCACCGAGAAGTATTCCGATCAACTTCGTTTTTAAGTAGTTTTCTGGACGTTTTGACAGAATGCACGATTAGAGGAAACAATCGTGTCACCTTTTTTTTAATGAAACAAGCGATACAATTAACAATTTTCATTATAAATAAATAAAAGTAATTACAATACACGGTTCTCAAGTTGTGTTTGATGAAGAAAATTGTATTTCGTGGAGACAATTTTATTTTATCTATAATCAGAAGATTTCGTGAAGCACGCTCCAATAATCACCTCGCTCGTAGAAACATATTCTCGTTTAGGTTGTTTGGTAGCTGGCATGATAGAACAGCACGCAAAGCCAGTTCGCTTTCGTCGGACAATTGCGCCCGGCGTGACGCTATGAACGCGACGCCGGACACTCGATAGCCAACCGTTGGATGAATTAGACTCGACGGTGGGCAGAGATTGAATTACCGGCGCGTGTTTGAGCGATATTGTGTGTCTCCCTCGCGGTTGCAATCAATATGCCGGCATTGAACTTTCAATTAGTGTCACTTAACTCGACAAACACAGCCGCTCCCGTTCCGGCGACGCGGGACAGAACGCGTCTTCTTCGATTTTCTCGCGCGACGCTTCTCCGCCTTTCGTATGTTTAACTTTCGATATCACCAGAGCAAACATTCCTGAGTGAGAGAGAGAGAGAGAGAAAGAGAGGGAAAATGCTACCAAGGGGCTAAGGACTTCTCAAGTGTTCCTGAGTAGAGTTCCAATGGTAATCGTGAACAACGAGCATCAAACGCTCTCGATTTCGTTTCGCGTTAAAACTGCACGAGGCAATGTCTCAAAAACTTAATGCACCGCAAATAAACCGTCGAATAAAGATAAACAAAAAATTAAACAAATGAGAATTCAATAAAAATAATATATCTAATGTAGATTATACAATACTTTTGTTCACAAGATAATAGTATAAATGCAACGTTTTTTTTCCCACTAAAATACAAAATGTAAAACGAGTGTTTGCTCTACCTTTATTTAATTTCCTCATTATTCTAATTAATGAGAACATGTTACGTGAATCGTATAAAGTTAAATCATGATATTGCAAAGATAATTATTTTACCCTCATGTTAATCTACTGGTAAATTTAACACATTAAACTGCGTTTCGTTTTAATGGTATTTCAATATAATTTCTTTACAAGCGTTTTTATGTAGCCTCAGTTAGTAGTATCTATTGATACAATGCATTTCACGATAAACCCATGGCCAATATTCCTGGTACAGTCAGCGAGCAAACTATTTGCTTGGGTACGGTCTGCTATCCGGAACACAGAAGCTCTATTCAATTACCGGGCGGCGTAACAGACGTCCGATAAGCATCGATTTCGCTAGTAAGGGCGCCTCCACGCGCCAAGGAAAGCTAACGCAACGTCTCTAAGCTCCCGCACGACTTGCGACCCTCAGCAAAGGTCTACAAGGCTACGCCTCCCGCCTACGAGGATCACGATCTTAAGCGCTCCAGCGATACGGTAAAGTGCCTCGGGGAATCTTACGGTAAGGGTCCAAGTAATCCGAACGTGTTCAGAAGTAATCATGAGCCACGTGATCCCATTTAGCAATGTTTCAATGTAATACCTCTTATAATTCACAAAGCGAGCGATCTAGCTTAATTGGAGAGATATTTTTCGTCGTACAAACGTAGATCGTAATCCGATTGCGTGTACAACGGACGAAAAGATTTGTGGCATCCTCGATAACGTCGTCGATGTTTAAAACGTAGACTGCGAAACATGTTTCAGTGACGTGGAGATTTTCCTAATTTAAATTCTTGTTTACCCTTGTTGCCTATCTTGTTGACCGCGAAACCAACACGTAGATCAACTTAATCGCGGAGAATCTAAGCCCGCACAAACTCTCTCTCTCTCTCTCTCTTTCCCTCTGGTGCATTTTCCTACTGATATTACAAAGTTTTAAGATCAAGTTCGCAAATCTTTGATTTCTGAGATCTTACCAGCGAAGTTCTAGGATTCTGAGATATTTGCATTTGGAAATCGGCGGACTGTTAAATCCCCGGATTCCAAAGACCGCTCGAATAGACTCGTGTCTATTCGCTATACTACGAGGGTGTAGCTGCTTGCGTACGCGTTATTCCACGGCGAATGAACTTCGAGGGGTTGCCGAAGCCAAGGAGGCTGGTTGGATTATCGAGAGACGTCTTAATCACGCGGTGGATAGTTTACATAGTTAAGAAGTTGCCCCGGAAGATCTAGGATTTAAACACTATGCCTTAATTAGTGAACCAGTCAGTGCTTCTCTGCGAGCATCCTTGTGTCATTAATAAAAACAAGCTAACCTCTCTCTCTCTCTTTCTCTCTCTCTCTCTCTCTCTCTCTCTCTCTTCGGTATAAGGGCATGCATCTTTTATTCTTATTAGACAGATTCTCTGACCTGTTTCTACTCGACAGAATGGAATTTATAATGTGTCACTTTTTATGCTCGTTCTTTAACCAGTGTAATAAGATTAATAATAAATAATCTAACGGTTGCATAAAACTCAAAGTTTAAAAACAAAACAGCGAAAAATTGAAACTTTTCACTTTTTTTTATTTAAATAGCCTAATAGAAACAAAGTTTGCAATTTTAAAGTAAAAGCTTATATTATGAAAATCCTTGGAAATATATATTTTTAAACATGTTATTTATTTTTAAATAATTACTTTTATAATTAGTATTTATTAATATATTGGAAGAGACAATTTATTTAATTATATATAGTCACGGTAATTAATTTGGACAAATAAATTAAAATTTATATTGTAAACTAATTTTAAGACATATTTCCGGAACAAATATTTGTTTCTAATATAATTTTTATTTAATTTTATTTTATTTACTTGTCAAAGAAAATTCCAATTTTCCGTTAGTCCTCTCCTTTTTCCTCTGTCAAGTATATTGTTCGTTTAAACAGCAACCGTGTGAATTCAGGCATCACGTTAATCCTATTACCAAGTCCTAATGAGAGAATGCGTGGTGATTAAGCTAGCCCGCGGCCATTAAGCATAACACGCTCTCGTGTCCGATAATCTTCAAGCTGCCCGGTCATATGCGTGAAACCGTCAGGATCCGTGCCGTCAGAAGTGCCAGCCGCAGTGGGCCCTGTCGCCTTGGTAATTAGTGGAATAGCATTCGAGTGCAAGTTACGACTCGCGGAGAGTGTTGTGGACTGACCGTGGGGTCCGGCCTAATCGATATCCGATCACTCGAGCAATACGTCAAGTACATCCCGCGCGCGTTTGTCGCCCCCTCCCGTTTGTACACACGGAATCCTCCGCTTCTCCTCCCCTCACCCCCTCTCTATTTGCGTACGTATGTACGTATATAATATGCATTCCACTTCTCGTATTTATGCACAACGCTAATGTGCCTATAGTATTTATAAGGGAGTGATTACCTACATTGGGTGATTCGAAAATAACTGAATCGTATTATCGTTACAAAGGTCCCAAATCGCATAAAAAGTTCATTCAAGTACTTATTGCACAAATCTCTTTATCGCATTGATTACTAAACTTTTTTTCCCCAGCAGAGTTATCGATGTTCAAGAAGTGTTTGTAGAAAAAGAATTTTATCAAACGGTTTTTCTCAAAGGATCGAAAAGTGATGTTATTTCCAGCGGATGATATTTAATCGATATGTAATTGAATTCATTGACATCAAATTCGATTTAGTGATATGCGTATTCAAGCTTCGGAAAGTGACTTCATCGATTCATCCAGCGATCCGGTCCTAAAGGCGTAAAAGCGATTGGTTACAAAGACTTGATAACAGAAGCTTCGCGATCGTGGAATGTCTTTTATACATATATCCCTGAGATTAAAATTTACAGATAACCCTTCTAAAAACTTATTTTTATTACCAATTACTTCTTACTAATTTTTAATTTAATTTTTTCATTGCATTTTCAGGCGCATACGCAGTCACGTCAAAAAGTCACGAAAATTATTATAATCCTTTAAACAACAATAAAATATAAATATGATATTTTCAAAACACCCGATACACATACGTATATATTTAATCAAAACGATACATGCCATCGCACCATTCGCGCTTCGGAATCACACGAGGATTCAATAATTAAGTTCACCATTAATCGTGAGCAGTCAGCTGGCTTCACACGATCTGCAGCTGCAATTACTTTGACGAAATAATCGGTTAAACATATCCACAATCAAAACAAAATTGATTTCACGCGATTTCTTTCAATACTAATCCTTTTACATCTTCTTTTATTTTTAATCCACATTTTTATTCGAACGTTTCTTTACGAGCAAAAGTTTCATTCATTCACGAACAGACAATGAAACAAATGATTACAGCACGGAAAGATCGGTTTTACTAAAGTATCTAAAAATTTAACTATAGATAAAAATCTGAAAATAATATTGTTAAAATCATCGAAATAATTTTGTAGATCGCTCAAGCGATCTGATATTAATGCTGCAAAAAGTTTTGACGTTCTAGCAAATTGAACCTCTTTTATTATTTTTAGAAATCAACAAAATTAATTCCGGATCTGTGTCTAGTTGAATTTTTAAATATTCCAATACAAAACTGTTTTCCGCGAAAGCATATTATTGTAATGTATAAATCTTTCCTAATTTATAATTTACAATTTTTATACTTAAATTATCATTGCTTTATCCCAACGTAAATAATATACATAAGTAAATGTGTATAAGTAATAGAAAGTAAATAGAAACTCTTTCATTATTTGTAACTTAATAAAGCAAAATATTCTCTGATTAACGAGCACTAAAAGAGCATTGAAAGAGGCCTCGGTTCTGCTCAATTTTTCTCAATGCCTTCGTTTAACCTTTCTCGTCCCCGGCGTGGACTTGACAATTTCGACGAATGGCAGATGTGTCTTACCGTACGCGTTTTTTACCGCACGGCGGAACGAAGTCGAGAAAGTCAAACCGAGTCAAAGGGTCACTAAAATTGTCCGTAACGAGAAACAAGGCAACCGGGATGAACGATATCATAAAAGGGCTATGGAGAGATTATGGTTGATACGATGTTCTGATAAAACGAGAGAACTGTTATCCTTTGGATAATGCCGGTTAAATCAGAGAAACTAACTTGCCTGGGAAAATCCCATGGAGATTGGAATCACTTGAAACATTGCTGCGGATTGGCACAAAAACTGTATCGCTAATATGATCATTTACTTAATTTTCACTATATGCAGTTCTTTCTTTTAATGTGTTTTTCAATAGAAAAACAATTTATCCGTCGATTCACAGAGCATTGGCCAAACAAAAATGAGTGGAAGAGATGAATTGAAAAGCTGGAATAATAACCTTTTGAAACGTGCTTACGGTGCAATTTCATGCTCTTTCTGGACGCTAATTGGATCTTACGAATAAATTCGAACAAGCGCCTGTGTCAATTTATTAAGATGAATATATCGTATTTCTGCCTTGTAATGTATGAAATCTACAAATAACGCGACATTTACTTATCAAGCATTAATGTATTAGAATCAATGGAAAAGATGCTATTTAAAGTTTCAAAGTTCACTATTTCTCGCGAAGAATGCATAATAATTTTAGATCCAAATTACGTCGAGAAACTTATCCCGAATGATCTTAACTAAAGCTTCTTAAATTCTTTCACTTAATCGACCAAATAAATCCAACAATCAAATAAATCATGTATGATTATTTCTAAATAATTTATAAATTGTATCTCTGTGTAGAAGAACGAGTTAAATTACTAATAAAAGCAATTTAACTCGTTCTTCTACACAGAGATACAATTTATAAATAGTAACGCACTAAATTGCTCAAACTCGATCTTTTATTTAAATTTCATGTACGCGAAGTGCACATGAACTTTCTGTAACAACTTGCAACGGAAAAATGTATCCAAGAATTGCGAAATGCAAAGGCCCGTATGACGATAAAATCTTTTTCCCTGCAAAGTGGCGAGTATAACTTCAAGTTCACCTATTTCCCTCAAGTTCTCACGTACAGCCCTTGAGTTACAGTTCTGTTGAATCGACGAAGTGGTTTAAGAAAGTCACGTTTGAGAGGCTTTTACAACCGAAAAGAGAACTTAAGAGTGCCATCTTCAAAAACATTTATATAAATCGCGGTTTCGCTCTCAATATTTATAACCGTCACTGCGATTTCTATGTTTTATAATACAAAAAAGTTATTTATCGTTAACAATATGATGGAAACATAGAAAAAGTGCATTTGCACCGACGTAAAAGTAAATCAGTGATATAATTATGTGCATAAAAATTAGGAGTCATAAAAGCATATAATTTTTCTATAAATATAACTTTAATAAATATTGCATAATATTGCATAATAAAAAAAAAAATAAGCGCGTTTCTAAAAATTTTCTTCTTCTCATTACAATAGTCCTCTTATTATAATAACAGGAACGATTCTGCAAACGTTTCCTTCCTATTCATTTCCATAGACAGACAAATCTGCTGAAATGGATTTCAACGGATTCTGAACACTCGCCCTTTGCCCTTCACTTTCACCACTGTGCTCCACATTCCTGAAGACCTTCAGCGAGAGGAGAACTCGATTCGCCAGGGCGTCACTCGAGCGGAAGCCTCCCAAAGTTAAAAATTGTCTTCCTGGTGTGCCGATGAAGTGTGAGTTTCGAGCACGGGTCGGCGGTGCGCTAAAGGCGGCCCGTAAATTGGATCTATCAGCGCGTTCGGATGGTGCTATATCATGCTGGAAGCAGCGGACAGAGAGAAGGAGCACCACCATCTTTCAACGTCAGCGCAGAGCCTAGTCGGCCACCCACCCGCGTCCAACCCCGCGCTCGGAACACAACACAATACAACACGACCCTCCTAACCCACCACCCTCCTCACATCAGGATTGTCGAGAGTAGCCCCAATCCGTGCTTTTTATTATTCTCTCTGGCCAACCAAATCTTGTTCACTAATTAGACATGGCTTGATTCGATGTAATTACTCGTAATTAATTCTTTCTTTTCACTCAAATTTTAATTCAATGTGTTACCGGAGATGATTTACCGGAGATTACACATCGGTGTATTTTTAACATTTAATATGAAATGATGTACTTGTATTAAATAAGAGCTAAACGAGAAAAATATTTCTAATTGTAGCAAAAAGATTTCAGAACGACGAGATCATCCAGATAACAGCGAATAAAATTAAATCATTTATCGCTTTATTATTCCACATTAACGGATATCGAAGTCATTAAATCCGTTAGAGCTCGATTACCAATGAATCTACACCCAATTTGCTTCGCAATTAATTCTTCCAACGATAATACCTCTTTTCTTCTGACATCATGTAATAAAGTAATAACTAAATTGTGCTTATAAATGGAGACTGTGCAAAGATGTGATGTAAAAGGTAATTGTATTTCATCCTTTTTATTATATTTTGCGTACTTCAATAAGAAACCTGATCGTAAATACCCAACAATAAATAACTAATGAAAAAAATTATTTTAATTGTAATAATGTAATAATTGTGCAATTCTAATATGCTAATATGCGAAAATGTTTTGCGCATGACGAGGTTAATAATTAATCGCGCAAATCAGATCGTAGGATTATTAATCGCTGCACCGCATTCGCTTGGGTTGCAGAAGAGCAATCCGTATCGCATTCATGCACTGATTTACTCAACTGTCTCGGACGATGCATCGTCGATCTTCTGAACGTCTCTTGCGACGTGCGGTCTTTTTATCATCTCTTGTTGAACTATACGTCAAGATGCAAATAACAAGCTCACGATATGTACTTAAGATATTCAAGATAATGCCAATGAATATTCTCTAGACGGATATTCACGTTTCTTGTTGGAGATCAATAATGCGCATACTGCCTGTATAATACAACATACGAGTACCTTCCTACATCCTTTTTGAATTGATTAAACTTTTTATACTCAAAATGTTAACTTTCTTATCTACCATTTTTATTTTATAATTAGTGCACATTATTTAAAATCTTTTTAACATTTTATTATAATTATCTTTATTACTTTGGAAAATATTAATAATAAAATTAAGATTAGATATCTATTTTTAGATATTTTATAAAATTTTACTTAACAAATATTTTTTTATCAAAGTCAGAGCTCCTTTAATTGACGCCAAATAATCATAATTATACGAATGAGAAAAGTATAAAAAACTTTCTTGCGATAAAACACAAACGTAAACAAAATTTTCAATCGATCGTACCTCTGCGCAATTCGATCCGATTGTGGCGATTGATTGTTCTTCGGTCGATCGACAAATGTCAGAGGCCTCGACGCCAATCCTCAAGTGCATCTCTCCAGGGCCAATCAGCCACCGAGAGTCTCCGAGCGTCGAGTAGCGCAGCGCACGCTCGCGCAACGTGAGGGCACTCGAGAGAAATTGGAACGCATCCCAAAGTATATATACGTAACCCGCTGCTACTCTGCTGCGCGAGGGAACAGAACGACACTCTCGAGACGGATCGTCCGCTTTGAACCCCGATGTTACCCCAACCCGACTACCTAAGACGGACGATCGTTTATGGACAGCTCGATACTCTATCGGTCAATCTTTCGCAAAAATGATCTAGAAAACCTCGAACGACCCTGACAATTGAATTTGTATTATGTTAAAGATAAAACACATCTCAAACGGGTATTTAGAAATAATTAGAACTCGCGATCTATTTGAAACATTTCAAACGTTTGAAATGTACTTTCAGGTAAGATTGTGTGTAGATTAAAATAGGTAAGGTAATATCTTCAGGTAAGAATATGCAAATTTATGCGAATAACAATCATTTACGAAGGAATCAATGCAGATTGACAATGCGGTGACTTTGCGAACATGTGAAAAGAGAGAAAGAGCGCATCGCGCATTCATACAGAAATCGCGTATTAAAGTTCATAAATCACTCGCGTGAGTCTCGATGTCACTCGCAACGAAATGCGCGTATCGCTTTATCGAGAAACGAAGGATTGTAAGATTCGTACGTGGTATAGCATAGATATGGAAGCGCAATGTCGTCATTGATGACCGCAGAGAGGGTAAAGCCACCGCTTCCAGGTGGTTTAACAGTCAAGGACGACTTGGGCGCCGAGCGATTCCATTTATCAGCATCGACGGTCCTGCCGGAATCCAGGATGCTCGATCTCAGGAGGTCGCCGCCACGAGAATGACGCTGCCATCTCGACAGGATCAACGTACTCCGCGAGCATCAGGCAGGAATGGGGTGAAGGGAAGAAAGGGATTTGACTGTCACCGGAGAAAAGATCAACTAAAAAAGAAGAAAGAAGGAAAGAGAACCAATCCGAAGAGGAGAAGAAAAGAGGTATAAAAAAAGCGAATAAACTTGAAAGCTATTAAACGTAGGAAGAGAAAAGATAATTTAAACAGTGGCAAAATAAAATTGACGAAGAGAGAAGGAAAATATCAAAAAAAAACGAAATTCGCGAAGAAAAAAACTGTCCAATTTATACAGAAACGTAAGATAAAAGAAAAGGTAGGGTTAAGAGTTCATGGTGGCAAGAAATACAAGCGGGTACAAATGATGCCGAGTTAATCTTTTAAGAGACAGTATACAGGTCACATCGGGTAACGGAGGAAAAGGAAAAGGGGAGAAAAACGACGGCAGTAAACGTAACACGAGTTTCACGTCGTCGGTCGAGGGTTAAGTGGTCGCAGGCAGGGCCAGTAAGTCCCTGCTTCTCATCCCACTAATCCTGCATTGGCAAGGCAATTAACTCTGAGCGGGCATAGAGATCTCTCGGTTCAGACGTCTGTGCCTGTTGGTTGAACTGCATTCCTGCTCTCCCTCCCGTTCGGCACTGTCGTTCTCGCGACGCCGACGCCGACGCCGACGCCGCCGCCACCGACGCCACTGACGACGACGACAAGGACGATTCTGCAAACGCGTGTAATATCGTGGAAGGTTGCTTAGCGAGAGAACTGTGTGTCTGTAAGGGATCACAATATCTTTCAGTTCGCCCTGAGCTAGTAGCATCTGGCTGCCGCCACTTTGCCTTCTGCAGCGACCGGAAAGATAATCAAACTTCTTACCGGATGCGCGGATGTGTTGGCGCGCGAGTGCGCGCGCACATCGAGGCTTCTCATTCCTTTCTCGGCTTTCTAGGATTTCCCTTCGTCTCTTGTCCTTTTCTCTCTCTCTCTCTCTCTCTTACTCTTCTACTTTCTCTCTCCATCTTTCCTTCTCTTTATTCCTCTCTTTCTTTGACCCACCCTCGCCATTTCCCCGTTCTTCTACTAGGTATCGTCCGCCTCTGCGAATCTCGACTTAGTTATCTGTAACTAAGCTAATCTCAGCCAAGAAGTCGACCCAACCCGGCAACGCAACCCCCGACCGTCCCCCCACTCGCTTAAACACGAGTTCGACCGATCCTGCCAAAGCCGTTAGATTCTCTGCACTAATCCAACCTCTCCGAGGTTGTATATGTACGCAGATAGAAGCGCTCGAGCACCTCTCGTGCGCGCGCTCGCTCTCTCTCTTTCTCTCTGATTCTTGAAGGCCGGCAGTCATCAATGGCAAAGCCTGCGATTTTCGTGGAGTTACAGGTCGACCACTACTTTTATTAGAGATCTCCGACTGCTAGTTTTAACCACTACTCTCGTACATGCCTTGCTTTACTTCAATTTCCATTACGAGATTTTCAGGAATATGCGAGCCCGAAAACTTGCAGAAATTGTCGCGATTGCAATGGAACTTGGAAGACTATCTCAAAAACTTTCTTCTATTCAAGACCGTAAGACTGTGTATAAAAGAATTACTTTTAAGACGGAGGAAAATTGACGACGAATCCTTAACGAATCTCTTACGACTCAATAGCATCCTACGTCTGCAGATATACGTATTTATATATTTAACAGACGATAAATAATAAACAAAAATTGTAATTTATTTGTAAGCTTCTTCCAAAATAGTTCGCTCCATCTGAGAAGGAAACTGGAGAAACTAGTTTAGAACAAGCAACTACTTGTAAGCCGACATATTTCGATCCATCATTATACCAATAATCCGATATTCCTCAGATAAAGCGAAGCAACGGACCCGTATAATCCGTAAACGAGAGTGAGATATTAAGAATCATTAGAGGAACCGACGCTACGGAACAAATGCTCTTTGACGAGCTGCGCTCGAACGTAAATCAAGGAGCGTTCAGCTCCCAACGAGTATTAGAATCGAGAATGAAAGAAGAAGATGGTAAGATCGGTTGAGCCGAAGCATCGATTGCTTCGTCGAGTACTGAAAAGACTTGATTGGTGATACAGATCGTTACCTTGCAAAACAAAATCCCCATAAAATCTCGGATTTTCTCGTGCGCAGAATATCGTAGAAAGACGTCAAATTACAAGTCGAACGAACAGCGATAATGCCGTAATAGCGATTATGTGTCGAGATTACCGAACTGTAATGCGCAAATATGACATCTAATCGCCGCATTAACGTTAATTATAAGCGTAACGGATGTTGCGTGTTCGCCGATTTGGTGAACTTGTCAGCTGCATGTGTAACCCACCGCGCCGTTCAGCAATTCGCTATCGATCGATTTTATATCGTCGAGAGTTATAATACATATGCAAATGTATGATCCTTTTTATCAGAAAAGACACATGATTTTCACTATAAAAATTATTTCATAGAAATGTTGGACATATTTTTGGAAAATTAAAATATTTTAAATCAATTAAAAACAATATAAGAATACATCTATTTTATCGCAAGTTTAATTGTCGACTTAACAGATTATGTCTTTGAAGAATTAATAATTGTTTTTTTTTGTATTATTATTATTATACTTTGCATTAAAATGTAAGTATGCAATGAAAGTATTTCGGAATTTTTTCAATTAATGTTTAGCACTGTGGAAAACTGTATGTACCAATGAGAAAATATATCACGCAAAGTTACTTTTCAGGATTTTTAGAAAAATCTCGTCCCGCAAATTGCAAATTATTTTATACAATGCGCAAATCTCACGGCGTATGCAACCCATTTGAAACCATCTCCGACAATTTTACATGCATTAAGCGAGCTGCATAATTAAAGCAAACGGTTTTAACTTGGATACACGTCATCGTCGATATCGGACGACCGGACTTGCTGCGTATAAGTATTCGTCGCGAAATATGGCGGTATAATGGACGTTGCGGCTCGCATTTCCGCCGCGGCGTATTGGACGTAATCCAGCAAGATTGTCAGTGTGACTCGTAATGCATACTTAAATGCATTTTCTTGGCTGGGACCGTATTGCTAATGTGTTTCGATGATTACCGTATGGATCGAACGTTTCAATTTCGTGCGCGAATTATCTCTTTCCATTTCTTGTCTTTCATTATGCACACGACAGTTATACGTACGAGTACTTCGTCTGTTTTATATCATGTAAAACGTTACGTCTCTTGCTGATTATTAATGATAACAATCGTTAGCAATTCTAAATAATCCTTGAATGTTTTTTTACTAATTACAGAGCCTACATTTTATTGAGAAAGTTCATGATGATACGTTAAATAAGTGTTTGTTTAATTGTTAGAAATATTTAACGTACTTCAAAGCTATGTTGACATTCTTATAGAAAGAAACGCTTTCCTTTTACGCTCCTAGAGAAAGAAACGCTTCCCTTTTTATACTCTGCATATTCATCTTTCCTCGTACGTATTCAGCGCAAGATTCTTTTCAAAAATGCATCGAATCACCGGTGCACTCGTCACGACCCAAATACTTCTATTCATCGACCATTCGATCATTTTCCGTCAGGATATAACGCGCAGTGAATTTCGCCCTCCTCGATATAAATCGCGTTAAACACAATCCGGAAGTACCCAGGAGCTTCGCGTGGAACGAGAGAAGGATAAGCTCTCAATAAAAACTGTAATTTTATTCGATCACCTTAAAACCCGATTGTGCGCAATTTCTATTTTAAATAGACAGTTATTTCCAATATAATTCCGCAAACAATCGTGTTTCGATATCACTCAAGATTTATGACGGTAGAAAAACATTAAAGTACTGTGTATTCACTGTGTGAAAATTCTTTTAGGATTAAAATTCTTTATATCGAAGAAAGTGATAGTAGCACCAATATTTTTGAGATTTTATTTATATTTT
This sequence comes from Solenopsis invicta, assembly GCF_016802725.1. NCBI lineage: Eukaryota > Metazoa > Arthropoda > Insecta > Hymenoptera > Formicidae > Solenopsis > Solenopsis invicta. The sequence goes on from NC_052673.1 coordinate 16,854,608, forward strand.
ACTTTTATATATCTGTGTAAAAAATGTGTGACATTATGATTCGTACCTATCAAAGTACCTATCTCCAACGTAGGGTATGTAATCTCTTGCAGCAAAATAGGCTGCATGATACAGATACGGGTGTCGCAGTGACGTTCACCGATCCGAAATCCAACGACTGATCTCGACCAGTGACAGTTACAATCGCATATCAGAAAATAACATGGAAATAACCGGTTTTAATCGACGTATACATAAAATTTGTTAACTGAAGCGAAAATTTTCGCTGACGTGATGTATACCTTAAATATTAGTAATTTACAATGATATCGCTATTCTGTTTTTAAATAATTACCAAAGCAAAGTCTTTGTTTCTTCTTTAAAAAATTATAAAAGCAATGACTGAGAGCTATAGTATAATTTGAAAAATGTAATGCCTAAATAAAATCGAAAAAAACTTTTTCATATTGGATATTCCACATATAAACATTTTTTTAGATGTCTTTTATTAGAAAAATAAAATAATGAATTATTAAAAAAAAATAATACGTTTTCAAGATGCAATAAAAAGAATATAAAAAATTCCATACCATATACATAAAAAATAATAGCATGTTTCTATTTAAAAAGTTATCAATATTAATCCGTTTATTATTTAGTGACCGGCTATTAATTAAATCATGCTGTAGATGCGGGTAAATGTTATCTGAATGAACAATAACACAAAGGAATATAATAAAGAAATAAGAGCAATAATTGCAAAAGAAAATTATGTTAAATATTTTAATGTCGCGTCAATTGCTTGTCTCAAATCTTTATGAGCGGTTAATTTTTAATGCAGTGAACGCGCACCATAAAAATGTCGCGACGCGGAGATCCGGTGGTAATCGGGCGTCGTGATAGAGAGCCGGGATAATCGATGAGTCTCGCGAGAGTGCGGCGCTAAGACTCCGCGAGAGCGATTTATACGACGCGACGTTGACGGGGCGCGCATGAAAGACAGCAGCGGAAAATGGGTGGGAGGGCAAGGTAGGTGGAAAACTACTCCACAGACTCAGCGTGCTTCGAAGGGGGTAGAATATAACCGAGTGACCGAGTGGAGTCGAGGAGTGAGCGCGGCTGTGGAGAATTGGCAGGCGAACGACCCGGCGCAGTGCGAGGGTGGCTCGAGTGCAAGGGATAGCGTCTTTAAAATTCGAAGCGAGTTAATTTGATTATCGCTATAACGGTAGGGGAGAGGGGGGAGAGAGCAAGGAGGCGAAGGAGGGAGAAAAGACGAGGGCGCGAGGAATAATCCGGCTGTATAACGACATCGGGCCTAGCTATCGCCGTCGACGTTTCCATTGTACGGCTGCTATACCGCACCCCCTCCGTAAAAGCGAGCAGACGGAAGGACGGAAGGGTGGCGGCGAACGGAGAACGACTATACTGATTGGCCCCCAGCTGGGGCAGCAGTAAACATTCTCTCGCCTTCCCGTCGAGGCGACGGCGATCGAGAGAGAGAGAGAACGAGGAGGGAAGGTTGGCACCCTCGCCCCCTCGCGCACTCTCGTACACCCCCCGCCGAGATCTCCGTTCTTCTCGCACCTCCATGGCAACCTTGCTCTCTCCGGCCACCACCGCTCTCTCACCGGCCCACCAACGGCCTCCCACCCTTACGAGCTTAAGCCCGATTTAATGGGGTGGAAACGCGCGGCTCGATCAAGTTGTATTCAATTATCCCTCCTTTCCGTCCTCCAGCCTCACCCGAGCCATCTATAGAGTGTCTCGCAAGAAAATTTTCTCCCTTTCTCCGGCGGTACCCTTTGACCTCCGCGCACTCTGCCCGGCCTTTTCTGGACACGCAGGATGTATAGTAGTTGGCAACCGAAGGGGCGAACCAAGGTCAATTTCAGCGGCTAACAAGAAATTATTTAATCCGTCAAATCGAAAAGTTTAATAAAGCTGTCGCAGAACTCAAAGTTGTGCCAGTTTTCGAGGATTTACATAAACAATTATAATGAATAATATGATCGATTCAATCAATAAGAAACACTTAATCCAAATTTCCATAAAAATACGGTTTTACTAAAGTAATCTGAAAAAATATTTAAAAATTTAATTACAGAGCTATATAAAAATAATTTCGTTAGATCACCAAAACAATTAGGACGTTCAAGCTAGCTGCTAGAATATCAAAATTTTTTGCAACATTAATCATCATGCTTGAGCTCCCTATATAAATTATCTTAATGATCCAACAAAAAATTTCCAAGTCCATATCTTATTAAATTTTTAGATCAGCAAAACCATTGTTTCCGTGTAAATAGCTGTTAAGCGCGAAGATAATGGAATTAAAACGATTCATATTGAAATATGCGTAGCAACTGATCATTTTTTTCTACGTTAGTATTATGATCAAAATCAAAATAAAAAACAGTATGGCATTTTATAGATTCGTATTATAGTAGATTAAAAAAAAAATCTTAGAAAACAATGTTTAATTACACTTCCGTAATTTTAATCGAATTAATGAAGAAAATGTACTTTATGTTTCTTGGTAACATCAAAAATTTACGATCATATAATCAGATTTATCTGAATTAAATTTTTATCAAACTATATTAGAGATTATTCGAGCCACTATCGAATCGCTACATATATAATCGACCCAATAAAAATTTCAAGCTTAGATACGTATCTTCTGAATAATAAACTCACATTACGTCCATTATCATTCGTCCACGTCGATAAAACAAAGTGCGAAGTGGAAGCCGCAAGTAAATTCGCGAAGTGCGCACTACTATTTCATCGTCGTCCCGGCGCTTTTTCGTTGTTTTTCCCCCGGCATTTGCGGCATTGTTCCATCCACGTAATCCGTTCTGCCGACCCGTTGTCCCGCGACCTCGCCTCCTTCATCTTTACTCATTCTCGACGTTTGATTCTCTCGTTTCTCGCGTTTCGTTCATATTCCAAACAAACGCAGCAAACAAACGCGCGAAATTGTGAAACCGCAGCGATTAAAAATTCAGTACTCGTAAACTACCGCGGACATATTTGTCAAATTATTATTCGTTAATTTAATGAAGCTATCAACTTTCTCATTAGATCATGACCCGTATTTCTAACCACGTATATACCAAAAGATTTGAAACTAATCTTGAGATAATCTAATGCGGTCTAATAAATAAATCTTAAAAATTAATAATTCGTAGTATTAGAAATCAATTTAATCATATTTGCAATCATAATGTAATTGAGAAATTTAGATAAAATTAATTTTAAGATGCAATCTGAATTTTGTTTTATACAGTTCAGCGGTACATTAATATATGTAATTTTTTCAATCAAAACAAAAATAAGTTTTATTCATTAAATAATTTTTATTTGTTATAAATAATAGAATTAATAATTCTTTTAAATAAAGTAATTCAATCATTTTAACCTTAGCTCGCCACATTTATTTTTAGTTACCTTCTCCGCCACGCCGAGATCTATGAAACCCTATAACTTTGTTACGCTATACTTTTGAACTAAAAGCGTATTTTTTAGCATAGTACATGCGAAATCGATACTTCGAAATAAAATAAAGACAAATAAACAAGAAATAAATAAACAAAATTATAGCAATGTAAAATCACTAAGTATATTGTACCCCGAGTTATAATTAATTGTAATTAAAAAAAATGATTCACGTTTTAACAATTAAAATTTGCTACTAGTAATGAACGTTTATATACTATCTTTAGTCAAATTGTAAATTTAACAATAGTAAAATCTCTCATCAAAATTAAAATTTAAATTGCAATATTTTTACTCAATGCTCTAATCTGTAAATTTTAATTTAAATTGTAGAAAAGAATATTCAACATGCATTCGTTGCGAAATATTTCGTTGAAAATTAGACGATTGACTTGGCATGGTAATTGTGTAATATTGATAACCAAGGTTTATTTTTCGCGCGACGAGAGTCAAACAAGCAGGCAGACAAGTATATGTCATCACAATCTTATCGTAATCAAGTCAAACGTCAAATGATAACAGATTATTTCCTACAAATAATTAATTACTATAACCTATAATTAATTACTATAAAAGCGTGATTAATTAACTCCCACGTTTAACGATTGTGAAGGTATTATCTATTTAAAAGCAAATATTTCGCGCAATTTATTTATATCATAGATTATAAGACTATAAAAAATGATAAAAAAATTCTATAAATTATTATTTTATCATAATATTTATACAGGCGATAAACTTAAGTATTGAATCACGGAACTTCATATTTGATCACGATTCGATGCGATCTTGTTGAAGTGTACAATAAATATAAAGTGTGAATTGCGTGTGATTAATATCGGTACTGTGCAATGTGTTGCTTATTCTGATTATTTTTACATGTGATCGTAATCAACTATGTTGTCACAAGTGTTATGCTGTACAAGTGCAACAAATGAATCAAAATGAAAGAGGAGACCTGGAACATAGGATGACGATAGAGCAACCAAGAAATAAATAAATTATTTTTCAGCTATATTACTGCAAAATTAATTATTTGTAATTATTATATTTCCAGACAACAATAATTCTTTAAGGCATTGCTATAATTTGCATATTTTATACTTCAACAATTTTATAACTTCAACATAGTTGTAACTCTTAACTGATCCATAATTTAATAAAAATGAGTCTGTTAAATTATATCTCCAGGTACAAAATTCTGAATATTCAAATAGATTTTTTTTAATGTAAAATTCATGTAACGACAAACCTATACAAACGCGGATCTATTTGTATTATAAAACAAATTATTATATCTTATAATGTCTGTTACTGCTTTCTTAAATATCACTGGAGTTATATTACGATTATTTCTTGTTGGCAATTACATGACGCTGCAAATTTTCTTATCACGTAACGGAAATTACCTACAATTGTCATGAATTATTCTGCAGTATCTTATCGTGCGAAACATTAGACGCATTTTTCTTATCATTATTCTTAAAAATTATTCCTAAAAATGTGTAATATATAACACTATCATCTAATGATTTCATTATAAATTTATAAAATTTTGCCATCTCATCGTTCAACAAACAACATGACAAGTAATAAAATGTGCGTATCAGACTTATCTAATTTTGTCACTTTCTTTTTGTCATTATTCCTACAAGCTCTTCGATATTTCATTATCAATGTTTGGCTTAAAATTTTTAAAAATTTTGCCGTTTCATCGCTGAATCAGACGGCAAACAGCATGAGAAATTGCGTGATCGTTTCGCAATGTCACACAGAGACGACCGCTCGTGAAATCATTTAGGTGTAACGAGCACACGGTGCATGACGAGCTCTTGGCAAAATTGAGCACTCGGCCGAAGCCATAAAGAGCCGGCTGCGGGTTTATCGGTATCGCTCGCAAAATTCGAGCCCCCATACCGCCCCCATCTTTACAACAACGACGCGCTACCCCCCGCGCACATTGCCGCCATCATCCGCGGCAATTATTCGCAGCCGAAGAGAAACGTGTATATACCGATTTCGCCCGAACTCCATTCAAAGACGCGATATTCCAGACTCCCCCGAAATTCCTGTCCTTTTCGCCACCCTTTCCCAACCAACCGCCCTCGCAATGACGATCGCGCGGACTGCAGCAGCTACATGCACCTCGCTTATGCTCGAGTGTGTGTGTGTATGTCGGGGGGTTTATGCGAAAAGCTATGTGTTTGCGTCCGTTGTATACGTGTACATGTACGTGGATACGCGCGGGCGCGTGTGGCGACCGTAGAGCTCTGCAGCAACTGCGCCAAACTTCGAATTAGCGTCGGCGACGAACTTCGAGATTTACAGTACAACTGCGCGGGCCTTCTCTCTCCTCATGTTCCTTCTGCCGCCGGTCCCGTTCGTGCCGCCGCCGCGCCGCGGCCGAAAGAATTACAGCCCCGTTCGAGATATGTGCATACGGTACGTTGCATGTGTATACGCATTTGCACTGCGTGCAAACGTGTGCGCGTGTAAGCGCGGACGTGTGAGCGTACGCAAACAAACACGGTCACAACGCCTCGTAGCGCAGGTAATACCTATCCCGACGCGATATTTACGCAAGCGGATCGCGCGGTAATACCACGCGCCTATCCACCGAGCCCTTCGCATACATCAACCCACATACCGTTGGGTAAATCACGCCGGAAATCTTACATCGCCTCCTGATCGAACACACGTTGCCGTAAATGAAATGGGTTTCGGCGCGACATCAGAATAGACACGAATGATTAACGCAGCATCGGATGAACGAACAGAACTAACGATTCCGCAATTGTAATTTCCTAAGTGAGTCAAGGTGAAGAACACGTTCAAAGAAAGATCACGTCTAATCAAGGATTTCGCCAGAAGAAATTCCCTTATGAACTAGGGGCAGTTATTAAATGGCATTTCCAAATGAAAATGTCGCGGCAGTTTCCAGACGTTGCATACGCCAATGTATTACTTTCAAATTGAGCTGCTCGGCAATACGGATCGTGAGGATTAAACGAATCCGCGTCCGTATCTAGAAGTGCAGATATTCGGCGGTTTCCTTAACTCGGAGTGTTGCGGCATTACGGAGAACGCGAGTCAAGTTTGAGCGCGATCGAGTCAACTCAGGACGAGCGAACTTTAGCCGCGCTCTAGCTTTAATTCGCGGTGGCAGTCCGTTCGACCATGAAGAAACGTTGTCTCATCGGCAGGCTATCGGACTTCGAGAAATTCACCGCGACGGCCAAGGATAAACGTTGAATTGATATGGCTGCGCGATAGCAAAGACGTCACACTTTTCGATTGCCAACTCGAGAAAACTTCGAAGAAAGATCAAAAGGTCCGCTACGGTGAGAAGGTAAATCCTTAATAAAGTCTCTTGAGAAAAGAATGCAATTTCTACAGAAATTATTTATATACAATAACAAAACAATCTTTTACACATATATATTAATAAATTTTAATTAATAATTAAAAAATATTACGTGAATGATTTAAATAAAATTATTCACTTTCAATTAAAATTCCACAGCATATACTTTAATTTTTTAATGTAATTTATAAAAAAAAGTCCAAAAAAATTTGCCGTAAATTAAAAATATCTTAATTTTATACGAAAAGAAACTATTTTCTTTTTCTGTAAGGTATCGGCATATAAAAAAATATTCTTGGAAACGCAAAATTTTTTGAATTTATTTTTCCGTGACAGAAACTTCCGAGATCATTTAGTGTTTTATGGAACCGTTTTGTTATGCTACGTTATGTTTTATAGGAAAAGCGCAGGTCGACATAGCCCGTAAATAGAAGCCACAAATGCGTAATCACGCGGACTTGCCTTTTGTTTGACGATAGCCATGATTCTGTTTGCAATCAACGAAGTGTCTCGTCGCGGCACTGACGGGCTCGTTCGCGCGAAAAATCCGTCAAAGTGCTACAAATCTACGTCACGATGCGTCGATTGACAGTTGTCGAATGCAGAAAGATGCGAGGAGAGTAACTGCGCGCTCTGAAACGAGGAAAGCGGCAGTGATATATCGCCTTGCCCTTCGCGACCGCGTCCGTTTCGATAAATTCCGCAAGAGTCGGAAAACCCGGTAGTCCTTCAATTTCAAATATGAAAAATCGATTAACGTCCAGCTTCATCGACAACAGACAATTTATTCGCGGTTACATATTTGTGATTATTTTTCTTATAATCGACAAAATAAATATATAAATATTGGTAAATTTTCCCTCATTTTTTATCGCCTACGAATTCTCATCGATTAAAAATTAATATTTTCTTTAACAAAAATTGTATTAAGCGCACGCTATTTAAAAAATTTTTTTTAACTTTGGTTGTTTTTATTCTCTCAAATTAAGTTTGCGTGACTAAATTTTGCAAGCTTAAAAATTAATTTGCAAAAATATTTCTTTTATGGATTTTCAAATAATGCATAAATTACAAATATCGATGGACGTGAATAAAAAATACGGTCAACCAAAAAATACAGTCTTGAAAAAGAAACGCGATATCCTAAATCTGTTATATTTGTAATGAGAGATATTTACGGTTACAATGCTAAGATAAGATAGCCGAAACGTTTGTCTAGGTACCCGATAATTTAACGGAATACAGGAGTTTGTAACCTCTGCACTATTTCCCTTTACACTCTGTTGCACGATCTTCATATAAATTTTAGTCACTTCATATTCGTACAATTTATATCTTTGCACGTATAAGCACTTTGCGGCTATTAGATAGCTTTTACACCAAAGTAGTTAAACACTATCAAAGCTTAAAAAATCATTTTACACATGCTTTTCTTAGACAAATAAAAATATGTAGGATTGTATTGTAATAGTGTAAGAAAGTATAACATATTTGGTACACATATGTGTACCAAAAGATATAGAGAAAGAGGAAAAAAAATGAAATAATAAATTAAAACTCTCACAGCTTTCCTATATTCAACTGGCACTATATATTTTACACAATGTAGATATTATAGCTAATATGCCACGCGAACTCTTCCAGCTTCACACAAATTTTCGCCTAAATAATTCAATATTCGCCAAAAGTCTTCTCGGAGTAACAGCGAGGAATCCGAGAGGGATGTCATGAGCGTTCACATCTTTTATTTCTGCTGGCTGCCCGACTTTTTCGCGCGCGAAGAATTTAACGCGACCGAGAAAGCTTAGATGATTTTTCTCTCTCTTTCTCTCACACACACACACACACACATACACACACGCACAGACGCACATACATACTCTCTTTCTCTCTTGCCATGCACGGACTCGGCCATTTCGAAGGGGATGCCTGAGCAAGTCCGCCGAGGCGCTCAGCGGCGGGGGTTTAAGACTGCAGAGTTAAGCTCGGGGCCCGGAACCGGAGAATGTGGTCTTCCCCGAGCCGGGCGTGTAACTACATCATGCCAAGAGTATTCGAAATACTCGGCGATGAAGTATGCCACGGTATCAGAGGTCTGCGGCCTGTAACAAAGCAAGCCCTCCGGGCACCGAGTTTACACACGAGCCCAGGCATCCGCCTCCGCCGCCAGCGAGGGAACGAATGCTAATGCAACCCCGAAAACTTTGTCATCGATGCCAACGACCCGTTATGAGACCGATACGCTACCACGAAGCTAATCGAGTCGACCCGAAACCTACGTAAAATCACAGAACGTTCTATTTGATTAGCGAGCTTCCGCGTACTAGACAAAACAATGATGAGAAGTTATCTGTTACAATTATAGTATTTCCACAACATTATTTTCTTACGTTGCAATTTCTTATGAGCGAAGAGAAGCTGGCTTTTACCCCTTTCCCATAGATTTTCGAAAAAATGCTGTATCAGCGAAAGCATGCTCAAAGTTCGTCTCAACAAAGTTGAACTAATAGCAAAGACGAGTTATGCTCGATTGCTCATGTCGTCAATTGCCCAATATTTTAATATAAAATTTTCTGATTGATCCAGTGGAAAAACTCCAAGTACCGATCACTGTGAGTAAATAAAAACCAGCGAAAACACTTACACAGAAAAGAAGAAGTTGATAACGATAGCTTTTCAACATTACATTGAGTGGGAGTAATGTATCACCTATGCTTCTCCCATGAAATTTCAGCTATGAAGAGATTAATGACTGCTGTTCGATTTGAATAGATATGTACATCTATGTCCAAGATAAAAATAATAGCGAGTGCATAGATAGAAAAAGTGAATGTAATGTTTTACATACATTTCTCGTGCTCTGTTAAATATGCAAAAGTAAAAATCTTACTATTTTACTCTCTACAATGATTGACCCATTAAAAGGACAAAGGATTTTAATGTGCCATTACGGGCTTAAAATGTATTCGTTAATTTTTTATTATCTAAAATTTTATTCAGCGCTGGAATATCCGCCCGTTTCAATTAACCATTTCACTCAGAGCACATTACTTTCTGCCTTACTTTCGTTCTACATATTTCACATTACATTACACAGTTTAACCCTTCACAGACTAATCTGGGACATATTGACCCAGATAATTTTTCCCATTTTACCGATTCTGCCTTAAATTCGAACAAAGAAAAAGTAAAAGACGTTTTCGGTTATATATAATAATTATACAATCACATTCCTAAACGTTAAGAGTATACTAGCATTTTTTTCATATTTTTTATAGCCCAAAAAACACTTAAAAAAAAAAAATAATTGTTTACCAGGTAGTCTCATTAAGCAGTGAATATGGTAGCTTACGTAGGGTAATATAATATGAGCATATTGATCTCTATATAATTATTATTTTTTATCTATTTAACAACATAGATAAGAAAAATATGAAAAAAATTTATGAAGATAATTTTAAACATTTATAAAAAGTCACATTAAAACACTGTAACAAAATAGAAACATTTTCATTGCCTAATGCGCGCACTTCGAGATTCTCTCGCTGAAAAATGGAAAACGCTTTAACGACAAAAATCCGAAAAGTACTGAAAGCGCCCGTCATCCCCACGTAATTCGTATGTACGTATGCGAAGAATTCGTCGAGAAAAATGCAATTCATTGCCGGGACGTATGCCGGTTTCGACTCCCTCGTCTTCTGCCTCACAGCCGAGTGTATCTTTCGTCTAAAGGACGACCAGCATGGCGGAACAATGCTTTTAACTTTACAGTACCGTTCGAGTGCGCTCTCTCGACCCCCGGTTATACTACAGGGTAGGTTGTTAACCCGACGCTGAGGGGTTGAGATTTCAGGCAATAAAACCGGCCGGCGTGATTCTTCGTCTTTAATTCGACGCTACGGCAACGCCTGCCACGCAGAGTTGGCAAGTGATTGCGCAATCCTTCAAAATCTATCATATTTCAAAAGCAACACTTATTTTTCTCGATTTACATTCATGTGTTAAGTATACATACATATGTATGTATTATGTGTGACAGTGGTAATAGTAAAAATAGAACTAACCAAGCTTCATAAATAATTCAATAAATTTATATATAACTAAAAAATTAGTAATAATTTTTTTTTAACGTTGCTTTTACATCATGCAAATGTATTGGTTCAGTTGTTTCGCTGAGAAATAAAGAATAAATACAATATATTTAATTATTTAATATTGTATTACTATTACCAGATGTATTACTTAAAACATTTATTTGTCATAAAAATTCATAAATCATTTCTTCATTATATATTTACATATAATACATAAAGTTATTCAAATTACTTCCTTTGATTATTTGAGTAATTCCCATTGATATCTTAACATAAAAAATAAATTATTAAAAAGAGATTAATAAGTAGCTACTGTGATAGGAGTTGCAGACAATTCGAAAATCCAGTATGCGTAAGCAAACTTACACATTCACCTCTGCATCATAAGTTCTTGCATATTATCTTGAACAGATTTTTTAATAATGTAAATGTGCGCTCATTACCATCGGCATATATAACATCCTTAATATCTTGAATTTAGAGTAGCAATGCTTTCCGCAATTAGACACTGTGTTCGCGGAACAATATAATATTCGCAGAGTTCCCTCTAGACGCCGAAATATAATATCTTTCCCCAGCTGGTCGTTTTAATATCAGACGAGATAAAAATCATTTACGTTATAAAATATATGCACATATATATTTAACAGTGAAATTGGCAAAACAAAGGTCAATAAACAATATTTAAGTAATATAAATAAAATAAGAGTTTGTTATTTAGTCATCATGTCATCACACATACATAATAATGGTAAAATTATTATGCAAAAATTATTTTAAAAACACTTGATAATTCAAATTTAAAAGATAATTTTGTCTTAGTAAATTTACATTGCAAAATAAAAATAGAAACCAAATAGTTATATTCAAAAATATATTGTTGCGGAAGAATTTCCATTTTTCAAATTAATATGTAAATATTCATATGCAATGCAAAACAATATCCAGTTAACTTCATTACTATTCAAAATTTTTTATTAGATATTTGAATATTATTTATACTTAATGAACTAGATGTTAGATACGTAATATATTTGCATCAAGTCCAATGTTTAATGCTAGTTAATACAACTTGTATACATATATACATATGTACACAATAAAAAATAAAATGTCCCAGAAAGTCCACTCTAAATTTTAAGTTATTAAGTTAAAATAAGAGTTATTTTAACTTAACTTTTGAATTATTTTAACTTAAAATTTAGAATGGACTTTCTGAGACATACAAAAGTGTTAAATTAGCATTTTATTTTTTACTGTGTTTTTTACATATAAAGCTTTCGTCATTGCATTGTTAATTGAATTATATAATCGCACTTCACAAATTTATGTACATTTCCTATAAAAATGTATCATTTAAGAAAAAAAAAATATTTGTGTTTTATTATTGAAAAATACAATTTTCTGAATAGAAATAAGCTAGAAATCAATCACAAATTATTATCAATATTCCAACTGCTCAACGTAAATGCATCATTAAATATGCATCTTTGTGTACAAAAAATCACTTGCATAAGAAGGAAAAATCTATTTTAAACTTCGATATGATAATTTCTGATATGAGTGGAGTTAATCCCTCCTACCAGCGCGACCGGATACACAATATAAAGTGCGCGACAATTGACCCTGACGAACAGTATGAGATAATCTCACAGCGCGAGACATTCGTTCCCAGTGTATCTAACACATAAAAGACGCGGCGTTAGTTGTTGAACATGAACCTCTCGCTGCGTCATTTTTATTTAATATCTTCTAATTCATCTTTTTAGTTGTATTAATATTTTTTGCCCACGCAAATTTGTGACAAAAAGAGAGAAAGAGAAAGAGTAAACTGTACCGTTTAATAAAATCATTCCAATGTTATAAAATCGATCAAACGATAAATTTTGTGTAAAGAAAAAAGGTTCTCGTATTCTCAAGACAAGGGTCCAGTCCAGCAACTGATAAGAGAATTCTTTGTGGTAATTATTATTTTATTTTCCTACAGAAATAATTTCATGATAAATTTATAGCGCAAAAAAAACGAAGATTAAATGTGAATGTTAAATATGCAGACATTATTACTTTCCAAGCTACAGCAAATTAAAAAAATTAAAGCATTTCATAAATATTGAAATATTAAAACGTTAGGACATATCTGCCATTTTTTTATTAGAATAATTAGGTAGTCTAGTATTAGGACGATACTTTATAATTGTGAAATTACCATATCAAAAAATGACAGATACAAACACAAAACTAATTATCCAGACACAGAATATTGCTACTTAATTTACAAATCCAAATATTATGCTTTAAAAAAAAAACTCGATTGAATGTAAAAATCTTTGTCAGTAATACATTTTCGTCAAAAATAAACTCATATTCAAACTGAAAAAATTTATTAGACTGTTATTAATAAAATCAGATTGAAAAATGTATTTAAACAAAATTGCAAAAAACGCTGATACAATTTTATCTCTATCTTTTATTCCTGTCAGTCTGTATTTATTTAAAATGTGTATAAAAGATAACAAAATTATAAATGAAGAATTAATATTAAGTAAACAAAATAATCTTATATACAATCATAAAAATATCTGTCTGAAAATACAAGATATTGAAAGTTTTTATACTACAAATTAAAAACATACTTTTAATGGAAATGTATCATTGACAAGGGTTTTCAACTTCCAAGTTTTTCATAAAACATTATATTTAATAAATTTGTATTATAAAATAAACTTCCATATCCAAAGTCCAATTTCGTGACTGTATGTATTATACTTTATGTGTGGTCTTGCTAATGGAAATGCTACTGTACAACTTTGCAGAAAATCAACCGCAATTGCTGGTTATAATGACAACTGACTAATTACCTGCAAAATGTTTTATTCTGAAGTATATATAAAAAATTCATGAGGATGTGGTTTATAAATATTATGATTGTGAAGTAAAATCTTCACATCAGCATCGCACGGTAGGTTAAAGTGTAAATTTTGCTTGAACAAAATTCAACTTTTTAAAGATAATGATAAGATCTTAATGCTTGTGTTATCTGTGTAAAATGAGATAAAAAAGACAGATCAACATTCGTGTCGACTTGTGTCATTAAATAAAACACACTCGTGGTAAATAATACACATGATAATGAGTATAAAATGCTAGTAAATATAGATCAAAGATTTTCAACGTTTCTAAGATATAAACAAAACGTTCCATATAAATCATTAATGTTTTTTTCCTCAAGATCTTGCACACGTTACATTTATAATTAAATGGATTTTTATATAACGCATTCTTACGACAAACTTTTATTAAATATTTTTACTTGAATTTGTACACTCTTTCTAAAAAGTATAGAATTAAAAAAAGAAGTAACATTTTTATAAGATAAAATTCTATAAACACAAAAAGCATGAATTCTTGTTTCTTAATGAAATCAAGATAACATATAGAAATTTATAAAATTTATGTCTTCTTTTCTTTAGATTTTCAAGTTTTATTCCTTGCGCTTATATAGCTAAATCAAAATAAAAATATCAAAGTGTGATATTTTCAAGATTGCCAATTAATTAATTAAAATTACAAGGACTAATAAGAACAACCTGCGATTGTTGGTGCGTAATGTACAATAATTGTAATAAATTTTTATTTTTCTCTAATAATTATAGAACGTTCTAACCAGCATAAATTTGTCCTCGGTTTTAAAACTGGTTCACTAAAGAAAGAACTTTTTGTAGCTGAGGATGACTCAAAACTGAGTCAAAACGTTCTATGTTTGTGAGAGAAAAATAAAAATTTGTTACAATTACATTACGCATCAACAACCGCAGGTTACTCTTATTAAACATTGTAATTTTAATTATATAATAGTTAGTTACAATAATTTTATAAAAGAATATTATTTTTTTCCTTTCTTTTTATTTCTTGTTGCGTTTCTTATGATATTTTTCAGATATGCCTTAATAGATAGCCTTACATAGAGTCCAATAGGTAACTTGTGTTGGCAGATGCAAACATGTAAAAACCAGAGATACTCTGTATTTCATAGACTCTTTCCATGCTGTGAATTTGACAGCGTGAAACTGATACGTCAATGGTATAAAATATCTTTATCACAAAATCAAAATCATATTTTTCTCTATATTTTTCGAAACTCGAATTTTCTTCATTTTGTCAGTTACTGCATATTTTTGCCTATAAAATTCGATTTTTTTTAAATAATATTCACATAATAAATCGCACATGATATTGAATCTTCTCTTTTCGAAACTAAATGGCGTTTCTTACCTAAACTTATTTTTAATTTATAAATCTTTGAAATAAAAAGTACATTTTCAAAAAAAATATTTGAATACAAAGTTTGTCATAAAATTTAAATATATAAAAATTCAGCTATATATTTAAAGTATAACAAATTGTGCTGTACTTGCAAGATCATTTTTTTGAGTGATATGAATTTATTATCATCACCTATGAATTTATTTCGTAGGTTCAAATTCACAGAAATCTATTATCAAATCAACATTTATTGTTTAATCACTGTTATTCGATTAATATGCAACATGTAAAAAAGCAGCATGAATATCAATATCTCAATAGCTTAAAAGCAATTCACAAAGTAGACGGAAATACGTACCCATCATTATATCTACCAGAGTACATTGAGATTTTTCTGATTATCTCACAACGAACATTACTCATCGGAATAAAAGCATGATGTAATTATCGACTCTGAAAACGTCGCATTGTCGACGTACGCCTCGAAGCGAGAACGGACGAGCACTCGCATAATGCGATTACAAAATTTCATCTGACAAGATTCTCCCATCTCGCCAGAATGCACTTCGCATAAGTACAACGATTTCGTGCTCGAAAAACACTTCTCGCTTTCAGTCATAATTTTCGAACATCATGTCGCGCTTGCGTTCTCCGAGTAATCGCGTGAAAGACAGATTGAAAATATCCCTTATCAAGAGATCCCTTATCAAATATCCCTTTCCGAGAGATCCCTTATCAAATATCCCTTCATAAATAATTATCAAGAGATATTTGATAAGGGATCCCTTGATAAGAGATATTTTCAAACTTTGAGAACATGATCGCTATTCATATCTTATGTCCTTTTCAACGAACAAATATTTTCGGAAATTCGTACAAATAGAATCTTGAAGCATAACAACTTTGTAACAAAAGACTCCAAAATAAATTACTACGAGTTTTAAACAAGTCAAGATATATTCTTATTGAGGAATTAAATATTAATGTAAGGAATTGTTCTCTCAGATTACTTAAAAGCATAACATACCACACAAATGTAGCAGTTAATCTTATACAATATTATATTGTGTTTGTTCAATAGTGTCAATAAATAATACACTTGTTTTCTGTAAACCCCTCATCATGACATTTACTAATTAAAAATGTAGAAAATACATTGTATAATTTAACGCATCCATGTATGTAGTTATTAAATAGAAAAAAATGTTTGTAGACAATTATCAAGTAAATATGTAACACTATTTGGTTCGTAATAAATCACAATAAAATTTCGTAATAAATATTCATGTCTTAATCAATTTCTTATTAATCGTTATTGTTAATCTTATAAAAATTTGCTAAGACGTGAAATCTATATTATACTTAAAAGTAATTAATACTTTGGAATCAATTGCCTAGATTATTTTTCTGCATTTATAATTACATACTACAACTAAATTATGTAGTGCATTCTATATATCTCGGATATCAAACGCCGTCAATATTTTGCGTCATTAGCGATTTCTCAATCATCCGACCATCCAAAGCGATCTCATCGCTCTTCGCCGTTCGTGAAAGATAATTATGCGCAAACATCGGACAGGTAAACGCAATCGTGCCAAAGTAAAGCGGATTGTTAACGCCGACGACAGAAAATCGCGTGGACCTCTTCAAACATTTGCGAATCTCCGTGAGAAATCGATCGAGTTGGTACGTGACAATGCAAATCGATGATATTACATCGCGCCGGCGAGACGATATTTTTCGTCGCGGAATTATTATTAATATCCGACGGAAAAAAATGGCTTGGTAACGAAAATTTAACGATATTATGCAAAATCTAGTGCAGAGTAGCTCTTAGCTCATGAATGTAAATGGTGCTGCAAAATCAACGATCACGTAATATAGTTGCAAAATATCAAGAAAGTTATACGAATGTTACTTATTATTATTATAATAACCAAACAATTACAAATTGGTTATTATCAATGTTAACGTTACATCGCGTCGTGTTATTATCACGAAATGAATCAAAGTTACGCACGATACAAGAAAACAATTTATTGCGACGTAATTGTCGTTTAATTTTTGTAAATAATCCTTTTTTTGTGCCTGTTTTGCAATATGAAGGTTAAGGCTCACATTATCATTTCTTTCCAACAACCCACGACTTGAACTGCACTTCCAAGACGAAAAATCATACCGCGTTATGATCCCGCGTTAGAAATAATGATTCCAGTCGAGATTTTTGCAACGACGCGAACTGAATTCCACGTTGACAAAACTAGGCGAGCTGGAAAACGGTAAAGAGAGCGTAACGTTTCTGCACGCAAACCGGTTTTGCAGAAGAACCAATTCTGCAAAACGTCACGGCGATTATTATAAAAGGGGCCCATTATAATATGTCGTAGTGTCAGCGCAAAGTACTGCCGAGTTATCGCCGATTTTCCGCACGCCCGAACGAGCACTTTGCCTGTACTACTCTCTCGCGGTTCCGACGATATTCCGCATCCCAGCGATTTCGACGCGAAACGTACTTCAATTCGTGTTTTATCGACGGTCAAACGACTTGCGTAAAACGGTGATATGTGCTGCTTTTAATTTGTGACGGATAACTCACTGCTGTAACCTCCATGTAACTTTATTTTTTCCTACAAAGTTTCGAATAAAGCAATGTTTAAGGTATTATTTCGTAAATTCGCGTCTTTCATTACAATCATTAATTTTTGTGTTTTATGAAAGAAATAGTTTCGATGAAAAAGAAAATTTTTGAGTATTTTGTTAGACTTTAAATACATATTACATTGCAATCTTTCAAAAAGTAAATTAACTATTTATACACAGTTTTTCTAAAGCAAGTATTAATAATTTATTGAGCATTAAGAAAATTATTAAACATTAAATTGTTGAGCATTAAGGTCTGCTTTCAACCGGTATAATCGTTGTCGTTATTTAAATGTATAAATAATTTGTTAGAAGAAACTAAAAAAAAAAAAAAAAATGTGGTACTTTGACTGACATAATCCAATCTCATTTTACGCAGGTAAGTTATGTCCGCAGATGGTTGACACCAGTTACAAGTGCGTCACGAGCAGGATTTTTCGCGATACATCTTCACGCTATTTCGCCGGTGAATTTTGTAGACAGAAGGATCTACGAACGTAACGGCGGTTCGTTGGAAAAAAAAAAAAAACGACGAGGACACGGAAAACGGTGTGGGAGAGGGAAGGTAGCTCGCAACCCCGCAGGCGGTCGCGGCGGCGTTATTTATTGCTCAGGCCGATGAGTGTCATTTAAAATTTCGATATAAATTAATTTAAGGGGGTAAAGGGGGTTTCCAGGATGGTCGCAGTGGTACGGGGCGTAATGGCTCGGAAAATGAAGTTCTTGTAGCCTCGCCGAGAGAGAATCTCGCTCGCCGTCAACCCCCTCGCCCTCCTCTGTCCACCGCTCTAGCGCCCTTGCGCCTCTTCGCCACCTCGAGCGTGTGCCATCCCCCTGCATCCCTCTTGCCCCAACCTTCAACTTCATCCCCTTTCATCCTTCCATTCCTGCTCCCCTCTACTCTTATACTCTCGGTCTTACCCGCTCGCTCGCTCGCTTGCTCACTCACTCGCTCGCTCGCGAAGATTCAACATTGCCTGGTGAAATATCCCTTTGCCTCTGCTCCGCCAGGCTTCCATCCACGCCCAAGCACTCCGCCTCGCCATTATCTTAAGTAAACAGACTACCTGCGCGCTGGGGAATTCCAGATAAAGTCACATGTTATCAAAATCCACCCCCGAGCCGCCCGCCCCCGCAGCCCGCCACTCGCTCGC
Organism: Solenopsis invicta; assembly: GCF_016802725.1. Taxonomy (NCBI): domain Eukaryota; kingdom Metazoa; phylum Arthropoda; class Insecta; order Hymenoptera; family Formicidae; genus Solenopsis; species Solenopsis invicta. The sequence goes on from NC_052673.1 coordinate 16,873,606, forward strand.
GGCCGCCCTCAAAGCGTCCTCGGAGCGCGTAGCCTGTCGTTAATTCCGTTAAGTCGCGGCCTTACGTTCAACGCGGCAAGCAGCTGCCTGCGAAATCGCTCGATTCCGGAGAGCGACGGCGCGCCGTTTCTGGCGGAAGTCGAGTGTATCCTAATGAGGAATCCCGAAATGATATCGGCAGTCGCTCAGACGGACCTTTCTCCCTCACCCTCACCTACCCCCTCCCGTTTGCGCTCGTTGCGATTAATCGCGCGTGGCACCTTCACACCGATAAGATATCACGAGAATACTAGCGAGATGGGAAAATCAAATTCGTTGTTTTTATTATTACCGGCACGGCGTGTCGTCTTTGAGAGGGATTTATGTCGGCGAGCACCCGCACGTTTTCGACAGAAATTCACCGCAATTTTTCGACCTTTTAATCTAATTTCCATGTGAAATTTCCCGAGCTTATTTAACTACACGATGATATGTTTTGAATGAGATTTTAAAGCAGATCACGTTATTATATAATGTGATCGAAAATATAATAGACTGGTATTCTTTCAACGGATTTAAAGTCAACTTTTCCTTGCACAAAGTTACAAAGTAAATATTTATTGTAAGTTCTTAATATATATATAATATAGCGACTATCTTGCTAATTATATTAAGAATTACAATACTCTCCTACTTTATAAATGAGATATTCTTAAAACTAATTTATGTTTCATAGTAGAGTTTGAATTTAAAGGGATTAAAACTAAAAAGTAGCTACCCGACATGTGCATTATTATAATCAGCTTACAGAGATCTCGAAGATTATACCTTAGTTTCGCTATAAAATGAGCCCGAAAAGAAAGACGCAAAAAGGTATAAATTAATAAAGCGTATGAAATTTCACGCAAGCTTCTTTTTTTGAGGAAAAATTACGAATGCGTGAAGGGGAGAAACGTGAAAGTAAGGCAGAGTAACAGAGATTCTCACGTGGGATTCTCTCGCATTCAATCTCTTCAACCTCGGGAGATCGTAAGTATTCCCGGGGTGTCTAGGCATGTCGCATGAGGCCAAGAATTGTCGGTATGTGGCTCCAGTGTCCCAGTATGGCCGCTACAATCAGAGTGGCACGCGCCCTCGACCACCCACCCCTCCTCCGTGTAGCGTCCCAAAGCTTCCTTAACCTCCCTCTAGAACTTCCCCCGGGACCTCGTCCACGACGTCGACGACTAGACTAACCCCGAAGAGCGATTCCCCAGCACTTCAGCGATTCCCCAGAAACGCGTCCCCGCCCGTGGTCGGCCCCCGTCTCCCTAAACCCCTCACGCGAATACCCGAAGACGTACGGCTGGATACCGGATGCACACCGTCGTATGCATTCCCGCGGATACGGTGCATATGCCGCGGAGAACGTCGGAAGTCGATTCGCTCGCAATCTAATCATACCGATGTGCGTACTATTCTTGCTCTTTCGTTAGTTTCATCTATTATTAATTTTTTCACGAATAACAGAGTCAGAGATCCCCTGACAAAGTTAGAAATTCAGCAAAAATTGCAAACTAGTATTATTAAAATATCTTAAAAACCAAATTCTTGCTAAAGATCTTGGATTCCCTTAGCTCTTTCAGTTCAGGAATTTTTAAAACAGAAAATTGAAAAGTACTCAGTCCAAGGAAGCCTAGCAAAACTTAAAGTGTCTTTAGCAACAACATTTTAAATTATCGCAAAATTAATGGCTTCATTTTTATTGCTTGTTAATAAAAATACGACTTACAAATTTTTATTTACTTTAATTTTATTTACTTTAAAATTTCATTTACTTTACTCTCAAATTTTGACTAAATCCTAAATTCAGACTATTATTTTAATAAATAAATGTCTAAAGTGTGCTCGTAAATTCTTTCAGTCATATTTTTCATCGTGATCGAAGTTTCAATTGATAGCACACAATAAGAGTAGATTAAGTCTAATTTGCAAAATTATTAGACTTAGTCTGCTCTTGTGCAGCTAATTTCAATTTCGCAATTCGCACAGTTTCATTTATCAAATTTTTAATTTGTATAAATCACGTATTGTGAAAATAATATGTTCAATTTTATTCAATTTCATATCTTGGTACATCACATGCGCAAAAATGCTGTCGGAAATAAATTTCCCAAAGAAAAAATAGTATTGCATCTTGAGATGTCGTAGGAAACAGAGAAACTTAAACGACAATATTTAAGAATTTCTCGTACTTTTTCCTCACGTTTATGGCCACGGCGTGGAACTCATGGCACGCCTCTCCATTCCCTTTCCACGTATAAACCCTGGGAGAACGCATTCCCGTCTATCCCTCCGTCCGATATCATCCCCGTATATCCAAGGACATTCAGCTGAATGCCGAAGGAACACCATGCCATACATTCTAATGGAAATAGAACATTCGCCAGACTTTTATGGCGTCGCTTTCTCAATCTCAGAATGTTTAATATTGCTTGAATGATCACATCGTATTGTATTTAATCACCAAAAATTATATTATATATTTAATCACGTTTTAATCCATTATTCATCATTAATAATTCATTATAATTAGTATAAACAGTGTTATCGAAAAAACTAGATTAACAAATTTATTGTGAAAAAGACGTAACATCTTGTAAAAAGAAATAATTAAAAATTTCTTAAATTACTTTTTAGTTAAAATTGTAAACAGTTTTTCAAAAATATGATTAAAAAATATACATAAAATAAAGATACAATTTAAGTAAATATTTGTTTGTAAAAACGCAAAATAAGCTATATAATTACATAAAAATAGATGTGATGTATTCAGGATTAGATAATAACTAGTTGAAAAATTAAAAGTTAAAGAATAAAGTCAATAACTGTAACTTAAATAATTAATATTAAATCATTTCATTCTTAATTTTAATTAGTTTTCAGAAATACATAAATTTTAATTTATTAATTTTTTTCTTAAGTTAAAAATTTACCTATGTAAAAACAAAATATAAAAGAAAAAATATATTCCCATAAAAACAATATTTCTTTGATATTTTATATAAACTTTATTTTTAAAAAAATATTAAATTTGTTTGAAGATCCATATTATAATTGTTGTAATCTAATTTTTTTTTAATTTACGAATTTCTCTCTCTAATTTCATATAAATAATACTTTTCAAAACTAACATTCAATTTAAGCTTAACTTTTAACTATAACCTTATTTAGTAAACAATATATGAACTTACCCAACCCTGAATATATTTATATGCATTCTTCCACAAAACTTCTAACAGCGTTTACTTTAAATTTTTTTCACGATAGCATTGTTCTCAGTTTCGTGGCATCAGCGAATTCAAACGTATCGTAATCGCAATAGAGCAAAGCGTAATCACGAAATCTCGGTGTGCCTTACTTGCTCACTTACAACAACGGCGTGCGGTGCGCGGCGTCGCAATAAGTACCAACGAACAATATCGAATAAAAGTAACTTTGCTTCGTAACTCACCGCAGCAGCAATCGCTGTCCCGATTATCTCGTCTCTCGTCCTTCCGTCTTCTTATCCTCACGTAGATGATTCCCCCGTTCTCGTATCCGCATCGCTTTCGTCTCGATTCAATATCCGGGATTCTGGAAAGAAATGCAAAACGAAATCTTAATAATGGCGACGCGAGAACAGCGATTTCCCATGAAACCGCAATCCGTGCTAATCCTATCTAATCGGACACTTAAGACGCGCGATTTTACGCCAAAAAGTTGTAGCGGATAATGAGAAATGCGATTAATGTAATATTAGATAACTGTTGATGCCAATTCGCGGATATTTTCCCAAAGTTTCGAGCCGCAAAATCAAATGCCTGTTACTCACCGCCGCGCGCCGAGAGAAAGGGCGTGACTGCGGCGCGATCTTGCGGTCACCCTCGCGTATTACCGACCGCGATTTGGCGCGCTGATGATAAGTGTTCGATTCGCTGCCCCCGCTGCCTCTAAACGGATAAACTTATGCGACTAGAATGAATAATTAAATTCTTTCAGCTTTGAGAGACTTTCACTTTGATAGAGAATCTAGATCATATTAATTTTAATAAAACAGATTCATAGTCGACTTACGCTCAATAAAAATTTTAAATAAACATTAGGTTCTTTGCAATTTTTATTTTGTTATTACATTTTGAATAATAATTTATATGTATATAAATTGAAAATTATAGCGTTCTCATCCGGCGTATTTAAAAATACGTAAAAATTAATAAAATTTCGATAAAGATATAAAAAAGGAATTATGTAAATCGACGTAGAATTTAGATAAATAATATTGACATTATTCACAAATCCCTTTTTTTGTACCTTTCTTTTCTTTAACACTTGTGAATCTTTACCCAATGCATCTGTCAAATAAGTGTTAGTTTGCACTAATTTAAAAATATGTTAAACATTTTTTTTAGATAAAAACATCACCGCTTGTCAGACTAGCCAGAACTCTACATTGCTGCAAAAATGGGAAAAATATACGAACGTCGCCTAAAGCGGCCAATACCAAACATATCTCTCTCAGAACTCATCCTCACCAAGTTGAAGCAGAACACCAATCGTGTTTATATAGTATGTATTGTAATTACAAAATGCGCATAGTAGCGATTGCCAATTACGCGGCGATTGCCTGCGAAACACGATGTAATAACGTAGCATGCCAAAACAACAAAAGTTTTTTCGTAATTCCATCAGTTAATCGCCGAAGGCAAAATTCGTGAATTCTATCTCTGAAATTTTCCTGTAGCATTATAACAATTAATCCTGTTCACGTCGTATTTTTATGTTAATTCCCTCCAAATACCTACTAAAAACTTAACAGATTTTTAAAAAATATATTTATGTTGAAAAGATCGATATTTTTAAATTAATTATATATTTCATAATCGTAGAAAGCAATGTAATTTCCCTATATTAGCTGTATTATTAAACGTGTAATTTTTAATCAAAACATAATAAGTTGAATATTAAGCCAATATGTGAATAACACAAGAAATAAGAAATGCTATTTTTCGGTCAAAGCAAATCGAAGAAAAATATATTTAATAATTAACATAAAAATATTAATATTTTTATATCAATTATTAAATAAATTTTTCAGTTTTATAATGTGCATGTCTATATGAATGTCGAATTTAAAACGCAATCGTAAACTAAATTAAAATAATATCTCAAATTAATTTAATTATCAGATTTTATAATGAGTTACTATATCGGCAGCATATAACACTAGATATAACATATTCATTAAACATATTTATATCTAAATTTTAATATAACACTTTCGAATATAGCCTTTACAATATTATTTTAATATGTGAATCGAATATTCATTTAGTAGCGTGTCAAGCTAAATTAAAAGAAATATTTTTTCACTCTCTTCAAAATATCATATGATTATATCGATTTTCTGTAACTAAGTAGGTATACAAACTAAGTAACTTGTAAAGAGATAGTATTTTCTTATAGATAGATGGACCAACAGGCAATCGGATGACATTCGGTGACCTACTCGAGAAAAGCGTGAAGTTAGCAAATTTTTTCCAAAAATTTGGAATAAAAATGGGAGACGTAATTGGTATCGCAACTGAAAATCGAATGAATTGGATAATACCAGCTTGCGCCAGCTTGTATCTCGGTGCTGTACTAGCACCTTATAATCCTATGTACACGGAATGTAAGTAAAATAATTAATATTTTAATATTTACACACACACATGTGTATTTGTATTACACACATTTTTTGCAAAATCAATTACGAATTTTATATAAAAATTTTACTCTAAAATAATTTGTGTTATATCAACAGTTATAACGATAAGTGTGTAATTTCAATCCACTTTAGATATATAAGTAATTATCGATGCAATATCTGCCGAATTTAAACGCCAATTGATTCAAGTGTTTATCGTTTAGATGAATACCAGCACATATTAAACATCGCAAAACCGCGTATTGTTTTCGTATCTAAGCGCACTGAAAACCTCTTCGTCAAACTCCAACCAAAGTTATCCTGGAAAATGGAAATAATACAGTTGGACGATCAACCGCTCACGGCAAACGTCCGTACGTTGACGAATGTTTTAAAAAGCGAACCACGTGTAGATTACATGAGATACAAATGCACCGATATCGACAATATCAAGCATCATCCGGCGGTCGTCCTCTGTTCGAGCGGAACTACGGGGTTGCCGAAAGGAGTCGCGCTGTCTCATAGAAATTTAGTAGCATTTATGTCGAAATTTGTGTAAGTTTTACATACATTTATTAGTCAATACGTTTTCGAGCGACAATGAAATTAATATAAATTTAATTAAAAATACACGCGTTATAAATGTTTAGTTTAGAGATTTAAATTTAACAAGAAATATGTATAATACTATATTAATTAATTACTTTAAAGATATTATTTTCAAGCTACTTTTAACTATCACGTTGATGCTAATTTAAACTTTAAAATTTAATCGCGAACTGTGCACGTACTTTCCAAAAAAGCAATATGCATTTTTTCCATGCGCGAAAATGCTGTTAAAGTGTTCAATTGTAAAGTTAAAATTAGTATCAACGTTAATTTTGCAATATGTTTTGACATATGTATATGAACACAGGCAACCCGAATACATGAACTTCAAAGATGATGACAGAATATTATTGACGCTGCCGTTTTATCATGGCTATTCAATGGCCATATTGTTACTCGGCATTTATTCGAACAGCATCATAATCATAATGCCTGCCTTCGAGCCGAAACTCTTTCTAAGTCTGGTACAGGAGCATAAGGTCACCCATCTGCCGATCGTGCCGCCGATTCTTACGTTTTTGGCGAAATACCCGATGGTGGAAAGGTACGACTTTCGCAGCGTGAGAGAATTCATATGCGGAGCGGCGCCGCTTGCGAAGGACGTAAGTTTTCTTCTGTCATCGTGAAGTTTGTCGTTCTCTTCCCCTACCTACCAAACCTCTCTCGGCCAAGTTATCACGGCAAGAAAAGCAGCCATCGGCGGGACTAAGTGCCGAAGTGAGTCCTCGATGCCGCGACTGCGGTGAGAGGATCGAACGAAGGACTGCGAGGGGAAGTCCCGGAGAGTCGTCGCATTTTCACTAGACACGGCCCGGGGAGTAACTTTATCGCGTTCGTTTTTGTTTAACCGGTTCACGGAGTCGCTAAGGAGGAGCAAGAGGAGAAAATAAAAGGCCGCACTCGCGAGTTCACAATCGCGTCTTTCAGAAAATGCGAAACTGATCTCTTATCGGTGGACGCGGAATAAAGGGTGGAGGAGGGGGGGGGGAAGAGAAGGGCCTCTTAAAAGTTTCGAAAATCAAATACGCCTCTCTAAACTTAAATGTCCCCTGAATGCCGCTTTCTAGTTGGATAGCATTGCCTTTGTCTCTCGCGTGATTGAGAACAATTGCAGCAAGATAAAATGTACATATATTGACAAAAAAACCAAGCAAAATAATACTATAAAACGTGTATACGTTAATTTTTACATTGAACAAAATTCATACTGTTAAATTCTATTCTATAGTAATAATTAAGGATAAATTTTCTTCTTACATTCTGTAACAAATTTCAGAAGCTAATAATACGAAATAACATTAATGTATGGCAACTTCAAATTACTTTACAAATCGTTACTGTTAATTTCGCAGTGATTAATTAAACTGAGTTAAGAATTAATCGATTGTTGACACAACCAGTTTGAAAGCAATTGATTCAAAGCAACCATTTCCTTTTTTTCTTCGCAGATTGCGGCTACGGTAAAAGTTCGCATCGGTGCGAAATGTATTCGCAATGGCTACGGCATGACGGAGTTGTCGGTAGTGACCGGTCTAACCGCTCGCGACGACAACGATGACGAAATGTACGAGAATCCAAGTACCGGACGACTCCTGCCTGGTTTTCTCAGTAAAGTGGTTGACGTCGAGACGCAAGAGACGCTAGAGGCTGGTCAGACAGGCGAGATCTGCTACATGGGGGACCAAGTGATGCTGGGTTACTGGAACAACCCGGAGGCAACCAGACAGACCATCGACTACGACGGATGGCTTCACACCGGAGACATCGGTTACTTCGACGACAAGGAAAGGTTGCACGTGGTCGATCGCGTCAAAGAGCTGATCAAGTACAAAGGCTATCAGGTCTCGCCGTCGGAGATAGAGACCATTCTACTATCGCATCACGATATAAAAGACGCCGCGGTCACTGCTAAACCTGATGAACGCTGCGGAGAGGTCCCCGTGGCTTTTGTAGTGAAGGTAGCCGGCGCTAAGATCACCGCCCAAGAGGTGCAGGAGTTTATCAAACGTGAGTTATCACTCAGTCCGATCTTCTTTTATATATCACGTAGATTCATTAAGACGTATCATATTCATTAAAATTTCGACTTGTGAAAAAAATCTCGAATAAATGAGCGTTGTTTTTCATAATTCTTTTCATCAGTCTTTTCATAAATCATGCTTTAACTTTTTTGCTCGTATTTGGCGCATTTATAAAGGCGTTGACGCATTTTTTACAGAAGAAATTTTATTCTTATTTCACGCCTAATAAACGCTAAAGATAAACAATGACGAAAAAGATGAAATTAGTTCTAGATTTTTTCAGTTCTTTGAAATAGAAAAAATAAAAATATTTCAAAACAACAATAACTTAAATAGCTTAAGTGAATCACACAAATAAGTGAGGAAATAAAGTCGAAACTAAATCTTAATGCTTTAAAATTTACATATAAAATATTATCAAGTCCCAACTTCATATTTGTGTCTAAAAACAAATTACAAAATATTAGTAATGTATAGATTCTTTATAAAAAATTTTAAATTCAATAAAGTATTTGCAAGATAATGTAAGAGTTACTTGATACAAATACATTATCAATTATCACATTCAAATTTCAATAAGTAAAATACGGTGCTAAGAATAAGTGTATAATATAAAAGCACCACTGCACTGCATTATTAACGATATCATTAGCGACATTGCATTGTAATAATTAAATACAGTGATCAACAGAATTGTTAGTTATCTCCGCTGTCTCTGTAATTTAAATATACGGCGCAGCGAGAGCAGGGAAATATTCCGCCCCGTCTTGACATTGCATTTTAATAGCAAACGCTAACCGAGCGACGACCTGTACATATATTAACTGTGCAATTCAATTTATCTTGCAGAGAAACTGTCGCAGCAAAAATGGCTGCATGGCGGGGTGCAATTTGTCGATGCCATACCGAAGAGTCCTTCCGGCAAGATTTTACGCCGCGAACTTAAAGCAATGACCTCTAAACTGTAATAGTAAAAATCGCGAATGCCGATCTATCTAAAACAAATAAAATCTTTGATAAAAACAAAAAAACAATTCAATAAAGTATAATAATTTACAATACTTTTAATATCGCCAAAAGCAATCGCTTAAGAAAAGTGTCATGTAAGTATTAAAAAATATTTCCGTGTCGACGAGATATTTCTGCGAAGAAGAGTGATTAAACGCGGATTTCTTGGCTGCAGAAATGCAAATTTATTGCAGCTCGTTGTCACGTTGATTAATTCGTAAATAAACCGTTGGACAACCGTGACCGATTAAATACGAACGCTTGATGGTCCGGTTCCACTCCCCGAATATAACGGGACGGCACAGCGAGAGGGTGTATTTCGCGTTATATTACATGATATCACTCTTGCGCCGACCAGCGGTATTACGAAAATAAGCGAAGAAACCTGTTGCGTTACACACGTCGACGAGAAACGCGTGAGTGCGTTATATATTTCATCGATACCTAACTCCTTTTCTTCCTTTGTGAAAGTACGAATCGAGCTATTTATCGATTCTCGTGTGTTTACAGTGAATCTCCATAGTAATTCAAAACCCCTATTAAGTTACCTCCCCCCCTGCAAAATTAATTTTTAAATACTTTAAAATTAAATGCTAATTAGGTGCAAATTAGGTGTTACAGTCTGAAATTAAGTGCACGAACAGTTTGGCAGAGGGTTAAAAAAAATTGGGTGGAACTAACTTAACATTAAACTAGCCCCACATCTCTACATTAAAAATTATATACACATTCATTGTATTAATGAATAAACAGTAAAATTAAGTGCTAAGCAGATGCTTCAAGAAATAATTAAAATAAATCAAAAATTTACAGAACTTAGAGGCCAATCGCGCAATGAGCTGACAAGAGAAAAGTTATCTTAAAAAATACTCCAGAAATTTGGTACTATAAAATAAGTAACGCAATGTTTAAAACTGTAAAGAAATTTTAACTCACTGGACCGGTGCGCAGCAGCAGAGTTGTAACACAGCTACATTAATCTGTAAAGTGCATACAAATCTAAATTATAACAGAGTCCAAAATAATTTGTTTTAATTTATATTAACTTAAAGAAAGTCGTAATATTTTAGAGATAAATTACTCAAAACAGTTATAATATAAATTTTCCAAAAGATTTAATATTTTATTTATAAATTAAATCTCTGAAATTACAAAGAAATATTTTTCATGGAAATGTAATTTTTTCTTTTAACTGTTTTCTTTTTTTGCATAGATAATTTTCTAACCTGAGGGAACAAGTTAATAAATCAAAGAGTTTATGCATTTTAAAAATAACTAGTTAAAGATAAAAATCAACAACTTTTCAACTAGTTAAAACTATCTACTCAACTCTGATTATTTGAAATGACTACGTCTGTTAAGCTGGCACAGTTATTTTAAAACAATCAAGTGCGACTCATACAGGAAATTATTTGTTATTTTTTTGCTCTACTAAAATTTTTGTGCAGCAACTGTTTCGGTAATAACAATGGCTGTGCTAGCTTAACCCATTAAAGCCCACAGTCAGAACAGCAAAGGTACAAAAAAAATAATAATTGGAAACAGGACTGAAACATAAAAAAACATTAAAATTAATCATACATTAATTTATAAATTTCTTTTACCTCGTAGTTGCTCCACCGTTGCCTAGTGCCTGTCAGGTCCTTCTCCTCCTCTCCTGTTCCTGCTTATTGCTTTCTTACAGCACTAGCACTCACTTACAAACAATGGCTGTGCTAGCTTAACCTATTAAAACCCATAGTCAGATCAGCAAAGGTAGAAAAAAATAACAATTGAAAATAGGACCAAAACACATGAAAAAACATTGAAATTAATCATAAGTTAATTTATAAATTTCATTTACCTCGTGGTTGTTCCGCCGTTGCCTAGTGCCTGCCAGGTCCTTCTCCTCTCCTGTTCCTGCTTATTGCTTTCTTACAGCACTAGCACTCACTTACGAAAACACTATTATACTACTACTTAGCAATAATCACCTCGATGACGATGCACGACGATCGCGCGACATCCTGGACGCCACTCCCGTATACGATGCGCAGTTCATTACTTTGCGACCACGGGAAGTTAACGCGAAATGACGAAAGCGTTATCCGCATCCACCTGTCACCCGTGATGCCATCAAGGAAGTTAACGCAGCAGACAACGAATCTCCAGGGGATCGCGCGATTACCATACCGTACCGCGCGGCGTAACATAACATAACCTTTTGTCCATTTAGTCGCAACCGATGCTAACACACAACACACACGCGGCTCCAGACGATTATTATGTCCACGTTCTGACATACGCTTATGAACAAACGAATCGAAATCAAAAACAAACAGCCACCGTAGCTTCGTATCTCGAGTTTTCGACGGGCGTGAGTATCGAAAACGAAGGGTCGCGCATTTGTGCCAATTTGTGCCAGGTGTGAATCTCAAATAAGCGTCTAGTCACTAAGGAGTTGCGCTAGTCATGTGAAGGTGTCGCACTGATTGCTAATGGAGTTATGGAGAAATGGCGCTAAAAGACTGTGCGTCGATCGCGGGTCTGCGTCGACATCGGAGGCATCATGCAAGGCACCTTCATAAAAGTTATTGTCGTACTCACCATTATACCGACAATCTGTTGTTAGACCGTGAGTATCGTGAAAGTCGATTCGTTCGATCGAAGCTCGTCACAAAAGCGACGGCGTCAGTCATCCATCGCCCGTCGTCGATCGATTTTTTGATCCGCGAGTGTTTGTTTTCAGTATTATTTCGTACGTTTATCAGTGTACGCGAGAACGCGGACGTAATAATCGTCCGGAGACGTGCGTCCGTATTGTGCTTTAGCAACAATTGCGACCACCGAATCAAAGATTATGTTGCTCGTCGCGACGAGGTGAAGGTGTCGCGTGAAGTTGTCCGCGCGTCTCAATCGTTCGAGAGTCTTCCGTCGACTAACGTCATAGCTGTCGGAGGCCGAGTGAGGCGGATCGTAGCTCGCTTATCGTTTCGCGTTAAATTTCTGTTGTCACGACATAATAAACTGCGCATCGTGCACATCGGAAGTGGCTGGCAAGTGCAAGGCGCCGCGCGATTTTTATATCAAAGTGATTAGCGCCGTATGTACCGACAACTTGTTAGATCGCGAATTTCGGTCGATCGCATTTTTTGATCTGCGGCTGTTTTTCTTCGGTCTTAATTCGTGTATTTATAAGCGTACGTAAAAACGCGGACGTAATAATCGTCCGGAGACGCGTGTGTTGTGTGTTACCAACGGCTGCGGTCAAGCGGTTATGTTGCTCCGCACGGTGCGGCATGAAGGTGATCGCATGAAGGCGATCTCCTGGCGCTCAAGATTCGTCGTCTGCCGCGTTAACTTCCTCCGGCGTCGCGGATGACGGGTGAACGCGGATAACGCTTTCATCATTTCGCGTTAAATTCCCGTTGTCGCGGGAAATGTAATGAACTGCGCGTCGTGTACGGGAGTGGCGTCCAGGATATCGCGCGATCGTCGTGCACCGTCAACGGGAGTGCTGTGCAGGATGTCGAGCGAGGGGATTATTCTAGGGGTGCGTTCAGAATGAACGTTCGAATGCGCCCAGATGTAGTTTTATTTTTGTTGTTTGCCGAATGTTAACCAGGATAGAATGATATCTGGGGGCACCTAGACGTTCATTCTAAACGCAGTTTACAATTAGTAGTGTTTTCGTGAGTGCTAGTGCCAAAAAAAGCAACAAGCAGGGACAGGAGAGGAGGAGGAGGACCTAGGAGGCATCAGGCAACGGCGGAGCAACCACGAGGTAAATAAAGTTTATAAATTACTTTATGATTAATTTCAATGTTTTTTCATGTTTCAGTTCTGATTCCAATTGTTATTTTTTTGCTATCTTTGCTGATTTGACTATGGGCTTTTAGTGGGTTAAACTAGTACAACTATTGTTATTAACGAAACGGCTGCCGCACAAAAATTTTAATAAAGCAAAAAAGTAGCAAATAAGTTTTTGAGTTGCATTTGATTGTGCTAAAATGACTGTGCCAGATATAGATATTGTATTTCAAATAACAATCAGAGTTGAGTAGACAGTTTTAACTACACTGAGAAAAAAAATTGGTTGAAAAACTAAAATATTTAGTCCGATACGCACGATTAAATATTGAGTTGATTTAATTAATTCTTAGTTAAAAAATTGGAATGATTAATATAAATAAACGACATCTTTTTTCGTGCAACTAAATAATTGTTGAATCAACCCAATTTTTAGTTGTGCGTATCGGACTAAATATTTTAGTTTTTTAACCAATTTTTTTTCTCAGTGTAGTTAAAAAGTTGTTGATTTTTACCTTCAACTAGTTATTTTTAAAACACATAAACATTTTGATTTATTAACTTTTTTCCAAGTTAAAATATCATTTATGCAAAAAAAGAAAACAATTAAAAGAAAAAATTACTATTCCATGAAAAATATTTCTTTGTTATTTCATAGATTTAATTTACAAATAAAATATTAAATTTTTTGGAAAATTCACATTATAATTATTTTGAATAATTTATCTTTATAATATTACGATTTTTTTAAGTTAATGTAAATAAAAAAAAAAATATTTTGAACGCTGTTATAATTTGAATTTGTATGCACTTTACAGATTAATGTAGCTGTGTTACAACTCCGCTGCTGCGCATCGGTCCGGTGAGTTATAAAATTTCTTTACACTTTTAAACACATCGCGATACTTATCTTATAGTACCAAATTTCCCGAGCATTGTTTAAGATAACTTTTCTCTTGTCAGCCCATCGCGCGACCGACCAAACAGTTCAAGTACTTAATTTCGAACTTTAACATCTAATTTGCACCTAATTAACATTTAATTTTAAAAAAATTTTAAATTAATTTTGCGTTGGGGGGCTAGCTTAATAGGGGTTAATTTGAAAAATATCTGGAATTGAATTAACTAAATAACAAAAGTTTTCTATTAGTTATTATTCATCCTAAAATTCAAAAAAGCGTACAAGTGAATTTTAAAAACACGAAGTTGTAGTAAAAAAACAAAGAAGTTATTAAGATAAAATCAAGGACTTACGCACTTGAGGGTTCCACCATCTTCAAAAACTCCCTAACAGAAGTTAATTACGGGCTCCACAATGACTGGCTCTCCTTGAAACCTTTCACGTTAAATTATCAGCGACATTAATCTTCCGTTATTTTTTTATTATTTTACAAGAACTTCATAGCTTGAAGTAGCACGTTTAAAAAAAATCTGATTTAAATCACAATTTTTCAGTTGTGAGATCTGACGTGTCGTACAATTCTGCGTAGCTAAAATTCTGAATTTCTACAGAACATTTTAACGGAAACAAATTGATTTCGAAAAGGAAAATTGCCCGATTCTCGTTCGTCTACTTTAAATGCATTCTACGATAATTGATCATAATTGATAATGGCTGTGTCACTTAACGAAATAGTTAACCGTCACCTGAAAAGTGCGGCATAAATTGCTAGCGGTTTCGACGAATCAACGGGATTATCGGTGTCCGGTATCGGAGAAATTTAAATTTCACGCGGCGGACTCTGCCCTGTACAGTCCCCAGGTACAGATAGTCATGCTCGAAGATACGTATGTACGTGGCACACGCGTAAGGGATGTTGTACACGCGTACGCGTATGCAACCGTCGACAGTTATGTGTACGTGTTCATGCTTCGCGTTCCTGTTGATTTAATTACAACGATTGGCCTGACAAATCTAATTGACGTGCATCAATTATTTGGACCGCGTTCGAAGGTCGTTTAATTCGCTATCCTCTTCTCGACGAGAACGCGATTTCGCAGTAATCCCATTTTTCAGGGGCCCCTCTCACTCTCTTTGCGAAATTTCGTTCGCCGTTGCGTCCGTCGTTGAGTCGGTAGCAGCCTCCGTTTCAATACCTAGTCGATAGATTCAGTCAGGATGGGCAGATTTATAAAGACAATTCTCGCCGTGAAATAAACGTTCTAGAATTTTATATCGTGCGTTACGTAATGTTCCGGCGATAATAATAAAATATTCAAAACATAAAAAATTTTTAATATAATTGAGAATAATTATTATAATTACACATTCTCTAAATCTAAATCAATGAATAATCACTGATTATCAGTGACATACTTGGGATTGATTAACCAGTGATTATTTTAACATAAAAATAAAAAGTTACTCTTAATCACTGAAAAGTTCTTATTGATCAGTGTATTAATAAATACACTTATAAATACTAATAAATATACAATAATCATTAATAAATACACACTAAATTTACTGATTTTTCAGTTTAGATCACTGATTACCATTATCAAACTTGGAACTGATAATCAGTGATTATTTATCTGATTCAGATTTAGAGAGCATCGAATTCTTATGCAAATAATTTTTTAGAAAACAGATTAGAAAGCAAAGTCAAAATAGAAATTTGTCTTATTAAAAAACATTTAAAAAATACATATTGTGCATATTTACATGTTTGTGCATATTTGCAATAAATATTTGCATTAAAAATGTGATGTTTAATTTATTATACTTTTATTCGAAGATAATTATAATCACTGGCACTTAGCCTAAATAAGTATGCAAAATTGCAATTTCTTTGTATACCACCTCTGCAATGTCGCATGAAAAATATATGGTAGAAGAGGTTGCGTCCGTTTCGTAATTCGGGATATTCGTATTTGCGTATCGTTGCACACCGAACGAATAATCCATAATCGCGTGCCTGCCGCGCCCAATCATGTGCCTAATTATATGAAACCAGGCTGTATACGGTGTACGATACTAATGCAGCAAATTATCTGCGCGCATGCCGTTATTGGGATCACCGTGACATACACGCAGGTTCGACTACTGAAATTCGTGTATTTAGGTGAGGAGGGGACTCGCCGAGGGTCGAGGGCGACGATAAATTACCGTTGATGGAGCGAATTTTCAAAAGCGTTGCTCGCGGCTTACTCTTAGCCGGATTACCGCTTGGTTTAAGCGGCGGAAATTTCGCTGTACGCATTCGCAGATTTTGGAAAATAAAATCCATGATTATTTTTGCCCGGGAGGAAATACTACCCTTCCTCTCCTCCCCTCTCTGAAACTGCAATGCGGACCTGCGTACGGGTGGAAAGTCGTCTGGTTTTAAGCTCACTTCGGAGGACAAATTACAGTTTCTTTACAAATTTGCATCTTGTTTAAAGTTAATAATTGACTTATTATAATCTCGACGGTTGCAGCAAAATTGTCTACACTGGAAAAGAGAGATCGTTATGAGGCGCCTAGTCGTAATATAACAAAATATCACGTCGCAATGCGTGGCACACGGATGGAATGAACATTTGCCTTGAGCGCGCGCGCGAGCACATGTATGAAATACTTGGATGTACTCAGGAAATGAGATCCGAGTCTATCTACGCGCAATCAGATATGGGAATTCGTATGCCTCGCGGATATTCAGATATTCACAATGGCCTGGATTCATGCCGCACGCTTGACATGTTGTTCGCGACGTTAATCAGTCCAAACGATTATTCCTCTCAGGTGCTTCATCGGCATTTAATCGTTTTGCGCTTTTAAACACGCGAGACATTATTGAAAATTAATATCTGCGCTATAACATAATAAAATCTCGGCTTTTTATAATAAAGTTTCTTTTCTTCAAAACTTTTATTAATTTTACAAGGACAATAAAAAAGTAAAAAAAAAAAATTTTTTTTTTTTTTAAGTTCAAGTAATTATTAAAATGTCCATTGACGAAACAATGTAATTTACCAATTTATAAGGTAGGAAAATTCTACGATAACATCGTTATCGATTCTCGAGGGTGTTTGTTACGAAGTATCGACGAAGCGTGATAGGAATCGTCCATCGTCGAGGAATGCATTCGTGCAACGGTCGAATCCGCGGTGCACTTAAACCAAAGCGCGGCTGAAAGGGCACAAAACGGCAGAAGCGACGCAGTTGGCCGCAATGGCGATAGATAGCGAGATTTGGGCATAGCGAGAGCGGGCACAATGCACGCTCGCACCGGGCCTTCAGAAAATGAGATACGAAGGGGTTGAGGAAGGTGAGGCGCGAGGCACAGAGGGGCAGAGGGAGAGGAGAAGTGGGCAGAGGAGGAAACCGGGAGAGGGGCCTATCACTCGGCTAGATCCAATACAATGCGAACTATTGTACCCACGTTCGCCATCCACTCCAATTCCTGGCGTGGAGATATGCAGTCGAGTCGGGGGCTGCACTTCGCGCGGGGATGGCACACGCGTACGACTATATATAGGGAGGTAAGTGCGCGAGGGTCGGAACTGAATAGACAGAGAGAAAGAGAGAGAAATTTATTCAGTTCAGCGAGTAGTTTCCTGAAGCGTGCTAGAAAAATTAAAGTGAGGCAGAGAGAAAAGAGGATTATGAACATATATGCCTATACATATTTTTTACCTAGATTATATAAATATTAAATAGATAAAAGATACACATCTCTTTTTTTACATCATTTATTAAAAAGTGTATTTAATAAGTTAGACTTTAATAAGTCAGTCTCAACTTATAATGCAGTTCACACATAGACATCTATGTGTGAACTGCATTATAAGTTAAGACTGACAATTTTTATTTTAGATTGTCACAAGTACTGAGACATAATTGCTAATAATTTGCTGTACTCCTAATATGTTTTACAAAGTTATATAGTAATAAAAGTGATAGCAAGACTCTGCTAGTAGTGATAAGTAAGAATTAAAATGGAAAGAAATGGAATAAGGAGACAAAACGGGTACGGAAATACAGAGTAAAGCTGCAGTAAATAAGAATAAAAGATAAAAATAAGAGTGCAGGCGTGGGTAAGAAGCGAAGCTTCAAGAAACAGAAAAACAAGAAGCACGGCTCAGAGGAGGAAAGGAAAAGAAAAAGACACCGTGGGCAAAGACGTAAGGGTGATGAAAATGGAAGGACAGAGTAACATGGGAGAGAGTAACCCTTTAAAGAGGAAAGAAGGGAAACGGGACAGAGAATGACGAGTGCATGGCGGGATAGAGTATCTCGTAGCAGAGGCGAAAAAGGAGAGAGAAACTAAAATAGGAGAACGGGGTATAAGAGGGAAAGAGCATTAAAGTTTCTTTTTCTCTCCATTCTTCTCTCTCTGTGCAGCTGCAGGGTGGGAAGAGAAGGGGCGATGCGGCCGCGACCACCGAGAAACGTGCCACACTTCCCAATCTCTTTCTCCCTCGGCCGTTCTCCATAATTTAAAGTAATTTCGCAGCGCGGTACACGAGTAACCGCACGTTAATACCCCCGACCTCCCGCCGCTCGGAACACCCTGTCCATTCTGCGCCACCGTTACCGCTCTCGCCCTTGAGCAACGTATGCAGTGCGGTCACGTTCCCGGGGAAATCATGCCGCTGCCGAAAATGAATTGTTATTACGACGACGATGTAGTGTCAAGTGCAACCCGGGGTCGATCTACGGCTCGCTACCCGACCCGGGTGTCCATTCCCGCGTGATGCATTGGCTACGTCGGGGATTTACGCGGTCCGGCAGCGCGGTCATGTCGACGTAAAATTGCCGCGGCGAAAAGAAGACGGAGACCATTAAACGGTCCCGAGGATTATTGACGTTCAATCGCAATGGTGAGCGCGGAAAAATCGAGTCACCTTTGGCCGAGCAAATAAGAGATCGCATCATGCGCACCATGATCGAACAGCGCTGTGATGGTTCGTCGTGACTCGATCTTTGCACCTGAACGGAGCGGAATCGATATTTCACGGTTAACGAGGGTTCATTTGACCGTCGCTGCTTATTATAATGAACGAGCCCGTATATCTAACCACGGAGGTTGCGGAGGGGAAGGATCAGCGGTCGACGGAAGGGCCGTCGAGTCAGAACAGAAACGGTCCTGAGCGAGAGGGAGAGGGATGACGAAGGGGGTGGACGACGCGCGAAGGGAGAGAGGAGACAGGCGTTTACGTGCGGCAGACATCCGATGATGCATAGTTGCTGTTGACATGCTGGAACGTCAGGCTCACATGACCTCTCGAGCGCAGCCATTATCCACAAAGCGCAATGCACCCCTCTCCTCGTTTGACCCCTCTTCCACATCTCACGTGCCTGTTGCCCGTCCCCTCTGTCCGTCGAATTGGGACAATAACCGCTCCGCGAAGTCGTGTTATAATTATTGGCCAGTTTTCGCTAGTCCACCCTACGTTATAGCGCGTTTTGTCCCTCGTTAATTGCGCAATAATGCCAACTCAATAATGCCAACTACCGGCGCGCCTCTTCGCCGCTCGAGCCCTCCCAGGCCGCTTCCGGTTCCACGATCCGAGAGAGCCTGTCGACACAGGAGGGGCAGAAATTCGTAAAACATAGTTTTGCAACACGCTGTACTTTCGCAGTCGGCTGTTCCGCTGACGTTCTCGTCGGACTTTATTTACGCGCGTTTCACGTTCAGATTGATAATGTTACTCCGGACGCAAGCGGCTGATTGGAACACACGAGTTTGTGGAAACGGATGCTATCCGAATGGGCGGAGATTTGTTGTGTCAATGTATATATTAGATTGTTGTTTTATCGTGCATACCTATTTGCTATTTTAACTCATCAAATTGTTGCGCGAAAATGTATTTTTAATCCTTGATGATCTCGCGAATAATTTAATTGATTTATTCGAAATTATTGCATCCCGCGCGTTCACGAAGAATATCTTTCTTTCTCAAATAAAACCGTTCAGAAAATTAAAAGTCAATTAGCAACATATAATAAAACATATTAAATGAAACAGGCCAAATAACGAACGTAATGTTCCAAATTTAAAATAAGTTTGTTAAAAACAAAAGTCAAAATCAACAAATTTGATACGTTGCATCCATTAGATTCAAATTACAATAATAAACTCGAAATTTATATTACAATTACATATTACATAAAAATATAATAAAAATATTGGTTTTTATTGTTTTCTAGGAGTCATTTATTTTTATTACGACTTATTTATTTATCTAATTTATTGATTTTATTTTTTTACATGACACTTACATAGATGTAGACTCTGAATTTTTCACCGAATTATATATATTATGGCTGAATTTTGAATGATTCACTATTAGTTTTCTAACATTTTTTATATAAATACTGTTATTATGTCGTAAAATTTCATTATTGTTGAGGAAGGCTCTAACGAGTCAAAACGTTCATAGTTTTAATTATAATCTTTATTATAATTTGTATTGCCGTTTAAATTTCGAGTTTATTATTATAATTAAATCTGATGCAACGTATCAAAATTTGTTAGTTTTGACTTTTTTTTTAATAAACTTATTTTAATCTTGGAACATTACGCTCATTATTCGACCTGTTTCATTTAGTATGTTTCATTGTATATTACTAATACAAGCTTGGGTTTTTTATTTAGTTTATATTTTTTAATTAGTAACACTCAGAGACTGAGTTTCGTGTAATTACATAATGACTTTTTTTCGTGACATTCCACAACAAAGAAATTACAGATTTCGCGCAAAAGAGGAAAAGACGAACGAGCCACGACTCTCGAAAATCGACCGGGCAGCCTCCCTCCCCACGTGTGTTCCTGATCCGTTGCGCAATCCGCTGTTTTTCCCGAAAATTGCAAAATCGATGATAGAACGAATATGCATTAGAGGAGGTAACGCGACGCAACGCGATGCAACGCCCAATTACGTATGCAACGACGCGACACGCTCGTAATTCCGTTGACGGCGTGAATGCCGCGCGACTTTGCGCGGTGGCCGAACACGCCAGATTGTGTCGCATTGTGCTCGCCGTGATCGTCAGCCAGAGATCGTCAGCCGGCGCTTAAAGTAATATTCTAGTCCAAAGACTAAAAAAGTAACCTATTTTTCTGAATTTTTTTAAAGAATTTAAAAAAAAATTATTTACTCAATGAATTTTAATAGCTTATTTAACTTGCAATCAAGTAAAATATTTCCTAATTGAAATATCTATGCAAATAAAATGAAGAAATAATTTTTTCTTGCAATTCTAAAAATATTTATTGTTAGATTATATTTTTATATTCAAGATAATCGGATTTTTTAATTTAAGAAAACAATTTAATTAAGTTTAATAATATTATTAATTTATTTTAAATAATTATTTAAATGTAAAAAAATGTAAAAATGCGAAATTATATACTTAAGGTAATGTGTCTATTTACTTAAAAGTAAATATTTTTACTTAAACAGAATAAACAAATACTTGCATAAAAATATATAGTTTTAAGAAAATGTATTCTTTTTATTTAAAAAAATTGTTCTCAGTGTAGAAAAATATGTGTATAGTAATTTTGTTTAAAAAAATCCCCAAAATAAGTAAATTTTTTTCGCGCTCTAAACTAGAATGCTTCTTGATCGCAGACGATTCTCGTATAGAAACTAATTGTTTTATAGAGATCACTCTCGTTCTTTCCCTCACTTTCCCCCGATACGAGATACGATATGTGATGCAATACCGCAATCAGCGTCGCTATACGTCGGAATCGTGCCGCGAATGTCATTGTCGCGCGTCCACGGATAATCGTCAATCGACAATTTGATATTTGGTCTCTAATAACGCGCATCGCGGTGATGTTTTATGAATAATCGCGACCGAGAAACTTTCCGCATGAGATACTACGTAGCGCAAAGAGAATCAGAGAGACTTCGAAACGTTCTATGCGATTATTCATTCATTTCTCGATCTTTGTTCTTTAAGAGAGAGAGAGACAATATCCATCCCCGATGTTGCGTAAGTGAGAGACTGAGAACGGGAACGAGATTCCTGGCATTTCACTTAAACAAGACAAACGTCGCGAGCGTGGTTGCGGACCACTCGAGATCGCGAGTTGAATGTCTACGGTTACGCGACTTCGGTTAACCCGCGTGTCTTCGGTACTCAGCCGCGGTATTAATCAAGCTCTGATAGCGAGCGCAATTTCACGGATCGCGGAGAAATCGGTCTCTCGTTGAGAAACGCGCTTCTCACAACGAATGCCTCATCCGCTCGACGATCGCGCGATTTTCGTACGTTTTCCAATCAACGATCGCCTCACCGCCGCCGCGCCACCGGCGCTGACGATCTAATTAAAGCTCGTACGTGAAATTCCACGCGTTCCACGTGTAATCGGTTTAAACGTTTGCGCACACCGCACGGCACCGCTTAATTCTAAACGGTCTCTTCGCCGCAACAGAGAGAGAGAGAGAGAGAGAGAGAGAGAGAAAGAGCGCGAACGTATCTTGAGCGTATATAAATCTCCGCCCCACGCGCTTATTTACGTTCGTCGTGAATATGCATTTGTCTCAAGACGCGGTAATGAACCCGGGGAGCATACAGGCGGCTAGTTAAATAACTAATTAAAACGCCGCCGTCGCGAAATTGATCGTCAGCAGATTATTATTTCAGCGGCCGACGAGCAGAAATGATTAATAAACTCCGCGCGCGCAAGCCATGAAGCTCAACAAATAGCCAGCGTACTCACTTATACAAGTTGCCTTGTACAAATTGAAATATTTCTAAACAAATCTGTAAATGAATTTTTCATAATAAAAATATTATCGTAAAGAACGTATAAACAAATTAAAAGTGACAGAGCTACAGGCAAAACGAAAAAGAGACACTCAATAAAAATTGTTTCATTAACAAGTTTTTATTTCCATTTTAATTGTAATTGCAAAATTAATAATGTTTATCCAGCTAGCTGTAAAATTTTATCAATATAAAATATCTGGATTGTAACTACGATCGTTAAATTGATGCTACAATGTAACTGTAAACGCTACCGTCGTTAGGCGGTTAAGTGCTCCCGCGTAAAATTGATAGCACCGATATCGGCTCTTTTTCATAGCCGCATATTGAAATGATAACGCGTTATCGCTAATACGATATCTGTCAGTTAGACTGGCCGCTTGGCCCTATTTCGACGATTAAATCAAAATTGTGTTTTCATGGCTAATACGGATTCTAACGAGAACTCCATTTTAGAGGAGACCCTCGACGAGTACGTCGAGTCGACGCACTTAAGCAAGAGTGAAATTGCGCCAATGCATGCATGTATACGTCAATAAGCAATTTGGAAAGTATATATTCTAAAAGTAATTTAAAAATTTATTGAAAATCTCGTTAATTCTTTAGCAAGATACTTTTTAATAAAATACAATTGTTTCATGAATATGCAAATCGTTTTATAGTTTCTATCTTTTGTGTTTTATTTATGTCCAAATAAATATAACTCCTAATCAGAGTTGAGTGGTAGCTAGTTAAAAAGTTAAAAGTTAATAATTTTCTTAATTTAGTTTTAAACTAGTTAATATAGTTTTTAACTAGTAATCTTTGAAACACAAGCATTAACTTTTTTCTAAGTTAAAAAATTATCTATGTGTAAAAGAGGAAAATACATCGCCACATTCGCGTAAGATGTGAATTTT
This sequence comes from Solenopsis invicta, assembly GCF_016802725.1. NCBI lineage: Eukaryota > Metazoa > Arthropoda > Insecta > Hymenoptera > Formicidae > Solenopsis > Solenopsis invicta. Next base: position 16,897,327 of record NC_052673.1, read on the forward strand.
ACTATTACTTTATTATTAGTATCTGGTATGATATGCGGAATATATTTGTTATTTAGTCATTTTATAACTGAATTAAAATCGCGTTTTGAAAGAACGGTATTAAAAAGTTCCGATAGCAAAGAGCATTGGATTATCACGGCACACAACGTTTTCGTTACCTATGAACATCGCGTATATTGCGCAGCAATAAATCCTTCTTAAGCGATGGTAAGCTGGCTACTATTTTTTTCCTGCGAGCTAGAAATTTTGTTATTTACACGAAGCGATGATTAACTGCGATACGAGGAACGAAACATATTGCATTTTTCAAATATTATACAGGCTATCTCAAGATAACGGTCCTTATTGAATGCAACATTAATTATTTTGATTTAATTTACAATTATTTTAAAATTCTATATATTTTAACACATTTCTTTAACTGCATTTAACAAGACAGAAATTGTATGTGTGGGAGTTAATCCAAAGTTTTCAAACGAAAAATAGTGACTCGAATATTCTGATTCCCTAGCGCGAATCGGATTCGTCCCCTTCAAGAAAGACAACAGATCATAAAATACAGAGGGTGTGATATTTTCAATACAGTCCATTTCGTGGCGCGATATATCGCGTATTCTCATCGAGACAGGACGGACATTTGAACTTCGAGGACACCCTCGACCCCTGCTCGGCATTCTCCGCGAATTGTCCATGGGGCGTTCGGGGCTATATGGGCTTTTGAAATTTTCGGTAAGCTCGTAGACACAATTGAATCTACATCCGCAGGTTTTTATGTGTGTACATATGTGGAATTCTAACTTTCGTCCTGGCAAATATTTGCCATGCGCCAATCCTGTACGCTCATTAAACATATACTCGCGAACAATGCTTCAGTCGTCAAAAACATAATTACAAAACTCTATTGTTTGCTAGGGAAGGGAAAGGAAGGAAGGAAGGACGCAGAAATGTCTCGACAGCGGCTTTTTGGAAATATATACTTTTCATCCAATCTCTCCATAAAACGCCTTGGACAAAATGTAATTGTTTGACTTAAGGGCTTTTTAAAAAGTTTATTGTGGCTTTCACTTTGTAAATATCGCAAATAGTTTGATTTAATTAATCAAAGCGCTCCAATACAATGCATTGTAATTATGATAATGTGCAAAGGATACAAGTTTGTCGAGTGTTGTCGAACATTCGCATAATGGTAAACGGCGGTTTGCAGTCGATTTCGTTAATCGGGATCGTTTAATTTCACGGAGCCACGTCAATTACTGTAGAAATGGAAACGCGCTCTCGCAGCAATTTGCCGATGCAACTGCGACTTCATTCAGATAAATTGGATCGTGTTATGCAGTATGGAAAGTGTCATTTTACGCAATCTTCAGTCAAATTTTAGAGATACTCTAGTTTTCGTTATTTCAATTTCAAATTTATTTCCTTGGTTAATAATAAATATCGTTTGTTTTATCGAGTGACGCACAGTTTGACGGTAAATGAATCTGCATAATATAACAGTAATTATTGCATATCTGTAGCATTTAAAAAAAAAAAACTTTTATATCGACCGACAATATCAATTTCTTATTTTAAATGTGTTTATTAATTTTTTACTACACAAAAAATTAAAATAATATTTTCCAAGTTTTATTAAAAGTAATATAATTCTAATCAAACAAATGCAATAATTACTCAGTCCAATATTAAAAATTATTTGGAATTTGTCTTAAAAAATGCGAATTTTAAATCAATTAAAATCAATATCGAGCAATTTTTAACAAGATAAATCGTAAGATAATTCTCATTCTACAATAATTTCTGGTTCTATCTTTGGATATATCAATTTTATTCGTCAACATTGTTACGCATACGCGCGTACTCGTTCGTTTCGAGTGCGCGAACGCAAACAGTGATCACCGTTGATCATCTTCATTTCCAAACTTTGACGGCGACAATCAAGTCTCTCTCGACGATCTGATCGAAACGGTGCGGAGGCTGTGGCGGGTACGAAACGAACAAGCACGGACAAGCCCGAATCGATCGGCAACACGCAGAGGACGTAGCGCGAATGGTCAGTGTGCATTCCTGCTGTGCGTCCTCGACGCAACTACAAAGGACGGAATCGGGAAACGATTAATCCTTTTGCCGAAAGCCGAGAGGCCGCTTTCTATTGCAACAAATTTCCAGTGGCCGTTGCTGGTTCCGCGGCAGAAAGTAGGTGAATTGAAAGGAACTGCCTTCCGCGAAGAGAAATTAATTCTGTAAAATTGCACTCGCTATCTTCAAAGCCGGGAATCGCTTCTAAACTCTGTGAATTCTCTCCTGTTCTTTTACTAAACAAAAAATAAAAACAAAACAAATTATTTTTACATTCCACTGATAGAATGTAAAACTTTGTTCTTTTAATAATACTTCTCTTAAAAATAATGTACAAATTTTCCAATAAGATTTAATCTATATAAAGTACAACTTTGTTCTTTTCTCTTTTGATTTAATAAGGAAATTTTTCTATTAATTCTTTTTAACTTGTCTATATTTGCAGAATCACAATGGATATCATATATAATTCATGATTATGTTTAACAATTTTATTTTTTCAAACATTGAAAGAAAGATTTCTCTTGCACAGGCATAATTGGAAATTGGAATTTATACACGTATTCTCTAAAATAGCAGATTTTGCATACACGTTCCAATTTAAAATTAATTATTTCAACATGTCACACATCGAGATCTTTTCGAAACTGATTTATTTTCACTACTTTTCTTTGTGTAAAAGTCCTCACGTAAAAGATTGAACATCATTTAACCCTTTCATTTTTTTTTTTTTTTTTTTTATAAATAGCTCTTACAATGACCTTCGAAATAAACCCGAAAAAAACTCGCTATCTTAATTTTTGTGGAAGATATACACTTTTATCCTATTTTACAAATTTTTGATGCAATATGCTAATCAAGGAGGGAAATTCCTAAGATTGTTGACTTTTTTCTGAAGAATCCTGTTCTTTATCTTTAAAATGAGTCTAGAAAGAAGTTACTATCTTTATTTTTGTGGAAGATACTAATTACTATAGTGCATATATATATATATATATATATATATTACTAATTACTATAGTGCATATATATATATATATATATATATATTATGAAATAGCGAAGGATCAAATAAATTTAATAGACGATTTAATAGATATTTACATGCTACAAAATGTAATGTACACACACACACACGCACACAACACACACACACACAAGATTAAAAATAATTATTTTAATGATTTCATATAAAAATATTTATTACAAAATTGAATTTTAGACAATGCAATAAAAAAATAAATTTTAAAATCTAAAATGCGATTATCTTACAGATCTATTTTTCTCAAATAAGAGAAATGTACAATTTTAGTTGTAGATTAGAAAAAATACTAATCTGTTTACTTGATCATAAATTTGCTTTATATCATTTAAGCATCATATTATATTATTATTATCATATATATCATATATCATATATCATATATCATCAATAAATCAATGAGTGACTGATTATTACCTGCATTAAGTTTCAGTTGTTTTGTTTTTAAAGCATCTCGAATTTCTCTAATTTCTCTAATTTTTTTAACGTGTGAACTACTAATTGGATTAGGAAATTGATCATATTTGGCATGTCCTCCAAAGCCATCAAAACTCATACCACTACCACTGGCAGTCTTCTAAAATAAATGTAAGAAAATTGTGAAAATTGTGACATACAAATATATCACTATATTAAATACAAGTACAAAATGTCTTACTTGTGTCGGTTGATTAAATCTCGACTTTTTCATCAGTATGGGAGGTACTTGTAAACTGTTATTAGATGCCTGTCTTTTAATCCCGTTTTTCACCAGATAATATGATGACTTTATAGGCACACTTCGTTGGAAATTCTCAGTGTTAGACTATAACAACACATATTTCCAGTATTGATATATCTAACATGAACTTTACTGCAATAAATTTGTAACTAACCGCAATAGATTTGTAGTTTACTTACTGAATTTATCCAATTGTCATCCTTTTCAAGTTTTAAAGTATGTTCAAGATCTAGCACAGAATCATTTATTGCTATATCAGATTTTCTATCATGTTCCACTTGTAAGCTGTCTTGACTTTCCAAAGATATTTTAGATGCTTTATTACAGATGCATTTGCGTTCCTCTTTCTGCATCTCCAGAAGCTGCGTTTGCAAAGCTATTTTCTCACTTTCACAGTTTATTACTTGCTTTTCTAATTCTCTAAAAATATGTAATGATAATACAAAATAAGGAAACTAATAATTCTAGAAAAATAATAATTTAATAATGTTATATACCTTCGTTTAACACGTTCTTCTACCAACATTTTATTTTCTGTAGAAATGTTTAAATTTTCTAGATGCAGTTTTTTATATTTTTCTCTAATTTCTTTGCTTTTCCTGGACATAACTGCCAGTTCTCTGAAAAATACAATTAAGTTTATAATATTATATTGCCTATATATATATATATATATATATATATATATATATATATATATATATATATATAGTATTACAATTATACATATAATGTATAATTTTTATATAAAATAATAGAAGAGAACAGGTAATATGACACCCATTTTTATTTTATTAAATAAGTTTATTTATAATTAATATTTTCTATTGAAACTTGAACGATTACATTCATCAAAGTGTCGTTTTACAGATTCTAGACTCAAAGTAATGAAATATTTATTATTTAGAATGTGATTTATAAAAATCTAATGCACTACGTAATCAGTAAAAGAAAAAAAGTGATTGTAATATGGCTATCTATAACAAATAATTAAAAAAAGTTAGTTTAGTTTAAAAGAAACAAAGAGCCTTGTTATAAAATTATATTTTTAATTATTTTTAATTTTCCATTGTTTAGAATTTTCCTAATTTAAAATTTTCCTGCGTTCAGAAACTTTAGAAATTTCATTAGAAATATCATTTTATCCCTGTTTAATATTAAACAACATGCATAAAATGATGTTTCTAATGTTCCTAGACAGTCCTCTCTAGAATGACAATCGATTTATTGAAGAAATATTTCGATATAAAATTTCTCTTAAAAAAACGTATTAATAAAATTCCATGTTATTGTTTTAACTTTGTATAACTCAAAAATGTGTACAGTCAAATAAACAGTTAAATAACAAGAAAACACTCGAGTGTATGTACATTCGTGTGATAATACACTCAAGTTTAAGAGTAATGAGGAAGTATGTGTAATTAAAGATTAAAAGGTGTACCTTGAAAAAGTTTACAAGTGCTCAAAACTAAAAATGCTTTATAACAATTGTCAATTATTATATTTTGGCATACTAGCATCACTAAAAAACGGCGAACTAATAAACGAATAACTCCAGAAGCAATTGTTAGAATACCTAATAACAGAGATAACAGGGATAGTCACATCATTGTCAACAGTAGCCATAATACTCTCTTCTCCTCTAACTTATATTTGTTAAGTTGTTGGGTTTCAAAAATACAAACCATTATAATAAAGAAAATTTTATATTACATAAATTACCTTTTTAATACTGATATATATGTTACAAGTTTGGAACAGTCACTTGTCATCATAATTGCATCGTCCACTTCGTCTATAGAAAGATCAATGAGATTTTGTATACTGTAAAATCAACATTTAATTATAAGATTAATTTTAAGCTTGAAAATGATACTTTTCTACCTCATAAAAAAAATTATTACTTTTTTAAATTGTCAAGACGTTTCTTCAGACATTCATTCTCTCTTACATAGCTCTCTGTGTCTAAACATCTCTGTTTATAAAATTTGATTTGCTCTTTAAGTGCATGAATTGCACTATTTTTGCCATTCATTTCACTTTCAATTTTCCGAACTTCTTGTCTTAATCCAGTTGTCATCTTCTCCAACTTTTCATTGGACTCTGTAAGATTGCTTATATTCTTGTCTTTTAGCCGTACCTGAAAAGTCAAATTATCGAGTTTCTGTTGTAAACACGTAGCATCTTCCTTGATAGTGTCGTTGTTTGAAAAATTAAAATATATCCTATGTATTTTAGCCTCTGTTGTCTTTTCTCTACATTGTGGACATGTCTTTGATCTGAAACAATTTTAAATAAAGCTAACTGCAGAAATCTTAGGTACGATATCCAAATTACCTTTCAAGCCATTGTATCAAGCATGGATAGTGGAAAATATGTCCACATGGTGTGTGGAAAACATCTTCGGATGGTGTCAACAAGTCACTGCATATCACGCACACTATATTCATTTTTTGAAGCTGCGATGCTAAAAAACCGGTAAAAAAGTACGAGGATTTTGATTATGAATTGGCTCCGTAATGCTCGGTAATAGACGAGTGTTGCAGATTTTACAATAAAACTTCTGATATTTCGTCGAACGTTATGTTATTGTCCTTCTATCCACACTATTGCAAATTGAAAAATAGTGTTCGGTTAACATTAATTAGAAAAACATTATGATAAGTACGTTGAGGTTAGTTGAGATCATGTCCAGTCAGTTTATCGCCGAAGAGAGGCAAACGCAGGCAAACGTTAAACGTTTGCTTCAAGTCGTTGCAACTTAAGCGCTATCTGTGCTGCGCGTTTCCCGTTATACATATGTGTTGTCCGTCCTTTCCAGAATAAGATAACATATCGACGATACTATTTTAAAGAATTACAACAATTAAAATTTCTTTTATTTGTAGAAATTACAAATCTCAATATTTTTTAATTTTAAATGTCAAGATTTCAAAATTTCTAATTTTAAGTCGCAAACTTACAAAAATTAATTGTGTATTGGAAATATTTAAATTTTTAATTAAAAAAATATAATTAATATTGAAAACTTTTTAAATTGAATTTTAAACATTAAATCTTGTACCACAATGTCAGCAAAATTTATGTTAATAAAACTTAAACATAATTTTTTAAATTTTATATTCGTCATAAATAAATTTTTCCAAAAATACATAATTATATAATTATTTTATTTCTATGACGAAATACATTTTAAATTCTATAATATATGTAATATTTACAGAATTCTATAATATATTATTTACAGTATTTACATAAGTATTCGTAACGCTTGAATGCGCGCTGATACTTGCTCACAGTTATAATTAAGTTAAACCAATGTAGACAGAACATTTTATGGTCACTGGTTACCAAACAGAATATTCATTATCTATTATTATAACTTTTGATAACTTTTTAAATAAATATATTAATCAAAAAGAGTTCAGCAGAAACGTAATTTTTCTACGAAAAGCTAGTAAAATTTCTTTAAGATTATCATAAGTTCTCTATTTAGATACGGAAATATTGTTTGCGAAATACATTATTTATAACTTGGAAACTTCCTCTTGCTCACAAGGAGGTTCAGCTTTGACACTTTGCACGATCTTCTCTTGCTCCTCTAAATTCTTCAAATTCGGCGAACTCCGGGCTTGATTCAGGATCTCGCCCACTGTAGGTACGCTGTCGGTGGTTCTTCTGCGGAACTTTGATTTACCAGACAGCTTTGATGGCCAATGGATACCCTTCTTCTTTCTGGAATCGCTGACCGATCGGTCTCTCCATCGATCTCTAACCATCAGGTACTTCGGAGAACTCTGGATGCTCAAATGACTTGGTTCGCCGCCGATCACGGACATATCAATCGTTTCTGGGGTCGACGATAGTTGACAAGAAACATGTCTGCTTTGAGACTGGTGCGAAGGGTCAGAGCACGAGCAATCGTCACCTTCTTTCCCATCGTCGCAATCGCAGATGTCCGATATATCATCTACCTTCCACTCGACGAACGCCGAGTTTATGGCGCCTTCCTGATTCTTCTCGCCCTGCGACGAGACGCTAGGTCGTCCCTCGGAATCCTCCTGGGAGAGCCGACGAGCCTGGAGGCTCCTGAACGAATCCTTCCTCCAGGGGCCTTCGGTCTCGATGACAGCCGACGTAGGAATAGACGTGGGTATTTGAACGGGATACGAGATATTTATCGCGCTCGGCCAAGGACTCAGCACTGGCTTGGGCGATTTCGTCAAAACCGGAAAGAAGGGTTTTCCGGCGCGAGACGTCGAGCTCTTCGCCAAGGAAGAGAACTTCCGGACGGCCTCGACTATTACCCGTCGCTGCTCCGTTTCGGCCGGCGGTTGTTCGTGACTATCCAGCTGCACAACCGTTTCGGAACAATTGCGAGCCATCTTCGCAGATGTTGAAGGGGACCCGCTGATCTGGCTGAAACAAACGAGTCTAACTTAATAGAGTTCCTCGAAACTAGTTTGTCTTGATAGTGAAACGAGAGAGAAGAGAAACCTCGAGAGAAACTTTGAAATATCTTACGTATGCGAGTACTGACTTCCTTACACGAAAAAAATTTTTAAGTCGATACTTCATACAATATATTTTTAATTTGCATAATTTTATGTCATTTTTTTATTAAAAAAAAATATTTATACATATTATTTATAATTTGACAAGAAAACACGTTAAAAAAGTGCAGAGAACATTTATAACTCTTTGTTTTCAAAATAACTGTAGTTATTTATCGAAATTTCAATTTATAATAAGAATTAGGGTACATCAACGTGCACCCTTACAACCTTACCGCCTTTCGTTTACTGGACTATCATTCGGGTTCGCTAAACTGGCGGTGGAAGTACGAGGCGTCAGAATTGTCGTGCATTCCTCCTCCTCTTCCAAAATTCCGGGCAAGAACATCATCTGTTTTTCTTCAGGTACTCTAAAATTATTACAGAACATAGCGTTCAAAGTTTTCACATTTCATCTTGGACTTTACAAATCTTTCCGAAAATTCATAATTTGCGGGATTTTTAGAAACAATTTTGCAATTAAAATCGCATCATATAAATTACGAATTCATTTTGAATTAAAATAACTATTACAATAAACTACGCATGTATATACTAACGTCATATTCGCCACGCTACCACGATAGGTCTCCTTCTTGTACGCCGCAGCCGCTTCTGTATACGGCAGGCTCACGTTTTCAGAATCGTAGTATATGTCTTTAACGAGCGGCGGACATCGATTCATCAGCGTATCCACTCCGAGATACGATACCTGATATACACGCATAAGTAAACATGTTCCATAGTTTCCTTAAATTTGTCTAAACCAATGTTAATCGATCTCCTACCTTAGTATGACGATCGATCAGCCAGTTCAGCTCGAAATCCTCATCATCATCACCGAAAGGATTTATCAGCTGTTCGGCAACCTTTAACAGTCCCATAAAGAAGAAGAACTGCAGAATCGTAAAAATGGGCACATATTTGTCTATTTTCAATTGGAATTGCCTCTGTTCGCACTCGATGTACTGTCGGCCAATTAGAGCGACCGCGAAGAAACTGTAAGTGACAAGTGTCACCACTTGGGTGTACACCAAAGGGATTGACACCCAATCGTAGCTCCACAAGAGACCGCACTTCGTTCGAAACTCATTAAATTCCTACAAATCAAAGATTGATTTGTAGGTGCCTTATAGAGCACCACAGAGATTTTACACCGATTAATTAGTTTGATTAAATGATTATGTTTCTGGAAAAGATTTAATTAATTACAATGTCCGAATAAGCGATATTGAGTTGTAACAGACTGTAAAAGCAAAGCAAAAAGAAATGGTATATATTTGCTTCTTTTTTTCGAAATTTTCTTAGGTGTATCACTGCTCGCTGTTTTATTTATGCGTTCTTTACATGTTATTGATTGATCTTTTGCTTGTTTCTTTTAATTTTAAACCCGCGTGAAAAAATATTATCTCAAGCAATCTCCGATTAAGATATTCGTGCGAGCGCATAATGCGTTTGAGACACGCGTGCCTAATCGCAGAAAATATAAAAACGTAGTTGATAGGCTGCTACACGGTTTACGACGTATTTCAAATCAGCCGTATATCAATTCGCCGCGTCGCGACTGCCTATAAAATCTGATTATTTCTCAAACCGAACGATTGATTTTCTGGTTATCAGTATACAATCGTACTATATCATATTCTAGTGATTGTCTTCAAAAGAATACGATAACGTAAATAATTATTTATAATATTTTTATCGTAATTTCTAAGAAAAAAATAAATGATAGAGCGAGCAATTTTAGATGATTTTAATTTCTTTCGTTTTAACAACACTAACTTTAACAGAGCATTATATCTGTGTTTCTAAGCTACTGTTCACATCTAGAAAAAACTTTGTTTTTCCGTTTCTTAATAAAAAAGATTTTTGTTAAGTTTTAAATGATGAACATAGAGATCGAAAGAAGAACACGTGGAGTTCACTCGCACCTCCATTATTAGCTTTAAACCTTGCGCATCGGATATCCGATGGTTCTTGCGTGCCTCCTTGAGAAGATTAATGAACCATGTGCACGGTATCCAATAGGTGTTAAACTCGACACTCGGCACCGATTGATACAATTGGAGCTCCAGTGCGGTCATGAAGCCTGCAACAAGCTCGTTAATTTTTAATTGCCCCCCGACAATAACGATCCCGGTAGAGCGATTTACCGGAATCAACGACGTGGTCGAGAGTGGGAAATCTTCTCTTCACCGCCGAGCTTATGGAACGTAGGACGAGTATTAGCGAGAGGTTTAGGTAACGCATCAACGCCCTGCGCAACATTCGACTGTAATCGTCGTTCCCAGTGACGTAGAGTGCCACGAGATGCATCACTCTGCGAAAGGAGAAAAGAAATGAGGAAGAAGTGAGGCATTTATGAAAAAGCTAAAAAGAAAGAGGTTTTACATTTTTTATTTTCGACAATTAGCTCTTGACATTATTTTTCAAGTTTTATTTAAAAAAGAAGGAAATTATATTATTTTCTATTGTCAAAAATGTTTAATGAGAGATTTAATTAAACATTGTTTGATAATTGTTTCTAAACTCACTTGTCGGGCCACGGTATCGCTGTGTATTGCTTCCACCATCTCTGTGCCACGTAGGATACATAAAATCCAAGCACGAAACTCAGCGGGATTAGTTTGATTAAGCAGTCGCAGTAGATGACAATTTGCTCGAATTCCCTATAAAATATCATAAGTATGTCGTAAACAACCCTTGACAATCAATAAAAAAAAGAAAAAATTATCAAGTTTCAAAAGAAAATAGATAATAATTAAACATATGCAAATTAATTAACATTAGAAGAAATTTAATCATTTGTCTAATTTATTTTTTTTTATAAAAATTAATAAATATCAAAATAATATGCCTTCTATGTTATAATCTCTAGATTTATATATTGTATATGTATATTTAAAGCTTTGAAGCATTAAAAAGTCCACCTTTTTTGCTCTGTTGTGAAGACGTGACGATATAGCGCAGACAAGATACCGAAGAGTATCAGATAGAGTAGCAATTCCCTGTAGATGAGCTTGTAGAGGGAACCGCGCCACATAAGCAGGAGCCTGGTGAATCCACCGCTGGTGGAACTGGCGACCTCGTACTGATAAGAGACCGTCATTTTTTATCCATTCAGGAACACCGTGCCAGTTTCTTCTCGAGAACAACGCGCTGGCGAGCACGTTGTTACTCATACTTCTAGAAGTTTTCGTCTGTCGAACCTGAGAGAAAAATTGTACTACAGTTGCAAATCACGTCATGTGTTCAGTCTTTATTTTATGTTAGGTAAAGAGTAGTGTACAAAGCTGTGAAAATTTTTCTCAGAATATCCAAATCTATTTCTTTTAATGATGCATTAATAAATTAACGTTTTTAGTTAATAATTATTTGCATAAATTAATGTATATAGAGCGAAATAGTAGACAATGGGAAAGACATGCAAGACAAATCTCGATACGCAAACATTTAAGAATTTTATTTTGCGCATTTCTCCTATGCAGTCTCTATTTTAAGGTAGACTATTGCATATCGAAATGGGCTCGTATTCTGGTGCAAGATATAGATATAGTTTATTTCGAGCTGTCGCTAAATCACTGTCATGAGAAAATTGATTTTTCTGTTGACTATTAGCATAGATAGCGCGCCTTCTATCAGATTCTTTATTTTTCACATATAATTCTATATTTTCTAATTTTATTATCACATATACACTGAGGATTGAATCAATTTTTAACTATAGTAACGTCAAATCAAACAGATAAACAATTTACAAATTAATGAATATAATAACTCGAAAGAGTTGGATTACATTGCAGTACATTGTACCGTTATAGTATATTATTATGAAAATTTGCGGTTATCTGCTACACGCGACGTTTACGCAAACATCAAATTTTGCCAATGTCTAAACTATTTCAGCGCTTTTATGTCCTGTGCAGGGTGAGATGTGTTTTGTCATCTCGTAGCTTGTGGCAATGAACAATTAACTTGTAAAACGTAGTTCTGCCACTTTTCCGCGAAATCCGCATATGTTTCGCTTTTAATTTTAATCTTGTCTGCAATTTAAGAGTCGATTTATAATCGTTGGCGGCGCTAAACTTTTCAAACAAAGAGATCCGGAAAAGACAGATCCACTAAAGAGAAATTTGCTGAGGATAATCTCGCGGATGTAAAATCGTCGCGATGACACGTCGCGGCACCCGCGATCGCATCATTCGCCAGAAATATCTCGCGGAACGCGAAAGGCTGACTAAAAATGGAATGATCTAGGCCTAGATTCGTCCGTCTATATTTCTATGCTATACAAATAATCAGAAACATCGTAATTTGCGGTAGAACGGACTCAACGAGAATAAACTGAATAATCAATAAAATTATCTCTTTCAAGATTGCTGCAATTTAATAAATATATAAATAATCAAAACACTGTCACAAATATATAAATATAACAAGAGTATATTTCACATACTTGAAAAAGATACGTGATTTATATTTGTGTCAATTTAATTCTAATTAAGCTCCATTTCATTAGGACTACGGGCTTGGGATGTGTCGTACGATTTCCGACGCTTTATATGCATAATATTTCGTCATAGTTATGAGCAGCACAGAGTTTCAGATTGCACCGATGTGACACTAAAAATGGTTGGACGCGTCACAAGCGAGACGTCATTGCCAAACGGCGAACACGAGAATATATCGGGGTGACTGCATCCTTTTTTTTTCTCTCCCTTTCATCGTAAATAATGTCTAGTTGTAATACGTCTCGGGAATCGCGCCAGTAATGCAGTGGTAAATATAACTTTGGATGTCGATGTAACCACGAAGTGTCTGGGTAAACACACTATTTGCACGAGATTTCCGGGCGCGCGACCTTTGCGGCCTTACTTTAGTATGCACTTTGTCGATCGACACTTCGAAGATGCATCTCGAGGTGCAGCCAGAAGTGCTTGGCACTTTACTTGTTATTATTTGACTTCTGAAACGTTTCAAGTATATAGGAAAACGATCCATCCATTGTTCTTGCAATTTTATCATTATCTTTTTTTTCTTCCTTTTTTAAAGAATTGCTTTAAATATGAATAAGTAATTCTACGAACAAGTGAAATATTCCTTTGGAAAAAAAACAGTTACTTTCTTTTGATACGAAAATATAAATAACAATAATTTTTTTAAAAATAATTTAATTTAACAAATCTTTTTAATGAAAAAATTTTATTATTATCATAAAGTACTCTTAAAACCATATAACTTTTATTTGAAACATTTTTTTATTTTTTATAGTTTCAACGATATTCGCTCCGAATAAAAATAATCAGCTTTTGTCAAAAAAATGTTTCTCACTTTAACGAATGCATTTATAATACGTGTCTCTTATTTTGATATATACTTCGACATACAAAAAGCTTATTGAAATCGGAGGGGTACACTTGGTTGTATTCTCTGCAGAGTAAGAGCATTCTGCATAATAGCTTAACGTTTCACTGCAGACGATTTTAGATCTGATGATATATTGTGCATATTTTCCTTTCACATCTCCTCTCCGAAATTGCCGTCTTTATCGGCACGTGTGGCATCTCTCAATTGGCAAGGTATTGCATAAAGTATTACACGCTACAGTAGACGATTCGTTTGCATACCGCATTCGAAATGAATATCATCACAATGTAGTAGCTTCATCCTTAGACATCACTCATACCGCAACTAATGCGAACACGATGACGCCGTTAATAATACGCGTATGCGGCACGTCGTCGCCGTGTCTGACGGATCGTCTGACTGTCGCGCTATATTTCTACGTGACCTTAACGAAAATATCCGAGACGAGAACCATGGCCTTTGACGAAATGCGGAATTTGGTATATCTTGTAGAAGAAGCGTACCTACATGCCAACGATTCAGTATCCGGATAGGGTTTATAACGACATTTAAATACAGAAACAAGATTAGATAAGAATTGTTATACAAAATGATTCTGCGAATAATTCCAACGTACGGTGTTAGAGTTGTCTTTAAAGAGGACCTAGTAAGCAAAAAACACACTTTTATGTGTACTTTTGGAATGTTTTAAAATAATATTTAAAATAATATAAAAAACTATGTGATACATGATTTTTTTCGAAACATTAAAATGTTTTAAAATCATTTAAAAATATTATCTTTAGGTCATGATCAAAGTTTGCTCGTTTGGGTATTATATACAACGTTAAATATGACATGTTTAAAAACATTATATGTTAATTATTGAATATTGTTGTAATGGCAGTAATGATTTATTTATATTTACTGGGGAAGTAATTATTAAAAAAAGTTTTTTATCATAATGAATATCATGTTTTTAATGCAAGAAAAAGTGAAATAAAATAAGTAATATGCAATTTATATACAAATGTTATTATTGTGTATTAAAAACTTATAAAATTACTCATTTTAATTATGTCAAAGGCAAAAATATTATCAGCTTTTAATTAGAATTTACCCGAGAAACTCGTAAGCCACGTTTTCAATTATGTTATACAATTTCAATCGATAAAATCACAGTATAAAAAACTAATATTAAATTTAAAATTTCAACGTAAATTTGAAATTGTAGAATTAACATATTATTAATATTATGTTACAAATAAAATAGTAAGTAAAGCATTGATATTCTCACTGAAATTAATTTTTTAAATATTAAACATGGTTTTTCCAGAGATGTAGTTAGATATAGCTAAATACACATTTAATTAAATTAAAAAGTGAATTATTTAATCTCAAGCTTAGCTACTTTACTTAGCACACAGCTGAGTACAATAGAAGCGCTATATTTCCACTTAACAGAATTTTGAATATTGGCCAAGGTCGTGTCTAGGTTCGCTTTAATGAACACGCAAACATATATTATCAGTTATAAATTTGCGTGTGTCATTATATTATATAAAATACCCAAAAGTTATATTGTCTTACTTTTCTTGTTAATATTATCGAACAGCAACTAATATTTAATGAAAGGAGCAATACTTTCGTAAAAAAATTATCTACAAACTTACATTTCGGAAATAATCACAATTATTTCTAACAATGTTTTGTAAAACTATTAATTAGTAAATTAATTGCACTCATTTGTACAATAATTTGCGATTGTAAAGTCAGATATTTTACGTGTTAATCGTGATGGACAGATAAATTCGCGCGATAAATATTTACAACCTCGCGAAAGCAGTACATAAATTATAACTAAACAAATTTCCGTTCTCTTCAAGTGTCTTCACTGTAAATCCACTATTATTTCTTCCGAACTTCGCGTAACTTATTTTGTGCGCGCCTTAATGTCTCTTTCTCGACGCCATGCAAAATGTACTAAAAAAAATTTAAAAAAAAACAAGATTTATGACACCACTAGCTTCGACTCACCATACTCTGTCAATCATAACTAGAGCACTCGTTATCTTCTTTCTCCTTGCACAAAACCATTTTTCACACGCCGACGAATGTACGCTCACCGTTTCCGCGCCGTCGCGTTAGATCGGAGAATCTTGATCGTTACGCGAGTCGACGTCACCTTACGGCTAAGTGATTTACGAAATCAACTGGCTGGAGTAGCACGCTGATTTGAAGAATCAATTTGCGGCCTTTGTTAGCGATTGCGATAAATGTTGACTTCGCGACTCTTTCGTATTATTAATTTCTCAATTTAGTTTCCTATCTTCGGAGAAAAATTAAATATTTATTCCACTCATTAAAATTTAAATAAATGAAAAGTATCAGCCGTTAGATTTTTACAATGATTTTAGCGCGTCTTCAAAAATTTATAAAACTTTTTTTTATATATATGTATATATACATGTAAAGGTATGTTCTACGTTGCTTTCAAATCACTGAAAACTTTCTTTTCATTTCTTCATGTCTGATAAATATCGAAATCACAGATGCACAATCTTATATCGATTGTGACGGAAAATTACTAATAATTAAAGTGCTTCATCCGATATCATTTGTAACTATCAACGATTCGAGTTCACGTAGTTTCTCAATTCCTCAGTTTCGTAATTTAGAAATATTGTTGCAATCCATAGATCCATTGCTTCTCAAGCACAGACTACTTAGAGTTCTTGAAAAAATTCCGAAAACGTGCTCCCGAAATTTTGCCGAGGTTTAAGGAAAATCGAGACTAGTTTGACGGGAAATCGATTGCGAGGATTACGAGAATCACGGCCCCGCTAAAGATCGCGAGGAAACGGACCGCGATCCGTGAAGAACCGAGAGAAGAAGCATCACGTCGCGTCGCGAGTACGCACTTGGCTCTCGTCGGTGGCGAACTGATCGCCGCGAGTGAAACGAGACGAAGTCTCGGCTAAGTCGCACGAGATATTAAACATTCGTAGCGATCGTAATCCGATGGCAGTTACCCAAGATCTAAAAAGGGCCGAATGTCAAGCTCAGCACAAGCGAATCGCGCCATCGCGCCCGGTCGCGAAGGTGCAAAGTCAGGGATACTCTTAGGGCGCGTCCCGTCCCAGGGAGAAATTATAATTAAATCGATGTCGACGTCGATTAAACGTGAATCCAATGGGTCATTTCTGGCTGGGGTCGTCTTTCCGTCTTTTCAAAATGACTGAGAAAAATTAATGGCATTTCTCATTGTGCCGTAAATTTCAAGATCATGTCTATATAGATTACCTACGTTATGTTTACACGAATCTTTTCTATGTACGCAATACAAGCAATGTAAATTAATTTAATAGCTTAATTTATATATATACATATATATAGTTAATTTTTAATTATTTAAATTTTAACTTCAACTAGTTATTTTTGAAACATATAACTTTTAATTTATTAACTTTGTCCTAAGTTAAAAATTTATGTATATATAAAGGAAAAAAATTTATAAAAGAAAAAATGCATTTCTACGTAAAAAACAATATTTCTTTGTTATTTCATATAAATTTAATTTACAAATAAAGTATTAAATTTGTTTAATATTCCATATTATAAATGTTTTGAGTAGGTTTTTGAGTAATATAACTCTAAAATCTTACGAATTTCTAATTTAATATGATTAAAATACTTTTCAAAATTAACTTTTAATTTAAATTAAGTTAATTTAATATTAACATATCTTTTGATTAGTTAAATTTGTGTCCCTGCAAATTTTAACGTAACTAAATCAATTTTATAAACTATTAACTTTAACTTATTTTAATTAAAAATATACATTAACTTACCCAGCCCTGAATTATTTATTTTATCCGCACAACCTTGGCATTTCCTACTCACACAATTTCGATCGATTTTAAACCAGCGGGAACAAAGTCTAAATGATATTCAAAAGCCAAAAAGATATCTGAAGTATAAGTTCTTTATATCTATTTGTGATAGATTCTTGTGTATCGTTTGTAATAAGAAGTAATTTTCATAATTTCATAAACCAAAAAACTTTTACATAGTTGAAAATTGAAATATTATTAAATAAAATAATTAAGTTGCAACATAAAAATACCTTTACTTTTTATGTAAATTAATTACGTGATTTTATAAATTTCTCAATATTTTGATATAATTTTATATATATTTTAATATATTTTAATATATTTTTATAATTTAAATAAGATTTTTAACATGTTTTATTTTTATTAATATTAGTTTAATTATAGATATTTTTTATAAATATGTATGTAATGTTTCATTTTTTTGAATTTTTCCTAACATAATTTTTTAAACTTTCAGCTGCGCCTACAAAAATGCAACAATTCTCACGACGTTGCAGTAATGGCGCAGAAAAATGAATTGTGGCGCCATCTCGAAATGTAATTCATAATTAAAGATATATGCATCGATAATGTAGATAATAATTATATTCTCTGAAGATAACATGATATTTAAACACATGGTTACATTGCGTTCAGAAATTATTATCTTTGATATATTATATTACCGTTGTTATTAACCAAATATTAAACAATGATATCTGGGTGCACTTGGGCAACGTTTCTGAACGCAGTCGAGCGCAGTTGCGAAGAATAATCTAACCTGATTTTAATAATCTAACCTTGTTGTCCGCGTTGTCGACTTGTCGGCGTCGATTGCGTCGATGAGCGAGGCGTAATACGAAATACTGTTAGTATTTTTGTTTTGCGCATTTTTCTTTAACATGGAACTTGATAGTTCTATATTGATGCAAAAGCAAGTACGGGATAATTCGGAGGATTTACAAAGTGAGTTTCTGGACTTAAAGAATTGGGAAGAGCAAATGAAACGAAAGGAGCAGGAGATACTAGGTGAACTTACAGGACAGGTATGACGAGCAATATTGAGAAGTAAATAACAACATTACGTACTTATTGATTTGACCTTTGAGAGATTTGAATATAAATTTTATATTATACCAAATATAACATACATGTATATGTGTCTATAATCCTCGTTGAAGAGTAAAATATATTACACATTCCAGCAAATTATACCGCCTGTCAGAAAAAACACTAAGAAAAAATGCGTAGTAAAAGAAAGCAAAACGTCTGAAAGTTCAAAACGAATAAAGTCACACGACTATTCATCATGGGACAAATTTGACATTGTAAGTAGTGTTATTTATGTTAAGTTATGCAAGTTGTTATCTCGAGACGAAATATATAACGAATTGCTCATTGGACAGGAGAAGGAATGCAAAAAATTAGAAAATGAAGAACATTCCGATGAGTCTGGGGAAGAACCCTTGGATAAGGAAGAATTGGAAAAGAATCGCAGCAAAGCGATAGAATACAAGCAGCAAGGCAATGATTTTGTGAAGCAAAAGAAGTGGGACAAGGCAATTGCTTCATACAGTGAGGCAATAAAAATTTTTCCTTATGACGCTATATTTTACGCTAATCGTGCATTATGTTATTTAAAGCAAAACAAGTAAGTTTTATGTCTTGAGAATGAATAGGTTATGTTAATTTTTATTATTTACATATGACTATATATCTCTACGTTGCAGCTTTTATTCAGCAGAAGCAGACTGCTCATCTGCGATACAATTGGATGAAACTTATGTGAAGGCTTATCACAGGAGAGTCACAGCTAGACTAGGATTGAAGCAATACAAAGAAGCAATGGAAGATGTAAAGAAGATTGCAGAATTGGAACCGTGCACTAAGGACACCGAAATCTTGCTTAATCAAGTTAAAAAGCAATTTGGAAATGTATGTATCTTCTAATATTATTGAGTTAAATTAATATTTATACATTATACTTGTCTTTTTTTAGTCGTTTATGTCTGGAAAAGACACATGTACAACTGTATCTGATAATAAAAAGATAAATCAGAATATAATTGATAAAGAGGGTAAAAGTGATGAAAATAATAAGGAAGATAAAAATAAAAAGGAAAATAAAAATGATAACAATAAAAATATAACAATAAGAATGATAAGAAAAGAAAATATAGATAATAAAGAAGATAAACATAAAGAAGAGGATAAAAATAATGAAAGTGTTGATGTAGATAATACTGTAAAATCAACAACTATAGATGTAACAGAACCAAGAAAGAATCAACGCATTCCAGATTGGCTACCAGAAAAGGATGATGTTGAAATTGTAGAACCTATTGACAAACCTCCTCATTTACGCTCAAAGGTAAATTTATATGCTAATATGTTTTGTGGTAAATATACATAACACTAGCTAGTTTTTGTTTTTTATTTTTTTATTTTTTTATTAGGACTCATTCAAGAGAATACCTGTGCAAGAAGCCGATTTAACCAAACCTTTTGAAGAAGACATGATAGCAACATGTAGTAAAATTCAACATGTAGAATTATCAAACATACGTTCTGATAATCTTACCAAAAAAGAGGAAAGCATTGCAGCATATAAACTGGAAGAAAATTTTAACGAAAGATCCATAGAAATGCCTCCTGTACCGACAAATTCAGTGCAGTTTCTAATAAATTGGAAAAAATATTCCTCATTTGATTTGCGATACAGATATTTAAAGGTAAATAGTGACAACCTTTTATACACAAAGAGTACGAGCTGTATTCAATTTTTTTCTTTCAGCAAATACCACCAGATAACCTGCCAAAAATATTTAAAGATTCAATGGAAAGTAATATTTTCAGTGATATCCTAACAACACTCAAGACAGAATTTGTAAGACGAAATGAACCTATATTTTCATATTTAAAAGATCTCAGTAATGTTAAGAGGTTCAGAGCATTTATTATGTTTATCAGTAATTCAGAAAAACAAGGTTTGTATACAATAGCGCATATTTTCTTTTTTATAATTAATTTAAAATTAAAATGGTTTAAAATATTTTTAGATCTAAAGCTCATGTTCTCATATTGTAATACATCTGAAAAGATACCTGAGAAAGAAATTGCAGATTTACAGGAAAAATATGAAATTTAACAATTTAAAGTTTAATAATATACGTTTTGGATTATCTGAAACAAGGTAAGCTTAAATATTGTAACAATGATTATTTTTGTTAATTGTGAATAAACTCTTTTTTCATTCTAATTGCGTGTAAACATTCACTTGTTATATTTTTTTTCATTTTATGATTAGAATTTTGAGAAAAAAAAATTATGCGATACACGATTTCTAAAAGTTTCATTTATATTTTCACATATATAAATAATATTTACAAGTAATATTGTACAGATATATTTAAATATTATAATTATATAATTGATAAATAAAGAAATGTACATAAAAATCTATACAGAAAAATTTTAATCTAAGCTACGTAATTATAGTGAGATAATTAATTATATATTTTGATAGCTTATAAAAATATTTACAATTCATTACATAATGATATATAATTATATTATAAATTACCATTAAGTAATCGTCGTATTTTTTGATCATTTTTCATGATTTGCGCTTTTACTTGATATATCTTATCAAACTGAATTTTCATATTACTATCAATTTCTTTCAAGGTTTCCTTCATGGGTTCTATCATTTCTTGCGTTTCTCTAAAGAAAATATTTCCGTATTATTAATTTTCAGGATAAAGAATTATTAAAATTATTTACTGTTAATTTTATATATGTATACTTTCGTACTTTTGTTCTGCTTTCAATTGTTCGCTCAATTGACGATACTGACTTCTCCAGTCTAATAGTTCTTTTTGCATCATTTCTACATCTTCCTGAAATTTAATTACGTAAATTGATATTGCAGTTAACGCGTAAGAATATGTGTGGATATACATTACTTGTACATAATCCAATAATTTCCCTAGAGGATTTGTTGTACGCGTTAACGTCTGTATAGTTCCACGTAATTTATCGATTTCCTTAATCGCTGTTTCTCGGTCGCGTTTCGAGCCTGATTCCCACGCCTATACCACAATACATTTATTTAATGACAGTTTACTCAATATTTATGATAATTAGGAAATTAGTAGAAGCAACAGCAACATATTTTAATTTATTCTTACGATGTCGACTTTTTTCGGCAATACATCAACGTTATCCGTGTTGACCAACTCCCGTTGAGTCTCTAAAATTTGTGCCACGAGATGCCCATGTTCTTGCATCAGCTGATTATCTATTTTGTAATCTCCATTCTCTAAAAGGTCACCGCCACTTCCCTTCGCTTCCATCACCACCATATCTTCCGCGTCATCGTCGTCATCATCTTTTAAGTCAGAATTTTCTACAATAACACTGATATTTCCCAATGGTGTTCTACAATCGGATTTTAAAATTACTTATGATTTAATAATTTCTCCATATTATACGTATAATATAAATGAAATCGCTATCTTACTTTATCTCCTCGTTGACAATCACTTCTGTCTTTGCTCTCACTCTGGGAGCAGCAGGTCTGGCACTGATGGGTCTGGCACTAGGTGGTCTCAAGGATGTTTTGGGTCTCGCATTCGATTGTTGCAGAACGCTAGAACAAACATTGAGTTAATACTATTACCATATCCTCAATATCATTTCGTTATCAGCAATAAATTTGTAGAAACATTACGTCATATCAACAGCTTCGGCTTGAGATCCTGCAAGCTCTGACATTGGTTGATCACTTCGCTCAGTGCTTTGCTGTCGTGCTTTGTCTTCCTCGATTCCATTTTCCACAGTTTCTTTGGTATAACTGCTCGTTAATGCTCGTCTACTCTGCTCTTCATCATTAGATATCTGTAAAGGCATATTTTCTATTTTCTCCTGTGACCCATTCACCTGTGCCGAGCGTCTTGCTCTACTGGAGGAACTTCTGTGTTGCACTTGTTCTTCCTTCGTCAGGTCATTCGCATCTGCTAAAATCGTGGCATCTTGCTTCACTTTGATGGACGAAGAAGACCTCCTTCTTTGCGCCGAAGTAGGAATTTTATTTTGAATTGGCTAAACACAATAAGATGCCTTTTAGATAACTACACGCATATTAATTAAAGCAAACACTTGAAAATTAAATAGAAAAATCTATCTTAATCATAGAATCAAGCGAGTAGTCTATGAATTTCGAACAGAAAGAAAGTCTTAATTTTTTAAAATAAATATTTGCTCCAAAAGCTCCATTATTTAAGCAATTTTAGCTTAGACATTTTCTTTTTGAATTTTTACCTCAGCTGGTGGGATATCTATGTCCTCAATATTCTTCACATTTTCCTCTTTCTTATTATTTCCTTTTCTTACTTTACTCTCTTCGATTCTGTCATCTTTGTCGCGCTTTGCTTCGCTCGACGCTACTTTGCCTGTGCTAGACGACCTTTTCTTTCTCTCCGCTCCCGAGTTCTTGTCTTTCTCCGATGATTTCTTCGTCTGCGAAGTTTGCTTCGATACAGGCTTCTTTAAAGTTTCATCCTTAGTTGTGGATTTCGACTTTGATCCAGCTTTTATTTTCTTTCCTAAGCTCTTTTTGTAGTGCTCGATCGCCTCGCTGCTGCTGACCTAACATAGATGTATTATTAATTTATTCTAAAAGTGGTTTTCTCTATCTAAATAGTAAAATCTATTACTTTCTTGTCAAGGGCTTTCCCAATGGCCTGCAATAATTCATTTGTCTTTGTCGGCTCTTGACCTGAGACGATTTTACTTGCCCTGACCATTAAATTAGCACCGGAAATTAATTCTAAAATCCATATTCGCATAATTTATTTAAACATAGGTATGCAACATAGCTCAATAAAATTAAATACCCACTGATGACATCAATGAGTTTTGTCAAGAAGGCAAGCTTTGCTTCCTTGTCCTTTATGTTATCAGAATTTAGTTCTTCCTCGCTGAATAATCCTTCCAAGAAACCGGTTTCTTTGATGATCTAAAATCAATTTTCGCATATATACACTAAGCTAAATGCAGGTGGAACTCTGCCTATAGATGCATACGCTTCATAGAAATTTAACATGAAACAAATGATGAAATAAATTTAAAAAAAAATAAGAAAGAATTTTAGATACTAAAATATTGAGTGCGATAAATTACAGATGTTATAATATCGTGGAGAAAGCGAAAAGGCGGCTTTCGGAGCAATTTCTCAGTCAGCGGCGGCTTCTTAAAATATTTTTCAAGTAAATCCTGCGTCTTCTTTATCACCTCGGGTCGCACCTCGTCCGTCATCGTGGCAATTGCTTTCTTCTTTCTAATTCATGACAAGTGCATGCATAACTTTGCGGCGATCCGCGTTCAATGTAATGTCAAATGGTTGCCATGCAACGCGGTAACACGTGATGCCGCACGTGAGACGGTGATCACGTGCTAGTATAACCAATTGAAAAATACCATCGAATAACTCCATTGTAGTGATTATTCTACCACTTATATGAAAGAGAGTGACACTCTTTTGGACACAGCACGATTGGACACCAACCAATCATCTTGACTTATCTAACCAAACCAACGGTAAAACTCTAGGCATCGGCCGCTGTGAGTGGTGGTGTCCAATCGTGCGCAACCCTATGAAAGATATCGCATTTTCTTGAATAGAGCCCATGGTGGAAGGTGGAAGGGATCATGCCGTTTATTTTCTGTTCCTGAACTCCCTGGGCTGCGTTCAAAAATTCTACATGTCGGGTAGAGTAACTTTGAATGACCAATCAGGATGAAGAAATCTTAAAAAAACCTCAAGACTTCTTTATCCTGATTGGTCACTCAAAGTTACTCTACCAGACGAGTAAAATTTTTGAACGCAGCCCTGAATTAGTGTGCACTTAAAATGAAATAGATATATATTTGAAAGCTAGTGAAAGCAAGAAGAAACGTTTCAGTGCAGTCCAGTGCAGGAATAGAAAACAAGTCTATGATATAAATAGGTTTGTTCGAGTTGCTTGAAATCCCCAAAAATTTTTGCACTCGAGATGAGATAAATATATATTCGACCGTGAGAAAGAGAGAGACGACGAATAAATTAATTCAAAAAGGGCAGCAACACGAACAGGCTTAATACAAGGGTATGCTCTTGCGCATGGTAACGTCAGCCAACCAATGAGAATTGCAGCCTGATACGTCATCATTAGGCGGCAAATTCGAAGCGCTTATGCTTAATTTGTCGAATACACGTAGAGAAAGCTGAATAATGATTGCTGTCACATTTTTGTCGATGGTTTTTGGAATGTAGATTTACTCATCGAACGGCGAACGTAATTGGTTCTTACCTGTGGATCCAACCACTTACATTCGCCAATCGATGAGCAAGTTTACATTCCAAAAACAATCGAAGAAAATGTGTTGCAACCTTTTTGCTCATAAAGCATATAGCATAAAATTGCTGGACCAATGAAGATCCAGCATAAAGTTGCCATATTGATTTACATAATATTCTCATTGGTCTACTGTAGAGTCCCTAGAAGTAGAGAGTCTGGACATCTGCCCCTAAAATGTCGGTGATGAATATGCCAGTGTATGTACGTGAGCTTTATGTGTGTGTATGTTTATCATTGTGTGCACTCGAACGTGTTGTATGCTGTTATCGCATTGGCTAAAGAGGATTAAATAGAGATCCGTATTGGTGCTGCCATTTTAGATGCACAATCACGTGCATCCAATCACATGGAACCCCGAGATGTCCAGACTCTCTACTTTTAGGGAATCTAGTCTACTGATCTTACGTTATGATTTTGCGGTGTTACAAAATTTCATGTTCAATACATGATGTAAAAAGAAAGGTGAAACAAGTAACCAGATGCGCAGTAGACCATACTCTAGACCAATCAGAACTGGGTCCAAATTTTGAGATTCAATCCGTTTGTTTTCTGTTCCTGAACTCTCTAAATAAGTGTACACTTAAAATGAAATAGATAGATGTTTCAAAGTTAGCGAAAGCAAGAAGGAACGTTCCAGTGCAGTCTAGTGCAGGAATAGAAAACAAGCCTAATATGGCTACGGCTCCGGTACTGGGACGTATTTATACTTGCATTTATACGTGAATCGGAGATAATCGGTGAATCGAAGAAATTCAAAGCTACTTAAAAAAAGAAGAATGTGAAGGTAAGGTTGAGACTTTGTACATTAATAAAAATTGTGATAATTGTTATTTCAAATTTTGTAAACTTGAATTAGAAGAAATTTGGAAAGTTATAAGAATGAGCTTATGTGTATGGCTAAATTGTTGTATTTCATGTTTATAACAACAGTGTTTATTGCAACAGTGATTTTTGTTAAAGATAATAAATTTCAAATATTTTTACATTTTTATATTTATTTTTTTTAACAGCATCTACATTTTAAGTATGTGTGACTACATATGATTGTTTCGTATTTAAATTGCGCGGATATATTTGGACCCAAATTTCATTGGCTCATCACATCGAGCCACGCCTCTTACCGTGCATCGAGCCGCCGACGATGCGCGTTGTTTCACCTTGTTTTTTACATCATGGTTCAATAGGCCTTATATTTATGATCGTCTTAAGTATCATCTTAAGATGTCATCAACCAATCAGAGAGCCGTATTAGCATCTTAAAACGTTACTTAAGACTAGAGTCCTATATAAAGAGAGAAGCGACATTGAACCCCCACCACAACCTTCAGTATCCAATTGAGTCCTCTACCGCCATTTTGGGACCGCTCTAACGTCATCAAACACCATTCGTATCATTCTGCAAACAGCTGTGGTCACAATATAGCTGCTCACTTAGCCAATCAAGTATCAATCAGATTACCAATCAGAGCTTCGGACATCAATGTCGCTTCTCTCTTTATATAGGACTCTACTTAAGACTAGAGTCCTATATAATGAGAGAAGCGACATTGATATCCAAAGCTCTGATTGGTAATCTGATTGATACTTGATTGGCTAAGCGAGCAGCCGTATTGTGACCACAGCTGTTTGTAGAATGATACGAATGGTGTTTGATGACGTTAGAGCGGTCCCAAAATGGCGGTGGAGGACTCAATTGGATACTGAAGGTTGTGGTGGGGGTTCAATGTCGTTTTTCTCTTTATATAGGACTCTACTTAAGACGACCTTGAAATAAGAATAGACTATGAATAACGACCTACCTTATATCCTCTTTGATATTAATCTGATATCAACATCCGATTATCCGGCCGGATAAAAGAAAAAAATCCGGCTAAGCAATATTATACGGCATGGGCCAATATTCGGCGTGTTGTGTTTGGTACATATGTATGTATGTACAAAGAGGGTTCATAACAAGAAGCAGTCGATTTGATAGAGATATTATTTCTTATAAATTTATTTATTGTTAACAAATATAATGGCGTAACATTTGCCATCCTTGAAGCTTATACAATTAAAAGAATAATATATATAAAACATTATTTCTTTAATATAAATTACTTTACCCGTACGTAAAGGGATCAAGTTTTCTAATAGCATCAGAGTGAAATCCACCCAGTCTTCAATATTGTTAGGTAAAATCATTTTTCTTGATAGTAACTAGTATCTTGATATATGTATAGCGTAATGTTTGAAATTAGTAACGTCTCAAATTAATAGTGGATTTATTTTCAATGTTTGTATAATGGAGAAAACAATAATATATTCGGCCGGGTTATTAATTCGCGATCTATTTATCGATAATGGACGGGAATGATGAGCCACGAATAACAAGCCACGATCTGTGAGCTGCGAGCCACGTGCAGCAAGCTGCAAAATAAGCCATGAGCTACTGACAATAACGAATTACTCTGGCCACGTGGCTCACTGTGCTCTCAATTTTCCGCGAATCTGTACACGATGAACCTTGACTTTATATCAAAGCCGTGAGTATTTTGATGTTACATAGCTCAGTTCACGATATTCCACCCGAAGACAATAACGTTTTATAATATTTTATAAGAAAAATATACATTCTTTTTAAAGAATTCTAACCTATATAAATTGGTATATACGGCGTATCGAACGTATCCAGCGCGTCCAGCGTATCCATTTGTTCGTCCCTAACAGTTTGTCGAAGCAGTTGTACATATTCCACATAATTAGCGTTTGGAACAAATTATATCCAAAAGGAATAACGAGCCATTTTAGTAAATTAAACAAAATTAGTGACATTATATGATAATCATTTTCACAATTCGGATCTAAATTTATTGAATTGCTGTATGTATCTGAAGTAATTGTTGATAAAGTATTCGTTGGTGATGTCATATATTTCCTGAAAAATATAATTTGTAATTGGTAAATAATTATAAGCATTGTTAATGAATTAATTTTCTTTATAATTAGTTATTAAATTATATATTAAAAAATTAATTTTGTTAAATATAAAAATTCGTTATGAATAAATTTATCTGTTGATTCTAAATAAAACTAAATTATTTATATATAAAAAATAACATTATAATAAATACTTTAATTTATTAATTGTTAAATAAAGATGATATAAAGAAAATAATTTAATTACGCTATATAAAAAATTATAACAAGTTTCTAAATGAAACTAAGAAAAAAGAGTTATGTAATTCTGTCTATATATATTTATTTTATATTTTTTAACATTTCATGCATAATGTTTTACAACATTAATTTTATAATCTTTCATTGCTTATGGTATTCTTATTAAAAGTTGTAATACATTTTAATATTATATTGTGTTTTTTTTTTAAGATGTCATTTCTTATAAAATTTATTTAATGTTAAAAAATATAATAGGAATAACACTTGACATTTTTGAAGCTTATACAATTAAGAGAATAATAAATAAAACATTATTTCTTTAATATAAATTACCTGTATGTACTGATTAAGAAAATGATCCATGTTTCTGATAGTATCACAATGAAATCCACCCAGTCATTAATATTGTTGGGTAAAATCATTTTTCTTGATAATAATTAGTATTTTGATATATGTAATGTGTAATGTCTGAAATTAGTAACGTCTCAAATTAATAGTGGATTTATTTTCGATGTTTGTATAATGAAGAATACAATAATATATTCTACTGGTTATTAATTCGCGATCTATTTATCGATAATGGACGGAAATGATAAGCCGCGAATTGCGAGCCACGTGCAGCAAGCTGCAAACTAAGCCATGAGCTACTAACAATAACAAATTACTCTGGCCACGTGGCTCACTGTGCTCTCGATTTTCCGCGAATCTATACACGATGAATCTTGACTTTATATCAAAGCCGTGAGTATTTTGATGTTACATAGCTCAGTTCACGATATTCCACCCAAAGACAATAACGTTTTATAATATTTTATAAGAAAAATATACATTCTTTTTAAAGAATTCTAACCTATATAAATTTCTGCAGTAAAAGTTTCACAAACTTTTCTTAGGCTGATAGATCGTTTTGATCAATCTTGAAAGATATTGCTGACTTGTGTAAGAGTAACTTCTAAAAAATCGTGATGTTAATGCAAATGTTTCGCGCACAATAATGCTTATACTTATTAGACTAAGCTTGCGAACACTCGGAACACTAGAGCAAAGCTAAACTAGTAACTTACCAGTTGGTAAATCCCATGATGTAAGAAACAAGGTGAAACAACGCGCATTATCGGCGGCTCGATGCGCGGTAAGAGGCGTGACTCGATGTGGTGAGCCAATGAAATTTGGGTCCAAATATATCCGCGCAATTTGAATACGAAACAATCATATGTAGTCACACGTACTTAAAATGTAGATGTTGTTAAAAAAAATAAATATAAAAATGTAAAAATACTTGAAATTTATTATCTTTAACACAAATTACTGTTTCAATAAACACTGTTGTTATAAACATAAAATACAACAATTTAGCCAAACACATAAGCTCATTCTTATAATTTTCCAAATTTTTTCTAATTCAAGTTTAAAAAATTTGAAATAACAATTATCACAATTTTCATTAATGTACACCCAAGGACTTTGATTCTGTCCATGGGGAAATTTTCCAAACTGAGAAGTCACCACTTTCTACATACTCGCAGTTCATGATTAATGAAACGACTAGAGCTTATTGGTCGTTACGTTAATCATGAACTGCGAGTATGTAGAAAGTGGTTACTTCTCAGTTTGGAAAATTTCCCTATGGACAGAATTAAAGTCCTTGGGTGTACAAAGTCTCGGGAGGGTCCCAGATGCGCACAGACCCGATCGGACACCACCAATCACGTAATCTAATCTAACCCAACCAACGGAAATACTCTAAGCATCGGCCGCTATAATTGGTGGTGTCCAATTGGGTCTGTGTGCATCTGGGACCCTCCCAAAGTCTCAACTTTACCTTTACGTTCTTCTTTTTTTAAGTAGCTTTGAATTTCTCCGATTCACCGATTATTTCCGATTCACGTATAAATACAAGTATAAATACGCCCCAGTACCGGAGCCGTAGCCATATTGAATCTCAAAATTTGGACCCACTTCTGATTGGTCTAGAGTATGGTCCACTGCGCATCTGGTTACTTGCATGATGTAAAAAACAAGGTGAAACAACGCGCATCGTCGGCGGCTCGATGCGCGGTAAGAGGCGTGGCTCAATGTGATGCGCCAATGAAATTTGGGTCCAAATATATCCGCGCAATTTAAATACGAACAATTATATGTAGTCACACGTACTTAAAATGTAGAAGTTGTTAAAAAAAAAATATATAAAAATGTAAAAATACTTGAAATTTATTATCTTTAACACAAATCACTGTTGCAATAAACACTGTTGTTATAAACATGAAATATAACAATTTAGCCATACACATAAGCTCATTCTTATAACTTTCCAAATTTCTTCTAATCCAAGTTTAAAAAATTTGAAATCACAATTTTCATTAATGTACAAAGTCTCAACCTTACCTTCACGTTCTTCTTTTTTTAAGTAGCTTTGAATTTCTTCGATTCACCAATTATCTCAGATTCACGTATAAATACAAGTATACGTACGTCCCAGTACCGCAGCCGTAGCCATATTGAATCTCAAAATTTGGACCCAGTTCTGATTGGTCTAGAGTAGAGTCCTATATAAAGAGAGAAGCGACATTGAACCCCCACCACAACCTTCAGTATCCAATTGAGTCCTCCACCGCCATTTTGGGACCGCTCTAACGTCATCAAACACCATTCGTATCATTCTACAAACAGCTGTGGTCACAGTACGGCTGCTCGCTTAGCCAATCAAGTATCAATCAGATTACCAATCAGAGCTTTGGACATCAATGTCGCTTCTCTCTTTATATAGGACTCTAGTCTAGAGTATGGTCTACTGCGCATCTGGTTACTTGTTTCACCTTTCTTCTTACATCATGGTTACTTGTTTCACCTTTCTTCTTACATCATGAACGCAGCCATTGCGCAATGTTTTTGCCAGATTCAATGTGTGAAGAGGTTATCCGACGAGGATGAGTATTCTGAATTTACTACCTGCATTATCACGGTAATTATGATGTGCGATGACATTTTAATTATCTAAATAATAGTAGTTAATTTAAATTTTGTGTTTTAGAATAGATCATTATCTAAATGATAGTTTAAATAATTGGATTTTAATAAGACGATTGTCGGTGTGACTTGATTGCAAATTGTATATTATTACGAGTGTAATAACAAGATTCCCCCGTAAAAATTATTCTTCTGCCGTTTTTCTTGCAGACTATCAGTGCGAGCTATATCTAGCATTCGAAACATATCGACTTGCACCAATCCATTGTACTTCAGAGTCAGCAGTATGCTTTTGTAAGTTGCCATTGTACATTTCTTAACTAATGTATCGTATATATTACAGCACATTTATATACAATATATTAAGCACGTTGTAATCCTTTTATTTATTTCTTTTCTGCAGAGGAGAACCATTAAAGAGAAAGAAAAAACTAGACCCAGCAATTATCAGAGCACGAGAAGAAAGAAGGAAAAGGAAGTTAGAAAAGCAAATTCGTAGATTAGAAAAACAAGCTAAGCAGCTGAAACCAGTTTTTGAGCTGGAAATACCTTCGAAATTAATAGAGGAAAGGAAGTAAGTTTTTCATGTATTCGGGAATATTGTATGAGACAAATAATACTTTTTTTTAGCTGAGTTGATTGTGCCAGTTCACAGTTTATCTTTTTTCCTTTGCATTGGAAGAAGAAAAATAAACTGAACTAGTGCAGCCAGTTAAGCTAAAAAGAACAGGCCTTATATATGTACAAATTAGATTTGTTCTTTTTAGCTGAACTTTTTGTTGAGTTTATCTTTTTTTTATGTTAGAAAAAAAAGAAAATGGACAATACAAGAAATTCTAACTGAAAAGAATAGACCTATTATATATACACAGCAAATGTAATGAGCGATTAATCGTACTTAATAATTATATATTGCTTTTATGTATTAGTAAGCTATTAGTGTATTATATTAATAATACATTCATAGCAAAAACTAATTTTAGTCAAAGATTGCGAAAACTTCCACCAATATCAAAAGAGGAAGAGGAAGCCAGAATTTTATTGCAAAAGGATTGGAATAGATACAAAAGTCAACAGAGTATGGCTAACGTCCAGGCAGTAGATTCTATCCTTTATTCGCAACAAAGGGCACTCGATGAACTGAGGATGGAATCGGAAGAACTGTATCAAGAAGCGATACAAGTAATTATTTTGTTTAATTTACTGAGGGAATTAAACTGAGCGCGATTACTTTTTACGCCGTAATTATAAACAATTTTGCACGAGAATTTGTTGCAGTGTGATTTAAATTCTAACACCTGCTTTTTTAGTTGGATCTCGGACTTCTACCATATACTGCGAAAGGTCCGTTAAAAACACCTGTAATAAAAAATTACGACAGTCCCGATGGAGAATACACAAATCTTACTCGGAAATTTGACGGTGAGGAATGTGTTTCTGATGCTGTACCAGCTGTACAAAGAAACTGATTTAACTTTACATCAAAGAATGTGTACAAATAAAACGTATATTTCCAGTTTGAAATATGGATTTATACATTTAACAATATTACATGAATTCTTAATAAAATTTACGAAGTGATAGAAGCAATTAAATAATTTAATATAAAGAGAAACATTTTTTTTTCTTTTTCTTCTCAAAAAGAAAATTTACTGTTTAAATAAGCGACAAATTACTTAAAAAAAAAGCATATAAGATATCGAGAGTTTCAATGGAATAAAAACTTATTCTATCTGCTATAATTCCTAAGAAAATTAAGCTTTGTTAGACCAGATATAATGTCAAATATGAAAATTAGGACTTACTCTCTACAAAAAAATCTTTTAACACTATTTGACCTCTCTTACATGATCTTACAGCTTTCACAAGCTTACTTCATCGCAATTTCTAAAAAAACAAATTGTAGCGTGCAAAACAGCGCTATTTTAAATTCTATTAACCCTATCGACAATTTGTTGCAAAACAATTCTCCATTATTACAAATTTTAAAAAGAAAAATGGGAATACACTACAATTCATGCTAAACGCAAAAACGGAAAAGTACTTTACAAATGTACATAAAAATGACGCAGTTCGCAGTTTTCTCCTGATCGACATTATATTAATGATACATTAACGAAAGATAGTAATACAAAATAAGCGTATTTCCATTCGCCGGTTACAGTAAAGTTACAAATTACGTGTCGGCCACGAATTGACAGACGTGATAATAAAGTGTATCTCTGGTATAATTCTAAGCTACGATGCTGTTGATATCTATATCACAGTAATATATATCTAAAGGAACATGCATTCCATGCGCTGCGAATTGATGTTCCATAATATCGCAAACCCTTCCATCTTTCGCTAATTTTTTCTTCGAATAATTACGAGTACGCTTAAGTGTGTCTTGTTCTGAATCTTCCAAAAAAATCTTTTTTAAACCTTTCACGGAGAAACGAAAAGAATGCCGTAAATCTTTTCGATGCCAATGACGTCGTAAATCCAAATGTATAAAAGCCGCCGTAAATCTTCCAGACGCAAATGTGTTATCCACATACCTCTCCTCGTCATCTTCTTCGACGATACATTTCATGAATCTCGTAAATCTTTCTGGAGGTAATCAAAATAGCATCTTAGACAGCTGTGCATGTCCAAAAGACATAAAAAAAAAGACATCTTGTAGACATGCATATCTAAAAGACATCTTTAATATATCTTTTAGACGTTTTTTAGACATGCATGTTGTCTGGAATATTTCTCGACTTCTCGTTTATTTAATCGAACTTGAGTTCGCGCTTGCACATGGGACATTTATCGCTGGTCTTCAAGCATTGTCGTAGACAGTCCGCGTGGAAGAGGTGATGGCAAGGTGTCACTCTGGCCTTTGTCATGCCGCACAGACACACTGCACATACGTCGTCGAACCTTTCGATCTCCTCGAGGGTCGCTTTCCTGTAGCGATTCAACACCTCGCGTTCCCGTCGTAGCACCGCGCCCGAATTCTCCATCAATTCCTTCCATCGCAAATACACGTTCAAATACATGGCGACCATCAGGAACCTCCAAGAGGCCGACGGCAACAGCAGAATATTAAAGATCGCCGACATCGCGATCGTAAAGCAGCGGAGTATCACCGGCGCGTATAGATTCTCGATGTTCTCCAACGCTTCCAACTGCAGAAAGCCCAGGATCGTCGGGAACATTTCGACAAAAACTTTCTCCGTCGCCGAATAATAAATCCACGTGATCACCGTGTAAATCAACGTGGGTCTGCAAACAAGACATTAAACAGTTGAAAGGACAAAAGAAATGTAGATGCATGTTATAAATTTGAATTATGAATTTTCCTTGGGAAACATAAAATATTAATAGAGAAATGATTTCATTATAGTCTACGATATAACAAAAACAAATTTAGTGATATTAATTATATAACAAGCAAAGAATTATAATATTAATTATTATGTGTAATTATTATCCTTGAAAAAACTGATAAAATGTTTTAATAAACTGATTACTATATCAGTCATATTTTATCAATTACTGACGCATTATAATAGTTACTGATACAGCAAATCAATTTATTGAAACGTTTTTTCTTGAGGGGCAGGATTCTTAATTAAGTTCCTCACTTGTAATGATCGAGGCCTTGCTCCAGTCCGAACACGAGAAGCATAAAAGTCAACGTGACGACAAATGTCACCGCCTTGGTCCACTCGAGCACGATCTTGGTGGCCGACATTGCAAGATGCTTGATTTTGGATCGTTCAGTCAGAGTGACATATGGCGACCAGTCTTCTTTTTGGATCAATTCCTTAATATAGCTCACGCAGTAGGCTATCACGTTATAAAACATGAGTGTGTACAGACAAGTTAGTCTCTCTTGTGGTAGCAACACTTTGTCGGCCAGAATCAAAAACACTATCTGATTCGCCATGACAGAGAAATTGCGCATCTTCAGGAAGAGATTCTCCGCGCGGTCCACCGGCGCGTACAACCGTCTTAGGAAGCGATTCAGGGGATGCCATGCTCTCTTGGCTCCACCTGTAATTTAATTGAAACAAAATGAGGGATTATGATACATTTCCTTTCGATACAAAATAAGAGATTTTATTTTAATACAGAATACGAGATTTAATTTTGTTTTGATGCAAGATACATAAGAACTTTCAATTTACCTTGATACAAAATAAAGGATTTAATTTTTCGATAGAAAATACGAGAAAAACGAGATTTAATTTTACCACAATATAAAATGCCGAATTTAATTTTGTCTCGATATAAAATGAGAAAAAATTTGAATCTTTATTTAAATAATAATAAAATTTAAATAATTACTATTTCTTCTTCAACTTAGAACTGTGTTTTAAGACCGAAAATTTATTCGTGAACTTGAAAAGGTAATATCAAAATCATACAATGAATATCTGCAGCCGTAAGATTTAGATATGGAACGGAACCTTGATGGTTCTTCATACAAAAGGGAACAAGATTAATGCGATCATCATGCAAGGAAAAAGATCGATGCTCAATCCCGGATTTTTTTGTATCGCGCCCTAGAGATATCGGGTTGGCGTTTATAATTCGAAAATGTTCAGCGCCGAATTTCAAATATATATTCACGTTTGAAGGAGCGATTAACTTTAATTTATACTTTGTGATTACAACGTTGAAGAAAGTTTCTTAATTTATATCTCCAAATTATAACTTATAAAACGCGGATTCTCGAAAGGCAATTTTTTACTGTTATTGCTCAAGCCGACGCGATATCCCCCGCAACATCGACACGCCGATGTGATGAAGTAACTAAGGCAGATTGATGACTCCAATTTTCATATTGGCCTTATTTGTCTCTATAGAGAAAAAAAAAACGTTTACACGTGGCTATTTACATCTGGCAAAAATCACAGATGATCGAGGCGAGCCGTAAAGCCCAGCAGTCGTTCAATCGATCGCATTTTAAGAATACAAATCGGTTATGTGACGTAGACGCAAAAGTGTAAAACCTGCCTCCGACCGACTCCCGAACAAAAACCGTTTATAGTCGCTACCGTCCTCGTAATTATCGAGGAAGATCATCGTTTTAACTTTTGCGGAGGCGAGCGAAAAAGAAAGGCGTAGACACGCGACATCTCGTTATTATTAAGCACAAGAACACATTGATATGCGCTCGTTACGGAGATAGATTTCTCTTCCTCCTCCTCTTTCTCTTCTATCTCACTCTTTCTCACCGTCACGCTTGCTTCCCGAAGATGAAAGAGAGCAAGTTGCAGACGATACGATAGGAGCGCGCGTCATCGTGAGTGATTTTCCGGAGGTGGATCCGACCAACGAACGGCAGCGACCAACCCCCGTTGAGGGTTTACCGGAGGATGACAAGTTGCTGAATAACTTGACAAGGCGTGCTTTACGTTAATAATCGTGAACTTGTTACCAGCTGATGCTGATGAGCGCGAGCGCACGTTAGAGAGGAGTGGCAGGGAAAGAGATGCAAAGAGAGAGGGAGAGAGAGAGAGAGAGAGCGCCTCCGTCGGTCGTTAATTGAGTATAACGTAATTGACGTGGCTTCGATGAATGATCGACTTCATTTTTAGTAACGAGTCGCCAGAGAGAGCCGGCGAGAAATTTGCATATTAATGGACGTCAGTCAGGACGAGTCACCGAAGACATGGCAGCAGGACGAGACAAGGACAGATGCTGGAGGAGGCGGTGGCTACGTGGAACTCGTAGGATTTCACATGGCAACCGCAGGATCTCCCATCCCCCGATTGGAGACACCACCAGGACGGAGGGCCTCCTGCTACCTATAAAACTAACCGCGCTCCGTCTCCGACCGAGCATTGGGCGACTTGGCGTCCACACGACAGGCATCATATCGCCGATTACAGACGAGACCAGCATCCGTAAGCAACGAGAGGACTCCAGAGTTCAGGTGAGTGCCTGAGGACGACTTCGCGGTAGAGCCGCGACCTACGACAATTCCTCGCGAAGTTTGCGCAACCCTACTTCTCGCTACCATTCCATTTTAATCGGACAACTCGGCCGATAAATAATACTGCAATGTTATATGCTATTATGCACTGAGTCGTATGATCTAGTAAATTCAATTTATAATATTAAATAGAGAACTTGGACCGATATGTGCGAAAACACAGTATAAACAATTGAAATATCGTTTTATCGGTCAGAAATAATATCACTTTGTTAAATTTTTAAATAAATGATGCTAACAAGCATCTGAGCTAAAGCATACCACTACTACTGTAGGATTTAATATAGGATTTAAATGCGTATTAAAGTGGACTATCTATGGAACTTTTGAAATCCTATATTTATATCATTAAAGAAATTTTTTTTTTTTTTTTTATAGTTTGAAATAGTTAAAACTCAACTTTAGCCGCGGTTTTCAAATTGAAACGTACCGCCACTATTATTATGTCACTGCACCAGTCAATGAACAAACATAAAATAACTTAATACAATTACATTTTTAAATAAAAAATTACATTTTAATAAAATTTTCATGAAAATTAGATTTCAACAATATCAATTAATTTTGCAGTTTATTATTTTGAAGTCTTATTATTTTAACAGTTTTTTTAAACAGTCATTTATTGGCGACTGTTCAGGGACTGGTGCAACGGTTCTACCACCAATATAGGAGTTACGTGTTAATCGGAAAGTAAAAGTACAAGACTTGGTATTCTGTATCGATATTAAAAAAAAAAAACAGTTGATATTTTGGAATAATTTAACGTAAAACTCAGCTTTAGCCGATGTCATCACTGAACTGAAGAAAGAATTATGTATTGATAGTTTGATATTTGTTAAAAATTCATTTCAAAATTTTAGAGAACTATTCTAAAAGAAAGATGAGATTAGAAGGATCTGAAGGTGTGCGAAAAAATGTTTTCTGTGCAAATTTTCCCAGTTTAGCTTGGAGATAAAATTGGGGAAACTAGTTTTGACAAGTTGGCGAGGTCAGTGTCAGAATATCCGTTCGTATACCTTTAGCCGCTTCGGCAAGAGTCTTGAGGGTTGGGACCGGGTACCTATAATTCGCGCTTAAAACAACCGGCAGAACAAGGGCTGAATACAGGACCGGTGCTGGCGACGGTAGAAGCGGCAGCGGGCTGCGTGGACAATAAGGTAAAAGGAGAACCGCGCTTAGAAGGCACACACTTTGCGCCGTTTTCTCCTTGTCGACCGTCAGCGAATTCGCGCGGACCCGACGCCTCACGCGCGCTATCATGCCCATCTCGGTGATCCTGAAAGTAAACAACGAGAATGTAGAATTCTTTCGCCAACTTTTCAAAATTGTAGATTTCGTATCTTTCCTCTGTTTCACATCATCATAAAAATACATCAAACACATACAATAATTTTGAAAATCTTTGTATATTTATCTGCAGGTTGGTGTATGCGTGGCTTAGTTATTACTCTTCGAATCGGTAACCCCCTACACTTTTGACGTTCTATATAGCGAAGACGGTATTCAAATAGTTCAGGAATCCGTTTCATTTTTCTTACAAAGGAGCTATCTAATTTCAAAATCTACGAGATAGTATTAAAAAATTTTTTAAATGTTATTTGTAAATTAAAATTTTTCTTTCGTGTAAAATGTTGATCAAAGTGTGATCAAATTGTGATCAAACGTGATCTTCAAAAAATGTTATCCCTAAGACCAAAATAATTAACTCATATTATTACGATTACTATTATTACGATTACTTTTATTTTTATTGCTACAAATTAACTAATATTCCCAGATAGTTTTTATTTTATTTTATTCGATTGTTTCGTTATGATACATAAAAATTTTTAAAGAACGATTGGCAAATCAGGTCAAGCTCTATTAATAAGATTTAACATGCCGATCGCGCATAAGAATTTGTTAACTATTTAATGACAAGATCGAAATTCCGAAAGAAGAAATGCTCAAGTGAGCTCGATCAAGGTGCCGCCAGAAACCATTCGCATCATCGCTCTTGGCAAGCCGTCTACGTAGATCTTCACGTTCTGCATCACGCCGCTTCTCTATATCGGACGCACTCCGAACTATTTCTAACCGCGAGAAGCTCTCTCTTCTCACAAAGATTTGAGCCTTCTCTTTCTCTCTCTTTTTCTTGAGGGAGATAAAAGCGATATTTCCGTTTTGCTCCCACGGTTTACCGCACCAATATCGTTCTGTTTCTCGACCTCCGTATGTTTATCCACAGTCTGGTATGCGTGCCTTATTTGTTACCGTTTGAATTGGGAACTGTATATTTCTTGACGTGCAGCAAAAATAGTAATCAAATAGTTCATCTTCTTCTGAACGATTTATCCTCGATACGTGAGATCCCGTCTTTTATCTTGCTCGCGAAGAAATATTTAATTTCAAGTATCGTATTAGGATCATTAGATATTTTTATAAAATTTGAGAATTCCATTTTTTTTAATATTATTTATTAATTAAAATTTTTCTTTTCTTAAAATTTTGCACATTTACGACGATGTACGTCAAAAGACACGCGATGTCAGATGATACAGTGAGATATGTAGCATTGGTTAATGTAAAATTGCAGAAGTAACATTGCACGTTTGGCACAAATTTCGGAAATTGCATTTTGCGGTTGTCACAACGGTGTTTTGATTGTGTCAATGGTTAATAGTAAACATGTTTGCTTAACTTCAAATGAAAATCTAAAAACAAAAGCACGTGCGTCGAGAATATCGATGTTGACGAACGGCGACATTTTCTATGCACGAGTAGTTTACTTTTGAATCTTATAACAAAAATATAAAAAAAAGTGCAATTTTTAACTTTGAATTTTAACGATAAATTTGATTTATTCTTTTTAATTTCACCGCACAGTTTTCGTCTATAAGAAAATATTTAAAAATAATAATAAAAGAGACAATAAAAAATTGTAAAAAAAACATTTTTTATTTTATCTTTTCAAAGAATTATTAAATAGAAATGAAAACACGAATCGTATATGTCAAAAAGCATAACATTTAGTGCCAAACGTGCCTTATCCGATTGTTGCATGTTCACATTAGAGGTGATCTATGCATGAAGTAAATAAGACGCAGAATCAGACGCCGCATTTAGCTCAAACCACGCGATGAGAATCTTTAAATATGCAATCATCACAGGCCCGCTGCAATCGGTCCTACGATGCGCTTGCCTCGTCCGAGACACGTGTCTACTCTTAATCTTTTACTAAATTTCCTTTTCGAACTAATTATCATCAAGTGATTCTATTCGTTTCTGATTTTATAATTTTCTCCATCATGTATGAAAATTTAAATTAAATTAAACTACAGTTACCGTGATAGAAGAAGAGAATTAATTTGTTCACTAATACACTGTCAGTCATATAATTGTGAAATAATGTAATATAACGTGGTATCTGTTTAATATTTAATTCTATTCCAACTGTGATCTTATAATGAGAAAAAAATCAACATTAATCACAGCTTTTAAAGAATAAAAGTATATGTAAGATTAAAGTATATGACTTTGTATTATAGACAATGATACTTCATTGATATTTGCATCTGCAACACATAACTTGATTGCCAGAATTAGAGTCGATTGGGTGAGTAAATGTCAATGGTAATGTCAATTCCAGCTACTCACTTTCAAACGATGACGAAGGGTGCGTAGTCAACCCTGCACAAGAAAATCGTGAATCGGAAATCGAACTGGAGTCCTCTCTTTTTCTCTCGCACTCTCTAGAAACTATTTAGCCCTTCAGTATTTTATTATCGAGATTAAAGATTTTTACTTTTGAGAAGGACGTCTTTGCTTGAGGTCTCACTAGGGAACAAATTCGCCGCTTGTTTGATCGCATACGTCCAAAACGAATGCTAACTGGTACGATACTGACCGTCCAGTCGGTCTTTGTACCAGCGGAGCAACGAAACAAAACGATATGTGTGCGTGAGTACATGTAACAGAAAATGAGAGAGAAAGAGAGTGTACGAGAGTGAGGGTGGAGGAAGGATGGGTTAGAAGGGTGGCAGAAGAGACAAGAGATATGATCAGAATGAAAAAACAAGAAACAGACAGAACAAGGAGAGACGGAATGAGAGATCTAACGGTGCAGAAGAAGATACATAAAAATAAATGGAAGAGAGCGCAACGAGAGATAAAGAGAGATAGGGTAGATGGGGCGGGTGCAAACAGAGAAAGAAGGGTAGACGACGGGACGGAGGAGAGAAGAGGGCAGGACAGTTAACGGGGAGGGATAATTTGGCATCTGCGTCGAGCAACGCAAATTTCTTCGGCTATTCTTAGCAGGCGCGATGTCGCGTCTCATCGGACGTGTTTTGCGAGTCGCGAAAGCTACTTCGCGGATCTTCCTCTACGAACCGCCGCACGATCCAGAATGGAGAACGCTGAATGGAGAACGCGCTGCTCACTCGCGGTGGTTTTGGCTAGTGTGGCGAGCGAATGGACGATTCGTGATTGACTCGAACTTCCTTATCGCCTGTACTTTCTTATCACCTATATTTTTTTACGATTTTGTCAAACAAACTGTCATTCTGTGAGACTCACGACTTTTCGTCAAAGAATATGTTGCGACACGTGGAAACTTGAACCAATCACGAATCCCATAAATGTTCTATTATAAATATTAAATGTGACAATTATGAAAATTCTGTCACGCGATTTATCTCTTTCCTTCAGCCGCGTGCCGATATAAAAGTCAATTTTAATATTTTATAAGGTTTTTATGTGTCACGCGTCATTTAGCACAAAACATTTTTCCTCCAATCTGCCGTCATAAATATTTATATCGCTCGTAAAATAGCTAATAGTATTAAAATTTATGCGCTCGCGTAAAGCAATAAATCTATAAATAGGCCATGAATTTCTGGCTAAATTGGAAAGGTTAATCACCGTGAAAAGTTCAATGAAAATCCCACGCGGCGAGCTTCATATTGTCTGGCAATGCGTGTCATTCACTACTGTCGCAGAAAGCACGATTTTAGCCGATGATTCTACTAGTTCTTGGTACCGACGACCACGAGAATATCGATTCATTCGGCCACGTGAGACTAATTCCGGTGCAACATAGCGCCGCGAAGATAAACAGCGTTTTATATCATTTCCCAAAGATCGTGGGTCGTATTTGCGCGCCGCTTTCCAATTCTTATTTATTTAATACGAAGATTGGCGCTCGTATATACGTATTAAACGTGGCGGAGTCACGCGCGCTGGCAACTCGAGAATTTCTCTCGTCGCATTTACACAATATTCGCTTCCCTTCCACCTAAATCGATTTACGTGTATACTAAAAATCGAAAATCGGATTTTTGATAAATCGAAGGTGCACGTTTCACGTGTCATTGACCCGATTCTCGCGGCGCGTGTGTTTTCACTCATCGAGAGGGAATCGGCCAGTCGCTGTCTGGGTGGCTAATTTTACGCCGTCTCTCAGGCGGAGTTTAGAAAGACTCGCGGTTCGACGCAATGACCCACAATGAGAAGATACAGCACGTCCGCAAATAACCGCATTTGCCGCACTTTTGCGCGCCACCGAAAAGAAATATTCCTCCCTCTCGCTGCCGCGAAACAATAAAAGGCCGCTGCGCTGCGTATGCCGAACCGAACGCAGCCGGTCTGCGCGAGATGAAAATATTGCACAAGATGCCGGACGCCGTATCGGCATTTCCATTATCTTATTTTAATATGATTTTTTGCAGAAACACGCCGATTGCGCCGTCATGACTCGCGAGTCGAGATACTCGATATTAGAACGGCTAGATGCGCTGACACGAATAACAAATATTGTTCGCGGAAAATAATTATGGCGCGTTCAGGATCACACGTTGCATGCGTGCGTGCGTCTCTTAGCCAGCGTTTTCTGAAAGTCCAAAGAGAAAAGATGTGATAACTACCTGATTAGAAGGTCGAATCAGCGTTGTTGTATCATATTTATTACGCTTTTAGAGGGACCAAAGTCTCCTTGCAATATTTCATGTACGGTAACAGGGAGATTGTTAATCCGAAAATAATGACCCACAAACACATTTAGATAAGACTGCGATATAATTGTGCGCGAAATAATTAATAAGAAAGATGGCGACAAGTGCGAGATAAAATAAATTCGTTTTACTGTCGCACCCACGCGCGTGCACCAGGCAAAAAAGAACGAAGCAAAAGAGGCCGCGAGATTCGCCGAGTATCAATGCTGAGTCAGCCCGCGCAGTTTCCTTGTTTATGGACGGATGTTTGTGAGTGGTCGGGGGAGGGAAGAAGGGAAGCCTTGTTCGGTGGAAAGTGGATCATGTGGCCGCGTGAAATGTTTGTGTTTATTATTAGCACAATCGGACAGGATATAGCGAGGAGGAGATGCGCTCTTGTTACTTTTCCCTTTCCGAAGAAACGCGCCTTTTCGGTCAACCTGAGCCCAGAGGGTGGTTTAAAAATCCACCTCTATTAAGCGCTAGAGTGATTTCCCTAAGTCGTTTTGCGACTTTCAGCTATGACGGCGCGTGGCGAGCGAACCGCAGAATCAATGTAAATTAGAACTTTTTATTTGATTTGTCGAACATGAATTCGAAATTTTGCGTTATCAAAGCGCTGTGAAAAAAAAAAATGATTGGCAAA
This sequence comes from Solenopsis invicta, assembly GCF_016802725.1. NCBI lineage: Eukaryota > Metazoa > Arthropoda > Insecta > Hymenoptera > Formicidae > Solenopsis > Solenopsis invicta. The sequence continues at coordinate 16,941,055 of NC_052673.1, forward strand.
TCAACAAGCAAAAACAAATTGAAACGAAAGACTAATTATATGATGCCTGTCACTGTATTATCTATTACGCATACTGACGCATATCAACGTTGATTAAAAATTACCTTATCTCATCCTTACTTTCACCACGTCGGAAGATTACGGAACATTTTTGCTGTCCGACTTTCCCGGTCGCTTTTAATTTTCTTTGAACTCGGACCTTTTCACGCCATTCTATCTAAATTTCTAGCAGGGTCGATAAGCATCATCGAGGAAGCTGCATCAACGGCGAGGGAGCACAGTTGAGACCGTCTCTGTGGCGAAGGGACCGCGTCGGTTCGGCTGCCCTTTTGCTTCTACATTTATCGATAAATCTCCGGTTCACGTCGGTCGTCTTTGCCCCCGCGGAGTCACAGAGGCTGTGGCTAAATCGTTTCGCTATATGCAGAGTGGGGACCATCGTGGCGATGTGGGACATCAGTTTTACCCGTTTAATTCGCGCGACGAGTCGCCAGCACGAACGCTTTTCCGCGGCCGCTGCATCGGGCTGCAGTATCATCTTCGTCATCATCATCATCATCATCATCTTCATCTTCATCATCTTTATCATCTTCATCATCATTACCGTCATTATCATGTTTTTGTTGGATACGTTTTTCTCGACGCAATACATTTCCGTAAAATAAATAATATAATCGTGAATCCATACGAAAATAAATGTTAGAACATTATAGAAGATTCTATTTCATGATAAAGACTCATGTCACAGGCTTCATGCTTACGTTTGATGGCCGTATCTCAAAGTGCCTACAATGTCGGATACTGAAGTGTGCATGATTTCCTGTGTTTATGTTTTAGCGAATCTAATGAGATTTGCGCATTTTTGATTCTTCATTCCTGGATGTATGTTGTAACGTACGCGCGATCTTCTGGCAGTTGAAAAAACATTCCTCAATCTGTAACGAATTATATAGCATATTTTGGTACTCGAAGAAAGAAAGAGAAAAAGGGAGGGTCGAAAGACCATTTCGTCCTACGTGCTCGCGCTGCAAATATGTAGCAGCTGGTGGCACAGTGGCGATGAGAAATCCATTCTGCATACACGGTGATATTTATCTCGATATTTCGTGGATGGCCGATATTCCTGTGCTGAAGTGCCGGATTGCTGCGCATAATGTCGAGACACTGAGGCGGGGTGATTGAACTCGGTAAATGGAAAGATAATCCACATCTGTGGCGTTGTGATAATTGAAATTTACGAGAAGATTATTAATTACAGTTTTAAAAGAAAAGACAAATCTTTTCAATGGAAAGCAAATGACTTATTATTATCAGTCATCCTTTACAATAAAACTGTGTTTGATACTTACAACGCGGTTAAATTGCGAACTCGCGATATTCGATGCGAACCATGACAATATTGTTGTACTAATCAATGAAAACGCAAAGTCACTTTGACAGTATGAATTTGATGAAAGCAATTTTTAGTTTAAATTATGAGAAATTGTCATAAATGACAAAAATCGTATTTAACATTAACGTTCGATTAATACATCTTAATATATATATTTTTTTTATTTTTAAAGAAAATTTGTTTATTTTTAGTAAATTTTATTTTTTTCTTGCTACTTATTCAAGCTTCATCTTTTGAAACGCTAGATTTATTTAACTAATCATAATCACGCTCGATGTTATTACTACAATAAAAGAAAGATTTGAAAAGAGAAATTAATTCGTAGATAGATAAAAGTCAAGGTAAAAAATTCAGACATATCCAAGTGTCTTGTTCTCAAATAAGAATTTCGTCGATTTGATTTTGTATCAGCTTTGTATAAAATTCTACAGGAAGAAAAGCTCGGCGATTCACATGCGCGTCGTCTCTGTTTCAGGTCATCATGCTTACCTTTCAACTCACTCATGCGATCGTCCTCCTGGCCGCGATCTTCTTGTAAGCGTTAAAAAGATGAGAGCAACACTAATAACTGAAATCTTATGAGATGCATATGCTGTGACAATTGAGTCTAATGGTATTTCAGGATCGACAAGTGCCACGCGCATCCCGCGATCGCGCAGCGGTATCAGGCAATCTCACTTTGTAGGGGCTGCGGCGATCAGTGTGATCAGTGCGAGTACGGTACTATAATATCGACTCTCTGCGGTGTCAAGGAATGCCTAAAGGTGCGTAAATGCTAATTGATTTGCACAATAAGACGATACATTGCAGAGAATTATCCGTAAAGTATCATCTTGGAATTCTCCAAGTTTTAAAATCGAATAAAATTTGAATTTCATTTTTATTTCAAAGCGAAACGGAATCTTTGCTCACAATTACTTTTGGACTGGGATAAATGGTCCAATTACTGTCAGTGTCCTAAATACTGGAAATTCAAGTTTAAATGCTTTCTTGAACTTATATGTATGAATTATATTATTACATAATTATGTGTATTTAATTTTTTGCTTGACTTCTTAAGGAATCTACTTATTTTGTTAAATTTTATTGAAAGCAAAATTTTAGTCGGTTAATTAAAAACAAAACATTCAAGATTGAATTTCATTTCCAGTATTTGGGATACTGTCAGTAATTGAATCATTTACCCTGCTACCATTTTTATTTTACGTAAAATTGATTTAACATGAAATTTGACACAAATGTTACATTATATCTTTGTCCTCGTCGATCCCCATTTGAAAATTCAACGAATGTGCGATGCATCCGCGATTTTACTGTAGGGTCCCGGAGAAAGATGCGGTGGGCCAAGCGAGATCGAGGGCGTGTGCGGCGAGGGAATGATGTGCAACCACTGCAACAAATGCATCGGCTGCAGCTCGATCAACTTCAAGTGCAAAACAGACGACTACTGCCTGCCCCATTTGATCACGGATCAGGACACGCGAAGCATCCGATATCCCGATTTCTTCAACAGATTCTCCATCGACAAGTAAACGGAAACTCAGCCCAGCCCCTGAATGGATGAGACGACGAGAGAATGTGAGAGGAGAGAATGCGAAACGAGAAAGACGGAGAAACAGGCGGATATATATATTAGTGATTTTTCGAATTATTTATTACATTTCACGATGTAATCCCATTAGGTATCTACGATTGTGATAGATAGCTTATCGGATAGCCCGTCTCTACAACCCTCCCCCTCCCTCCCGCGAGACGGTGTCCGTGTATAATGGCATTTCTGTGATTTTTTTTTTAATTACGTTTATCCCCCGTCTTTGGACACACGCACGTCTCAACGTGTGCCTGTAGCCGCGCACTTAGCGATCTAGCGTGCGCGTCGCCGGCTAGATTGATCTCGTAAGATGTTTGATGAATCATCGCGCGTGATTCTTGGCTGTGATTCGCGCTTCTCGCAGAGTCAGCGAGGAACGATCGACGGGATCCTCAATGTGTTTTCCCACGCGGGAACACAATCGAAAAATCGGGTCTCTACCGAGAGAGTGTGTCGAAAAAACGTCGTGGTGCACACCGTACGGAAGAAAATGACGTTGAGGACGAAATGAGCGAGAAAGATAAATGGTAGAGGAAGACAAAAGCCTCCCTTCCCCCTCCCTCTTCTTCCCCTTTCCCTCCTCTCTCCCGTGATTTAATGTCGCCAATATTATTTTTGACATTCCGATTTGACATTTCAATTATAATGTATATTTACGAAAGCCTTCTGCCGACATTTTGCATTTATCTTAATATTTATTTCAAAGTCATTTAGTCTTTAATGAGTGTCGCGGGATAAATGAGATTAAAACGCGCTTGCTTAAGATAAATGCCCTCACTAACGGACTGTTACTAATGTTTATTAATAGACACGAGAATTAATATAAATTAACTTTTTCACCGGCACTTCTCTCGCGTCGATTAGTCATCTGTAGGCGCCACAAGAACTACCTTACGCAACTCTCGGTATTCCTGCGGAGACCGGACGTGAATGTTTCGGCGAATGCCTTTCTATGTAATGGACAACAGAATAAAATTGTTTGCATTCATGTGCGTTATTGACGTACTTTCCCTCATCCCGGATCAATTTGTTTATCCGCGCTCTTAAACGGATCCAGCCTGTTCACGAAATGAAATTGTTTCTTCACGATGATAAATGGAACAAAATGGTTTTGTTTATGCGGACGAAGATAATTCTTCCTTTTACAAATAAAAGCGCTCTTTTAAATTTATTTTCTAAATTTGGTTCTTCTATTCTTTTATTTTGAGTATATTTTTTTATTGATATTTATTAACGTTTTGAAACAAATTTTCTTGAAAAACTTTCTTGTTGAATTACAGGCATATTCGATTAATTGATTAAAATTGAAGATTATATAGAGCATCTTGTATACTGAAGACATGCCTTTTCCATAATCAAGTGCTGCCATCCAGAAATACTGGTGAACTGCTTTACTCATCGGATAACGCATCTGATTTACACACACACACACACGTGCATACAGTATTCTTATTTTAATCAGGTAAAAAATTAATGTACTTTGAATAATAAGAAATTTACTTAGTACCAACTACCAATATGGGATTTCGATGTAGGCATTTTTTAATTATATCAATGTATTAAATACCACTACTAAAAGTAATTGTTATAAAGATTAAAAATTTATTATTCACAAAAACTCAAAGTGCAGTCGTGAAATACGCAAGTAAAACGGCAAAAAGTATATATTATATGTACATCTTTACACGCTAGTCATTACGCAAGTTTTGTTTATCGATAGAATTTCACGAAATTACAGAAGTATTTTCAATATTAATTTGCGATTTATAATCAAATTCATTGATTTCATAATCAACGCATTAATTATATTAATTACATAAAAAATTATATGATATAACAAGAAGTATGAAATATCAAGAGATTTGTATAATCATTTAACTATCTCTATTCTGTGTATGTCTATTTATTTATATATCAACCGCTTTCGTTTAAACTACAACGTCTCTGATCATTGCTTCTTTCTTCATTATCATCATTTATTGCCACCGTTGTCATACGAAAGTCATCATGGAAAAAATCGAAATAAGGGAGTAAAAACAGTGACAAGTATTGCCATAAAATAACGTTTTGCTAATTATCATCGATTAATTCCCGAAATGGTTATCGACGTGATTGATGAAGTTACAGTCCAAAGAAGTGTCTCAAAAGTCTACGTGTGTCGAACAATGTAATTAACTTAATTGAAATTGTCGTTCCTTCCACGCCTCCGATGCAACCGTGGGTTTCGTCCGAGTCACAGAGGAATCCGCAAAATGCTGAAAAAACAAACGACACACAGTATGAGAACAAGTATATGGAGAAGATCGAGAGACGTGCCAAAGTATTCGGTACTAAGAGAAATTTAAGGGTCAAGGGCTCCGGGGCACGAGATGTTATATTTAAACCGCTTTTAAACGACGAGATGTCGCAGACACATGTTGCAGCTGTTTACATTTTCCTTCTGCAGTTAATGAATGCCGATTAATATTAGCACGCAATCGTAACGATCATCGTGAGCTATTCAGAGATAGAGCCTGAAGCGGAAAATAATGCTTTTATATTTCGTGAAAAAAATCATGTTACTCGTCGGTACACGCAATGCCAGAATAAAAGAAAATATTAGATAACGCCCATTATGGCACACAAATGTCTTGTGATGATTTCAAAGCACGCAGAAGCAAGATTAAGCTAGGCTTTCAAATCAAGTAAAAATAACAAAATTTTCTTTGCCCCTATTTTTGCTGAGAAAATTATCAAGCTTAGAAAAACGTTAACTTCTTTATTTTTTTTTTTTCTATTATTGTACAATACACGTTCACATGTGTGTATTATATAATAATAGATTGTAGATAATTCAAATTGTATCTATTCACATGCACGCGATATATGTGTTTTTTATATTGTTAAATTAAAACATTTGTTAACATGTGTTCAAGTATATTTAAAAATAATTTTGCAATATTCATCTAACTATAGCACTATATAAGTTAGAGAAGATTACATTCCAGATTCACAAAAAAAAATTACATATTTGATAGTCAAGTATAATTGTGTTAGAGCATAGAAGAGGAACAAATTGAAAATATAGATCGAAGTAATTATCACATGTTCCACTCAGCCCGGCAAACGCACGGCCATATTCGTAACAGGTTTTAATTTACGTCAGCGCAATCACGAGATATAAACGAAGAGAACCTCTTGCACACGTCAACGTCCCACGTCGGCTGTCACGCCAGGAAGAGACCGGCGGCGGGGCAAAGCCTACTGGCCGTTCTGCTTCAGCAACTTTCGCGTTCTGAAGCCACGGAAGCCGGCCTGGATCCTCGTCGCCGCGGCCTGAACGGCCTGCTGCCTCTTCCGCACTAGGAAGCCGCGAATGCCCGCCTGGATCTTTGTCGCCGACTTCTCCTCGAGCGCCTCTCGAGTATTTTGTCTCTTCAGCAGATGCTCCTTCGGCTCTGTATGTTCCTGCTGCAGCTGATCCCGCTGGTGATCTTGCTGATTCGGCTGCTGCTGATGACGACGTTGCGTGAATTCCTTCAGCTGCTTACGCACGCGGTACCCACGGAAGTTGGCCTGGATCTTCGTTGCCGCCGTGTTGGCCTTCATTGCGTCGGCGTCCTCCTTCGGGGTCTGCGACATGAACGGAGTTCTGAACCGGTCACGCAAAGCTTCGTGTCTCGGTCGTTAAAGTCCGTCCGATCGGAGTTCTCTAAATTGTCTCACGAAGGTCGAGAAACTTCGTAGAAACTCGGCTTTCCCCCGGATTACTTAAGAAGATCGTGGCGAGGTTCGCGTACCTCTGGCTTATTTACAAAAATCAATTCCAAGAGCGTAAAATATTTCAAGTTACTTCTGTTACTGATTATTTGTAAAGATCGAAAGTACAGGCATATTCGAGAGTTCCCCCTGGCAATTTATCAGAATCGTATTCTAAGCGGCAAACTGAATAAAGAGAGACAAAGATTCCCAAGATATTTTCAAAAATATATTTCAAGGCGGAAGCGAGGTATTTTGTAGGCGGGATAATCCTCCGGATTATTTATGATCCCGCCAGCGGAAATAGGACAGACATCCACCTCAGGATACTTTCGATCATCTATAAATATCGTCGATACCAGAAAGAAAAAGCGGCTTTTTTCTCTCTGATTCTCCTCGGGAAGAAAATCACAGTTCTCTCCCGATTATTTCAGGGATTGTCTGAGAAAGTTGCAGTATCAATCGCAATTGGATATCTGCGAATGGTAAATAATAATTATAATAACAGATCCACTTGGATGGATTTTGGATCGACGAGCAATAATTTTTAAATCTCGATCCGATGAGAGAGCGCACGGAACCTGACGATCCTCCCGATTTCCTCGCAGAGCGGAAATTTTATTTCGCGGAAAGGATACGAAGACTGAGTACAAAACACTTTTTCGCACACTTCCGAACTCCTTATCACGCGTCCTTCTGGCCAAAAGCGAAATGGGAAACTGACGCGTAAACGGATGCGCGACAAAGAGGCGCGCGTCGACTCGGCGAGCGCGGTTTATTCGCTTCGGACGAAGGATCTATCACGCATGCGTTCTGCGATGATAATCCGCCGTTGCGAGTGAGGTCCGTTCGGTTCTGAGAACCGTCGATCGCCCTCGCGTCTTATTTCACGCATCCGAGGATGGTTAATTTCGTACAAAGTTGGCAGAGGGTGAGCGCCGATCGCCTGATAGCCGCGGGACGGCCTTCGCGAGCTTTTAAATAAAGCTAAAAACGCGAGTTCGCTGAATTTTTTTTATTCGCCTTACGAGAAGACTGAAGAGAGAATGCAGCTCAAGGTTAATTCGAACTGCTATTGAACCGTGCATTAAACAAAACATTTTTATTTCTTTTTCAAATACACATCCATATCACATTTTGAAAAATGTTACCTTGCTTTTTTTATATTTTTTATTCAATAAATAATATTAAACTCTTAAAATTGTCAAGGATAAATAACTAAAGGGCTAATGAGAATGTTTGCGCAGTACTCGGTGAGCAAGTCTTTTCTTTTATTCAAAATTACTATAGCTTTATTTTAAATCCAAAATGATCTTGAATGTTTCAGCATCGTTTCGGACCACCCTCAGCATATCAAATAAAAGAAAACGTGGATCTTTTAGGTCTTCATAGCGAAGAGCAGTTAGGGTATCATTCTGATATCCATCCAATTATTTTTATTATTACCTTGTATAAATTATCTATTTATAATAAAGTAAAGAAAAACACAGAATTTATCAAAAAGCCACCATGTTACATGCATTAAATTTTACGCATCAAATGATGAGACTCCGTTCTTATGACACAATTTTCATTTTCTTTCTGTTTCCTGATGATACAGCGAGCTCGTTTATTGAGAAATATAAAACAGGCGATTTAATTTAGAGGACTCCATATAATAAACTTGTTTAAGTATCGTTCGGACATTTATTCTTCCATTTGCGGCTTGATTGATCGCGTAGTGTCAAGGGAGGACGCTGTATTGGGGAGCTCGCAAAGTGTTCGTAATACATCGCCCGGGACAGCATTAATTTCGGTCTCGTGAGTGCGGTCGACATGCGCGTCACAGTAAATTCGTCGTCCTGAGGCCAATATACGCTGATTGATGATTGATGCTCGCGAGAGTGTCGACGAAAGTCCGCGCGCGCGTGCGGCCAAGAAACATTCCAATTTGTTTGCGTCCGCCGTTTGATCTCGGGCGTATTCGCGCATAACTCTTCACCGATGTTCATCATCACGAAAATATACTCTCTCGAACGATACGCGTCGTCCAATCGGCCGGCTCGGACATCGATAACGATCCCGCTCATAGATCTCGCGCGATAGAACGCGACGCGTTTCCCCCATCGCGCATCTCGCGTCCGACGAAACGTTTCTTCTAATAAATTATATCAACGATATTTATAGCATTTACTAATTAATATTATTACATCTTTTACTCTTTAGATTAATTCAAATTATTCGATCTGATATCAGTTTAATTAAAATTGGTAATTAAAATTGCATGGTGACGTTTTCCAAGTCAAAAAAGTGCACATGTTATTTTTTATTATGAAAGATTGAATTAATTGCCGCTCTAATTGATACAAATTTTTTAAAAAATGTAAAAATAATGTTTGCAACTTCTGAAGTTACAATTTTATAAAACTACAAAATATTATAGATATATCTTTCTCTTTCTCTCTTCATCCGCTATACAATATACCGGCAGTAATATTAATAGCCAGGAGGAATGTTTGCAAATTCTAATGTAGTATAGACATTAAAATGACAGACACATCCGCTATTAATAAATCGAAGACGCTCTCTGAAAGGGAGTCGGTTTCATCACTTTCAATTTTCATTAAGAACGACGCTCTCGTGATCGTAAGAATTGACGGAAGACCAAGTTGTTTATTCATACGGAACTTTAAGTAGTATGAATTAAGAAAGATGATCCGAATGAATGTTATATGAGCCAGATAAGTTTCTCCGAATAAAGCTGTTTGCATAGCCCGCAACTGCACTCGCGCTCGACTGTGACTTTGCTTACCTCTCAGAGATACCAGGGGCGATATGTGACGAAGCTGCGGCAGCGGATCGCTCGCGACTATCGGCGAGCAGTGATTGATTCCCGAAGCGACGAGGTACACGATGATCACCACGAAAGAGAGAGAGGAAGAAAGGAAGAAAACGGTTGCCGCGACAGGTCGCGGTGATGCCTACGTGCGAATCGCGGCGAGTGGCGGCGGCGACGACGACGACGACAACGACGACGATGACAGCGTCGTCGTCGCGACGCTCGGTGACGTCATCGCGACGTCGTGCCCTTACCTTGGATCCCCGCTCACTGGACGCTCGCGACGACCACGATACTGATCACCATCCGCTTCTCTCTCTCTCCCACTCTTCTCTCTTTCGCTCTTTAGATCGTGGCAGGCAACTAAAAATATGTACCAAGGTCCATAGCCGAGCCGCTTGCATTCCGCGTGATCTAAATGCACAATATCGTCGATCCGATTTCGGAGCTTTTAGATTATTACAGACGCAATTAGTGGCTAACCACGTTTGGAGAATACGAAACTCGATTCTGATGGAATTTTTCTACATTGTCTCTTTATCCTTCATTTTCGTGCAATTTTCGAAATCGAAATTGGATAACCAAATGAGAAATGTTAATAAATATTGAATTTAAACGGATTTTATTTATGCCAATTCAAGATCTTTGTTTCGCAATTAATTTTCAATTAATTCATAAACCGTAATTATGCGGCAGAGACGACGCGAATATCTTATCACCGAGAATATGCTTAGCCCGCAACTTACAACTAATTGTAGCTAAATGATTTAAATTTGTTGAATATTTTTTGTGTTAGATTTTCTAAAGTGAGAAGGCAAATTAAGTTATCTTATATATGCAATTTATTTACTGTTCTTTGCATATACAAAGATATACAATTTATTTTTAAACTATGCAAAAAGCGGGGAAAGACTGTTCGCCTGTATCGCCTAGTAAAATTGCGACTCTAGAGATCGCGTTGCATTTCCTTCGTATATAAACTAGTGACTATGAGCGCTATGTGTGTCATGATTTGTCTCGCGGGTGTACACGAGTACTATTCCTGAGAGGTACCCTTCTCGCATCACCTATTTGTTTCTACATAAACGAATCAAAAAACAGGCACTCTGGATCCTACAAGTTAAGACTAATGTAAAACGCAATGATATAAAAACGCAAGCGCCCCTCGTAAAAATATTTTAACGTGCAATGAAATCATATAGCGATCATTGTCTCGCACTCAAACGATAATCCTAAAGTAGGAACCAATTGATCGATCATTGCGATCGTTGCGAGCTTTCAACTCCTGCTCCACTTCGCTATCAGCCCGTACGAATATATGACTCACGTCTTATCGTCCTTCTCTTCTTTCACGTGTTCACGATGGTCGCCAGAAATCTCGTTAGATCTTTTATTTGCATCCCCGCTACGTAAATCACTCTCTCCGATGTTCTCAGGGTTGCGATTGGACTCTTGTCCTTCAGCTCCTTGTTTCCGATCTTCAGATGCATCCGTAGTCCTCGGTGACATCCCTAAATCATTCTTTGCTTCCTCAACAGCACATTCCTCGGATGACATCGAGCTATTTGTATCCAGCGAGGTCTTCGGCGCGGTCGATGGTTTCGTTGACTCCGACGTGACGAGCTCATCTAAGCTGGTCACCTCCTCGATCACGACGCCCTGAGAAAAGCCCGGAAGGGCCAAGGGCTCCCTGAGGCTACCGTCGCCGGAAGTCGTCGAAGGATGAAGGTCGTCAGGGTTCTTCGCGCTCTTCATCACGTCGTCCAGAGTCAAGGAATTCATATTGGAGCCCAGATCCTCGACGCTGGTTATGAAGTTCAGATATTGATTTTCGTCGTTTCTTGGATAGCCCAGCATTACGATGTCAACAGTCGGTTCCATGGGCTTCGCTCCTCCAACATTTGCATTGAAGTCGGAATGGGAATTTTGGCTGACTGTGAAGTGGCGATTGTGAGACGCGTCCGTCAGCAGGTGCATCACGATCGGAAAGGTGGGATCAACAAAGGCATTGCCTTTGTGAAAACTCGCCCCATTTTCGCTGTCGCGACTATGAGAAATAGTGAAAAATAGTCGCGCAAACGTGATTTCAATTAAAAATGTTTAGCAACAGATAATTGATATTTAAAGTGCAATAGATGCATTCTTCCCTTCTTTTAAGAGTTACTACTTACACGGGATTACTCTCGTTGGTGCTAGATTTTGCAATATCAGGTGAATCAACTTCTTCTACATCAACTTTTTCATCCGAAGAATCGTCCGAAGTGACTAGTTTAGTATTATTCACCAGATCAAAAGGAAGCAACGGTATAACAGAATCGTGAAACTCGCCGGTATGTTGAAGCCGACCCGCCGCGAAAGCGTTCTCTAATGAGAGGGTCGTGTTCCGCAGAGCTTCTTCTCGTCGAAGACGTCTGGATTCTCGCAGACTTGAAGTGTCTTGTGGTACCACCAGACGATCGCTCTAAACATTAATAAATTATGGAGTTTGATTATATTGTGGTCTTTATTAATATTAAGAAAAAAGTATGTTAATCAATTAATCAACTTTTTAATCACTTTTGAAGAAAAGCACTTTCAATTGAAAGAAATAATGAATAATTATTTAGCGTAAATAAATTTTATTTTGGGATATGAAGTTTTTAAGGAAATATAACGAAAACAACACACGTAAGACCGTGGACGTCAATCCTGATTTAAGAAACAATTATTTTAAGGAACGAAAACTCGGGTCTATCTGCCAAGCCGCCGATTTCTGCCAAACCGCCTGTTGCAATCATGAAAGCGCTGACGTTTAGCAGTGACCCGCTGCTTCCTCTTTTACGTAATAAACTTCCGACGGGTGTGGCGTGCGAAATATTGCGTCCAGCTGTTCGGCTCGGCAAAACAGAGGAAAACTGATGGACTCAATTCCAAGATCAGTTTCCGTACATTGAATAGCCGCGTGCAAAATTGTCATATTCCATTAAATTTGGAAACAACATTTAATAAGAGATTTTATTTTATTAGATTCGACGTGAGTGTCGCACATAATTTTTATTTTTTTATGTAACGTTTTATTATTTTTATTGTTTTTAAAATATAAATTTGTACTATTTTATCCTTGATAATATTAATCTGTAACTATATATTTTTTAGGAGATAAGGATGTATATTTCTTTTTAGAGATAAAGCCTGGTTTATGAAAACTGATCGAGATTATTATAGTATATTTACCATAACTGTTTTCTGCATTGATGGAACGTTATTAGAAACAAATTGTGAGCTCAAATCTCTTCGTATGCGGCGACGCGCTAAAAATCCTCGGATACCTTCAAAAAATAATCTTCATTACTTATTATCCATTAAATTACGTCATGAGTCTTGAAAATAACATTGTATCACATTCTAATTTAAGCAAAATTACTGACACTGCGATATTATTTATATCAGCGAACTTAATTGAACTTTCTTGTTTTGCTTTCTATTTTTATTATATTATTTAAGCGTAATAAAAGATAAGAACGTCGGTGGTCAGTTATCTGCGCTGCCAACGCAGCATAATTAAAGATCACGACGTAATTTTATCAAAACACTGCATTGTACTCACAAGCTTGAATTTTTACAACTGCTAAATGGAAATCGTCTTTCTTCCGAACAAGTGATTCGTCCGCGATGACTTCTGATGCATCAACAATTTCTATTTTCTCGTCTGTACTCGTATTGGAATCAAAAGCTTCGATTACAGTTTCCACGGTCGACGATTTCGTTCCCGTGGTCCAGTATTCGAAACGAGAATGGTCTTCTGTTGATTGTTCCGATATTGCACTTGTGATTGGACCGTGGACGCTTTCTATTTTCTCTGAAAGATCTTCACTTTTCTTCTTCTTCTCATTTTCTTCGTCTTCTCCTATCCCAACATCAATGATGGATTCATTATTTGGTTTAATCCCCTCATCGTTTTTCATCGATTCATTCACCGAGTCTTTCCTCGAGTTTGTTATCTCTTCAGGTACTGTTTCATCTATGATTTTTTCTTCTATCTTTACGGTTTCTTGATTATCTTCACTTTGAATTTCTAATTTTTCTTGCTCGATTTTTTCTTGAACCTCTAATTTTTCTTGCTCGCATTCCTTATATGATTTTTCTTGCTCGCATTTTTCCTGAATTTTCAACTCTTCTTGTTCATTTTCTTCCTGTTTTTTATTCAGTTCTTCAATCTTATCATCACTGCTTTGATTCTTTAGAACTTCCTCAACACTCGTTTCTTTGTCTTCAAATTCTTTCTGAATATCCGCAGTAATAATATCAGGCTCACTTTTAATAATAATTTTTTCAACTGTCTCGGATCTACCATTTCCTTCTAATAATTCATCTTGTTCAAATTGTGCTAAAGGTGCAATTTGCGTATTCACTGCATGCGCTTCTTCTGTTTCGAGTTCAACTTTTCTAGTTTCTTTATCTACTAGCTCACTATCTTTATCCTTGTTATCTTGGCTAATATCTGCTACGCTACTTAATAATTCGCTAGTCGTTTCAATCTTTGCTATTTCATCTATTTTATCTAAAGAATCTTTATGTTCTCTATCTCCTTGTTCAACTGATATTGAATGCATAGATGCTGACAATGCCCGATCAGATTTATCGTCTACGTCTATATTGCTTTTCTCGGATTCTTCGCTTTCTTTAGATTCTTTTTTAGTATCTTCTTCAGCTCGAAGTTGCATATCTTTATCCAGCAAGCCTATTAATTCTCTCGCGATCTCTTCTTCACTTTCTAACTCTTCTGCCTCCTCTTTCTCCTGCAAAAGCGGATCGACTTGCACAGCGTCTTCCGATAAGGCCTTTAAATCAATACATTTCTCTTGAGATTTCGCTTCGTCTTCCAAGTTAATTTCCACAGATAACGGATCCTTCTCCAACCATTCGTACTCCGCGTGTTCAGCGCGATACAATTGATCAGCTTCTGGAACCTCTGACTGCAGATCCTTCTCTTTCTCAGCGACAATTTCTTCTTCGTGCTCAGTCATGGCCTGCCGATTTATTAACCTCTCATCCGAAGTCAACGGCTCGACCAAGGAAGTCGTGGCATCGCTCTCTCTAAGACTACCATTGTCTTCTTTCTCTGTTCCGTTTGCCGTCATCTTGAAAGACGACACTGTATTATCCTGAAGAGAGTCCAGATTTAGTTCTGGTACAACTGGTCCGCCCGGACTTGGACTCTCAATCGATCGGTTGCTCGCGGTGCTCTCCTTCACATCGCTAGACGTGGTCGTACGGGTATCCTGCGTACTTCCACTCTCTTCCGATGAATTCTCCAATGCACTCTTGGATTCTACCGCGACATCTGCTTTTTCTTTGTTTGTCCAACTAGTATCAACAGTTACTAAATCTTTGACATCAGGCAAGGATTCAGCCTCAAAACCGCCTGAAGAAGAAATCTCTTCAACATTCTTGGATTCAATTATCTTTACATTGGTTTCGTCATTCTCCTCGTGCTCCACGATGTCTTCTAACGTTTTCATTTTTTCCTCTTTCACTGCCTCTTTATCATTTTTCTTTCCCTGATGATCTTCTATCTCTTTTTGATTGTCATCTACTTTTTCATCCTCTTCTTCACCTTCTTCCCTAATTTTGTCCAAATCCTGATGAACGATCACTATGTCCTGGCTTGGTTTCATTCCTTTCACACTTTCCTTTCGCACAAAATCAGTATCGATGGGCAAAAGAGTTGCTGGTTGAATATATTCCCCAAAAACTTCCATGTTGTATCCATGCTGATCCTTTTCCTGTCTTTTGTCCTTATTCTCTTTAGCCATATCGAAGCGTGTAACTGACTCCCTTTTTTGATTCATTGCTTCAAGCTGATAATTCTCGTCTTCAAGAGTAACAGGAGAAAGACACGGCCTGTCCGGGATGATCACGGTCGTCACGGAATCAGGGATTTCGCAAGGAGAACCTTCGCTAAGAACATAAGAGTATGGGAGCTCTAAAGAGAGCGGCGTTATCAACGTTAACTTCTCGGTTTCGCGTTTTTTTCGCGCTTTCTGCGTTTTGCCGTTCTCATTTGGAAGATCCAAGCTTTTGCTCTTAATCGTAGTATTTCCGGAAGTCGTACTATTGGAAAATTCATTCGCCGCACTTTCAACTTTCTCTTTCGACGTCGTTGTATTATCACCGTCTGTTTCGACTGGTTCAGTAACCTGAGAACTTCCGTCACACGATTTTGAATTCATAGATTGCAAATTTTTTACATGAACCTTAACTGCTAATTCTTCTACACTATTTGACGAGTTTTCCTTCATCGATTTTTCAGTTTTATTTATCGATCTCTCGTCTTGTACTTTTATCGTGTTCTCTTGTGTTGTGGTCATTCCTCATTCCCTGTGTTTCGTCAGTAGCCTTTTCTATTTCATTCTTTGATACTTTTGTTTTATTTTTTAATTGTTTTGTTTCATTTTCGCTTTTCATTTTTTTAAGTCCATTTTCCGATATTTCTTTTTTATCTGCTGAATTTTTGGTTACTTTAGTCGATTCTTTTATATCACTTTCTATTTTTTCTGCTTTGTCAATTTTTCTATTTGTTAATTTTTCTTCAACATTTAAATCTTTACTTTTATTTGATATTCCTGTTTCTTCTACCTCCTCTATGCCATTGATTGATTTTCGTTTTTCATCCTCATTGTTCTTTTTCCTTTCATTATCGTCTTTATTTATCGGTATTTTTCCCGCGTTTATCGACTTTCGTGTCTCACTCATCGTCTCTTCCGCCTCATTAGTCGGTTCTCTTGCTTCATTTATCTTCCCGTCAGTCACCGACTTTTCCGCTTGGCTCGTCATTTCGCCAATGTCACACGTCGCGACCTGTTGGCAAGCCAACGCTTTCTCAATACTGCGTTCCGCCATCTCGATCTCAATCAATTTATCTTTCAGCCTATCAAACGTATTCTCTCGTGCTGGATCCACATTATCATCTTGAAGTTTAATTTTGTCTTCATCATGCTCTAGTGAACCTGACTTTAGCGGTAAATTCGCTACTTCCGGTGTAACGTTTAAACTGTCCCTAAAGACCTGCTCCGATCTCCTTTCTTCTTCCAATTCCTCAAATTCCTCCAATTCCTTAAATTCCTCCAATTCCTCAAATTCCTCCAATTCCTCAAATTCCTTGAGACTTCCGCTTTTTTCATCGAGTTTTGCCGGAACATCTTCCCGAAAAATTCCGTCTACATTTTCATCTCTCTCACGCTCTTCTTCATTAATGGGTTTTACGTCCGATGTCAAGTCCTGATGATTTCTGCCAGAATCCTGCTTCGCATCTACGATCGTATCTTCGTGACTGTCAGGAAGAATCGCTATGTCTTCTATGTCACTCGTAATGTCATGCATCGTCGAGGCCTCCTCCGCATCCTTTGAGATATCCTGTTCCTGCTTCCTAGCAGAATGGTTGCCGTTGTTTGCCGTCGGCAGAACAGGCAAGGATAGCTCATCCTTCTTCTTCGTAGATTTTGGAGCTTCCGGTGAGATGGGCGGTAACGTCAGACTGTCCGAACCGTTCTTGGTTGCGCTCCTGGAGTTTCTGGAGGACGGCGGTCGCACAACTGGCAAGGAAACGACGTTCACGTGATCAGAGATCTCCGATTCCGACAGCTCACTTCCAATAGCATCGCTCTTGCGAGTGCCGCCCAATTCGGACGTCGACTTCGAGATATCTTCTAGAATGTTTTGCGTAGCGGTCAGTCTCGCTTCCAAAGTATCGCGTGTCGCACCGGATTCGTGCTCTAATTTATTATTATGCTTCGAGTTGTCGTCGACTTGATCGACGACTCCGAAGTCACCACTCTCGCGTCTTCTAGATCTCTTGCCCGATCCCGCGCTGCGTCTCCTCGATTTCTTCTCTTCTCTCTCCGAGAGAATCGCTTCATCCTTTCTGAAAGAACATTCCATCTTCTCTTTCTTCACAATATCGGTCTTCCGCTCCAGCCCACTTTTTTGTCTTTCTTCTTCGCTTTTTTCTTCGTTGTGTCTCCTTTCCTCTCGAAAGTGTCGATAAAATAATTCCCCATTCCAGGCGAGGTCGACCGATTTCGAACGCTTCCCCTTCGGCTTTCCGATCTCTTCCAGCTTCTCCTTGATGATCGGTGCCGCGCGATCAATCACCTCCTGCACCTGCTCTACATACGTAGGCGATCGCAGTACCTCTAGGCTCGCAGTGCTCGCGAATTTGCGTAACACGTACGCCCTGATGCGATCCATGCTGAGAGCTCTCGACGATACTTTCCTCTCAGAGGAATGTTCGGAGAGTCGTGCTTCCGGTCTTCTCTCCCTGCTTCCGGTCCGAGTGATCGCTTCGCGACTCGAACCGCCATTTTTAACACCCGATTTCACGTGTCTGTGATATTTAAAAAAAGAAAATTCAGATCAAACCTCTTATTTATACACAATTTATCAAAATTGTAATATCTACTAAATAATTACAAATAATCACGATAAATAATTCGAAAGAAAATATAGTGACAAAATCATTATATACCCATTATCCAGTGTCTTGGTCGCGACTTCATGTTCCGTCTCAGTCTCGGACTCGGTCTCGATCCGACGCACCTTCTTCAGCAGTCTCCGTGCAGAGGTTCTACTCGAACTCGTCGTCGTTGCCGTCGTCGTGGTACGTTCGACCTCCTCTGTAAGACTTTTATCCGTCTTGGAAACCTTCGTCTTAGATCGCCTGTCGCCTCGAATCCCTTTTTCCATACTATCAGTTTTTGACTTCTCGCCGCTCAGTTTGTTCTTTCTGAGTTCCTGCTTGATATCTTTGGTCTGAATATTCTTGCCAGGACCGTGAAGAGCGGTCATCTGCGAGATAATTCTCGTCGCGCGAGCGTCCGACGTTGTCTCATTGTCTTTGGATTTCTTCGAGGTTTTCTTCATAGTCGCAGGACCTTTTGAGCACGTCTGCCTCGATGCTTTTCTAGTTTCTCTGTCGGTGGAAACATCCTCTTGGCTCTCCTCCGCATCAGCGAGCACATGCTCGCGCCTCTCGAAGATTTCAATCTCCCTCTCCAAGGATAATCCACCGTTCGAAGTTTTCCAGACATTTCGGGTCTCCTTGGTGGGCCACAGATTAAAGTCGCGACCGAATTCATGATTAAACTCGCGATCGCTGAATTCTTCGGCATGATAATCCTCCCGCAACTTTAGTAACTTTTCAAAGTGGTGGGCTGCAAAGACATATATGTCCTCAGGACGATGACGCAGAACCTCCCTCGTGAGACTTTCAACGACGGTCGCAAGTCCGTGGGGCACCCGCGGTGCGATGAGGTATCCTGTGCCAGGACGCAGACTGGGACGATCGATCGGAGGGGTCGGGCTTAGCATCGTACCACTTTATCGTACCACTTTACTATATCTCATAATACTTTCAATAATTTTTTATCTATACGTAGAATTTCGCTACCGGTAGCATATTCCTTTCATCACGACATATTACATCGACGCATCGCAGAATACAGCTTCTTCTTTTTTTCAGGGAACTTTTCCAGTATAATTCTTGCATTGTCTAGACGTTTAAAAAAAATTAAAATTATTTTCAAACTTGCGTGATTACAAAAAAAAAATTACTACAGTACTTAATCTTCTAACAATTGAGAAAGTATTCAAAGTATTCTCAAAGCTTTCAAAGATTTCGGCTTTTGTTCAAAAAATCTTAATTTTCTAGCAGAATACTCTGAGCAGAAAAATTTAGAAAAATACAAATTGCAAATTTTGGAATGTGTAAAAAGGAATTATTGGCATTGTGCATTATTTCTAAATTTATTCGTCAAAGCTTTAGAAATTTCTGCTCTTATTGTAAAAGAAATAAGTCTTGTGTGTACATTTGTTCGCAAAGCTCCAAATCATACTTCCTTTGTAAAAGACAACTAGCTTCGACAGAAGTAATTTTCCAATAGAATATTCACGAATATGCATTTTTCTCTTCAAATTGATTTTTCTATTCACAATCCAGTGCTTTAGCTATATTCAATATAATAAACAAGTGTATTTAATTATACTTTCATGCGAAGATATACTCCATATATATATCCTCAAACTAACTGGGTGCAGGGGTACAATGATTGCAAGAAACATATTACAATTAATTGTGGCGTATATTTCTTTTTGCAGAGACAATTACAGTGAGTTACAATATGCGTGTACGTGTGCGTATCAAGGTGCAACGCAAGATAATGGTGCTCGTACTATTCCGTGTACCTGCCAAAATGCGAACGTAAATTGAAGCATTAAACGTGGATATATCGTTGTCTTTTCTGCGTCCTAAAAACTGGATATACCTGCTGCAGGAGAGAATGATACATAGAGGAGGGTTGCCAGTACCGAGCCAGTGCACCCCCGTGGCAGAACTGAATCGCCGACACCAGCCTCGTCGGCGCGCAGTGGTCGATGCTTGTCCATTGATTAGTTTGCCCTGACGCACGGCCACGTGACTCCTGCCGCGGAATTATACACTGCTTAGAATATGGAACCGGGCCAAAGCGAATGGAATAATAATGCGGTACCAAGTAAACATGGTGCGCACGGTCGCCAATCTTTCTGTCCGCCTTCCCGTGACAATCCTATCTAACAATATGGTTCAATTGTAATTGGTCACCCGTTACACGGAAATATCGAACATTTAATAATACCATGACAGTGCTTATGCAAATTTTATGCAACTTGGGAACTCTATTATGGATTTCAGATTTATGAAACTTGCAAAAATATCAAAGGTACCAAAGAATTGCATTAAAGAATGATGGAAATCTATAATTAACAATTGTTTCTGAGAAAGATATACATATAAAAGATAAATAATCTAAATTTCTAACAAAAAAATAAAACAGAAGAGTCAACAAATTTCTATTAAGAGTAATCAGTAATAAAAAAAAATACAAGTTTCTATTATATCTTGCACAAATTATCTTAGAACAAATACATCATTTAATAATTTGATATAATTAATTTAATTTTTCAAAATCACTGTACAAAATAACTCACATTATTCTTCATTAAATAAAAAAAAGGTCATGCTTATTGCATCATTTCTTTGAATTGATTCTTGTCGAGAGCAAACTGCGTCAGAAATTCTATTTCAAGGGGATGGAGTTTTTCAGCTGGTATAACGAGGCAATGCAGTGGTGATCCCAAATCTGCATGCATCATATCTTGCAGAGGACAAGCGACAATGTGCTGGTCTTCGCAGCCCACGCGCGCTAAACCTACCGCCAAACTTTGTCGCGTAAACGCTGTTAAATAAAAAAACAAAATATAAATACATCAATAATTATATAGCAAATTATTTATTTAAATTATTTATTATTTTCGAATTTTTTAATTATTATTATTATTATTTGTAATTATTATATGAAATCGCTATTACTATATTTTTTTATTATGTGATTTGAGTGTGTATAACTATTACACAATCATTATAGCATTCTAATAAAATTACTTATTGCCACCAACCTAAATCTTTATGGCCTTCATCCTGAATTTTATTGTCAAGTATTGTTATCAGTTGACTGGCAGCCTCATTGACGCTCATAAATCTTGGAGGCATATACTCCTTTTTCTTCTTTGTGATACTTTCTAGAGTAGGCTCCTTAATTTTGATATCTAAAAGACAGAGTGTGTGCAGCCCTCTCTGCCTGTTGGAAGCTATCTTCTCGTAAAAGCTATCAGGTCGCCAAGTGTCGGTCCAGTATGGAATCGAAACAATTTCTCCATATGAATAAAGTTGCAAACCACAGCAACCAACTGCAGTTAGTATTGATGAATTGTGTATGACTTTCACCTGAGCGGAAAAAAATATTTTTAAATAATCTTTATTAAATACATATAAAAATAAAAAACAATCCTAATACTTCTCAGAAATAATGCTTCTAGTAAAAGTTGTTGTCACATCTACCTGTATAGCTTTCTCCTTCGCACGCAGAACTAAATCTGTGTGTGTGGTAGCTCCAAAGGGATCTCCTACAACCAGAAAAGCAACATCTTCGTCCTCATTCCTCGGAAGTATCTCATCCGCGCCACTCTCCACTAGCTCGCGATCAGCTGCGATCAGGGGACGTCCATAGAATTCTTCCTAATCCAAGATGAATATGATACATAAAAAATGCATCTAATATGTTGTTAAATTGGAGACGCACAATGAAACACTTCGTTGTGCGAAAGTGAATTAAGTACGCGTTAACACAATACAAACCAAGGATTCCTGCTGTACTGTTAGGACCGAGGTGTAGGACTCCAGGTACACGCGGTTGCATCTTTTAATAATTTCGAGTCCTTTGACAGTGACGTCCTTCGCATCGCCTAGACCTAATCCTATCACGTAAAACATGATCTTTTCACTCTGGAACTGGCAGCCACCCTCATCACCTGCTGCCCTGTAAAACATACATCTTTCAAGTTCTGCCGAGCCGCCGAGAACCTGTCTTTCCCACGTGGTTGACGTGGTTCCGAAACACGTGCAGTGCCGTCAATGTGCACATGGCTGGCTATAAAATCCCCAAAATCAGTATCGATTAATATAAACTTTTTTATATTAATTTATTAATAAACATTTAAAATGTAACAAAAAGATATTTCGCTGTTTTGCTATAAATAAAAAAATAACCACAAATTTAAAATTTGCCAACCACAGAATAAAAAATTATTTTGTTTTTTTTATCCATTTTTTGCAAATTATTATAATTTATGTAAAATATAAGATTTTTAATTAATATAAGTAATATGTTTCATTAAAATACTTGAGAAATTAAATAAAGTTGTAAATTTTACAGTTGGAAATCGAAATTGTTAACTGCTAGGGAAAATTATGAAACTCAAAGGGAATTTTACATGCATTCCGGAACGAGTATCGCGCTGATCACGTCAATGCGCTGAATATAACCAAATATAACGTTTCGTCACTGTTCGTCGGGAATGCGCTAATTCTGCTTCATTCTACCGGTTCCGGGAAAGGAGTGCGCGATTGACCGAACCGGGCAGTAAAACCTCGAGGAAAAAAGGATGTTGCACAAAGTGACGTCGTTGTTTCGCGGAGGGACCCTTTTCAGGGAGATAAAAGTTATATCCAGGCCTATTCTCCGGTCGACAATTACCACGCCGTCCGGAGCAATCCTGCCCGAACCGAAGAGAACACCTTTCAGTTTCCTGGGTGTCGTCAGCAGTGTGATATTCGGCCTACTGGTTGGCGCTACGATTAGCAAAAACGTGGCCAACTTCCTGGAGGAGAACGATCTCTTCGTACCTTCTGACGACGACGATGACGATGACGATAACTAGCAACCAACTGGTTTCATCTCGTTGTGAATTGAAGATACTCAGCACGTTAGACGTGCTCTTAATGCTAATTCAGGTAATTTTTCCTAAGATATCTTATGACAATTATCTGTTGGTTATACAGATATTGCTGCCATAATTTTTAAATATATACATACATGGAAAAAAATTTATATATAATAAATTTTTTTATGTTACAGTCATTACGAAACAATCATATTATGCACAAATGCAGTTTCTACAAAACAAAGTTGTATTTATACATAATGCGATTAATAATTAATGAATTAAAAAGTTTGTCTTATATATAATAAAAATATATGCTTGTGTTAAAAAAAGAGACAATAGTTTTTTTGAAACAATCTGTTAATTATATCTATATAGTACATTTTGATTAATATCAATTTTAACATGATTGCTGATACTTATAATTCCAAACTTGAATTAATTACAATTTTAGGTTTTGATTTTTGTTAACAAATTTTTACTCAGTAGAAGAATGTTTAGAATGTCATTTGGCTTGTTTTCAGATTCAAGTTGATGTCGCAAGTGTGACGCAAGACCAGTAATTGCATGAATTCGCGTTAACAGAGGAAGAGAGGTCTCTTCGCTTAAACTACTTAGGTACCTTACTTACGCTTCAATACCTGAGATTATGTAAATTATCATAGAAATATTTATTTATACAATTGTTGAAAGTTAAGTAAAAGTTTTACAAAATCTATGTATTTATAAATCTATGTATATATTATATCTATAAATAAATTGTGTTAAATACAGTGTAAGTAATACAAAAACGCTCATTATGGCATCTGTACAATCGGGCGGTGTTAATTATCAGATGTGCGATTATAATTACACATATCTTTTCAGTCTTTAATATTCATAAATTTCCAAATGCAATTTCCAATAATCTGCTTAGAATTGACAATTTCGATAGTATTTGCTAGAAGTAAAGTGCAAATCTAGAAAACTTGTGGAAAAATTCTATTTTAACTCTTTCAGGACTGTACAAATGATTTATCTATCTTCTTACAGAAGAATTGATTTCTCTATAAAAGATAAAAAAAAAGAAAATGCTTTTTTAACGTTACAATTCGACGATAAACATTTATATCACAATTCATCGAATAATTTTTAAAAATGTCTATCACATTATATCTGAAACGTAAACTTGCAAGAAATAAAAACACGATACATAGTCTAGTCTGTACGAAAGTTCATAAATACGGAAATATATGTGAATAAATAAATAAATAAGTCTCGTTGGATACACAGAGTATGGATTATAATAACAGTAAACGAATCTCATAGTGTAAAATGGAGAGAATCGCATCACAGAGAGAATCTTGCTAGACTCGATAATGGAAATAAGAGAGAAAAGACTCTTTGTACTTGCATCTGGTTCAGAAATGAGACTGAGTTGAAAAAGTGCCCGTAGCGAATAGAAATCTGGATTAAATTACGTATACCAAGCGAACTGATGCATATAATATTCAAGAAAGCAGTTGGTGAAAAATTATTCAGTAAGTTGAAAGCAAAGAAGCAAACGCGAAAATGTAAACTTTACTAGTTAAATTCGTTGTTTAGTGAACAATTATTGCGTTTCCTGATCTAGATCAATCATTCGCATCGAGGATACACGGATTATTGCGATGGATTGACTTCCGTTTGGTCGGCATGTGAAATGCGAATAAAAACGAGAATTGCGACGCATTACGAATCTACATAAGAATGTTGCTTTTGTGTCATACCCTGTCTGCGTATAAAACTAACTCTGGTAAGCGTAGCGAACACTGACTCGATTTTATTGCGGTGGTCTTTTGTGTGAACCCCAGCCGTGAAAACACTTCATGAATCTTTTGGATTCCTTACCTTTGGCAGTTAAAAATAACTTACGAGGTTTGTCGGGTTGCTTCACGCGCAAATGTTGAATATACACCTGGAAAAAAATGTTAACCAACGTTTTACATCACTTTATAACTTATTTTGGTGCAAAATATTTGTAACAGTTTAATAAAAATTATGACAGTTCAATTTATAATTCACCTGAGCTGATTTATAGGCCAGTTTGATTTCGACTTCCGAGCAGCGAGTACCTAGCCAGAGAAATACTTGTTCTCCATTATCGAGAATCATTATGTCGTCATCTGCCAAGTCATCCTGTAAAAAAATGCATTATTTTTTTACTACAAAAAATCTGAAGAGATTTCTAGTGATATACCGAAAGCCTGTTATTAATACCGGAACATTTTTTTATATTAAAAATTTACTTGGCAAAAGTCAGTGCATTTCTCGCTGATTGTAAAGTATCCCTTTTCATTGGAACATCTAAATAGTCTTGTGTAATTCATGTACTCTGCATCAGTGTCATATGGTTTCTTTCCTCCAAGCGCCACCCAGAAGAAGTTGTCTGGTTCCTCGCCCTCGTTTAATACTTGCAAACTTATCCACGGCTGTACCAATAATTTATTATCAACAAAAGACAAAAACATTTTTTTCATCTATACGATAAAAAAATATTCTATTTCTTAGCAGCAAAAAAGAATTATATTTGTGATTTATTTCAAATTTAAAAAAACTCGAGTTCTTTAAAATCTTAGCATAATACATTTATAACACTTACATTATTAAACATTTCCTCCGCTACTTCTGCGATCAGACGAGCGTCGTCGGGATCAGCCTTCGACCCAATCCATGCGTACACAATACCGGTTCCTTCGTCGGAATTATTAAATGGCACATTTAAGAGATAACTATAAATAAAGAGATTATGTGTGTATTACGGAATATAATCGCGCATAATTAACATAATGTGTCTCACCAAAAAGCAGAATTCAATAACGTCGAATCCGCTGGTATTTGAATGAGCCGAGTACATAAGGCACTGCCATTACTTCGTAGATGATAAAACTCCACTTTGTTACTACCTGCAACCTTCGGCTGCTTGCGTTTGCCTTGATGAATGATGAATTTGCGTTTAAAGTAACTCATGAACTTTAGATTTTCTTGTTGCTGATGTGTCCTCACAACCTCCAGATTTTCTCCGAACAATGATTTAAATTTCTTTTGCAGACTGAAATAAAAATAGATATGATTTACTTGATATCAACTGATGATGGATAATATATCTATAAATATATCTATGATTTTTTACCTAAACGTAAACGTCAGCCATCCCATGTTTCCTGCATCTCTGCCTTGCCAGAAATATACTGTACACTGATAATCGTCTTCGTATTGTTCCTCACCATCTTCATTCTCCGTTATATCCAGTGGCTAATTTAATCAAAAGCAAAATAGTAATTATCGTTTAGCTTTATGTCGATAGAAATACGATATGTATTACATACCATCCAATATCGACATAAGAAAACGTAACAATCTGCACTATAAAAATGTCCTAATTCCTCCTCCGGTAAGCGTACAAATTTCTTTCCCTCTAGCACCAACGCTTCCATTCCCTCCAAATCATCATTCCACTCAGTCATAAGTTGATTCGCTTCGGTAGGCGACATCAATGGTTGCCGCGGCATGAATAAAGCAGCCAAGTCCGCCTGAAATAACGGAACATTATTTTTTATAAATAGAAATAACATAATATAGCAAATATGTCATTATTATAAAATTTAAATGTACTTTTGTTTCCTGTTGCTTAGCCCATTTAGTGAGATCTGCTCCAGTTTTAGCGACTGATTCAGCCGTCCTAGTAAAGTCCACGGCAATTACTTCGTCCCATCCAGTAAATTTAGACTTAAAAATCTATATAAAATGCAAAACAAATATTTTTCAATGAAAGAGGCTCATACAATGTCTTAAAAATTCATAAAAATTGAGTTAAAGAAGTATATTTATACCTGTGATTCAGTACCCTCTTGCAATCTCGTTACCATCGCATAATCTGGCCTTTCTATCATATTAAACAATTCTTGAGATAGCTTCACAGCAGCGGCGCGTACTAATCTCGTTGATTTTTTACCAAACCTATAATCATAAATATGCATAATTAATTTAGTCAATGTACAAATTTAAAAATTAAAAACTATTTAAGCATACTCTTTACACTTACCAAACATATACATCTAAATAACAATCTAATATATACACATTGCGATTATTTAGCAAGGTATTGGTTAATTTTCCATGAGGAACCTCAACCTGTGGTAGTTCAAGATACCCCATTCCGAGTTGGACTTGATACAATCTGGGTATGAGAGGCACAAAATTTGGATCCACGTGTTCCTGTTACAAAAACAAAAGTAAAATTGTTATAATATAAAATTGAAATAATTATTAAATACATTAAAATGAATTAAATGAAATTTGATACTTATATAGATAATACAATTATATTTACTGTTACTATGTGTAAAAAGGAAGCTTACAGCAATTTGCAGATTTTTCTGTTCGTGCTCTTCTACACCTAAATGCAACAGGAAATCCTCAGATTCGGTATTCATAACTTCTGTTAGAATCTCGGCTTTATTTTTCCGTTCGTTCTTATTAATTTTCTCCGCCATCAGTCGTGCTTTCGACTTTAATGTGCTCTTCGCTTTCTTTCCGTACCACATGAATATTTTATTCCCCGTGTCGAGAACAAATACGTAACCGGGATCCAGAGATTCGATACAGACTGGAACTGGTTCCAAATGTATAGAAGCACCTGCCGCGTGCACTCTATATAAACGAGTAATTGCTGGCTGGAAAAAAGTTATTACCTTGACGTGACTTAAACTCTCCCTTCAAAAATTTAATTATAATAAAGAATTAAATGCTTACTGTGTCCTCCACTGTGTAAAAACCGGACGACGTGCGACCACCTTCAATGTAAGTGATACCTGAATCAAACAGCATCAGAAATTCATCCGATTCGTCCCCCTGTTCTTCTCTGATTGTCCGACATTGTGCACCTAAATAGTTCCTTAGATTTACGGCGTGAATCGCTGCACAGGCTCTTTTATCTAACTGCGAGAATAAATTGCAAGTTGATTAATCATTCATCATTCATGCACGTGATGATCTATGCGATCTTACAACGTTCAATCATAGCCTTTTTCTATTGCCTTAGTTCAAAAGTATACATACTGTCGCCTTTTCTCCGATCCAGAAATAGATCGCCCAGGTCAACGATCCACCTTCGTCTATCCCGGTTTTCAAGATGATGTAACAATCGCCCTCATAAAACTTGCCATGCGCCACCTCCTCAATTTCGTTCGGCAGAAAGTTCTCTATCTCCCAAACTGACAAACCAGGTATTTGACCCGCATCCTCGTCGAAAAACTCGGAATAATCCAGCGGTGGCTTTTCTAAAGCTTCATCCCAACGCTTGGGTCTAAAAAATTAATCGTGATTAATGATAAATATAACAAAAATCGTCAGTAAACAAATGTAATGTTTATTTGAAAAATTAGATTCATCTCACTTCAAAGATTCTGCTTTTGATTCTTCGCATTCCTTATCTTTGTTCTTCTCTTTCGCTATATCTTTCATGCCCTGAAAGCACAATCATAATTATAAATTTCTTTACAAATATTGTACTAGTAAAATGATAACATACTTTAAGAATTTTGGCCTGATCTTGGTCAGCCTCTTCCTGATCTCTCCTTCTTCTTAATCTCATTTTACGTGCAATTGGATCTTTACTATCTGTAATCAAAAATATATGTTTACAAAAAGTATTCAGATCTTTCTATTTATTTGATCATATCTGATGGTATATTACGTACTGGCAGTTTGAACTGGAGCTGGTACGTTAGCACCTGCAAGACGTAATTGATGCTGCAATGAGAAGTCAATATTGTAAAATTCGATGCCCGATCCTCTTTGCACTTCTGTAGGTTTTGGGGGCATCACTAAATTTGGATTGTCTCGTAAATCCAATTGTTCTAAATCAGTAAGAAGATGGATGGCATCCGGCACAGTAATCAATCGATTTGACGTTAATATTAATTGTTTTAATGAGCCACATCTAAAAAACATATACATTTTATTTTGTAATATTAAAAAGATTTTATTCTCCCTAAAACAATATAAGAAATAAATGATAGCATACCTGCATAATCCTTCTGGTATCATTTCTAAATGATTATTAGCGGCAGAGAAAACCTGCAAAGACGATAATTTTCCTATTCCAGAAGGTATTCCGTCAAAATCTAATTCGTTATCGTTTAAATACAATCTTCTTAATGTGTAAATTTTACACAGAGCAGCTGGTATTGCACTTAATTTATTTCGCGACACGTTCAGAGTCTCCAATCTCGTCCACAATTCTATAAAACATGTGTTCTTGTTAGTCTGTGCATAAACTATATGAATAAGATTTTAAGAATTCAATGTATTTACCGATTGCTGTTGATAATTCCATTATCTGATTGTCACTCAGATTTAAACGACGCAAATTCGACAAGGAATAAAGCGCGTCAGGCACTCGGGGCAAATTATTCTGCGATAAATCAAGTTCTTGCAAATTAGTTAGCGTTTCTAGACTAGAAGGTATATTATTCAATGTTCGTTGTGTGTCCCGCATTTGTAACGTTGTTAAATTCATTAAAGATGGCAATTGTCTGAAACAATTTGAGAGAAATACAGAAACTTCTTAAAAAAAAAAAAAAAAAAAATATATATATATATATATATATATATTATATTATATATATATATATTCTAAGAATTGGTAAAAGAAAATATTTCTTACCTTAATTGAAAATGACCTAAGGGATTATGATTCAGATTTAAAGTCTGTAGATTGGCCAAACGTCGAGTTTGAGGTGGCACTGTTTCTAGTTTGTTGTGACTAAGATCCAAGAACAATAAATCTGTCAAGTGGATGAACAATGTATTTGGTATGGTTTCGATACTGAAACAATAATATATTGTTAAAACTTTTCGCTAATTTTTCCATGGTAATAACATGCATTTAGTTGTCAATACATACTGGTTATGGCTTAAATTAAGATTGAGCAAGGAACGTGCTCTTTCTAGGCCTTCAGGTACCTCCTTCAAATTGTTATGACTTAAATCTAAAGTTGTCAGTTCCTCTAAATGAAATAGCTCTGCCGGGATACCACTGGATTTGATATTATTATGCCTTATGTTCAGCGTCCTGAGACAACTCAATTCTGTCAATTCTCCATATAAACGCTCCAGCTTGTTTTTGACAAGTGATAAATGTTCCTGGATGATTAAAGGCATTAATACACAATTCTAGCCATTTAAATAATATAGCAAATCTTTTTTTATGAAAATTTGTGCAAACAACTGTAGAAAACATTTTTTATATGCAAATGAATGTGTTATACAATTTTTCAAATATTGCTTTACCAGTTTCAACAACTTGCCCATCTCCTCTGGGATCTCCATCAAATTTGTTTTGTCTAATTTCAGCCATTGTATGCCAGTCATGAGACGCACAGATTCAGGAAATTTGCCATCCTAGAAATATTCAGAAACAGCCTTTACTACAGCTAGCTACCACTTATACGACCTAATCCTAAATCTTATCAGAATCAAGTCGAGTGACATGTCATTCAGCTAATCCTTTTTTGCACTAGAGTAAAAGTCTACGTGACGTTTAATAAAAATATTCCTATTATGCGTTGACAAAATTACAAAATAAATGTACGAAAAATAATCGTAAACAATAATCGAGCGCACGTCTCGAAGATTTTCTCGCATGGTTCTCTAGTGAGGTTAACCTCCATGGAAACCCTTGGCGATACTTACGCTGAAATCATTGCTGCTAAAGTCCACGCCTCGCACAAACGGCAACACCCCGGTGTTCGCCATCGCGCCTACCGAGCGGTTGCAGCACGACGGCGACGATGACGACGACGAGGACGTGTGTCGTCCGGAGTCACGAGAGTCACACGTCCCACGAGCGGAGAGAGTCCCGCTAAGTGTCGGTGTCGCAGCGGAC
The DNA here is from genome assembly GCF_016802725.1 of Solenopsis invicta. NCBI lineage: Eukaryota > Metazoa > Arthropoda > Insecta > Hymenoptera > Formicidae > Solenopsis > Solenopsis invicta. The sequence goes on from NC_052673.1 coordinate 16,971,800, forward strand.
GCGGCGCGCCGCGTCCATTCGTCGTCGAATGTCAGTCAGGCACAGTGGTGTCTCCGGTGTCTCCGACGTGAAATTTTTATCGCGCCATGCGGCGCCGCGATAACACCTCGCGACCGGGACTCGCTACAGCATCCGTCACCAACGGCTGTCGCAGCGCCTCGGTCGAGCGTATTCGGGCGCCGGCTCGACTGGTACCACGTACTGGACGACGACCGGGTGTGCCGCGAATACCTCGGCGAGAGGGGGACGGACATCGACCGCGTCGCGATCCGGAGCAAAGCGGTGTTTTACTCCGCCGAGACTCGTCGGAAACACAAATTTCTTTCGCTAGCAGGCACACGAGACCGACGTGCGTGGGAATGCTGACCAGGAGAAACCGCTTCCTCCGGAGCCACTGACCGTTTTTCGTTCTAAAATTCGTTTTGCGAAAATGAGAAAAAAAAAGAAAGGGACATGTTCGCTCGGCGGTGCCCGGCCTTTCTTTACCTAATATTTAAATAAAGCGCATTTCTGGAATGTGGGGTCGAGAGGAAATTTCCGTGAAATGTGAACGAATGCCTTGTGACACGTTACGCGCGTCGAGACACATTTGAGGCGCGTATTTCCTGTCTATGCAATCGTTGATTATTCGAGAACATATTTGTTGTTCTGTACTTTTTTAACTATTATTTATTATTATATTATTATTCTATTTAACTATTGACACATTGATTAGATATAATAAATAATTATTTCATTATGGTAATATGTGATGAATTATATTAAATTTTTAGAATATTTATTTTAAGTAGAATTAAATACTATATTGATTCTTTTCTCATTTTTACGTGAAATATAAATCAAACAGATACGATTCTGCTGTAAAAAAAAATAATGCGTTGTTATCATCTATATGATTCAGTATTAAATACTAATAATTAAATATAAATAGATAATATTGAACTGTTTTTAATTAGCGAATCATTCATAAAGTTACGTGTAATCGCTCTAAATTCATTTCTTCCACGGAAATGACGTGCTGATTTGTGGCGCTACGATTGGTTCATGTAAAAATTCACATGAGTCATCTTATCGCTTTATAAAGATATCAAAGTGCAATATTCCGAGATCTTCATAGATCTTCGACATACATATTTATACAGCTACATTTATTTCTTTCTTTATTTAAAATGGACAAATATAATAAGATATCCAAAAATAAAAAAGAAATAAAAAGTATGAAGATTCAATAAGTGTAGTTGAAAAATCTTAGAACTTTTATACAATTTTTAGAATTTATTACGCGCTTTATCGAAGAAAGTCTAAAAAATAGAAAAAGAAGACAGCTGACACAACGACAATTTTTTGCAGATATTCCATGAACCATCAATAAATCACAAAATTTGTCACTTATTTATCAACAATATATTTTTAATTGACGATGATGCAAATAAGAGTTCCAGAGCAAGTAAAAAAAAAAAAAAAAAACACAGGTTGGAGTGTTAGAGCCTTCTCGCTCGTCATAGGGTGTTACGTAACTCGATAGAGCTTCGATACGCGCCAGCTTCACGTGATTCTGACGCCGCGAATCTTCGTCTCCGTCCCCGTCCCTTTTCGCGCGCGTAAAAAGTTTGCGAGTTCGATCATCGAGCGTCATCGAGATCGAGATCGTCCTCGAGGGAATGGCCGCGTGGGCAGCGGTGCGGACAACCTCTTCATCGCGAGTCGCAGGTATGGTATCAATGATATGGAATCTCACTTAATTTTGTATCGCGCGCGCATGGACGAAACTTGAGTCACGTTGTACCGGTGCTTATCGGTCGAGATATGCTTTTTCGCTCTTTCCGTAACGTGAGAGGGAGGGAGAAAGAGCGAGAAAGGGAACGTGCGAGTGCACCGCGTTGTGCCGTGAAGAAAAGAGGAAACGTGCTGCTCGACGTGAGCAAGAACCTCTCTCGGCCGCGTTTATTCTTAAGACACAACTAGCAAGCGGAGGGCGTTCACGCTCACCCTCGTGTATATGGCTTCAGTTGAGGAGCTGGATCATCAGGTCGACAGCGGCATGGGCAGCAGCGACGCACGCTCCCCCGAGGTGAAGTCGCTCCTCCCCGACGACGAGGATGACGACGAGGAGGTACGGGTCAGAGCGCCTTTATACACAGGGAAAAGGAAGATGATCGCTCGTAGAATAGTCTCTTATCTCGAGCTCTTGACGGCTTGTGCCACGACATTTAACATAAAACGCAGGATATTCTGAGGAATCAGTAAGAGACGGTCTTCAGAATCCTATGTGGATCCTGAATCTTGTGGTTCCAAAGATCACTGCAAAGAATTATTTGATGAAAGAAAAATTGGCTTCTTGATATCTTGTCTGATGCCAATATTTATTATAATTATAATGTAATCTATGCACATGTGCTCCCTCCTAAGTAACCGAAGATTAAAGTTAATGAAGATATTTATAGTATCTTATGAGCATAACGCTTTTTTTCTTTGTTTTCTTAAATGTCTAAGATTAAAGCGAATAAAGTATTTATAGCTGTATGCAACAATTTTCTTGTTTTTGTTAATAAGAATGTTTTTCATCATAATTCTATAATTTTACTACTTAAAATTTATTATTTTTTTATTTATTTAGGATGAGAGTTTAACAGAAAGATTATTAGGACTTACTGAAATGTTTCCTGAACCGGTACGCAACTTTGGATACAATATTGGAACCTGCCTATGCACATGTATCAAAGGTAATGCTATTCTCTCAATCTTCTGGAGTGCACGAGTCTACTGGATCTATTGTTAATTATAAAATTTTGTTATTGTTAATTATAAATTGTTATTAAATTAAACTTAATATTTATTTTTTTTATAAGACTTATATTTTGGTTTATTAAAATTACGTAGTATCTTTCAATCAATAAATAAATCTCACAAATCTAGCATCTGTAACTATATTACAGATTTTGATGTCACCTCCGCAGGGTTATATCTCATAATGTATATACTTTTCAAGTTTTGTAATAAAGTTAGCAACTTATTAGGTTTATAAAATAAGTTTATAAAATTTTTTAATAAATTAAAACACCCATAAAAATAAACTGCAACAATGTTGTTTGTTCAAGATGGTTGTTACATGGTCAGAAGATGGGTAGAAAATTATTAAAAGCAATGGAAACTATTTTGAATAAATGATGTTGTTGCAACTTATTTTTATAAGTGTTTTAATTTGTCAAAAAAACTTTACAAACTTATCCATAGATTTAATATAAAGCAAGGATAAATTACACGTTTTCACGAATATATCTTTGCAGGTCTATATGCGTATTCGTGTTCAGCTACATGGCTGGTCTTCAGTTCATCTACTATCCTCTTCGCACCGATCATTTTTGAAATGGAGCGTGCACAAATGGAAGATATGCAGCGTACGCAGCAAAAGCAAGTCCTCTTAGGCCCTAACACAGCTCTGTCCGGTGTAAACACCTCGGGTCTTCCAATGGCACCGCCCGTTCAGCGATAGGCCGTTAACATCACAAATGTACACGTGCACGCATACAAGGACACGTACAAAAATGCCCAATCAACCAAATAAAAATCACTCGAGTTTCCCGCTCAATTATTTACTAGTGCAATTTCATACATCACGTGAGACTTCATGCAAATCGCAAAAAGATGATTTCTATCTGACGGGAACTCTCGCGTGAATCGAGCGCGCATAATTTATCTATTAACTGGAGTAACTCTTGCAAAGTTGCGACATAAAATTTTTGGAGTAAATACAAGTTTAGATCGCTCAATGAAAAATCATTGAATTGTAACATTCGTCGGTCTAGTCCATCCTCCTCTGCCTCTACACTTACACGTATACACATACATATGTCGTCGTTCCTTGTAATTTTTACTAAAAATCAATACGTACTGTGGTATCGCGTGGCATTTTATAATCGAACGCGTTGCAGAAACGACGGTAAGAGCATTTCGTTCAACGAAAATGACCGTCATTCTGTTCGCTTCGTGAATAAATGATTGAGTGAAAAATTGAGCATGCAATTATTTGTTATTAGTTAGTACATAAATCATTACCGATAACGCGGTGATTGTGCCGCTTATGTTATTATCTTTAATATGTCTCATCTGTTATATTGTAATTTCGAAAGAACAAATAAAAGACATAGAGTAGTGTCTTTAATTCCGTCGTGACACGCCGTGCCAACCTTTCGTGTAACATTTCTGTTAAAGGTAACAAATAAAAGACACAACGACAGCCATGTGTACCATAGATTCTTAATATTTTCATTCATAATATTTTGATTAATGCAATTTGTATTACTTGGTAAGATAAATGAAATTTCAAATTGCTGGAATTACGATTATAAAGTATTAAAACGATTTCATTTAGTCTCTATCTTTTCCCATAATTGTTCGATTATACAATTTGCATTACACTTTATAAAATAAATGCGATTTTAGAATTATTGAAATTACAATTACGCAAATATTGAGAAATATTGAAATAATATTCAATTTAGTTTGTTAAAACATTGGATCAAAATCTTTTGCATATAAAAGAAAGCATTTTTTTTTTAAATCAGAATCAGAGATGCTATGTTTATTAATTATCATAAAATATATATCAATATTATGCAATCTCAAAATAATTACTTAAGATTTTTAATAACCGTTCAAGATTTTGTTATTTAAGAACATTTTGTAATTGGTCACTCTATTTCATATGTGAATATGATCGAAACGCGCGCATGGTTTGTCGGCGTCGGCCATCAGTAACTTTTGATGCTTCTAAGCAAACTGGAGTAAACATCGGCGAAGATGAATCAAGCGAACATCGATAATCTAGTGAATAAATTGAGATACAATGTTAAAGCACGTCGGAAGTTCCGAAATCCTGATGGTCCGGAGGGACGTCTTCTCAAATTTAAGAAAACTCTGACAGCATTGATCAAATACGAGCGACTAGAATTGAATTATCCACGAGCCGACGAGACCAGAGGTTATGTTGATCAGGTATGCGCACATTGCTTATAATTATTAGTATTGTTCAGAAGATATATGTACGACGCTAATTACGCTGTAGGAACGTATAAATACATTCCTTACTAAATAATGAGTTTAAAAAGCATGAGAACGATTGTCGCGTTTATTTTTAATTTGCTGTCTTAATCCATACTCTACGTCAATTTATTTATACTTAATTTTATTTTGTATATTGGTTTACTAATATTTTCAATGTTCTCTTGTGATCCAATTCGATGTTATTTTACTCTGAATCTTATTTTTTATATATTCTCTTAATAATTTTAACTCTGTCATGATTCACACTCAATATTATTTTACTCTGACTCTTGCTTTTTATTGTCTTATTAATGTGTTAATTGTATTGTTAATAATTTTTACTTGCTTGTAATTCATTATGATCCACACTCAATATAATTTTGAGTCTAATTTTGACATATTATCATTTTATTAATAATTCTAACTAGGTATCATGATCCATAGTTGATATTAGTTGCACCTAATCTTATTTCATATATCTGATATTTGGAAATTTTACAATAGCATTTCATTTTGCAGTTGATATTTGAGGCGATACGCCATGGACCTACTCACAAGGAGACAATGGATCTGGCCAACTTCTGGATAATCGAAAAACAATTGGTGCACAAACTATTTAAAGTTCTTGTGCCAAGGTACCAGAATTATACCATCTCTTTCACAAAACTTCATAAAGCACCAATCATATATCCCTTAGGTCACTACAGCAGAGCAATTTTAGAACTCAGAGGTAAGTTTTACTCTAGAGATTCTTTGATAAGCCAATTAAAAAATTTTATTTATTTATGTGATTATATTCTTTTTTCCAGGTAACATATACCCAAGTGTAGAACAGTATAATCCACATGAACGAAATTTACTTCATAATCTACTGCTCGATGCAGCAAAGAGAGAATATAGGATGGAAAAGTATAAAGAAGTTGCAGACAATATAAAGCAATAAAGAGGTAAAGAGAGTCTGTAAAGAATGCTCTTGTACAGTATGTGTTTTGTTAATTCTTTAGCACTTTATATTATTAAAATAAAAAGAGTATAAAATTTACATTTATACAACAGATGTACATAAATTCTTATTCCTTACTTTGCGTGTGTGTAAGACTGTAATGGATAATGTTCCTTGAATTCTTCAAGATGCTTCTCCATTATATTCATTTGCTTCCTGAAATTGTGAAATATGGTAATACTGAAAGTAAAACTATTCTAATAATTATATTTATAAATTGTATATACTTGATGTGATCGGGGATTTCCTTGTAGACATCTGTAAACAGATTCTTCCAGTGTGGCTTAGATTTGCGTCCTGCTTCCCTAAACACATGAAGAATTTCCTTCTTAGTGGAATTTACTAATTCTTGCTCCCTTTCTTGACACCATAATCCAAGCGACTCTAGATATAGACGGAATTTCATAAGTGGTGTATGGACGTTCCATTGAGCAATTTCGTTGGTAGGTCGGTAAGCCGTAGAATCATCCGACGTACTATGATGTCCGATTCTGAATGATTTTTTTAAATATGCAACTAATTAGCTCGGCCAAAATTTTGCTTTACAGGAAGAAAGGTAAAATTGAAAGGTAAGATATATAATATCTGTTCACCTATAAGTCATGGCTTCTATCAAAACAGGTTTTCCTTGCTCTATGCAGAACTCCCTCGCCTTTTTTGTGGCAAAGTACATCGCGAGCACGTCGTTGCCGTCTACTCGAATCGTGTTAATTCCATAAGCCGGACCCTTGGCCGCGATACCATCCCCCTTAAGCTGCTCCCGGACTGGCGTGGAGATGGCATATCCGTTATTTCGACTGATTGGAACAATGTGATCATTATGCATATATATTTTATGAAATAAAAATGAGATTTTTTTAAATTACCAAAGGAATATAACGGGACATGATAGAGTAGCTGCGAAATTGAACGCCGCATGGGCATCACCCTCGCTCGCCGCACCTTCGCCAAAATAACAGGCCACACATGCTTTCTTTTTATCCAACTTGAAGGCATAGGCACATCCCACTGCTGCAGAAGTAAAAACCTTTATTTCGGAATCTTTCATTAATTATAACAATTAAAAAGGTTTTTAGATACTCAATATTATTTCATAATATTAATCGTCTAGAAGCTATTATATTAAGTTTGTTTTTAATTGTTAAAAAGAATATTATACAATATTATTGTTTAGGAGTTTAAAGCATTAAGTGAAGCAGCAGTTGTTGGTATTATTTGGCAAATTTGTTAAATGTTATTACCTTGCGGAAGTTGAGTCGTTAGCGGAGATGATATAGTTGTGAAATTGAACTCTTTGGAGCCGTAATGCACTGGCATCTGTCTTCCTTTGCCGTCATCCTCGCAGTTGCCATAGCATTGATTCATGAACTTTGCCAACGGATACCCGCGATGTAGCAACACACCTGTTACATTTATATACAATATTTTACATGTACTACATAACGACAGACAGATAATATACAATTTGCAATTTCGTACCAGCCTCACGGTACTGCGCGTAAATCGTGTCTTCTAGAGTCAAAGCGGCGGCGGAGCCGATTTGCACGGCCTCTTCGCCGGTGTTCGTCATATAAAATGAGATACGGCCTTGCCTTTGCGATTCGTACATGATCTTGTCCATGATGCTCAAGACCGCCATATCGCGATACATTTTCACCAGAAACACGTCGTTCAACTGTAATACAAGAATTCAGTTTCAGTTTGCTTACTTTGCTATTGCCTAATTTTTATTTTAATTCAGAACTTTTGCTCATTACTTGTTCTTACTTAAATTAGATATGACTCTATTGTTAAAAATTTAATATTTTTTTCTTATACAGAATTTTTCCAAAAAGAAATAAATCTATATAAATGCACGAGACAAAAGTTGGAGATTTGTTTAAAACTAGAGACTTTTTTCAAAAAATCATATCATTAAATTTAAATGATATATGATGTATTTTTATAATTTTGATAATCAAACCTTTTCATCTTCAGGTAATTTAGCCTCTCGCGAAGATTCCATAAATCTATATATTGGAATAGGTTCATAACTTTCTTTATTGACGAACCGAGTATTACTAGTAAAGATATTGTTGATCCCCAGGAATTGTGGCTCACTCGACTCGGTGCTGTATGGTTTTATCTAAAAAAATAAATAATAAGTTAAAAATAAATCAGAAAAAATAGGATGAAGAGAAAGGAAAAAAATTTTATTTTATATTTAGATTTTTATTATTATTATTTACTTACTGATTCATTTACTACATTTTGTTATTTTTATTTACAGCGTAAATAAGGATAAAAATTGTTCATAGTAAATTGCATATTAAATATACGGTCTACATTGTAATAGTTAAAATCATAAATCCTTATTATATTATTTTATTATTATCAACGCTATAGTTTTCAAAAAAAAGATTACTCTAGAGTTAGAGCAGTTTAAAAAAAATTACACAATGGTAATATGCCAGAGCGTGATGTTTGGCGGATGTTTATCGCATGTAATATGTTAATCAACGTGAATTGTAGTTCGACGTTCGACGAGCATATCGTTATTATAATTATTACAAGGATGAATAGACGATTGTTTGTTCGTTTGTTGATGGTACACAACTAGTGATATACCTGCAGTAAAGTGCGTCGAAAGCGCGGAATGCTTCGGAGTAAGTTTCGTGTGATCATCTCGAATATGGACCTTCTTTACGATTATTCAAGAGACACATGTGCGTAAACGTGTGCAGTGGGAGCTGATAACATATATAATAAACAACTATGGGTATTAAATAGTGGTAATCAGTCGTAATGCACGTCACGCATGCATCAATCTACATTCTACGCAAGCGCGAGTCGCGTGTAAACGCATGTGGAGGTGGAGCAATTGTATGTGTAGGTAGGCGAAGCTAAACCACTAAACTAGAGTTAACCTAATAAAGACGCGTATTTACAATCAATTTACACGTTGCAGATTTTAGACGTTTTGGACGATAGAAGAAGAATATTCGAATCAGATAACAATGGACGCAATTACACAAATGGATCTGTACGGATTGCTTGGTGTGGAGCCGACAGCTTCTATAGCAGAGGTTAGTACTTTCAGTTTATTTCTTAGAGATTTGTGTTTATTTGCATAAAAATATTTACGTATGTTTTGTAATGGAGTAGAATACTTCAGATAGTTAAGTAAGATTAAAAGTAGAAAGAACGCTTAATGTTATTTGTATTTTTCCAGATAAAAAAAGCATATCGTAAAAAAGCTTTGACGTGTCATCCTGACAAGAACCCTGACAATCCAAGAGCCGCGGAATTATTTCAGGAACTCTCACGAGTGTTGGAAATATTAACAGACACAAAATCCAGAGTAAGTATATCTGCATCTCATCTAAAATTCATTAACATTGTTGTCATCATACATCTTTCTTCGTAGACTTTTAGAAAGTCTTGTAGCTGGTCTAATTTATTAAAAATGTGTTGTGAAACAAGGCAGCTTATGATCAAGCCATTGCTGCCAGGAAGCAAGCAAAGGAACGCATTAGACAGTTTGATGCCAAGAGGAAAAAATTCAAGGAGGACTTGGAGGCACGAGAGGAAGCTTATAAGAGGTCATTTGATCATGCACCTGAAAGTAAATCTAATGAGGAACAACAAAAAGTATGGGGCCAGCTTGATTTTATTAAAATACTTTTTTAAATTATTAGTTCAGATATATAAAGTATGTAATTTTTTTTCAGGCGGAAATAAAAAGATTGCAAGACTGGTATAAGCAAATGGAAGAAGAGATGATCTTTACAAGAAAACTTTTTTCAGAGAAGCTTCATGGATCAAAGAATTCAACATCTAATGTAGACGACTTTCGAATCAAAATTAAATGGAAAGTACAAGATGGTTCAACAAATGGTGGATACAATTACAACAATCTATATCAAATATTTTCCAAGGTAATATCATAACATAATCTTTCAATTCCAATTTTTTCAATGTACCGGATATTTTTAATTACTATTTTTCTACAGTATGGGGACATAGCGGCTCTTGTTGTATCATCTACAAAAAAAGGCAGTGCTTTGATTGAATTTCAAGATAAAAATGCAGCAGTAAGTCCACAAGATGCTTGATGATGGAACAATAAAACTATACATATAAAATTCAAAATTCTTAAATAAAATGTTTGTTTCAGAAAACAGCGCTTCTAGCAGAAATTGGTTTAGTCCAAAACCCATTAACGCTGCGTGGTCTATGGGATACACAGAAACGTTCTACCAATACAACAACGAGTGCAAATTTTAATACTGGAACACCTACATTTCCTGCAACCAGACATTTTAACAGCACGCCATGCGCGTCTGTCAGTTTTTCTTCTGCACCTGATATATTCGTATGTATTTGCACTTAACAACACTTAGAATCTTAATTCATTACGCTACTATTGCTATAATAATTTTATTTTGTAATATTTTCACGTTATGTAGATGCAGCAACAAGCAAAGATGTCGGATGCAGAGTTTGAAAGTTGTGTATTAACCGATTTAAGGAGAGCACAGGAGCGTAAACGGCTTATAGAAGAAATGAAGGCACAGGAAGACACAGGGACTGAAGAAATTTGATCCTGGTATTGAGAGAACTTATATGCGTTTAGTGAATTTATTTTTTTTTTCTATGTGAGAAATATAACCATAATAAAAAAATATATATCCTTAATGTTTAACTTTACTCAGCTCGTCAGATGTGAAACGTAATACTGTCGAAATAGCATTTAACATATGCCGTTTGCTCGATGCGTCGTTTGTTGTTAAATAATTTATAAATACATTTTTTAAGTATTCCAAATTAGCACCTTCTCTCGACTTGCACGCTTCCAGCCTGTGATATAAATTATTTTTTTATTAAACAGTTTTGTTTATTATATAAAATATTTTATTAATGATTTTTATCGATAATATGTTACAATTACCTAGTGATATGTGCCTTCAATCTTTTAACCTCCTCCTGTTGTTGTTCTTTCATATGGAGCATTTCTCTCTGTTGCTCTCTCAATGTTGCTTCCAATTCCAGAATCTTTTTCCTTGATGATGACACTTGTACTTCTTTCCTGGCTAATTCCTGAGTATAATGCAGTATCGGGGGACTGTCGTTCGTCAACAATCCTGTTACCAAATCGGTAACTGGCTCAATTGTATTCTCGTATCTTAAATGAGTCTTATTTTCTGTTGTAGCAGTGGTCTCCTTATTAGGTAGTAATGCGCGAAATGATGTTTTCAGCGTCAATATCTCTTTATCCTTTTCCTCTATGAGAGCCATAGATCTCTCTCTTTGTCGCAATAATTGTTGTTCTAGTGTAGATATTCTATGGCGGTACTCGTTGTCTTTTTGATGCAACGTGTGCTGTAGTTTCGTATGTTCTTCTTGAAATAGCTAAGGATATTTATTATTCTTTTAATTAAAAAATTAAATACATGGAAACTTTCATCAAAAGTCATAAAGATTTGAAAACTTTTCATTACTTTTAAAATTATTATTGACAAGAATCGCAAAATGCTAAATGAGTGAGTTGTAACTTATTTCTCCCTTTCTTCTTTTCAAACGAGTTATCCCATTTGGCATTTCGTAATTCTTGTCACTTGTGAAATCATTACCTTTTGTTGATGTTCTAATTGCTCATTCAAACTTTTTTCTTTATTTACCATTTCACTATTAATCATACGTATCCTTTCCTCTAAGTTGCTGTTGTGAACCTTAAGAAGGTTTAATTGAGTTTTATCATGATCCTTATCGTACATCAGAGATAAACTATGTCTTTGTTGAGTACTGCGAAGCACGTTAGATGGCACGTTATATTTGCACATTATTTGATGTTTATAATCTTCAAATTCTTGTAAAAGAACGTCGTATTTTTCCTTGTAATCGGGACGTTCATCCCGCAAATCCAAACTATTCAATAACGCTAAACATAAAATGTATATATTTGAATTACTTATTAAAATTCTTATTTTATTGTTGTAACAAACATGTTAACGTTACTTACATTTTACATAGGCCGAGTCCTTTTTTTTATTGTCAAGATCCAACAAGTGAGTATACAGAGACGTTATCTTGGAAATAATTTCCTCTGGATGATTACCAGGCATAACTTCGCTATGTTCAGTGTTTTGCAAAGCAGCCAATTGGTCCTTCAATTTCTGAATAGCTAATTGATCCTGTTGCCTTAGTCTATCGTAGCCTCCAACAATTTCAGAGAGTTCAGCTAATCGAGCCTCCAAACCAGCCACTCTCGCCTCGTGTATGATAACCGATCCTTTTGCTTGTTGCTCCGCAGCAGCAGCTCTTTTCCGCTCCTACATCAAAACATATTGCTTAATTTCGTTGTATCCGACAATTTTATTGTATAATGTACTAAATAAATTTTCGGCAACTTTACTTCACGAATTGCATTCTGGTGTTGCTTCTTCATCACTGCCATTTCGTTTTGTAGAGAAAGAAGAAGCGGTGGTGGCTCTCTCGACGCTTCTTCAACCTGTTTGAGCTTGGTCTTAGTAAATTCTAACTCTTTTTCAAGAATCTTACATTGTGTCTTATTCGAGAGATGTGTCTTCAATTGCCCTTCTAACTGTTCCTTGCTACGTCGCTCGTCTTGCAGTAATTTTTGCAGATCTCTGCAAGAAGTCTATAGATACAATCTTGTTATAAAAATATTGTTAATTTTCATATTCACATCATATAGATATTTAATAAATGGTCAACTTTACATAATTAAAATTGAGTCATTACTGTATTTTTTTAACGAAGTCATCGTGTTCTTTCTCTCTCTCCTGCCGCACCATAATTAATTGGCGCTTTGCATGATCCATATCAGAATGATTCATATTTTGAACTTTCTTCAATTTGTCTTTTAGATCTTTAATTACTTTCTCACACTGTAAATATTAATGCTTAATTAAACAATCCTGACAACAGTACAGATGTCAAACTTCTCATCTTACTTCATCACGTTCGCTTCGCAATTGCTTCTTATCCATTTGAAAATTTGCTTCCATTTTCGATTTTTCTGCAGATAGAGTGGCCAACTGGTTCATTAATACAACCAACTGATTTTTTAGTTGCTCTATAGTTTCTGTATCCTCAGGATCCGTCTGACTCTCGCGTGTCTAAAATTACAGAAATAGTAGAATATATTAACAATATAACTGATCTCTCACAAGAAAAAAAATTATTTTACCTGTCGTTGAATAGATGTATCATTTTTAGGAACTCTGCTTGTGTTGATTGAATTCCTTGCACCAGTCTCTGCAATTTTTTTATTTAAAATATAAATTAATTTTATAAAGTCATATGTTAAATAATTTTTAACAGTATATTCATGCATGCACTGAAATAATTCAGTACCTTGGTTTTGTTCTCCCAATTTGTTACTTTCATTTTGCATAATGCTCTTTTTCTTTTCAGAGGTTGCCATTGTTGATTATTAAATACAAGTTATCAAATGTTACAATTCACCAGTCAGCGTCTGAAACAAAATTGTATAAACTTGATTTTATGAGATATTTTAATGTATTTCAATTGTTTCAACTATTTAAAGTATTTTAAAATATTTGTGATAATATATTAAGAAGTCCAATTTACGTATATTAACATGTTTTAAAATTATTTAAAAATTATTTAAAACATATATATATATAAGTAAATTGATATTTGAAATTTAATTTAAGACTGAAACATCAATGATACCATTTTTTCAAATGCTAAACAAGGATAAAATTATACTTGAGTACAGCTGGCTGATGTTTTTGAATTAGATTTGAAGTCAAAGTTGATTTAAAATAATGATTAGGTAAAATAAACACATATACACTATATATATTACATTAAATAAGTTTATTGAATGATCTATTATAACATAAATAGATGCTTGACTTAATCAGATGCTTTCTTATTTTCTACGTTTCCAGTATTGTCATTACAAGTGGACTTAGTTGGGGATTCTATTTCCAGTGTTACTGGCCCACTGTTCTGTATGCAAACTTCCATCATTGCACCAAATTTACCATCTGCATAAATTTGTTAAAAATAAAATTTCAAGATTTTTCAACAACTCGCTTTATTATTATATATTCAAGCAAGATATAAAAGAATGGATTGTACATTTGTATTAGACTACTTATATTACCTTTGACCAAATCCGGGACATATTCTTTACGAAGCTCAGCAAGGAAATTCATGTAAAAGGGTTCTGATTCTTGGGCGGGCATTGCTCTATGAAAATCTAACTTATTCCCCTTCAATACATGGTACAACGTAAATTGACTAATGCACAATATTTCGTACTTTTTATCTGCTACACTGGCGCCCCATTTTTTACCCTTGTCGTCGTCAAACATTTTTGTATTCAGTATCTTTCTTACTCTACGACAGAGGAAACTAATGTTCAACTATACACATGTGTGCAAACTACTCATTATTATTATTTTATTACATGTATTTCATATCTGTCACTCCGTCGTCTCTCTTTATACCAATTAACACGCACAGTCCATTCCCAATGCTACTAATAACTTCGCCGTCAACTGAAAAATTATACTTGGATCTTAATTGTTATTGTATGAGACAGAGTTGCCAGGTTTAAGTTTTGTTATTACTACAAGAGATTTTTTGGAAGCATGAACAATTTAGAGTAATTTTTAGGGAAAGAAAATATAATTATCTATAGTACCTTTCCAGAAAATTCCTCATAATAATAACAAAACCTAAATTTAGAAGAAACTCTTCCAGCCTAGTAACTCTGGTATGAGAAACCTCATATAATTCAAGTTACCTCTTAACAATATGTATGCATAAATTGCTAGTACTGACAATAACACTGGCTTTTCGATACATCATAAATTTCTTTTTTCATCGCGTAAGGGATACAAATTTATGCAGATTCATTTGTAAACATTGGTAGAGAATATATGCAATTTGCAAATAACTTTACCTGAAACCGAAGCCTTCGACACTCGCTGTATTATAGCCTTCATGTCGGAAACTGTTTAATCACGTCCACGAGACTCCCACGTTACGTCTGCGCTGATAAATGTCTCCTTTCCTCTCGGAGCACAAACGCAGTGGTTAGTAGCACAGTACGCACTCTCACCAGGCAGAGGTTCTCAAAACAGCTTGTGGGGTATCATGATGATAGCACAGACTGAGTCCATCAGCAGGAGAAAAATCGCTGTGTTTCTTTCCTAGTAAAACTGGTAGAATTAATCAGGAATATTAATAATACAAATAATAAATTTCGTGCAAAAGCAGCAATTAATTCAAATCAAGATAATGTTTGGCTCCACCCACAAATTAAATATTACCTGTTTTTTCTTTCTTTACAAAGAACTTTAGATCCGCCTGAATGTCCTCGTGTGATCACTTATCAGGCATTAATTGATTAATTGCACAAATTGAATAAATTCGGTATATTCTTCTGCTTGTCTTCCAACCATCTCTGTAAACTTCAACTTCTTAAAACAATTTCGCAAATAATTCTATGAAATTTCTTAACAAATTTATATTACATTATTACATACTTTACCAGCATTACAAGCTTCTTTTTTAATTAAACGTCACACATGGAAAATGTCAATAAAGCAATTAAATAATGAATTTTGCACAAAAACCGAATTATGTTCAGCTTGACTCGCAAATAAAAAATATTATATTTTCTTCTTTCTTTAAAAGAACCTAAAATAGAATCCTTTCGCGTTGACCATTAATATTTTCATGTTGAACTTGTTTAACCCGTCGAATCGAATGAGAACAATGGTCGCGCTCTAAACGCGCCTAGCGCTAAACGCGCCAAGCACGGAGGCGCTAAATGGGCGGTCGCGCTCTAGTGATAGCTGGTGATAACCGTCGACGACGGCCAATCGGAGTCGAGCGACCGTCGCGGGAGCCCATTTCCGCGTACGATCTCCCGTACTACGGTTACGGTGTACCGCCCGTACGACTCCGCGCGAGATTGTTTACAAGCGCGCGCGCTCCGAGAACTCTCCGCGTATATGCGCGGTATATACGGCGGCGTGTGTAAATAAATCGCGCGGCATAGCGTCGAGCAGCGTCCGAGAGTAGCAGCCAACGGCCGTGATCGCAGTCGCCCCGTGGAATTTCCCGCGAGGGATGTGCGCGTCGCGACGCGTACCCTCTAGTAACCATCGTCGTCGCGACGCGATAGCGGGGCCCGTCACCACCGCCGCCGCCGCCGCCGCCTCCGCCACGGCGTAATAGCGTGTGTACGCACCGTGACCCACTTGTTGCGTCTAGGTTATGGCGTTATAAACAAAAATATGCTGCGCACAACAGACGCGTCCGTGAGTCCGTCGTGAGCTCGAGAAGCCACGAGCGAGAGAGCTTAGCCCGGGGCATGGAGGCGGACCCGGGTCTGAGCCTGTTCCAGGGCTCGGAAAGCATACTACAACTGAACGCGGTGACGCAGGGACTCGAGGAGGACGAGGAGCAGGAGGATAAGAGACGACTCAACGAGGAGGTAACGCAGCCCTGCACGTTTTCCTCGGGGATGGAAAAACGAACTTTCTTTTCCTTCCCCCTTTCTTCTCTCTTCCTTCTTTCTAGCGAAGAAGATATGCGAAAGCCGTTTGTATCTCGCTGTGGGAAGAGAAATTTTGTATGATTGCATTTATCGCGCTTCATAGAGAAGGTGGAAATCGATGAACACAAGGTCCACTAGTGTAGCATTTTGACGCGGAATAATTTTTTTTCATCTACGTCGCTGATCTTTATCCTAAGAGACCCAAGTGTGGAGTTCACTGTGTAGAAATGGTCCCTGTCAAGCTGTTTTATTACTGCATATAAAGATGCAATTTCATATGCTGCTGAAACAAGCAATTTGTACAATACACCTATCCCTCTTATTCCAGCAGTTAAAATTTTTGTAGTTTTGAATGATTCCAGGTGTTAATGCTCAAATGTTGTGTGATGCAAAACATGCTTAACTGTCAAGTCCATTATTTTTGACCTTTTTTATGACAACAGTTTTCAATGTAATGATCCAGTAATAAAAATCATGTGATCTTTCTTGTTTAAATTGCTAGTTTAAACAGCTTGTGAAATTGCACTTTAACATGTGAAAAAGAGTAAATAAAAGTGTAAATATATGTAAAAAGTGTGAATAAATGTGTGTATGTTTTGCATGACTGTCACAAAAAAATTGATACATTGACATGTGACATGCATTATTCCTTTTTGATAAGAGATATTATGTATAAAATTGCATGCAGTCTCACAAGGGGATATCCGCTTACAAGAGGGTAAGTATCTCATGGATTTTGAAAAGTTTGATATTAAGATATAAAAATTTGATGGTACAAAGGTATTAAGTAACATTTAGGTACCAATGAATTGAAGTTATAAAGTTTTTTTTCTTTATTGTTTGAGATTAACTGATAACATCTTTTTTTTTCCTTAATATGTTTTTCATGTGTTTTTAATTTATTTTTTAATTCCAAAAAATAAATATATTTTTCAAATTTAGTTGTTTATTTAAAAAGTAAAATAAAATTAGTTATTTGAAAAGATCAAACACACATTAAACTATTTCTTAAATATGTGTTGGTTATTAAAAATTTAATATTGATATTAAACTTTCCAAAAAAACTTTCATGAGATACATACCTGAATAATCTTCTTTTATCAGAAGAATTTTATTTGTTGCAATAAAAAAAAGAGTGTGAAGGAGAATATGAAAGAATGTGTTATAATGTATTTTTTACTGTCCTTTCAGATTCAGGATTGTCTGGACAAGGAGTTCAATGATTTTGAAAATGATGATTCCATTAATAGTAGTCAAGATGACGACACCAGAGACACCGACCATATCGATGCAATGGTCAATTCTAATCTGGAATCGATGACACCCACCAAAGGTCAGGTGCCGCATCTACAGAGGGAATTTGATGTTTACCGGTTGGAGAATATGAACAATTATGATCGCGTGGATCTGAACAGTTATGATCACGATGTGGTAACAAATCATAGATCCGATTCCGAAACTGGTGATGGAACCACGCAGTCCGACATTGACAGACAAACGGGAACGCCATATGGTAACAATAGATTCAACGACAGTAACAATATATTGAAGACGCCGTGCGAATTGGCAAAATTGCCGACCGGATATCCTCGCAAGATGCATCCGCAGTTGGTCGCATCGGAGGAGCACACGTTCAGCGAAAATTATTCTTGCAATTATGAGACGCCATCCAATCACTACAATACTCACATACCCCAATACTCCAATAACGGTATTAATAACACATATGAAAATAATGTACAAAGTAAGCAGATTCATGAGTTCGGCGGGGGTGACAACGCTACCTCGGATCACATGAATCATTGTTATAAGACTAGTCCGAATGGCAGGCCAATACACGACGATGTAGCATACAAAGCGGAGTCCAAGATAAAACAATTGGAAGTAATATGTATGGTCCGAACGAAGGACGTCGAGCGCTTGACAGAAGAGCTGAATCAATTGCAGCTGGAAAAAGACAATGAGATAAGTGAAATGAACAGGCAATTGACGCTGCTACAGGTAGAAGTTAATAATACCAACATATCGAGGAATCAAGCGCAAGAGGCATTGAGTAAGGAAAAGATCAAATTAAAGCTTTTAAAGAAATAGACATTAATTAGCAGTACTGATGATTAAACATTCGTCACTGAAACAATCTTATGTCTTTAATTTTTTTAGTTGATGCTAAGGCCCAGATAGCGAGTCTGAAGATACAAATGCAATCTTTGGAAGAACAAAATGCAGTTTTGCAAAAAACAAATCAAAACGTAAGATACACACACATTCGCGTATTCTGTTCTTATTAACATTAAATCCATCGGTGTTAATAGAATTTGTTTTTATAGATAACGGAAGAACTAAATATCGCGAGGGGCTCTGTAATGGATTTGCAGCAGAAGATTACTGCACTGGAAAGAACACAGGTGTTACAAACAAATGACAAGATACATGAGAAGTTTTTGAAACAGGCTCAGGAAAAGCATGCGGTTGAAATGAAAAATATGCAGACGCAGATAGATGTTCTTACGGACAAGTTAAATGCTAAGGTATTGCCAAATTCTTAGCTTGAATTGTAGTACGTATGTATTTCACATATATATTCTTTCTATAATCATATTTACCATAGCTGCTCAGTAAGGACACCGACAACAATAGTATTTGGGCAAGTTTCTGTTAATTATCCTTGTAATTGCATGACTGCAATATATGTGTGTGTGTGTGTGTGTGTGTGTGTGTGTGTGTGTGTGTGTGTGTGTGTGCGTGTGTGTGTGTGTGTTTGCGTGTGCGTGTGTGTGTGTGTGTGTGTGTGTGTGTGTGTGTGTATGTGTGTGTATATATATAAATATATATATATTTCTTTATAGCTTATACCAATTTTGCCAATTTGACGGATTTGTTCTTACAGTTGGGGTATTCTTACTTTTAGAGAGAGAGAGAGAGAGAGAGAGAGAAGAAAACGAAAAGAATTCTTATTCCCTAAAAATAATAAAAATAAAAAAACTAACCCTGACTTTAAGAAAAAATTCTCTAAATTGGCAACACTGACTTACACTTTTGCATGATCTTTTACATGCACAGATTTAATACATTTTAGACATGTAATATGTATATTTTTAATTTTTATAATCCATCATTTTTTTTTATTTATAAAAATTACTTTGCACATTTTTATAATATAGTTTATAGATTTAATTTTGTTTATGTTGTTGGACTTTTTATAGGAGATATCATGTGTTAATCTTGAACATAAATTGGATGATGCACGAAGAGCACACGAGATTCTCATGGTGGAAAAAGGTGACACCATGAATCGATTAACGCAAGCGTTACAAGACAGTCAAACTCAATGTCGCAATCTCATGGCCACTAATAACGCTCAACAGGTGATGCAGTTGCAAGCGCAAGTGAAAATGTTAAGTCAGGAAAAGGAAGATCTGCATAAAAATGTACAAGAGCTACAGGTAATTTACAAGATTTATACCAATTTCGTTTTTTTAAAATATCGATTATATATCAATTACGAGATTCTTATTACATTAATTGTTTGTAGAACAAACTGGAGCTAGCTAAAAGCGACGTAGCGCAGTACGATTCGTTATTGGCTACTACTTTGGAAGATGAATCTGACTCAATTAGACAAATGAAATTAGGTGAACTGTATAATAAATCAAAATCGAAACCTGTTGATGATATTACAAACAAATTGAGAGGTGAACTACATAGGTAAATGTCATTTAAATATTTTTGTTTAAATCTTATATATTGTATTAATCTGCGACGGTAATTTATGGTGTTATTTTTGTTTAGATGTATAGCTGGTCAAGCTGTAAAAAGAAAAGAAATAAATCGTTTAGAGAATACCTTGTCACAGAAAGAAAAAGAATTAAATAAAGCTCTGATGTCGGTTGATACGTACCGCCAGGAAACGGCAAAGTATGCCAAGCGAGTTAACGAATTGGAGCAAGAATTGAAATCTGTGTTAACAGATGAAGCCGTGAAAGCAAATAATAAGATACAAAAACTCTCTGATCATTTAAATGATGTGAAAAAACAGTATGAATTAGTGTGCGATAAGAATATTAGTTTGGAACAAAAATTGGAGGAGGCTTTAACCGTTAATCAGGAGAAATTTACAAGAATGCTTCAGGAAACTATGGAGCAACAAGAAAAAGAAGCTATCAATGAGTATAACAAAGAGTACCTAGAGATACACGCTAAAGCTGTAGAAAGAGTGAAGCAAGACTCACAAATGGAAATAGTACAATTGACGTAAGTATTAGTTATGTTTGTACTTTTAATTTTCATTCTTTATATAATTTAACGGAAAAATCAATAAGTATTAATAAATTTACATAAATATACATGTACAAATGGAATTTCTATTTTTAGTGTACAATTAGAGCAAACGCAAAAAGAGTTAGATCGAGTCAAAGAATTGTATATAGATGTCTGCGGTACAAAAGAACAATTAATAAACGAACATAAAAACGAAATTAAAATGTTAAAAAATAAGTACAGTGCAGTGGAATCGCATCAGAAAGATGTAGAGAAATTGGAGAACGAACTACAAACGCAGATTAAATTGTGTAATATGTTGACTAAAGAATGCGAAGATTTGAAAAGTAAAATAATTGAATTGGAAAAAGATCTGGTATATGAAAAAAGAAGAAAGGAGGATCATATAAAAAAGATACATTTAGAGATAGAAAGAAGTAAGTATTTTAATATCACATAAAGCATATAAAGCAAAAATCAAAATATCGTAGAAAAAATGTCTCAAACAAAATTCGTTTTAATTTAATTAATATTTAATTTCAAGCGAAAGAAGAAGCATTGCACGAACTACGAAATGCTCATCCGAATAAAGAAATAAGTTTTCTTCTGCCTGATCATTGTTCTGAACATTTAGAAAAAATTAACCAGGTATAAATCTTTATAAGCTTTAAACTTGTACGAAGTTATTGTATTTAATATTTAATTATTACATTTTATTTATTCAAAAATTTGTTTTACACTTCTGGATAATATTATTCTGTTCTATTATAGTTGGAGGAAGATTGCAAGCGTTTAGAAGAGAAGCTTCAAATTGCTGTGCAAGAACAAAAGAAATTATCTGAGTATCAAATCGATTTAGACGACGCCAAATTGAAAATAGCGCAAATGGAAATTACTCAGGAATCATGGAAAAAGAAATATGAGAAAGTTGCCATTGAGAGAAAGGATCTTCTTGCTAAAGTTTCCAAATTAGATTTGGAACTGTTAAATTTGAAACGCACGGCGAAACTGGAAGACTCAGATGATGTAAAATTAAAAATTGCTCGGTTTCAAGAGGAAAACGAGACACTGAAAAGTCAATGTGACAGTCTACTTAGCGAGAAAAACAATTCTAAAGAGAAGATTTCCAAATTGGAAACGGAGCTCTTTGACATGAAGAAAAAAGTTAGCAATTTTGAAGAAAGGTTACGGAAAAGCGGCGAAGGTACGGTAAATTCGAAGAGTGAATTGGAAAAGGAACTCTTTCGTTACAAAGATTTAGTCGCACAATTGTCTAAGCTAAATAACTCGAAAGAAGGACGCACAAATGAATCAGCGGCGTTAGAACAGAGGCTACAGCAGTTCGAGCATGAATTACGAAACAAGGACGAAGAACTGAATAGACTATTGAGAGATTTTGAAATGATAAAAGGTGAAAGAGATCAGCTGGTGATAAAATTGCGAAATCAGGCAAAGCATTTTGAGCAATATGTCAAGAGTCAGAATAAAGTGTCTGCGGAATTGAATTTGTCACCTCGCAGTACAGGCGACAGCACGGACTTCCAGAAGATGAAGGAAATTATGGCGAAAGAGGTGCGGGAAGAAATGGAGCAAAGAGTAGCGAAGGAGCTCCGAGAAATCGGAGAGCAGAACAGAAAGGAGCTCCAGGAAGAGTTAAAGGGGAAGTACAAAACTACTGTATTAGAATTGCAAAAAAAGTGCAGCGAGAAGGATCAGGAGATGAAAATTCTGCGAGATGGGATAACAGCGGAAAAGATCAAAATGGTCAATCGAATCAGTCAAATCATAAAAAGCAAATTAGAAATCTGCAACCAACAGTTGCAAGCGCAAAAGCAACACATCGAAAAGTTGCAGATGGATTTGAAGAAGAAAGAGAATGACGTTGAGGAAGATAGAAATTATATGGCTGAGATAATGATCAAATGGGCCGCTGAATTAAAAGAGAGCAAAGATAAGGAAAAAGAGAAAGATGAGATGATACAGAAACTGAAATCAATCGAGGCAAAACTGAACAGCGAGATCAAGCAATTGTTGGATAAACAGAAGCATGTGAAGAACAAATATCGAAAGGCAAGACAGACCGCGAATAATTACAAAGTGCGTATAATTGAAAATGAACATCTGTTGATTACTTTTCTAAGATGTGTAAGCATATAACGTGTTTAAATTTTAGGATTATGCGGAGAAGAATCGAGAGTTTCTGTCGCGCGAGTGTAAACGTATTGAGGAAGGATACAAAAAAGCTATTCAAGAAGCACAACAGCGCTGTCTGGCGCACGATGAACAGTACGCTACAAAAGCCAAGAAACTTGAGCATCAGTATGCAGAACAAAAGGAACAAATGCGACTTACACTGAAGTACAAAGATAAATGTTGAAGTACGTATGTACTAAGTATTCTTTAAATGTATGCAATATAGCTTTCCTCCGGCTAAGATAAAGTGGTAGTTACAGAGGCTAGATACCTTCTTTGTCTTTAATTTAAAGCACATTATTGTACAACTAGTTAATTAATGTTTTATGTTAGGGACCAATATACGTGTAAGATACAAAACATAAATACGTGTATAAATCATATAATACCGGTAAGATTATTACCGCGTTTGCTTGCCAATCTCGAGTCTCGACTAAGCGGCGGACGTTGAAGTACAATTAATCATAACATAATGGTACGCATATTATTAGTCGGTAGGAAGAAATCGTTTTTACATTAACTAATATAGAGTCTCTATTCTGGAAAATTGTTGGGACCGAACTATTACCCTTTGTTCTCTCTTTCTCATTCTACATTATGCGGTTACAAATATATGAAAATCAATACAAGGAAATTTCGATTTATAGAGAGAATTTTGAATTACGATTTTTCCAGAGTGGAGAGAGATCCGCAATAAAAGGGAATAGAATAGAGGTGTTTTATTGTACACATCACAATTTAAATTGTCTGCAACTTAAGGCGAAATGGTACATAAGCTCGCGAACAAAGGGGAAAGCTTTAGTCACGTGTTTCCACTGAGCATTATTATGACATATTATATACAAGACTGGATCTCTCTATCGGATCTTTCTCTCTTTCCTCTTACAGAAGTAAGCGCTCTATAAAGAGAGAAAATCAAAACGTAGATTTTAAGGAAAATTTCAATTTTCGTTTCTCCTCCCTTCTCTCTTCCCGCGTAGCAAACTAAAAATTCTCGCTGCTTGTTCAACATTTATTCTCACGAGAATTCAATATTTGTTTATATTTGTGCATATTGCGCTAGGAAGAATACGAATAATATCGAGATTGTAAATATGACTCTTACAAAACCTCAGAACTTGTTTCATATATGACATGTCTCTTATAAGTAGACAATATACAGATTGTATTAAACATTTTTTTAACATGTTAAACAGCAGGACTGAATAACAAAGATCTATGTTATTTTTCATCTTAAATGTGTCTTTAAAAGTACATTTAAATCTTAACAATTAGATCTGAAATATATATTCGTATCTTTTTTACTGAAAATATGACAAAACATCTAATTCTTGAAGCAAATGAATAAGACAACAAAATCGAATCGAATCTCCTTCTCCGTTTCTTTTTCTTTCCTTCTCTCTCTATCTCTCAGTTTACTTATTTTATTACGCAATTGTGTGCAATCTCAGAGAATGGCCAATTACGTATCGGCTTATAAGAATCGCAGAATATATAATATAAATTCCCACACACACACACACACACACACACACACACACACACACACACACACACACACACACACACACACACACACACACACACACACACACACACACACACACACACACACACACACACTCACACACACACACACACACACACACACACACACACACACACACACACACACACACACACTACACGCACGCACGCACGCACGCACACCTCATAAACATAACAAATAAATCTCTGTGTATATCTCTTAGAAGATCTTGGTAAGATTATACTGGCATCGATGCATCGTATGTCGTATGTTTAATTAAGTAAACATTAGTTTGACCAGTGTCGTCACTGGATATAGAGAAGTATTATTAATATTAGTTATTGTATTTTTGTATGTAGAGTGAATTAATTTATTTTTTGTAATAAAGAATTTATGTCGCTGTCGAAATGTATTGTTGCATTATTTTTTTACTCCAATTCTTGCATGTAAAAAATTTGTAACGTTAATGTTAAAACTTAAAAGATTTTATACATACAAAGTGTCTTATTTTATTTAAAATCCAGTGAAATAATAAATGAATAAAAACAGATTTACAAAAAAAATATTTCAAATAAGAACTGTATCGTTTGAAGAAATACAAATAATGATAGTCATTTTTTAAAAATATTTTTTTTTTTTTTTTTAATTACATGAAAGTCATTCCCATTTTCTACAATAGAATTATGTGTGATTTTTTAATATGTCTCGTCTAGTTATTTTGTATGTAAAAGCATTAGAATTATTAAAAAATATATAGCTTATATAAGATATTTTCCATTTTATTTTTATTGTAATTTGAAATATAAAAAATTTCGTAAACTATTTTATTTTTCGGTAACTGTATCTTAATATGCTTATGCACAAAGTAATGAGCTGAATAAAGAAAACGCATTGTTGCTTTTCAAAAAAAAAGATACGTAATTACATGTTGCAAATTGCATAATTTTTTTTTAAAGTATGTATTTTCTTTGTAGCAATTGATTTATCTTATTATTTTATGAAAAAACGTTTTGAAGTATAGTTGCCAAAAAATGAATAGTTCAAAACATATTTTATATTTTAATCGAGATAAGACACCTACGTTTGTGCGTATATAAATATATATATTATACATGTGTATGTATGTGTGTGTGTGTATGAAACTTAATGACGCAACGCATGACAAACAAATGTCGCGTTAAAGAGCTGATTCGTTCGTTCGACGACACCCTGTATACGCCGAGTCGTTTAGCGACTGCGAAACAGGACGAAGCAGAACGGAGTGTTCTATCGAGACACGAGGTGTGTTACAGCGACTCGGAGAGGACGAGTGTTTCTCAGTGAGAACGTGGATTTTCTCGTGGCATTATGTACTTACAAACATTGCTACTATTCTGTATCCTGATGACGCTGTACCGATCAACGGTCCAGCTGACGCTTCGAGGCGAAGTTGCTACGAACCGAGTCGTTAATTACAACACGTTGTCGTTGGAAAGTTCCAAATATAAATACAAGATCAGGACGATCGACATGCGCGTGAGTTATTGCACATGTGCTTATTGACTACTTATTAATTATAATGCACTTTATACTAATTTTTATTTATGGACAAATTAATAGTTAATTGTGCATTATTACATTGTACGTTACCAGTTGTGAACAAGATTACTAAATTCCAATAATTATGAAACAATAATTAATTGTATTTATAAAACGTTTCATGCGGCATATCACTGATGACCCACGCTGAACTTTCCACTTGTAACATGTTTAACATTTTGAACGGATGCATTATCATATAATGTTTTCTATCATTGATTGATATCAGAATAGATAGCAGCTCGATAAAAAAAAATAGAAATTAAACGTAGATAAAGTTAGAAAATTAATAACTTTTAATTTAATTTAATTAATTTCAAATAATTAATTTTTAACTTCAACTATTTATTTTTAAAACATTTTAACTTATTAACATTTTTTTAAAGTTAAAAAAACAATATTTCTTTGTTATATATAAACTTAATTTATAAATAAAATATTAAATTTATTTAATCCATATTTTTATATTTAGAATACCTGATTTTGGAAAATTACATTTTAATTTAATAAATATGTAATGCTTTTCAAAATTAACTTCTAATTTAACTTAGATTATTTTTATTTTAACACAACTTCTAATTGAGTTAGGTTGTCATTTATGCAACTTTTAATGTAATTAGATCAATTTTATACGTGATATATGTGAATTTTATACATCAATTTTATATGTTATACGTGATTATTATTATTAATTTTTGTTATACATGATAATTATCAAAAATAACTGTTAATATTAAACAAAAATAAATTCGTTATAAATTATTGTTGGTAATTTTGTTATGCGTTTTTCAAGGTGGATCACTTTAGCTTCGCCGTGCAGAACACTTTCAAATTGAGATATCTCATAAACGACACTTTTACGAGAAAAACGGAAGATAACTCCCCTATATTTTTCTACACCGGAAATGAAGGCAACATCGAAGTTTTTGCAGAGAACACGGTAAGAGCGGTCAGGTGTGCATGTTTGAGCGCGATAAGTTATTCGTTTAATTAGCTACAGGTTTAACTTAAAAATTGATTAAATCGTTAATTGAGATTGCTAATTCACATCTTTGGCTTATTAAATAAGTTTCAAAATTAAAATTAATATATTAAATTAACGATGAGAAAGTCAGTAAACTGTCGTTCAATTTTATAAAAAGTATCGTTCAACCTTCCGTACATCCAATTTCGATTTTTTGAGAACAATTTGATCTATTCCATAGGGCTTCATATGGGAAATCGCACCTTCTTTCGACGCGTTAGTAGTGTTTGCTGAGCATCGTTACTACGGCGAATCGTTACCCTACGGCAACCGGTCCTTCGCGGATCCGCAGCATCTCGGCTATTTGACCTCCGAACAAGCCCTAGCTGATTACGTGGATCTTATCCACCATCTGAAGTCGCAACCGGAATATAAACTCAGTCCGGTAATAGTTTTCGGTGGCTCGTATGGTGGTATGCTCAGCGCTTGGATGCGCTTGAAGTATCCCCATGTCGTTCAAGGGTATGTTTTATCGTTGGACGATAGCAATACTTTATCTTGTTTGTAAAAGATAGGAATGTAAGAGGGAGATATCTAACTGTATGCCTATTGCATACTAAGGAAGTATGTGCATGTGAAGCTGGTGTATCATTTTGTGGAAAATCATAAATAATTAAGAGCTCTGGTTTCAGTTTCAATAGTTCTATAGTTCCTTGTTGTTTAAACATATTATAAAGCTACTGTTAAAAGCTGTGGTCAATCAGTCAAAAATTGTTCGAGTTATAGACGCCGCTAGTTGAAAAAAAGCGATTTTCAGAAAACTCATCGCTATATGTACATATAATATTACACATAATATTAAATAGTATTATTAATATATTTCAGTGCGATTGCGGCCTCCGCACCGCTTCTGCAATTCACCGGTAGCGTAGAATGCGAGTCATTCGGTCGGATAACAACTTCGGACTATCGCGCTGCGAATCCAACGTGTCCGCAGCTTATCCGGAAGTCGTGGCGCACAATAACGAACGTGACTTTGAATGGTAATGGAACAGTTCTCCAACACTTCGCCGTAATCTGTTTATTAATTTTCTAATCCTTGCCAATTATTTTTACATTTCAGACGAGGGCAAAAAGTGGCTGTCGGACAATTGGAAGTTGTGCGAACCGTTGAAAACCGGAGAGAATGTCACGACGCTGAAAGATTTCTTGCAGGAAGTTCTCATAAATTTGGCCATGGTCGATTATCCGTACGAGGCTAACTTTCTAGCGCCGTTACCCGCCAATCCGATTAATGTGAGTATCTCTCTTTTTACATAAAACTTTTCTTCACAGATTTCCAGTGAATCTAAAATCATCTCTTATTGAAACACGATTATTTTTCATGCTTTGTGTAGAAAATAATTAGATTTTAGTTAAAATTAAGTTGCAAATTCTAAAATCGATGATTTCAATATTTACCATCGTTCAGGCTTTCTGTCAACATTTAACAAATGCATCATTGATGGGAAAACCGTTATTATCGGCACTTTATCGAGCCCTCAGCGTTTATACGAATTACACCGGGAAAGCGAGCTGCACCTCCATAAAGAGTGCGCAGTCGGGCTTGGACGCGGATCAAGGATGGGATTATCAGGCATGCACAGAAATGGTCATGCCGATTTGCTTTGATGGCGTTAATGATATGTTCGAGCCGACGGAGTGGAACATCAATGCTTATAATAGTACCTGTTTCAAGAAATATTCTATATCGTCGCAACCATATCAGATTTGTAAAGAATACGGCTGCTCAGCGCATTTTCCCGGCGCAAGTAATATCATTTTCAGGTATATGGAACGATATCTATAAGTATTTAAATCTTATTCGTATTACTATTATACATATTACTATTTCAAATTTATTTCATATTTTATCCTCTTATTTTATATTTTCAATTTTATTTCTAATATGAATCTTCCTAATATGAATCTTCCTAATATATATTTTCACACTTTGCTAAATTTTAGTTTTGCTTTCTATATTTGACGGCTCTTCATTGCTTTATTTGCAATAAAGACTGCACTAAATAGCTTTACAAAAGCGAATAAAATAATATTATCAATGCGTTTTTCTTGTTAACTTAATTTAATGTCAAGCGAGCAAAATTAGACAAGTTAGATTGTTGTCAAGAGCATATTGTAATGCTTTATTTTATTTTCTTTTTATCAAAAGAATAAAGTACGACACCTCATCATCCATCCTGTCATATTATAATAATCAGATTTTCCTTTTACTTTTACAGTAATGGATTGTTGGATCCATGGACGGGCGGAGGTGTGGTGGCCAATATATCCGCGGAATCAGTGATTTCGATAGTGATGCCGGATGCCGCGCATCATCTTGACTTACGAGAGACTAATCCTAAGGATCCATACGACGTTACCTTGGCGCGCAAGTTCCATCAGTTTTCGATTAAGAAATGGATCAAAGAGCATAATAGAAATAATAATATAGTAGGAAACTTTTGAAATTTGATGCGATAAAAGATGATTCGCAAGATTATTGGAAATAATTTGCTCGCCTGGTCAAAATTTATCCTTTTTATTTCACAAATTAAAAATACAAAAAAACAAGACGTCGCTACAACAATAAATATTCAGCTGTCTGCTGTAGACTGACTATTTATAACGCTAAATAAAATGTTGGCGAAAACCCAATCGAAAACATATGCGAAAGCATTTCGGTATCACAGTAAATAATAAATGCACGTATCTCGTCAGACATTCTAAAAGATCTACGAGAGAGTAAAAAATATTTTCGGACAACGCAAAAGTCTGAAACGCATACGATTTTCTCGCAAAATATCTTTCAGACATTCGCGTTATCTAAAATCTTTCGTCGAATCTAATATCACTATAGCACATAAAAATGGCTACTTCGTCGAATAAAAATTCATAACACTATCGTAATTATTTGACATTAATACTCGACATTAATTATAAATATATATATATGCTGTATTAGCTAGTTTATCTTTTTGTATAATTTCTTATGTCAAGTTTGTCCGAAGGAATCATGTAGGGAGTTTAAGCGAGCAAAGCTACTGAAGATATACGAATGCCTAAATGTAGAACAAATTTCTCTTAAGAGAATGCTGAATTTTAAATCGATTCTATAAATATTATGTAAATATGTTATTATGATTTTTTAAATATATGTGTACGTCAATTTTCTGAAATTCTAAAATGTTTTTCCACAGGTACAGCATTGCTATTCACTTTTCTAATGGACTCGTATCATTTTTTTACATTACTGGAATGATCTCTCTCGTATATTAACATGAAAATGTATTTTTTATATTTTACGAATCATGAACGTGTTAGAATACTCTTGTGTGCTGCATTACGTTATAAATAAAAAAAATTGAATACTTTTGGATAAAATACTCATGCCTTTCATGGCGTGCCTTTCGTGCTCTAAAATAATTTCAAAAAGAATGCGTTTCAAATTCGTTCTCTGTAAATATAAGTATTAACTTATATTTTCAGTCGTCAATTCATGATATAGTTAAACATCTTCCTTACACATGTTACATTTTTATATAAAAAAAAAAAAAAAAAAAAATCAAGATAAAAAATTACAAGATCTTAAAAATAATACAGGAATATCGCAAAACCGGGAACGGGCGTATTATCTAATATTATCTACCATGCCACGTTACCAATACATTGCAGATACACGTTTGAGTAAACATGGGGTGAATCTTCAAAAAAATAGATCTACAAAAATGTGAGTAAAGATAAACCTCTGCGATTCCACGACCGACGATCTTCGTGTTTAGTGCGGTGTACGTCGATGCGCGGTAGTTGGTCTAGGAACACCAGAACGAATTCGCGTTTTCTTCGGTTGCACAAACGTATTATCTAATCCGATATTGTAAGAGAGATATATGTTCGACATGTCAGGCGGTATTGTCTGCAAACAGATAGAAATTTTTATATGTCGTTATACATCTTAGATTTTTACGATTAAAATTTTGATCGTGAAGGAATATCGACTAGTTTTGATATAAAAAAAGTTTGCTTTCTTTCCTTTATAGTTATACAATTAATAAAAAAAAAGAATAATCTTACGTCTTTATTATTTCCTGCTGGCGATGCGGTCTGCGCTTTGCGCATATTATTTCCGGTGTATGCTACGCACTTTAGCTGCCACTCGCCTATATCTTCATTCCAGTGAACATATCTCTTGATCATTGTCTGTAAAATAACACAGAGATATATTTAAACAATACATTTAATATATTTCTAAAATTCAATTAGTTCGACAAATTTTATAAATTCCTTAGGTATCATTTGTTATATTTTTACTTAATTTGCAAACTTCAATTGTAAGCTTTTATTTCACTTTAATTAATACCAAATTAAAAAAAATATTTTCTGTACCTGGTATTGAACGGGAATATAATGATTCACAATGAGATTCTGTAACTGTAATTCTCTGCCGATTCCCCGGACACCCTCCAGAAGACCTTCCATCTCTCTTTGGTGTTCTTGCTGCAGATCGGATAGCTCTGCCTTAACGGACATTAACATTGTGTACACACGCGCCAATTTTTTCGTTTTTCCAGCCGCTTCTTCCTGTAAAGACGAGTATTTCTCCTCGATGTCGATGCGTTCCGCCTCCTTTGCCTTAATGGCTCTCTTCAATTGCTCTTCTCGGCTCTTTCGTTGCTCGAGTTCAACCGCTGCGGCAGCTAACAATTGTTCCTGAGCCTCCGCCTTCTCTAACAGATTTTCGCCGCCCACTAATATTTTATTCTGCAAATTCTGCATTTTTTCTCGCAGCGCTTCTTTCTCGCTCCTAGAATTAAGGTTATTTATTTTATAAGTATCCATACGTCATTTTTTCATTTGATTATAGATTTAATTATTTGTTATATATTATTAAAGTTTAGAATTTTACTTTAACGAAAACTTACTGAGTTTTCTTCAATTCGATGACGTCTTTATCTACTGGACTTTTATCGTCCCTCTCGGCCTTATCAACTTTCTCTGTCGAGTCCGTGTCTCTGTCTTCCAACTCTTCCACCGATAATACTTGACTCCTTCTACGTCGAGCCTTCTTATCTCGCTTCATTTCTTTAGAGTCGTCTGAATCTACAGAATCGTCGTCAGATTCTGAGAGCTCCGCGCCATTCTCCTCTAATTGTTTGCGCAGCTGTTCAATCTCAACTTGGAATTGACGAAGCAAAGCATCCTTCGGATCCTCGTTGATTCTCGCGCGATTCTTGATGTTCTTTGCGCGGTTTGCGTAACGTAAAGTGCTTATAGTCTCGTCATAGTTTATGTCTGCTGGACTAATATTTGCACACTGCAATCGCGATATTAATGATATTAATAAGATATTATTTAATAGTAAAACCAACCATGTATTATTATTATAATATTATTATAATGTTACAAAACTTGTAACATATTTGTAATTATTCAGAATAAGTAACGCATGAAATTATATTGTATCACTTACCATCAACGTTTTCGAATTTCCACCCAACGAGTCCTGAAGCAATCTAGTCAGTTTGGAATTTCTGTAAGGCACGTGAGAGCTTTGTCCGTCAACCAGCGCGGATATTACGTTTCCCAGTGTGGATAGTGATAAATTAATCTTAGTGGCTTCGCGAAGTCGCTGACCTGTCGCTTTTGTCTTACTTTGTCTCTCTGATCCCTAAAGATAAGAAAAAAAATCGAAATAACATTCGGAAAAGTTCAAGAATGTCTCAAAAATTTTATGTTTGAGAAATAATATTTTATGCCACGTAAATGACGTACGGCTAAATCCACCAAATGGAGTTTCCCCATTTTCACATGTTGCTCCCCATCATCACCGATCTGACTAGATTCGACTGTAATCGTGAATATCGCGTGGGACCGGGAGCTGGATACATTCATAGCAGTAGCCCCGACAACGCCTGCACGAATTCAGGATTACTTTTAACAGATATACGCATCATACACGTCGATTTGCTATACATAATATTGTTATTACTCACGATTTTTGTTGCCAAGAGACATAATGCGATCCAAATCATCAGCATTGTTCACCACGTATCCGCTTAGATCCTTTACAAACACACCGATGTCCGGTCTTTCCTTCACCTCCAATCGAGTATTCTGATCCTTACCGAGCAGATCCCGGACTTCCTCGTTGTAGATCTCTAGGTATGTCGCACGCACAAGGAATCTATTAACAATAATTAATATATTAATGCCTGGTAAATAAATTCAACGAGTGTTGATATTAAAAGTTCTAAATAACTAAATAAATAAAAAGTATATAAATATAGATATTTATAAAAATAAGATAATATTTTGTAAACTAGTAAAAGTCTCTTATTTATATGTCACTGTGTATTATATTTTATTTTCGATAAGATGTGTGTACGATGTCTTACTTCTGATTTTCATCAGCTTTGGCTATGTGACCAAAAATGTGAGCAAACGTGTTTGGAATTATTCCTCTGGCTTGTGGGGAGGTTTTAGCACCGGACATGGTGTAAGTTTTGCCAGTGCCGGTTTGGCCATACGCGAAAATCGTTCCATTGTAGCCCTGCAGCACCTTGTCCACAATAGGCCTGGCGGTCTCATTGTAGATGTCCACCTGGGTTGAGTCTGTGTCGAACACTGCGTCGAAGGAGAAGACCTTCGGTGGCTCTCCATGAGCTGCATTTGGATTCTCTACAGTGATCTCTGCGTTCAGAGCATCCACTTCTGTTATATTCTTGCAGTGGATATCCAACTCCTTGCTGCTCAGTGGCCGAACTCTAACCACCACCCTGACATTCTCTATCTCTCCTAGGTCCGTTGTGCTGTCCTGAATACATGAATGTCATGTGAAGACTTAACTCTAAAGATAAGCGATTCCTGATACAATAGTGAAATGTCCATTATAGTATAATTAGAAAAAAAAAAAACATGAAGATACATTAGATTCTAGTGCAGACTTATAGATGATTTGAGACTGCTGTGTAAAGAATAACTACTAACAATTAAATTATCGGTATATATATTGAATAATCAACAAATTCAACAAAAAATGAAATTAGACGCGATGTGAAGTCTCGTCCCGGTTACTGTCGCAACCGAAGTTGACGTTAGAGAACGTCACGGAACGTAAAAGTTCATCTCTCTGCCTGTTATACATATTGTACTTGTTATACAGAAAGCAATACTAACTTCGGTCCCCGGCATCGCGGATCCGTTTTCGGTGGGACAGCAATCACATAAACGCGGGCGTTTCTCACAGCATAATTCGCGAACACGTTTTGCGAAACACGTCAGGGAATGTCGGAGCTAGCAGACGACCTCGGTAAACAAATGGATCGATGCCTGATGTCCGCTGACATCACGCGCAGCTAGACGTACTCGCGGGGAGCTGAGGCCATCTTTCCCCTGCGTCGGCGAACGATAATAAGTCTGTCAATAATTGTGCTTCTATTGATAATGTTGCGTACTTACCTGTATATGAAAACTTGAACATCTATTTTATCTACTGCTTCATTGGAGACTATTATAAGGGCGGTTGTGCCGTACATTTTAAGAGAGTCTGCATGGATTATTGAAATATAATTGTTTATGTTACGTTTATACGAATCTTTTTCAACTGAACAGAGCAACAACGTAAATTATTATAAATTGAATAACATTATACAAAAAATAAATAAGTTATAAGATTGTTAGTATATCTAGCTTTAATTATTTTAGAAACAAAAACTCTACAAATCAAAAATTTTCCAAGAAATTCTTCAAAAAAATTTTTTAAGTTTCAAGGTTTTTACGATTTAAACTCACATATAAAAATTGATAAGGTATTAACAATAAGCAAAGAGATTGCATTATCTAAAATTTCAAAAAAGTTATTCTGAGAATTTTTATAGAACGTTATAAGTTTTGAATCAATAAAGTTTAATTCTTGAAAAGAAATGTATTAGGATGTAATTAAGAACAAGGTGAAGAAAATCATACAAGTAATATCAAACATTTCAGTTTTAAAAATTAAACCTTTATTATTTACTTTTTTTTAAATTTACATTATGAGTAGTAGACCTATTCTGTAACTCTTCTTGATAGTTTCATCATTGCGTTCAAGTCTTTATTGCCATATATTCTAGTTAAGCAACGATGTTACAACGATGTTAATGAAATTCTGAACGAAACTGTCGTTCAAAATTGCAAAATAAGCCATCAGGATTTGGATAGGCACGCATAACTTTATACATCAACAATACTATATAAATTCCAGAGATGAGAGAGAAAATAGCTTTAGTTACTTCAAAGTGTACTTCAACCTTTTAGCGCCAATGTCTTTAGAGCGTATATTCAGTCCCTCTTCATAATTTAATCGAGATCTAATTTTAATATCTTCGCTTATCTTACTGAATACGAAGAAGAAACGATCGAGAATAAGTGCTTTCTAAAATTAAACGTTTCTCATTCAACGCCTCATTCTATATTATATACCATTGAAAACGTTCTCGCAATTAATTCTCAAGGCGATTTACACAAAATTTAACGGCGCTCTGCAGGTCGTTTCTAGGTATGATAATATGAAGAGTTTACCGTCGTTGCTATAGGATACATTACACTTTTACTATATCTTCTTCGATCGAGCAGATAAAACAAAGACTATATTTTTTTATGATATTGTGATGGCAATAATTTTGTAATTATAATGAAATGGGCACATGAAACCTCAGGAATACAAATAAAAAACAAAATTCATTCCTCATTTATTTTTACGAGAATTTTGTTTTTCGCTTGGAACGTATTATAGTTGCAAATATAATATTTGAATAAAGAGATTAACGATTTACAACAACAAAAATATGTATATTCGCCTTAAGAAATATTTTCAACAAAAAAGAAAAGGATTAGACGTATTCTTCCTCTAATAGATGTGTTCTCGTTAAGAACTGAGATTTCTCCCTTTCTCTCTCTTTCTCTGCCCCTATCTCAAGATTTATAGAAGATTCTATCATTAACCGGCTAATCTTCGCTAAAAGTAGGACACTCTGCATAATATAAGTATATTAAACATTGCACAGCGTGACATCGCGCTATAAGTGCCGCGTCGTTTGCACTTGTGTATCGCGCAATAAACCGTATAATTAAGCGGCTGGTATAGCAAGCGTCCGCGAGGCATTAAAACGAGCGCGCAGAAATCGTGAGAAAATATCTAATTGGTGTGCGTAAACCCTTACTTTCTACCCATGAAAGTTTTGGGCAAAATGATATTTGTCATTCGATTACTTTTTAATAGACCTCTTTAAAAAGCAATCACGACGAGATGGCACCTTGCATTTTGTAAATTAACACAACTTTTGTTTAATTTTTTTTTATTTCTCTCATTTTTTTTTATGTTATTACAACTTTTCTCCTCTTTATCTTTTTCTGTGAATATTTAATGAAGAAAGAAACGATCTGTTAAATGTCTCACCTATCGATTTTCCTTTTTTTTCCTTTCAAGTCTGAGTGCCGCTGGCGGATCTACAGATGAGAATAGTCTCCTGAGA
The DNA here is from genome assembly GCF_016802725.1 of Solenopsis invicta. Lineage (NCBI taxonomy): Eukaryota > Metazoa > Arthropoda > Insecta > Hymenoptera > Formicidae > Solenopsis > Solenopsis invicta. Next base: position 17,008,466 of record NC_052673.1, read on the forward strand.
CACTATTACTAATGTGTGTGTTATTTATAATTTTAAACCAAAAAATTTAATTTATGAAAAAGAGTCCAACTCCTTGCATCCTACTCCTTATCATCCCTTCCCTCCTTCCTCTTTCTCTTTCTTTCTAAACAAATTTAAGTCGCGATTATTACTCGCATTAGATAATTCATCTTTCTCGTTTGCTCTTTATTCTATATTCTTATATATTCTCTTGCTTAGTCTCATTTTTAGCTTTGCGTAATTTTATTACTTTTTCTCATTACTCTTTATTATTTTGCTATCATTTTATCTTCTTTTATTTTTATTTTGTATTATTTTTTGTATTATTTTCTTTTACTTGTTTTCTGTGATTTTTGTACTATTTCTGATTGTATTACTTCTTACTATATTCATAGTTTTCTTCTCATTTTTATCTGTTTGGTGTTATTTTACTATTTTGTATTTCTATTTCCTTTTCTTTGGTAGATTTCTTTTTTTCATCGTAGATTTATTCACTTTTTCTTTTCTGTTTGTTATTTTCTGTATCAAATCGTTCTTAGAGACGTGCTACTTGCTCTAGAACGACAATGAACGCTCTATCTCTCTTTCTCTCTGCCCTATATATTTTTTTGTATATTTTTTATATTTTTTCTTTATTTTTTTATTCCAACGCAAGAAATAAATAATGTATTTACGTTCCAACGACTAATTATCCACGTGTTATTCGAAATGCGCTAATTGGGCAAGGTAGGGTCCAGCTTCGTATATGCGTCATCAGCCGTCCCCTCTCTTATTCTTTCTCTTTTCATCTCGCGTTTTCCCTGGCTTTGTCCCTTTCGTTGAGACGGTTGTCCCCGTCGCGTTAGCCTCGTACCCTTCTCCACGCTAGAGCCGGCTTCGCGCCCCTCTTGCTTCCCTGGTGAGCGTGTCGGCTTGAAGCGGTGCGGAGCAGCAGCTGACGGACGTAACAATGCGTTGTTCCCGGTGCACGGTAGCGCTATGTCCCGTACAAGTATCAGAAGAAAACCTCCACGATAAAGCGGCGTCACCGACATAGAGGGTCGGCGCCTTCAGCCGTTACGCGGGAACGCGATGTGAGCCCCCTCCGGTACATCAAGCATAAGCAGGTAAGAATCAAACTCGATCAAGAGAGATCTAACAAGTCTCTGACCTGCGCTCAGTTGTGAATAGCCGAGGAGAGAGCAAATTTACGCGAAGATGCGCTCGCGTAGATCTTCTTCGGTGCGGAAGGGTGAAACAGGACAAACGGATAATACTAAATGTGTAAAATTACGTGAAGTGAGAAAATCGAATCGACAGCCTTAACAAAGAATAAGAAGATGCAAATCTCGCGGAGAGAAAGAGAAAAAGAGAGAGAAAGAGAAAGAGGAGCTTGTCAATAATCTGACGTCGTTCGACGCCGAGGTTCCATTCTTGGGACGCTGAACACAGTTCGCGAGGATAGCGTAGCGTCGAGGCTAATTGAAAATTATTTTCAGAGGTATAAAAATAAAAGTGTAATAAATAGGTCGGACGTCAGGCAAAGCGGGAAATATAATGGGTGATAATTGATACGGAAGTATCAGGGTGCTTAACGATCTGGAATACAAACGTCACGGTTCGCAAGTGATTCGAACTTTACCGAAGTAATTCTGTGAAATAATTGATGTATATATTTAAAGCAGCGTGTGTAAATGTATTGCGAATACGTGTAACGTAAAACTCTGTGGCAGGCCCAACTTTGTGCGTCGATTAATGTGCGTTATCATTTTCCACCCGGTGGAAAGTGTACGCACTTACCTGCCGCGTGGCTTAACTTAACGCGCTCAGTGAAATGCAACCGAGAGAGGAGTAGTATTTCCATGTAAATTACAAGCGGTTCTCGTCGTACAGGTTTCTGTTCGGCTCTACCATTTCCGTTGCGCAACATAAGTATGCGATATGTATTGAAACGCGTTACGAACGTGGGGGCTCGGCATTCACGTGTGGCGCCATAACGCTCACTCGCCGCCTTCGGGACTTAGAACTCGCAGTATTATTGATCGAGCCGGTCGCGTACGTTAATGCGCACTAACGCACGAGCTAATCGCGCGAAAAACCCGTGGCCAAATCTTGTAGAGATGCACGCGTACGGAATTCACGACGAAGCGTGAGTATTGACGTTATTAGCAGATATTGTGCTAACGCATGATATATTAGACAACGCTATCAACGTAAAAACAACAGACGCACGTGGAGCGTTGTACAACTATCGTCTCTGATTATGCTACGCGAGTTACGCCTTTGATTTTAATGAATTCAAGCCGCAATTACGTGAATTGCTCGGCGTATAATTCACGAGGAATTCTTTATTGCAACCGTCTTATTAAAAAACTGTATTTGCGTGTTCCAAGACAGTTCGGTTTAATTTTAGAGGAGTGAGGAATTTTTTTGAACTACGTATCTTACACTCTCAAATATATTATACATTCTGAAGAAAATTATACACATTTTTAACGATATGTTATACATTTTATACAGCCCTGCTAGTTATCACAATTTGAAGTGCATTATAAATCCAATTATTTTCTTTATCAGGAACAATTTAAAATATTTTTATACATAATATTAAGAGGCGCAATATTGTAATATCATTTTTATAAATAACATAAGCATTATGTAGTTTTTGTTAATATAATTTAATATTAAATCAAAAACAAAATCATTATTATTTTCTTAATAATAAACTCAATAATAATTTTTTATTCTGGTAAGTTTAATAAAACAATATATTGGGAGATTAAAAAGTATTATCGTATAATTTTATTATAATTTATTATTTATTCAATTGTTCTCATCTTCTATGATGGTCCACTTATTTAATTTTTAATTCTTTTCTCGAAAAAGAGAAGGCTGATTCAAAAACAGTGGATAAAACGATTGAGATATTATTTGTTTTTACAAATCTTTTTTCTCGTAAAAAGTGCTTCAGTTATTGAAAAAAATGATAGTCCGATGGGATGACTACAGTAAACGGGGGAGCATTTCTTATCCTAATTCTTTGTGTTGCGTTTATTTCATTATATGCGATCGAGCATATGTTACAAAATCAGGTTACAAAATCAGGTTACAAAATCAAAGTCATATAGCTTCTTCGTGAAAGGAATTAAAAACTTAATAAATCGATGAAAGATTATCATAGGTAATGTGGGTTATTATATTATTGAATAAATAATAAATTATAATAAAAGTATATGATAATATTTTCCAGTACCCTCATATATTTGTTTTATTAAAGTTATCAGAATAAAAAATTATTATCAAGTTAAGAAAATGTGTATAAAAATCACACAAGGATTATTGAGCATTAAGATTTTGCCATGATCGTTTGTTGGCTTTCTCTTGGTTTTAATTATTATATGTTACGCACATTATGGTCTTATATTAATTACTAAAAAATGATGCATGTGGTGTTTATTATAGTCGCATAATAATATCTAAGAAGTTAAGTTTCATTAATCCGAAGCTAATTGTGAGACTCATCAGCTTCCATAAAAATCCGTTTTTCTGTGTGTGTGTGTGTGTGTGTGTGTGTGTGTGTGTGTATAAGTGTATATCGTAACACGTCGTTGCGGAAAAGGCAGAAAAGGCAGAAGAGGCTTTATCAGGAGTCAATGATCCGCACGCAGGCATTGCTCTCTTCTCAGGCTTCACTGGCAACAAGCGAGGTGTCTCGTCGGACACTTCCTCGTCGGTCATCTGTTTTCTAGTCGCTTATATTCTTTCGTTACATCGAGCACACATTTCCCTCAATACAGCCTTAGAAGTGGCACATTAGAAATGAATTTGACGATTAACAATTAGTCTTTTAGCAATTTTTAAAAATAATATTTATTTTCTTGAAATAATAAAGAGAGTTAGTTGGATTAAAAAAAAAGAGATCTTTTTATCGATTTTTTTTCTCTTTTGATGCTATGCAATAAAGAAAGTCAAAGTAAAAAGAAACGTTGAAGAACTCGATTACAATTCGAAAAAAAGTGCGCGATCTTTTGACGCCTTGTCTTTCCCAAAATTGGCGATCTCGACCCGAAGAAGTTCTCTCTTCAGCCTCTGTTTATGGACTCAAAACGAAGAAGAAACTCAGAGGGTACAATTAAAAGGAGGAAGCAGCGTGTCCTCTTTCTGGTGTCTCGTCGTCCGGTGACCGGCCAGACGCGAAGAGAACTCCTCTGATACTCTTTATGGGCTCAAATAAGTGACGAAGAAACTTAAATGCTATGATTAAAAGCAAAAAGAAGCTGTGCCCTCCTTATGTCGATGCTACGCAATTTTCCCCTTCCTCCAAGGTCTACTTTTCGCATCTCTTCATGAACCAAATAAAATACAAAAAATAAAAAATAAAAAATAAAAAATAAAAAAACAAGAAAGAAATTCGAAGAGTAAGAGTGGTAGATTAAACACAAGAGAAAGGTGCCCTCTTTCTGTCGATATATCATGTCTTCCTCGGCGAAATCGCCAAGAGATCGCTTCTCCTTCTAATACACCTCCGAATTTCAGGCCTCCGAGATGCAAGATGAGAAAATCTATCTTTTACTCTTCTTCATGCACGTAGGGACCAAAAATGAAGAAACTTGATAATCCATTATTAATGAGAAGTTGATCAAAAGAAAAATAAGATAATACACGTCCCTCTTTCTAGACAGATCTTTGCATTTCTTTGCCGAGACTTCAAGTCTCTTCTGGGACACGAGAGATGAGGTCGCTCCTCGTCGCTCTCATTCCTCGAGAACGCCCGCGGAGGAATGAGGAGAGAGAGAGAGAAAGGAGAAAGAGAGAGGTGAAAAACGGCGAAGAGGAAGAGAAACGCGAGCGGAGAGTAGGGAGCAACGAAGGCCCGAAGAACCCGGAGGAGAGAGGTTCTGTTATCCGGTCGCGGTCCTCTCTCCTCTCTCTCGCGGTGGTGGCAGGTCAGTGTTGCCGCGTTCGCGGCCGAGGACGGCCGTCACCGTCGTCGCCAGGGAACGTCTCGCCGACGCGCGACGTTTCTCTCTCAATCGCCTCTCGTGCGCGCGCGGTGAAATCACTGCGGGGCGTCGCGTGCCCTCCACACGAGCGAGAAGAGTGTGCCCGCCGGCGGCGGCAGGCGACCCCCGGACGATGTGCGACGCGACCCCGGGAGTAACACCGCCGCTGCGAAGCGACGCCACTGCGACCAGGTATGCGCCGCGTACCCGGTGCCGGGAGAGGGCCCGAGAGCCATTTCCGTTCCGTTCCTTCGTCGAGACGCGAGCGCGAAGGATTATCGCGTCCGAGAGCCCATAAGACGCGAACCCTTCCGACACGGTAGAACCTTGTTTGCTTCGCCTAGTTGATTGCGCCTGCTATCTTGGAGACCCGGAGGCCCTCTTTGGGATCTGGACTCCTCTTCTCGAAGGCTCGTTTGGTTTGTCCCATGAGACGAAAGATCTTTGCAACTTGATAGTACTTTATACGCGTTGAATTATGCATATTTATGCAAAACGTTTTAAAAGTTTAAAAATTTTACTTTTAACCCTTGAAAAAAAAGTTGATAAACTTGTTTCAATAAACTGATTACCTATAAGTAACTAATTATATTTCGTCAGTTAACTGATAAAATATCATCAGTTACTGATCAGTAATCAGTTTATTGAAACAAGTTTATCAACTTTTTTTTCAAGGGAATTGATCGTTAAAAAATCAGAAACAGAGTCTGTTTGATTAGATCTAGAAGAGAATTGATGAACAATTGCGTTGAAATAATGAAAAGAATAATAACAAAAAATAAAATAAATAATGGTTAATAATTGATAAGTTAATAGAACAATGTAGCAAAGGATAACATGAGACTCTTCTTGACACATTTTTATTATAGAAACGCGGAACTTTGCACTTACGTACTGAACAATAAACACACTTACGAAAAAAATGAAGCTAACGAGAGAATATTTTCAGAATTGTAAAGAACTCTTCCCACGTGTTCATTGAATAAGTTAAAGAGTGTTTCTCTTCAATGTGTGTACGCCAATGCTGGATAGAACGTTAGATACTATTTATAATAATAGTATAACTTTTTAAAATGTGTAGAGAGAAAGATGCCAAAAACTCTTACCGACACCTCACAATCACGTAAAAGAGAAGAGAAACAGGTGGTCTAGTAATTTATATATTTAAAAGATATTTTATAAAAATTCGGAATTATAATCCCTAAAAAGCTATATACCATCTTCATTAGCATGCTAAAGCATTTGGGTTTTTGTTATCTCGGAACTGATCGTTACTCGAGTAACAGCGCTCCGATACACGGAAAAAATGCAAATTTCCGTCGATTGTTACGCGGCTTGATTTTTGGAGCGTCACGACGGCGAGCCGTTCCGTCGTAACAAGATGGAAAGGATTCAGGAGGCCCCGTCTTTCTCTCGCGATATCTTCTTCCTTTTTTCAACAGGTCGCGGTCGCGGCGTCACGCCGCGTGAATCACGCTTCGCTTCTCGCTCTGATACTTCCCTACTTAACATTGATCTTGAACTCCATCGCTTAATAGAGATTTTTAAAACTAAGCGAATATGGGGTGCGTTGACTCTCCGGCGAGCCGATAATCCTCAATCGACGGCCCCGATGAGCTTTGATGAACCAATAATTACCAAATGCACTAGAAGTATCTGTTACGCGATCCCTTCGGGAGATTCGATCTTGTGACATTTACTCTGAATAGATTTCGTGGGAGCGTGGAAATAATTTTACATTTCACTTTCTCACCGGATGCGTAACGGTTGTAACGTAGAATATCAGTATCCGCAATCAGATAGAATTTAATTGATGCAAAAGTATCCAGGTTATCGGGGATTCTCTTTGTTTCCTTTACACACAAATATTTGAGAAGCGTTAATAATTACGAAAGCCATGCGCTCGCGCATCGTGTATTTTTGGAGCCAGACAGTTCAGTTTCGGGCACAGCACGAGAATACGGCGCACGGGGACCAGACGCGTACGTCTATGTAAATATGTAAATACGTAAACCGTGGCGGGAAACACAGTCGGGACCCTCTCCGCTTCTTTCGGCAAAACGAGAACAGGTTCCCAGCAGCTTTTCTAAACCTCCGGAATGTACCGTCTTCGGACCGATCTTAGCCGTCCGCAGGTAGTTAATTTAGAAATTGCCTATACGCGATAATTACAGGGAAGCAATTAAAAGATCGAGAATTAATTACGACGCCTTTTTTTCTTACGGATCTCGTTCCTATATTATCAACATATTATATTAACATACGTTTCGTGTCGCCTTTAATGTTAGAAAGAGGCCTTAAAGAGGATGTCGCTTCAATTTATATCGTCACGTATTTTCTGTCGTTCTTTAGCCTCGGTTTATAAATTTTGATACTTGGTGATTTTTCATATGCGATTCTCCGATTTTTGCATTCTTAAGATTTGAAATTTGCCATCTTAAATAATTTTTTATTAGCATATTCACTTTTTCAAAATTAATAATGTTGTTCTTGGATCGATGCATCGGCTTGAACTTTTCATATTATTTTTCGTGAAGAGATATAATAAAATAGACAAAATTTCAAGATGCTATAATATAATTAAATAAACATAATTTTAGAGTGCTATGTTTGCAACTCTAAGGGACTGATGTGGTACGAGAATCTTGCATCTCGTTTTGCGCTCACACATATCTATGATCACCAGACCCAGGTGTTATCTGATTTTCCAAGTTGCTCAATAATCAGATACAACAAAACCACAACTACGTCATTCCAGAGTTTCTTATTCCTGTAAGTTCTGGAAAGAACGTTTTTAAATAGAATTTATTTACTCCAGCTTAAATGTTAAAGAGCAACTTGGTTTACAATTTTACGAGTATCTCATACACATCCATGTATACTTTATAATTATTTGACTAGCTAAAATCTAACACATATATCGCCACAATTTTTATATACCATTTTTCTTTCATTATTTCTATCTTATAGTATCTACCACAGCCTCTTTTATCACAGCATCTATTCATTTATTTTTGCTTATCCTTTTTTTTATTTATTACTTGTTGCTTATCTAATTCTTCCATACAAAAAAGATCCTCGACATTTTATTTATTCTCCTTACATCTTTTTACTTCAATTTTATTCTTTCCTCATGCTACATCTTTGGCTTTGTCTTTGGCTTTCTTCTACTTTTCTCTACTTTTCTCTTGAAAGATCAATTTTGCCGTAACATCTAAAAATTTAGCTAGATATAAATGATAATTATATTAATTGGAAATAGAAAATAATTATGTTAAACCATCAAAATAATTATATTGGATCAGCTTAAGCTTTGATAGAATGTCAAAACTTTTTTTGCAGCGTTATCATGCTTGAGGGCCCTACATAATTATTTTCAGACCTGTATGTAGCTAACTTTTTAGATATTTCAGCAAAATTGTTCTTTCCGTGTAGATTTCTGAATTGGCGGCAAGAGACGCGGCTTCCTCGGATACCCAGTATTTTCCGATCGCCTTCGTCTAAGTCCTTTTTCTCAGTGTGATTCTCCGAAGCTCTTTTTCTTTTTCTCCTTCTTCTTCTCCTCTCTCTCTCTCTCTCTTTATTTCTCTGTTTCTCCCTTTCCCTCTTTCTTTCTTTGGCGATGCACCTTGCACCGTAAAGTCTGACTCGTCGGCGTTATGTACGGCCTGTAGCAGCGTAACGTGGCGGTGCACGCCGAGGCATAAGACAGATGTTGTCCCGAGGAGCAAATAAAACCGAGAGAAAAGGAAGCGAGACGATGACGATGACGGGACGGCGCGCGGCGGCGGCGACAACGACGGCGAGCGGAGCTACCGCCTGCCGTTCCGTTCCACATCCATTACCTTTTGCATCGCTCGAGTAAAAGCGAGAAACCCGGCCAAGGGAACACGGCGGACTTAAGGATGGCGCGCGCGCGCGCGCGCAATTAACAGAGCAATTTAAATGTGGAGAACATATCTCTGGTTCCCGCATTCCTCCTCCGCGAAATTAAAAACAACGGATCGACAGAGCTCGCGTATGCATGTACGTATGGCGGCTTCTTCTTCTCGTTGATTTCGAACAACGGATATTTTTTTTTTTACAGGGAGATCTTTTTTCACGTCTCTTCGCGGAATAGTATAATACTTTGGTTCTCGCGCGAAAGGAGACCGAGGATCGCTGAGAGAGTCAGCGCCGCGCGAATTGAAAATTTCGTGCCGCGGCCAGCCGGCACTCACGGTGCCGTTAAGCAACGGTGCATCGCGCCGCATAGTCGGCGGGGAATCGGAATCGTCGTACGTTACGGTGATCGTAAATAATCGCCATATCCGAGCGCGGCAGGTCGGATCGATTTAACAGCATGTGCAACGTAATTCCTTAGCGACGGAAAGCGTAACGCAACCCGCACGCTCGCGTTTTCACGCACGTGATTTCGCGCCGGCCCGGGTCGACGCGGGGCTGCATTCCGAGTCACTGCACTTTCCAGCGGTCGCCGGCCGCGCGCTTTCATTCTCCGGAGAACTCGCGGAGTGAATGTCGATTAAGAGTCAGCTCACCTAGGCGTTATTCGAGAGATAATCCAGCGCGATTGTAGAAATAATCGACGGTTTCTCTCTCGTCTCGCGAAAAGAATTTTATAGACGATGGATCCTGCACTGGTTAGAGACACCTAATCCGAGATCCGTAATAGCAATCGATCATATTTTCCTTCCCTCTCCCGTGCATGCACAAGTGGAATTTATCGATGGGATTAAGAGTGACACGCACAATACGCGTTCGCTTACAGCTGCAAAGCGGCAATTTTGTATGTTAAGTTAACGGTACGGTAACGGTCGTACGCGGATGTTAACTTTAATGCTGCCGTAATCGTTGGCCCATTACTCAAATTACTCGCCGTTGCTATTTAACCGCATGAGAGATGCATCGCGCTGCAGTACCTGGCGCGCGCACTGCATCGTTCCTCGATTAATTGAGAAGCGTGTTCCATCGATCGGTCATGGAATCGATTCGACGATTGCTCTTTTAACTTTTAAACTTTAACTTTTATTACAATACGTAAAAGTCACCCCTTTTGACAGTATTTATTATTATTGTTGTTATCACGATCGCGTGGTCACGTAAAAAAATATAACACATTGAAATGAAACTCTGTTATTGGGATACTCATATTACTGTGTAAAGTATAACGATATTAATAATTTCTTTATTATTATTTGTTTAATAATTTATTACTATTAATTTATTGTCAGGCCTGGACATGTTTGAAAAATTTGTATTTGAAATACAATTTGTATTTTGTATTTTACAGTTTAATGATGTATTTTGCCCAGCCTAGTTTATAGCTGTGAATTTATACGATTTCATTTCATTATTCATAGTAAACAACTTTTATTGGTTTTTTTATTGATCTTTAGTGATGAAGCACGCGATGTTTATAAAGTACGCAAAACGTTTATAAAAAATAACTAAAACAAATCGGTGAATTTGCTTTGTTTCTATCTACCTATCAGCAGTTCGGCATTTACTAATATAAAAATCTTGATTAAATTTTGATTTTTTTTTATAAAATTCAATTACGACTATAAATACATTAAAAATTTTTTTAGCTTAGCCGGCTAAGAGCTGACTCAAATTTTCGCGCAATGTTGTAGCACTTAGCTTCGCAATTATATTATCGTATTTAAAAGATCGAATTAAAAAGTATTTTATATTTAAAATAAAAAATTTAGAAGTATCTTGTATTTTGTATTTTAAATGCTTTATTGTATTTGGTGTATTTTACCTAATTCTCTTTATTGAGTATTCAGCGTCAAGTATGATATCAGCGTAATAATTATGCCATTCGATTTTGAAGCATGCTAATACTGGAAGAGCACATTTCTTGAAAAGTAAATAAAATATATTTTTTTTCTACAAACTGATGTTTTTTTTTTAAATAATAAATTTAATGCGAGTACTCTCTCTCGCATGAAACATGAATAAAATTAAATAAATTAATAATTAAATTTTCTCCCTCTCCTAATAACACAAACAGATATGGTACAAGATATTTTTATTTCACGTAAAATAATAAATTCATTTTACTATTTATTTATTAAATAATCATTATTAATTTATTACGCGATTATTCAGTATGGTAGCACAACCTCGAGAGCAATGAGAGTCATGCCATTTTAAAGCACGCTAATATTCCAGGCGATCGATACGAGAAAAGCGTAATCGCAATAAAATTCTTATTCTATGCGCGCGAGGAGCGTGCCGTATCCTCTACAACGACGTTTACCAAGTTAATTGCACGTGGACGAGATTTCAGGGTGCCTTCGGCGACGACGGTCGGAAGGGTGGCGCAGGCGCGAGACTTTCGCAGTCCCTTTGAGAGGGAAACCGACGCGGTTCCGCGGCAATTTCCCAGGAGGAAAGACCGAAGTTTCCTCAGTGCTTCCGCGCGCGCCGAGCACTCGCGTGCTTCCTCAGGATGCGCGCTCGCGAAATTTTATCAGACCCTTCTGATAGACAAGTTGTTCCACAACGATAACGAGCAACGACGCGACGAGATAGTTCGATTTAGCGGCGTGATCAATCACGGCGCGCGATTAGCGAATTTCCACAATATGGACCGGGAATCGAGCGTGTTCGATATTTCTATTCGTTTCAAGTGCAGACAGAGCTTCCTAGACGTATCAGTACGCGATTCAAATAAGGAACTAATTTCTCTTTATTGACGTGTTATTTTGACAGTCGAATACATTCAGATTTCAAATCAAAACGAACTGAGAGAGTTTCGTTGCGCGGCTCGAGGTAAATTTATGTCTCAAAACTTTTAAAATTCCAAGAATCAACATTGGTGATTCAAAAGAGGAAATTTAATTACTAATCATTTTATTCATGCAAGAGAAAGCCTTTGCGTTTATTTCATTAATTAAGAAAAAAAAGTCAGTGCGCAGAGAAAAAAATATGTATTTCTTAGTTATTTTTCAAGAAACGTGTTCTTTCAGAGGGTGAAACGTTGCGTGCAAATCCTCGTTTCCAAAGAGAAGATGCCTATTCATTAGTCGCGTACGCGAAGATTTTCCTCGACTCAGACTTTTTCGCGTATGCAAACCGGTGGAGCGAGATGCTCTCGTCGGCATGCAACGGGAAAGCGGTTGAGCACGGGCATTCGTAACAGTCCCGCGATGTTTCGGGAGCGGTGATACGTGGGATCGAGTAAGGTGGAGAGAAGTCCGAGAACTCGGCGACTCCCCGCTGCGATTGTTTAGCGGTGTGCATTTCCGGGACCCGGTGAACGCGCGATCGATAACTTTATCGGGATCGCCGCGACACCGGTGTGTTTCTGAGGGCTGTTGAGAGTGCTCGGGGAGGAAAAAAAGTATGCAGCTACTCTCCAGCTTCATGGGTCGGCACACGAAGCGAGGAGCCTCCTTGAAAAAAGGTATGTCGCGTTCGTCGCGGATGAGCGCGCCCGCTCCAGTGCCACGTGACGTTAATCAGCGTTAACCAGACCAGCGCAAGGAGAGGAAAACACGTGGCGAAAATTTCACGCGGGATTTCACGGTGGAAAAACGAGCAATTGCAAATTACGAAGCGACCGAGAGAGACGAATTCGCACGTCGCGTCCAAACGCGAGAACAAGTTTCTTGATTCTCTGGCACGATGACGTCGCCAGGAAGAACGGACTCCGAATTTGATCTCGGCGATAGATAGATCGTATCGATAATTTACTAAACGCGCGGAACGATAGGCCCATGCATGAATTGACACGATCACGCTTCGTTAACTTTCCGTTCCTAGTAAACACGTAGGGATCAAGTTCTGAGAGTCACGGGACATCACAGGATGAGCTATAATTAATAAAACTGCGTCACATGTGGAAGTATAACGTGTCGTTATTTATCGGGATTTTTTTTTTTTCAACTGGTGCAGAAGAAGATAATCCCCCCAAATTCTCGTGTTTCAACTTTCGGTGCCGCATCCTGCCGCAAGTGATCCGGACGTCACGAACGGTGGTAAATGGCCACTTAGGTATATGGTGGGTTTCACGCGAGACCGATACATCACGCTAAAAGTCAACGCGAACGAGATCATTGCGTTCCTCACGTGTGCGCGCACAAAACTATATAGAACGCAGCGAATGGAATATTAAAGTGGAGTGGGCGGGCGCATGATCTAATAACTTATTTGATCGATACCCTCGGAAATGCCCTCGTATGGCCTCGACGCGGAGCGGCTCGCGCGTTCACACGCGATGTGGGATGCTCCGTGACCAGTTTTGTACGGTACGGCGATCATCGGGAGCATCGAAATTGCTTTTCGTCGAGCCCACGAAGAGACCGGCGAGAAGCCGCCTGATTCCGACGGCTGCTCCTCCGAAACTCCTTCTCCCCGCGGGCGTCCGCGCGTCACGGCCTGAATGCTGATGGAACGTTAGGTCACCGATTAATGCGTAAGAAACTCGTAACTCGAGTTTTTCTATACGCGCGTCTCTGGTTTCTAAATATAAATTTTGCCGGTACGCGGGACTTATGTTCAGTAGCCTATCGATTTTTATTCGTTAACCGAGCGCTCGCACGTCGCGTCGTCCGCGTCGTCGCGTTTCTTCTTCCTGCCACCGCCGCCGTTGTTTTCCCCTCTCGTCAACGATATCGTGTAAGCGTACGCTATAACAGCATTCGAAATGCGAAGCGTGATTCGCCAAATTCAATCTGCGGAAGTAATTACTCTTGGCACAGCCGTACGCGACGTCAACCGCGTGAAAGGTTGCAACGCTAATTCCACCCCACATGCGCCTCCATAATGTCAAGGTCGCATCCTGAATTATCGTTCTTATCCTCGAGCTTGATTCGCCATGGAATCAGTCGCTGTGCATTACAACTATAACACAGCGAGGCTAACTTTGATACCGCGTAAATAACTTTATCGATTAGAATTTGATAAGAGCCGCTTTTAAATATTCAAAAACATCGCGAGCTTCTTCTGAAAGTGAGAAACCCGAATGCGGGACGCGGAGTTTCTTTTTATAACGAATCCGATTAAGGATTTCCAATACGAGCCTGCGAGCGTAAGTTTTCGTACAAAATTACAGTTGCGGTCCCCTTACGTACTCTTTTTCAATTAACGAGAGGATATTTTCGACCCATATTCTTATCCGCCAATAATCGAGCGCGGACATTTCTGTTTTTATAACTGTTAGCTCAGCAAAGTACTAAACACTTTCCTATTGATCAGATTTTAAGGATATATTCGTAGTTTCACCGAAAGTACATACACCAGAAGTATAAAGTATACTTATGAATGAGTCGGTATGTAAATACGTGTTTCCAAAAGCTAAGAAAAAAAAACAACTATTAACCAAGACAGTTAGCTTAACAAATGGCTGGATGATATCCGCGGGATATGTCACGCAAATGCATCGGGACGTATGCATTTCTCCGCAGTAATAACTCTTACTTCGTGACACTCGTTCTCCCTCTTTTACCGGCATGTTGATTGATATGCGCCGCAGCAGAGACAGTTGCGAATTTATAGACTACAAATCGCGTTTCGCTTGAATCAACTAAATCTCACTTAACTCGGAACAGTCGGAACTAATACATGATTTAAAAGACAGACACACAAAGAAGCACAACAAAAAGAAAAGCGTAAAAATTCATACTTTGTTATGATAATAAAATACGAAAGGACGCAAAAATTTCATGTACAAAGCAGTAGAATTTTAATTATATTGTACCTTTGATAAAAAATTTTTACTTCAACGAATTTCTTCTATATTTATGTAATAACAGTATAATTAAGCAATATTAAATACTAAAAAAGAAAAAAACAAAATATTAAAAGAAATAATTGGACTAAAATATGTGTACACATGTAGGTGAATTATTACGTAAACGCTCATTCGATGTATCGCGCAATCCATGGCATTTACTCTGCGTTGAAACCACTTAACATTCTTTTTATACGCGCACAATTGTCCAAGTTATATTTAGATATATGAGAATTAAAAGAATAAGCGAGAAATTGTATTTCAATTTTTTTTATAAACATATCATTCTACAGTTTAAGGATTGTTTTAAATATAATCTCATATTTGACGTACTTTGTACAAAGATTAGACTACATTTTGAAAAGTTTATTATCTAATCAATAATGAATATCCGCGTTTGAATTTCTCCCATTTAATTATTCAGTATCCTTTACACAATTAGAAATCGTTAGTAGAAATTCAGACGTTACTAGACAAGAAGGCTCGCGCTCTTGCCATATACGTCGCGTTAAATGCGGCCGTTTAATTCTCACTTTATCGCGATTGCATCCTCTAAACTGATATTAAATCCTCCCTAGATGTTATCATGGCACATCATATATGTCTCTATAATGTTACATCTTCTTTTCCTTAGGAAAGCGCGAATCCATTGGAGGCGGGTATCTTGTGGGTAATTGGCCATATTCAACGGGGGGTTCGATCAGACCCCTTAGCGGTACTGTTGGCGGCGGCGGCGGGGCGGCGGGGGGCACCAACATGACACCCGAAGATCCCGCACCCGACGAAGAATTCGCCCACGCCGTCGCGCAAAAAGCACAGGTACGACTGCTTATCATTTGCTTTTTTTGCTCGGCCGAGCCGAATAATAAATTCTTGAGTAACAACCGAGAACGCGTGTGCCGTTGTTTTATATGCCGAGTCATTATACGCCAGCCAGGAAATAGGTCACTTCTTCATAGAATATAGACACTTTTTCTTGTATACGCGCACACCTAATCAAGACTCTTCATTTCAATTCGCTAGCGTGAAAATGAAGCACTCGAGATAGAAAAAAAGGTTCTTCTCCAAATCTTCGATTCGTTACGTCATGTTTAATTTTTAATTGGACGAGAGAACCGCTGTGCTTGTACCAAGAAAATAAAATTACTGGAATGAAGACTATTAAAAGAATTATAGATTGGCGTACGTAGAACGGAGCGTAGGGATTGTGAAATATTGAAATTCGATGAAGAGCTCGTCGATGAAAATTGGGGCACGCGTTTCTCACTCCACGAGCTTACAATTGTGCCATTAAATCGTGTGAAGTATGCACTGTTTAATACCCGTACAACGAGACAAGCTCAAATACTCATTTCTCGCGTGGAACGCCGCCGCGCCGTTCGAGAGCGCGAGCACGTACATATGTAGCTTTAATGCCCGGTGTCCCCGTGCGCAACGGGTATTTTTTTCAAAGGAGCCCACGCGAGTTGAATCGTCAATTCCGTAAAAGCGACCGGGCACAATGCTCCGTGAAAAAGAGAAGAGCCGTGACGATCCGGCGACGGGTGTTCGCGATGCATACCTCGTGCGCGTCGTTCAACGTTCACTGACGTCGGTGACCGCGTTGTGGCTATTGTTGTTGAACAAGTATTTTTTACGTTCGGTATTCTGCGGTTTTAAGCTTCGAAGTCGACCTATTTAAACTTCGAGTGGTTACGTGGGAACGTGCATATCACGAAGATGCACATTCAGCTTTGATTCTGACTATTATTCCAGGATTGAATTTTTTGATTTATGTAATTTTCAATTTAGTAGAGTATTTTTTTCATATAAACTTTTGTAATTTGACGATGATAACTGCATTGCAGCATAAGCGGAATTTCACAGAATTAGCATTAAAACGATATGAAAGAAATCTTGAATTTTTAATGATTAAAAACACGATTGAACGATTAAACGATTAATTAGAGAAATAGAAGTACAAATTGTAATTGGAGAGTAACTTAAAATGTATCTTTGCCTATCAAATTAATAATAATTTGTAAACTTCATAGTTTCATTACTCGTTGATGTTTCGTGTCGATCAAATTGTATTTTGAGAAGAAGAAATTTTGCTTACAGACCGTGTCTAAAGTTCTTAAAATATTCTTTGCATGCTACATAGTAAATATGTTTCGTATCTCGATCGATTTTAATTAAATTTTGCTCGCAATCTCAAAATAAAATTTTAACAAAATTTGTTAAAAATAAAAAAAAAACAATTCAGACATCTTTATTTAAATATGGCCTAAAGGATTACAGCTTGAAAGATGTTAACGCTTTGATATTTTAGAAAAAAAAAAAAGTTAATTTTATATTAGGCAAAAGATGAATAATTAAAGTGTCTCGTATACAAGTGTGTCGACTTATTATTCGACATCTAAATTTATGAATGCAGAACTGAAATTATTATCTGCGTGGGAAGTCACTGAAGTAATGCTTTCCGGCACGGAGTTCGTGGGATTTCTCGAGCGATCTTTATCTCGCACTCTTCTTTAGCTATACACTACAAGGAGTAATTAGCACTTCACTTAAAAAGGCAGAGTCCCTCGAGATCAATTTTGAACACGTGTTGTATTCGAAAGAAGTCAGTCGTTTGAAAAATTGTTTTTTCTTTAAATGTAAAAGATTAATCTGATGATTTTTATGCAATTTTATTTAAATATGTACTGAGATAATCTTTATCAGATCGACTTTTATCTCACTACAATCTAATTAATACGAAGCTAATTTTTAAAAAACGCGTTATTTTTCCAAACAAGCTATATCTCCAAAGAAATCGATGCGTACTGCGTTTCGAATTGCTCTTCGCACGATGCGAAATTTTCTCTAGTTAAAATTGACGTTTTACGTAAATGCAAGCTATGACGCAAAACTGAACTATTTCGCCGATAAATAACGTTTTCTCTTCATTATAATTTTGTAAATGGGGAAAATGTAGCTTTCGACAAAATGCACAGATCGTACGATGACGCAGAACTGAATGAAAATTGAAACAGATTTCAATAGAAATATTTATTTAAAGTATTAAAAATCTTATTTGAAATAAGTATAATAAAAATAAAAAATAAAACAAATAGTATTTAACATTTATACTCGTGTATATAACATACATTTACTTGAAATAAAACATTTATTTTACATTTCGATGTATTATATAACTAAATAAGTTTTCTCTATTTTTTATCAAATAAAAAAACAGCATATATTTAATGTATAGATGTAATTTAATCTATATAAATATTTTAATACAAATTCACTGTGTCATTGATTACTTACTAAAAAAATGGTACAAAAAATAAGTTGTAACTATATATTTATAAAATATATACTGCTTTTGATTTCACTATTTTTTAATGTGTACTTTTAAGAAATAAAAAATAGTAAATAAATGATAGAAAATAGAAAGATTTAATGTATAGATGTAATTTAATCTATATAAATATTTTAATACAAATTCACTGTGTCATTGATTACTTACTAAAAAAATGGTACAAAAAATAAGTTGTAACTATATATTTATAAAATATATACTGCTTTTGATTTCACTATTTTTTAATGTGTACTTTTAAGAAATAAAAAATAGTAAATAAATGATAGAAAATAGAAAGAATTTATTTACCATGACTTGTAGAAATGTAAAATAAATATCTTATTTCAAGTGTATGTGTGTGTGTGTGTGTGTGTGTGTGTGTGTGTAAAAAATACACACATGTAAATGTTAAATATTATTTGCCCTTTTATATTTATTACACAAAATACTTAATTCAAATAGCGTTTGTTGCAGACACAGCCTTTAAATAAATATTTCAATTACTATTTTCTATTTCAATTATTTTTCTCAACACGACCAGCGCGTACATTACGACTTCTCTTAACAACCTTCCAATTAATGAAATATTACGTTCTTGACGAATTATATTGCGCAAGGGCGCGTGTTGCGAGCGAGAACGCGCGCGCCTTTCGACCTCGAGACGAGAACGGTAGGTGCGTGGAGAGCCCTCATCTCTCGCATTAATATCGCTCTATTTAATTTTAAGAGCGAAGCGCACTTTACTTCACGGAATAAAGTGCGCAAGGAAAATCTTGCCCCTTTGAATCTTTAAAATCAACTTATGCGTTACGAATTAAACTTTCGTCGCCTCAATTGCTTAACAAACTATTCGCGAGTTATTAGACTACATTTGAAGCAAATTTTACTTTTAATTACGTTTAGCGCAAACTGCTTCTTAATGAAAATATATATTTCTCTTCGACATTTAGTAACTTGAGAACGACTTTTTTGCGCAGCAACTTGCATTTTCTCTTCCTATTTTTCTATATGAAAAAAAAGGCATATAAAATTCTATTCAAGATTATAAAACTTTCTTACGCTTACGATTTATTATTTAACCACCGGGGTTAATGACGCTTTTCGGTGACGTCAGAGAGACTTCTTCGGCGTTGCACGCGACGTCGCATGTAAGCACGCGGGGATTATGTCCTACATCCTAGCAAGACGAAGGTATGACTTCTCGCGTGACGTCGCTTTCACTTCGCGGGCCCGGGGACGAAAATATTTTCCGAGAATATTCTGAAATTGCAAAACGTACGGACCCTCGCGGGGTAAATTGCTGTTAATGATACGCTGCGAGTGAACGTACGAGCGGACTGTCATTGCGAGGTTGTTTTGTATCGCTAATATTCGTTTATGCTTCTTTACACCGGACACGGCAAGGTTGCGCATAATGCATCGGGTACACCATACTGAATACCATCTACCTGGCATACAGTTTCACGTATAACAAATATTGGGAAGATGAGAAAATTGCATTTGTAAAATCGAATTATCGATCAACTGTAATAAAGTTAAAATAAGGGAACTAAATAAGGAAAATGCTTCGTTAAAACTTGGAAATGTACGGAAAGAAATTTATAATGAAGAATTGATTATTCTATATTTGGATTCATATCCATTTTTAAGATACGATTCTTATTCGGTTTGCTTCTAATACTTAAAAAAAAAATTATGATTTTGTTAACCCTTTGATTTTAAATATATTCTCTATAAAATTCTATATAAAAAAAGAAAATTAATATATTGATTAAAGTCATATTAAAAAGAAAGAAAAAAAGAATATTGACCGTAAATAAGCATAGAATGTAAGAAGAGAGTTAAAACATAATTAAAAAATGTGGAGTAATATATGCTTTCAGCTAAATACAGTTTAATTAAAAATATTTCAATATGAGAATTGAGATTCGTGAAAAGGATAATATAACAGAAAAAGTTAAAAATATATTTTCAATTAATTATTAGAATAAATATTAGAGCAATAAAGTGTGAATGGATGGTCTTTTATATCAAATTCTAATTAAATCTGAAATTAAATTTGATGTCCCACATTGACGAATTAATTATTTTACTAACACAGATAACACATAAGCAGCATCAAGCTAAGGGTCGTTAATATTCATATTAATGCAATGCGCTGAAATCATTACGCGATTCGATTATCGCCGGATTAAACCGCGCACGTGGCGCGAGGGCGTAAGCTATATAGGTCCTTATTTAATGCATGCAAATGCATGCGCACGAACATACCGGATGAAATATCTCTTTGCAGAGAGATGCAGAGGCAATCCGCACCGCACTGTATCTCGGGGTGGCACTCGCGATCACCTGGATAATAGGGGCGGCGGGTCTGTCGCTGGCATGGTTGATTCTGGTCCTGGCACTGGCAACGACCGTCGTTAAGGCGAGAGCCTCCCGGCTCCTTCAGACGGAATTGCAACACGAACTGGCCAGGTTACGTAGGAGACGGGCCTTGTACAAAGACGAGACCGCCGAGTGGCTCAGTCTGCTCATCAACAAGTGGCAAGTATCGTCTTCCAGCAGTTATCATCAATAAAGTTAATCATGAGAAAAGGAAATACGCCGTCGTAACCGTTGTTACATTAAGGTCTATTTGCACCAATGTAACTTAATTTTAAACTCGGCTTTAACTTGCTTCTTATCTTTTTCTAATTCTTAGAAATTATTATTTTTTAATAAATTTTCCCTGATGGAGATATCGATTACTCAAGCTTGATATAGATGAGCTATGTAACTGTCATCTAATAAAAAAGTAATAATAAGGAGAGCGCTTGTGTCTAGAAAAGTTTATGTAAGTGTAACGATGCGTCCATTATTACTGTATATCTCGTGACCTCACCGGAGGGTCGCTCTTCCGTAAAGCTGCGATTCACGGTAATAACGCTATTGTAATGTTGGTGGGTATATATCGTGATTGTCCTCGCATCGAACGGGTGAATGAACTCCTCAGGAACGAATACTACATACGCATTTGTAAACATACCACATTCCTGCCGCACGTGGTATAGATATGGCCTTTCACGTTTCTGCCGTGGCCGTGTCGCGGATAAAATCCTTGCCCGTCGTTGGCACATGTCGAACGGAACGAGTCGTCGACGTTGTGGATCGACCACGTTTAAATTGTAAAATGCCATCGGGTAAAGTTTGTTGCGTACGAGCTCGCAGGATCTTAATATAGATTTTTTTTAAAAGGAATATAGAAGGGCAATCGATAATCGCGAAAATAAACTCCTCCCGAGCTAAAACTTTTATCAAAAAACGGATCTCGGTTTGTTGAAAATAATGACGATGGAAAAGCATCCATGATAACGCTAATAAATTCAGCAAGAATCAATTATGGAAAAAAATTTCATAATTGATTCTTGCTAAAAAATCCGCGATTTAATTTCAGAAGGATTTATATATTAAGAAAAAAAAAGTACTATTGCATCGACGGTCTCATCTAGGTGATTTTCTTTACGCGTCATCCTTTTCGCGTTTGTCAGCGGCTGAAAACGGCCGGTGCTGCAAGCAGCGATAGGCGTGGAAAGAGTGCTACTTATTTGGATAGTTGATAGACCTGTTCGAGCATTCCTGAACAGCCCTCGGCTGCGGATTTCTCGTCGCCGACCATCGTCGGGCACATTTACATGTGCGAGGAAAAAGCGATGAATTCAGCGCGACGCACTGTACATACACACGCACGTAAAAGAAAACGACAACGCGATCGCGGCATAGACGGCGCTTGTTTGATCATGTGCGAACGCAGGAAACGTACGATGACTTCAGAAAATTTTCCGTGGAATTGATCATTCCGTAAAAAATTCCGTAATGTCTAGTAGCGGCGGTAATAGTAATCAGATAATAACTCGCGTGGACAGACCAGTTTTGTACACTTGCAGCGATGCTTCAATATACGAATACGAAAGTAATCTCTATTTATCTAAATTCTTCTCTCGAGGAAGGCAGTGATGCAAAAATATATAATTTGCAATTTTTCGTAAAATTGCACGATTCTTATTCAATAAAATAATACAATTGAAATAATAGAGAAGAGAATAATTGACTAATAAGCAGTAGAAATAACTTCTCAGAAACTTAATGTGTTTAATGTGCGTCGTATAAGAGAACTACTTAACGAGTGATGGAAAACCTGGCAGCACCAAACTGGGAGGAGCAAGATGTTATCTAAACACCCTTAAAAAATGACAAGTGCGTGGGCTTCTGTTAATCTACCTGTCTGTCCTTTTAATCTATTCACGAAACTCGCGTGGGTCGTTGTGTATTATGCGAATCAACTCGTTATCGATGGCGAAAATGGGATGTCGTTAACGATAAACTCCGGAAATAACTCACCCGTTATGGCAAGGAAACGTGTCAGAACGCGTTTTTCATGCTTGAAAAGGTGCTTTTTCGTATTAAATTTGGCCATTCGCTTAATTAATCTGAATGTTTAATGAGTCGTATCTCATCACATTGCTCTTTGGGATATTTATTCGCGGAGATTTAACGTGAGACGGGGGAAGGCTCTAAGGAATTTCATGTATGTAGATTGAAAAGGCTGTCTTCGACGTAAATTCAATAAACTGAAAGGAAAACTTGCGTGGAAATTAATATCCGGCGTTCTGATAGAACGATAGAATAATATTGGAGCTCTCATCAATGTATCGAATATTATTCCCTCAGGTGGAGATTCAGCGCTGCCAGCATATTTTCCTTGGCGAAAGAACGACTGGAACCCCTCCTTAATGAAGCCAAACCCGGTATATTAGGTAAGGACACTAAATACATGTTTCGTGACTCGCACACGAGAGAAAGAGGGAGAAATAAATAAAGAAAGTTTGCCAAAGAAATTAATCATCGATCGCTCGAAGAATTCCAAATTACTTCGTCATTTAGCGGCTTCATCGTGACTATATAAGAGGTACTCGTTTTTCAGGTCCATTAGAATTACGCGAACTCACTCTCGGCGAACAGACGCCGTGCATCACTCGCGTCAGAACACTCGATTGCTGCAGCGATGACGAACTTCCCAATGGCCACCACTTTGGTCAGACTAAATTGTCCATCGAAGCGGACCTACGGCTGGACTGTGAGCAATTCCGCATGCTCATCACCACGCGGTTGTTTGGTAAAGGGTGAGGAACGAAGCGTTCATTAAAAACCCTTCGAGAATTTCTCAAATAAAGTCGCAAACATATCGTATTTTCTCTTCACTTCTCACGCTAATTTACTAATTTACTTTCGTTTTGCATTTCGTTAATTGAGATTCATTTGCTTCATCAGAATTTAATTCAATTTCGTATAATATGTTTCAAGAGTTTGCCTTTTCTGATTCGATTTTAATATCAAGATCCCATTCGCAGTTTTCCTAAACCTACTTTCTATTTTAAAATAATATTTATGAGTATTTTTTTTATAAATACCTCGATAGTGTGGGGATGGACATCGACCTGGCGGTGGAGAAGCTATCGTTGTCCGGCACAATCATCGTCAACCTGACACTGAATGCTTCGGCGCCGTTTCCACATGCAACCGGACTCAGCGTGAGTTTCCTGGAGAAACCGGACGTCTGGTTCAGCGTAAGAATCCTACGGGCGGTGCAAATGATGGAGATGCCGCTGATCAAGACCTGGATTCACGCGGTGGTAACGGACGCTCTGGCCACTTGGCTGGTCGATCCGGGGCATTTGGAGCTGAACCTGAGAGCGCGAGAGCGACCGGGTCCTGGACTAGACTCCGTGACCAATTTGTTGCCGCAAGGAGTGCTGACCGTTGTTCTGTGCCAGAACGGTTGTTCTAGTAAGTGTCTTTTAAATAAAGCTATATAAGATCTAAAAAGGAATGACTATTGTTGAATTTTCTAAAGATGTGCAAATCAATGTTTCTTCACATCGATTAGAATCAAACTCGACAAAATTTTACCTAAATCGAATCGTTGAAACAAAAATTTTAATTTATTAACAATACAATTATAATTGAGAATTTTAATATAGACAACAAAAAATATAGATAATAAAAAAGATTTCTATGTAACAATGATATTGATTATATGGATGATAGTCATTTTTACTATAATTTTATAAAATTATCATTATATGTGTGATTTATATTCAAAGATCCGAAATTTCCAAATAATTTTAATTCGAATCATAGAGATTCAAATCCGAAGCGAAGCGAATCGAATTTTATCTAATTTCATTTGATTCAATTTGTGTTCGAATAATTTGCACATTTCTAAAAATTTTCTCTTCAGCGTGATTTAACATAATTAAAACATACTTACGTGAATATTCTCGTCAAACACGCAATTGTTATAATAGACGCGAAAATCATTATTATGGACTCATTAGAAAGCCCCTAACTAGCGTTTCTCCGTTGCCAGCCAACGTCGCTGATGAAGTGAGATGGCTTGTGGTAACAGTGGGCGATCAGAGACGAATCACCTCAAACTTGAATTCCACATGGAGCGAGGATGTATCTTTTTTGGTCGGGCCATTAGATAACGAGAGAATCACCATCAAACTGAAAGCGAAACGTCTCGTTAGTACAATCACTCTGGCGCAGTTCGAGTTAGCATTAGGAGTCTACGACTGGGAGAATTCGCAGATGTAAGTGATGGAATTTCTGACTTAAGACTAAGCATCCGTTAATCCATTCGTTTTTGTTCAACAGCGTTGAAACTGTGTTACAACAGAAAAAACCGTCCCGCAATAGCGCTAACATTCCGAGCATCAATGCGCGATTAGAGTACACAACTCTGCCGCACTTGGACCCCGATTTACCGCAGCCAGAACTAATGGTCGATAATATGCATCTTGCAGGTACATAAAGAAAAGTATATATAATATATAATACAGACTATATGAAATGAAAAGAGACACACTTATAATTTTACATTAAGTGATGGCGAAAATATATCTCTACGAAATGTATTCGAACATCTCTTTTTCTCGCGATCAGTATTATCGTATGAAATATTTTCAGTGTCGCGAGACTCTTGCCACAAAGCGCACAAAGCAGGTAAATTTAATTAAAGTATCGTGTGGTGAAGTTGAGCATGATTGTGTGCAATACCCTTTGATTTAACATTTAATGTTGAATTAAACAATTGATGGCTTTGTTAGCAAAAATTTTTGTTAGTAAAGTTTTTAAATAAACGCCAAATCTATATGTTTTATCGTTTGCTTTTCGGTAAAAATTTATAGAGAATCTTTGGGTGTATTTTTTTTATATCGTAATAAGTCGAAAACAAAGTTATATTCATTCTAAACATTGTAATTTTCAGGGGTATTGGTGGTTTACGTTCATTCCGCTGAAAATCTCCACGGCGATACTGCTCAATGCAATCCTTATTGCATGCTGTTTAATAATCGAAAGAAGGTAAACACAATTTACAATGACATATTATATCTGTGTTAATCTATCTGTGATTTGACGTTCTATGGGGATTTTAGGTGAAAACGACGCATTATGTTCGCTCGACCACGTCACCTGTTTGGAACTGCAGAGCGCAATTTTTGGTGCAGGATTACACGCAAGTGTCGCTGAGCTTCGTTATTTATTCGTGGAATATAGTAAAATCAGTGGACACGGACATGCTTGGACTGGCCATGCTAACTCTGTCTCAGGTAATCTTTTTTGATGAAACCAGATTCAAAAATAAAACATCATATAATCAAGGATTGCTTCTGATATGTACTTTTGAAACATGGATTTATTTTATTTTTATAATAAATCTTTCATGTTACATATACCACGGTTACCTTGTAATACTATAATAAAAAATCTTAATAAAAAGTGTTTTTCTTTTTCGAAGGACACGACGTGGGTCGTCCGAAAGGAACTCACGCTCAGCGGTTCTAACATCGCCTCCACCATGACGGTCTCCGTACTGTTTTATCCTATCAAGAGTGTACAACAAGTAGTTAACAGTCGTCGAAGTAGTTTGGTTCCGACCACGCTGGACGACGAACCGAAAATTAAACGGAACAGTTTGCCATGGATGCAACAGGCAGTGCGTAATTAAGTCCTATATTTATCCGGAAAAAAAATTTCTATGCGAGTGCCCACTCACAAGTCTTAAAATACTTTCAGAAGTTGCTATTAACGCACAAGGACGCCGATCCCGCCTCCTCCGATATATCCAGTCTCCTATCTACCGGAAGCGGTTTGATGGAGGTAACGTTACTGCGCGCCAGGGATCTCGTCGCGAAGGATCTGAACGGCTTCAGCGATCCCTTCTGCGAACTGAAGTTGAACAATGAAACCAAATACAAGAGCAGCATAAAGAAGAAGACGCTGAATCCTTGCTGGGACGAAAGTTCCATCATGGGCTTGCCAAAGGCCGGAGAAGCTTTAGATATCGTAATTACGCACATTTGCCTTGAACTGAAATTTAATCTCGAAATAGAGAAATGAATTTTGTTTAATGTTATCTCGTAGGTATTATGGGATCATGATACTTTCGGCATGAAGGATTACCTTGGAAAAGTATCATTGACTCTCGACGATATCAGAAAGCTGTCAAACAGCGATCAGTCCCATTGGTTTTCGCTCAAGGAAACCAAAACGGGATCTATAGAGCTGAAAATTAAGGTCTTGTCGGAAGAATGCGAGGTAGTGTTCACGTAACAGTAACTTTAACACTTTGTAAATTCACAAGTAGTTAATAGTTTAACAAATTTTCAATTGAAATTATTCGTTTCTAGACGCAAAGCACGTACGCAACCAGCAATATCAGCGATAACTCTTCTCGTCTAAACACCGAGCCTGATTCCTTGTCGAGTATCGTGCGAAGGCCTTCCATGGAAAAATCTAAAATACGTCTACATTTAGATCCAGTTGTACCGCCACCACCTCCGCCGCGTACTGTTACTCTTCTAAAGCCAACTACGTCCAATCAGTCTGGTAACGTTTTAAAAATTTCGTATTATATATTAAAAATTTTTTACATAGTAAATTTTTAACAAACAGCATGCTTGATACGAATTATTATAAAACTTTGGTATATTTTCATATAGATAAAATTAGCATCACCAGTAAAGAGTCCAACGAAATGAACGGAACTCCGAGTTTCTGGATTCCGAAAGTTATCACGGAGTCAGTCGCGGGTAATTCCGTCGACGAGGCCGACACTACCAAAATAATCGCGGACAGGCGATCTTCCCATCACAGTTTGACCCCCAGCCCCGAGCAGAGCTTCGGCAAAAAGTTACCGCAGTACAACAGCTTCCGCATGATGAAGCAGAAGGTAAACGCGTCGAGTTATTCATAATTAAAACGTCAGCTTGAGATATTTCGTATAATTGTAGGTGAAGAGGGGTTTAAAACTTCGTAGATTTCGTTCAGAAGTGACTATAGAAGATAAAAACGATAACAAAGGTATTACGTTGAGTCTGGAACCCAGAGGTGGCGGAGAGGCCGACGCCACGGAGCTCCTATCGGAATCCGGTCTGGCTCACGCGGTATCGCAACCGGACATGCTGGGTAGGATAAGGCAGCCCAGTCCGCGATTAAGATTAAGGCCAAATGGTTAGTCGATAGCATTGATGTCATACATGATATTTTAATGAAGCCACACAATCATTTTCACTTTAAATCTTTGTCATACTTATTGATGCAATTTATAACAGTAAGAAGATAAATTAAAAAATAAACACGTTAATTTTGTATAGTTTTTAAATACAAAACTTCCTCTTTTTAGAGAGGAGGATAGAAATAGAGCTTTAGAGTTTAATGCTGAAACATAAAATAAAATAGGATTGTTGGATTTTTAGATTTAAAAATTGTCAACGGTACTAGAGAGAAGTATTCTGGAGTGGAAGGAAAAGTTCTTCAGGCACAAGGTCTTCATGTAGCGCACATCGCCCAATTGTACTGCCGAGTAAAGCTTCAAACGTAAGTGTTGTTAACATTGACGATAGTTCATAGATGAATTAAATTGAGAATCTTCAGGTGTGTCAGTCCGGATAAAATTGTCTCGCCTAGCGGCGGTAAGACCATCGCGAAGTCACGGCTCCTGCCAGCTATGCCTAATCCTCAATTCAGCATAGATTTCCATATAGATGGCGACGGTGTGCCTAGGCAAGCGTTGCTAATATTTGAAATCAGGAGCGCCAGCAAGGAATTGCTGGCCAGTCGACGTATAACTCTACACGAATTGCTAGGTATATTTTAAATACACTTTCTTCATACAACATGTGAAAGAATAAAATATCTTTATAATTACGTTAAAAAATAATTATGATATATTATGTATAACATATAATTTATTATTGCATCCAAATTGATCTCATATAATCTTTTCCTATAATTATAGCATAGTTTTATATATATTATTTTATTTATTTTATAAGTTTTCATTATTTCTTTGAACACATAGGTGTGTCCGCAGCTACTGATGAGATTCACACGTGGTTGGCGTTGAATAACGGCGCCTCGCTGGAAGTACAAATCGCTCATGGAAGAGAGCTTAAGAATAAGTCGGCAAAAAAGTTGTTTCGCTCTTGGTCGGTTCATCGGATAGGGAAAATATGAGATTTAAAGAAACTCATACGTTAAGAAATTTAAGCTCGAGAACGTGAATTCCGTCAGCATTCATCGCGTTAACGAGAAATGGATAAAAAGAATTTTTTATCCATTCCTTGTTAATACGAGGAATTTTTGCAAGCCAATTATCTTTTACAATCTTTTTACAAGCTGTATAGAAATATTTTCACTATCATGTCCAACAACTCTATTAAGACTTCAACAGCATTCCACACGACATTCATTTCAACATTTTTTGTATGATTATACTAATAAGAATTCATTATATAAAATATCTTTTGACAAAATTGTACAAGATAAATTAAAGAGAGATATATGTAGAGATATATATGTACGTTAAGTCCTAATTTATGTATATTATAGATTTTAAATATTTGCAAAATTTAATACAAGAAATATATTGAGATATATCAATAAGAAATATATTAAAACTACCATTCGTTCATTTGTAATTTCTGATATATTACATTTGTACATTTACATATATTGCTATTTCATATAATACAATATATATTATAACAATATATATTATAAAATGTAATAATATAATACCGATAATAAGTGTATATTTTGTATCACTCAAATATATTATATATATTAATATTATACATATAATATTATATGTAGATATAAATATATTATCAGAGTTTAATTCAAATTGCTTTTATATCACACAGTTATTGAACATTATAGATATGAAATTTGTTACAAACTTGCATATATAAGAGATTATGACAAATGATACACTTGTTTTAGTCTTATTTCTCGAGATGTACATTTTTCAAGTGTAGGCACATATATAAATCCTAAATCTGAAAAACTAGCAATAACAAAGAGACATTTTTATTAAAGAAAAATTAACAATGAACAAGAATGTTCTTAACTAATCTAGAATTTTTATGTTCATGATTATAACTCTTTGGAAACATATATAAATATAAATGCATATATTATAATCAGTAAAAAAATAGAGACCTGCTCATTTAATGGACTGAAACAAAAGCAAAATTAAGCTTCAAACATGATGCAAAATTTCAACATTCGCATCAACATCATTCGTATTATATTTTAAAGTATGCACAATTAATGTATATACATATATAAACTTACATATAAACTATGATAAAAAATATACATCAGCTGGAAACGAACCTTAGTATCGATCGTTCGATTTCAGCTGACGTATCTCGTTAAATTAAATTCATTTAATGCTTATTCTCATAATTCTGTGTAAATTATACAAAATAAGAGTGCACTTGTGTGACTATAACAGCATCACTGGTAACGTTAGGTCTATCTCCATTTTGGTCAGCCAAGTGTTATATAGAATACTTATACCTTCCCAATCAGAAAACATAGAGCCCAATCCTTCGACACGTTTATTGCACCTGCCACTGAAACGGATCCGTCGAGAGCTCTGTGAAATCTTATCTGAACGTACAGTTGAACAATAAAATTGCAATTGCCTGAATCCTTACCCGGAGCGTAGGCTGCGTGCCACTGGCAGCAGCCTCCTGTTCCCGCTTCTCGAGCTCCAACGCGCGTCGCTGCTGCCTCTTGACGGACTCTACGTCCTTTATACCTCGTTGCTGCTGTTCCGCTATCCTCTTCTCAGCCGCTTCCGCCTGTTTCCTGCGTATAGTTTCCTAAAATGATTCAGAAGAGTAACATGAGTAACATGACAAGGATGACCAAAGAGTAGTTTCGTGGCACAAAAGCGGAGAGATGATTTTCGAGCGACGGACTCGAGACTTGTTTCGGGGAAGAGGCAGAAGTAAAAACAAGGAGATTTCGGTCACTCGCCAAGTCGGTTTAAAGATCTCTTATTCGCGAGAACGGAGGATCGATGTGTATATGCGCGTTCATAACCTATGCGGAAGACACACCCGATCGGGAGTGAGATCTTCGTACGACGACTGTCCCTTGTAGCAGGACGCACAACAGTTGCCCATGCTGAATCGTTACCCGTACGAAACGTACGCAATCGTTGCTGGAAACGTCGCCGTTAAATTGGATCAACGAGCGGGCGGCGTGCGTATGACAGATCCAAGCAATGGCTGTCGTCAACAATAGCGGACGGCTGACGGCCATATGTATGAGCAGTGCCGTCATTTGACTCTCCCGATACCCGACGTGCAAACTCGTGAGAAAAATTAATACTTGAAATAGTGGTTCTTACTAAATAAATATACATTTACATTTAGTGAATATTTCATTAGTAGATATTAATAAGTTCAAGTAAATGTTTATGAAAATTTAAGAATTTTTCCCTCAATTTACGTTTCTTCAATATGAAATAGAAACAAAATTAAAAGATTTGGAAAAAATGTTTCCCATTTATTACGCACGATCTTTAAATCTGCGATAAAAAAAATTGTGTGCGTTTTATGTTACTTGTAAAATAAAAATAAATTAAACGAAATGAATGAAAGAGAAGAAAGTTTTGTACGAAAGTCGAATTCTAATTGTTAAACAATACTTTATTTTCTATAATTTTATTTCACATAATTTTCTTTGCATTAATTTGCAGTTAAAAAGTTTTTTTAATGTGTACGTGTTTCTTAATAAAAAATAAAAAATAAAATTAATACAAAATGTAAAATTATACAAAATAAATGTTAACTTAAAGATTTTTATACGAAAACAAAAATTATTTTTTGTCTACTGTACAGTTTTTAAATTTGTAATAATTATATAAAATAAAAAAACATGTTATGCGTTTTTTAATATAAAATTAAATACAAATTAAGCAAAATAAAATTTGAAGACTTTTTTTAATTAGATATAAATTTTTTTAATTGTCCGAGTCCGATCATCGACGATCGGTCATATCAATGTTCTCCAATTAATTTCAATTTGAAAATTTAGCCACATTCACAACTGCAGCTTCATGACAACAATTCGTCGACGATACTCGGCAATTATCGCACGACAGCTCGCACGACAGCTCTTATCAGACAACTTTCTGTCTCCGGCTTATCAGAAGCGGCAAGTAGTGTCTACTCCGCTGCGTTTTACGCAATATACAATAACGCGCAGAAGTTTAACACGATTTATCTCGGTAAATGGAATTAGGAACATACGTTTCAAGAACAAGCAAGGCGAGGAAACGAGAGGATCCGATTATTTCGCAGGCAACTATATGAGGGAGTTGAGCTGAGCTCCGCGGAGTCTCTTCCATTTGTGCAATGCGGTGATGCTAATGTCCGCTCCGAAAACTCCGTTTCGCCAACCAATAACTCCGACTGCGGGCAAATTGAATTTTCTCGTTACTTGTGTATTAACGCTATCACAGCGTCTATTCTACCTCTATGGGCGAATCGAGTTTCGCGTGTGCCCTCGCGCCCGACTTTGTGAAAGTGCGTTCGCACTCCCCAAACGTGTCAATTTGCCCGCGAACCAGTTAGATTTTGCTACCACTGACCGAAAAACTGATTCCATTTTTCCCAGCGTAAAATTGCGTTTAAAACAAACTTGCGTCTCCCTGTAGAATTTGACCTGGAAAAAAACCGAGAAATTTCCAAGGAATTTGATAATCGTTGCGTTAAAATTAACGCGCTACTACTTGAAATACTGTCTGCATTTTCACCGTTTCTCGGTTACTTATTTCTGTCTTGACAAAATATATTGTGACATTAACATATCTAAAATATGCACACGCACACACATGCAAACGTTATGTACGTGTTAAGTAAACTTAAAATAGCTACATGTTATAAACAACAATATTCTTCATTAAAATATTCATTCGTACGCCATCGAGTTGTTTACAACACCTTAATAACATAAACGTTATCAGAGCATAAAGTAAACAATTTCAAGACAGATATAAAATGATTGACCATTTTGATTTAAATTTCAACTGACATACAATTTTCAAACATTTTTAAAAATGTGCTCTCTAAATAAAGGAATCAATGTATTATTCACCGAAAGACAATGAACAGTTTGATTTCAGTAGTATACTTGTAATTATATTAATCAGTGATATATGCATTATTTTTTAATGATAATACACTGTTTCCAATCAGTGAGAGTGCCATCCTCTTAAGCGAAATCACTGAAAAATATTGAATAATCATTGATTATCACAATCATATTGAATTGTAAATCAGATTTTACTGATTCAGATTTAAAGAGTGTGTCAATCAAAATTTAAATCAAGTTCGATGAGTCCCATTTAAATCCCTCTATTAATAGGAGATGCAATTACGCATTCTTATACAGAACATTTGTACTTTTAGCAATCTTATTTGACGCGAGGGAACAGAGAAGGAAGCTTCAATGTACGTCGGCCTTCCGCTGTTCACGACGATACGTATGTCTTCTCTTATTAATGTCGGCGCAGCTGGCGCGCGAACATCACGGCACGGTCGACAGAATTGGGGAAATTAATTGTCGTCTTCCAGGAGCGCACACCATCTCCTCTTCGGTAGAGAAGGAACCGCGGGATATCGAGCAGCGTTACACGTTGTTTGCACTCGCGATTAATCAACGTTCCCGACCGCTCCGATATCAGACCCTACGGAATCCAATTCGTTCGGTCGTTCTGCGCCCACTTGGGACTTCTCTTCGTTTCGCAAAAAAAAAAAAAAATCTTTCGTTCGTTACTTGTTGAGCGTCAACGCAAAAACTCCGTTGCCGAAAACCTCTCCCCAAGAAACTCTCTTGAAGGCTCTTGAAAACTACGAATATGGACTTCCCAGCGGAATATAGCTACGATAAACCCACACTCGGGAATATATTTGCGCTTCTCTTCGAAGTTAGAAATCAGCGAAATGTTCTTTTTTCGTGTTCGTGCATTTATCGGTGGAAGTTTGTAATTTACCTTAAGATAGCAACATTGACATGAAATATTATATAAAATTATTAATAGCATATAAAAAGTTATTGACAATAAAAACAAATATTACTGACAATGAGTCATATTCTTCAACATCATAAAATAACGAAATACAAATGTGATTCTTATTAATTCCTTCATATTACTAATAAAAGATTTTTTATTGATATTATTACGTATTGAAAGAAGACCAGAAACCAGTCTTGGTTCATTCTATATTAATAATGTATAAAACATTAGATATTTAAAATCTTCGAGCATAAGATCACAGGTCAAAGGCAAAGAAAACCTAAGAGACATTTTTCTTTAGCACCAGCATTCATTAGCATCGTGATGCGTGGTTGAATAAAGTTTTTATGCATTCACACAAAACTGGAACGACTTTTCTCATCGTAAACTCACGGATCGGGCACGTGCCTAAGGTCGGATAATGGGAAACAAGAAACCAGCGGAGAGAGAAAGGAAGAGATGGGGAGATTATGTTCTTGGCAATGGCACGCAATTATAGAACACGCGGCAAACTTTCGCAATATCTGTACCCAACTTTCATTGCTTAATACAGACTGTATTCTAAGGCGTGAGTGGCTTTTTAACCTTAGTTCGTCCGTTATTCTCTTCTTTCGCATATATATTAGCCAATCTGGATGCCATTTCTAAGACCTTCATTACACAAATGCATCTCCCTGTGAAATTCACAGCTTTAATCAATGACTCGCTTTAATAATAAGCAGTAATGAAATTCTTAACTTCTTCTTCATTCTATAATATATTTTTCATTCTGCACATTCATTTTGCCTGCGTTCCTTTCACATATAAAGAAATTTTAAAATCTATGTAACTATGATATATATATATTTAATTAAAATAATTGCAAAAATAGAAATGTAACGTAATCTTCTACAAAATGCATTAATCTTTTTCTAGAATGCGCATTTGCGTTTGTTTGAACGACGTAAATAATTTTCCTTCGAATTTACGTCTTAAATCAATTTACACAAAACATACAAAATTTTAGCACATTAAAAATAAAAACAAATAAACACTTTTTGATTATAAAGAATTAATTTCCTCTCTTCAGGATCGTGTAAAAGATTATTGTAGTGGATCCTATGTATCCAATATTTAGTATATATATAATATTTATAAATAATAATTTATAAAATTTTTATATATATAATAATTATATAAATTATTACATATATTATATATATTATATATAAATTATAGTTAATACGCACATACGGACTCTGGAAAAAGAACCTCTTATTTACAAAAAGCATGCTAAATTCATGATAAATGATAAAGAGCTCAATTTTATCTTTACACAAGAGCTCTGGAAATCCTATGTACGGCCCTGCTCTTCGGCAACGTGACTACGATGAAAAGTGTACGCCAATCAGTTGCTACATGTCGCACGTGATAGTTCGCAAACTCGCCACTAGGCTTCGCAGGTCGAATTAAGTTTCTCGTGTTTAAAATGCATCATCAAAGGGGATAAATTGGGGCTCGTGGCAGCGAAAAGCATACTTACCTGGCGCAGAGGTTACCGTGATCATGAAGGCGGTTCCTCCAGGGCGAGGCTCTTCCATTGCACTACGGTTGAGCTGACCCTTGCGAATATCCCTAATGTGGATATCTCGGGCGTACAATTTTTGATAGTCGGGACTGCGTTCGCGCTATCCCGGTGATAAAAGAATTCAAACAGAAATAATTTCCCGACAAAATATTTTCTCGGGTAAAATTGAACTACCGAGGAAGTATTCTACTATTCCTAAAATAAATTTTGGTAAGAAAGTAAGTTCTACTTTGCAACCTAAAGATATTTCTTGAGCATATATGTATATATATATATATATATATATATATATATATATATATATATATACACACATATATATATATATTTTAGCAGGCTGTTTATCTATCTTTATATTTTTATGTATCTACATAATTGAGTGTTGCAATTATAGCAATTATATACATTCAATAATACACAACAAAATATTTTTTCGCAATAACATACGAGAAGTTATATATATATATATATATATATTTCTTTGACGCACAAAATCCTAATTTCGTAAGAAATACAAAGATTTTGCTTACAGAATTAAGATTATATGCGTTATAAAGATAATTTTGTAGCAAAATAACATAAATCTAAATAACAGATATTTGTAAATAAATAAATAATGAATTTTCACCTTTCGTATTGTAAAAAATACGTTTTTAATGCAATTAGTATGATTGCAACGTACAATTGAAGAATATATTTTAAATGTTTTTTCGACTTTTTAAGCTTTGTCAGATATTAAATTTTTAAATACACGTTTTCATTTTTGTAGCATCCTCTGTCTAAACAAATAATAGTGTACGTGATAAAATTTATTTTTCAATTTTCATATTTTTTGACAACAATAGTATTCATTGAAATTTTACATTGTGCAATAACATCGATAACGGCACAATGCGTCAGATATTATCTGGTTTGCACATATAAGATATTTTTTTCAATCCTGGCGAAAAATATTCTACAAAATTGTATATAAAGTTAAGAAATGTTACAAAATTCTTAAAAAATGCTTAAAAAATGGAATTGAAATATTCATTAATTTTAATACTTAAATATATATTTCTATGAAAAAATAAATAATAATTCCATAATTTTCTATTTTTAGAATTTCTATTTTTTGAATTTTATACTTATTCGTAGAAATTTTTTCCGCCAAAGTAAGCTACTTAGAAATGTGCACAATGTTGTAGTTCATTGCAGTTTGACATAATTTCACAGAGAAATTTGTAGAAATAACAAAAACGACGCTCTACAAAAATAAAAAAAGTTTTTAAATGTTCCAATCATTTTCACAAAGATTTTTGCAACATTTCTTAAATTTGTGTAGAATTTTGTAGAATTTTTTCTGCCAGGAAAATCGGTCAAATATTGCAGATGTATATGTGTGTGATATCGAACTCGGTGTTTCTGAACGTGAAAGATAAGCAAGTTCCGTCGATGAGACCGATCTTTCGACGTTATCTCTAACAGCAAGCCGTTTATCTATTGAATGAACGGAAAGTAAGACATCCGGAGAGGATGCCCCGTATAAGTTACCATGGTACATGGTACGAATTGTTGCCCTTTAAATTCCATTAAAAGCTGCAAGCACTAAATCGTGGCGTCCCGTGAGAACAGACGGGGCATGCGCTCAGCCAGGTGCTGCCGGCTGCTGCGGTTCCCGTGGGAGGTGCGCCGAGAGCACGAAAAGCAAGGACGACGGGTCGGCGAAGGCGCAACATAGCGCGCGCCTCGTTACGTTCTTCTCACGCTCGCGAGGGGTTGAAACTCGGTTCAGTTGTATCGCGACACCCTCCGTCGAAGGGTCGAGCGCGACAGGATCGCACATTGTCGCGAAGAATTTTACGTGTCGCATGGTGACTCTCGTATACGTCCCATATTTTTTTTTCCTTCCGACATCCGCGAAAAGAAATATAAATAAATGTTACGCGGTAACTAAAGATAATAATACATATATAAAAAGTTTTAATGAACTGTGGAAAAGATCGGTTAAGATTCTTTAATTGTTTTTCTTTTTTTTTTTACATACTTTTACGTGTGTAAAAGAAAAATTAAAGAATCCTAACCGATCAAACGATGACAGTGTTCTTTTATTTTTGTTAAAAGATTCCTCTCACAATAAAAAATTTCTTTTTACCGTGTGAATGTAAAGTGCGCTCTCGCAGACTATTCGCGCGATTTAATGGTTGGTAAATGTCGGCACCGTGAACAGTAAACTACAAACTTGGTGGTTCCGAGCATGAACTCCGCTGAAACTGAAGAGCTATTCTCTCGAAGAGATTCGAGGCCGATATCTTAGAACGCAAGACCGGTAGATCGATATGACGACGTTCGATCGCGCGTGCGACCAGTTACCGTAAAAGTAACGAGCGTAAATTGTCATTACGGCACGTGCGTAGCGTTTTCACGACCATTGGCGGAATCGACAACCCAAGGTCATCGTGGTGGCCGGTGGTGGTGAGAGCAAGGTCGTCAGGGTCGCGGAATCGCGAGGAGAATGTGGAGGAAGGACGCGACCAGGCTGGCCAGGCTGATCGTCGTCGCCACGCTGATTTCCCTGACCGTTGACGGGACCGCCGCCGGCAGCTGCAGCTCCGCGAAGCTCTGTTGCCAGGGCAGGGACTCGGGCTGCGTCATTCAGAAGGAATCGAATGAGATTCCTTCTGTCGACAAGCGTGCGATTCGCGACAAGCCGTGCTACTGCGACCACGCGTGTCTCAAGCTCGCCGATTGCTGCGACGACTTTAAGGAGACCTGCGGTGGTACGTGTACTCGGCGATTTTGCACGGAGGGAGGGCTTGTGGGTAGCGACGGATAGTCGTTAAACAAAAAGCTGGACAAAAATAGAAGAATTTCATACAAAAAAAAGTTTTTTTCATGTAGACGATTTTTTTTTTATCGATTCGAAAACACTCGATTATTTCGTCATTTTATTCTTCATGAATATTCGGTGGTGGCAGGATACAAAAACTCATTTTTGTCCACAATAGATGTAATTTTCTGTATTCATTTGAAATAAAAATTGACACGTTCTACTTTCGCTGCGCAGGAAATAGAATGTATCGTAAATGCTGCTGCATACATGCAGACATGTGAGATAAATTTTTTTTCTCATATTCGTTAATTGCAAAAAATTTTATAATAAATATTATTGTTATTTCCAACATGAAAAAGAGACATATTTAGTGTAAATTTAATCGATGTTTTTAAGTTAAAATGAAATGGGATAATATTCGATTGCAAAATAAATATTGCAAAATAATTATTTATAAAACCTTGAAAATTAAAATATGACATAAAAAAAATGTAGATACATCAATTAATCAAAACTTGGCAACGTCGACGAAATAATTCTTAAAAGAAAA
The DNA here is from genome assembly GCF_016802725.1 of Solenopsis invicta. NCBI lineage: Eukaryota > Metazoa > Arthropoda > Insecta > Hymenoptera > Formicidae > Solenopsis > Solenopsis invicta. Next base: position 17,046,874 of record NC_052673.1, read on the forward strand.
TCGCCCGGAGCATTGATTGATTAATCGGTCTCTACTTACTGGCGCTAAGCACACGGCGCTTAAACACACGTAGATACTCAACACGTCTCGGATTTTGTAGGATTACGCTGTAGGATCTTAAGAACGTCTTCTGCAAGTAACTTGCTTTAGCATCTTAATACGGACGAATTGCGGTCATCTTGGATCATTAAGCGACTTGTTATCAGCTTTAAAGTTTCTAATATTAACAATTGCGTCATCGAAGGAGAATCTTTTGTTGATGAAGAGTTTTGAACGCGGAAGTGTGTTGTCGGACGGATAGTGTCCATTAATTTTCGTACTTCACACCGACATATCAACAACGTGCGATATGTGATTCGTTTTTTCCTACGATGCCTTTAAAACCAATATCCACTTCCAATTTTTTTCGATCAAAGCAACCACACATGACCGCTCAAAAAGATGCTGATGTTGCGTTCTACTAGCGTCAACACAACGCCGCACGTTTCGTGAGAATTTAATCAAATATCGAGCAATTATCAGTCTGACGTGATATATTGCATTTAATAGAAATCGACGTGTTTTCGATAAGCAAAACGCTTCAAATGATTACGTCGTATATTTGGTACATCATTAAACACTGATTCTCAGAACATAACAATTTTAGTAACAGAATTAAATTATCACAGAAATTATTCATTTGCATAATGTTAGAATTAATTAAAATTTCTCGGACATTAATTTTTTATATCAGATAGCAGCCGGATATAAAAAAAAAAAACAAATTTGGATAATTAAAAAAAGATATATGTCTGATGCATACTCCTGTATTTCACGTTTTGAGGAAATGGTCTGTGGGGAATTATCCCACGCGCAAAGATCAGACGAATTATTGCCGCTATATTGCCTAAGTAAAGATGATAATGCTGGCCGAGAGATCAATTTCGACAAAGCATAAAAGTAAAGAATATCTTCGTAAATATACTTTGCAATTTATAGTCTGAATCTCTCTGCTCATATTTTACGGATTTACGGCATAATATGAAGATAATGATTACCAAGTTGTGCAATTTTGCAAAAACGCGGTCGCCAGTGTTTTTGACAATACAGATTTTGCTCTAATTTCTATGTTTTTAAACATTAAAATTTTTAACGTTAAAATAGCTAAACAAGAATAAATTTGCCTATTTTGCAAATTCAATAGCATTTAATTATTATTTAATCTTTATCATATAACATATAAAGCGGTGTTAACGATGACTAACTTTGCGAATACTATATACATTATTTTTAAATATATAATACATTTTTATTGCCCGCATAAGAGATGGTCAAATTATTCTGCTTTGGTGCACACAGTTGTTTGAAATTTTATGGTTCGCCGAACGACGCGCCTGTGTTAATAGCAAAGGGATTAATGTTATTCAATTCACATTTCCGTTCGTTTAACATGCCTCTGTTTTACCGGTTTAATTGCCATATAATCGACGGGCATGCGATTAAATTGTTCTCTAAACAACGGTAACGGCGTCAAATAAAATCGGTATTTACGCGCGACTATTATTTACTGCAGGTCAACTACGAGGCGCGAAATGTTTCGTAAAGTACAGACACGCGAGAGAAAGAGAGCGAGAGAGCGCCCGGAGATGGAAAATGATTTTATTGCGTCTGACTGCATTCTCATTCACTTTGTCGAAATGTTCATCTTTAATACCCTAATTTCTGCCATTTGCAAGCTGCTAAGGGATCCAGCGGCATTCGTCGTACGCTAAAGCTGCGACGGAACGCGATTATTCACGCCTGCCGGCCCCGAGGAGAAGTGTCGCTCCTAGCGACTTTGGAGATGTTACGCGCAGTAGTTGCGGCTGAAATCGTTGCTCGAGTGACGCAAAGCCGTCCGTCTTGAAGCGGGATAATCCTATTCTTGCCGTAGTAGGCTTGAAACGAGAAACGCGAATTTACATATTTTGTAGAGGGATTCGTAACGAATCGCGAGAGACGTGCTTACTGCAGCTGATTTGCAGCCGGCTTGCAGCCGGCATCCGCGCCAAATGAATTGTAAAGATTATACTGCACTTGCGAAGGGGATACGCGTTCGCGCGCTCGTAATCTGGTCCCGACGCGAATTTATAACGTCGGCCTCCTTATCATTTTTAACGCGTCAAGAAAAGATGGCACCCGAGAAACTCGTTCTATAAAAGTAACGCGAAGCGTTTTGGGCATAATAAAACAGGAGGGGGGAGAAACTGAGGAAACGAAAAATGATCACGTCAAGAGTCTCACCATGGTTAATGATACTTCGACAGTAACTTTGCGAATTTATCTTCCGAAGTAACTCGGAGAGAAAGTCAAATGCACATATAATATTCTCGCTCGAAGGACTTGTGCAAAGAACTCTCAAGTTCTGGTAACGTGTCCGTACAACATGTGACATCTTATATTGATCGTTAACGAATCAGTGACAGTGCCATTATTTTTCTTCGTATTGCTGGGGATGAATCGTCAACATATCGCGTATGTCATTCGGCCATTCGCATTCACCGGTGGGTCCGTCCGATGACCGGCGGGTACGCGAAATAATTTAGTCCGAACGTACAATCGATCGAGTACCGGGTTCCGATGGCGACGATGTGGTCGTGGAACTATAAACACGATGTTACTATAAAAGAAGTACTAAACAAGTAGTTAGATCTGCACTACGGTTCTCGCCGGTAGTCTAATGCAAAATGCAGCTCAAATTTTACTCCACAGCTGCGGCTCCACAGTCGAGGCCAGTTATAAAATATTCCTGTCATATTTGTGACTGTCCGCTCGACCGATTGTATAATAAATCTTTAAATTATCACTGATTGGAAAATGAGGAATGCTACATGCGAAAATTGAAAATGCTAATGATTATATTAATATATCAATATATGCGTACGAGGAGTACAAATGTTGCGATTACAATAATTACATTAATAAGGTAACGTACGTCATTTAATTATTTGCTGTTTGCAATCAAATGCGAATATAAAATTATTCAAAGTATTTAATTTAATTTTATTAATTCGCGTGATGTGCAATTTTCATATTCTCATTATGCGTTCTGTGTTTATAATAAATTTCACTTTACAGTCACTTCAAAATGAACTTTTTCTACCACTATTTTAAAGGTAAAAGAGCAAAGTGAAACGAATTTATGCGAATGCTCTCCTCTAAATTATCTTTTTAACTTACATAATGACGTACTGTCATGGAAAGGTAACAATTTATATTAGAAACGTAGAATAAATTGTACTGTCAAAATCGTTGCGTCGTCCAATAGAAAACAAAATATCTCTCAATCAATTAATCAAGTCTTTCTTAATGTAACCGTTATAATTTTGGCGCGCAAAATAATTACTGCTCGATATTTCATTTAAAACGCCGTGCTGTTTAATTAACGACGTTGACGTCGATCGTCCCATTTTTTTAAATGTCGCGATACTTGTTCTCGATGCATTTCGCGCAAAATGGAGCAGCAGCACGTTAAATGAATTTTCACCTTTCGCATTCTACGCGCTCCTTAATGGAGAGAGAGGAGCATCGGTGATTGCGACGCGTTTATCACATTTTTACTCATCTCAAATTGTCTCTTCATTTTCCTGGCGATGCTGCAGAGTAACAAAACGCACAGCAAAATGCGTTTCGAGAGAACACTCATAAATCGTTATTTCTGCGAGCGGCTTTTTATGTGTAGCGTAAAATATCGGGAAAAAAAGGGGTCTTAGCGAAATGGCCGAATGTCATTTCTAGACAATACCTTTTATTATTACACGATGCTACACCCACTTTTGTTGTATATATATTGTATGTACAGAAATCAATATTTTTTCTAATGGCTTTAAGCAATATTTTTATTAACGTAGTAATATAATTCATAGATAGTAATATAATCACATTGTGCTTTTTTATGTTTAAGGTCGTCTTAAGATCAATACATTCTAAATGATTAAATTAATTTTTTTAAGAACTTTTATATTACTATGTTAATAAAAATGTCACTTTATTTTTAAAAAAATGTTGATGTCGAAATCTCATAAAACAACAAGAATGAAAAAAATGCCTACACAAAAAAATCAATATTAAATCAATTCATTGTTTCATATATAAGTAAGAATATAAAATATTTTTGAAGGAATTTGTAATCTTAAACAGACATAATTTGCTTATATGAAGAACATGTTTCTTTTCATATAAGCAAATTATGTCTATTTAAGGTTATATATTCTTCCAAGAAGATTTTATATTTTTGCTTATATATGAAACAATAAATTGTTGATTTGATATTAAATTTTTTCTGTATAATATTTGCCACTTCAAAACAATTTTTTGCTTTGGTATTTTTTGGTATTATTAAAAACAACAATAATTTTCTAAATGAGTGAGAAACATCTTGTATAAATGTACATAAAAATAAAATTAATAATATTTTTATTATTGTACAGCAGTTAATAATCATAAAAAGAAAAACGGCTTTTTTTATTTAAGACTCAAGACAGTTGTGAGTTTCTGAAGACAAAGACTAGAACATAAAATATAGTCTTGCTGTTATAAGTCAGCCATTCTGTTAAATTCCTAACGTAATTTGATTATTTCTGTGGGCATGTCTCGTACTGTAGCTTTAAAATTTTATTATAAAAAACTGTATCTCCTAATTAAAAAATATTATAGTTGCGCGTTGTCAGAACGGAAAGAGGATCTAAATGATAGGAGCTCCAAAGAATCTCTTATCGATTTGTCGATCGCGTTTTACCAACGCGGCACTTTCGAGACAATTTTATCGTTCGTCTGCGAGAAACGACCAGATGGCCAGATCTTAACGTCGCGCTCATTCCCTTCTTACAGTGGTCGACTGCGCGGTGAGCGAATGGAGCCCGTGGACCCCGTGTGATAACGGATGCGGAAGTGGCACTCAAAGGCGCAGCCGGGTGATCGAGATCGAGGAAAAGAACGGTGGAAAGCACTGTCCGCACTTGGACCAGGTCAGGACGTGCCGCAGCTTCGAGAAATGCCACGCCAGGATTCGCTCGCAGCCGCACGCTAAAAGTGAGCGTCGATCGATCTCAAACAGGGTGATAAGTCGCATTTTACTTTAAGTGGAATATTTTCATACAAACGCGAGCGAGAATTAATATTTAACTAGAGACTCGTTTAATTTACACGTTTTATTCTTACTTCGTGTACGTATAACACGCACTCGTTAAAATAATTGCTAAAATAAATAATTTTTCTTGCAACAATTATTAAAATTCGCGATAATTATCGTGTGATTAATTAAAGATTAAATTGCAATATTGAAGATTAAAGTACACGAGGAAAAATTGTTTTCTTCTATATTCCTGACGTTTCCCGGTTTCTATAATGATCCGACGTTTCTCAAGCATTTCCCGTTCACTAGAAAGTAAGAAGAGTCGGATTATCTTCGATTGTATCTATCGCGACGTGAAATTCTTGACATCTGTCTACCGTTGCTCGATCCTAGGCGATTTCCTTTCATTTGCCGCAGGTGTGATGCTTCTTGCGCTATCTCCGAGCGATGGCAACAGTACGGATGTGAGGATCAAGAATAGGATCGTCGATAAAAGGTAGGTCAAGCCCCCGCGCTTAGTCTTCGGATTCGTGCGAAATGCGATTTGCCGCACATGCTTCCAATTCGCGCTGCAGAAACAATGTCTTTTCCGGTTTCTTCGATCGGTGCTGCGCGAAAGTAGATTTAACAAGAACGAATTCGTGGAAAAATTAAAGCGCAAAATTGTTTAAATTCGTTTCGTTCAATGAACGTTGCTAAAATCTATCGTTTATCGATGTAAGAAAATCCTCTGTTCTTCCGGTTAAATTAGACTACCTGAGCACTCAATTAGATGGATAACGCGATGAGATGGATTTCCCTATCATTAACTGCGGAATGCGACGTCTGTTAATGTGTTTAACGTATAATGCATTCATTTATCCCACGTCATCATCTTGCGCCGTGGAATGACACAATTAATAATCTTCAATCGCATTTTGTATGTATTATTAATGACGTGAAGCGCTCGCGCGTAACTGATGAGTTGACACCCTTAATTTTCAAAGTTTGTTATCTCTACGTGCGATCAAGCGTCACGATTCAATTTCATTAAAAGCCTTCTCCGCTTGGCAAGGAATACCTCCTGGGGGATACATTTTTAATCCCGCTGCAACCCAGACAGAATCGCTGATATGTTGAGGATCTAATTTGACACGTGCTACGACCCGTTACAAAACACGTAGCAAACATCGTGTCGCAGTATCGAGATTCCCTTGTGACGTTGTGTGCCGAGCGGGTAAAGCAAGCTGGCAAGGCCGTCAGCGAGCAACCCTTTGGGCTCCGTCATACGGCGTGTGTGGCTGCGGTAGCCAACGAAAACATGCACGTTTTGTTCGAGGCTTTGGGATATTTAATATAAAAACCGATATTACACACGTTTCAGAGGCAGCTGCATCCCTTTCACCATTCTCTGGGTTTCGCGGGGTTGCAGGAAGTTTTCGAGTTTGCTCTCGCAAGGTTAGTATAAGTAATAATACGCTCGCGCCGCAATAACTTATTTTAATCTTAATCGGAAATAGGAATTTCATTTAATAGGACGCTATTTCCATTATCGAGGTCGGGGATCCAAATTTGAAGAATGCATATTGGATATCGTGACCTTCCTCTCTTCCTCTTGACTCCAGATTTATTATAACTGTTAAAATTAGTTTCTTTTTCTGATGAAGATTGAATCGGAACATACCTTTCCACATATACTCTCAATTCTAATTCTTGTTTAATTTTTATTTCATTTTTTTTAATCAATAAACAATTTGTATTTAATTGAGAAAAATACGGAAAAATATGGTTTTGCTAAAGAGGTAAAAAATTTTAGTTAAATATAAATCTGAAAATAATTTTATTAAGCCATCAAAATAATTGTGTCGGACACTCAATTGATTGCTAAATCAAAACTTTTTGCAACTTTGCTCATGCTGGAGCTTTCCACATAATTATTTTAATGATCCAACAAAGTTACCTTCAAATCTGTAACTAGCAAAATTTTGAGATATTTTAGTAAAACTGTTCTTCCCGTGTAGGACATCGTTATTTGAGTGCACGTTTAAACCTTAAATGTAATATTATAAAATTTGAATTATCTTGCTTCTCGAAACGTTGGAATAAATCAGGGAAGCAGGGACTTTGAGTTATACCTTCAAGTTAAGGATGAATATCGGATACTTAGTGAAGCACAGCGGAGCTTATAAAAATAGAGTATATATTGCAACGAGGAGGAAAAACAACCGCGGATGCTCCGTATATCGGCCATTCTTTTTCGCGGTTAAATCCTTGCCCCGCGCGCTCAAGTTTTTTACAACCATAATGCTTCGAAGAGACAATAGACTTGTCTTCTTGCGAAAAACGGTTTGCATCTCCGTGGCGGTATGTAAAGCTCGGGGGATTACGCTTCGAGCGAAAAATTATCGCTCCGCGAAAGTCTTCCCTCGCCTGACATTATGATAAAAGCAAGATTCTTTAGCCCGCGTGCCCGGCTAAGTTTCAAACTTTCAATATTAATTTTAACTTCTTGATATTCTCATTTACATTGCGTGAAACACGAAACTCGTGAAATCGCACGTTTATAAGTAGATAACTATATACGTTACTTTAAAAAAGGGGCACTCGATTCCTCTGAAAAAAAGTCGTTGCCATTAAAAGTTTCGTACGTGCGAAAATATAATTTTACAACACTTGCTGAAACATCGAAGTTCGTGCAATTATATGCTGCAGAGAACATCATTGTAATTGTTCCCATAACCGTTGAATACTTCATAACATGTAACTAAACATAAAGAAACGACGATAAGTGTTCTGTTAAGTTTCGTGGTTGTAATTACACGTACACTAATTTTGTCGTCTCGCGCCAAAGGATCCTTTACTTAGAACCGTGTAATAAGACGCGGCGCTTTTAACGGAATCTGAACTCAAATTCTGAATACGAAATTCGCATAATGATGAATCGCGCCCGCCGCCAACGTGGAAATGAAGCGACTCGATCTAGTCTCAATTAACGTGCACCACGGTTGCGCGACGTAACGTCATGTAAATTAGAGCGTGGCTCCCGCGACGCTGCTCTACGTCGGCTGTTATCGCGAAGGAATCGACCGGATGAAGTGGATGCGGTGGTGGAGATAACGGTTGTTTCCTACCAACGACATATCTAAAGTAGATAAGCCACGAAGCGCGGAAATCTGCGGATGAAGCAAGTTATTTTGATGATGACTTACTTATTATTATCTCCGTGCCGCTGTTAAATTAGCCGTCTTGGTTTTATTACCGTGTGTCTTTTCATTTAATCATATCGCCTCTCTTATTATAATTATTGAGAGATTAACTTGTTTTGATATTTCCCATGTATCTTGTTACAAATGTTTGAAAAAGCACTTATCAATAATAGAAGAATATTAAATTGCCGTATAAAAACATATATAATTACAAAGTTGCTAGCTTTAAACCTTTTCCGTTAGAATTATGTTATAGATGAAAAGAAATTAAAAAATAGAGATTAGAACATAAGAATTCAGACAGACGAAAATAATTCGTAACATCTAGCGTATAATTAAAATGTCGATCGAAAACAAAGACGGTGAGCGATTAAAATCACCACAGGTTCATGGATTTGCGTGGAGCGTCCCGGTAACGACAGTCTGGACAAATACGTGGGAATCGGCAAGTGGAAGCTATCTACCGATATTGCTGGTGGCAACAATCGGCACGGTCGATCGATCTATTCGACCTGCCACGGAAGATGGGTCGGCGATTCGCCGGTGGATTGTCACGATGACCTGCGATGCTTTGGATATACCTCGCAGTTGGTGGACTGTCGCGATGATTCGCGATGCGTGTACAATCCGCGATTCGAATCCAGCTTAACGACCCCGTACACCACGCAAACGGTTCGAAGTCGCAGGGGCGCGAATAGCAACGTCGTCAGCAATCGAGTTGTGAGAAGACGAAGGAAAGGCAGACGATGGAAGAGGAGTAGAAGAAGAAGACGCGCCGTCGCTGTCACGGAACGGTGAACGTTCTCCGGAGCTTTATCACAGCTCCCGCGAGTGTCGTCAGTCTTAGAAGCCCTTCCTCTCCCTTTCCCTTTCTCCTTATCTATTATTATTATGCGGAATGTATCGTAAGACACTTCAAGAACGGATTCTTTGAAAAATCGCGATCGAGTGGATGTTTTTGTAGGAAGAATATTGAGGCCTTGATTTAAAATTATAATCAATTCAGGATCACTTCGCAAATTAAGCTTCAAAGTTACAGGTAGACACAGCAAACACAGAAGCTTGTTTCTTATTTAAGTTCAAGTGTACTTTGATAGAATTTTAATTTCAGACTATTTGATATAACCAGATAATTTAATTTTAAAAACAAGAATGCTTGCGCAAAATTAAATTCTCGCTGAGGAAAAATCGGCGCGCGCTCTGGATTAGTCAAAGAATCCATTCTTAAACTACGTATAGACTCGATGTGTTACGATATATTCTGTATATTTAACTTAATATATTACTCGAGAATTTTGTTATCTTTTAAATTTAATTCTCTCTTGCAACGTTTGTGCTAATCACTATTCTTATTTATTTAGTGACTTCGAACTTTAAATTTTTTTTTGCGTTAAATTTTTTGCAGGGCAGAAAAACTACGGAACATGAAATAAAAATCCATTCTATTTTCTTTTTCGCTCTGTTTTTTTTTTCTCTTCTTCTACTCGGCTTGACGTAGCAATCGCGTACGGACCCATTGCCTAGATTATCCCGATAATTATCATATCGATTTTATCATTAGCGCAAGCTTGCGAAACGTCCGCCGGGAGAGGAGTGAATATCTTATTCTCTTTGGAAGGAATCGCAAGATAATCGATATCAGCGACGTTAGAATTATGATTTACGCAGAGATTGTGATTTTAATAAATTGTTGGACGGCGACGCTCGGGAGAACGTCACAGAAACGAGTGCTGATAATATATGTTGCATTAATTTACTATTTTCCTCTCTATTCTTTTTCCCCTTTTTTCAGATTTCATCCAATCCAATATAATGTATGCGTTTATCGGATAGATGTATAAAAAATATATATTATATACATATATTCGTAGCGAATGGATAAAAAGAATTTTATCATTATTATAATCATAAATAATTGTATTTTATTAATAACATGACTATCATAATATCTTCCATAAGACAGGAAATTTTTAAGATTAGAAATATAAAATGCCTCATGCATATTTTCCTTGATCGTTTTATTCAGCCTATTATTTTATGTGTATTATAACACGGGGTGTCTCAAAATTGTCATTTATCTACAATTCGTCGGAAACGCTCCGACATTCGAAGAAATGGAACTTTTTTTTCAATTCAGATTCCAGTATTTATAGTTTCGTAACGATATTCGTTCTCTTTGCGATGCCCTGTATATCTTGAAAATAATTTTCAATGTTCCTAAGTATATACTGTATATTATTCAACCTATTAACACATATTGTATGATATAAAATTTCCATACAGTCCTGTTTTTTAATTTTTAGTATTTGCATCTTTAAGTGGAATATCACCATTTCTCTTCACGAGAAACATATCGGCGTGACGAGAGGTTAAAGGCTCTCAAAATAAAATGGACAAAATGTAAAAGCACAGTCAATAAAGAGCACTTGCACATATCTGGATTACGGCGTAACTGAATTCAAAACAAAATTCCTCTTTTTCCCTTATCGACCTTGATTTCAATGGTGAATTTCTTTTTCACGGAAAAAAATTTTATTCAATTCTCCAATTTGTAATATTAAACATAGATACATGAAAGATAATGCATGCTACTATCAGATACAGAGACCAATTGGAGGGGATTGATTCAATTATAATGCTAGAAGTTCATTCATTATTTAATCAGATTAAATTACGCTACATTGAATGGCTGCAATGCGTGCCAATAAATATCATAATCGTCATACGTCACAGATTATTCCCATTGTATTACATAAGTAATGATGTTTATTATACACATATCAATGTGCAGATAATTATCCTGTTGCGATTAGTGTCATGCTTCAAATGGAAACGTTATGTTGCATTGACATGTATCACGGAACCGGAATGCATTTAAATAAACATTTTAATTAATGTAAATTTAAAATATTTTATTTCTTAATTGCATATACATATATATATGTATGTATATATATAGAGACAAAATAATACCGACTTATTTGTGGATTCACGTGATCCTTGTCGGTTAATCTCTATCGATTTCCTCCAAAAACAGGAAAACCTGCACACACACACACACACACACAGGATCCGGTTTAAGCAGGGTATTTTCGTCGCTTATCCTTCGCGTTTGCTCACGGATTGTCCTATATTTCATGAACGGATCCTGCGGTCGTTCGAAGGCGACAATCGTTTATCGTGCAGACCGCCGTATCCTCCATAAGTCTCCTATAAATGCTGACATCCAGACACTCGGCAACATAAAGACTCGCCGTACATTGCCGAGTCTCAGAAGCAACATTGCAATTACTCTCGTTTGCTTACTCTCGTTTCCGATTTCTGAAGCGTAAGATCGTCGATTTTGTCGAGTTAGTGCGCGCACTTGTTGCCAGTCAACATGAGCAAGAAATCAGATATCTTGTACTTGTTCGATCGACCGGCGGAGCCGGTGTACGTGCCCAAGGGAGAGAACAAAGTCGCTTTCGACATACCACCTAACTACTTGGTAAGCCCTATCCTTGACGATCTTATTGCGTATCAATATTGAATTCCGCGATATTAGTTTGACGCTGCTCTGCAGTTCGTACAACTTGAAATCTCTTGGCCGTATCTATTAAAATTAAGCCTTAGATTGTAATGGGTGACACTCCGGGAAAATAAGATTTCTAATAAAGTTTCACAAAATAAAAGCCTCTTTCTTAAGTCCAATTCTCCTTTTGCATGTTCTTATTTCTCGAATGTAAGAATCTTCCATAGCAGTCGGCAATACAAAATTTATTTTACTTTACGTTGCGTAAAAGTTCACAAGAAAAGCTTTGAATAAAGATAGATTTTTTTTTTTGGTGCTACTGATTCTATCATATACAAATTTTTGAGTATAAATTTTGTTTCAATAAATTTACAGCCTGAGAATAGGCAACAGGATGCCGTTGCCATCGTGAATCGTTTCAGCGATGATACTGCGACGAAAATTCCAGTAAAGCAGATCAGTCTGCCTGACTTGAGCGTCCCCCTTCAGCTCGGACGTCGAGAACCCTTCTCTCTTTTCATCCCTAAGCATCGAAAATTAGCCGCGCGTCTCATCGACATCTTCTTGGGTTTGTTTCCGATTTTATTATCATCCGTATACTTTTCTGTCAAATTATATACAGTATTTTGCTTTTGTTTGCATTTTAAAAGTAACCGTATGTACACTTGACGTGTATTGAATTTTTCTTTTGTAAACGGTAGTTATAATTAAATTTTCATTAATCAGGTTAATTAAGCGCATATCGCATATTAGCTCACGTTGCACTATTCTATTCACATGAACTTGATTGAAACTAGTGCCTTGCTGAATAGTTACTAACGCATGTTATAGGTATGCGAACGTACGAAGACTTTCTTTCGGTGTCGGTTTACTGTCGCGATCGCGTTAATACCCAGATGTTCATCTACGCGCTCTCGGTAGCGATTCTGCATCGTCCTGATACCAAGAACTTACCGATACCACCGCTGGCAGAAATTTTTCCGGATAAGTACGTCGACAGTGGAATATTTTCCAGAGCGAGGGAGGAAGCTAATGTTGTACCGCCTGGCTCCAGGGTACTTGTTCTCTGACGCATTAATTACCGACAGGCTCTCGTTACTCAATTATACAGTTTAATTAGCTAGCTTATTCTTTGAGTGCCAACCAAATTATGTCGACGTAAATTACGTAAATGTAGTGAAAAGCTTTTTGGTCTTTACGACAATCTTCAGTTTTAAGTTTCAAAGAATGTAAAGCAAGACAATAAAACAAATGATCGTGTTCTTTAACAGTACTCAACGCAAAATTCGCCGTAGTACAGAGTTTAATAGAACGTGTTTAGTAGTGTTTAACTGCAATTTTCTAAAATTTACATACTTTAGAATGCACTGATGAATTTGTATATTATCCCAACCGTTTTCAGCGTTACCGTTAACCGCCTCTTAACCATAAAGTTAACGTAAATTGTTATATGAATTTGGCAGGTAGATCGATGTAACGAGAGCCGCTTTACGTTATAATATAATTTCGAAAGCCAAAGTCTTTGCGTCGTTTTATGGTCTCGTTGTACCCGCAATTCGTAGGTGGCTATAGAAATTCCACGGGATTACACTGCGTCGGATCTTGACGAGGAGCATCGCGTGGCTTACTGGAGAGAAGATATCGGGATCAATCTTCATCACTGGCACTGGCATCTGGTCTATCCGTTCGAGACCGACAGGAGGATTGTTGACAAGGATCGGCGTGGCGAGCTATTCTACTATATGCACCATCAGATCCAAGCCAGGTAGGTGCGTCGCGCCAGCGAGAGCACGTAAGTCGATAAGATTGGATATTCTGCCGTGAGATCAGCGGGTGTTATAGGCCACCGGATCACATTCTGATCTCGATCGTTATTATCGCGCGGAAACTCGTCTCAATTCTGCATAGTATTCGAACAATGTTTGTTAACGAGCTCGGAAATGCATTTGCGCGTGGAATAACGGAGTAAAATTATTATACGATGAAATTTGGGAAATAAATGTAAATTTAAATGCCTGTTGAAGTACTTATGAGAATTCAGTGGGGAAAATGGGAGCGATGCAAATTAATAGGTATTACGAGGAATTATTTTCAAACTCGAAAGAGATCTCTTTAAAATTTATCTGTAATAGCAATAAAACCTATGTCCTAATTATTGTTGCTCTAATTGTTAAATTGCTTTAATTAATAAAACTGTTTATTATTCTCATTAATTATTTAAAAGCTGCACATTTATGTCGATAAGAGCTTTCAAGCGTTTTTCCTATTGTTTAATAAATAAAAGCCTTCGCCGTCGATTTATGTCGAGGTGCCGAACATCCGGATATCGCCTGAGGCGCTACTCATGGGAATTTCCGCGGTCCTTGCGTTATTATTCGGGTTTTGCTTGATTTCTCTCTCTCTCTCTCTCTCTTCGCAGATACAATAGCGAGCGTCTGTGCAACCGATTGGGCCGAGTCAAGCGCTTCCACAATTGGCGCGAACCGATCCCGGAGGGTTACTTCTCCAAGTTGGATTCGTTGGTAGCCAGTCGCACTTGGCCCGCTCGCCCCGCCGGTGCCATTCTTAAGGATATCAATCGCCCAGTGGACCAACTGAATTTCGACCTTCAGGACCTGGAGAGATGGCGCGATCGCATCTACGAGGTCATTCACACCGGCTCTTACATCGGCTCCCGCGGCGAGAGGGTGCCTTTGACCGAGTTCAAAGGCATAGACGATCTGGGTAACATCATGGAGGCCAGTATTCTCTCGCCCAATCAAAACGTATACGGAGACCTTCACAATCTCGGTCACGTCGCCATCTCCTACTGTCACGATCCTGATCATCGCTACTTGGTAATAAGATACGCGATCGTTGTTATAATTGGAAAAAAAATTTGAAAAATTTACGAGAATTTTTATCGAAATTTGATTTTAACTTTATATAATATTAATAATTTTTCATAATTTTGGCATTCAATAATCCTTTATCTGATCGCGCGCGTGTTGAAGCAAACTTTATTACGTCCTTTTTTTTATTTTCAAGATAAAAAATGTCAGGTCGAGAAGAAAATGCGTAACTTCCGAGCACGTCCGTATTTTTCACTTTAAAAAAATTGATGCGAAAAATCATGCTACATTAAAATGACAAACGGGACATTTTTTTTCGCGTTCTCGCAGGAAACTTTCAGTATCATGGGAGAACCAGCCACCGCCATGAGAGATCCCATCTTCTACAGATTCCATGCTTTCACCGACGATGTGTTCCTGGAGCACAAGAATACACTTCCCGAGTACAGCCTACAGCAGGTGGGTGTACACAGCTGTCTCGCTTACGCGATATATCATCGGTTCACCCTAGTATATGATGCCGCTAAGTACACGTACCATGTAGTCCAGAATTACGTGAGCCACTTGACGATAAAAAAAAATTTCGCTAAACCATTTAACCCGACGAAATCGTTGGAAACGTCGGAATTTATTATCAATCTTTTTATCCGCATGCCAGGCAATCTCGTTAAATACTAATTCGGCAAATGAGGCTTTAATTTTCCTCTGTATTCGCGAATAATACGTAGGATATCCTCGCGTTCCCTTACTGAAATCTTCTCAAGAATATTTTTAAAATTCGACCTTTTTAAAATACAAATTTAATCGTAATTTAATTTAATTAACATATTTTAATCAATTCCCACGATCTTGTAGACACGATCTTGTAGATTTCAACGTTGGATTTAAATTGCTTGTAATTAAACAGTCTTTTAAATGTTGGAAAAAAAACTCTTTTTGAATTTAAGAATCAGTTTCACT
This sequence comes from Solenopsis invicta, assembly GCF_016802725.1. Lineage (NCBI taxonomy): Eukaryota > Metazoa > Arthropoda > Insecta > Hymenoptera > Formicidae > Solenopsis > Solenopsis invicta. Next base: position 17,062,453 of record NC_052673.1, read on the forward strand.
CCGTTCCTTGCATTCTTCAATTTTTTTCGTTCTAAATTACCTCCATTTTTAATACGTCTCTTAATTAAGCTCCGGTTTAAATCTTTTTTTAAAAAATTTTACACGGAAATTTATCACGGAGTCCGACTGAAAAGCTAAAAGAGAATGATGGAATTTAATTGCTTTCTTTCTCGTTCATGGGATTTCAGTTGGACTTCCCGGGCGTAGAAATCACGGATATAGCAGTGCAGACTCCGAATCAGCCAGCGAATCAGCTTTCGACCTTCTGGACCAAGAGCGACGTCGATCTATCTCGCGGTCTAGACTTCACGCCTCGCGGTCCAGTTCTCGCAAGATTCACCCATCTGAATCACGCTGACTTCACATACAGAATCGTCGCCAACAATCGCAATAATGCACCACGACGAGGAACTGTTCGTATATTCATCGCACCTAAGCAAGATGAACGTGGATTGCCCTACGTCTTCAGAGATCAGAAGGAACTCATGATCGAGATGGACAAGTTTACTGTAATACGTAAGTCGCCTATTATACTAACTTTGTCGCTATTATTTCTATATTTAATGATCCTAGAATATAGTGTAAAATTAATTCGGTGACAAAAATCAGTATTCTTGTCACCAATTAATTTTACCCTTACACGTAGTAAGAATGTATTTTCTAATTTCAAGAGAATATAATTATGCAGAAGTAAAAGGTGTTTTAGACTATTTGTGTTGTACTTTACGAAATTTCGCCCATCCCCAGTGAGACCGGGATCGAACACCATTGAGCGTAAATCAACGGAGTCTTCGGTAACTATACCGTTCGAGAGGACGTTCCGCAATCTCGACGAGAACAGACCAATCGGCGGCGATAACCTGGAACAGTTCAACTTCTGCGGGTGCGGCTGGCCGCAGCACATGCTGGTACCTAAGGGTAAGGAGGAGGGATTCCCGATGGACCTCTTCATCATGATATCCGATTACACCGGTGACGCGGTGAGTACTTTTTATACTTATCGAGCTTTCGCGGCGCTTAAGAGCTTACAGTCTGCTAGGTGATGGAAACCTTCTACCCTTCCTTCACACCTCTTTCTCTCTCTTCCCCTTACTTTTTTCCACTCTTTTAACGGCGACGTTCCGGTACACGAGAAGGTGTTCGCGTTACTCCGCTTCAAAGTAAAACAAAAAAAAAAAAAAAGGGGGGGGAGGGGGAGAAAAAAAAGAAAAAGAGAACAACACGTTAAAGGAATTGCTTCGCCGTCCCGCGACGACGTGTACAGGTGGAGCAGGACGAACCGAGCGGATGCAAGGACGCAGCGAGCTTCTGCGGCCTCCGGGACCGCAAGTATCCGGACGCGCGACCCATGGGCTTTCCGTTCGATCGTAGAGCTCGACCTGGCGTGGAGACCCTGGCCCAATTTCTAACTGGCAATATGGCAGTCAGGCAGATCAACATTCGCCACACGGACACCGTGTTGCCGCGTATGCGATCCGGAAGTATGGGCAACACCCTCACTTTCGCTTGATTCGATGATTGATTGACCGACCGACCGACCGTACGCGGCGAACCGCTCGCGCATCTCTGCCAAGATTTCTGGTGTCTCCGTCCCAACCGCGCATTCTCAGTAGCGATCCTGTAATATCCGTCGTAGACTGATTGCGTGGAAGCGCGCGACACGTTTCCCATTCTACTCCATATCCTCGAACGGCGAACGCTGGAATGACGGCGGTGGATCGGGAGCGGATAAAAAGCCGGAGGCGGACAAAACGCTATTTCCATATCTCGATGACGGAAGATTATCTTAGGAAACGAGAGTGAGATGACAGGAATTCTCCGTGGACAGGAAAGTACAATCTTGTGCATTTTAATCACGAAAATTCCCATATGATCCTGCTGTACTCTGATGGTCTGAATTTTACCGGAATTGAGACTGTCTTAAAAAAACTCCAAATATTTTACGGATATTTTTATACTCAAACATTTTCCCTCTCTTATTTGAATATAATAGCTAATATAAGTACGTCCCTCTATCTATGTAAATCTGTGTTAATACATTGCTATTTTCATTTTAATTTTATAAATGTTTATTAGGAAAAAAGTTCTTGTGAACCGCGTTTGAATATTTCCTTCGACGATCTTGTAGAAGCTGTTTTATTTACGATTTCATAACTTGCGCATCCACTAGCAATGAGTACCGCTTAACAAATGTATTTTTGCGTAAAAACGGGAACAAAGACGTGCCCTGAACGCTCAAGCAAAGCTTTTCCCCGTCTTCTTTCTCTCGTTTCACTCGCATTACGGGAACTAGATTGTAGAAAGCAGCAAATGTAAAAAGCAAAAAAAGATAAAAATAAAGTTTATGCAAATTAGATGCGCCCTTTTTTTTCACCCTTTTATCGTATTACGGGTGTTGAAAGCGAGCGACGATGTCTCGAATACAGCGAGAGAGCGTGAGAGAGCATCAGTCGGCAAAAAGAACCTAAATGATTTAATTAAATTTTTCAAATTCTGCCGCGCAGCTAAACTTTTTCCATTAGTATTAAGTTTTACATAATTAATGCGAGTGATGTGTCTCTCGCAGCTTCACATGTAAAGTAATTTTAAAAATATTCAACTTGAAATATTTTTAAAATTACGATTCTATCAAATCCGTCTGGTTGACAGATCAGAATTAATAGCGAGACTAACGAAACATTTGTCGGAAAATAACGAGGTTTGCGCAACATCTAGTTTATAATTAACATAATTCCGCTGAATTACTCAGCATCTCTATCAAAACTGGCATATAGCTAACACCCTCATTTATATATACATATATGTATCTAAAACGTTGCTCCGCTTTTCGCACAGGTCCTGTTCTCTCCCCCAAATGCATTTATCACGCGTTTGTTTCTGCTAGTTCGCAGCTAGACGGACGTGGATTTATTCCTGCGAGGGGGTAGAAATAGGGACGGGCGGACGAAGATAGATACACGTTTACGACCGTCGCTTAAGCGTCGTCCCTACCTCTAATATCACTCGCGCGGTTATTCAAGGATTCCGTTTCACGCGGGCATACATTCGAACGTTTGATATACCGTGGCGCGCCTGGAGGCAGCAATTGAAGGGCTGGAATTATTTGTCACCGTACTAAGACATGACTAACCGTAACACGGTCGCGCGTTACGGAATTCGGGACGGTGATAATGCATATTCCGTGTTTGTCGATTTGTCGAGGGAGATTCAGTTGGACGACGTTATAAAGAGCTGTTATTATATTAGAAATGCATCGCAAGCTGAAATTCTTTAAGTCTTTAAATCTTTAAGATTTTTATAATCTCGACTATAATAAAAATTGAGATCTCGTTTTTTTTTTTTTTTTTTTGGTATATGTATAATGCATGATTTAATAAGCAGGTCACATTAGAATGGATGGACTTCTCTTATACTTTCTGATGAGAATCGAGTTTAATTTCTGCATTTTATCATATATTGAACGTATTTTAAAGGACATTGTAGTTTTGTTCAACTGTTATTTTTGAATTCTCCAGTGTGATGTATGCATACACGTTCAAAGGTGAGAAAGGAAGTTAGAGGAAATGGGTAACAGCAAAACGGTTGCGGTAATGAAGTCGCGTTGTGGACCGAAAGGATAGAGCAGTAAAAGAGAACATTGCAGACATTGCGGACATTTTAGTTTCAAAAACGAATCAAGTTAGAACATATTTTGTAAACGTTAAAAGCAACGCTCTTTTTCTCGTGTATAATACGTGTATGAAAATACAAACACCATTAAACTAACACACAGAAAAAAATTAGTGTCAAATAAACAATTCATTATTTTATATATAAGCAAGAATATAAAATCTTTTTGGAAGAATTTATAATCTTATTCTATAACAATTTTGTTTGCAAGAAAATTATGTTTGCTTAAGATTATCAAATTCTTCCAAGAAGATTTAATATCCTTGCTTATGTATGAAGCAATGAATTGTTGATTTAATATTTTTTCTGCGCAGTATCTAATTTCTCGTAATTTTTGTCTTTTTCTTTCTTTAATTAATGCAAGTAATATTTTCTGTAAATGTAAGTATACATTTAAATAAACGTTTAAAGTGCTAAATAAACAACCAAGGTGCAAAAATTTATTTCGTGTACATAAATATACAATGTACATACCAGAAACAAAAAATTTTTTATTCTCTCATACACGTATATATAGTAGCAGTTTTCAAAATGAGAATGATATATATGAAATATATTTCAGATAGAAACATACAAAATAAGACTCATTAAAAAAGTCATATGAGTGACAGATGTCCTGTACATTTGCATGCCTATTTACATTTCCTAGTAATTTTCTCTTTAATTATGTAAATTGCTGCAGAATTATTTATTATGGTTTGTCAAAGCAAATTTAAATCAGAAACGTACTATTTAATATACAATTAATTATACAGTCAACATCTAGTAAATTTGGATACCCGTATGTCTGTGTGTGGGTGTGTGTGTATTTACATATTTACATAATCGTTAAAATAAATTATCTTTTCGATTAGGGGCAACCCCCCCATACCAAACGTCTATTTTCTTTATTCGAGATATCACGAGATGAGATGTTTCGTTTATGATGTAATATAAATTTGAAGTGCGAGCGTCTATGAAATGACTACACGAACGTAACTCTGCCAGGTATACGTCTCATTTCGTAAAGGAGAAGCGCACGTCGTTTGACTTAAAGCATAGTCAGATAATTCGCGCGCAATTATACAGCAGGTAGGATCATTGCACTACACGGGAAGAATGGTTTTGATGTCTAAAAATTCAGCTACATTATTTGAAAATAATTTTGTTGAACTATCAAAATAATTATGTATTAGGACAATCAAATCGGCGATTAAAGTATTAAAACTTTTTTGCATATCTTTGGCATCTTACGTAATAATTTGATGGTCCAACAAAATCATTTTTAAATCTTTATTTAATTAATATTTTAGATACTTCAATAAAACTGTTTTTTCCGCGTAGATCTTATTTAAAGAAAACTGGCGGAATATATTATAAAATTAATTTTATCGGTAACAACTTAATAAAATTATTGTTATTAAAAAAGATAATTTTATTATTGCATTTAATTATTATTTAACGAGATAATTATTTAACGAGACTCTCGCCGCGTGATAAACTTTTCTAATATCTTGAAATAATTAATTGGTTCATTTAGGTTTCTATTAATTGTAGGGGTTAGAGTTAATTTCCGACGTTGTGTTCTGGCCATCCTAATTTCCTGATATCGATCGCTGTGCGCCGTAGCTCTAAAGAGAGACAGGAAGGACCGACAAAAGTGATCGCGTTATACGTTTCGCTACTCCGGCGGGCATGAAGCTGCTTTCTACCCTGTCACGAATGCACCTTAATTCGGAGTAATTAGCGGGGCATGTTGTGTGTGCGTACAATTTGTAGCCCCGTGTTTGTTAATGGCGAGTTAATCAACCATTAACCCTTATCATATTCGAGAAATTACTCCAGCAAATAACAATATTTTATGCCAATTGTTTGTTTATTGAAATAATATTATAGACTATTTAGCTTGTTGTACAATTTAATAATTATTGATGCGACACAGATTTTCATGTATATTACGCAATATTGTCATTTGCGGATATTATTATTACATTCAACACAACAAAATCATTTTTATTTGTATATTCTGTACAATATTCACAATTTTGCTTATATACATATCTACACTTTATTTTTATCGGACTCGAGTTAAAAAGAAAAACAAATAGATAAAGAAAACAGATAAATCTTCTATTATTAATTAAAAAAAAAACATATTTAGAAATTGTGTCTCTTTGACTATTGCGATATGGCAGGCTACAATCTCTATAATAATTGAGTTATTTATTTATTTTTGTTTGCTAATTTTTATCGTATCACTTAAGAGTTTGTTTGAAATTTGCTTATTTTTCGCGTAAATATTGAAACAGAGCGCACACATTTTCCATATTCCACTTACTTAATTAACGTCGTAGGCGCTGTTTGCTCACACAGGCTCGCAATGCACATTTCAGGTACACGTATATATATATCATATGTGAGCTTACAGACGGAGTGCCTTGTTAAGTTCTGTAACGTTGAAGAGCGAACGCGTGAGCAACGGAAATCTGCCTATGTACTGCCAGCCAAACTTGAACTTCCAGCATAGTCGCAAAAGTCACGTCAAGTATGCCAGACACCCGTTACGGTAATATTTGTTCTGCGGTGTGTCCGTGCCTGTGCCAATAATACGGAAACAACGCGAGACTTTAATACGACATTTAAATAAATTGATACACGCGAAATGTATACATTATGGATTTCTATCTCCATTTCCACGGTAGACGAGGCACGCTCAACCCCTTTCCCGTTCTAACGTATTTAACGTCCTGAATAAATAAAGTTGCGTTATCCTGATAACCGCCCGGTATAAGGACCTAATGGAACTCGGCCGTTATTTTTCGCGGTCTCTCGCTTCTTTCGGGAATACGATTTCCCAGCTGCATTAGACGGAATAAGAATAATATTGCATCTCGATACATTTGTTGCATGGCGGAAAAACGAGGCTGCCCCTGCTTACGGAGAGGCAGACACGGAAGGGCATGAGAATGCGCAGGCATGCTTCAAGCTTTCAAAGGAAGCTTTAGTCACTTACAGCAAGCTCATTAAAATCAGTAATTACGCTCGCGAACTACCAAAGAATTTCTAAACAGGATTATCGCCCCGTTAATCATACGCTGCTCATCGCTAACTGGATGGGGTAATGACATGCGACGTGATAGTTCGGAGTTTGTATACTTTCCACAGTGCAGCATCAGCTCTGCTTAGATCTCCTTCGTATAAATGAGCTCCTAGTAATTCCTCTACATTGTATCTATGCACGAAATCTTCCAGCGAATAATATATTTGTGAGATCAAATATATGCCAGGAGTAATTATCTACCATAATTACATTCTATAATATTTCAGATTTACATACATACAGAGTGTTTCTTGTAACTCGATCATTAGAACATTTTTTTTTTAACAGGATGGCATATTTTTATTAACGTAAAAAAATGTGATCTTTTTTTATGTTTAAAGCCATCTTAAGGTCAACATATCTATATGATTAAATTTGTTTTTTTTATGAACCACATTACTACGTTGAAAAAAATGATGCTCTCAAAATTTCGTAAAATAATAAGCATTAAAAAAAAAAATACTGTCTATAATATTTGCCCCTTCGAAACAAACAACTTTCTCCCTTTGATATTTTTTTTCGTACCATTAAAAACAATAGAAATATTCTAAATGATCAAGTTACAGAAAATACCCTGTGTATTTTAATTAAACGCGTAGTTAAGACCGCAATAAAACAAATACCACAACATATCGTATTGTTGTAATTACCACACGCGAGAGATAACTCTACGGATCTCGATCGCAAAATAAAATAATTTCGCAGGTGTTTACGCGGACGCTTTCAGCGGGAATCTCATTATTTTCGCGTTTGCCGTTTCGCAATGCCGTTACTCGGCCGCGCAAAACCCGTTTACGTTTCTTCGCCGTATTCACGCTGTAGCTCACGCGTAATAATTATAGCCCGATCCTCGCGAGCTTGACGACTCGATCCCAATCTCATTCGGTCGAAAGTGAATAGTCACGTTGGCGCGTTAATCGTTAAAGTTAAACTCCGTTTGGGCATTCGCATAGTTCTCCGACGCCAATATAACTTAGAGATTTATCACCGGGCACACGTGCTACGACGGCGTTAATTATTCCGCTTTTATTGAATACCGCGGCTTTTTTACGCGGCGAGATGGAAACTCATCGTCCCCGGCGGAACTTTTTATCCCGCGATCATATCTCTTCGGCCATTCGTTGACTTCTTCTCTATCCCCCTTGTCGGATACGGCGGTTAGCATCGGGCATATATTACCCGACGATGTCAAAGTATTGTCCCCGGCTGACCCAGACGGTCCAATTTCTTCTCAATTTCCCGCGAGAAATTCATTTTTCCCACCCACAAATGTCGTAAAAAAAATATACATTTTTTTGCAATAAATCTATAATGAAAATATTTGAAGATTGCGAGAATGATGGCTGGAAACTGGCGTGATAACCTTGCACGCTGCTTTTTAATTTTTTTATATTAAATTTCTCGATAATGAAATTCCTAATTAAAGTGGAGAGTATAATGAAGCGCTTGTATTGGAGCAGAATCCGTCTGAATTCTTCAAACTTAATTCCTCGTTCTTTCTCTTCCATTAAATTTTCGCTAAGAACGGAATTCGCTTAAAATATACGTCCGATAGAAAGTGACTGCCGTTATAGTCATAGTGTACATGATTTAACTTCCTAACTCCTCTTGACCAAGGTCATGAATTTTGCACAAATCAATATATAATATTTTATTGAGATACGTTGTTTGTAAGATACTGCACTGAGATATTTATAATAATAAAACGTTTAAATTTAACTGACATGAAAGAAATATTTTCTTGAATGCTCGTCAGAGAATAATGAAAAAATACAAATGAGAGATAATTTTATCGACTCGAGTGGTATATGCCAATACGTAATGCAAATCGGGATCTGCGCGTCTCTCGACCACAGATAAAAAATTGAATCATAAATTCGGAATAAAAATTGTTTCAGTTAAAAAAGAAACAAACAAAAATATTTAGAAATAAAAAATTAATCTTCTCACATTTTTGCTTGCCAACTCGAGCGTGTATTGTGTATTCGCGGAAATTTCGATCGATTTAACACTTTTTACAATAATATATCGATCAACGTCTTTCAATCTCCCATCACTTGACGCCGGACCAAATGACGTAAACGCCTCACGAGACATTAACAGCAAATGACAGGCAAATCTGTTCCTCCCTCTTGTCCTTCCCACCCGAAGAACCGGGTCCTCCGTCGACCTGCGGGTCGACCGCCGTTTTATAAGCCATAAAACGGTGACGTTCCCGCGCCCCTAGGAGGCCGTAACTATGAAAGGATAGGGAAATACTGGGGAATCGGTCCGCCGCGTGGCTATCGATCGTTCTCCGGCATAGACTACTTGCTCCTCCGTCGGTCCTTCTTCGTCACTCGCATCGGTCGACCCTGACTGTCGTCGCTTCTCTCGGAGATAAATCGAGTTTACCGCCAGGTACCGCGCTCGGGACAAAGTTATTATAGTTTCGATTCGATTACGTCGCAACTGCAACGACAGTTACGTAGGAAAACCGAGCATCTCGAATCCCGCTTCTACCCTTTCGTACCCTTTTACCGACCACGACGATCTTTGCCCTAGATCAGAGCTGGATCTTCTGGGAAGGGGTTCTCGCTCGGGACAAAACGGCAAACAGTATAGGTTGTGGCATGTGCCGATGGATAACGCTTATGATAATTCCTTGTAATCGATACTTTATCTACTTTGTTCTTGATATCAAAGCGTCCATCAATATTTGGAAGACAATAAGAAGCGTACGAAGTATAGAAGTATATGAAGAAAGTTAGTTTTATATCTCACTGCTGTTGAAAATAATTTGACATCGTTATCGAAAAGCAGAAGTGGTACCAAAGAAGATCTCTGATTACGCGTTAATATTTTACCTTACTTCCGTAATCTAGTTGATTTGAATAACCACATGGGTATTAGTTGGGTATCCGCATTCTAATTTATCCGGATAATGGGCCAGATAAAACTAGAGATGTTTACTTTTAATAGAATACGATTCATTTTACTCATTTATCACAAAATATTGACAATATATACTTGAAGCTTTAATTCTTATGCACTTAAAAAACAGTTTTTTAATAAGATTCTTTGCTCACACTCTAAGTTCATCTTAATGAAAATATCGATAATTTTAAATATAATGTAAATAATTATTTTATATTTTAAAATATAATTTTAATTATATTTTTAATTTAATTACGTTTATTTATTTTTTAATTAAGCTAAATAGCATTTATTTTAATTTAAAGATACAACTATATAACGTGTAATAATTTTGAAAAGTTGTAATAAACAATGGTCCCCCCTCCTCTCGACATATCCGGGAAGAAAAATTCGATCACAAATTAGCTAGAAATATCTTTCATTAAAAGGATATCCTGTAGTTTGGGAACACTCTATATATTGAATTCAGCAGGAAACTTTAGATGCATTTTACAGCTTTTATTTATTATTTCCGCCCCTAGCTGATATGAATAATCATAACATTCAGTGAAATTGTAAAATAGAAAGCGCCTCTCTTGTCATGATTATTCATAGAGCAGCGACAGAAACAATACAGTGTTGTCCTTCCAACAGTATTGTCATAATTTGAGTAAACGCAACAACAAGGTTATTCTTTTTAATAAAACGAGAATTAATTAACAGCAAAATTAATTTTTTTTGTTACAACGTCAAAGCGTAAAACCCCGTATTTAACCACGTCGGCCGGGTGGTTAATAACACGATCCGTTATACTTGCGATTCAATCGTTTTGTTGCAGAGGCTATTGTAGCGAACTCGGACACTTATTGAAGCCCGCCGTTGCCAATCGCCGTTCCCTGCAGCTTCCTCTCTCTTTTATCGTCTGTGCTACGTTGCCCCGCCTCACGTAGCGTCCGGTCCATCGTCCGCAGGACGAGCTGACACGTATCAAAATGTGGGAAAAAAAGGGCGAAGCCAGCGAATATTGTTGCGTACGTGTCGGGAAATCGTTTACTCCGCCGTCCCTCGATGGGAAAAAAAAATAATAATAAAAGGAACAAAAAATGCGGAGTATATTGTTCGCATATCTGACAATTTCTACTTCCCGTACGCCATTATAATGCATGTTGGCTCCGTACATTGTACACACGTAGCTATATATATTTCCCCTTAATGGAAATGTTGGATGTCAAGCCACGAAGAACTGCGCTTGTTTCAAACTGAAAACATACATAGTTTCTGAGCTCTACGCAATTGTAAGCGAAAGGTCGGGATGATCCGGACTTTGAGGAAGTTTAAGGGCAAAAAAAATTAACTTTTTATAGATCTTTTATAAACATAAAAAAGACAAAGCTTTTCACAAAGCTTTTAATAATTTACGTAAAAATCCTTTTCAGATTTGTCTGAAACTTTCGTCGTCGTGCGCGCTACGATTTCTGGGACGTTCCGTGTTAACCGCGTAAATAAAGATGAAATTAACCGTCGTCAGCACACTCTCTTCCGGCGCAGGTCGCGGCAAACTCGGCGGTAACTAACGGCGCACAGAGAGAGAGAAAGAGAGAGAAAGAGAGAAAGTGAGAGACGAGTCGTGGAAGTGCCGTTTGGCGAAGTAGATATCCACGAGCAATGCTGAAATATCGCTGCGACGTGTCGACAGGATGGCGCGCGACATTAATTCGCGCGATGTATTTCATAATCCGCGATTGTAACTTTTCCCACGTACTCGCCGCCTGTCAGACAGCGATCCTCCATTTCTCCAGGCAGAGTCGTTTCCGCGATCAGTCCCTATTCGCCCGGGTGAGCATCCACGCGCGATCCCGTCCTCAACGTGAACGGCGCGGCGCGGCGCGCGGTGTTGTGCTTTCGCGAATAATGGAAAAACTTTGGCCGCAGGGACGACTAGGCGAATATCGCGCGTTTCTCATTCTTCTCGGTCAGCGACGATAAACACGGCGGACGCATCCGCCGGAGTTTCTACATTCCGCGGTGGCGTTGACGGAGCGACGTAGCCCGATACGAGATGGTCCGGTGCTATCCACGAGAGAAGAACAAGAGTGTCGCATAAAAGCGCGCGGCGGTCGAAGTGACTCGCCTATTTCCTACATCGGAAACCACTAACGGCAGATGGAAGTCCAGTTTCGCTCCTGTATTTTTAACTCGGAATATATTTCTTGCCGATAGTTTACATTGGCCCAAGAAGAATGGAGAAAATAAATGGACAGATGTAGAAAATGTGATACTCGAGTGTACATTTTCAGTTATCACGTTTTATAAATATTATATGTACTACGTACTTGCAATATTGTGTTACTTTACTTTCGTAAAGGGAAAGGTAAACCGGAGATGATAAATACCATCGCGTGTAACTCCTTTGAATCGTGAGAACGGGATAATCCCGATTTCGCGATTTATCTTCCGCGAGTTGCTATTCGCCGCGGTCGGCGGATAAATTTGCACCTTTAATAACAAAATTCACGGGTATTTGATATTCTAGATATGAAGTGGCGCGGCTTAACCCCGACGAAAACTGCAACGCGCGCGCGGTCGATCGCATGCATTCCAACCAAATTCTCCCCTGCAACTGTTGATCACGGCACTTTAGCGTCTATTAGTTTCGCCCCCACGCGAATCATTCTTCTACCGCGAATACCGCATATGATTCCGGCGCATTTTACGCCATTTCGCGGTAAGTACGCGGCCTACGCGTCGCGTGACTACAAGTTTGCTGCCAAATCGTACTTTCGCTCTCCTCACGATAGCAGTTAAATCACGCGGAGAGTTGGGAAACGATCAGCCCCCTTGCACCTTAATGGAGAACGAGAATAAGTTGCTCTTTATCGAATCGCGGAGCAACATCTAAACGGTCCTCTCTCTATTTTTTTTTTTTGCCCAAATCATACCTTCGCGTCACGCGGTATGTACAAACGCACCCCATGCATATAGATTGTCCTTTCAGCCGTTTCAATCAATATTTACTCGCACTGTCCCCGCACGCTCTCGTGCGCCACTTCCGCTTTCGCAATCAGAGCACTGCACTTGCTTACGAGCGCGCCTCTCTTTTCTTGATTGCAAAGAGTCTTTTGCCGGTTTTTCATTAAATCGCCCAATTGTCTATTTGACATAAAAAATTAATATCGAAAGTGTACGCGCAAATGTGTATAATAAATGTGTTATTTCTTCTTAACTGAAACTCGCTATTTCAGTTTAGATACAAAGGTTTTTCAATTCCACACCCTGTTAACTCGACGGAATCTCAACTTTCGGTTCATAGATCTTAGTTGAGTTTACACCTCGCAGCACCACGTATTAGATCGAGCGAATATGATTTGCGGTTAAAACAACGAGATAAAGCGCGACCATATTCAAAAATGTGATTCTATCCTGCGGTTATCCGGAAGGCACGAGATGATGGTGATTTTCCGCTCTGAACTGAGTGTTGCAAATCAATCTCCGTGCAACCGACGGTTCCCGTCGTAGCGATCATTTTTATGCCCGCTTGCCTAACGCGAGAGAGGGTTGCGAGGACGGTGAACGGTAAGGTAGTAGTCCCTCGAAGATGCTCTCGAGCAGCAGCAACGGTGCGGTGGAGAGTACATTTTTCCGCGGCAGAGGAAATTTGAAAGTCAAATCGCTGGAAGAGGAAGATCGTCGAGCTGCTCTAACAAAAATCGACTCGAACCCCTTCCGGCATCCAGCGTGTTCGCGCATTCGTTTGCTCGCTCTAAGGGCTACCGTGCTTTATTTCCATCCATCTTTCCTTCCTTTTATTTATCGTATTAAAGCAATCATACAGGATATATCATTCCGTACCCAGATAAAAAAAAAAATCTCTGAGTGATATACTCCGGCTTAACTTTTAACTACGTAGGCGCTCAACTCGTGATTGTAATGTAATAAATATTAATGAAATAATAAAGAAATCATTTTTAAAATTATGACAATATTATTATCGAGACATAGGCGACTAAAAATAAATAATATTTAATAAATCAAGTTTTTAAAATGCAAAGATATAATAAAAAATGTTCATTCTTTTCTTTAGCTTACGCAACCAAATTCAGGAAAATTTAAATAGCAGGATTCTTCAGTTACAAATCTGTTTAACGTTTTTGCTGGAGAAAAATTGATTTTAAATTCGTCAAAAAATCTGCTATTCACGAGTGAGCCATTAAAAGGGAAATATTCTGGAAAGAGGATTAAGCTTAATAACATGCATAGGGCGTATCTAAATGATGAGCGGACTGATCCGTTGCGTTGTCCGTGCAAACAGAAACTGTTAACATTTCGACGTTGACGTCGGTTAACCGTGCTGTACTTTGAGCTAGTTGCCGCGTCGCGTCGTTCAAGTATTGACACTTCTGAACTGGGAATGCTTAACAATCGAAGTCAAATTTGTTGGCTCGTATAAATCCGTTGTTTGCCGCGCAATTCATTTTAATGTCATCTAGCTACTCGACGGGAGCTAAATAGAAATCCTGCCAGAGACGATAATTCAATTGTTGAAATTTCCATTTCTTATTAAACGACGATGTATCGTGCGGAGACACGACGCAGTGCAAATACAACGTGGGAAAAGCGAGGACAAAAGCCACGTACCGGAAAGTGGCTCTGGCGGATAAAATCAATCTCTCCAGCTGCCGTCGTGGGTCTCGCCTCGATAAGAACCATGCTAAATCGCATTGGCTCCCGCATAGTTATTGGCCACTTGTATTTATAAGATTTATATAAACTCTTGCGCTCAACATACATTGCTGCATAAATATAAACGCATAAATAATTCTGGCTGATAAATTTTTAAAAACGACTGTACGTTGCCACATCATTTAAAAGTGAGATCTAATTTCAGCTCTATTCACAAACTGCAATTGACGTTTCCGTAAAAGAAATGGGGACCAGTACGTATATAAATTATTCACTTTCGTCGCGTTTGGAAAGGATTATAATTATAACCGCGGTTTTAACGAAACCTGCATAAATGATTTTGTAACGAAGGGACTAGATACTTGAGTGATCGATAATTGGACAATTTATTTATACCTCGCTACGATTTACCCTATTACAATTTCATTGAGGCGGTAACTGATTAGCCTCAGAAGTACTTTACAGCCACGCCGCGCCGCCTTACAGGCAGTCTTCGCTTATTGAAGTAATAGGATCAGCGTTTAAATAGTTTAGAGCGAAGATAAGTTTGGCAACGGGAATCGCGAAATGGCATTTGCATAAATAACTTCTGAAATTGCGAGCTTTTTTTGCGAGGTATCCTCGCGAACTGCATTTACGCAACGCGTAACGATGCGCATGTTTTTTTCTCTCTTTCGTTTTTGTAAATATAAAGATTTGAGAAGAAACGGATAGAGTACCAAGTTCTGGAACGTTTTACGTGATCGCAAACATCTCACGTGTTTTAAAGACGCTTTATCACTAAATTCGTTAACTCCGCGTTAACTGCAACTTCCTAAATGTATGCATTTCGTTGGAAAGGGTTTATAACGCCGTGCAACGAAGCGCGAAGTGGAAGTTCGATCAAAGTGAATCTTATTACAATAATTAAGAGATTGCTCTAAAAGAGAAAGAGGCAGTGAGAGAGAAAGAGAAAGAGAGAGAAAGACAATTGTACATTTACGAACTGCAATTAAACTCACTCCGAACCACGGAGCCGAAAAGATAGAAACGGTAAAACATTCCGCGATCGTGATTTGCATTTATACAGGTTGGCTGCGCGGCATGTCTCGCTCTACCCGAGGATGATAAATTTATCGTTACGGGCACACGAACGAGCACGCGAGATTAAATCCGACATATACCCTTCGTCGTCCTCCTTGGCTACCCTCTTTTTTCTTCGTTCGATGAGATGAAGGGAAACTTTTCACGGATGAATTTTCAAGGTGAATTCATTTCCGCTTACTCATGACGACGAATTGGGATGATATATTCCCGCCGGCTCCCAAAAGATCATTAATTCCTTCGTCAGTTACACGATTCGCGGTGAACTTAAATCGCGCCAAGTGCCGGAACTTTCGCAAGAATTTCCGGGATTCCTAAGCACTTGCCGCGTTGAATTTTGATGAGAAATCATCGATCGTCTCCGAACACGTCACATTCGTTCGTGAGACTGAATATTGGAATGCGTATTCCGAACATTTACAAGAAAAAGATCGACAATAATGTCTGTACGCTTAAAGGATAATTCGAAGTGGATGATGTTAAATCTAATAGTCTCAAGAGCGTTTGATCTTAAGAGCCAATGTGATACAGTTTCTTATCTTTAAGAAGTCTTGATAAATCCTTGTTACGAGTCGATACGAAGTATCGTACTTGATATATTTTTAAAAGTACATCCAGTGTCGGCAAAATTTAATCTTTTCTGCCAATCGACATAATAATCTTTTAGTAAGTTAAACCACAAGATAAAAGATATTTTTCGAGAAATAACTCGGATAAGAGAAAATGCGGATTTCCGAGACAATAATACTCTTCAATTCCTTTATTTTCTGCTTAATTCTGCTTTTTAATTTAACGTAAATAAATAACCCAAAAGAATTTGTCACATGCATGGTCAATTGTTGTTACCGAACATTATATACAAACTATTTATAAATTTATGTTACAGCTATTAAAATATTGGTTCTCTTATTAAAAAATGTATGCAGTAAATGTATGCATAAAAACAGTGAGTTTAATGCTAAACCGAAGAATAGGATTGTTTTTCCGCACTGAGAAAAAAACTTGTTGAAAAACTAAAATATTTAGTTTTATACTACTGAATTCATGCTACTAAATTCATTTAAGTCATGGTTACAAAATTTAAATGATTGACATGAATAAACTGTATCTTTTTTGTGTAGCTAAATAACTGTTGAATCAACCTAATGTTTAGTGTTTCGTTGATCGTAGGGGGACTAAATATTTCAGTTTTTTAACATATTTTTTTTCTCAGTGCGGAATCATAGTTCGTGAGAATTTTTACGCTGGAAATTATTCGGAATTTTCGAAATTTAGTTACTGCGAGTCTCTAAAATATTTTATAAAAGAGCCATAGAAATTCAACAAAGCTGAAGATTGATACAAGTTGCATTGTGCTACAACCTAGTGCATAACGTCGCTGTATCGCGCCAATTTCAATATTTTTATATTAATCGACTTGTTTCAAGTTTAATGAATGAGAACCGAATGAAACGTTCAATTAACAGTAACAGTAACGTAAATTTGGGCAGTACTGCTGACGTGTTTGCATACAGAAGGACCTGTATTTGAAATATAAACAATTAAAACCGCGGCGTAACATTCACGTAGCTTTTATCGCGTTCCATCAAAAAATCAGTGCATTTTATTGAATAGATTCGCGAAATGAATCACTGGAGGAAGGAGCCCATACTAAACGATGCAATTTTGTCAGTTTCAAATTAATACCTCTCTTGGCGCACGCAACAAATGTGTGAGTAACAATAATGACGTTTGCCACAGCGCGATATATAAATTCAATTTATTTTAATAGCGCGAGCAGATTTTATTTAAAGAATTAGCGCTTTGAATACACATAAAACACATAGTTTTTAAATATTGGTTTCTAAAATTTTCGTAACGTCGAGGTTATACGGTCAAATATTAATGTGCAGAATAATATAATACTCAACAATCGCAAATCTAGCTTTCAATTATTGTACAACAACAGGTCTATCAATTTTTAATTTTTTTTTTAATTAAAGAAAAATGAAATGCAGAAAATATTGGGAATTTTAATTATTCCGCAAACTTCATCAAATATTGGATGTAAAATTTTCACGTTTTCAAAGAACAAAAAATAATTTAAACTGGCATTACGTGTTACGTATATATAGTAACAATTATCGAATAAAAAAAAAATTAGTACAACCCTTGCTTTCCTATTTTTGTTGGCGTATTGATTCGACAATGGATTCTCTCCTTCTAATGTTATTTCCGGAGTATTGTAGATACATGTACATACATTTTATCCAGCAACGCCTTCGAGGGTATCGAAGCGGGTCGAATCCAAAAGTGGAGAATACCGTTGGCCGCGGGAAAAAGGTACGATGCCCGATGAATCGAATGACGGGGACGCGCGTACATAGGTCGACGGTAAAAATGTTGGAATTTACGGAGTATATCCACCTTTCTTTTCGGTCTTGCCCGCTCCACTGCGTGTATTGTCGGTCCCTACCGACCAACCCTCCTACGAATGTCCCACGGGAATCTCTCCATTCTACACAAACCGTGATTCGCGAATCTACCAATTTATCTGCTGTATCTGGTCAGCGGCCGAATGTGACGTGAAAAATTCACTTATCTCTCGCGTGCTCGACGTTCTCGCGTTGTACGATAAAAAAAAATAATTATTGACTGTCATACTATTATTTTATAGCCATTCGCGTTTATAAATGAATCCATAATTTTTTGTTTTCTATGCACTGATATTTTTTTTATTATTAATTTTAAAAAATACATAACGTTTATTTGTTAAATATTTGGAAACAATATTTTTCAACTTTACATTCTGTATTTAAATAGATTATGTGCATAATTGTATTTTTAATCAAAAACATGTTTTTACGTTTCTACATGAGGTACACATCGTGGTTCTACCATGTGTACAAACATACCAATTTATCTATTCCAGTCGTTCGTTTAACGATCGGAAAAACGAATAAGAAGGATATTTACCTGGTTGGGAAGGGAATGGTTGTTCAATGATGTTTCCCACATTTTTCAAGGGTGATTTCTCTCACTTCTCTATTTCCATATTAAAAATTTTTTACAATTAGAGAGAGAAAGAGCAAGAGAGAGAGAGAGAGAGAGAGAGAGAAGGAGAAGGAGGAGTCAAAGATATCTATTCAAATCTGTTAATTTAATTTGGTTTTTGAAAGTTCCGGTTGGTCTCTATTTGTCCAATTTGGATAAGTGCCAAATATGGATATTACATGGCAAACTGCTTGATGGCTAATATGCATATACAGAGTGTTTCATAACATGAAGATATAACCTCAGAAATTCAATAAATTCAAGAAAAATAACACAAAAAATATATATTAAACATTTTGACACGGTTATCGAAATAGTGGTAATTTTATCAATATTGCAACAGGCGAAAATTATCAGATATTTATAATATTTATTAATAAATTTGATTATTTTATTAGATAGATATTATTAAATTTTAAAATGTTTATATAATATTCAAAATGTTTATCTTTTGCTTGTAAACTTGTTATACTGCTCTTTATATCGCTGCTTTAGAACGCTGCCAATTCATTTGCTTAGTTTAATGAAATTTCGAGTAAATAATATTATTAGAAAAGTAATATTTATCTAACAAAATTATATAATGACATTTTCAACGACAAATTTGAAATTCAGAAACAAAAGTTATATTTTTTACATGTTACAATATTAATGAAACTATCAATATTTCAATAACTGAGCTGAATTGATCTATAGTATGTATGAGCTCTTTTAGTATGTATGAACTGTGTTACTTTCGTGTCCTGTATTGGGTTTTGTTATGCCAACATGTTATGAAACACTCTCTATACATACACACAATACAAAATTTTTACTGAACAGGAAACAGAGCATAACGTAGGAAACCGGGGACTCAGTTACATGGTGCATTATAACTCCTGGACTAATTAATAGAATAACGAACGCATCGTATTCTCGTAATATGCGTAATGATCCAGCGATAACCTAATGTTATCGTTAATTATGCAGAGCTCCCGTAGCTGCCCGTGTGAAAATTTAAATGTAAAATTTAATAATTTTGAAGTGATTGATGTTATATTCCATTTTAGTCAAGAAACGACGCCTACGAGAAGGATATTAGGTTTCATCGTAACAGGAGATAGACAGCTCAAACAGGAAGTCAGAGGCGTTAACGCTATGCATATCGCGCGCCCCCAAATTAATAGGTGCAATGATTAAGAGATTGCGGTGTACGCTTTCTCTAAATATACATAATGCGCACTGATGTAGGTATTACGGACATGTTAATATTGCGCACCACTTATTAGCACAAAATTTAGAGGAAAATTTTCTATGCGCTATGAGAAGGACATTAACGTATTGCTGGGTACATAACTTAGCTGTGCCTTACAGGCATCTGATATAGGGAGTCGCAGTAAATACAACTACAAGTTGATAACTGACATGGGTACCTGCGGCGATATTAGTATGATAATGCAAAGGGCTTAAACGGGATGCTAAGTCTTATCATATTCAATTACGACACAAATTTCATGAGAACGCTAATTTCACGTTTATTCATAAATGAAGCACACGCGCAAAGAGATGAATTTATTTTACTGTATGACTTATCAAAGTCCATTTGAACTATATATTTTCACAAAAATCATTCGTATAATCCACGAGATATAGAATAATTTAATAAAACGCTGTGTGGTAGCAATTTATATCTACATATTTTTAAGCGTAATTTGTTAAAACGTGAACGCGATAACGTAAATCATATTCGAATAATTAATTTAAACTGGAATTAAAATTTCACTCTTTTATATCAGAGGATAAATGTTTCAGAAACTTGGAGAAAAGTAAGACGGATTTACCTCGATTAACTAATTTGCAATTGTTTTGCAGATAATTTGAAGCTGCAGGCAGTGCAGCTGATCGAAAGATAAAGTGTCGATCGTTGATAAGAAATACCACGGAAATGGCGCGGAAGTCTAATTGACATTTTATCGTCTGAAGAGGCATTTCATCGATACCTATATCGATATCGGTTGTTATCGCTTCACTTGATTAATAACTATCCAAACCCGATTCATCAGCACGTCCCGAACTTAAGCAGGAAGTCGTGCCTTTTCAATGAGATGGATAAATTGGCGGGTTGTCGACACGATAGCCCACGATAGCTCCAATAGCTCCATAGGTGCTAACCGGGAAGCGCTTTCAATTAATTTGAAATATCGACTAGCCGCACAGTGGTGCTCGAAAGGAATTTTGCGGATAAAAAGTAATCGAATTTTTTAATCGTTTCGGAAAACTGATTGCATATGAAATACTCTAATGGATACTATTTATTAATAGCTTACGTTAACGTTATTAATCTTAGCGTTTTATGTTAATACGTTTCTAAATTTTCTTTTACTTGCTACGTTACGCTAATAAGCCTACATATCGAAATGTTTAAGAAATATTTAAAAAAATACTGATTTATTACATTCGCGATATTTTTGTAGCACAAAAAACTTTTTCGCATCTGAAAATTGCTTACTCTTGCAACTTCTTAATAATATAACATTTCTTAGGAAAATGTGCTAAAAGACAATTCTGATTTTATTAGTTTAAGCACCATTACGATGTCGCAAAGCAGTTGCTGGCGGCGACGCGCGTTGCAAATTAACGGCGAGTCGTAATTAGTCGTGCTCGCGAATCGATCGATTATATCGCGAACGCATATTGCGGCAACGAAAAACGGCCAGATATATTGGACAGAGAGCATTAACAGTAATTATTGCGGAGCTTTTCTGCTCTTCCTTTTACCTTAACACCGCTTGTCACTTCGCCCCAAGACCTATGATGCCATAAAGCCGTAATTACGACGTTTGTAATTTAACTTCGTAATGTCGGTTGGTTATGCAGAACAAGATTCAATTATCTCACTTTGCTAGGCTACTTGCAGGACGACGAAGACGGATAAAATTCACGATTCTCCAAACAATTTGTTACTTGTAATAAATTTATCGTCTGCACGCACATCGTTATTTAATACTTCAACTGCGTAATTAATAATAACAGAGATTTTGAATTTCACGGCGTACGCCAGAGGGGGGAAAAAAAATTGGGAAAATATTTTCTCGTACTAGAACTAGACTACAGTCCCGATTTCGTCTTTTCATTTTCATTATCTGGGAAACTTGTCACTTTATCACTTTCAATTTTGTTACAGCTACTATAAAGAACATAGCACATAGGTTGCCGATGAGGAGCCAATCTTCGTGCAGTCGCGACGGATAGTAAATGTTTGACAAAAAAAAAAAAAAAAAGAAAAAAGGAAGGAAAATAACAGCGAGCCCCTACCTCGGTATCTCGCGTATCCGAATAAATCGATAGGAACTGCAACGGCACGTATAGAAACTGTTCATTTTTTAAATGTTGCAGATTAAATTATCACGGTTGCATTATTAAAAACAGAAAAGTTGCTATATAAATTCGACCTCTACATACTCGTATATGTTACGCGTATTTCGCGAGTCATTTACAAAATAAATAGTTAATAGTACCAGAAAATGATACGCTAATGGTACACTGTGAATAGTTCATACATTTCAAATAAACATACATAAATAATCTCAAAATATAAAGCAATAAAGAGGTCTTTAAAAACAGAAATACTGTGCAAAAGCTGCCATTTTCTGTTGTTCATATCACGCATATCAGCATACTTGATTGTGACGCGAAATGTGATGTAGATTGATGCGCATAATCAAGAGAGAATTATGAGATTAGTGTTCCATTATCTCTTTTTAATTAATGTCAAGATAAGGATAATAGACGCAACCGATTCAGCTCTTTCCACGAGTTAAACGAGATCAAATAGATCAAAGGCACATTTATTTTTGTAAAAATAAAATTGCCGGCAGATGGAAAGTAACATAAAAAGAAATTCTTCTTAAATGATAACAGAGGTTACCTCTCGCACAGAATATTATTATCACAGAAATATAACGCGCAAGCTTTCATCGGTACGTATAATATAATTTATCTCGACGTCGCGATATATTTTCCGTTTCAACAAGACAATCCATGATATATATTTTTAAATAATTACGTCTGCTTTCAAAGAGCTGGCACACAAAGTAAATGTTGGTCCTTTGGAGTGCTGAAACTTGTAGGGTAATCCGCTGACTTGCATTTATGTCGCGGAAATTATATTGCGTCGAGTGTGTGCGTGAGAGACGAGTTTGGGGTTACGAAAAAACGTGTTGACGTAGAAATGGTAATTTCAACGAAGACGGTGGAAAATTCGCGTAAGAAATGACCGAGCAACTGCATTTCTCTGTGCATGTACATATACGCTATGCTGTGAAAATTATGCTTAGTAAGGTACTGCGGCGGACGGAAAATTATTCAGCGTTTTTATTCGGTGGCCCGCTAGGGCGCTTCATAATTCAAGAGCGGAAAGGTTAATTGCGACTTAGTTAAGCGCGGCGTGATATGTAAAAAATGCGTCATAATAATTAATTTAAAGCACATCAATGTGAAACAGAGAGCGCGTTACGTGTCAGTTACAAAAGAAGTGCTTCGGCAAAAACAGTTCCCGTGTGAACGGAATTTTGCAAAACACGAGGGGAGAACTTTTCGCATTTACGCCACCGTTGCGCGAGCATGAAATCGCGTCTGGAATATCGAAATCGCGTACTGCAAATACGAGTGGCAACGATTGGAAAAATATGGGAATGATTTGGTTAAGCGTTTCGATACCTCGAAAGCCACTTAACGCATTCGGCCCTTTACTGTTTTTGTCAGATGATGTGTTTCGCGTATGTTCCGTCGTCGGTATATTTCGTCGGTATGATTATTTTAAGTAAATTTTTATTAAAAGGTTTGATAATGTGTTGGTAAAATTGGATGTAAAATGTATCTTCATTAGCTTGTTTGTTTTTTCTGCAAGTACAGTAAGCTACATACACGAAATATTTAATGTTTCTGCTAAAATAATCACACATAATCTACCGTTTCGTATCGATGATTTTACCACCTGCTTCGAATTAAATATTTGTCACCGCGATACGAAGTGCATAAATGAATAAAATGGATTAAAATAAAATTGGAACACATCAAGAGCTCGATAACTCCGCTTGAAACCGCTTTACGGCAAACACATAAAAATTTAATATCGTTTCTGTAATAAGCAATTTATATAAAACGCAACACACTTTACGCATTACGAAAAGTGTACTTGAGAAGTTTATTCGAGAAATTTCAAAATATGAAGTTTGTAAGAAGAATCTTTGTTAAATCAAGACATATTTGCACGAAACATCAGATGTGTATTCGCTTCTACGTTAAAAATAACATTTTTCTCTCATATAAAATCTAATATTTTGTGTTTCTTACTTTTGCTAAAACTTTTACCTCGCTTTTACTTTTGTAATTCAAATTTGCTTATAGTGAAAGTATAATTAAATATAGAGTTTCAGTATGTAAGATTATTTATATAAAAGGAATGTATATACATTATAATTTCCGTAGAAAAATTCTGCGTTTTTTCCAATTTTGTTAAAAAATTTGGCATACATTCAATGTGTGTTTTCTTCAGAAGGGAAAACATTTTTCCAAAAAATTTTTCTTTCTACTATTTCATTTGATTAATAATAATACAAAAAACCAAAAAATTTTTTTTTTTTTTTCCCTAAAATAATTGAATTTTATAAATAGATTTTGATGTTAAATTTAATATTTATTACAGTTGTAATCGCAATTCAATTGAATTTGAATGAAGTTTGTCTTGAGATACTCTATTCGATTTTTGCTTCTTGTAATTCAATAAATGATACTTAGAAGATCATATATGATTTTAATAAATGATTTTTGTGTCTTGTAATACATTTTTCCGGAGACTGAAGAAGTGAACAATTGTTCACAATAGAATAGGTTTTTAAAATATTAAAATTGCTTTTTGAATAAAATAAAGATAAACTTCAGTAATCAAATAATAGATTTGATAATTGTTTAAAAGTAATTAATCAATTATACAAACTATTATTTAGAGATAGAGTTAAATAATTCGCGTGTAAAGTTTGCTATTAGTGTAACTCACATTTCTACACAGAACATTAGTATCAAATAAACAATACATTGTTCATGCATAAGCAAGAATATCAAATATTGAAAGAATTTATAATCTTAAACAAATGTATTTTGCTAATACAAAGAATTTTTGTTTTTTCATATAATTATGTTCGTTTACGATTATTAAATTCTTTTAAATAGATCTTATATTCTTGTTTATATGAAACAATAAATTGTTGAGTTGATACTAATTTTTTTCTGTGTATACATCAAAGGTGTGAATTCTTTCAATTAATATTCAGCGAGATTCATCAAGCAATATTTCTAAAACTCTCAATTAAAAAATATGCTGTTATTTGGGCGACGTAAATAAATTTGTGAAACGCAATGTAAAATATGTCTACACTGAGAAAAAAAAGGTTGTTGACTTGACTAAATTTTCTACTTGATTGAATAACTTCAATTCAAGTATTTATATACTTAGGTTAAAATATATGTGGTTAAATTAAATATATAAATGCTTAAACTGAAATTCCAACATTTATGTATTTAAGCCAAATACATAAATACTTAAACTGAAAAAATTTAATCGAGTTAAAAAATTTAGTCAAGTTAACTTTTTTTCAGTATGTTATAAACGAGATATTAAATGTAAGTTTATGGAGGATTATTTCGATTAACCTAATCGTATAATTGAGTTTATTGCCAACTACGAAATTTAAAGCTGATCACCTCTAACTATTGCTTTAATTATTTTAATTAGAAAAGTGCTCAATTACAAGTATTATATTTGACATAATTAAAATTTGCAGAAAATGGACAAAGAAAACAAAATAATATGATCAGTTTTACAGTTGGCTATTTTGAAATTCATTCGCCGACCGAATTAATCGAAAATGAGACCGGCTGTATTTTTGATACAAAAGCATTTTGTACCATAACTGCGAGACACTGATCGGGGTGTATGACGTACGGTTCCAATGTTTGTTTTGATATACAAGAACGTTGCATTACATGCAACGCTGCGCCTTGTTGTCATTCGCGAACGCGACTAGACTCAGATAGCGGCGCGTGCCACTCTGCATGTTTGGCATTATGCATCTCGAAACGCGATTATTTCCGCGAGCAATTAACCCGTTGTAATCTCGTGCAATTAATTAACTACTACGGTCAACGATTGTGAAAGTACATTTATTGAAGCAAGAATCTCTATTCCGCATGTTCTTTTGCTTTGCAGAATCGGAGTTTGTAAGCAGAGAATTACAAATTACTTCTTAGCAAAGAGCAACAATGATTTTTTTTAAACTTTAGTCAAATTCGAACTGCGTAATTCGAATCAAGCTTTGCATCCTTCATCGAATCAATCTGCTTATCGCTTTCGGATTGGGAACCCCTTTAATAAAACACGAATCAAATAATTTGTTAAGTAACGACAAACTGTGATATATCGATTACAGGGTTGGGTAGTAACTAGTTAAAAAGTTAAAAAGTTAATAACTTTTAATTTAATTTTCTAACTCGACTTAGATTTTACTTCTAATTTTAACTTACTTTTTAAACACATAAATTAATTAAATAAAACGGCAAATTACCGGCAAATGAGCCAAACGGTTGTTGATATTAAACAAATATATATAAATAAATGAACAATGATTGTTTACATTTGTGCTAGTTATATTATAAATTATAAATACTATATAATACTATAATATAGTTAATTAGCACGAATGTAAACAGTCATTCATTTATTTATATACATTCATATGACATCAGAAATCGTTTTTGCTCTTTAGATCATTTAATTTATTATCTAAATTTTCAAATGAGCCTTATGCATATATTAATTTTAATTTTTAATTTATTAATTTTTTTCTTAAATTAAAAATTTATCTATGCAAATGAAAAAATTATAAAGGAAAAATACATCTCCACATAAGAAACAATATTTCTTTGTTGTGTATTTCATATAAATTTAATTTACAAATAATTTATTAAATTTAATGATTCATATTATAACTAATATAACTGTTTTTAGTAAGTTTAGAGTAAATCTATCTTTAAAAGCTTATGAATTTTTAATTTAATATAAATAATGCTTTTCGAAATAAACTTAAATATTAAATTTTAAATAGTTAATTTTTTGTTTGTGTAACTTTTAATGTAAATTAATTTTATTATATATGTTATTAACTTTTTTTTTAACTTAATTTAGTAAAAAATTATTTTAACTTACCCAACCCTAATCGATTACGAGTTTTTAGGTGTTAGAGACATTGCACGTGAATTTAGACAATTTATTTTTCGGTGATCCACTAACTTGACTAATTGTTAATTCTCTTGACGTTATTATTCGTCCTGCGTATTGCATAGCATTAGAATGCCAATGTCATTTTCAAATTTTTCAGTCGTAAAACGTAAAACGAATTAACAACGAGCGTCCAATTAACACATAATTACGGCCGCAATTACGGCCGTGTTTTAAAACTTGTGAACTGCGAAACATGAATTTTACTCACATTTGCGTCGTTCGCGATCAGAATTTCTCGCCCTTTGAGATCCTTTGTCCTTCGTGTCAATCATCCTTGGCGGAGCGTACGACGACGGACGTACTTGGCATTCTTTTCACATTAGTCAAATCGCGATCGCGTTGCGGGTGGAGCTAACACATCGAATCTGTAGATACATAAAAGAATTTCCATATGTATTTCCATTCTTAGCAGAACGGTGGGGAGGCGGTGGAGATGGCGGTGTCTGTCCTTTTCTCGCACAGGTCGACTGTCGTCAATAGTAAACGGTCATTGTCGACAATCACGATTTGCAATAAAGGCCTATCCTCCCCCTTGTATTTAACCTCTCGCACCGCTCTACCGAACCCACGCTCAAGGTTTTAGCAAATATATGGCGTCTAACTTACGCGTCTGCGATCGAAACAAGCGGCAGTGGCATCGCGACTCCGCTCCGCCGCGACCCGGCAACGTACGCGCTCACCGAGATTGTTGTGAAGTGAGCCACTGTTTTTCCACAAATCACTCCGCGTCTTCTTGCTCGCTGATTGGCTGTCGCGCGATCGCTGCAGAGAAGCGAGAGACGTCAGACGCGCGAGTGTACTGCAGGGGTACGTACCGCCGGACGACGTCGAGCCGGTCGAGCTTTGGTATTCTTTTCATATCGGTCTAATCACGATCGCGTCTTGGGTGAAACTAACACGTCGAATCTGTGGATACATAAGACGGACATTTTCGTATGTATTTCCATTCGTGGCAGAACGGGGGGAGGCGGTGTAGGTGGCTGTGTCCGTCCTTTTCCCGCGCAGGTCGGTGTACAAGAGTCATTGTTGACAATCGCGGTTAGCAATAAAGGACAGACCCCCTCTGTATTTACCCTCTCGCTCCGCTCTGCCGAACCCACGCCGTACCCACCCAAGGTTTTAGAAAATATATGGCGTCTAACTTACACGTCTGCGATCGAGACAAGCGGCAGTGGCATCGCGACTCCGCTCCGCCGCGACCCGGCATTCCTCGCAACGACAACCGTGATTACTGTGAAGTGAGCCACTGTTTTTCCATAAATTACGCCGCGTCTTCTTGCCCGTTGATTGGCTGGTCGCGCGGCCGTTACAGAGAAGCGAGAGTAAGAGAGAGAAGGTAGATGCGCGAGTGTACTGCAGGTGTGTGTACCGGACGGCGTCTTCGAATTGCGGGAGTGCGAGACAATGAATACGCGCGATCGTAATTAATCGAGTTTTCGCGAGTGTCGCGTGTGTTGTGTGTGTATGCGTGTGCGCGTATACGAGAGGGCACGACGAGGGAAACTGAGAGGAAGAGGAGGAGGCCTGGGAGGCGTCGTGCGACGGCGGAACTATCGTGGGGTGAGTAAATTGTTACCCTTTATCTCATTTGCCGCTCTTCTCCGAGACTAATTATTTACATAATTACTTCACGCGACAATCATATTCCTCTGGACGCTGATTACTCCGGGCGCCCATTATAACCTCACATTTGTATTTCTACTTCACAGTTCGGACATGGTTTCGATGCAGTCGCGATTCCGCTGTGCGTCGTGTTCGGTGAGTCGCATGTTTTTTTTTAACCTTGTTGTGGCTATATGGATCTGCATGAGAGAATCGTATCGGTGTGTAACAAATTGTATACAACAAATATACAAATCGCATGTATCGAGTTAACGGCGTGAGAATACGGATATGTATCACAGATTTCTGTTATATGTACATACATATATCATAACGGATCGCTAACTTCGACCTTCGTATTGATGCCACAGTGTCATGTTTAGCGTGGGATAAAAAAAAGCAGCTTGGATGGTAAATAGTAAAAAAAGGTAAAAATTTATAGCTTTTAATTTAACTTAGTTAATTTTAGTTGATTTTATTGTTAATGTTAACTAGTTATTTTTGAAACATAAACTTTGTAATTTATTAACTTTTTTCTCAAGTTAAAAATTTATCACTGTAAAATAAAAAAACATTTTAAATATGTTTTCATATGGAAAACGATATTTTTTTGTAATTTCGTACAAACTTTAATTTACAAATAAAATATTAAATTTGTTTGTACTGATTGATTTATATTGTATAATAATTGTTTTGATTAATCTCATTTTAAAGACTTATGAATTTCTAATTTAATAATGTTTTTCAAGATAAATTTTTAAATTAACTTAAACTAATTGAATATTAACGTAATCTTAAACTAATTAATTTTTTATTCATGTAACTAAATTAACTTTTATAAGCCATAACTTTAATTTAATTTTAGTCAAAAGAATTTAAATAATCCTGAAAAAGTCACGTTACAAGATATCTCTAAATTTTACAAGTTTTATCTTTTCTTAGCATTGAAATAAATTATTCAATTATAGTTCAATCGTGTATAATTAAAAATATGTAGTGTCAAATATGTAGTCCAGAAAACGACTAATTATTTCTGAAATTATAGCAGGAAAATATTTTTTACATTAAAGTTGTATGGTTTGAAAAAAAATAATGATAAAATTAATTTTTTAAAAAGAATCAATTTATCATAATTATGTGAAGATTATTGTCATTTTTAAATATGATTTCTTTTATGTAATATAATTCTACTGATTATTCCGTATGTAAAAGTATTAAGATAGGTTTATAGAAAAATTAAATACAAGATATGTTTTATACTTTCTGGCATTTTTTGACATAAAGTATATAAAATACCTCATAAATTATTGTTTTTTTAATAACTTTTCTTATACGTAGATTAATCAGAGAAATTATATTATACATTGTATATAAGTAAAAAAATCAGATAATTTAAAAAATGGTGATGACTCTTAAATAATTTTGAAAAATTTATTTTTTTTTTAATTAATTCTATTATTTGTTTTTTTTTTTTTTTAGATTATACAACTTATTTGAAACATTTTTTCAAAGGACCAATAATTTTGAAGATAATTGAACATTATCTTTTGAAACCATCCTGTATGCCAGAAATGTCACGTAATAGACAGTATTTTATCTCACAGTAAACATGGTTACTGCACCCTTGGCGAAAGTAAGGCTCGAAGCGTAAGTTGAGTGTAAGAAGAAAGTAATAGAAGCGTAAACACGAATCTAGGAAGTGTGAATTGGAACAGTGAAACAAAAAAGAGACATTTACCTCTTTCTTTTATACATTCCATTCCAATTTACACTTCTAGACGTTTTGTTTACGCTTCTGTTACTCTCCCCTTATACTCTGATTTTTATTTTTTCCAATGATTATATTTAATCATTGAAATTCAATAGGAACGATCTAGCGTAGCGTATAGAAATGATATGACGTTTCCTGGAAATCCATATCTTCTTGCTCGAATAGATATTTGATAGAGCCGATAATCACCTCATTGCAGAGTGTTGAATATTGCAGAGTGTTAGTCGATACTATTAATTAATCGTCAGGTTTCACAATAATCGCTTCTCACAATCTCTGAACCCACTCTGATCTGTAATTAGAGTGTGGTTAAATCGTCCGTGTCTCGAGATATAAAACTTTATTCTGTCTCACTCGACAGGTTCTTTGTGACATGGAACTAATGGACGTAATGAGTACAAATGACAGATGGTAAAATGTTCATTTATAGAACAAGAGATATAAGGATCATTTCGAGGTAAAATCGAGAGTCCAATTAAGGACTGAATATTCCAAGTCAAGTGGCATTTAACCTTCGCGATGAAATATCGATTCAATTCGGAATATCGACTTCGGTTATTCACGATGACGGCATTCCCAAGCTTTATCCGACGGAATGCTCTATCTGCCGCGACCCCCGGGGTTTATCTCGCGAACGGAGACGAACGACTATGATAAGCAATCCCGGTGCCCGAGGGGGTTTGTGCTTTATCGCCCATCATCGCGTTCTTCCTGGCTTTCTTCCCTTTCATCCCTCCCTATTCTCGAACTACATTATACCCACACGTGAGAGCTACCGCATATTCACACGTCGTATAAATCTGAAAAAGAAACATTCGTGTGAGAGGAGGTTCGCTTGCGAATCAAGCTCTAATCCAATATATCGCGACGCGCCCGAGACATTTCCTGGGATCACGCTCGCGAGCATGATCTTTCAGGGATTCGTTTACGTATCGGCTGCCATCCGATTCCATCGGATTGTACGCTATTCTATACGTCTACTATTACGCGCCGACACCGTGTAGTGACGTCGAGCGCGAGGAACGTTGCAGTCGCTGCAACAACAGGCCATTCGATCATTGATTTACTCTGAAAACGCAGCAAGCGCATATCATAACAAACGAATTAATTTATACGAATTTCTAATATGACTTCCCTGATATGCGGGTAGTATTATATGGTATTATTTGGTATTTGTGGGAGTTGATGGTATCGATAATTTTAATGTAAAATGTATATATGCATCGCGATTAAGTTTGTAGACATAATTTTGTTATCTGTATGTTTACATATATCACAGTTGGATAAATTGATATATTATTTTAATTAAACTAAGTTAAAGTTAATGGCTTATAAAATGAATTTAGTCTCGTCAAAAGTTACACGAATAAAAAACTAATTAAACTACTGGTAAAAAAGTCAGATTAATATTAATATTAAGTTAAATTAATTCTGAAAAACATTATTCATATTAAATTAAAAATATGTAAATTTTTTAAAGCTACGTTACTCAGAACAATTATAACATCAAACGAATTTAATATTTTATTTGTCAATCAAGTTTATTTGAAATAACGAAGAAATATTGTTTTTTTATGTGAGAACGTATATCTTTTTATAATTTTTCCTTTTTTCTTTTATACAGATAAATTTTTAACTTACGAAAAAATTAAAAAGTTAAAATTTGTGTTTCAAAAATAATTAGTTAATTAAAAAAATTAAATTATTTAAAATTATGTAAGTTAAGATAAATAAATGTATATAAATAATCAATGTGTGTGTGTGTATGTGTGTGTGTGTGTATGTGTGTATGTGTGTGCGCGTATATGTACAGATAACATGAAATTTTTACAAATTTATGCGACACATATGAACAGCGTTTTATATTTAAATTGTCGATATCAACCTTCCAAATATCAAATAATACTACATGTATATAAGTATGCATATATGTATTTTTTTATATAGTTGAATATATTGGGATTTTTTAAGTTGGTACGGTATTCTGTTAAAATGATAAAAATATATAGATTTTCAGTGGTATTTTTTATAGTTCTGGAGTTCCTTATAAAAATAACAAAGAGTTCTACAATTTTTAGCAAAAAAAAAGAAAACAAAATTCAAATAATGTGCTAACTTCGCGAATCTAGCATGACACTTCCTGCTTTAAAGTGCACACGTAGACAGAAATGCCTAGCCATTTGAACGAGTGTCGAGGCAAGTTCAAGACGAGCGCTCCTTTCTAAATATTCGTGAATTATTATGACCAATGGTTATTCCAAAAGCGGTAACGTAAATTTAAATTAAATAAAAATTAGAAAGTAGAACTAAATTTAAACTAAACTAAACTGAATTTAAACTAAAGTAAACAACACTAACAATAAGACTAGAAACAAAATCTAAAACTAAGTTAAAAAATTAAATTTAAATTAAACTCAAATTAAACTTAATAATAAATTATAAACAATGTAATATTAATTTTTTAATAAAATTGCAATTAAATTACAAAATATTTTGCAATTCTTTCTTATTTTGTCAAACTATTTTTTATAAAAAAACAATGCGAAGAATTATATTTTTAATTTTTCTCTAACCGTACAAACAGAGATTATATGGCGAGAAAGAATCTAAAGACATCCGTGTAAGTTAAGGTTCTATTAAGGTTCTATGCTAAAAAATTGTTTTTAAAAGTAATTCAGGCGATTTCATTTTTGAAATAATTTTTTAATATACGAATCATCACGACACTTGAACAAAAAGTGTCGTGCTGCCTATTTGTTTTTTGCTACCAAGTGTACCATTGGAAAAATAGGTGTACACTGGGCTACAAGACTTCAAGACTTCTGACTTTAATACTGCACCAGGCTACACAAACTATCATGGACTTCATCAGACTACGTTGGATTTCATTGGACTTTGTCGGATTTTATTAGATTTTACCTGATTTCGTGGAATTTTATTAGATTTTACCGGACTTTGTAAGACTTTATTGGTTTTCACCGAACTTAATGAACTACACTGGACTTCATCGGACTGCATCGTATTTTAGCGGACTTTATCGGATTTTGTGGACTTTACGGACTGTTGTAAACTTCATCAGAATTCGTCGAACTTGATCGAATTTTATCGGATTTTGTAGATCTTACAAACTGTCATCAGACCATGCCGGATTTCACCAAATTTCAACGGAATATCCGTTCAATATTTTAATATTAAATTATAATGTTAAATGTTTTTATATTAGGCAACACGATATTTTTTTGTTTAAGTATTGTGTTGGTTCGTATATTAGAAAATTATTAGAAAAAGATGCAAACGCCGAAATTATTTTTAAAAATAATTTTATAACATAGAACTCTACCACAACTGGTGAAAACTGTTGCTGGAACTGTGATAAATAAGCAGCACGACATTTTTGTCCAAGTGTCGTGGTGAGTTTAATATTTTAGTGCAAAAAATATGTTAATCAAGTAAATTTTTTAAAAAATTGCAATCATTAGAAGAACACTGATAGTACTAACTGGAAATCTTGTTAAATGTACTAATAATTATTGTTTTCTTGTACTTTAAAGGAAGTATCGTGCTAGATTCGCGAAGTTAACACATTATTTCAATTTTGTTTTTTTGGGATAAAAATGGGATGCAAAACTCTTTGTTATTTTTATAAGGAACTCTGAAACTATAAAAAGTGCTATAGGAACTCTACATATTTTCATCATATTAACAGAATATCGTGCCAACTTTACAGATCCAATATATTGTACATTGAAATATACATTATTTTTGAATTAAAAAAAAAAAATTAATTAATGACTTCTTGTAATATATTATAACAAAAAGCAAGAATACTCTTTTCTAGACTCTTTTAAATTTTCTTTTCACTCGCTTTTACGAAGCGTATCTTTCTTTTTTCTGTTCTTCCAGTGTTCGAAGTTTAATATGTGACAGATAAAATACTCGTATAGACATCAGATCATTCTTCTTTGCTTTCTTATTTGCCGTCCGATCCGTAATTGCTTTCCAATATTTCGAGCAAATGTCATGTCTACCGATTACCGTTAAATTTAATTATCTCTTTGATTCTACCATAAACTGATAATGAGGACGGTGTCGTTCAAATTAAATCGCATATGATGCAATCGTAATATCTTTCAGAGCATAGGACCGGTCGCTTTACATACCCGTTACCATAATTAAATCGAGTTCAACGGTAATGCGATTCGCATGCAAATAGCAGAAAGTAATCCGTAATTTGTCGACAAGCTATTCGCATTCATTTATAATTTACACAATTGGAAGTTATTATTTCTCAGTCATCATATTGTACTTCACACAATGAACTAATATTATTTTTACGTTTTATCATTTTGTTTTGTAAAGAAGACAATATGTGAAAAGTGCTCTCAAATATAAAATATATTTTTATGAGAATTATAATATGAAAAAGTTGCTATTGTAATATGATGAATTTAATAATTAATTATCAAATTTAATTATAATTTAATTTAATTTCTGAATGCACTTTTTTCGAGCTTTTTTTATAAGTTTATTATTATGCATATTCTGATGCATTGTGTATATTTTGTTGTGACGCTCTCATATATTTCAGACGCATAATAATGGAAATCTTATTTCTCAATTTTTTTCATCGTATTGTCATACGCGTTATTTTGTTTTTTCACCTCCAGTCCTCTTTTTTCGGTATTATTTTTTTATGTCATTACGTTGGTTTATTTGGAATAACGTATAATGTAACCAATCCCACGCTTCATTTTCGTTACGCTATTAAACATTCATCGAGTTGTGTGATGGTTTCTGATGATCCCGGGAAACAAGATTCATATTTAAATAATTTTCACCTGGTATTTAAATAATTAAATATGCTATTTAACAATGTATTTTTAGCGTGCTACTTGTAAGGCACATCTCGACAAGCATTGATTAATAATATCATATTTTGCTAATCATGATATTAAAATATGAAAATGTATTTGGCATAAATAATTATTTCTTTCATTCGTGCGAATAAATTGAAATGCGATATTTCACGTTCGTCACGTTCATATTATGATTTGACAACACAGCAGTGATGTATACAAGATAATATTGTACATAAACGTTTATATATCCCGTTTTTATTTCGCCATCTTTATCGATGATATTTCATTCCGCGTTTGCCCGAAGCCAAATACGATTGTAATTGCGCGCGATCTCGATTGCACGAGTAATTTTAGCCCGCAGGCATAATATGCAAAATTATTTTGGAAAATGCAGCTTGCAAATAAAATCGAAGTTCGGTTATTATCCGCAATTATGCTTCCTGACGTGCATTAAAACGTTAAAAAGCTGCAGTCCTGCTGCGCGAAATGTCGAAACATTGTCTTAAGAGAAAACGTGATATTAAATTGGCATCTGTTAGTAGCACTCCGCGCGGAATTAAATTCTTGCCGTTAAATTCGGTACACTTTTGTCGTGATCCGTTCTATAAACCAATTTAACTTTCGCGAAAGATTTCTCATTAGATCTAGCTTCATTATTACCGGCGTGTCTCAAAACCATTCTTCTCGATTTATCTCTCTTCATCCCTTCGGTTTGCAAAGCGATATGCCCTCTATTGCGTGGAACCGAGTCAGAAACCCGTTCAATGGTACGAGTAACCTTAGCCGATGGAAATACAATCGGGCTAAGCGAAAATTGAGAATTGCTGCCGCGTAAAATTAATATATGGTTATCTCGTTGAGAGAGAAAGAGAGAAAGAGAGAGAGAGAGAACGAGAGAAGAGGAAGTTCAGAAGTAAAAGCAAACTACTTCCTCAGGTTACAGGAAGAGAAATGCTTTCAGCTTGATTTTATTGTGCATTCTATCCAGAGTACAATCTCCATTTATTAAACTTATCGTCGAACACAAGATAATCGACTATCGGAAGCTGCAGGTTCAGAGAACAATTTCATAAGACTGTCATGGAACGCTTTTACTATTATTACGCCATAAGAACGTATTTTGCATCGATCATAATTCTATTTCGGGAAACGCTAGTGTCTAATAAAGATATTATTCCGTATAAAAAAAATTTCTTGATGAAAAAAATAGCTATTGGAGGTTTTTTCAAGATATGTTATACACGTTTACATTTTAATCAACCCATTTTTTTTATACGTCCGGCACAGTTCAGATTATTGTATTTTGTTCTCCGAACGCGTGCACGGGCTCGGCGCTACGTGTGAAGCAATTGTTATCAGAATTCGACGTTTTGTGTGCATTGTTGCTTTTTACGATTTAACTCGCGGCGCGTCAGAAATACACGCCTTTAATACAAATATATTCAGTCCGCGTTTCTTTCGAGAGAACTCTTCCGTTAATATTTTTGTCTAACAAATACTTCGCTTGCAGCATATCGTCATACGGGGAAAATTATATCGTGATCTTTGAAATTAATTTTGATTGTGTTAATTATATAGCATAATAATGTAGAATTTGATAATGCCGATGAATCTTTCGTTGCGCTTGTTGGGAACGATCGCGGACGCAGAATTCGCCAAATGGTTTTTAGAAACGCTTAATTGGACATGAAACCACATAATTCGAAATATTAATATGCCATAGGTGATAATTGCCGCGCTATTTGCACGCATTCACATATCATTTGGGATTAAAAAACATCAATAAATCGAAGTAGCCCGGTTAACCAATATCCACAACAATAGGCTAATTAATGACTCGGCTGATGCGTTTGATAATAAGCCTCGATTTACGATTAGTTTGTGGACTAAATTAAATTGATTGTTTTTCATTATTATAAATATCAATTATAATAATTACAAATTAAGTATAGTATCGCATATAACATATTAATATTTTTGTAATTTTTATATAGTAATAAATAACGGATAAGAATTTGAATTACGCCGTAAAATTTTGAAAAACACTCATCCAAATTTTAATCAATCATGAAATAGGTCATCCAAGATAAATTATGCTACTACCATAATTATAAGTAAAAGTAAAGATTGACAATGTACGGCAAAGATGACGATTTAACGGACGAATTTGCAGACAATGTTACGGAAGATAACGTAATTACACGATTTTCTACGTCACTAAAATTCACGATAGACGATTAATGTCACTATGGTAGTTAATTGTTTCGCTGTCGCTAATGCGCGCCTATCTAATAGCGGATCTCGCACGTCGTGTTCCATTAACGACCCTTATGCCGTCCCGATTGTTTCTGAACGCTGTTATCAAACGTTGCAGTTGACCGTTATAACGAAAACGTTGCATTTCGGCAAAAGAGAGGAGGGAGAAGAGAAGGGAGAGGAAGACAGAGAAAGAGAGAGGGAGAGAGAAATTAATTGTTGCATTGTGACGTGCGTGTTGTATACCGCACAGATGCGCCGTAACGATTGGCATTATATGCAGTAATACGAATTAAACAGTCTCGCCGAGTCAAGTTAAATCATATCTAAAGTAAACTATGTTTAGAAACTCTTTACACGCAGTGTGGGGCAGAGTAAAATAATTATCTGCGTGAGTGCATGCGACATGCGGGCAATGCGGTTAAAAGTTTCGATGGTCAGAACTGTGTATTTTATCGACCGGCTAGTTTATACTTTTCTTTATTGCGGTAAAAAAAAAGTAAAAATTACTTTTTGCGGTTGAAACGATAAGCAGACAAAGGGAGAAAAATGAACAATGTAGCGCCTGGCTTAAGTAAACGTATGCAAATTTTGTATAACGAGCTTCGGGCTCTGAAATTGCCTACAAATAGATAGTTAAATGTAAAAGAAATTTCTACTCTGCATATTCTGTTATGTACAGACTGTTCGACCGCTGAACAATATTTTAACGTATTTTGGAGAAATTATATTTTAGTTAAAATAAAAAGTACACTCTCTACGTGAAAATGTCGAAATTGCAATAGCTTTCGAGTTACGTATCATTAAAGTTGGTCAGTGATATTACGTCATGTTATCAACTAGTCCATCGCATTCACGAGATATTTATCACAATATAGACATGTTCGTCGAATATATTTTGCTCTTTGTGACTCAAACTGATTTCAACAAGTTAAATATTACTTGTACATTTTATGCTTTGTTTTATGGACTCGTCAGCGTCGTCTAGTAATGATTAATTCTGCTTGATTACAAAAATGTTTTATTAAAAGCAATATTAAATAATTTACATGTAATAATTAAAAAATGCATTAATCCTTCGCATATTAGCTTGTGTTTTACTGCTTAGTCAAATCAACTGGATCAGTGGTAAACGGTTGCATTTTTCAAAGGATTTTTGAACTCTGAAAAATCTAAAAAAATTCTGATATTCCCTTTTAACATTTATAGGAGTACGATTGTACAACTACATGACCTGAAATGTTTTTATTTTTTTTTATGTTTCCAAATTTGAGGTAGAATCAGCAAAATTGAAAAATTGTTTGAGTTTCAAACAACTCCGGTCTGCGGAGGATTAATAACTGACTCATCAGTATGAATCGATTTCTATTGTATGCGTAATACTTACACCAAATGACAAAATTAGTGTAGCTGTGAAAGTCAATATCACTATAAATTATAAAAATCAATAAAATAAACCAATTACAAGCTTGAACTTGCAAATTCTACGCGATGCTATTTTTGATTAACGTTGATTGTTTATAATTCAAGAACAATTGCAATCTCAAAATTTTCATTGAAAATTTATTAAAATGTTACACTTTGATTTAATTTCCGCTAAATACTCGATTATATTATTGTGACTAATTACGACCGCAGCTTTTCTGATTTATTATAATTTACACTTTAAATGCGTATACGGATTTTAACGTAGTGATATTGAAACAAATTTATATCATCACTAAATGGATACAACAAAATAAGATTAAAAAATATATTATTATTTTAAATCATCTTTTCTTTTCTACTTTTTAATTGCGTTTATAACTTTTGAAAGCATAATAATTCTCTGATGTCAAAGTAAGAGACTTCCTTCTTTTTGCAAGAGACGCAACAGATCTAGAATCTGCAATAGCGACAATATGAACAACACAGCGTATATCATAACGAAGTAACTCTGGAAGTAACTCTTGACGAACAACGTCTCGCAAATAGAACCATCGGAGTTAGAAAGACGTAAGCGAGGAAGCGGGTAGAGAAGCGACGGAGAGGCAGTGGGGCGGGAGGAAGAAGACTCTTTTCGTAATAAGTGCCTCACCCTGAGATGATGCGTCGGGGATGAGGATGAAAGCGAGAGAAACTTCCAGGATGTTCGCGCGGGTACAGCTCGGGCGAACTATCTATAGTATCTATAGGAAGGTGAAATAGACTGTTAATTACGGCGCGGGAACTTGGTCTCGATTTCTCGGACAACTCATTAATCTTAATTAGCATCAGTGAATCTTTGAATGCCCGCACACGCCGCTGCGTCCTACACGGTGGGGCCCGTCTCGGGCATTATGCATTTAAAACTCACAGAATTGATCGGAAGCGATATCGCTCTATGCGTCAACTATGCATCCATTCATCGTCCATTCATGGTTCTCAAAATGCACTTAAAAAAAAGGGTGTCCAAATTGAATTTAAACCGGATAAAAACTATCTTGCAATTTGATAAATGCGTTAAAATTGAACTTTAAAAAAAAATTTGTTCAAGACTGAATGTTTGATGTTTCTCTGCCGCCTCGTTTACTTTTCTCTACAAAATATTGCTCATCATTCTTTCTTCGCACGAGGGATGTTGAACAGGTCCATATTTTATCGATACGTTGTGCACTTGCGGCCCCAATGAAATATGCAGGCTCGCGCCGGATCACGAAATTCCGAAATTCCTGGGCCGCAGAAGCATCGACTCGTGAGTTACGTACGTGCTATACAAAGACGGCGGACGATACTAACGAGCCCTTTCCTGTAGATACCGAGACGCTGGAAGATGTAGTTCGTAGAGGTGCTGCCGTACCGCAGGAGGGATGAAAGTGGGAATCGTTAGTGGAAGTGAACAAGCCACGTACCGCGATATTAGCTATTTATGGCGGTATACATGGACCGAAGCACGTAATTTTACCGTACAGAAATATGTCTCTTCTCGCGTGAAAATAGAATGTGTGATCTCACAAAAGAAACGCAAAAAGATCCGTGATATATTAACGTCAAAAATTCTACGCTTTGTTCTTTGCCCGTAAGCTCGGTTTTTTGTTTATGAAGTAAATTCAATTATTGCGTTTAATATATAGAGTAGTGCGGTGCATCGTACATCTACTCGTAAAATTACATGAGCGGGGCATATTCGACCCATTTCCAAATTAAATGAATGGGGCAACAGAACTGATATGTCACATCGGGCGCATTCAGCAGGGACAGCAGTTGAGTGGCAATTGGATGTGGTGATTGATATATACCTCTGGATTTCCACTGAATCAGGTTCGATTGTTACGCGGGTGCTATTCAATTTTTCCCTGCTAAATGCAGCCATTCTTGCGAGAATTGATTTACGTCCCCCCGTGGATAAATTATTATGTCCCATTGTACCGACACGCCCTGGTTTTAATGGCGTCTTGATGTTTAATGAAATTACCTTGCGGATGGCTGATGCGATGTAATAACGGCTACGATATTATATTATAATATAAAGGACAAGATCGGTCGATGTTATTTGCAGGCGAATAAAAAAAAAGGTTACGTAGACGATGTTAAAATTATATCCAAGAATTTCTTGAAAAACTGAGCAATGGTTGCTTTCAAACTTCTTGTACTTTCAGACTTCAGACACTCCGGTGCTTTATCGCGAAAGTGTATTCGAGTTTTTGCTTGCGACGCTTGAACGCAAATAATAAATGGAACGTGCTTCTTTCGCTTCCTTCGGCCCCCCCCCTCCTCCCCCCTGACGTAGTATCATTACTCGTGAGATCGGACGCATATCGTGCAAATTGTAATTTTACCGGCTCATTCGCTCGCTCATAATCACATTTATACCTGGTGTATATCGCATAGTAATCCAATGAATTTACATGGGACAAAATCGACGATTGAATTCGCGTATCGCTTTTACCAATCTGTTATCTACATTATTCTGCCGTACATGCATCCGCACATTGCCGTTAAAACAGTTACCCTGGTTGAAGCGAGCGTGCACATTTGCGTGTGTAAAGGGATTTCCATAATTGCACTATCGATACTTGCGCGCGCCACGCGATTATTTCCAAGCAAAAAATAGGAAATAGATCCTTTCTTAAAAAATTGAACGTCTACTTCGTGAAAGTAACAATTATCAATATCAATATATATTTTTTTCTTTTACTTTATCAATATTAATTTTAATAATGCGCAATTAATGAATGCGCACAGTAATATTTTTTTACATTATCGTTCACACCGCACAATGGCTTTATCGTTAAATTAATGCAGTTCACGCCATTAACGCGCGCCGTGTTCACGTAAGTTACCGAAAGTAAAAGCGGGTGATTCATGGTCGGCCGTAAGGCGCAGTGGAAGCGGCAAAGAATGGCCGGGACTGCTCCGTTTTCAGGGTTTATCGCGCTTTATCAGACACGTGAGTGCTCGGACACGGACGCGGCGAAATTATTTCAGGTGACATAATCAGGTTACAGGGGGAGCGAAGTTAAGGCACTCGCACGTAACCTTTTACATCGCGGACTCTAGATATCACGGACCGCACGCGTTTTCCCGGCAAATATCTCGAGTTTCGCGCTACGAGGTGCGCAATGCGGCGAACGGTTTTACGAACGTTATTAACAACGTGATACAGTTTTCACGTAACGATAATTATTACGATTTGGCACCGTGAAAGGGGGACTCTATAAATCTAACACGTCCGTGTTTAGTGCAATTTGGTCAAAGTGAGGTGAGTTTGTCCGGCCGGCCGGGTCAACTGAGCACGTTTCCGATTCGCCGTGTCCTTCTTTGGATCACGATTCCGTCTGTGATACAGACCGAAAGGGAATATTCAGTTAGCCGGTCCCAGCTCGCTTTAATTTGTCACGATTTCCATCGCGCAACTGTCGATGACTGCATTTACATTTACATTTGAGAGAAACTTCGTCGCACCGTTCGGAGCCCTCTTTGTCGCATTTCCCTACCCTTGCAATTAAGCCACGAAAGATAACTATGTGAACAAGACGGAGGGTAATGGCGGAGATAATATCGATCCTGGCAAAGCGACCGCCGCCGTTCGCGAAACGGAGGGAGGCTGAAATGATATAACGGTGATCATTTGATATTTGCGGAGCGGCGAACGCGAGGGGAACTTTTCAGAAGGCTTCGTCTCGCACGCGTTTGTCTTGTCTCGTGTCTTCTGTCTTCCGTTGCGCCCGAGCACACGGCAAACTGTACTGTAACGGTTGCAGCGGAAAGGAAAATAACAAGGCCGCCTGTTACAAAGTGATTCTGAAGGTTGGCGCAAAGTCCGCGGGCGCTTTGTGAAAAAGAGTCATTTCCACGCGTATGAGATAATAACGTGGGGTGAAACATCTTTTTCCGTCGCACAGAATTCACGTGTGTGATCAAAGCGGTTTTACAAAATCGAATCCTATAATCGGATTTTGATCCGCGTACAGTTAGCACCTCGTGTTTAAAGAGAATTTTGCAATAAAATAAAGACTACAGGGCTCTTTGTGTGTATGTGTGTGTGTGTGTGTGTGAGGAGGTGCTATATTAATTATATGTAAAAATAGAGACTCGGCGAGATTTTGTTCTTTCTCGAGCAAAGGGAATTTCTGCCTGTCTGCATTAGCCATCCAACCTGAATGGCTAATTTCCCACGGCTATTTTAATTCTCATCGTTACCCGACTTACATCTTTTATTCTAAATGAGAGAGAATCAGGAAACAAGTAAAATCGTCGGAGAAAACTCGGGAATCGCAATTTTACTCGAGTTTCTTGAACTTATATAGGTAAACAGACGTTTCTACATATAAAAGTAGCATGTCGTTGTCGCGCTCATTTAACATAATATCCCTGATGAAAATGTCTGACTAACTGCTAGGTCTATTCAGTCTAGTAAGATTGAATTGTGTTTTTGAATCTGTATTTTCCAGTAAAGCATAATAACTTTTAAATCAGTTGTATTGTATTACATCGGCTGTATGTTTTATTGGAAAATTCAGACTCACAATTCAACTGGAAAATTTGAAAACACAATTTAATTGAACTCTGTAGACCTCAATCATTGTACCATGCAACCTAGTAGTTTTCTAGTAGTTTTAATCGGACATTTTCAGCAGGGGTACCAATTCTGATCACGTTTCTTTTTTAATCCATTATTTACCGTCTAATTTATTCGTTTTTCTCTCTCGCGTGCGCGGCTCGCTATATCGCTCCCAAAACGCGGCTGCGAGTATGAAATAAAGGTACGTCCTGACCATTTTTAAGTTCTATAAGCCATGAGTGCATCTGACATCGTACAAATTCCTCTTAGAGCAGAAGTTGTTTATTTTCCCGATCTTGGCCGCTCACCTTCCGCCTTCTCGGATTCCAATTACAAGATCAAAATAACTGGCGCGGGCAAGGGAAGGAAGGCGGCGGGATGTCGGATAATTGCGAACACTAATCCATCTTCGAGATATCTAATCTGAAATTAATCTTGAGCATCTCCGTCTAGTCAATCCAATTTGGTTGAACTCATCTTCGGATACAATTGCGTGTTGTTCAATTTAAAACTAATTTAACGTTTCTTTATACACTTGGCGAACTTTTCTACGCTGCATTCGAGTAAGATAGCGCACCAGTAGCAAACTATATTTCGCGAGCGTTCCTAAAAGGCGCTATTCTAATAAATATCATTGCGCCTTATCTACGGGGAAATAGTCATCCGTACTTTCAACGAATGTACGTTCAAGAAACAAGGATAATGCGCGAAGTGCGGCTGAAATGGATAATTGTTGGAAAACTGCTTTCTCCGTCGTCGGACTTTGCGTATTTCGTGTAACCGGTTGTTTAATTAAATGATAAAAGAAAATAGAGTGGCGTAATGCGCGGACGGGGAAGCGGAACGAGCGACGCCGGAAACGAAGAGAATAAGAGGACGAAAAGTAGACTGTTCCCTCAGTTGGCACCGATTTCCACATGCAAGAGATTCCAACCCTTCTTCCGGGGACTCTCTTTTTTCCTTTTTTTCTCTCGTTCCTTTTCTACGTCGGTCCAACGTTCCCCTGAGCACTGACCTCGTTGCGAGGCAGAAAGGCCGTGCTGCGTACGTCGTTATCTGTACTTTGCTATATACAAGAAGGTATAACCACTTTAACGAGTTCCGTGCCGTCCTCGTAGAAATTCTATATAGAAAGTCCAAGCGAATCGTCGACATAATGGCGGATTATACGAATGAGCTAACCCAATGATCCTTTACCTTGAAATTTCGGTGCTTGATTTCGATCCGCGCGAGTCGTC
Source organism: Solenopsis invicta (assembly GCF_016802725.1). NCBI lineage: Eukaryota > Metazoa > Arthropoda > Insecta > Hymenoptera > Formicidae > Solenopsis > Solenopsis invicta. Next base: position 17,106,957 of record NC_052673.1, read on the forward strand.
TGGCACATAATTACCTACTAATATATAATATATAAAGGACGATGAGTAGAATGGACCGATTTTGGTTTCCGGATTGGCAATAAAAGCGGTATGTTTTTGTAGTTTTTCAGCAGCTTTTGAGAACCTAATTCTGATTTTCAAAAATTTTAATTTGTTATTTTTTACTACCATTTTTTACTACTTTACTTATTAATTTTTACTGTTTACGTATTAGTCGATTTTTACGTAATATTTTTTTTACTATTGTTTTACCTTTTTATTAACATATCGTTCTTGTAATAACTTCTAATACGTATATTTAATAACTTAATAATTTTAATATTTTTTCTTAAAATTAAAATTTTTTAAAGATCAGAGTCAGCAACTTGAAAAAAAAAAGTTTTTATTGTACTTATTCCAAGGACCAAAATCGGTCCATTTTCATCATCCTTTATAAGTATATTTCGTCATTAATTTGAAATGATTCTTTAATCTTATCTTAAGAGTTAAATGTTAGTGATGTATGTTATGATCTTCTATGATCTTTCTTAGTTGACGTCGTCGAATTTTCCGTGGAATCAAATCCGCTCGTACGGACGCATCGTTTTTTTTCCGACGCCGTTCTCTCATGTGTTTCGCAATTAGTTACGCAGTATATCGGGGTGAGTGATAGAAGGTGATTTATATACGCGCGTACAGATTTATCTCTGACCTCGTTTATGCGTGTTAAATAATAATTTATCGCCACGACAGCGTACTGTGCTTGCAGTTAATTCAATCCGTCAGCACGTACCGCGGATAGGATTGAAAGGTACAGTAAGCCGTGCGACAGAAAGCCGTACGAAGCTTGTACGTTTTATAAATTAAATCTTGAAAGTCTTATTAAGATAGCTGCTGCATATTACATTAGTTATAATGTTCTTACATGTAGTCCTTACATTCACATTGTATTAGAAATACAAAGAACCTTTTACCCATTTTTCTATGGGTTCTGAGCGTCTAGTAATAAAACTTATCTAAAATGAAAGATTATTTCAAAGGATCAAAATATAGACACAATCCTTAAAATTTTTATATTTTTGGCACTGTTCCAAAATGTATTCTTCGAAACATTAATAAAATGTACTGAATAATATTTTATACGATTTGCTGATTCAGCGATTTTTTTTCAGCAACGAATATCAGATATTCATTGATTTATTATTCCTCTATCAATCACTATAATTCAGTAATTTATTACTAAACGCGAGGAATCGAAAAAATGGGCAAGGTTCTTTCATCTTTTCTACTTTTCGATTATGACTACTATAATAGCTGGGTACAAAGAAGACTAATGAAACAGAGATAATTGGCAGAAAAGAATTTTCGCGAAAGTAAAGACCAAACTTTTTACTAAAACTTTCAAGTGCAACGTCTCGAGGGTGTTGTCACGTAGCTCGTCGAAGAAAATTCCAGAAGTTTTTAAATACTCGGAAAATATTTAATGACTTATGCAGAATTTACATGATAATTAAGTAAGACGTACAAACATTGAACTGCGTATAAGCACGATTTCTAGATATCGTCATCATAGCATCAATAATAGAGAGAGTAATCATGGTTTATTTTATGTAGAGTTTTAAAAAGTTTAAAACTATTGTGTAAAACTATTGCGCGGAACGGTCTTAGTCGTTCAGCACTACTTGTAAGAAATTCAAAGTTCAGCTTTAAGGATTTTATCGATAAAAATTGGATGTAAATGTAAAATGTAAACTGCGACAAAATTTACAAGGTTAATTTACATATCTTTTTATTATTAAAATTTTTATTTGTTGAAAATATATTTAACATATCTCTCTCTCTTTCTCTTTCTCTCTCTCTCTCTCCCTTTCTTTTTCTGTTTTAGCGCGACTAAAAAGTTTTTCATCTCTAAAACCAATTTGTTCCATCCCGGATATGGATCTGTGAATTGATCGTTCGGACTATTCGTGCGAACAGTAAAGGGGCACGCGTGAAATGAATAATGCTTTAAAGTGTATTTCCATCTTTACGATATGCGCACGGAACACACATACATATATGTGGGAAACGTCGCGGATAATATCGCTCACGAGAGTGAGCGAGTATAAACGAGAAATTCTCTCTTCCCTTTCCCTTGGAAAATATCTTATGAGACGTCTCGCGGCAAAAATGCACTTTTCACGCCTCGATATCGTCGTCGTTGTTGCCGTCGTCATCCTCCTCCTCCTCACACAGCAGTAATCGTTGCCGGCGTGATGATGCTTTATTCATTATTGTGCCGCTGCAGGCGCTAGTGCGTAAGAATTCGATATCCGGAGATTCACTCGAGAGGGGAAGAAGCAGGGAATCCCGACAGTGATAGAAATCGTTTCGCTGATACCGTTTCGCGGTGCGAATAGCGGTGAGTTATTTGCAGGAAGCCATTCGAGCGGAGAATAAAGGGTGAGAGGGTTAGACGCAGAGAGTGGCGGAAATTACAATAGACGTATACAGGTAGAGAGAAGAGAGGGAGAGAGAGAGAGAGAGGAGGTAGATGAGGAGGAGATCGTGGATGGCTGTTCACTCATCGGTGAGGTCGAGGAGGCGGGTGGATAACCGCGGAGGCGGAAATCGTTATTAGCCTAGAAGCGGCAGGATTTGGATATCAAAGGCCGTGGCCGCGGTCGGTTTATGCGTAGTATCGGCGTCATCAGAGACAAAGAGCCGCGAACGTACCGGGATTACTGCCCGCATTTGCCTCTCGTATATAACGCTAAATGTGGCTTAAGCTGAAATTACACGATGCATGATTTCTTGTATTTTACATTAGTCGTAAGTCGATAACTCCATTGACGCTTCTAATTGTCGCAGTTACATAATGTAAAACAATCTTCGTTACAGGCACGACAGCGCGCGAGCTAATTATTCAAGAAATCATGCATTGTGTGATTCCAGCTTTTCTGGAATCCTCGACATTCGTTCTTGTAAGCGCGATTAATATTAAATGTATAGAAGCAGCGGGGATCAACGCGCATAAGCAGATGCATATTCTTTGGAGATTTTCAAGATATATTACATACTTAAGATAGGAATTTTTCTTCCATCTTTTCTTTACACTTTGCATCAACTATGATTTTCTACAATTAAAAATCGAGAACAGGCCACCAACAATGGTCATAGCGCGGATCTTAGTGCTGAAATAATATATCATGCGTGATCATTTTCCCCATTTCTGCATTCTTTATTCCAGCCTTGATTTCAGACTGGAATATCGTGCCAATATATATCCCGACGCTTCTCATAAAGACGCTGCTCGAATTGCTTCGCGTGTCGAGAAACGAGCGTGTCTTCCTGATCGGGGTAGATGGGAATCTAAAAGCCGATATTGCTTCGATATGAAGTTGTATCGATATTACAGCTCGCATAACGGTAGGTCATTACAAAAATCTATTGAAAGAATGAGGCTAACGAAGAAATAATGGAAAGTTGAAAGAGGAGGAGGTAAACGCTTGGAATAACTGAATGGCACGCGACGATATTCTTCATTAATATGAATGATCATTACTTTAGTAAATGATTTTTTTAATGTGTTTTCTCTCTCTCTCTCTCTCTCTCTCTCTCTCTCCTATATTCCAAGAAAGTTAAAAGCAATTAGAGAGGGGGTGGCAGATTAATTTGGCAAAGGTTGCTGGATTCAGCGTCGGTTTGAAGAACCCCATACCACAAGTACTGTTTGTAATGAATTCGAGTCGGTTTTACCATCGAGACAATAAAAATATAAATGTTGCAGCATTGTCAAGGATAGAGAGACAGGAAACTGACGAGAAGCAGGTTCACCGGAAATTATAGTCGGACAAAAATTCACGGCGTCGTTGTTTGGTCGACGGAGCACTGCTTGTTCGCGACGACGACGACGTATCCCGTTATCGATGTGTATTGGCTTTCGTTTTCTCCGCATTTCCGTCCATTCTAAGGATTGAAAAGATATTCCTCGATCAACTCGGTTGATACGTACACAGAGGTACGTATCTTCTGTATGAGTGACGATAGAAGAGGAACATGAGCAAAATTGCGCAAGTGGCTGAAAAAGGCGAGGAAGAACGAAGTAAGATTCTATACGGTTACAAATGGTCTGAGAGACAAGTGAACAATTCGATAAATCGTCAGGGATAAAATATATTTCAATCGAATAAAATTTAATTATCCGCTTGACATGATTTATCGAAGTTTATCGGAAGCTTTTTTCATCAGTTCGTTTCATTAATTAAAAATTACTCTCCTCTAAGAGTTTTTAATTTATCGTTAATCATCTCGAAAGGGAAATACGTGCAATACAGTTGTTCCTTTGATAATTATAGTTCTTATGGAAAAATTAAAAAAAAATTGAAATGCAACGTGACGTCACATTAACGTGACAAATCTATAATTTTGGCATATCAAGGGTTGCTCGCGAAGTTTGACGCAAGCGTATGTAGCTACCTGTGAAATTGTTGAAAACCTATATTCTGTTGTCTATGACTATTTGCTCGCATGCATATCTTCCCATTTTCTGAAGCCCTGCGTGCTGCGTCAATATCCATGGCTGTCTATTTCCGACATATTCTTTAGTAAAGAGCAGAGTTTGATATTTATGACATTCTTTTATAGCTTTGCGACTATATTCAGACATTTTCTCCTTTTTTTATTTTCAGCAATAATTTTATATGATTCTTTTGTGTGTATGCGTGTGTGTATGTGTTAATGTCGTGAATCCTTAATGCAATGTCTCTTAACAAGCTCACGGGTTTATTGAATACCAGAAAGGAAGAAAGCGCGAGAGAAATGCGTTCTGTTGAAGGACGATTTATGTCGCTGTTCAACGAAGAGAAAAATAATGAGGAGACAGAGCGAATGTTGTCGCAACGGGCTACATTCTGTAATACAGTTAAGAAAAAGCGTGCTTTTTGCGAGCGTCTAAGAGTTTTCTTTTCGTTTACTTTTCGTAGCTTGCGTATCAGGAGAACCGATGCAACCGCGAGGAAGGACAATGAACTTTTGCTGAATCGTGCTCGGATACGAAGTGAAACGAGACTCCGACAATGCATTTTATTTTTCCTTTCTTATTCGATAACGCATCGATACCTCGAGTGGCGTGGATAAATTGAATTACGCGAGACTCTCGACAATAGAATTAGTCGGCCAGAACGGAAAATATCCGCAATTTACTTTTATGAAGCTTTACCTAAGTTACGCGTCATATGGCGTGGCAATAACCGTTGGTGTCTGGAATTTCCAAATCGCTCCGCGGAATAAGCCACGTCTGAAAGCAGTTAGGGGAAGACGGTACGGCCACACCGACATCGATGATAAGGAATGCAAACTTTTTGGGTTATCGCAATTAAACAGATCATAAATAACTTTAGCTCAAGATTATTTGATCATATAGAGCGAATGCTCGAAAATTTAATTCTTTCGCTCATATATTCTTAATAAATAACCGCGCATCTCTCTTGGGAGAGATGAAAAAGTTAATTATAACGAATATAAAGTTATCGCGCCGTTGTTGATTGGCGGTGGTAACTTGAGTTATTTTCACGCTCGCATATCTCTATAATTCCACCATCGCGCATTCGCGCATTTATTTTTTTCCCTCCCCGTAATATCATACATATTTCATGGTTCTGCCGGATATTCAACCGCGCGCGGCATTGTTTACGGAAAAAATCGGCGGGCATAAATTCGAAAACAGCCGTGGACCGTGCCGTTTGCGGGGTTACATCTGGTACGCGCGGAGAAAATCCCGATCGTTTTACAAGCTCGTTCGCAGCGTGTCGCCGTATTCTCCTCGCTCGGTGATCGCCGCCATCGCTGCGCCGCGCGACGCCGGCTTCAGAATAAAACTACAATTCTCCACCGAGCTCGCCATTTCGACGGGTCGAACAAAGCGGTTGAGCAAAAAGGGATAGCAGCGCGGGAGTAGAAAAAAAATCGTGCACCCCGCGCGCGATCGTAGCCGCAGGCGTTTGCAAGTTTTCAACGACATCCGGCCAGGGCATTTAATTCACTTTAATCCCTTGCCGCCACGACCCGCGATCGGGCGCGTAAATCGTTCCGAAGTCGACGAAAGTGCCGGAAAACGTTTTGGGCTAAGTTCCCCGAGACCTTCATTGTTTTCTCTGGAGAGCAACATTGTTTCCTCGTGAACAATCTTCAATACGCGGCTCGCTGCGTACTGATCTCTGGCGTACTGAAAAACTCCGTTCTCGCGGCGAGCGATCGAAGGGAAGGGAAGGAAGGAAGGATCGGAAAGCCATAATTCTTTGTTCAACAAAGGAGGAATTCACGGCGCCATGAAATTCTGACGGACGTACAAGATGCGATTTTCGATAAATTAAAAATGCTCGGAGCTCTCGGTAATCTATCCCGTCATTTATTTTTTAAATCTTTTTCTACTCGTCCCTTTGAGATCGGAGTTCATTATCTTCATATCGCGAACTTATTTGGCCCGACCCATCTACGTCCGAGAGACATTGCAGAAATTGAAATCTAATAATACGCCATTCCGACAGCGCACGTCGAATCGATCTTGACACGGACCATTTTAAGATGAAACCATCCGCTGCATGCCATGCCATCGTCGTAAGAGAACACCGGCGCTGTTACAATTGCGTTATTTCGATATACGGACTCTGCTTGCAATACGGAAGGTGTACACGGGTTTTCCCGCTCTCTTTCAAACGATTTCGCATCTATTCTCGCTACATTTATGATTCTTTTGTCATCGTTTTTCTTCTCGGCGAACAACGAGAGAAATTATTCTCTCCATTCGAGCTCTGCCTCACTCTTGTCAGGCAAAAGTACAGTTCGCCCACGTCATGTACGTTAATTGTACCTATGATACTTTTTTACAAATTTTTCGCTCATATAATTACTTTTATAAAACGCGGTCTTTTTTTCAATTTTCTGTTTAATGAATAAATGGACGGTACATACCGCGACCTCGGAATAATGCTCGGTAGCAACGCGCGCAATACGAGAGAAATAAATTGAAATGTCTGTCGTCAACCACGCCGCTTGTGTGGCTTCATTGACGCAGAAAAGAGGAAATGAAATTTCAGAATAGACATCACGCAACGTAAGGCTTTCTTGTTCTTTAAAAATATCACCATTCGTTTATTGACTTTGTTACATATTTCTCTTTGGCGCAGTGAAGCACTCTTCTCGTGCTTTAATCTTGTGCTAATTTCCTTTTCAATCGGCTTTGTAATTTTGTTTTATATATGTAAGAAGTCAATTTTATATATAAAATCGGTTCAAAGAATCTCTGTATTTATTGCGACCAGTATTCTAGCTATGTTTGCAACGAAATATTCATTTTGAATTTTACTTAAAAAAGATGGTGCGCACGTATGTTTTTGATATTTTTGTTTACGCAGAAAACACAATTGAAATCTGATAACTGCCAATTCTTTGCTTTAGATTTTACAATACGCTCTTGATCGATAAAAAACACTGTTTTTTGCATTTTATTTTCTGCTGTCGCGCAAGAGAGACCGAGTCGTGCGCAAATTTCTCACACATTGGATATTCCTTAAATTGAAATTTTTACGGTTTTGACTAAACTTGTCTGGTAAAAAGCATCGCGAAGATTGCATCATGTTTACGAATGGTCGCAATCGTTCGTAAACGCAACGCAAATGTATGTTTTTTATTTTATATATTGCATATAATATAATTATACAATTATATCATGTAACACAATTTTATATTTTTTATCATTTCTTATTATAACGCCGCAAATACTATTACTTTACTGATAGCATTGCTCGAACGAATATCGCGAGAGTTACATTTATAACGAATGACGTATAACAGAAAAATATAAAATAACATATAAAATACATATGTGAAAATGTAGTCAACAGTTATGAAAAAAACATTAAAGTCGCCTTTCTCGACATTACCGGAAGTCTGGAGGGTTCCCCATTACATTTTCTTTTTGCTCTTTACTGCACGCGGAACGTTCTCGTGATTTTTCAAGCGCCATTTTCCCTTTCTCTTTATCTCAAATGTTTAACCGTCGCCTATGATTTTTATGCTCCTTGTATAAGAAATGTGGCGTGTTTACTAAAAATTTTTACTTGCCACTTCTTTTTATTTTCCATTTCTCTCTCACACAGTTTTCCTTACTTAAATATTTTATCTTGTATGCGCGAGAAACTCTGAAGTCTGACGTCCCGTTAAATATCCGATCCGCCTAACATCCGGCGCGAGAAAGAAAAAACGAAACGAGGAAAGCTCTGTGTATAAAGACAGTGTTCCTTATAGCGGAGGTTTTAATAAATAAATGTTGATTTTCACGACGATCGTAATCTTAAAAATACTGGCAAAAAATACTTACGATTGATGGAACGCGAATGAAACTATCGGGATGAATTTATTCAGCAAGAACGATATAATAAATACCACTTTCTTTTCCGTTGGAAGATGTGAGAAAAATCGTAATGAACGCAAACCACGGAGTAAAGGCAATTTTGCTTTTGAACCACGATCTTCATTGCCTGAAAAACGTGCAAGCGTACATTTGATATACAGTTGCGAGTAAGTAATCGCCGTTTTAGAGTTCGTCTCTTTGAAAAGAATGTCCGATGACGTTATCTCGTAAGTGAGTTCGCACCGAATCCAGCGAAAGATGCGACACGTTCTTTTTTGTCACGCCGTGTTATTTTGCTCCTGCGACCATTCGGCGATATCTGTCTTCTTTTCACCACCTTTTAAAAGTTCTTGGATTTCGCGGAACGTTCGACCTTTGGTCTCCGGTACGGTGAATATCACCATTATGAATGCCAAGAAGCATGACGCTGCGAAGAAGTAATAAACGGTGTCGGCGCCCAACCAATCGCCGATCACCTGATACAGTTTGGATACGGCGAAGCCAAGCACGCCGTCGAAGACAATGATGATGGCACCGGCAAACGCCTTCACCTCAGTGGGAAACAGTTCGCCCATCAACGCGTTTGGTAGAGTACCTAATCCGATTTGGAAAACTACCTGGAAGACGATCACATCGATCACCGGGAGAAGATTTGCTGCTGATACGTCGACACCCCTCGCATCCAGCATAAGATATATCGCAAGAATTGCCAAGGTAATGGAGGAGCCTAGCGTAGAGATGATCAGTAGCGGGCGTCTGCCCACGCCCTCGACGGTCGCGGTTGATAATCCACACGAGACGAGGGCGACCGCGAGCACGAGTATCGTAGCAACGTTGGAGTCGATGCCAATTGCTGCTTTCTTGAAGAGTACTTCAAGATACTGTATAGTGCTAAAGTTTCCACTAAGTTGCTGCGTCGCAATTAGACTAAGTATGATGCCGAGAGCACGGGCGTTGCTGGGCAACAGCATAAGCTTCAACTTAGCCATCCAGCTGCGCTTAACCGGTTCCTTTCGTGCTCCAGGTCCGGTCATTGGAGTGTTATCGCAAACATCCTCGATAAAAACGTTACGTAAGGTGTGTTCCAATTCTCTTCTTGCCTCGTCGCGATCGCGAATCCCTTTGAAGAACGCCAGAGACCTGGTGGCCTCCGCTCTGCGGCCCCTGGTCACGAGGAAGGCAGGAGTCTCGGGAAACCAGGAGAAACACGCGATGAAGATGATAGGTACTGCGAGGAGTACGGTTGTCAGAACTTGATACGATACCCACGGACCGATACTGCATGTTAGCAAGGAACCGGTGAACACGTTCACGGCGATCAGCGTGCCGAGAGCACCTCTGATTTCGACGTCAGCGACCTCCGATACGTACATCGGATTGGTAGTGTACGAGATGCCCACGCCGATACCAAGGATTATCCTAGAGACGTAGAGGGCAACGACGGTTTGGGCAAAGAAAACGATTGCCCAGCCGACGATGAAGAAACCACTGGCGAACAGAAGACACCTTTTACGACCGTATCGATCGGCGAAACTGGCACCGAGGAACGGACCGATCATCGAACCGATCACCGTCAATGACACGATCCACGAGCCCTCGTCATCGGTTATCTTTATTGGGACGTCGCCGGCGCCGGATGTGAGCCGCGAGAGCGACGTGGTGGTCCATCCGTAGACAGTGCCGACCGCCACCATGGATAGAGTAGCTGCGAAATGAAGATTGATGGAAGATTAATGGCGGTTGATTGAACAATTGATTTTCATGTCACCTCCAAGAGTGCGATATCTTATGGACTTGTGAAATATGATGCAAACCTGATATGCACGCTAGCCATTGCCTCCATTGTGTCCGCTTCACCGTTTGTTCCTCGTGATGTTTGTCTTGGGAAGGCGAGACTTGTGTCACGATCTCCACCTTTGATTCCGAGCCGATCTGCAAAAGTGATATTGATTTTTAGAGGAAAGATCTCTTTATTGTTATGCGACGATATAGATACGAGTACAATAATTATATGAGTTGAAACGATATGAATATTTTAGCTTTATTTGTTCTGCTCATTGAAAATTAATTTTGCAATTATTTTAAATCCTCTCTCTCTCTCTCTCTCTCTCATCTCTTGACAATATAATTATAATGTTATTGCACTCAAAAAGAAATGTTTAATTTTTAAATATTAAAATATTTTATTTCTGTCTCCATTTTTTAAATACTTAAAATTGTTTTAGCTGTAAACGTTTACATTTAAAAATATTAAAACGTTTAAAGTTGAAATCTCTAACAGCTTTAAACGTTAACAGTGTTTCAAAATGTAAACGCCGTTTAAAACTCAAACAGTTTTAAATATTTAAAAAAACGGAGACAGAAATAAAACGTTTTAATATCTTAAAAGTAAACACATCCTTTTTAAGTGCGATTAAAAATTAATGGCTACTTTTTTATCACCATGGTTTCTGCGAATGTTTGAATATCATTACCAATTCAAAGTAGGCAGCACGCCTGATATTTGTGCGTGCATCTCCTTGCGCGTGACGGAATGCAGAAGTCTTTTCCAAAGTGCGAAGCAACAGGTGATAGTGATTAATGTGGCATGTAAGAAATCAAATAAAACACATTCTTCTCTTGAAGAACCAGGAAATTCCGCGACTCAGTGATTTACTATATCGACATGCGAAAGATTTATCTTGGAATTCGCTAATAATATAGAGGGTTAGCTTAGAGAATGGATTTCAAGTTACCAATGGGAAACCTAATGCATCAAGGGAATATTCGCCAAACGCGGTTTCGTGTAATCGACGTTTGTCGTACTCCGATCGAACGTGGCGCCAACATAAGGCTTATGATCAATTGCACATGCGCACTACCAATTTCCAAGAACGATACATCGCTGCTCATGATCGCGTGTTTGCCCACGACATAACCTAGCTGGATCTCATCAGCAGCAACTACATCGTCAACTTATCGCGATGGCTCGGCGCACGCGAGAACGTTGACTCCGATAAGCGTGCTAGCAACGGTGAATGTATCTTGGCCTCGCCTCGTGATACTCACCAACGTGTTCGCGCACCTTTTTACGACTTTTTGGAGCCATCGCGCGTACCTACTCGCAAAATGTCTGAAAGTGAAATTGTACGGAACACCCATGTTCTCGCCTACGAGCCGACGCTCGGATGCTGTCGATTTCTCGCGCCGAGTTTATTTTCAGGAGGATATGCCACGAACGCGACGCATGGTTGAGCAACAAAACAGAGCACGCGAGACGCAAGGTATTACGTCACATACACTAGTAGCGGGTCAATGCCCCATCGTATCTTTCAATGTTGAAATATTCCTCATTAAGTCCCGAGCATCGTCAAACGCGGTGTATGATCGATCAGTTCGATTATATTTGAGAGATTCTTTTTACTTTGTGGGATTCAATAGGATATTCGCATGGCACTCGAATTTTCTGGTTTATTATAAATTCTCTCTCTCTCTCTCTCTCTGTTTCTCGTTTGAAACGCGATGCCTTTCAGTGAATTGTTTCTACAGTTGTAACAAGTTTAGTTTACTACGAGCTATTTTATAAAGAACGTATTTCGCAAGATGCATATTAAGAAATTACAGGAATCTTGTGCGTTCCGTTCATATTTTCCTATTTCGTTGAAACGAACCGTAATCTTTGCATCGCATGGCATGCTTACAATTCTGACGTCAGTTTTATTCGTGGATTGCGATTCCTTCCGACAAGTCGAAAAAAAGGAAAATTCCGATGAAATTTACTCGTAGACATTGGATAACACTCGCATCGCAAAGCAGCACGTGCGCCCGCGCACACGCCCGTGTAAGCGCGCGTGTACGTTTCCATGAAAGTGAGAAGCGACTTTTCGCCACGTGCGTGCGTGCGTGCGTATATCGCTATGTACGTATAACCTTAACTGAAAATGGATTTCTACCTGGCCGTGAAACATTCGAGAGGGAGATAAGAGTAACGCAAGCCTCAACGAAAACAGGATGAGATCGATACTCACCAGCGAATCCGTCACTCCTGACATGTCTTTAAAACGCAAGAACGATCTAATTATAAAAATAACGTGTCGTGTGATCAGCCGTTCTCCTCGTGTAGATGATCACTTTCACGATTTCGTTGATATTTCGATCGCTTTCGCGGAACCGGATACGACCGAAGATGCGCACGCGTCGCTCGGCGTTTGCCTTCGCGTCCACATACATACATGATGATTGCTCTTCTTTCCCTTGTATCTCATTTTTTTTCTTCTTTTTTTTTCTGTTTACGTCACTCTCTCCCGACGTTCCGTGTTCACGATTTCCCCTTCTATCAACCGCGATATTTATAATCATCGAGACGATAGAGGTCACTGGTTGACGGTTTCTCCAATAGTATTCCGACGAAGAAATCAATGTGCAAAAAGTAATCAATGATTTTTTGCATTTGTTAGAAATATTGTACAGAAATTGAACGACAATATGCACTGATTATCGTATTTATCGCAAATTATTATAACTGAAATTAATTAACTGATGTTAATTAAATGATGTTCATGATTATTAAAAATAATTGAGAAGGAAATTAAGATATGCGATGAAAATAATACCTAATATTATTAAAATCGAATTATATTAAATTATCCAATTATAACTGTTAGTACGATAAAATATTCGAAATTTAAGATTTCATCAATTTAATATACGTAAGTGTAATGTAGTCGTGCCTGGAATTACAACTACTGTAATATAATAATATATGTTAATTAATTATCTAAATATTGTGTTACACGGTGGTGAGTGGCAAATTCGCGTCTGTTTACGCGACAACGAGAGAAATCGGAGCGGCGGTGTACTGCAGCTGCGACACTCAAACGGAACTGTGTCACTTACATCCGTGGTTGTAGCCATGTGAGACGAGAATGGAACGGCTGTCCTATTTCTTCTGGCGATTCCGAAGCTTCAGCCTTCGACACGAATCCAACAAGTAGTTTCCTCTCGAGCTTTATCAAATACTCTTAGTTTCAGATCATTCGATACTTTCAGTTGGAAATAATTCGGTCGGAACACACCCGGTAGAATGTGATCGGCGGTATTACTCCCTCTTGGCTGGTGCTCACTGAGTTTCCAAACGCTCGTAGCTCAAAGTACGGCTTATGTGAATATTTAATTATAGAATGTCTCTTTTTCCTATTTTTCTCATTCAAATTAGTTTATATGTTTGCAAGTAGAAACGCGGCAATAATATTACTTCACTATTTTCCACAAGAGCAGTCTGTGAATTTATTTTATAAATATAAAATTCTGAAGCTTATTCTGAAGAAATATTACCGATGGAAGGATTATCTGTGTGTGCTCACCACGATTGCACGGAATATTTCACTTCAACCACAGTCCGAAATAATTTGTTTATTTTTCATTATCTTGTGGGATTTTTCCTTTCGGCTTCTATTCTCATATCTGCTTTACAGCATACACGAAGCTCACTATCAAGTGATTAATTGCCAACCGTATCAGTCGACTTCAGCAGCTATTCTCTCAGTACTTCCGTCGCCCGTGACTCGCAAGTCAAACACTGGTAACTTCTGAAAACGGAACCGCGTCGAACCCAGTCAGCTGCGTCTTATCGATGCAGTCCAATCAGTCTAGATTTAATATATCCGTGACTTCACAATCAGCTTCGAGCCGCAGGATGGACCACCGTCCTCGCGTCCGATTGGCTTTAATCCGACTGTCGTTAATTGTAAGCTGGTACACTAAATACCACCACGTCGAGAAATGATGACTAAAGATCTGTGAGTCTTTGTGACACGCGTCTTCTTTCACTGACTGGTAACAAGCAACAGGCGGTCGTTCGACGTTCTTACATGGTGATGCGATTTCATGGTTCATGCACGAAAAGAAGACGCATCCTAGTGCCTCCTTTGTTTTCTTATCTTCTTCACATTCTTTATTTTCTTGGTAGCGGAGTGATATTTTCGACCGTATAAATATTCACAAAGATTTGTCGTGGCTTATCTCACGTCGCGCGTCTGCGATGTGTATGTGCATTCTCAAACAAACCGTGACGATATATAGTTGTTAATTGTTGCCAGCGAGAAAATGTCAAACATCGAGTTGAACCGTTCAATCGGTCCCCACGAACGACTCGATTTATCCAAGTTCTGTCCGCCATCGTCGAAACCCATTAACGTCGAGTAGAGGGAAGAGAGAAACACGGGAAATGTTGTCTTCGTTATTTTATTTTTTAGATAGGCGAAGGATGGCCCGAAGGGTTACGCTTTTACGTCAACCCTTTCATTCTACTAACGAAAAAGGGAATCGATCGGCCGGGGTCTTAATCGTGCGCTTTTGGCGATTCAATAACGGGAACAACAAGCACACGATGCGTCAAAGGGATTTATTGCGTTTCGGAGTTAAGCTGATTGCGTTTCAGAGTGGATAGTTCCAGCTCTCTTGGAATACGCGCGATCTGGGATAATCTGACGTTTCAAAGCTGTGGCTTTGCAGAAGTTTCTAGTGATTCAGAAAATTTATTCCAGCGTGACACATTAGTAAACTGATCTTTGATTGCTGCCGCAATCAGAAGGTGAACTGGCATACATTTTTAGCTACGAGAGACGCAAACGTTCGTTAATGACGCTGTCACGTGGGTATCACGAAGATCCCATTGTACACCGCTGTATCCATATTTAACATTTTAAAGGCAAATTTACTTCGAGACTTTGCTCTCAGAAGTTCGTACGTTTGATGATGACGTGACATTCATTGTCACTTACTTGAACAGTTTGAATATTAAATTAATCAGGTTACTTTTTGCAACAAAGGAATGTACTAATAGAGATTCTAATTGATGCATGGCAGCCGTTTACTCCGCCTTCTAATTGCTAAGATCCACTGTCATTCGATATGTGTGTCAACTTAATTAATCATAAGAGTGCTGACGGATCAGCTTGATATATTATTAACTGGTAGTGAACGTCACATTGTGCTCGTTCCATGATTAATTTCTATGCAAGCTTCGGTTTCAATTGGCAAATACAAGAGTAATTTCAATGCGATAGAAATTTATATTTGTAAACGGAGTACATTTTGAATGGTCCAAACGTTTTAATAGAATATCGCGTCAATTTAAACTGAAATTTGTAATGATTAAATAACAACAATTAAATAAGATTGTTAAGACACAAATGTTATGTATCCATATTTACGTTTTCACTAATTTTTGAAAAATACAAGTGTAATTCAAATGCAATAGAAATTTGTATTTGTAAGCGGAATTATATTGAATTGTTTAAACGTTTTAACAAAATATCGCGATTCAAACTGTAATTTACGTGGTGTTATATAATTTGAAATTATTAAAGTTATTCAATATATTTTGTCATTAACTATTTCATGTGTGATATCGTTAGCGAGATTATTATCATCATGTTGCGTTTCATGCTTATTGTATCGCGAAGCAAATGTCGTTTTATATTACTCGCATAAAACCGTCATCGTGAATGTATAATTAATTTATGAATGTTATCTTCCTAATTACCGAAAATCGCTTTTCACCTTGCCACTAACTTCTCCGAGATAGAACTTCTCGACGATTTAAAGCGATTTTGCCACCGTTGTGAATGAGATAAGAATATCTTGATAATGACAGTGTTTCGTAAAAATTTCACAACCGATTTATAAATAAAATAACCTGTTTTTTTTTTATAACTTTGCCTTTTAACGAGATGTGCAATAACAGGCTGGATTCACCCTAGATTTTGGATTTTGATCATCTATCGAAAATAAATCCGGGCTAAAATTGTTTCTAGAGCAGCATTTATGAAAGTACTTTTTTTTTTAGTTTTTTACATTATTGCTATCTTACATTGATTCCCCGATTTATTTCCCTCATTATCCCGGAGTGACGAGTAATCTTACTTTAACATAGTAATGTTATATTCGCTTATAAGTCTTGAGAAAGATAAAAAGGGAAATTTGTACTGAATAAATTTCTACTCTCTCGAATAAAGTAATGGCAAGTCTCTTACCAACTCAGTGCATTTCGCGACAAATTGCTTCAGTCTCTTGTAATCACGCAAATCGTCATTATCTTAACTATTTCTATTCAACAACTGGTTGCTACGTCGGTTACGCGGAGCGAAGATTTTTGATCTCGACAAATGTAACGCGGTGCGATTCACGCGGCGGAGAATCGTGAGAGCTCAAGCTGCTTGAGCGCAGCTCAGCTTGGCTCCGCGCCGCGCCGTTACGTCGTGAGCGTAAAGTTAATTAAAGTAATCCTCAGTTAATCGGCGTCGTCCCAGAGCCTGGAGTCCGCCCGCTCGCGCGCTCATTATGTCGCCTTTATAAACGCGAATGTGTGCGGGGACGCCTGCCGCTTGGGGTGATTAAAATTTAAAGTGGCGCGCACGCCATTTGCTCGGCGAAACGAGCCTGGTGAAAATATCGACCTGCCTGTTTTGACTTTTCCCTGCGCTTCGAGCCAAAGAACGCGCGTCTATTTGTCCGCTCGTTAACGTTACATCTGGCTTCGTTACTCCATAGTAGATATTTAACAAAGCGTAACGCGGTAACATTTTCGGGAGATAACGAAATTAAAACTAAATTCTTTTACATCTCTATGATTTATTTAAAAGGTTTATAACGAAATCAAAAGTTCTCGATTTTCCATGACCAAACAGTTTTGATTTGATTGTAACAATAGTTCGCGACAAAAAAAAAAGGAAAGATTTAGATTTTGCGAGCAGATTATTCGTTCGAAATACGTTAAATCTCTGCGTAACTTATCGAAATATTATTTTTATTCATTTTATCCACGGTTTACGCGTTTTGTATATTCTTCTATATATTGTCCTGCGTATCGAGTGTATAAAGCACTGTGTTGAGATACAGGATGACACCCAAAGCTTGTATAACGAATTCGATGAAATATTGACGTTTCAATCCCTCCTTTAATCTTTTTTTTTCCTATCTCAGTTCCACTTATAAATCCATTTATCCATCCGGAGCAGCCAGACATCCATTAAATCTCTTTTTTCCGTATCAAAGGATAGAGGATATTAGGAGAGAAGAAAAGGATACGTTCATTAGGCTTTTTACGTGACAGTTGACAGATTTTTGCGACAAGATTTTATCGGGATTGGAAAAAAATAAGTACCGGAGGAAGATTCTTGTAGGAAGATTTACGGTTCCCTTTGCAAATGTACAGAAGCAGATTTGATTAAATTCACATTGGTATGAATTTTGCCCAAGTCGGGTTTCAGGTGAGTCACGTTCGATTTTGCGGCACTGTACCGCCATAACGAGTCCGCTACACGTCGTATTATGCGGAATAAATCAGCGCCGATGCGGGATTATATAAGACATTAATCTTTTCGAGACGCGCGATTTTTCACCCTCTTATTGATCTCCCGACAAGAGCAATGACTTTCGACGTTTCACGGGCCTGTAGACGGCTACATGTTCGCAATGAAAAATTCATGAGGCGCTATGTAACGCGTATGTAACACGCTTGCCGTTACATAAGACACGGTCCGCGGTAATCCTTGATTCGTATCGACATTGTGTCACGCGATTCATAATTGTTGCGCTCGCTCATAGTATTAAATTATTTATGGATACTCCGTCGTGCACGGTGTCGTAAAATTACGAATTCCTTGTTTAAAAAACAGAATTCACTTAGAATAATGAATATTTTGGTGGTATCATCTGCTGTTTCATAGCCGCATAACGAAGCCACTGTTACAGTTTTATCACAAGATATTTTGAGGGTGTGAAAGTCAAATGAGAGAGTTTGTTCTCGCGTAGGAGACTCGGCGTATATTCTTCATGATGTACGCTCTTGTAAATTTTCGGGAACTGCTCGGCGAGGGTTAATAAGTGCCAAGCCCTTCCTTACTACGTACATCCCTTTTATTAAAATTCCATATTTTTAACTGTCTCATTTTAACTACTCGCGAATGTTTGCACGTGTTATGTAACTATTCCATTATTCTATTTTTTTTTTAGCACTTTACGTAATGTGCTTTATTTAACTCATTATTTAAAGCCGCTAATTTAAAACGAATTGTGGATAAAGCTTTGTGAGAAGCCCGCTGACGCGTGAAGCTTTCATCGAGGATATTTACGTTTCTTAAAAAAAAAACTGCGGTCCGCGTTGGTTCCTCTTTAACGACACCGTATAAAGATCGATTTATTTACGAAGACGCAACGCAAATGAAAGTACAAATATTTTCTCTGTTGTACAACTCTTCAAGTGAAATATATTGCCTGTATTATTTATGTTTTATTTGGTGTTTATTGTTCTTCATAATGCGTACAGGAATCACACAGCGGATAACACGTGCATTAATCGTGAGAGAAATATTGGGACATTAGGATAATGAAGACTTAATCAGTGGAAAGTCGATTTTTGTATTTTATATAAGTAAAAAGTTTGTGAAATTTTAATTTGAAAAGCCGGTTCTTATCATCGAGCAAACTGGTTGTATCGTCATTTTAATCCTCTCAGCACTGATAATGCAATGATAGCTTATGTAATCGACTGATTTACTACGAGAATTGACAGTTATTAGACTAGACTGTTAAATGTTACGATTAAACCCGCATAAACTCGCATAGTTCGTGCTTCCTGTATAGCAGATTAAGTAGCAATCAGTAGCTATGATGCGAATTAGCGAATGAATAGGTACAAATCAATTGCAAAATACGCAACAACAAATTAGCAAACATCAGTTTAATCGATCTGTTCGTTTTAAACAGCTTATCGTTTCGCTGCTTTGAAAATAATTTTATGATGTGCTAAACATTACTCGGCATTATTCGTGACATTTTTTAAATAATCTTCGTCCGAATGACGCAAGAAGATGAAAATACGTGGTTTTGACGAAGATGAAAATACGTTCCTGCTTATCATCAATTTTTCCAATGAGCAATAACCTTGCATTAAAGATTATTTTATAATATTGTTATTTAATAATACGAATCTTTCAAAAGCTCACTGTCGTGATTGTGTAAAAAGAATAATCTGGATGATGCAAGAAGACTAATAAACCTTGCAATTTTGCTTTTGTTTATCGACAATTTTTTAAATAAATTTGTATTAAAGGTCATTTTATGATATGTTGTATAATAAAACGAATTTTCAACGACGCTTGCTTTCGTGATTTCGTGAAAAGTAATATTGGTAAATTTTTTCTGCAAAAAGTTTTCAAGTTTTCTATTACACTGGACAATATGATATGGTAGAAGCGAAAACTGCGTGTCGTGGTAATTTCCTCTTTTTCCGTATTTTTCTCTGACGAGCTCAACTAACTTTGTTTTTACGTTTTCCCCCGAGTCGCTCATAGCGACAATTATGTGGTTCTCGACGCACATGCTTATGCTTTAGACTCGGTATGGCATGGTAATTAATCAGAACTTGCAACGAGTCGCGAATGGAAGTCATGTGCATAATATAATCTAATGAGGAGCCATGTCGGAACTAAATTTTTACTTCCTCTGTATGAACATATTATATATGTACATACATACATATATATTTTTTATTTATTTAGTTATTTATTTATATATTTATATATGTGTGTATAATTATTGGGCCGATCGTCAAAGCTATTATGTTATCGATAGCATATATCAGCAAAATACAAATGAAAAGTTTTATGACGTCAGTCGATCACATGAAATGATCAAGTTACATAGGTTGATAAACATTATTATTTGAATTACATTGTAATAAATAGTCGATACGTATCGTATGCGTATGTGTCGAAAAATTATGCATAATAAAATGATGAAAATTCTTTATATAATTTATGAAAACTTATTCACGACGTGGAAATTTATTCGAGTCCTTCTCAAAATTTATTCGCGACGCGGCGTCATCATATTTTAATTATTTTCACGGCTTAATAAACTTGTAAGGACTTACCTCACGAAGAGAATGATTTCGCAATCCAAATGCACATCCATCCTCACTTGTCCTCGCTGTTGTCATGGAGGCGACAGCAACTTAGTCGCAATTTAATTGCCGTCCTTCACTTTATTCATCTAACTGAGAGAGAGTCTGGCTACGGAAGTGATGAAGAAACAGAGTGCGATGGGGTGTGCGGAGAGGGAAACGGAGTGCGGTGAACAGAAGGAAAAGAGCTTAACTTTACTTTGGAACTTTGGCGGAGCTAGGCTATCCCGCGGGAAATCAATGTCTGACGGTTCAAAGAAGAAAGTCGAAGAGGACGAGGCAGTGATCGCGTGTATGCGTGACTCGGTTTATGTAATGGTTAATTTGATAACCAACTCGTGCTGGCTATCTCATCTCTCGTCTCTGTTTCTTCCTCTTTGACTTCTTCCTGCGAACTTTTTGTCCGTCACGCCGCTTTGCCGATTAAACTTCATGGTGGGAAGCTCGGAAGGCGCAGGGGATATGGTACGAAGAAACACTCTCGAGTAATTAAATAGGAGATCTGCATTTTACAAAGCAATAAGTTACACGAGGATCCTTACACGAAACCAAAGCCCCAATTCGAGTCGTGGCACGCGTTTCTCGTCCTCCTATCGTGCTTTCCTTTTCTTTCTTTCCTTTTTATACAAATATGAAACGTAATCGAGCCTAAAGGCAGTGAATATCGCTATGATAAAAAGCGCAGTGTGTCCTTCCTTATGTAGAAGATTGTTCTCGAGCTAATTCTGCATGAGAAAATATACGCGCGGCGTATACGTATGTTATCGAATAAAAATACGAATATCTAAAGTTTAAATTTTATATGGCATCGGTATTATAAAACCCGAGAGTAAGTTTCAATTTTTCATTTCGCAAAGCTCATTTGCGAAACTCTCATTTATCCTTTTCTAATGAAAAGGCATGAAACTTATCGTTTACTTGTATTGTCGAAAATGCCACATTTCGATTTTTGTTCGATAGCGCGTAATTCTCATTAACATTCACATTCGCGTTTGCGAAGACGTGGCTCGAATTCCGGTGGAAGACTGGAAAGGGATGACGTCGTTGTCATCGACGGTTTTAAAAAACGAGTAATGTAATAGCACCGCGGACGCACGACCAAATGAGGCGTGCAAATATTAGCCACGACATCGAGATTTTCAGGGAATTATACATAGTTAGCACCTAAAAAGTTTATCATCGCTCGTAAAAAGTGGTCACGCAATTAATTAGCTTAATGTGACCTCGTTACCTCATAAGTTTGATTTCGTCAACCACTAGCTTCTGTGCTAGTATTCTCCTTCGAAGTGACTTTATTCCCTACAACGACGAGAGAGAAGAAACAACGCCAACTCTCTCAGTAGCATTATTCATGTAACACAAAATTGATATTTATCGCAACCGCGACCTCATTACCGCCCTATGTCATTTCCAGTCTTTCGTCTCTCCGGACTGTGACTCTAGTCTATCACTTTCACGTTCGGTCATATGCTAAATACGGGCGGCTATAGGTCTCACGTTTCTATTCTCGGATATGCGGGAGTCCATCTACGATCTGATTCATTGATCCCGATTCAGTCGTGCCTTCGTCATTTTGATCGGACTCGAGGTCCGATGATGGCTCGGATCAATCACTAAAAAAAAATTTTTTTCTTTTATAATCAAATCGAATAATGATAAAATGATTTTTTGACAAATGGAGCGTCAATATGTTTCAAACGCACTTGATACATTTTATTATATTATTATATGCATTACCTGTCACTATTTTCGCTGGTGGCTTCCTCGCTGCAGTCCAAGTCAAGTTCCCCTTGAATAGCGCTCTGTAAATCGTCGATTCTCTGAAGTGCCAGTCTGAGGTCATCTCTCGCTACCTTGGTCTCAGCCTCCGCGGCTTCCAAAGATTTCTCGATGTCACGACGAGCACGTAACGCCTCCTGTTCTCGCGATATCGCCGCGCTACCTTCGTCTCGTGCGTCACGCAAAGATCGTTGCAGTCGTCTCGCTGTATCCTGGGCGGTCTGCTCTTTCGTTCTAAGTAAGGCTGATTCAGTTTGTAACTTGTCGACGCTCTCCTTCAACCGTGCTATTTGTGTCTGGGAAAATGGGACAAGCAGTTATCATCGTTATTAGGAGTCAATTGTTGTAATGGCATCGCAGTTATTCAAAGTTCACATGTTTAAAAAAAAAAATTTATTTGAAGGAAATCACATTTTAAAAAATTCAACATTTAATTGAAATTTAGATTGATGCAATAGGTTCTTATACAATTCAATCAAATAATTGATCGTGAAAATTTTCAACAGTACCTCCAAACGCGCTCTCGTAGTTTGTTCCAATTCGAGCTTGCTTTCGAGTTCCTTGGCACGGAACTCCAGACGTCTCGTGGCAAGACTGTTTGCCGTTGGATCACCGAGTTGTTCCACTGATTCTAACCGCTGCGTCAACTCCGCCAGTTGATCCTTTAGCGACGACTTCTCTGCCTCGAGTGCGGCGATTTGCACTTGTGCTTCTTGATGTTGGCCTTGCTCCGCGGACACTTGTTGCACCGCGGCTCGATATTTCTTCAAGACCTTTAATTGGAAAATGCAATCCACTTAAAATTGTTTGATCTCTATGTAACTTTTGTCATTACCAAGTTTGACATTTTGTGAAAACTATTGCGCACTTTATAGGTACTAAAAATTGCCCGTCAAAATTGCTTACGTTCGATTATTCTATCATGAATATTAACTTATTGTTTTTGAAGGGGAAGAATAAAATAACGTACCTCGGCAAGCTCCTCCTCGTTTTCTTCTAATTGAGACAGCAGCTCTGAGCGTTCGCGATTGGCCACATTGGCTCGCTCCTCCGCCTCGGAACGATGTCTCATAGCTTCTTCTAGAGATGCTTGCGTTTCGTTTAGCTCCTGTTCCAACGCCTGTTTCGCTTTAATCGCAACTGCCCGAGCGCACTCCGCGTCTTCCAATTGATTTTTCAATTGACGCAACGCGGCCTTGCCCGTCGAATCGCCTTTGGATCTTTCAAGCATAGTTTGCGCATCCCTGAGTAACGCCTTCGTTCTCTTCAGGTCTCTCTTCAATCTGTTTAATTATACACATGTAACGAATCTTTTAACTTTTTAAAATTCTTATTATATGAAGACAAAAAAAAACAATTTTTTGATAAAAGAAAAATGGCAAAACTGAATAGAGAAGAAAACACTTGGAATTACCTCTGCATGGTCTCAGCTTCCGCCGCGCGGTCGGTACGATCTTGCTCCTCCAGAGCCACTAAACGGCGCTCCAATTCGTGTTTTTCTCTTAAAAGAATCGTTCTCTCTTCATGCTCGTTCTCCAACTGCGACTCGAGAGCTTTAACTTTCTTGTGCGCGTTTCCGCGAACGTCCTCCAGCTCTTCGTCGCGTTGCTGCATTTCCTTGCGCATCTCTTTGCGCTGCTGCTCGATGCTCATCTCCAACCTGAGTTTTGCCTGCTCGAGCAACTGCACTTGACCGGCCAGATCATCCAACTCTTCCTCTTGATCTTTCGCGCGTTTCTCCAACTCGTGCTTCGCTTTCTTCAATTGCGCAACTTCCTCCTCTGTTTTGCCGCCGAATGTGAGTTCCTCTAATTCTTGAGTCAATGTGCGAAGTCTTTCTTCCTTCAGTTCAATCTCTAATCTCGCGTCCTATTATAATGATATACTCAGATATACAATATTGTATTCAATGTATCTTCCTTAAGCTGAGAAAACGCGAGGAATAAAAAGAAAAATGTACTCACGCTTAGATTCTGTTCCACTGTGAATTTTTCCGCGATCGCAATCTCCTTTTCTCTCGCTAATCTTTCGCGTTGTGCTTTCTCTTGTCTAAGGTCGTTCATCAGATTCTGAGTTTCCGAATCAAATCTAAATGTGTATATTAATTTTATATATCATCATTAAAATTTGCACATATAATACGTAATTTAATACGTAATTTCGTATATTTTTAAAAGTAGATAAATGCATGTATATTTATTAAAATGTTAAAAATTTTAATAATATTTTGCACAAGAAAAACGTTCTTATATTTATGATACACGATGATCCATTAGAGTTAACAAATCAATTTATGTTTGACTGTAATGCAATCAATGATTGAAAATGTATTGAAAGGTATTGAAATGAACTGATAGGGGAGAGATTTCGGGAACAAATTCAATCTCTGTTGTAACGAGATTGGCTTTAACCAACAGCGAGCGCGTGCTGCATTTAGATTAACAGGAAGCTATCTTCGCAAACGGTCAATCGTGATTTACAGGCACACCGGACGCGTCGCCGAACGCTGGCAACGTACATTGGGTGGCGTCACCGGCCTGGCCAAGTGCCAGAGACACTTGTTGCCGCCAGTGAAATGAGAATAGAGCGAGCTACCATCCGATACCGACTCGCCGACCATTAGCGTGGGTTAAATGCACGAGTATGTCTCAAAGCATGACAGAGCGTGTAATTCGCGCGTAGTCTTGTATTATAATTTTGTTGACTTATTCGCTACTACGAGACTCACTTGCGCTGCTTCTTTTCGAGGAGGTTGTTCCGAGCGGTCTGTTCTTCCAACAGTAATCTGAGATCGTGCATCTCGCCGTTCAGTTTCTGAACTCGTCGCTTCCACTGTCCGACAACTTGTCGTTGCTCCTCCACTTCTTCGTAAGCATCAGCCAACTATTCGACAAAACGAGAAGACAATGTTGAAGATGATGTTTGTAATAATAATAGGAATAATTTTGATAATAGGAATATACCTTCTTTTCTAATTGTTTCTTTAATCCAACCAATTGCTCCAGATCGTCCTCGTGCTGTTGCGCCATTTTTCTTTTTGTAAATTCAAGTTCCCGTATAGCGTGCTCGTATCGTTGCCTGTAAACACCGCCCTCCTCGCCTTCCTCGCCATCAGAAGCGACCCCGTTCAAGTCGGCAGCCCTCGCGTAGAGCAGTTCCATCTCCAGTCGTTCGGTCGTCTGTTGAAGATTCTTATTAGTCTCGGTTATATCTTGTAACTCTCGCTCGAGGCGCAGTCGTTCTGAAGTCTCGGCGTCGATCCTTTCCGCCGCCAAAGTTGACGTAGAATGCTCCTCCGCGAAGTCCGCGGTCATCTCGCTCAGCTAAAACAGCAAAACGCATCTTGCATGAGGAAACTGAATACGACGTATTATACGTGGGTCTCGCGTTGCCACTTTCTGCACACTTTGCATTTTTTAGTTTCAGATACTTCTAAAATTCAAATAAAATAAAATGAATCATATACACGGATACTTATTGTATGAAATTATTTTTATTAAAAAATTCTTGATAAAACAGCCGAAGCCATCGTAGTTCTGTGTGTTACATTACCTCCTGCATACCATCCGAGGTACGATCTTCCGAAGCGCGGGATAAGGAGCGCCTCGAAGGACTTTTTGCTACGCTGTTCGATCTGCTAAAATATTGATAGCCGCGTATCATGATATTCGTGGCGCTCTGACTCCTTCCGATTATGCTGCGAGGTTTATCTCGCGCATGCGGCAAACTTAATGGCTCGTCGTCTATTTCATCCTTGTGGCCAAGGCTTCGCCACTCGTCCATGATGTGATCGGTACGTTTCAAAAATTGAGAGATCTTTGACGAGAGATACGACGAGGCGGTGGACGAATCTAAATGGGACGCGGTAGGCCTAAAGGATTGTTTCACTCTCTGCCGTTCGCAGCCAAAGACAAAATTGAGACTCGCGTCAAAGACAACTGGCGCTTGTTCCTTGACCAGAACATCCTCCATCGATGGGGAACACGTACTCTCGCGAGGATACGTTCTCCGCGGCGGAGTCGAGAAAGTCGGCGATTCCAGCTGAGACAATCGACTTCGCGAAGAATAAACGGATGGCGATCTCATCCTGGATAGGGATTTTGCGCGATAGGAAACGCTGGAGGAGACGCTGCACGGGGAGGGACTCCGTACGGTGTGACTCGTACTAGCAACAATGTGTCCTCTGCTAGATGGTCTTTTCTGATAGTTACAATGCGGTGGCAATGGTGGTCTTTTTGCCAGGCTTTTCGCGGAGTTGGATAAACTTGATAAGCCATTTCTTATCGAGTCGTTTCTTTCGAGCGTTTCGTCGGAACTGGATGACGTTAATGTGTTGAGATGCCGAATATTGTGAGAGGGAGGAGGAGTACCTGGATACCTCGTCGGCACGGAGGGCATCTTGATGAATAAGTTGTTACAGAGATGTTAAAATCAAGACTATCGGCTCGACGTATAATTAATTCGATCATGGAAGCGAGAAATGAGTTGGCCGAACTTCCGGGGCTGATGCCGTTGCGGTTGGCATTGCAGTCGGCATTCTTTCGCAGCTCTATTCGTGCTGAATCTAACGACCGAGATGCCGAAGACTCGTTACATTACTACGACGAATTGCGTAACGTCAAACGACGACGAGGATGTCCGTGTCGGTAAGGAGTCGCGATGCAACTGCCTCTTCCTGGGTCGGGCGATCCATTGCCGGAGGCACCCAGTGGAGGAGGCGGTTACCTCCGAGTTATTCTAAGGGAAAGACGGCGAGAAGGAGAGAACCGGCGAGGGAGATGAAGACAGAGAGAAACGTGCGAGACTGTGATTCTGGCTATTTGCCAAGTTCCCCGTAGATTTCATGAGAAAAATATCGAGGAAGAGAGGCATAGAACTAGCATTTCGTTAGAAAATCTAAGAATTATCGCTCTGCATTTATAAAAATAGAACGGATGAAAAGAAACGGAAAAAAATTGCCACACCATAAAATAGTGAAGTTTGAGGAGATTCCAATGCGCTCTAATGCGAGACAGGATGAAAATTATTACGCAAGATTCATTAGTCATTAATTAATAAGTGGTGGTTTTAAAAGATACAAAACAAGATTTTCTCAAGCAACTGTTTCTCTTATGAAGATTCGTTGATCGCCAGCGTTTTTGTGTATTAGCCACGGATCAGAATGGTAATGTAACACACAGTCTAGTGGTCGAGTCACGATAATAGTTGCGCACGCTCGACACGAGCCGTCTGGCATGCTTAACCCAATTGCGCGGCGTGCGTGCCGCGAATGCCTAATCGGGCAGTTTGAGCTTAATGTATCCTTCGAGAGTGCCTCTATTAAGTTCATCATGCGGTCACACGCGAAATCGTTGTGGTAGATGGCAGAACAGAGAAGCGCAATTTGCAGCACGGGTCTCGGTTCAAGTAACGGGCGTTTAAACTACTTAAGGTATTTTAACCGTCGCGAGAACAAAAAAGATGTTGCGCAATTAAAAACGAATATCCACTCGGATAATCTCGCTGCGGTAGCTTACCTTCGCCTCCAGCTTGTCGTTGTCATGCTTCAGGTGATTGCGTTCCTGTTCCAAGCGTTCCACTTTTGCCCTGAGAAGCTCGAGCTCTTCCTATTGAAATGGAAAAGAAAAATATATTTGTTATCAGTTGTATGGGGAACATGTGTATGGAAAATATTTTTTATTATTTATATTATGGAAAAAATATTCTCTCACCGTTCGCGCCTTTAGCTGATCCTCGGTCCGATGTACGTTCAACAAGGGCGCGACTTTCACGTACAATCTCCACCAAGGCCATTCTCGCACGGACATTAGCTTCCTCACGTTCCTTTGGATGCATCGCACTGCAAGATCTTGCAGCTGTAAGAGAATTTAATTTACAATTCGCTCCGGATTGTCATCATACGGTCGCTAAAGCGGTATAAATTGTTATTAAGCAAACGGTGCGAAGAACATCTACTACATGCGTGTTCTATCTTTTTTTTTTTTTTTTTCGTTAGATTAAAAACATGAGAGATCTCTATAAACGCGCCGCAAATCTTTTATAGATTTAGAGCCATTAGTACGAATGAGACTGCAATTTTTAAACGAGAGCTGCAATTTCAGTATTAATCGAGTAAAATGAGGGAAAGTGTTCGCTTGTAATTTCTTAGTAAAAACTTTCCTTCTAAATCTTAACACGGTAATACGGCGTGTTTCAATTTGGAAAGATCATAAGCGACCTACTTTCAAAGTGTTGAGTTTGCGTCGCGCTAAATAGCCTCTGCATCTCGCCTGCAGCAGAATGATGTGGCCGGTGAGCTTTTCGTCCCTCTGAGCTTCCAGCCGTTCCAAAGTGCCCGATCTGAAGAATATCTGCAAACAAGAGTAGACGTCCGTCGACTTATTCATCGATTAATATTAACTAACGCTTAGAATAGCATTCTATCTTATTAAGTCCGTCTTAATTAAATGCGTACTTTGCCTACATTTGCGTGCATGCGGATAAGAAAAACCGCACATTAAACCCGAGTTCAGGGGCGGTAGTAAATGTTAAAATATGCATGGCATAGTTTTCCGCTGCTTTCATCTCGTATGTTAATGAAGGACAAACACATATAGCTTCTGGAGCGTAAAGGCGCATCGTGTACCGTGATATCTCGATTGCATTAGAGAGAATATGCTTTTACATAAGACTATGCAACTAATATAGTCGGTAATATTAACAGTTACGTTGACAAAGTCACTTTCAGTTTTATATATGTTATGCATCGTTACGAATTATTAATAATTGGCATGTTTCGACTTTCGAAAGACTGTAATCGTTCGAAAGTATAGCGATAGTTTCCTTTATGTGTATAAAATTGAAATATCAATTGAGAAATTTTAATGATAACTTAGGCAATTATGCTGAATCTCTTAACATCATGATTATTTTAATTATCACAAAATCGTGATTTGTTCCGCGGTATGTATGAACAATACTCGACACGCGCAGTACCCAACGCGTCCTAATTATCTAGTCAACCTTCCAATTACCGAGCGCTATCGATATATTTAAAGTTAGCGATTGCGTTATATTCACTTAAGACGGACCTGTCGTTCATTATCCGAGCATTTGTCATCGATTTGACAACAGTTAATACTGTTATCGTTGCAAGGCGTCAAACAATCTTCTCGCTTGACGATGATATTTTTCTTTTCCGGCTCGGCCAGTCTGTGAACCATCGTCGAGTCGAAGAGCTTCACGTTGTTGTCTCGATCGATCCTGTTGAAGTACTGTCGTCCCTTGAAATCGTTCGTCTCTTTTTGACTTTGATTCTCCATAGTTTCTTTCCACTCCACCTCGTTCTCGTTGCTTATATGGCCACTATCCTCCGAACAGTTTCCATCCGACGTGTAACCGCTGTACTCGTTCGCGCCCTTGGATTCTTTCTTCTTCAATGCAGAGGTTTCGATAACAGGAATGTCCGCGGATCTCGGCTTGATCAGAGCTTCCCGCGGAGATTCCTTGGTTACGGCGTTCTTGCAATTGAAGAAATTCACCAGCTGCTCAATATCGTTGGCCCTCTTGCCGACGCACTGCTTCCTCTTTGTCTCCTGTGCGTGATTGACGATATCGTTTTCAGTTCGAACCGATTGTTTCACGCTTTTCTCGGAATTTGTAACGTAGATCGTCTTCGCGTCAGAATTCTGGTTAACCCTGCTCTGTCTCTCCCAGTTGCGTCTCAGTTCCTGAATAGAAGTCTCCTTGCCGCGTCTCGTTTTCTCGACTTCAGTTTCTTCCGGTTTCTTACAATTCTTGATCTGATTAGATGTGTATTCTTTTACAAAGGATTCCTTTTTCTTCGAATCTTCTTCCATCTTTGTATTATCTTTAAAAATATCTACCATCGTCTTCCTCTTCATCGGTTCTTCGTCAATTTTCGAACTCTTCTTGCTCTCGTCATCCTCAGAGTTATACTTCTCTACAATAATATTGGTTTTGCTGTCGTGCAGGGTCTCTCGATCTTCGTAGACAATTTCCGTTCTACGGGGAGGAGCGACATCCACGACATCCACAGACACGACCGTCTCCTTAGGGTCCAGGTCGTTCTCTAGCTGCGCCATTAATCGCGCGGCTCTCTCTTCTAGGTTACTTGTCGACGTCGAGATCTTTGAGGTACTTAGCTTCGAAGCCCGCTCAAGGGTCTCGCGACAATTCTCGTAGATACACTCGTCTGACGCGGCATCGAGATCGAGTTCGAAGCTAATCATCTGGCCGACTGCCTCTCCGACGCGATCTACTTGCGATAGATCGGCGAGAGATCGGCCGAGACCGGTAGATCGAGCCGCCGGAAGCGGTATCTTGCTCGGCCTGAAGACCGAGTTCAGCCTCGCGGGCGCACCGTAAGATTTTCTACATTGATTGTAATCCACTTTTGACGTTTGAACGTTCCAAAGACTGGTAGATCTATTCATGAACGATAAACCTTTTTGCGACAGTTCCGCCCTCTTTCCCTTCTCCACTGATTTTCTTACCAACGGAATTGGAATCCATCGTGGAGATATTGCGAGATTTGTTGGATTGTCCGTGGACACGGAATTCAAACTGACTGAACGATCCAGCGTGCCCTTTCGTTGCAACGCCTCAGGCTTCGCTGGCATCTTGTCGGGCATGTAAGTGAGACCCTTCTTCATCAAAGCTCTGTCTTCTAATACCGTGCACGATGGAGACGAGCTGACCGACTTGCAAACCTTCTTCTTGTCGTTGCTGCGCACAGGAGATGAGACAGTTTTTGCCGTATCCGGTCGGGTCTCGCTCGGGGATCGTTTCGCAGGCTTTGAAGGCGAAATAAGTCGGGGCTTCGAGGAATCCGAATTGTTAGAGCCACGACGGGGCGAGTTAATCGCGTCATTGGTCATCTTGATGGATATCCTCGTAGTTACCGGCAATTTTACAGAACGGGTTGGTTTGACCGGAGTAATCGTGGGATTCGTCGTCCGGTTTGATTGGTTCTGCTTTTTGGCGGATGAAAGTGACGCCTTTGACACATTCGGGCTGCTCTTGGCCTTAACCAAAGGCGAGCCACTGCCGCCGATCGCGCATTTAGATACGTTATCGAACATGGTGGAAAACCTAAGGTCAGATTCGGTAAGGGAAAGAACAAATCGTTACTTATCGCGGGAATAACGCAATTTTAATATCTGCTATAGTAGCTTCTTACTATAACATCTATTAGTATAACATCTGTTATTAATAATTTGTTCTGTTTCGTTGTGTTGTAGTTTACATGCATCCTTGAGTCAATTTTCTGACACATTAGAAACAAATCAGTGCTTCGGGATAATTAAACGTACGCGTTTCATACGTTACGTCCAAGAAAAATTTATTTCGCGGCTTTTTCGTATTCCGCTTTTTTTACGTCAATAAAAATGTTTTGATTTTTAATGTAGCATTTTACATTTACAATACATTGGCTTCAATAAAATTCCTGAAAGAAATCGAAGTACGTACACACTTCTCCCAATATTATCACAACTCTAATTGCATATGGATTAAGCGCAGTCTGAAACCATTAATTTTGAATCAATTAATTTTGTGGCCACCATTTTAAAATCAATCATATTTCTTCGAGCGTCTGATTTGATTAGACACAAACTATTGAGATAAAAAAAATAGTACAGTAAACACATTATTGTGCCAGAGAAAAACCGTTTGTAAGCTTTGAATTAATTATTTCAAAGATTATTTATGAGTCATTTGTTTATAAAGAATCAGTCTTTAAAGAAGTATTTATATTTATTATTTTCACTTCTGTAATATTATAGCACTGTTTTAAATCGTCTCTTCGCACGATGTCAAGCACGAGTTGAAGCAATTCATTATTTTACGCAAACTTGTATACATACATCCGTACATGTACGAACGATGTATGGCTGGACACTCGTAGGTATATCGAAAAATACCGAATTTAATTATGAAGCATTGTAAAATCTGTAAAACAGATGATATATATCTATAACTACCACCCGATAGGATCGGTACTTAAAAATTAACGGCTTGTCATTGCCAGATCGTTCGCTGCACTTGTCGCCAACTCGAGATCGCACCCTCGATCACTGACACCAACGAGATCGCGATAATTCTCGCACTTGCTGACGCCGCGGGATGAATGGCTGTTGGAGGAGAGCTTTTTCTCTCTGCCGCGCGCAAAACGAGCCACGACTAAGTGCCGTAAAAGAGCCGCGTAAAAGTGTATACGCATCCGACTGCGAGAGCAGAAGTGAAGAAGCGAAAGAGAGAAAGGCAGACGATACAGGAGGAAGGGATGAAGGAGTGAGGGAAATTAAGGGGAGAGGATCGAGAGGGCCCGGCAAGGGGGAAAGGAACAGATTATCTTGAAGCCGGTTGAACGCATCGGCCTGCAACTCTCAACTGGCAGGAAGATACAGCCGGTTAATGCTTGGGTTTGCCAGCTTATCATTTTCATTGAAGGGGGTACGCCGCGCTTTTTTTGCTCCGATAAACTCCGAGACACGAGAGACAAACCGGAAGGCGTAACAGCAAGAGAGATTCTCTTAATGTTTCGTCATATCGAGAGGTTTTCGAGGCAAGCGATATCGACGAGATTACGACGGATGAACGGTTTCGGAGTGCATTACGTACTTCTAAAGACAGATGATGATGAAACAAATATATTAAATGTTGAAGTTTCACTGAAACTAGCAAGGTTTTCTGAAAACATAATTTCTTAAATCTTTTATTTTTTTTTTTTAGTATTTGTTATTATACGTATATTATTATTATTAAATATTTTATTATTTATACATAATCTTTATTACGAAGGAATACTATTCTGATTATCAGGGAAGTGTCTCAATTTATGGCTTGCGATTTGTCAGAACCGTTGTTAAGATTTCATTTTTTTATCTGATACACCGCTAGATTGCGTGTCTTATGGCGAAATAAATAGATCCTGAAATGTTAATAAGCGCAGAAACCGCGCGTTAAATATGCCGTAACTTAGTTAATTAAACTCGCAATAGGGATATTGTGTAAAGTACATTTGGCAATTCTGACCGTGTCTTCCTTTCATTAATTACATGACGAGACGATTCACTCGTCTCGAGATAAAACCCCCGTTAAACGAATGTCTGTACTAAAGTACAGAAAGACAGAAACGAAACGTCGAGGTCTTCGGATGTTACGCGCGCGCTAAAGCTTTAAAAGAAGTTTCACGGTTTGCAATGTATTCTTACTCGAGTTAATTTCGAATGAAACGATATTTCCTACAGTGAGATAAAGTAACCGTTACACGAATAAGCCAATCAGTGAGAAAGGAAACGGCGCACTGAGAATTCTTTTAGATCTTTTACTCTGTTAAGAGAATCTTATTATATGCGAAAAAAATAACGTCGTCCGCGTCCTCTCGTTTCTCTTTCATCTTTCAAATCGAAACACGGTCGCTTTGTATGCAGATAAAAAGCTCATTCAGAACGGGCTTTGCCAATTAAAGACGACTAAAAGCAGCGATGATTCGATTGTAGCCACTGACCAGATGTGAGAGAATGATATAAACCGATATTAGTTTAGAATTATATTAACTTAAAGGAGAATATAATTTACGTGTCAAACAACATTTGCTTTTATTATTTGTATCTTTTTACATAATAATATAATTCATAAAATTCAATTTATAAAAATAATTTTTTTGGCAAATCTTTTCAAAGAGTTATTTATTGTGCAACTTTTATTTGTGGAAGTTAATTCAAAATTGGAAAATCGAGGAAATATTACCAAGCCGTAAATATCGATAGGTCAGAATACTCGTTTGAAATCGTATTCCTATAAAGCAAAAGCCACAATCGTAAAGTAATCGATCTTCACGCGGGTCAATTCGACTACTTTTCTGCAACGATTGTACAGGATCCGTAATACCGGCGTCTCCATCGTTCGGCAATGAGAAAGCACTCGAGCGGCTCGGTGCTTTACTTCCAAGCCGATGACGTTTACCGTTATCGAAGCTAACAGGTACCGGTGGCTATGGACTTTCTCCCTCTCTTTCTCTTGCAAGTTAATTAAGAAATCGACGACTTTCTCTCTTTTTTTTTCTCTCTCTCTCTCTCTTTCTGTATCTTTCTCTTCTTCCCTCGATCGCAAACTTTACTTGTAAAGCGCGAAACAAATTTACTTCCCTCGCGCCTTTGACCTTCGTGTATTTTTACTAGGATTATAATGAATATAATGAACCGTTTTATATTCAGCGAAATAAAGGAATTCCTTTACTTTACCGTTTCTTTGAGAAATGATTACTAGAAGAAAGAGTATAAAATTTGCAATTAACTTTAAGCGGGAAAGTAATTTTATTATTTCCAGTACCGAAAGTTCAACGACACGAATCAAACAAAACGTGCTTCAACAGATCTGTAAATAGTTGCGCCACATTTTACATTCTCACAGTTTGAAACGCAAGGGACATTGGGAACGTGCGCCGTTGGCACCTTTTTTCCTTCGAGTGTTCTCAACAATCGACTATTTGTCCCTGGGAAACATTTTCGCCCACCCTCGATCGGGATTATGCACTCGCACTCGGTAACGCATATGCTCACTCCGCGAACAATTTCGGAGCAATCCGCGCAAAAAGCGACCCCTTCGTTCGCGCTCGCTGCGTAATGTCAAGGCCGAAAGATGATCGTCGTCCGACGACGTCTCGACCAAGATCAACCGCGAACTGAGGAGTGCAGGAGCGGTCGTACAGTCGTCGCATCGTCGGAAAGCTCGTTCCGCATCAGGTGCGCGTCCCTCCATTTCGTCCCCACCATGCAGGTGATGTGTCACCAACACATGCATAAATCTCGCACATTCGAACGCGTATCTGCTCCCCTGCTATACCCGTCGACACCGGCGGCACCGTTCGCATCGCGAGATATCGCACATAAATCTCGGGATTATTGTGTCGGAAGAAGAACGACTCGATTAATCAAAATCGCGCGATTACGCGATTAATGAATAATAATGACTCTCTGATATATTCCGATATTACGCGTCTTCGACGCGTTCCGACTTTCGACTCCGAGTTACTTCATTGTCGCGTTATAAACTTCGCAGCAAGTTATAGACGCGCCGCTCATTTGAATATGCATGAGAGATATGGTATCGAGAAAATTTCACGGATTCGAAAGTGCAAGGGAAAGGGATCGGAGATTTGGAGTGTCGTGACAGGTGGGACCTTGAATGGAGCATCGGGGCACTGCCAAATGGACCGAGGACCGGTCCGGACCGGCGGCGCGGCGGGCCTCTCTCTTGTTTTCTTATCTACCCGAATAAGGCACTCGGCGATTCCCATTTCGTCCGCCCGCTTTTTGCCTTTCCGGTCCTCGAGCCTCCTCGACGAAACGTACGGCGAAACGTTGGCGCTAGAGCTTCGCGAATAGAGATTCGGGGTAACGTAATAATTCACAGAAGAGAAGACGCATAGATCGCATGATGCATACGTGAGGATTTATGCGAGAAATCCAGGAAGCCGCCTCTTTTCGCCGGCTTGGCTCGCGCCGCGCCGCGCCGCGGCCTCGCGAATTTTTCGAGCGTATTGCGGAAACGGGGACGCGGGGCCGTTCGCCTCGGACACGTAGAAATGGTCCCTGCATCTCCGCCGTTCGTGCCCGTCTCGGATCGATAGATCTTCGCGGGGATGGCTGCCGCGATGAAATTCGAAGCAGACGCGCGGCGCGCGTTGGAAAGCGGCCGGCGAGAATGTCCGCTGGCCTACTGACGAACGGGAGAAAGGAGAGACGAGAGACGACGAGAGAAGGGAGCCACATAAGAAGAGAAAAGAGCTCTGGCCGCGTTACGAAATCGCGAACTTCTTTCCGAGCCACCAGACGTTTCCACGTACTTTTGTTTAATGGGACATCGGACCGCGGTGTCTGCGCTCGATTATCCATTTCGTCGTAATGTTTATCGCATCTTCCCGCCGTCCGTCGTCGTCTTATCAGGTTCATTTCGCGCGTAACGTCTCGCCCCTTACGCTCGTAAGAGCGTAGTAAGGACACGGGCTTATAAAATACACGACTCCCGAACAATTTCGCCCGAAGCATAGAGAGTAAAGAAGAAAGTAAAAAAGAACTCGTTTCGTATTATGCTCGTCGCACGTCTGATTTCATCGAGAGATGTGATTTTCTTAACCGGCAATTATCTCTTAGAAAGTAGAAAAGTGTGTATCTTTGTTTGGAAAAATTTTGATAAAAACACTCGAATGGCCCTCAATGTATCTGGTATCTAATGTAATTTCAAACCTATTGACCTAATAATTTTGTCATAAATATACATGCATCTTATTTTACGTTAATCTTATCATGTCATTGGGAAAGTAGATGATTAGAAAATTATGCCGTTAAACACTTGTGCCCACACGCGCACGGAAAGTGAAAAAGAACCCGCTCGGCGTGTTGTATTTATGATCAACGTCTGATTTAATCGTAATATAATGGGCTTTTTAACGAGCAATTAGTTCCCTAGAAAGTGGAGAACGAGATCCAGATCCTTTTCGTAAACACACAGCCTGTTCCGCGCGCATGTGAAGCGAGTCTTATCGGAAGGACATCGAGCACCTACGCGCGATAAGTCGGGCCAATTAACGGTTGGATGCCGTCCCCGGCTCCCGGCTGTCTTGCAGCCGCGCTTCTTCTCAGGGGCCGAAAGAAAAGTACGAGGAAGTTACGTCTAGCTTGTCGCAATTAACCGCGGGGTGGGTAGAAATAAGGAATCTGACCCCGAGCGCGAGGCTCGTGCAGACGACGCCGAGATTGAGCGATGCTGAAGAACGCGGTATGCGGCGTTTCCGCTTTCCGACAAAAGTAAAACAGCGTGTGAGAAACTCGACGGCGCGATGCATCCGTCGCTCGACAGTAGCGTTTTAGCCGTTCTAGTAACTTGTTCAGTTATCCTTTTGTTTCTGATATTTAACTTTTAAATTAGCTAAATTAATCCCGTAATGTGAATTTTCTGATGAATTTCTCGAAAAAAATAACAATTAATTATATATGAGACCGAGAAGAGTATAACACAATTAAAAAAAGCCAACAATGTTTTTAACAAATTTTTTTACTTGAATAATATATAAAAATATTTGTTTAGCACGAAGATCCGCTGTGATCCTATTGTTAGCATATTTTCTCGATTTTAACTGAATAATAATGAATATGATGTATCACGAGATTATTGTTAAAACGAAATTAGCATTCGGCAAGATTGTCGAAGACACGTGTACTGATAGTCATATATTATTGTGCGACATATCAGATTTCAATTTGTAACTCCTCCGCAGCGTGTGGGTGACAGCGACAGGATAGATCGCGATCTCTATCTGGCTTGTTGCCGGGATTGTCGTGCGAACCTGACCTAGGTGCGCAGAGACTTGTTGGGTATCTAATCGCGTTTCTTCATCGGTGTACATCGTGATTAGTAGTCTACCGTCACTCAAATCCGCAACTTAGCACTGCTAAGTGCGAATTGATTGTCGGCTGAAATGCGTTCAGAAGTGACTTGAGGTTTGTATGCACGTTCCTATTGTCTTTTACCGTAATTTACAACCGCTCGTAGGGCACAAAGAAAAAAATGAGAACGTTTTTATCATATAATTCAAACCCAAGCTATCGATTGAGTCTGCTTGGAGGACTCGCTCGGTTCAGCCATTATTGAGATCCGGTAATTTCGGATGCTCGCAAAAGTGACAAGTCGACTCGTGTAAAGATATACAGGATGGTCTTGCGTGCAGTCTCATGATGCACATTTATTTAGTGCGAGACCGTGTCTCTTGATAATTAAGATAAGTTGTAAGATCTCTTGCAAGCCGTTCCTTCATGACTGAAGACTGTCATCTCATTTGATGCGTGCTTCATAGCGACTGTCTTGATAAAGATACTCTCGGTTTGCCACTGCCTTCCGAGAGAACGGTGATCAATTAAAAATCTGATATGTTCTGGGTGGATTTGAACCTGGATCTTTGACATAAAGAACAGGCACGCAACTCTTATACCACGAGCACCACAAGCTTTAAGATAAGTACATAAGTAATGGCCCTTTTTCTCCCATATTATGTATAGTCTCTCTACATTTAAACGTCTATGAACAGAAGTGAAGAAGTGGATGACAAGCGAAGTTCAACCGACACAAACTGCATTAACAACTGCAGCATATGAAATACTTATGACAAAATTTAACGCAAAAGAAATTAATATTTTATTAATTTTCTTCATCTTTTCTGCCTTTTATTTCATTTATTTCTTATGTAACAGTGTGTTAGCTAATTTTTATATGCAATGGTTCAAAGTTGATCACTTACTAACTACATTCGGAGAAAAGTAAGGAAAGTGTTTCTCTCGATAAGATATCTTCTGAGATTTTAAAATCGATTTTCCTCTTGAAAAAAAAGAATAATTATCATTTGTATACTTTAGAAACTTTCCAGCAAAAGACAAATCGATGCGGGAGTCATTCTGTCTTTGTTTGATATTCAATGAGAAACAAAGACAGAATAACTCTTGTATCGATTTGTCTTTTGTAGGAAAACTCTCTTTGTAATTTTCAATTTTAGTCTTTGTGGATAAATCAAACTACTTGAACACCCTATATGTATATCATTGGACCGTGAACTTTATTCTTCACTAAATGCATTATTAATAAATATATAAAAATAAATAGTATATATTATATGTGCTTTTTAAATATTTTCTACCATAAGATTTAATGTAAAAGAATTATTTTGAAACGTATTATCTAACAATAATAATCTCTCAATAATGACTATCAAAAAATAATTAAATTCTTTAAATTATGGAATATGTGAGAGTATGACAGTTGATAATCTAATTTTAATTTTTAAAGACACTTGCAAATGTTGCTAACGCACACTAATGTTACTAATTTCCGAAATATTTCTAAATAATTCGAAATATTTTGTTACCTAATGGCTCCATATTTTCGAAGAATATGAATTTCTGAACGATCGAAATTTTATTAATGAAAATATGAATTTCAATTTTTTTACATTTTTATTTTTTGACTCTTTAATGACTTTGGTTTTTTACACGTAGAAATATTATTTTATTTATTAAGTAAAAATATATTTTGATTATAATCAACGATCGATCTTGATCGTAAATAGCCAAAAATTTGCTGCATATTTATATTTGTGTAGTATTGAAGTACAACATATTAAAATCATTGCACAACGAAATTATTATAATACCCTCTTAAAAAAGAAAAATAAATGACTATGTACTGTTTAACAAAAGTGTCACGATATTTAAATCTCCGGTGATGTAGTGAAGGAACTTTGTCGTTCGCTTTACGAGAAAGATTGTTTTTTGTTTAAAGAATAGCTCGTGTAAGAAGTGAGTAAAGATAGTAATTATGGACACGCTTCATGAAAACTTCTAAAAGTGCGTTACGACTGAGAGGATTTTTTGCGTCTTTCAAATAGATTGCTCAATACAGAACTTCGTTTGTAATCGCGATCTTTTCGATTGCTGCCCGAGCTTTGTTCACTTTCCGATCCACTCTCCGACGCTTTTCTATTGTTCACCACTACGATGCTCGGAGGAGATGTTTACGGAGCTGCTGCTATTTGTACCGAGCTAGGCGAATGTTAATTCGGCGAGGTAGGATCGCGCCTGATCACAAAGTTTTTGCGCTCCATCTCCGGTGTGGAAGCGCGGCTACTTCCGGTCGACGCGTTGTCGTCGGCGTGCTCGAGTCTCGAACTCTGCAGCCTTTGCTGCAAACTTTCTTGCTGCATTTGAATTTCAAAAATAGAGATTTATTTTATAATTCAAGTTTCATAAAACGTTAAATTGAGTATATAAAGAATTGAAAAATTAAGACTTGAAAAAAATTATAGCTAATGATATCTTCAAAGAGAAAAAT
Organism: Solenopsis invicta; assembly: GCF_016802725.1. Lineage (NCBI taxonomy): Eukaryota > Metazoa > Arthropoda > Insecta > Hymenoptera > Formicidae > Solenopsis > Solenopsis invicta. Next base: position 17,146,937 of record NC_052673.1, read on the forward strand.
GTTTCTATTGCAAACCTTTTGAGAATCATCGTAGCTTAAAAGCTGCAGACTTGGTGGCAATTTTGCAGATCGTTTTTTTTTATACAATGTACGCAAAGTTACATATGATATCCCGTTCTGAATCTACTAACATGAATAGTAATAATTAATATTTATAATATTTATATCAATTTAATAATTATTACTTACCCGTAGTGTCCGGAAAATTAGTTCCGTAACGGCTTTCGTGTACTCGTTTGATCACCTTGTGTAACATGTGCTTAAATAACTTTTGCACGGCCAGTTCAATTATCTCAGCGCTCTCTTTATAAATTTATAATAAATTTCAAAATGATTTTAACGAATAACACTATGGCCGTATCCGCACTGGTTCACTGCTCAAAGCAATCTGAGCAATTGCTGCTTTGTCTTTCTCTGGTGACCGTTTCATGTTTATGTTTAGAACATATGCTTTTGTATTTTTATGGAAGTTATATAAAAGTCAAGGAAAGAAATATTTCTTTGGTAACAAAAATGATAAATATTGTAACAGATATTATTGCAATTTAAATTTAACCTTAGTAGCATTTTCTGCAGGACAGAATCTGCGTGCAGTTAATTGCAGTAGAATTGAGATGTGCAGAAGATTATTCCCAAAAGAGCGCAGATCTTGTGCAATCTATTTGGAAGATGCAAAAAATCCTCTCAGCCGTAACGCACTTTTAGAAGTTTTCATGAAGCGTGTCCATAATTACCATCTTTACTCACTTCTTACACGAGCTATTCTTTAAACAAAAAACAATCTATCTCGTAAAGCGAACGACAAAGTTCCTTCACTACATCACCGGAGATTTAAATATCGTGACACTTTTGTTAAACAGTACATAGTCATTTATTTTTCTTTTTTAAGAGGGTATTATAATAATTTCGTTGTGCAATATGTTGTACTTCAATACCACGCAAATATAAATATGCAGCAAATTTTTGGGTATTTACGATCAAGATGGATCGTTGATTATAATCAAAATATATTTGTACTTAATAAATAAAATAATATTTCTACGTGTAAAAAACCAAAGTCATTAAAGAGTCAAAAAATAAAAATATAAAACATTGAAATTCATATTTTCATTAATAAAATTTCGATCGTTCAGAAATTCATATTCTTCGAAAATATGGAGCCATTAGGTAACAAAATATTTTGAATTATCTAGAAACATTTCGGAAATTAATAACATTAGTGTGCGTTAGCAACATTTGCAAGTGTCTATAAAAATTAAAATTAGATTATCAACTGTCATGCTCTCACATATTCCATAATTTAAAAAATTTAATTATTTTTTGATAGTCATTATTGAGAGATTATTATTGTTAGATAATACGTTTCAAAATAATTCTTTTACATTGAATCTTATGGTAGAAAATATTTAAAAAGTACATATAATATATACTATTTATTTTTATATATTTATTAATAATGCATTTAGTGAAGAATAAAGTTCACGGTCCAATGATATACATATAGGGTGTTCAAGTAGTTTGATTTATCCACAAAGACTAAAATTGAAAATTACAAAGAGAGTTTTTCTACAAAAAACAAATCGATACAAGAGTTATTCTGTCTTTGTTTCTCATTGAATATCTAACAAAGACACAATGACTCCCGCGTCGATTTGTCTTTTGCTAGAAAGTTTCTAAAGTGTACAAATGATAATTATTCTTTTTTTTTTCAAGAGGAAAATCGATTTTAAAATCTCAGAAGATGTCTTATCGAGAGAAACACTTTCCTTACTTTTCTCCGAATGTAGTTAGTAAGTGATCAACTTTGAACCATTGCATATAAAATTAGCTAACACACTGTTAAATAAGAAATAAATGAAATAAAAGGTAGAAAAGATGAAGAAAATTAATAAAATATTAATTTCTTTAGCGTTAAATTTTGTCATAAGTATTTCATATGCTGCAGTTGTTAATGCAGTTTGTGTCGGTTGAACTTCGTTTGTGATCCACTTCTTCACTTCTGTCCATAGACGTTTAAATGTAGAGAAACTATATGTACAATAGCAAAAGGTTAGAAGAATTTTATCTTTATGGCGCTGTCTCTCAACACAATTATTTTAGAATAATTCTTTTTTAAATATTAGAATACACACGCAGGTTGACCTGTGGATTTATTTAGATCAACCGGATTGTTTTGACTTATAATCTAATAAACGTTCTACCTCGTATTTTAAACGACTAATTTGCTCACCAGCTAAATTAGTCTTCGTTAATTCAGACCACGTTATAATACGATCGTTACGGCGTGCACGCGCATAAAAAGGATCATTAATTGTACGGTACTTGTTTGAAAGAATCAATATTCTAATGAAGTTAAGGCACGCTCATGCCTTTTTCACTTAGCGCCTCGCGGAATTACTTGGCATGGCGATCGCTCGTGATGCGGAACACGCAGTGATCGAAGGCACGCGCGTTCAGCAACGGTCGCACTTCCGCCCTGAAAGCGTTGGCGCCGAATATTTCGGTAACTATGACGTATGTACGTTTAAACACGATCTAGTAACGCTATGTCCAAAAATACGTTGATGTCCATCATGAAATCCATAGCTCGATTTATCGAAAAGTTCGGCACAAGAAACACGTTTGGAAATAACGTTTTCTTTTATTTTTAAGAGAAGGGATATAGGGGATGATAAAAAAAGGATTGAGGACGCACTTAGAAACGGAAAACGTAGTTCATCGTGATTGCAAGGCTGCCGTGACCGACGTCGGAAAATTACAGCCCCGACGAGAAGGGAAAATAAGATACATATATTACGAACCAGATATACCGGAAAGAGCCGCGCTTATAATGCAACGACGTTGCGTAGAGCATATTAATTCGCGGACTTGGTAGTACGCGAGACCACTGAGCTTCTCCTCGCGTGAAGAGGAACCGGCTGCTACGTGATGTAGTAGAAAGACTATCGAGACGGAAGCGAAGTTATCGTTTCCTCGGGCGAGATACGCAACTCCGGGAAAGACATGGAAAAAGCTTGTTCTCCCGGTCATTCTAGTTTTTTTTTTTTTTTTCTTTTGCTCGCGATAACGCCGCGAGCAGACGAGACGATGATTGCGCTGGCAATGATGGGAAATGAAGGCGACCACGGCGTCGGCAAGGAAAGACGGCGCGCCGTAACCACCCTCTGAGATGACGGAAGATTTATTTGACGGTCGTGTAATTTGCACTTCGTAATTATAACGTTCCAGGAAATGTCACCTCCGCGCGAACGTTGTTATATCACGGATAAGAGTAATGCGTGTAATTTAATCCTCATATCGTATTATTTTAAATACTAACGACTTCCGTGTCGTCGTGCGAAGTTTCCACTCCAGAGGGATTTTATTTTCATCAATTAGGACGTTTCTTCTGAGAAGCTTTCGCAAAATCTCTCTCAGTTACGTGCGACTAGGGTCCCCTTTTGAAGCTGCATCACGTGCAGGTGTACCTAGGTAGGAAGAAATGAAAGGCCGAGCGCGAGATGTAAAGAGGCTGATACCTTCGCGATGCGAAACTGCAAAACGGATCGACTGACATGGCGAACTAGTGAGGACCAGTACAGCAATTTGTAAGTGGGCCACGAGAAAGTCACGGGCGCGCTTTTTTTCCCTTTCTCGGGATATATTCACGGTCGAACGATCGTGCGGTACTCTATTGTCAGTTTTTTTTTTACAATAAAAACAAAAACTTATTACTTTTGAAATTAAAGTGAACGAAAAGGTTGATGTAAAATTTCATGAATTTTGATAGTGAAATTCTGAAAGCATGTGTCCGTCTTCAGCTAAATATAGTCACGACGACGTCGGTAAAAGAGGTCACGTGTATTGCAAATCGCCCGCCGAACATCAGATATTATAGATCAGGCGTTACGGCGACGACTCGCCCGGCGCCGATGCACAACTTGGCATGACGTCGATAGTTTGCAGCTGTTTCGATTAAACGTCTGCGGAATCAGGAAGCGCCGGTGAATGCGTATGAATACGCATCCACATGAAATGGCGCGATGACTTTCCATTTGGATTACAAAACGTAGACTGCGCGAGAGAAATAGTAGTGCGTAAGACCTTTATTATGAATGATGAAGATGACTTCAGTCCGCGTCGCGAATATTTAACTCGCATTTCTTTCAGTATGCAGCGTGACCATGACTTCACGCAGAGACACCTAATGTAGGCCTTCAAGTAGACTTATTTGTAACCATTAATGTCTAAACATTGATGCATCTTCTCAGTTTTTTTTCTTTTTCTTTAGATAAACGAGCTCTCCATTCTTCCTCTCTTTCTCAGTGGAACGCGCGATTTCTGAGACACTTTGCTATCTCATTTAAATTCCAGGGTACTAGGCACGCTTAGATATCCATTAATTTCGATTTTCTCTGCAAGATTTAGTTCGATAAACTCGTCGGAATTTATATTCTGCTCGCGAAGGCATTAAATTAATTATCAACAGATTATCTCATCGCATAGGTGAGAGACCTATGAAATCTAGCTTTCTATACTATTCTACGAATCTTATAAATTTTAAAATATGAAAACCAAAAGATGACTTATTAATTCATTAGCTCAGATAATTTTCTATAAATATTTTCGAATAATATGGTTATATAACTACTCCAAGTAATTAATTTAACATTGAAGTTTATTATATTTTTCAATTTGCAAATATGATAAATATTTTAACAAACTACGAGAACAGGTGTGATACCGGACGAAATTGCGCTTTGCAGTTTCCCGTTTCTTTAAGACAGACGGGGCGGATTTCGTGTAGTGGCGGCAGAGGTAAAACGAGGCATCAGGCAAGGCCAAGGTAAAGGTAAAAGGTAAAGGAGGGGCACGGGGAATGCGGGACTCGAAGAGAAACCATGCGCGGCGAGCCGCGCAAAAGTCAACGAACCTAAATCGGCATGTACGTGATAATGCATATAATACACGGACTACTTCTTCCATAAATTACAACGTAATCCCGCGTTATATTTTTAATCGCGAAAACATGTGACGTAATAAACTTTAGATGCATAATCCTGACGTTTGCGAGATGATCATCCTCGATAAATCGTTTTGGAGCTCACGTATATTCAGATATATTGAAACAATAGTAAATGAAGAAAAAATCGATATATGACGGATATATTTAGACAAAACAAATAATTGAGAAATGGTTACCCTAATAAGGAATTAATATTACATTCCTCGGGCGTACGTCGATTTTCATACAAATATGATCTTACAATCAGTTTGAATCCCGCTGCGCGGAGCGGAAATCTAACTTATATCTCTCGCTGTTAAAAATCTCGATAGCTCGAGAAGAATGGTCGTATTTATGTAACGTATACGCGGACGTCATAGAGAGCCTCGCTGAGCTTCTGGCCGTGTACAGTTTATCACAGACAGAGGCAAACGACCGCCGCATAACTTACAGCGCGCATCGAGTCGTCCGCGAATAAACGAAGTTAACGGTTGATCGTCTCGTGTAAGATGCAGAATCAGTTTTAGGTTTCGCTTTGTGCCTGCTTCGCGTGACGGCCGTCACGTCTCGTGTACTCCTCTTTCTTAAAATAATATCGCAAGTCACTGTTGTGACACGTTCCCCTATTAAATAGCATTCACGCGCCACTGATGATATGATACAAAATGCACGAGGCATATTTTTTAAAAGTTCCAACGCAATACTGACTGCGACGTGATGACTCGTTGAATTCTCTCTCGCCTTTGAAACGACCTTTGATTCATACGAACTTGAATTCGCCCGACGTACTCTGCAGCAAAACGTCTAGCACGACGATTTCTTTCTAGAGTAAACGCCATTGTTCAGGTGATAGTTTTTTTGTTCCAACGCGTGAGCATGAATAACGTATCAGTACGACGAGGTACGAAACGTGATCTCACGGAATCGGGAAGCGAGTTTCGTCGGAATAATGAATTTGAGGCGCCGACACGATCGGAAAAAGAAATCTCGACCGACAATGTTCTCTCAAATGAGAAGTGGTGCATTCGGATCGAGTGCCAAGTACGTTTGCCAGTGTGTATCGCTTAATCCGCAATCATGCGTAAAATTTGCATAAAGGCTGCCTTTCGGCGCGACCGAACTCGCCACGCTGCAAGCTACGAGCAAAGTGCAAAGTGAAAGCCGCGAAGCTCCGCCGGCGAAGCTGGTTTTGCCTGTCACGTACAGCTGGTGAAATGCACAAACAGACAGATCGCTTCGTTTGTGGTCCTTTCCCGTAAAAATACACGAACCTAACAAGAGGCTATCGCCGATCAGAACTAATAATACTTTTCGTAAAATTGTCAGGAATAAGTAAGAGAAATTTACGACGAGAGACAAATGTTTTTTTTTTTTTTTACCTAACTTGATAAAATCTCAAGGGTAGAATGACAGAAATAAAATCTTAAATTTGAATTCCAAGAAGCCCATCTGTGGAACGTTTCTATTCAAATTTGTAACGCCTGTGCTTTCCTCTGACGCAAAGAAAATCATTGATGAAAGAACTCTATTTTATACTTTGTCCCCGATGCATGCTCGCGATTCGAATACAGAGAAATCGTATCAGTTACGTGAAGGAGTGCGAGTGAATATTCCGAATTGCTGCACCTGTAAGACAGAATACGATCTGACGGCGCATCGTCGACCTTTGAAAAGCGTCTTTCCACAGACAGAACTACCGAAAGAAGAAATAAACACGTCCGACCTCGTTGAAGCCCACTTCGCGCGAGCTCTTTTCCATTCCTCCTGTTTTTCACTCGGCGTAAACAATTTTAATAAATTAGAGAAAGGAAAAAAAAATTATATACAACTATGTAAAAAATTTTTAAATATATTAAAATTTTACAGTTATAAAACACTTTAAAAAAATTGTATTAATTAAGTAAAAAACACAATTGCCAGTTTTAGTATACATTATAATTTAAATATTCAGAAATTGTCATAATTTGCGAAAGAGTATAAAAATCCATGACATGTAAGATACAAAATTATAAAAATCTATGTTGCAAAAGTTTTCTTCTTTTTCAAATAAAACTTAATTGATTAAAATCTAAAAAAAAAAATTTTTTTTATTGGAAACTAAAAGTTTATTTAGAATTATATCTTTTTTTATATTAAAATAAACTTACTTAAATTGAAATTTAAATTTGTCATTAATCTTTCTTTCTATGTAAAGGATTGTTTTCTTTACGTACTATATACACGAAACTGCATATAACATCTCTTTCTGAATCTAAGATGAATAATATAATAATTATTTATAATATTTATATCACTTATACATTGTTACTTACCCGTAGTATCGGGTAAATTTGCTCCATAATGGCTTTCGTACAATTTTACTATTGCCTGGAGTAATAGGTTCTTAATCACTGTTTGTGTGGCACTTTCAACTACTTCAAGGTTTCTCCATGATAAAAATTTATAAATTGTATAAAATGTACTATGAATGTTAAATCGATTTTAAGAAATAACACTGTATACGTATCCGCACTGGTTCGCCGTTTAAGGCAATCTGAACTGCTTTGTATTTCTCTCGTGACTGTTAGATATTTATATTTCAAATATATGTTTTTGTATGTTTATCGAAATCATGTAAAAGTCAAGGAAAGAAAGATGATCGAACGAATATACAAAAGCCGTTACGGAACTAATTCCGTAATAAAATAAAACATTTCCGGACCTACGGATAAAAAAGAATGTAATTTAAATGAGATAAATATTATAAATAATTATCCATCATGTAGGTTCAGGATCGAGACGAGATAGAAAGGGAATCTTATTCTAATATAAAACTCGCGATTAACGATGTTGTATTTTTTTTTTAACAGAAGTATAGCTTTTTGAAAGGATGACGTCCTCTCTGTAAATATATTGTTGAATAAGTCATAGGGCTGAACGTTTAGTCATGCTCCGGAGAACGTATGTTGATGGGCTCCCGCGAGCGACGATGCTCGATCGTGACGAGAACAATTATAGGCTCACGGAAGCGTCGGCCGTGATGATTTGCACAACGCCCGTGGACAGCCGTCATTTTCCCTTCTGAATTCCATTAACGACTTGGCCGGTCAGCGAAAGTGCATTGACACGTCTCGAGCCGCGAGACGAAAGCGCTTTTCTGCGCGCGTCCTGTCGTATCGTGTCGTAAAACGACGTCGCTTCTTCGTAAGGCAAAAAAATGTCAACGACCATTTATGCTTAGTACGTTGTAAAAATTTATAAGACTCTTGGGTCGTAAAACTATTAGAAAGCGGGTGTTATACTCTCGCGGTCGGAAAAAGAGCCATGGGTACGTGACATGCGAGATGTCGTACGATTTCGTGAATAATAAGACGATAAGATTATGAGGCACAGGCGCATCATAGCTTTCTAATGATGGCCCTCGAGTGTTATGTGTATAGCTCGTTAACATGCCGCTCCTCGTAATCATCCGACATGAGCGTTTGATAAATTATTTATTAGTCTTCGCTTGACCTTATTTTACCGCGATCCTTTCGTATTAAATAACTTTAACCGCGCTTCTGTCATATTTTTAAGTTTTTCTCAGAGGTCTTGTTTACTGGGCACGAGAGGACATCTTTCATATTTGATAAATTTCCTAATAAACTCTCTCGCAACAGATATTTTCCAATGCGAATCTTACAGGTGATTAATGACATTTTCGCTGTTTTTGATAGCGCATCCGCACTTTCTACGTTTACGTTAGAAGTTCGAGTTATGCACGAAGAAATGTCCTCGAAGAAATGTTTACTCACTTGGCTTTGACCGACTCTGTAAGACGCGGGGTCGACATCGACGGTGAGCAGCATGTCTTCCACGGCGCGACGTTCGTCGGTCACGGGGCTTCCGGGCCGTGCGTTCAGGTCGCTTGATAACAATCCGAATCGACGTCTGAATTCACCCAAGCCCATATGCTTCGGGAATCCAACTTTGTGTAAACGAATAGCGTCGATGATCTGGCTTCCGCGAATCTGAACAAGCATATTAAAATATTAGATTCGATATTAGATCTTTTCTAAAAGAAAAAAAAAATTAAATGCTACTGGAATTAATTAAACTTTACAAGAAATGTGAATATTTAAAAAACATTTCTGTTAGCGTGTGAAATTGATACCTTTTATTGTTCTTACATATTGAGAAAAAAATTTTGCGTTGAAAAACTAAAATATCTAGATTACAAATATGTTATTGGACCGATAGTGTAACAACACAGTAATAGTAAGAAAGCCTTCATTGGTCGTAGCTAGGTCTTAGTGCTTTTATTTTTATTTATGTGATTTTGTATACTTCTCCGAACTCAACCAGAATGTGCGCCGAATTAATTTTCGGTCATAACACAGCATGTCGAGTAAGAATTAGTAATATCACTATTTATATTAAATTAATTAATTTAATATAATACTTGATGCTGATTTGCATCTATATACCCATTCCCCCCTGAAAAAACTGTAAGAAATTTATTGCAAAAAATAACACCCCACCCAGGGTTCGAACCTGGCACCTCCGGAATTGGACTAAAATATTTAGTCCAATACGTGCAACACTAAACATTGAGTTAATTCAACAATTATTATTTTTATTGTTATTATAATTATTTAATTGTACTAAAGAAGGTATAGTTTATTTATATCGATCATTAACATTTTTAAATAAAAAATTAACTAACTTAACTCGCGTCAACTCAATATTAGTTGGATGTATCAGACTAAATATTTTAATTTTTCAAAAAAATTTTTTCTCAAGATTTTATTTTTAATAAACTTTAATTTTCTGGTAAAAATTTTCCTCATAACGCTTCATATAATTTTTTACAATTTCTATAGTGTTTTATAACTTTATAGAAAATTCCTCAGATTTTTTTTATATGAATTGGAACACTTTTCAAAAGTGCTGCAAAAATTTACATTTTTTTATATATTTCTTTATAAAAGTATTATAAATTTTAAAAGGAATATTTTTAAAGTATCTTATTTTATAATTATTAAAAAAACTCATAGAATCTGAAGAAGTTTAAAGTTTTTTTTTTCCCAGAAATTCTTACAATTTTAAATTATGAAAAATCTTATGAGGGATATAAGAATTTTTTTCACCAGATTAAATTATAACTACCTGTGATCGTAGAAGAGGCACATTGATGACGCTGTCCTCACTCTGATTCGATTTCACAGAGAGGAGACTCTTATTGTCGGTGCAACCAGCATTATGTTGAGGCAGAAAGCAATGCACAAACTTCACGCGAGTTCTCCGCAGTGTTTCCACGAGGCCATCCTGGAAACAATTAATGCTTGTACTTTTCCACTTATTGAGTCGGGGTCGTATAAATAAAGCGAGATAAAGAATCGCCGTATTGTTTTTACTAGATAGAGAGTTATAAAGAGCAAAATCAGCAACAGCGCAAGGTAATATCCGAACGTCGTAATGCAGATTTCACCGAACATTTTCAGCGAGTATCTCGCGTTTCGCTCAGGGCGAAGGTCAATTCGCCTTAAGCTAGCTTACACGACGCCAGTGCGGCCTTGCGATAATGTTTTATGGAACACGCGATAATAGTCTGATCTTTGACTCCGCGTCGACCAATCGCAAATAGCGGCAAATAGGGGAACGAATCAACTATCGATGCCGTGAACATTTCAAGAGTGATCCGAGAAAAATCGAAAACTCGTTTGTAGGAGAGAAAAATTTAAAACGCTACTGATTCAAATTGCCATATAAAAAAAAAATTAATACTCACTACAGTGAATTTCACTTGTAGACAAACGTTCTTTCTTTTTACGGCCGTGAATGTCCTTCGTATACTCGAGGCTCGTCTCAATGATTGCGAGCCTTCGAGTCCCGGCATGGAATTGCATAGAGCACCGGAAACTCCAGCACCCCGAGCACTTACGAACAACATGCTCACATGTTCTCTAGAATTTGAATAACATAAATATACAATATAACGACGAAATTTATTTTTTATTTATTTAAATTTATTTATTTACTAACTTATTGGATTGTAGTTGTTAAAAAGAATTTAGATAAACGAGTATGCAATATTACCTTGTGCTTTCCTGAAGTAGTGTAATGGCACTCTTGGCAACGGGATTTTCGCGTGTAGCTTTAAGCCAACCGGTCGCGGTGTAAAGCACAGGATTTGTTCCCAGTAAATGTTGCAAAACGAATTGATTGTTGCCCGGCGCTTTTCGCAGAAGCATTTGATGATCTATAACATATGTATCTTGTAAACACTACCGCCTTACTTGTAAAATTCATAATTAATATAAATATCGATGCCGGGAAATTAATCTTACCTCGGTCTCCATAATGAGAAAAGAGACGATCCAGGAAGGTTTCGTCGCTGCCTCCAGGACACACGGTCTCCTCGTCCAGCAGCCAGAGTAATCCTTTTCGTTCCATTTGTCTGCTGCCGCTAAGATCACTTTGACTAGTTCGTAACATTGTCGCGCTTTGCGAGCTTCCACGATCCAAAAGAGAAACCAAACCTTGAGGCGATCCAATGCCTTCTTCATCATAATCGTCCTCGTAATCTACGTCGATGCCTTCCTGGACGTATCTGATAAATTTTTACACACTCAATATCCGAAATATTTATCTAGTAACGCTCGATATAAAAAATATTAAAAAATTAGTTTTATAACGCTATATGAACAATACAAATAATTTTTCTGATATTTTTAAAAAAGATTAAAATGCAAGAATCTATTTCTCATGTTTCGTACCTATCTTTTGGGGCTACCAACGTAGTATGATGAAATAGTAATTGTAGACGTTCCTGCAGATAATTGTGACAAAGATCTTCGAAAGTTGCACCGGTTTGTCGGCCGCAAGAGGCAGGATTTTGAAAACCTGGTGAATCACACAGCAGTAGAGATGAGACTGTATGTACAGCGGATGATATGGATCTAAAAAATAACAAGAGCATTACTAACAAGATACTAAGCCTAGAGTAATATAAATACTGATGAAAAGCCGTTGTAAATTGAATTTTTACGTTATTGATACCGCTCGAACTTTTCAAAAAATATATCATAAGTTATCAATCATAATTTTTTTTTATTATTTCACAGATAATATATAAAATATAATATAAATAAAAAACATTTATAACATTTGAAAATTATTCAACGAGCAAAATTTATTCATCAATTCACTCACTTGTTAATGAGAGCCGCGACGCAGTGGAAGACTTCGGAGTAAAGTCCGACCAAAAGTCCCTCCAGTGCGTCAAGTCCCATGACATCTTTGCCCTGTTCCGTTGGACTGGGCGTTCTCAGAGCCGGTCTCGGAGTGCTCGGTGTTCCGGCACCCCCTCCGTTAGTGGAGAACACTATTCGACTCAATTCCTCCACCGTTGTGCCTAAAAGATTGGCGGCTTTCTCCGCGCATTCAACTCTCGCGAACTGCCACCTGCTCTGCGAGCTAGTGCCGGCTTTCACGGCGCCAGCACAACTCAAGTGATAAATGCCGGCCAGCACCAGCCAAATAACTTTCTCGTCGGCCTCGGAGATGCCGAGTATCCTAAACGCAGCGACGATACGATTAAATTCGACCATAGCACGCTGTTTGTCCTCGTGTTTCTGCAGGGGCGTGACGAAGGGATTGTTTTCGGCGACTAGATTCGTGAGGTGTAACTCTTTCCTTAGCGCACCTTCCGCACCCGCCAGTAGACGGTAAACGGCGTGAAACGTCGGATCTCCGTTTGCTCTTCGACCTATCCTCGACTTCTCCAGGAGCAACACCTTGTGACAAAAAATAGAAGATATCATTCATTTCGCATTTTTTTTTTTTTTTGTTTTTTTGTAAGAGAACAAGTGGCAAAAGAGGAGATAAAAACAAGTGTGTTTTTCTTCTTACTTGTAGAGAGGCCGATGCAATTTGACCCGACTGGTCGAAGTCGAGACTGAAGAGTTGCGTGAAACGTGTCGCATTTGAATTCATATGCGTTCTACTATTTCCAAAGGCCTCAAGAACAGTAAACAGCGCATTAAGCTTCTCGATTGTTAATATCTGTAAAAGGGAACTTGTTTAGAAATGTTCTCTACAGAAAGTGTTCATATCATATTTCCACACTTTTACTTGCCTTGTTAACCGTACCAGCAGCCAGCACGAGATAATGAAGGGCGTGTTTGAAGTTCGTAGTTTTTCCCGCTCCACTACGCCCGAGGAAAACCAAAGAATGGTCCCTGCGTGTCGCTAGCATTCCTCTGTAAGCCGACTGCGCTGTGGCATAAATATGCGGTGGCATATCCTCGCTTTTGCAACCTCGGAACATGAGCGCGACCTAAAATAAGGGGAGTGGTAAGAATTTTAATTTAGATAAGAATCTCAAATGTGAAAACATAACTCAGATACGAAATTTTTATTGGGATCTGGATCGACATAAAATGTTTGTTTTTTTTTATAGTGCATAAATCTGTCATAATATTGCACTTTTATAATTTAGCCAAATTGTCAGATCAATCGGAGAACTGTGATATAAATTGAAGTGAGCTTCCAAAGCGGCCTTGCCTTTTCAGAATAAATTGCCAATGGTGCAACCGGATTGATAACGATCATGCTGTCTCCCGCGTACGTGTGTATCAAGTTACTAGCGTAACGCTGCCGTAGCGTGTGCAGAACGGATGATTCATTCAGAAATCGCAGCTGGGAAAGTTCCTCGGCTTTATCGAACTGAGGTGGATTGGCCTAAACAGATGCAAACAACAGATAAATTATAGTGATGAATGAGATGCAATTATCGAATCGTTTAATTTCGATCGGTAAGCGTGCTTAATAAGCACGCGGTCGAGAGTTAATTGCAGGAAGTAATCATAATACCTTCTCCACGTCCTCCTCGTCCACGAGCAACTCCTCTCCGGAGGTGGTCAATCGGATCCTCAGTTTTCCTGTGTCGGGATCGGCGGAACCGCATCTCGTGGCTGGAGTAAAACCGCCGCGATGCAATAACCAGACTTTTTCGGAAGTTAACCACGCTTGCTCCTGCGCCAGATGCTCTTCTGATCGCGCCTGTGCAACGTCAAAAAGAAACGAATAAAATATCAGCGCACGCAAATTATCTCTAGTGCGTTCTCTAAATAAGCGCAAAAGAATGAGAGAATATTTCTTATACTCAATTGAGATTCGCCATAAAAGAAATAAATAAAGTTTATTTTCAAATCGTGAGAAGATTGAAAAACTCAATCTTTTTTAATATGCCGATTCAACGAGTCAATCTTCTTTAGGTGTAATTGTAAGCTGTCAAAATTGTAATTTTCCACACAATTCTCGAGTGTATCTTATTATCAAGAAAACATTCAATGCGTTACGCTAATTGAATCGTCTACGTTCTTCGAACGTCTTCGCTTTCGCAGTCACGCGAGTTCCTCGCCCTTTTTTTTCCACGAAGCAAACCGACCATGTAGTCTTGAGCTTTATCGAAGTTTCCCCGCCGGCAATTTACTAAGCACGAGGCCAGCGAGGACAGCTCACACCTACACGATAAAATTGAATCGGCGTCGTCCTCGACGATCTCGTCTTGCTACCGGCGGCGGTTTGTCGCGGTGGATCGTTATGAAACGTCTTATTGCGTGGCTACGCGGCGTATTACGACTACAGACGAACGAACCTGCGTACCATTAACTGCGGCTACTCATTAACATCCAAATGGCATTCGCTTGATCCTTTCTATTTCTATCTTCCCTCATTTCACGTGTCCTTCTATCCCTCTTTAAACTGAAATGACTTATCTTAAAGGTATGAGAAATAAACTTCATCGATTTGTCACTTTGTATAAAAGCAATGTCTATATTGAGATGCGATAAAATACAAACGTTCTCATTAGCAATATTGGAAATTTTTATTAAAGCTTGCTATCGGTACATTCGATTACCGATTACTTATAAGTATAAGATATTAATTAAAATTATGTAATTGGTCACATGGTTTGTTTGTTAAATTTACACAAACGAAAGTTAAACGTGTTTCCGTGATTTTATTCTCTTTAAACTCGTGAATCACCGTGTCGGTGCAGCTGCGAGTTCTCGCGTATCGATTTCCGCATCGAGCAACTGCAGAGCGGTGACTCGCGTATGGTTCCACCAGGTAAGGAAGACAGACATTGAGTTTCCTGGTACATACATTACTATGTATCAAGACTCGCGGTCTCATTGGTAGCGTACAACGCGCCATTGTTTCACGAATACGCGGTAAACGCCGCTCCTTCAAAGGCCTAAACGAGAGGATTGTTTGAATATTACGAGTTTGCCCTTTAAACGCGTTTCACACGTTTCGCGTTCTCACGCGATGACAATTTGCCAGAAATTTCCTGGATTCTCTGAAGGCGCGTATTACATCGGAGATGAGGCTTTATGTACTCTAATCACATGCATTACACAGAACATTTCAATTCGTTTCATCGAAATTAGTAGTCCGATGAAAGACGGCGTGATTTCTAAGAGAAATTAATAGATGAAAAACCGTTTCTTGTATCCCGTATTATTTCCAAACCTTTCGTATCTCATCAGAATTATCAATATTTTCTTCGATCATTTTCTATTTGATAAAAATTATTTTTTGTTGGTGACCTCAACAACCTGGAAATGAAACTATCAATTTCCTTCGAGTCCTTCATAAAACGTACCTCGTCTGTTTGCGGCGTCACTCTGCTTTCCAAAAGGACTTCGAGACGTTTCATGCACTC
The DNA here is from genome assembly GCF_016802725.1 of Solenopsis invicta. Classification (NCBI taxonomy): domain Eukaryota; kingdom Metazoa; phylum Arthropoda; class Insecta; order Hymenoptera; family Formicidae; genus Solenopsis; species Solenopsis invicta. The sequence continues at coordinate 17,162,617 of NC_052673.1, forward strand.
TCCTTCGTCCTTCGCGCGGTTTTCTCCGTCACTTTTCACACTCTTCGTTACGTTTGATCCTACTTTTCCATTCTCCCGTATTCCCCGTCTTATCTTCCTGGCCAGGGCCATCTCGAACAACTCTTCCCATTCGATAATATCTTGAATCGGTTTCGCGCATCTTTGGTGACCCGGCCGACTTCGCTTCGTTACTTTCTTCGAATTATTGGCCCAGCTATTCTTGAAACCAAACATCCGGAGCCCATTGTCCGTGCACGGTATCCTCTGTTCTATTTCCGCCGTGATTCTGTGCCACTTACGTTCCTTCGGCGTTCTGATCACGTTGCTATCATCCCAGCCCTTCTCCATCTTTTTGATATTGTCGTTCACGCTTCCTACGCGCAACGTATCCGCCCAGCTCTCCTTTTTGAAGCTTTTGCTAGCACGTAACGACGGCGAGCACTGATTGTTTCCTTTGCTCCTCTCTTTGGCATTGTATCTGATACTCGGCGTTCGTTCGAGTCCGCGATTCGAGTTAACGGTTCGATTTTCCGAACAGCCGTTCTGCCCAATCTCAGAGGAGTGCATGCTGTCGCTGTCGCTGCATTCCCACGAGCTGGTACTATTTCTGCTGTGCTTCCTGTCAAGAATAACGCCATTGCTCGAAACGCTGAACTCGTGCTGCTTCGAGAAATCCTGTGCCGGTGATTTTGGTATTTTTTGCGGGAGAACATCTTGACGATTATGTTTTTTAGCTATCCCACTAGCGTGAGCCTTGCCTCTGCAAGATCTGTGAAGAAGATGATGCGCACCGAGCGACATATTGTCAACTTCATCTCTGTTGCGCGGCATCTTCTTGGTCTGTCTTCGAGAAGCAGGTTTCACGTTGTCACTTTCCCAAAGCAATTATCACTAATCCCGACGAGGTTCCTCTCACGTCGCCTGCGGACTTTCTGAGGTTTGCTTGAGAATTCACATGTATAGAATTCTTCATTAACCGTCGAAAGCCGAATATTTCTTCATCACTTAGCGCGATAACGTGAGATTATTTCTTTGATGTAAGTTGTTTGCTAATCATGATACTTGGTGTCATGCTACTATATATATGTCCTTCTTGATTGGTATCCATTTGTCATTAGTCATCATTATTTTCCTATTTGCTCCATATTTTTCTTGAATTAAGCAATCGACAGAAAACATCAATTAATTTCCACTCGCAATTCACTACATGACATATTTTCTCGAGCAGTATCGCTGATCACTGACATCGAACTCTCTCGGTCGAGATGTATTAAATCATAAAGATGCAAATATCATCGCGCGAGTCCGTCAATTCTTCGGAACGTTTCTCTCGGTTTTCGTTTTAATGCGTTTCAGCAAATAACTCGCATCCGCGAGAACCGAGCCGCGACTTCCTCCAGGAGGTCCTTTCATCGAGACGACGACGACGACGATCACGAGGACAGGACTCGATCACGAGGAGCATCACGGAGATCGCCCGAGTGTCGACTGAAGCAACGCTGGTGTTCCGAGACAGAGACAGGTCCTCTCGTTGAGGAGAACCGAGGAGAACGAGAGAGGCGTGTGCCCACGAGAGCCGCCCGGGAGTTCTTTCTCTCCATCACGAAACGTAATTCTCCCGCTCGCTCTCCACGTTCCTCCGTCTTCGTCTCCCGCTTCCGTCGCGCAGATGTCCCCTCTCTGTCCCCCTCTATCGCTCAGTCGACCGTACGCTCGGCTTTGGTTACTTCAACGTCCTTCCTCCGCGATTTGTATAGACGGCAAACAGTCGGCTAGTAGGCCGATCCGATTCCGGGGCGATCGCACATCGAGATGCAATTAGCGCAAATTCGAAGATTCGGGCGAGATAACTCGACATTAAAAATCGCGTGTTTTTTTTAAGACGGTATTTGGAGCGTTTGGTTACAAAAAGACCAAGTCTATAATTCTCTACTTCCAAAACAACTTAAAGGCTTAATTTTACATTTAATATAATATTAAAAATATTAGTATGTTCATCTATTTAATCTATACTAAATTTAGCTTAAAACTAAGATGTATTCATTGTCTGAAGTTAAATGACAAGCTTCCTCTTAGAGGCCACGGAACCCAACCTACGGAAGCGTAACATGAGTGCAACCAAGAATTGTTTCTGAGAAATACTCGACTCGATCATTTGCTTCAAATATATGTAGTCGTCTACCGCGCAAAGCTCCCGCGCTTTCAAAAGCTCCGAACGAGAAGCGGAGAAAATACCGGGAGTGTTATAGAAGTGTTTATATATAGCTTTCCTCTGCAGAAGGGAGTTCTGGCAGGCACGGGAAATGTATTATTTGACTCCCGGTCTAGTCTTACCTTGTAACATAGAAATTATACGATAATTTCTTTTTTTACTAATTTCATACTCTGCATTTCGCATTTTTGCATTTTCTAAAGATACGTTCTGCTCGAATACTCTCGAGTATCTTTTATTTTTTATTCAAGTTTTACGCTCCGCAGCTATGGAATTACACTGTCGCGACATCTTTATTTTGCGATTATAGAGTTATGATTACAGAGTGCCGATAAGAAAATCGATCTTTCAGGCCCGAGGAAAACGTTCGCGGCATCGGTCACGTGCGGTGCGTCGAAGCGACGGCTCCGGTGCGTGCAACGCACGTGCCGAGGCAGAAGCGCATTCGTGAAGATTCGAGAGAGCACCGGACTGCTATTTTAAGAAACTCGTAACACGCGAGATTGCGTCCAACCAAAGCGAGTTACCCGCGGCGGGCGGACATTGCCGCAAGCATGCGTCTGTACAGAAAGACGTAATATAACGGCGCAGCCGGTGTTTAACTCTTTGCGGTCCGGGTATCACTGCCGCGGCCATATTAGTCGCAAGCAACAGCCGCAGAATTTCTCGATGTACATACGATAATTCGCTTCGAGTATCGGCAGTCTCCTACACGTATGCGTTACGATGGCGTATCGGTTGTAACGAGGTAATTGATAAGGCAGCTCTCTCCTCTTTTAGCTTCTTTCCTTATATCAGATGGAAGTCGCGGGGCAGCACCACTTGGAAGAGACAATACCATTCAAGGACGCGTACCGTTCGATTGACGGTGAGGAAAGAGGCAATTAGTTTTCTAAACGCGCTATTCTAGGTTTTAAATTATGCCAGAGCGATGACGCACCGTTGTCATTGTTTGAATGGTGTGTGTATTCAATGCGGAGACGAGGAACGTCGTGAATCGATCGCGACGTGGGTGGATTGCTACACGACAATTTCTCCGTTACATTTTGTCGACGGCGCGTAGGACGCGGTCGTATCGATGAATTAGAAGCAGGTAGAAAAATTTACATACAGCGTGCACCCCTCAGGCCAGATTTCCTAAAAGGAAGAGCGATTTGGGTTGACGCGGAATCGTCGCGGCTTGTAATGACTTGGCACGACTTAATTGGACGATTTCACGGAAATAATTTACCTTCAATATCATAATAGTTATAAAACCACATGGACACACACACACACACTTTAAAGAATTTTACTATAAAATCACCAAACTATTTTATAACATAAAATAGTTTTGTTAGATTTTGTTAAAGATGTAATAAAATTCTTCTAAGTGTTGTCTCACGACTATCATAACTTTGGCTTGTATACAAGAATAGGAAAAAATTAAAAGCTAACAGCCGCGCAATAGTGCGATTAACTCGTAATGCGTCAGTAAATCGTTGATATGATCAGAGAGGTTGAAATTAGTAGCATGCAAAATGACGTAGGCATATCTGGTATGAGTGTCTCGCGTAACACACGTAATTATCATCCTCAATAATTATCGATATCGGAATGGCCTTTTTTTTATTGCGACATCTGTCGATTGAGGCTCGTTAGTGCGAAGCTTTTGCATAGTTTCAGAGGTTTCCTGCCAAGAGTGGCTCCTGATTTGAACGACGCGGCGTTTCTCACGGTGCGCGATGTGTGACCGGGCTTCACGGTTACATTGTTTCGTGCAGCGACTCGCGCTATGCGCCTTTTTACGCTGCGCTTACTGGAGAACGGAGCGGCAAGGAGATAGGTGGAACAACTGGAATTAAAGTGTAGGTCGAAACGGCCGGTGATCCCTCGCTGCGGCGGACCGCGCGAGTGCATAACATACGCGACAAACAAGGCAAACTTGATTTGACGCGTCGCATTTAACGAACAATTGGATTTCAATAACCGTTACCTTCTAACGTAACACGGCACGGTTGCTGTCCTGTTACGCTTGCGAGTCTCATACTCACTGTCTCAAGGAAATTACGATCAATTTAGAGATTAATGAATCTATTATTTTACATAATTAAACGTCATAAAGGTAAATCGTTGGTATTTTGCGTTTAATAATTATTGGGATAAATACAGCATAAATTTCGATAAGAAGCTATCGAAAATACCGATAGAATCCGGGGAAGGTCGTTCGAGGCCGCACCAGGTTCTTGAAAAAAAAGAAGTGAAATGGAAAACGAGTCCTTTAGTCGCTCACGCTGCGGGAATTGCTAAACCGACCTTGTGCGTTGTAGCGATTTGCGTAGGCGTGGTTGCGGCCAATGAAGTTGTAAGCGGTGGATTTAAGAAAGGTATCCAATTCCATACGAAAGAAAAAGAGTCACGAAATTTAAAAATTCAAGAGAGAAGTCCAGAACAAGAAAAACATTTTTTTCTGAACGAAGTCGATGTTATTAATAATAGCTTTTAGACGGACAGAATCCGAAAAGAAAAAACAGTGATAATGACGATCCTAAGCTAGCATTTGACCACAAACTAAATGTTGTTTTTGATCTGCGGGCAAAAGAATAACGTTCGGTGACTCACGGATTGACAGGCAGACCGGATTGACTGGTACGGTCATAGCAGACGCGAGTCGTAAATCTATAACAGCGCGCGCGTACTTGGAGCCGCGCAGTGCGAGTAATATGCTTACACGAACGCATCTAAACCATCTTGATCCGATTTGAAACAAGCTTGAACGACTCCTATAGAATCCATGCATACATTCGTTACATCTACTCGCGATATCGCTGTTCCACTTTCCGAGCATTATTCATTGATTCTTCAAAAACCTCGACAAAGCTGTGCATTGTCAAATTCTTTGGCTCCTCAATACATGAGTTCCAAATGATTTTTACAAAAAGTTAAACGCTCGTTGACCAATGCGTGGTACACGCTTTATTTTCTAAGAGGGACAAAAAAAGAAATTTAAAAGGTTGGTACTAGCAGAGTAGTATTAAAGTATTAAAACCTTTTTGCCAGTAGCATATTTCTCACTTAGCTCACTTGTGCACGAACCACCAGGAAGTGCTTTTAGGAAAGTCTTTTAATGTACGTTGCAAAGGGTGAAAATCTGGTTGCTGTTAGCAATGTCAGAAAATCACCTCATGGTCTATCCATATGTCTACTAAGTATGCACAGAAAATTGTGCTCACAAAAGGAAGGTTGAAAGAGAAGTATTAAAAAGTTCACTGAAAATTTTTGTGTGAAGATACATTTTTTGGACTCCTTCTCTTTTCTCACCTGAAGTTTCCTAGGTTTATGAATACATAATGAGAAATAAAGGATATCATTTTTCAATACTCATACGAGGAAAAGATCATTTATGTTAAGACTGATTATCCGCAATTCTTAAAAAGCGTCTAGTTTCTTTCGGAAAAAATTAGTTCTATTAATGCTCATGTCGCGAGAGGAGAATTAATTTATCGGCGGGAGTAAAAGAGAACATCGGGAAGTGTACAGCATCCACACGGAGGCGACGACGGAGGCAAAGAGGCGGTGTCAGAGAGGCGCCAGGAATCAGCCGGAGCGTAATGCACGCGGCATCTCTCGCCTATCGCAATCATGATGCCTCTCGCTACGAGCCGCTGATGGCGCGCGACGGTCGGGGGTATAACGCGTTAACGCCGTCTCGCATCAAACGTGGGCAGATAAGAGGGCGGGTGCACGCATACGTATGTACGTACGTGGACTTCCAAGCCACCGCGATTACGTGCATAAAATACAAATTACGCCCGTCGTGTCGCGCCGCGCCGCGAACACGGCGACCGACTTCGCCTTTTGCCCACCGATCGCAACTGCATGCAAATTTATTCGCAGCGGTACAGCGGCTGCTCAAGTGGCCTATTCATTTTTGCGAAATAGCACGACGCCGATGAAAAGTTAAGCGGTGCGCGCCGTTTCCATTTGGATTTTACGTATTCGCCTCTCGAATTCATTAAATTTGAAGATGCCTCTGTAATTATAATAATTCTCTGATTAAAATTCGGGTCGTCCGGCGACCATCTGAGGCCGAATGAAGGATAAAAGGTTTCGTTATTTATATTTTCGCTCCTGAAGCTTGATATCGCGCTTCACCAACGCCGTACGCCAGCAATAGCTCGCAAAGTCATAGACGCGTACGATGAGGGGCCGTTAAACTCGAGCGGCCCTCCGCTCGCGTGGGCAACCCACTTTTTTTTCGATATTTATAGGCAATAAGCTGACGTCATTAAAAGACTGTAATCGTAGGTGCATCGTCTTAAGTATCACGTTATCGCGCGTTTTCTTACCGCGAGAAAATTCCTTATCGGCAGCAACGTTTGCATCGATCTAAAGAGACGTAATGAATTTGTGGCATAACGAGTCATTAACAAGTCGAAGGGGTTAACGACTTCGGCGGGTCTAACGGTGCGCGATTTTCCGGATGGAAAAGGAAACCTCGGCCGCACTCTCGTACGCGCGCGGCGGAGATATGATTATTGGCCTACATATCGCAACGCGCGGCGGGGATCCCCCGGCGATCGACGATGTTATCGCACGTATACCCAGTACCTTCCTCGCGGGCGTAATAATAGTGCTGCGGCGGTAACGGCGTAATTACTCACTACGTAGCGCGTAACATGCAATTCTAATTACGTAATTTGACATTTACGTAGCCGATACGTCGAGGCAGAGCGGGCGGGCGAGCGAGCGAGCGAGCGAGCGAGCGAATCGTCACGCCGCACCGTGAGAGAGCGGAGAGCTACACGAGGACGTTGCAAATCGTGTACCACCCCGAGCAACTATCAACTCCGCATTTTGCAGCTGTGTGCAGATCTGCATCTAGCGGCATTCGCCGGGTTCTTCGATTAATAAGATCATAAGATTGTCGGTTTGTGATTTTTTCCACCGGAGCCGACACCTCTCAGACCTTTAATATCCAATCGAGGTGCGATCGTTCTCCAGTTGATCTCGGAGATAAAGTTCACGTTACCGCGAAATGACGAGAGACAAAACGAAAAATTCTAGGAAAATTCTACGTCGAATATTTGAATTTCATTTTTCAGTCAAAGTTTCGTGGATCTTTTTCAAGCTGTATCTTTCTAATCTCTCTCTTTCTAATTAAGACAGACCACGCAATCTATTTCTGCAGTGTAAGCAATACGGATTTTAAAAGAGAGCGTCGCATAGATAGGTCGGAATTTTTATTCGATGTAGACGTAACAAACTTTTGAAAAAGGTGCTTCCATTGCAAAGTAGAAACAGTACTGTTGCCCGCCATATTTCGCGATGTTCTCCACAACAGCAGGTCGGCAGCACGTTCTTTGCAGTACCGCCATACTGTCGTCTTTATCGACTGTCAGTAAACGTGCACATTCCACTGCGCATTTTAACACCACCATAAGTCGCACTTTGTTAAAGCTAATTGTCAATTACGGCATGTCGTTGCTCGTGTCCGACGTGCGTGCAAATTGCGCAGCGAGCAACGACGTCCGTATTCATGACGATCGTGTGCATTTCATACCCAAGACAATTGCGTTATTTCGCAAATGGATTTCTATTATTTCTGTTCAAGCGAGACTGACAATCTGATGTTAAATCTCGAGATCGACGGGAAAGATTAAACAACTGAATCAATTGTGGTGACAAATTACAGAGTTTGCTATCAAAGTAAACCATTCTACACGTTCACTGCGAGGCCTACGGGAGTGTTTACACACCGGACAGATGTGTTATTTCTTCATCTCCACTCTGTGAATTCACATCGAGATAGAATATCGTCAAACTGTCGCCGCAAGCTTTAATAACGTATACGAATCCTGTTACAGCATTCCAAGAGCGTCGTACAAAAATATAGTTACGTTTAATGTATATTTTGACATAATGCAATTGGCGTTTCACGTTTATCGATGAATCCAGAAATGCGGATCTGGATACCGCTCGTTCTTGGCGTGTTTGTTTGCAACGGCGCTTCGATCCCAATAACGAGTAGGAATACGCATTGCTTCGCGTGACAGTTTAATTTAATGAAGGCAGCTCGAAAACCCGCAAGCTCGACTATCAGCGAAGCCGCGGAATGAAAGAGGGCGTCCAACGTGTGCGAGAATAATGCGGCACACATGTTCATTTCTGCTAACAATGCAAGCGTCAGTCTCGAATCAACGTGTATCTATTCTGATACTTATCTCTGCGATTTATACAAGTGTCGCTCATTTATGGTTTATAGTAACTGCATATGGTTTCAGCTTCCGAGCGATATAACGCAAGCTGTTCGTCGCATTCGAGGAAATGTGTTGGATATCTTTCGTCTCAGAAATCCGCCCAATCTAATTTTTTTTCAATTAAAATCGAGAAAATCTCATAGTCGGTCATAGCGAGACCTTGGGGTTGAAGTAATGTTTCTTGTGTGATTTTACATTCAATTCTTCTATCTTCTTTCCAATTCTTTTTTCTCTTTGAACAATAAATTTTTTTCTACATATATTCTCTGAGACTTAATCTGCATGATGCATTGTCCGTGAAATGCCGTGACCAAGTCGCCGCTTTAAAGACTGCATTTTCTTGTAACAGGCTACGCCTGTAGTTTAGATTACAGCTCGAAGTTCGGCGGAAACGAGGTATTACGGTACGAGGCAGTAGAGATGTACCGTTATGCGATTGCTATGCCACTGCGCCGCTCTAGGGAATGTGGGTGGAAAGTGAGCGTCTCTCCACTATTGTCTTCCCCTTTCCTCGCTGTCGCGTCGCGCTGCAGCCCTGTCGCATTCCGCTGCAATTTTGTGCCCCTTTTGCGTGTCATCCTTTTATTTCTTCGCGTATCCCTCGCTAAGTCGATTGCGTTTTATCTCATTATTCATGCTCCCTTTATTCTTCGGCCCTCTTTTCACACTTGACGCGCGCCGTTGTCGTAGAAATTATTCAAACTATAAAGCTATAATGTATATATTGGAATATATAAGGAACGTAGATAGGAACCTAAAGGAACCTGATAATACGATGAATAATTTAACTTTGACGAATGAGGTAGTGGAGAAACTTAGATGATACAAGTCAAGAAACTTATCATTTGCATTTTTCAACATTTTCTATTTCTTCGTGAAGAAAATTTTCGTGTGTTAAAAATTTGAGAAAATTTAACGGTCTAAAAATTTCTCTACTTGTATTTCTATCGTGGAACCTCGGCAAACTTGACTCATAACATTTAAGCACTAAACGCTAAGACGATGAAAAATGGCTTACTGTATTTTGATGAAACCGTAAACTGCCGGACCGGCGAAGCGTGCCGCCGCGGATGTTCGCAGGTGCCAATTCGACTTGACGTCCATCACAGCCGCGTCTCGATAATTCCGATAGCTCGGCGACTGGCTGCACCTGCAACGAAATCGACACAATATTATAATGCGTATGCATCACGCAAGCGTGCCCTTGAGCGTGTCGACGATTGCGGTAAAATTCATTTATGTTAGTTTATGAATAGTCATGTCATGAACGTTCGCGATAAATGAAGCGATTAAGGCGTTTGCTTCCTTTAAAAGAGGGACATGGACGTGGATGTAAATTATCCAAGTGCCTATGAATTAAATTTCCATTGCAGAATTTTCTTGAGCGTTCGGAATAACATCTCAAGACTTTTATATAGAAAGATATACAGTTCAAATTGATTGAAAAACTATTATTAATCATATAATTTATCGTGTAACGGAACTGCTATGTTTATCTCTTGAATTTTTTTTTTATACGTCGGAAAATCTGAATTCCTCCTTCCCCCTTTTTAGGGAAAAAAACTGAAAATTCTATTAGCCATATGTCGGTATATTCTATCGGAATTCTGAAAACGGGATATTAACTTTGCAGAAGGAATATTGAACACATATAGAGCACACGCCAGTATCCATAGCCGGTTCGTCTAATTCCGATTAATCACCGTTACGGACGGCTCCGCCTGATATCGACGTGTCTGCGTGCCCGACACGCATACATTTTGTCTATCGGACGTATAACGGGGCACGCGTGCATACGCACGACTTACGCGCACGGGGCTGTGCTCGTGCAACACACAGTGAACAGGAAGCAGGATGTTGACCGAGAGGGCCCTGTCGGCGCGTTACCTATACATAAGTATGTAAATCACGTCACGTTTCTCCCTGACGACTGCCATGTCGCAAAGAGAAAGAGAGAGAGAGAGAGAGAGAGAGAAATGGAAAAACGGGAAAGAGTGAGACCTAGTCCCTTACGTGTTGTACGTGCATTGGAACCGGCGACACCCGGTAGATACAGCCTTCCCGCCGGTACTTTCCTCTTGCATCGTCGGCCATTCAGTTCCACGGAGGTTACCGCGATGATAAATGAGAATTGCGAATTAAAGCAGGTATCTTCACGCTCTGATACGCCAGGGCGGCTGCACGCGATATATTCAGTTTTGAGAGATGTAATTTATTAAGAAAGATAGCTGTACCACGCACGTTAAAGTTGTGAAAAGATAACGTAATTCCAAGTTCCTTGAAGAAAGAATCTCTAGTATGTGAATTCTAGTACACCCTGTATGCAGCGCATAATGCGCTCGATTTGTGAGTGAATTACATCCGGTTTCTCCCCCTCTGCGTTTTTCTCTTTCTCGCTCTTATGCTCATTTCCTCTCTCTCTCTCTCTCTCTCTCTCTCTCTCTCTCCCTCTCTCTCTCTCTCTCTCTTTCTTGTGCCCCGTATTTCCGGATATTTATGTGCATGTTTGAATTCTGGGTAGTTGTGCTCCGAGGTGCTTAAGTGCCTTAATTTTTAGACAAATAAACTCGATCATATATTCACGGGTAAAGATATTATCCGCTGCTCTATAAATGCATCGTAGCCAGTTCCATTTTCTCCGAGAAACGTTTCGTCATCGTTCTTCAAAGAAATGCGTTTCCACGGTAGTGCAAACACGGAGACGCGCGTTTTGCCTTTCATCGATCCTCACAGGCGTTTTCTGATGCGCGCTGACGCACGAAATCCCCGGATTTAGCCATTCAATCCACCCCGGAGATTACATTCTGCTCGCGTGAGGAAGCAGTGAAAGGGAGAACGGTGCAACGGACACAACGGACGGAATTACACATTTCGTTTCGGGCCGCGGGAACGCGGCGGCATTTTTAGCATTCCGCGGCTACGGGGCAAGGTCAAACGCGCTTGGGCATCTCCTCCTCCCACCCCTTTTTACTTTTACATCTGCGTCCTCCAGATCCGAGACCGGGCCCGCGCGGAGTTGGCCCCTCTTTATGAGAGCGCGCGTCTCACAGTGGTCGATTTGCTCGGTGGTGACGATGGAAGAAGATCGGATTCTCGGTAAGCCTGCTATTTTCACACGACAGTCCCTCGTGTCTCGAGTACAGTTTTATTAGTAGGGACCGTGACTCACGATCCCGCTATATTCGTTGCCAGCAGTGGCAATGAACCGGCCGACATCGTACCGCAATCATTTGGCCTACCAAGCGTTTGCTCGCACTTTTTGTGCGTTCGCGACTGCCCGATCATTTTGGCTCGAAATAATGATAACGACACGACACGACGCGACGAACGATGAAACGTCAATAAAATTCACGTTAGTCTTCGTAGCACGCGCTCCATTGCTATTAAATGTCATATAATTATTAGCTATATAACCGAAAATGTGAGAATGCAGACTTTTGATTCTTATCGAAGGAAATAAAAAAAATATTTATTCGAAAAACGTCTAGTGTGCAGTTGCCTCGCATTTTATTTAAATATTTAAAGTCACAACGAAAAGGAGTCGCGCGATAATCGCCGCTTTATTGATTAGAACGTAATGCATTTCGCCGCTGCGACGTGTTATATCAAAGGTCTACGGAACGATACTCGATCGACCCCTTTCTATGACCTCCGAACAACCTAAGGATTCTTCGTCGCCTTTCACCACGTTTGGCGTGGATTTCCCAGTGCGTCACTGAACAATATTCACATCTGTTTTTCAAACAATATTTTTAAAGATTCCAAGGTTAGCCGTGACAAACCCGATAACGAGACGTCCTAAGTGGTTAACAAAACGGGTGATAAGCTAGAACTGATAATCGAACGTAAGCTCGATACAGCGTGGTGTCTCACCGCGCTTGATTATATCAGAATGACTGCTTTCCAGTAAATACCATCAGATTTATGCTAATAAGCTTGCCCCGCGTTCGGCGGGAGAAAGGTTCGTTCACGGAGTATACTAGGGGACACGACCGGTATGGCCTATAGAAGAGAAAAGTATGAAGTATAGAGAGTACTATCGGTTACGCAATGTTCCAATGTACTTTGCTCCGACTTGCCGACTTCTCGTCATTCATCCGACGATTTACAATGGCATCGGCTACACGACGAAAACACAAGTACGGAATCTCGATAAAACATGTACCTTTGTACACTCTATGCAATTATTTTTCAAACACGAAGAAGGAATATGCTTCTAATTGCGAAGTGTCTCTAACGGAGTATTATTAATTTATATTCGTTTCCCTTCAAAATTCTTGTTATTAAAAAAGAGGAGGCATTATCAATATATTTTTGAGTATTTTCTTCAACTGCATATGATTAATATTGAGGATTACCTTTACGGTGACGCTGCTAGCGGAGCTTTTGATGAGATCGATTATTTCCTCGCGCGACTTATCATCCACGTTGATCCCATTGACCTCGATCAATCTGTCACCGGGTAATAGACCCGTGTCATTGTTGTGCTGCACCAGAGCGCCAGGTTCCGCGAAGATCACCGGCCTCATCTGCGTTACGCCGTTCGCCGCCCGCTCGACGATCACGGCGCGACGAAGCGAGAAGCCGAAATCGTTTCGCGGCGGAGGTTGCCTCTGGATGGTGAGTTCACGAGGTTCGGGTAACTCGAGCGGTACGATTTCCGGAAGCTGCAGTTCGATTCCCTGTTCTTCGAAGGAAACCGACGACCGCCACCTCGAGAAACCCTGGGACTCGCCGACGGGCGACAGGCTGAACGGTGGCGTCGCGAAACTCGAATTTGTCGTGTCCGTCAAAGAATCCGCGGATGGACTAGCACTAGTGACAACCTGAATGCAATAGGAAAGTACTTCAGTTACGTTTTAAAAATTTAGTGCTTATTATTATTTATTTTCGAACTAAATACAAGGTCTTTAAAAATGTACGACTGGGAAACAAAGCGAATCTTGAATTATATAATGTCCATAATTTATTAAGAGTTTAAATTAAAATAATAATTAATAGAAGTTAATAAAAGTATTTATAACACATTTATTATTATGCTACAATTTAAATCAAAATAATTTATGAAAGTTATTTACATTCAGACAGAATTTTAATTAATAAAACTCATTTTAAAAATATTTGTAAAAATTAATTCTACAATCGTACAGAAAAAAATTACAAGGTACGTAATCCGGTCTCGCTTGCTTCATTATTATGCGAATGGAACGGACAGGATCTCCCGCCGGTTCACGTCAAATTTTAAACAAACTACCCATCACTCAGCATCTCATTACAAGTTTCGGAAACGATCCTAATAATCAGGTTTCGCCACAAACGATGCGCGAAAGAGAAAGTGAAACGGTTATCTAACCTGAAGCAATTTGGCGTCGATTTGATGATGATGTTGCTGCTGTTGTTGCTGATGATATTGTTGCTGAATTGCCTGCTGTTGCATAGAAATATGCCATGCGGTTTGACATACCGTATCCTCCTCGCTGTAGTCGTCCTTATTTAAAACGCTGTTGAGAGGCACATTCTGATAGGTGATCACCTCGTTCTGAAGGGTGTTTCTCACAAGTAGATTGCTAGCCTCCTGGTAACTGGTTTCGTTGCCATTCGGCAACACGTTTTCCTCCGAAAGAACGTTCACGGTGCAGCTGTTGACGGTCAGTCTTGGTCCTTTGAGGATTCCTCGCTTGGGCGGTTTCGGTGGCAACGGCGGTAGACACTTGCCGCCGGCCTGACCACCTGCGTGACTCGTCGTCGTCGACGATGTGGTTGTGGTCATCGTCAGAGACGTGAGTGACGCCTCCGACGAGTCGCTCTGCATCAAACCGTCGGGCGTTCTAGTGGTCCAACTGCTGGCACCGGCGCTGATCGTCGAACCTGGACCCGATCCCGCGTTCTGCGTGGCATCGAGAAGATCGCGATCCAGATGTGCGAAAAACGACGCACTGTAATCCGCGGTGATGCCGCTCGGTAACTTTTCCTTCTCCTTCCGACGACCGGGAATCTTTAATGATCTGCGAACCTGCGACAAAGCGTGTAAGAATAATGCGATGTTTTTGTCAAAAATCTTTCAGCAGCACGAAAATATGTACCGTGCAGAATCCTACGAGTTTTCGCAAGAAATTTCTCTTTGAACGATGTGATTGTACCGACGCGTTGTCCATAACGCAGAACAACTTTGCGATTTTTATTTAACGTGCAATAAGTGCGACCAGCACCTTATCGCGTGAAACCACATCCGACCGGCGACTGAATCTACAGAAAAGAAGGCTTTTCAAAACGAAATCTTATCGCATTTCTGCAGCACTCTTTATTTCTATCTAAAATTTTTCTTACGGCTGATTAAGCTCTTCATAGTGTATTCATCATCGATACACACGTAATTTTTAAACGAACAATTTATTTAATAATCAATTTGAAGAAAGCCACTGGAAGACGTTATCGCGTCGTGATATTAACAGCTTTATTTATGCCGATAAGAAATGTAATCCGAACAAGATATCGGTAACGTTGTGCAACTCGTGAATTAGTAAACATTATCAATGTTATACACCCATCTTGTCATCGGAGGATTTGATAACCAAACGAGCATTTGATATACGAGCTCAATATAAAAAAAAAAAATCGAATGCGACAGGCAATTAACACAATATAGTTTGTAACAATCTGTTGTGGTTTTGCAATACTTATAGAGAGAGAACAAATCACGGCAGAGTACTCGATGAAAATTTCTACGACGTTTTTCTCATTTACCTCGTCCAATCGCAGAAGCTCCTCCGCGGACATGCTGCTGCGATCGCGCTTCTTGACATCCTTCCGCTCCTTCTTCTCGCGCTTCCGCTTCTCCTTGTCGTCCTTCTCCGCGGCCTTCTTCATAAAGTTAAACATCTTCTTCACTCGCTAAACGTCCCAAGAACGCGAACGCGAGAAAGAGATAACATACGATATCTCGTTTCTCGATTGCTCGATTTGATCTCACGCGATCGACTTCTCGCACCTCGTAGCATATATAAATACGTGTGTGATATGTGTTATTTATCACCCGTAATCACACAGCACCGTCCGTCAAAATATATGTTAAGCTAAGCCGAGCTTTTGCCGCGACTCGCGCGTGATCGACGCTATTGGACGTGCGAGACACGCCGAGTCGCGCGCATCGCTTCGTCACCGCCGCCGTGATGCCCCAGCTCGCGGCACTCACGATAATTCGAAAAGCGGCTGTCTGTCACAATTCGTTCCGCAGTAGTAGGCCGCGTCGTTCGTCCGGGATGGAAGGCTCGCCCAATGCCCCGGCTCGCCCCGCAGAGCACCGGTGCACCCTATCGACCGGCAACGGCGCGACATTCATCGAGTTGCCCTCGGGATCGTCCCCTAGAAATTCATCCAAGGAAACGTTAGTCGTATTCGCGAGTCGTATGCATCGCTAACGAATGCACGCTTAACGAACGATCGGAGATCGCGATTCCATCGATCGTGATCGAGATCGGAACGTGCAACGCTCGCTTCCGCGATACGCTCTGCGCATTGCGGAATAGAACGAAGGAATTTGTGAATCGCATCCCAGCACAGCGCAGATAGAAAAAAACATTTTCAAAATATTGCACAATGTTTCAGAAATATTGCAGCAACATATGTATATAATATTGTATTAACGTTGCTGCAACATTACGTATCAATATTTCTGAAGCGGACACTTTATCGTTGCTGCAATATTGCTGAGACATTGTAGCAATATTTTGCAATGCCGTGTAGTGTGGGATGCTTCCGGGATGTTCCCGACGTCTGATTTCTCTCTGCGCGTGATTAGCGCCAATCTCAGAGGTCGCTTGGATTTGGCGCGCGCGTACGCAAGGGCGTGAACCGAAACGCTTCTTCATGGCCGGACATTGCTTCCGGCGTGTGATTCGATACCGCGAGGTATGCGGAAGCGGGGCGACGGCACACGGAGTGTGCAAAAGAAGCGACGATAACGCAACCGTTGTTCGGTGCACGCGTTCGGTCGACTCACCGCGAGGCGAAGGGGATTCTTTTTTGTCCTTCTTTCTTTCGCGAGGCATACATCGAGCTCGCGCGAAACGCGCGAATGCGCTCCCCTTGCGTTCTCACCGTCGCGTGACGCCGTTGCATAGTCAGCAGAAATAAAGAAAGTTTGCCGAAGCTGTGCATTATTGAACCGATTACCTCAACGATTATCGACACGCGCGTTCTTTATTGCGTGAAAACGGAGCTGACGCGAGTGAACGATCGACCGTTTGATTTGGGATTCAATTAGAGGAGGTTGCAATTTTTTTTTTTTCATACGCAACGATTATTTGCACCCTCGTTACTCGCTCATTTGCATGACCTCGCGGAATACAATTAGGAAGTCGCAAGTACGTTCCGAGACCTCTATAAGAGCGTAGAAAATTAGAAAGGTGACAATTAACCGCTGCTAATGAAAGCGCACACATTCTAGAGATTTAATTGCACGTTCCTGTACAGTCCTTGCGCATGCACCGCAGTCGGGGAGGAGATAATTTAAATGTAATCGGGGCAACGCGGAAGTGCATTGCGCAAACGTTGATCTTACATCATTCAACTATCCACGCTCGCGTGGAAATGAACGACAGATTCGTGACAAATAACAAATATTTACATGTACGAAGAACATAATATATCATATGCTCTATTCTCACGCGTGACGTTCATGGTGCCGGTGCTACTCGATAATAACACACGCTCGCTTTCCACCACACCTCACTCCGCATTCTTCGTTCTTCAAGGGCAGTCCGGAAAATACGCCGGCGAATCTACTGGCGTGATTCGATTGATTGCTTGGACCCGGTGAAATTTTCGGAGCACGCGGTGTCGCCTCGACGAATCACTCTGAAAATCCCGACGGCGATCGATGCCACGATTCGCTCTGATTTGCGCGTACGTAAGCGTTTTACACGCTGCAAAGCGCGTCGAAAACTTTACCAGCTATCAGTAAATTTTACAGAAAGAGAAAAGGAATCGAATCTTTCCAACGAGACGCTTGAAAAAAATCTCAATCATTTCTTTATAATCGGGAATCATCCAGTATCGAGTCTGGCGGTTCAATAGCGCTTCACCTTTGATAAAGGCTACGTGAAACACCGGCGAATCTTCGGAAGCATGCGACCTTTTCAACGAGCCGCTCGGAACGTCTCGACCGCTTCGCCGCGATCGATGCCGCGTACACATCGCTGTGCGCTTTGCACCTCGCGCTACGAGTTTGTCTTCCACGAGCATTCGAGGCTGGCTCTAATCGGCGAAAGCGCCCTACCTACGGGGTTCGACGAGCCGCATCGGTCGAACGAACACCCAGGTGAAGAGCGGGAGCGTGACTGCCTGTTGTACGTGTTGTCTGACGCGTATCCTACGCGGGCGTTCCTCGTGCTCCTGACAGCAAGCGGGTCAGCCGTGCGTGCGGCACGAGATACGCGTCACATCAACGGCACCGCCACCACAAACACCCGCCATTCGCACGCGCACAGAACGCGCGCTACCGCGATTCTACCGCGATGATCAACGCACCCAGGGAGGCCGTGCTTGGTAATCGACCTGGTAGTAGGTGCGAGAGTTGGCTCGCTGCAGCTCCAGCGCTGTGACAGTCCAGCCGAGACAGTCGGATCTCGGTCGACCTCCTCGCGGTGCAACGCGCTGCGACGCGAGTACGTACATCAGTCGGAGGGGGGGGAGGAAGCGGCGCTCTTTAAACGGCGTTACTACGACTCGGTCTCACACTCACTGCAACACGGAGGAGGACTGTCATGGCAGTCATGAATTGGAAGCGGGGCCGGTGGCGACTGCCAGCGCCTTCGGCCAGACAACGGCCTGTTAGCCAGCACCCTTCTTTTCCAGACAGCTACTTCAGCATCGGCGCATGCGTGCGCGGTTTTTAGACCTTTCGATCCACCGGCGGAGTACGGCGCTTTAGCGGCATCTTCTACCGCAGCCTAGGTCTTTGACTCCGCGCCCAACTGCCGCTCTCTGAGTTGCCACAGAGAAAGAGAATGATTTCACCATCGGTCGGTTGAACAACCGAGGCAGAAATAAAAGAATTGAAATATTTTTGTAGCTTCGATTGATATAGCATAGCAATTTAACGATAATTAAAAATGAAGATGACAATAGGATTAAGCAATTAATAACATTGTTATACAGTTTACTTCAAGACAAAATATATTGATAATATAAGAAATTGTTTTACAATGTTTACTTTATAAAAGTATTACTTTATAAAAGTACACTTACATGTGCATTATTTGTATGCAGGAAATTATTTTTATTGATGTTCTATATTTGGAGCATTTTGCTCCAAATGCTCTTTTAAATCACTTAATTTTTTCTGTATAGTACACCATCTTTAGTGTATTGTCGATAAACTTTTAACAGGACTCTGTTCCGCCAGCTGGCAGCAGTTTCTATAGACATATACATGCGTAGCATAAGTTAAAATATATGTACATACATACAAGTACAATTTCCGGAGAGTCATGGTTTATCAGCTGATGACACAGCGTCAGTAATTGATTGAATCTGCATCTTGCATTTGCGTTCCGCGACGTCTAATGAAGCAATATGTGGTGTCGTAACATCTTGAGAACACATACTATCCGCAATAAGCCGGCTATGTTCGCCTCCCTACAATGTTTGACGAATAACCATCTCATGTTGAAGCATCCAGCGCGACGTTTACTTGTTTCAGACCGACGTGAATGTACGATCGGCGACGTTATCGATCAATGGAGTCGCCGATTCGAAAATGAAGGCATACCGGAGCCAATAAAGTCGATAGAGCATATAGTGGCACATGTTATAGGAACCAAAAAGGTTAGCGATATTGCTATTCTCTCATTTATGATATTTTGTGAGGGATCATCGATAATATTCAGCGATTAATAATTATTGATAATCAGGTTAATTTAATGTCGCACGCGTTTTTCTTTTCAACGCAAACACGATATTTTTGTTTGCTTATTAACATACATTTGTATGAATAATTAAGTGCTCGTCATGCATCTTATGAGATCAACTTTCCAACTTACCTTGCCAATTACTAAACGTTTCAATAGAATACACCAGAAAATATAGATGATGTATATTAGAGTGTATTATAACAAGAGAATAGAAATATACTTTGCAAAAAGACTTTTGAAAAATACTGAGGTTCGACTTTAATAAGAATTTATCACTAGATTCCATATCGACAAGTATAAGATCTAATTCTCTCTTATTATTTGTAGATAATAGATATTTTAAACGTCAGAAATGATCCTCTCAACGCGAGTCAGATCGAGAAAGTGGAGTCATTATGCGAATGTCGATTGTCTAGGTAAGAGGTACTTGAAAGAGGCCTTTACAGTCTGCTGCCATGGATGATACTGCACGAAGCTCTTTGCGCTCGCTTATGAATGCCAAGTCCTTGCAGGATGCCAGTTCAATATATTATCGGCGAATGGGATTTCCGAGACATTACCGTGAAGCTTGTACCACCGATCTTTATTCCTCGACCCGAGACCGAAATACTGGTGGATTTTGTGTTGAAAAGATTGAGTACATCGCAAGCCGATAGTTGTGAAATCCTAGAAATCGGTTGCGGCTCAGGAGCTATATCGCTGGCTCTCGCTCATGCTTGTAAAACGGTGAGATGATAATTTTACTGAGCTACTTTGTGCTGGAAGCAAATGCAGACAATTAATGGAAGAAATAACATATTAATACTTTTATAGATAAAGTGCACAGCAATCGACGCGAGTCCACACGCTTGCGATTTAACGATGATAAATCGGAAGAAATTAAACCTAACAGAGCAAATTACAGTAATACACGCTACTCTAAACTCGGATGCTAGTATCGAAATTTTGAATAACTTGAATGGTGCCGATAATCTGGATTTGAATTCAAGACTGTTCGATTTTGTGATCAGCAATCCGCCGTATGTGCCAACGAAGACGATACCAGAATTGCAACCTGAGATAAGGATGTAATACTCACTATTACTAACACTATTATCGCGAACATCGTGTTATAGATACGTAAATAATTAATATAATATTTGTTATCTAGTTATGAGGATCTCAGAGCATTGGATGGTGGCGATGATGGACTGAAGGTGATCAAACCGCTTCTAAGATACGCTGCCAAAGCTTTAAAGCCTGGCGGACGTCTCTTCATAGAGGTTGATCCTTCTCATCCGGAATATGTACAGTTTTTTACAAATAAGTATTCCGATTTAAAGCTTCATCACGAACACACTTACAAAGATTTTTGCAATAACGATCGTTTCGTGGAAGTAATAAAAGTCGCTTGAAGTGATTCTTGACGAGCTGTATTATTATATATATATTTTTTATATGATTATTTTGTAGAAAAGTCTAAATAAAACTGGCGACACACGTATATTAGATTATATATATTAATAAGTTTATTGCATACTTTATCTGAGTTACAGAGATTTCATATGTGAATGAATCAGTCAAGAAGTTCTTAGTATTTTTATAGTTTAATCAGTCAAACTTTCTATGCATGGTTGTGTCGTATTAAGTTTGCAAATGTATTCTATATTTAAAGTAATGATATATACAGTGATTAACAAGTTAAATTCGGTGGCACAATTTTGAGTTGTTACAACAAAACGATGACTTCTTTTTTGTTTCTTATTGTAATGCTTATACTTTCGTGTAGGTATGATATATGTAAAATGTTTTGTTGTGTTATATTATAGTCCATATAATGGAAAACATCGACATCGAGTTATAAAATTTTGTGAAAAAGGTTGATTGAATATTTACACCGTTCTTCGACTTAAGATTAATATATCACTTCGCGAGCATTTAAGTTATTGCATTCTATTGTATTTGCTACTGGACTCTACTGAGGCGAGAACTTTTCAAGTTCTTTTTTGATTGACGCGATCAAAGGTACCGCAGGATCTTCCAGTGGAAGTCTGCTATCCGCTAATATACGCCTGGTGTCCACTTCCGGTAAATTCGGTCTATGGAACGGACCCGCACTGAGTGGCCTTGATCCCCAGGCACCGCGAGAATGAATTGCTTCAGCCTGACCAGTCTCTGGGATATCTTCGTCTAAACCTTTACGTGGTAATGATGTACGGGGTCGTGTCTTCATTTCCATCGTCGGCGTTGCTACTGGGCTATATAATAATTATATAATAAATTTTTTTATTATTTGATTAATTTAATAATTTATATTAAATATTATAGTAGATTACATGTATGTACAAGGTGTCCTGTAATAGGTGTCGCATCACCTTTCGTGGACAAATAGAGCAAGTAAAGCTGAGCAAAAAAGTCTTCTACCATTTTGCGAACTTTGAAATAATTAATGAGAAATTTGTTAATAAAGATCTGCGAATCAGCTTGTGTCTGCGCGATTCGGTCAGAAGAGACAGCTCAGCGTTTACTCGCGTTCATGGTTGCTAGGAGCGCTAAATGTTGTGCTGTACGAACGGCATTGGCAACGTAGAAGCTGCGCATAACTATAATTGCGCCGTTCTTACAGCACATTTCTAAACATTTAATGCTCTTAGCAACCAAGAATGCGAATAAACACTGAGCTATCTTTTCTCATCGCGCAGACGCAAGCTGATTAATGAATTTTTATTAATTAATTTCTCATTAATTATTGAGAAGCTCGTAAAACGTATATATTGTACAATTGGACACATACAATAATAAAACATAGCATGAGACGATTTTTTATTGTGAATCTTGTTATATTTAAGGTATTTATTTGTTATCGGTTCGAAAAAATAATTGTGCATATTTGATGTTAGTAATAATTTAGCAACTTTGAACTTTAATAACTGTAATTACCTGTTAGAAGAAGAAGAAGAAGAACAATATGTACCTGACGTGGGCGGATTTGCCTCTTGTTTCCGAAAGTATTGCGAGCGTATCCGCCGTACTTGTAACGGAGATCGACGACTGCGGCGGTCGCTGCGGCTCTCTGATTTTGACATCTCTACTTCCGAAGAGACTGAAGGAGTCTTCGAGCAACTCGTGGAGTCTCCTTCTGGCGCGGCCCACGGGTCCGGATGGTAGATGGTACATTCCATCAACATCCGTTTCGGGCGTACCATTACCTTTAAACGAGTTGAATCTTTCGAGAGATTGTGTGAAGAAATCAATATTCCTTACATCTTGCAGTAGTCGATTGCGAACGAATGAGCTGGTGTAATTTCACCATATTTTTGGATTAAAACAATCTGTATAAATTTATTACTCATTTCTTCGTAATCGATACCGAGAGAAACATTAGAGTCGCCGACAGAAGATTTTTAAATGATAAATATTGATATTGAACACAAAGTTGGAAAAGTAATATGTTTACCTTCTGTCGAAAATATTTGCTTGTTTAGACTCCAAACAATTGGCCCTACAGCTCCAGGTTCCTTCGACGCACTCGACGTTCTTGCGAGGAACGTGTCGTCAACATTGTCGTCTCTATCGTGATGCACTAATTCTGGAGAATCGATGTCCAAGTGCCTGACCTGAAGTACATCTTTTCATTAATATAAAATATGATTGAGGATTTCGATCAGCGTGATCTAGCTTATTTTTCGAAAATTACCATGACAGGTTCTAACACTCTTGACAGTGGTTCTACGCTACGCATACTAGGAAACTGTTTGCACGATGGCATTGATAAATAGGATCGCGGTGAAGCGGTAGAGTCTTCCTTATGCTTTACATATCCATTCTCCAAAGACTCCAGTGTCTCAATATGATCGGTTAACGAATCCGGTGACTCGGCTCGGTCCACTGCGTTCGCCCTCGTCATTCTTTCATGAGATGTTCTATATCTCGTAAAATGTACAATTATTGCATATAAACATATTTTTTTATATGTAACTTAATTTTTTACTATATTAATATTATTAGATTAATAGATTATATTTTTATATAGGGTCACTGCACCAGTAAATGCCTATGTTTAGCAAAATATTAAAATAATTAAACTTTGAAATAATAAATTGCGAATTAATTGTATTTCTTATGATCTCATTTTCATAAACATTTTATTAAAATATAATTTTTTATTTAAAAATGTAATTACATCAAAATTTCGTTTATATGTTCATCGACTACTTTAATTTTTTATTTGTTCATTGACTGGTGCAGTAACCCTACAATCAATATAGATTAGCGTTGATTATCGCCTCTTTTCAGTTGCCAGAAATTATTAATCACCTTGTTTTCTTGGCTGCGCGTTCGTGGGTACTCCAAGGAACCGATCCGCGAGTTTTCTTCGGTTCTTCGTCGTCGTCGCTGGAAACTTCGTGAATACCTAATTCTAGACTGTCGGGCGTGTCGGGCGTGATCGGAGTTCGGGATAAAGTATGCGGAGTTTGCCGCTGACTGGTACCATCGGTCTGCGAACAAGGGTGGGCCGCATAAGAAACGAAACGATGATACGCGATCCGTAGAGTAACAATTTACTCGACGAAATGAAACTAATATTTTGTTAGAATCGATATTGCCCTGACATCGTGGCACCGGATTGTCTCTTGCCTCGTAATTTTCGACGTCGTTTCGTTGATCGTTCGCATGCCGTGATAGTTTTAATGCGTCGGGCTTATTTCCCCATAGCACTCCTTAATCTTATCACGCAAGGAAAGAACTTAAAAAATTATGAAATATTCTTTCACGAGATACCTCCGCATACCATACGATACAATTTAGCAGATGTATATTCCGTCGTTCCTCTTATACGCGTTTTACTATACATATAATATAACAAAAATTTAAATCAACGCTACCTTGCATGAAAACTCGCACTCTTAATTTGAAAAATGATTTCTTCATTGCGGTTAAAAAGTAGTAATCGTATTGCATACCTTAATTTCTGTTTCCGACGCCGAGAACGCTGCGTTATCGAGACCGGACGCCGTGGATGCATATTCGCGTTCCTTCTTAAGAATACTTTTGTTCGGTGGTGCAACGACAGCGCTGTGTGCCCTTTTCCTTTTAGCAGCCAAAATTAAGCCAATGAAAACGAAGATTAACAAAACGACACCCGCACCGGCGGCACCAATCAGCAGCCATGCGTCTCTCCTTCTCGAGAGGGCTAGAGGTCTACTTTCTTTCAGATAAGCTACGAGAAAATGCGATATGTAATACGCCCACGCTTTTATAAATTTTTTCCAATAAGATTATTATTTACTTACGTTCGCTTTGAATAATTACCGGTGCACCGAGCTCCAGAGCGACTTCCTGAGGCGAGAGGAGCGCCATGTCTCTTGCAGCCGTTTCAGCAGGTACAGGTTTACCGTCGAGATGAACCGAGTAGATCAATCTCATTGCACCGCCCTCGATAACGCTCGTATTCTGCATTCTGACCTTTACGATTCCCGGAATCGAACCGTCCGCTAAACGCAATTTCGAGCGTATACTTGTACTCGAATATCTATTATCATTAGATTGGCTTCTAGAGATGCTGTCAGTATTCAGTTTTGAATCAGACGAGGGAATTGGTATTGCTTCCGGTGGAGACTGTTTTCTGGAATCGTCAGTTGCATTGGTACTGGAATGTGTTTGATCGACGGTTACAGATTCATCGTTCTGCGTAGACAAAGCGTTTGTTTCCCCTTTCAATGTTTTTATGATCTTTTTTAGAGTGGCATCATCTTTTGCAGATGTTTTGTAATCGTTCGCTGCATCATCATCGATTATCGGCAGCAACATCTTTTTCGGCCTGGGGATTTCGATCATCTTCATGGACTTGATTTGCGAGACATTCGAAAAATATTTGTCGTCGACTAAGCTTGGGACGCTCGTTTCAGTCGAAGAGCCTGCGTCAGTCGAAGAGCTTCCGATAGTGCCAACTGTTATTTCGGATGATTGAGCATCGGTTGTATTTGCGGAACTCTCTTCTTGCGGAGCTCTCATTTGGGACGAGGTTCCAAGACGTTCTTGTATGTTCTGTAGATATTTTTTGAAAAAAAAAAAATGAGAATGTGATAAAAGAAGCTAACATTTAAACTTTTACCTTTCGGTTAGCTAAACTACGTAACAATGCATCTCTTCGGGACCGTGGATCTGTCGATAGCAGACCAAGGTGCCGTTGCTGCTGTCTGGAAAACGCGGCTCGATACAGGCGAGCTAAACGAAGCTCGACTTTAGGTGGTACGGCTTCACCCGGTCGAAGAACCGTCAACAGCCAGTACCTATCGACACAAATTTACCTTTCTTTGTTTTACCTCTAAGCATTGTTAAACAATATTTAAATTAACGATATTTATGACAGATTAATGTAACAAGCGTACACTTATCGATCTATTTATCAAAACATCTTTTTATCATTTGTTGAGACTCTTCACTTTTCAATTTAAAAATGTATTATTCTACAATAATTACTCTACCTTGGGCCTGGATCATCTCCGATAAGAACTCCGATGCTTTGATCGTCATCGTCCAACCTAGGTGTTGGTTCTATGCACGTAACGCATTCTGGATTGTAAGTGTCTGGACGATGAGGAGATATGGGGTCCGACGGACCCTTCTCGTCGGTCGGGGTGTAAACTGTGGCAGTGTGAACGACTGTTCTCGTCTCGTAGAAAGTTAAGCCCTGATTGGGATCCATCCATGGTGGCGCGTCTTCTAGGCCGGTCCAAAAGAAATCCTGGAGATGCACCCTCCGTCCCGGCAGATGCTCGATCAGGATAATCTCGTCTTCTATACACGAGTAAAATCGATTTCCTCGCTTTCGACTTTATTGCGTATACAAAGTCCAATGAAAGACGAATATACACACAAATGAAATATTCATTATCAAAATTACAAAAGTAACTTTACCCATCATGTCTATATCTTTGCACGAGTACCTTGAACATCAATGACACTTATGCCAAGAAGCTATTATACGTTAATATGTATTCTTAAATTATTGCCACAGTACCTTCCATAAGACATGAATTCTTAATGTCCTACTATTACGATGAATACTAACGATTTTCATTGAGTTATAAAGGATCACATTGTTCTATCGATGAAAACTCGTGTAAGGGTTCTGTGGGGCAAGAAAATACGGGTGTTTGTACTCGGAAGTTTCTTCAGGTACCTCGTCGACGGGGCCAACGACCGGCTGTCATGCGACTTATCAGTGATGTCACGACACCGGGGATGAGCCGATCATAATAAATGCGACAATAAAGCCAAAGAACTAAGATAGAGATCCCTTATCACGCGATTACGTGATCGAAGATCATAAAAGTTATACAATCCATTCATATGACTGACCGAAATTACCTTCCTTGGAACTACGAATCAAAATTATAATTTTTGTTGTTTATTATGTCATTCTGAGAATGCCAGTAATTGGGGAGTAATGTACTCTTGAGTAGTTGGAAGTTTTATATATTTATTGTTTCACGTTAATGGTTGACTACGACCGCGAGAAAGAAGTTTACGTTTTAGCGAACGGCACGAGCTTCGCAACGGAACTAATTTTGAACATTGGACAATTTCTGATTTTACAACTGGTCATCGGTCAATTATGACATTATGTGGAACGCGTCCGTGATCTATTCTCCTCGCGGAATTTTTTTCACGTTGTTACGACGACCTGGTTTCACGCTTCGCTTGACTTTCCGGTGCGGAAATATTGTTCAAGTTCCACGTATCCGATCGTCCGCAGTTTCGCAACTTTGTACCTACGAGCGAGTAATTTATCTCTGTCTCCAAATTCACCCACTTAGCCATTATCAATGATTAGAAGAATGCAAAGGTCCCGTGTATAAATATAGTATACGCCGCATTAACGTAGATGTATATTCTTTTCCTGCCGTTGGAGGACTTCATTCAATCATTCCATACATACGCAGAGTTCACAGTCATGCGGCATACCGCAGGTATTTTTAGTACGTGATGGTAGTGTTAAATCAATAGAAAACGGAGTTCCTATGGTGAGAATGAGTCGAATTGATCGCTATTAACCCCCGTACAGTCGCGCTGCTCATTCCATCGCATTCTTCGTGGGTGTTCCCGTAAATTCACGAAATATCGCGCTAACATTTCCGCAACAAATAATAATAAGTATTCCTGACAATGTATTTTGAGAAAAATCTATTTTTCTCATGACATACAAATGTTTTCAATATTATCGAAATGTCAATCAACTTTGACAAAGCTTATCGAACGAATATCGATGCCTTACCACAATCAGAATAATAGCACCATATTCGTATACGTATAAGCATGCTGATAATAATATCGATTACCTGACGCGCACCTGCATAAGAGTGCTGAATTACTTAAGCTGTCTCTTAGACTGGCGCCTAATGGGCAGCCAGCTCAATTTTGAATAACACCACTCGCGTAGCCCATTGACAACAAGGTCACGGAAGAATGCATCCCACGCGGAAATGAGATCACGAAACGCGCAACACACTGCTTGTGTTTTCACGTGCACGTGTATCACGATGTGAAAGAACGGTTCCGAATCGATCGAGCACGTGGAACTACGTACATACATATACGCGACTTGCCACTGGCTGATTCACACACTACCTGTATGCGCGTAAAATTTACCGCCAGAAATTAGCACTGGACATGATTTGTTCGCGTATATATATGTAAAATGTAAGCTGATATTCGTATAATAATTTCAATAGCGTATGAACAATGATATAGAAAACTAAAATATTGCGAAAAATTATTCTAATGTGACAGCTCTACAATAAACTAAAGGGGGTAACAGTATTCTGATGTTCCAAGTAAGTAATTAATAGAAGACATATACATATATATATAGAAATAAATATGTATGAACAAAAATTGAATTAAATTAAAAATTAAAACCAAGTGCAATCTAAAATCTATAAATACAAAAATGAGCCCTATAGGCTTGAAGATGCAAAATACGTATATACTATATATAATATTTCTGTGTAAAAACTATCAAAGTCTATCTTCATCTAAATTAATCCATAGTACACTACTTGAAAAATCCATAACACTAACCGGCTCCTGGTGGCATGGACGCGAGCACTCTTGAGATATTGGTGTTCTGCAGTAAAAAGATCGCAATCTGCACAACGGTGCCGAAAGACGCGGATAGCACTCCACGCAATATACTGCATAGTAGCATCGCGTCAAGCGCTCCCCGCTATACTGATTTGACGATACTACGGGGTGTTCCTCATGGATGAGTGATAGTGTTAGAGTCGTGTAGGGCCTGCGCAGAGTGAAAGAACTGATGTGTAACGACAGGTGAATGGGATTATTATAAAAAAAAATAAAAAAAAAATAGTCAAGATTTCGTTTTCATTATTTTTCTTCTTTCTCTCTTCTGTTTCCGCTAGTTGTTTTATGCGTGACTAATATATTCTTGTGAAATTGCGAATTTATACTTCAATCAAGTTTGCCTGTAATCCTTTTTACCTGCTGTCGCTATGCGTTACAACAATCAATGTGTTACAACAGCTACTTATGTACCATGTCTAAAAACTAGCTTTATGACAATCGATGAGTTAAAATTAAATTTTGACTAATGAATTAAAATTAAATTTCAAAGGTAATTTTTGTTATTTTAAGTTTTGTTATTTTATTTTCAATAATAATAAAATTAGAAAATTTAGTAGAATATTTAAAAATAAAGTTAACACAAAATTACATTGATTAAAACATGTTTTTATTTATGTAAATAGAAAAGTACTATCATAATAATATTATAAATTAAATTGATCATTAATCAATTTAATAACGCTGATAATAAAGTATCTTTCTTCTAAACGCTGGAAAAAATTTATTGTAAAAAAAAATCAGAAATTAAAGTTAAATTTTCTTACTGTTTGAAATGAATGTTTTTATAAGCTCTTGATGCGTATTCGTTTGATATATATTCGTAATTTAATAATTACGTGATAATTGTATTTTCCTATAAAATTTATTGAATTATACAGATATATTTTAGTACAATTTCACACTATACAGCATTAATGTTATTTATATAATACACGTCCACGTTTTCTTTAGATTACAGGTTGTCGATCCTTTTACAAGTATTAATTTTAACTTTACATCTATAATTATTATTTATTAACTTAAGCCTCTTTATCCTAAACGTTTTCATTCTCACATGCTCACACTCTCACTCGGCTTTCCTTGTTAATACGCTTTCCCGTTTACTCATGCGATGAACTCTTATTATATAATAACATCACAGTTTAATGATTCTATTTTTTATACCACTTTTTTATGCTCCACTCGGATTCCAATTACTATCCTGTTATTTCTTAAGTTCATCGTTCGATATCAATAATGGCGTCCACAAAATCGTTTAGATTAATGATGCAGCCTGGAATGTTTTTGTGCTTAGAAGCTATTGATACGCAAAGTAGGATGCTCGTATTTTATTCATTAATAGCCCGGCACACATATCAATTTCGCAGCATAACTCTCGAGACCTACTAACCAAGTGAATCGCATTACATTTTAATCTCTGCTTTCACAGAGAAATGAAAAACATTAATAATTACAAGTGTATACCAATCCCAGAAATACTTTCATAATTAAGTAATTTGCATAATGCAAATGAACATAAACATTTAATTAAATACGATAAAAATTCGTGCGGCAAGGCGTTCGTAGCCTTGAGTGTGTACATTTACTTTCGGTGACCTAAAATAGTAATTAGCATTATTGTGAGGATAAAGCAATACTATAAAGTAATGCGGTATTGCAACTCAACATTAAATTAAAATTACATTGCTTAGGATTCCATAAAGTTGCTACACGGTGCTGCAACCTATTACCGAACTGTTGAAGTTACATAGCTTTATACTTCATGAACAGATGTGTTAATGCTTTATACGAATGAACCTTCATCATAAATATTTATGAAATTATAACCCTTTTTTCCCTCCCTAATAATAATTATATAATTTTTAACGTAACATATATTGTTATTTTTCTGATGTAAACGATAGCTACTCTTATATATTTTTGCCTTTTTCCATACATTTTTTTTTACAATATTAATACAATATTTATTTTATTATTTATTTGAAACTTATCTTTTTAGTATCTTTAGAATTATATTAATTATTGTTTCGTCTCATTACATAAACTTCGGAAGTGAATTTACGTGTATAGGTTATTTTTATTGAGGACTACTGTGTGTAGGAGAAAGTGAAAATCAGGAACTATCAAGGTGTACTAACAGGAATAATGCAAATTAAATCGCATGACCTCATGCGGTCGGCGAAATGTCAGGGCTGCGGGTGAGTCTTATAATACTCTTTACAGATCTTTCTTAAGTTAACTTAGGTCGATGACGAACCAGTACCACGTTTCGTACTGAATTTCACGTAAATTTATATTGTTGATACCAAAACTTACATTCCATAAATTTACGTTTATACGTATTCCAGTCTCGCTAATTTATTTCTGAGATATAATATTGCTGGTGTTTTATTTAATAATACTGCTTTATTAAAAAATATTATTTTAAATGCGTGATATCCTTTTCTTCATTTTCTTATATCTTGCGCATTTTGTTTCGTTTTTACATTTTGTCCTCGAAGCATCTCGCTCAATCATCACCTTTTTACATTACGTCATATATACCGTGACTTTCTTGTTCGCGTACAGTGATAAAAAAAGACATTTAATCACACTAGAGACGTTCTCAAGGCTCGATTCAAACTCGGCTGACAAGATTCGCGTCGCAAGATCCAAAAATTGAGTTCCGCCGTGCACGCAAATGGCGATGAAACGACATCAACATCAGTAATTTTATTGTTTAGCAACGGTATATTATTTCCGCCGTTCCGAGCACGATCCTTTAAAAGTGTACTGCAACAAAAAATTTATCTCCCATCATCCCTCTTTTATTTCAATTTCAATAAAAGACATTGCGATTTATTTTCACACACAGCAGCAAATTCAGAAATAAAAATACGTAAATAAAAACACGCGTTCTCATTTTAACAGACGCATTCGCGGAGGTTTTTAATTTCCAATTTCAGTAAGTTTCAATATTGAAACTTTCTAATTTCAAGAAAGGCGCATTACGTTTCACAACTTGCCAGCAGCTGCTTCGCGCGAACTTCATGGGAATTCCATTATCGACCGCGTGCACTTTCTCAATGTGTTTGATTTCAACGTCGCCACACTTCACCCGAAGTCTTTTCCGGTTTTGCGTATCTTCGGCTGCGATTAGGCACTCAGACTCCTTACATATATTAAGACGCGCGCAAGCGTTTCCACGAGCTTCAGAGCGCGGCAATCGTAGCAAGCCGTTACTTTGATTAGATTGAACTTCCCTCTGTGATGCATACGCCACTATAAAATGGCAGGCTTCCTGTCTCAAGAGAACAAAACCGTTTGACGATAATTTCTTATTTTCTAAAGAGATCACCGAATAATTTCTTCATGATTTGCCAGTCTCTCAAGAATCTTTTAGATTCATCGATTGTAATGAGCGCTTCAATCGAATAAACGCTAATACTTATGTAAATCTTGCGTTGACGTTAAGAACACATATTCCCGTCTTCGTTATTGTAAGAGATTGTAAAAGTACTTAGAGAGTATTCTATAAATATGATCGCGCGTGTTACGAGAAGAGATGTATAGAATTTACAATATTTATGAATTATGTATGGTTCATCGAAAAGGAAATGCCACGCGCAATTAAATAGTGAGGCAGTATTTACACTAGATGATTCCAGATTGTAAATATTTGTTAAATCGCTTGATAAACCTTGAATATTATGCGTGACTCATTGATCGAGTCGATTGAAATTGCAAATTAAATGATTACGAAATAGATATCGTTTAAATCCGAGTGGTATACCGTTCATCAATCTTCTCCATCCGTCTCCTCGCGATTTCACGATATCTATCATTATGTTGCCTTCGATGTGAGGCAACTAATCCACTTAAAGTCATCGATCACTAATCGTCGTATTTTGGAGTATCAGGCCTCTGGTGAAGCCAGCCTGTGATGTCTATATACGGTTGCAGGGAAGAAGCGTTCGCAGTTAGAGGCTTCATTCCTCTCTCCTCTTCCTCCTCATTTTTTTTTCTTATTTTCTTATCTTTCTTTTTCTAAGAACGTTTTGGTAGTAAACAACGAGAAGAAAGATCAAGAAAAATTGATAAAATTTTATATCTAGGTAAGGAAGACTCATAAATATAAATATTCCTTTTCCTGATTTCGTTTACTCTCCAAGTTGGGCCTGTATCCGATCACAATCGGTGCAGCAGAGGGTCCAAAGAGAGGTAGGTAGAATGAAACACGAGCAACATAGTAGAAGGTATACTCGAACAGGTAGATAACCCGAGAGACAAAGAGAGAGAAAGATGTCGTTGGTACAGGTAAGAGAAAGAAGAAAAGGAGCAAAGAGGAGTGGGAGGAGAGAGGAAAAGACCCGTTCCTCTCTCTTTCTTCTTCGAAGACAGGCGAGAGGGGTCCGAGGCACGAATTCAGGACGGAATCTGTCCGGCAGCGCCGGTTAGAAATCGCCGCTGCCTCTCTCTTTCTCTTTCCGAGAGCGGAGCGCGTTACCGTCGCCGCCGCGACCGAACCCAAGTCGATCTTCGAGAAGGTGTGGCGGTCAGATAGAGAGCGGGGGATAGGAGAAGCGGGAGAAAGGGTAGAGAAGATCAGGAGAGACGTCAGGGACCTTCGGAACAAGCGTGAGAGGTCGCCATAGGGCCGGGCGTAAGGCCCCCGCGGGCCAAATCTCTGATCCTGAATCATCGCTTCTTCTTCATCGCGCGTTCACCAGTTCTTTCTCCTTTCTCGCTCGCGT
Source organism: Solenopsis invicta (assembly GCF_016802725.1). NCBI lineage: Eukaryota > Metazoa > Arthropoda > Insecta > Hymenoptera > Formicidae > Solenopsis > Solenopsis invicta. Next base: position 17,195,843 of record NC_052673.1, read on the forward strand.
GCGCGCAGTATCCTCCATTATCCTCTCCGTGGGATTCAGCATATCGATATGCCCGAAATGAGTTTCGGTGCGTCCTCGGTGCGCAACAGGTCGGCGAGCTGAGCCGAGGGGCCTCGAAGAAGGCCGATTTCGCTTGTTCGCGAGTCGCGAGGGGCCCGCTCTCCGCCGCTGGTCCCCGGTTCCGTTCCGTTCCGTTCCGTTCCTGCCGTTCAGATCGGCGAGCGTCACTCGGCAGAACGGAGCGGCCTTACGGCCCCGTGCCCCGTGGAAAAGTGGTTAGGTTCCCGCAGCTGTCAGACGAGGCCGCGAGTTACAGGTGTGCATATCGCGTTTGTGCGCCCACGGTCGTGTACATGTGACGAGTGGCGGGACGCGCCTGCTTCCTTGCGCAGGACTCCGAGAGGATTTCGCGGATTTTCCTTCGGGATAGCTGCGGAACGAGAGAGGCGAAGACCTCCGACATATATACAGGCAAGTGGCGACCTACGGTAGTGTGTTAGCATAGGGTCCCACTGTAGACTTCCTTGCTGAAAGGACTACGGCTCGAAGAGCTATCGAGTTTGGACTGACTTCGGCGATAAGATACCTTCGAATGTCTTTAAATATCGTCTCGATCGCTTACTTCTCTTTATTTTACAATTTTAATTGGGATTTTTTTTTTTTTTAACTGAAATAACTCTAACAAGTTTCAAAGTGCCCACAGACCTCATAGAAATGGATTACGCTTTATTTGAGGAAAAACGTTTGCGAAATTTTAATCTTTTCTGAGAGTATTTTCTGAGACAATGCTGTTCGTACGACGTTACAATCGAGTTATTTGAAATTCATGTGTGCGCACATAATACCAAGTGGAAAGGGGACGTGCAAGGCACGTTTAAGTACTTGAGTGTTGATTTAAAGATCAAACGAAAGACACGAATACTATCTGAGGCTATTTAAAACCCGGCGAGTCTCGGCGAAGATGAGGAATTCACGTATCTTCGCGCTAAGATAAGACACTTCATACGTATAATAAAATCGCAGTAACGACAACGTAGATTGAAATAATAGAGTCGTAAAACTGTTTTACTAAAACATCTAAAGTTGGTGCTTGTTGAGATCGGTCAGAGATTGGGAACGCGTAAATTTGACTTATCAATCGCGACGTGTAGCGACACACTTTTATCTCGCGAAATATTTTCGTTACGAACCATCTTCGTTGTTAAAAATCAGTGCAAAGTGATCCGCCGTGAGATGGATAACGTGGAAACGGGTTTAAGCGTGAAAGTAATTGAGGAAGTGGATGAACCGACAGGCTCGCCGCTCATGCTCCTCATGCGGCGGGCAGGTAAAAGCCCGGCTGGAAAATTGACGTTTTTCCTCGATCGCGAGAGACGCGGTATAATTAAAAAGAAAAATTATCCAGGAAATAATGTCCGTTTACGTTCCACGCGATAGTAAAATTATCTGCAATTTTCGTAGCTTTGACAAAGAGCTTCCGCGCCTAAGCATGCGCTAACGTTCGCATTATCGGGAGACCATATCCTTCATATTTCCGTCATATACCGCGACTTTCAGCCATTTGACGTGACAACGTCTCTATCACGATTTTTAATTTTACTATCGAAACGTTTCGAGCATTTTTTAATATTAAGAGATATCGTCGCAGGTGGTCAAGAACAGTCAACTGTCGCGACGCTTTACGTTATCGCTTTGGATACAGTATATACTGTAATCGCTTGACGTATACAATATGATGTACGAGAGGTTCTATTAATCGCGCATGTGTCTTCGAACATCAAATTATCTCATCACCGCTGTAACGCTCATTTATTTTAAAAAAACGACGCGTGCTAAAAAGTTTCACGACCGGCAATAGAAATTCCCTCGCTTATATGGAGAGGTCTCGTTTATAATCTAGAATTTTTTTCTTAAATCAAATAAATCGACGGCACTCATCCGACGAGTTGATTATGTGTTCGAATACGCCCATAATAACGGGCCGTCCACTATCCGGTGCATCCACCGTGTCAATCTGTTTCCTGAATAACGAGTCCCCAGCCGAAGGAGGCGAATGATGAACTCATCCGTTTGTTTCCGCGAACAGTGATGGCTCTGCGCCTGAGGGGTAGCAAGGATGTCAAGAAGAGCTTCTATTACGTCTGGTACCTTGGCGCGAGAGAGGCCAAGGGGGTGGACGCGATGCCCGGTGCCATAGCTTACCTGCTGGAGCGGGAACGACTTCAAGAACCTTTCAAGGTCACACTGCAGGTGAGCGGGACCATCCTGAAATCCGGTTTCGGCGGCGGTGGCGGCGGAGGCGGTGGCGATGGCAGCGGCGGCGCGCACCGAAAATATCGCGGAAACGAATCGATCGACGACGATCCGCGTGACCAATCGACCGGAACGTGCGTCAATGTACGAGAGTACTTGTCCATTTCCGCCTTCTTCATCGTCTTTTTCTTTTTCCTTGCGTGTCCGCACGCGTGACAGTGAAAGCAGTCGCTGAAGAGCAGAAAAATCGCTAAATTACGACCTTATCCCGGCAGCCGCAAGTTCACTCGACAGGTTTTCTCGTCCAGTCGATCGCGCCGGAACGAACGAGTTTCGACGCGGTTTAATAGCGCTTTGGTACATTTTAGGAACGTGGGAATTTTCGGTAAACTAGAGAGAGAGAGAGAGAGATGCGTTAACCTCGATGGAACGCGCGTTCGCGATGCATGTTGCGGAGGAGGAAGAGTCATACACATAACGCGTTTTAATAGTTCCCGTTAAAAGATCCCTGGTTGTCCGTAACTGAGACCGGTGAAAGGATGCGCGTTCTTTTCAACTTCGTATCTCCCCTTTCCGACGCAGTTGCAACGCGCGTACAACGAAACCGTTTCCCGAGGGCAACTTTGATTATGTATTTGTAACGTTACGCGTTCGCCGCTCAAGTAAATGTAATAATAAATTCACTGACCCGAATCTTACAGAAACGAGTGCAGCGCTAATACGCTACCTTGATGGAGAGAAAAGAGAAATTAAACGCACGACGCCAAAACTGTTTCGCGACCGTTAAACGTGGACACGTGGCATGCGCTTCCCGGCGCATATCAAGTGGCGTCTGAAAAAGGATACGCTCGCTCGTTTAGAAATCGCGCTTACCACCGGTACGTGATGCAATAAATCTCGCATCGAGTCGCAGTTTTCAAATCCGGACGGCACGAGACGTGATTTAGCGCTCGTATTAACGGTGTCAAATGAAGCAAACGGGTTCTTTGTAATAGATTTTTAGCCTGTACGTCGCATTAGGGTTCGCCATATGCGCCAGCCCATTCGTGTGCTTTTAAAAGGAGATTAGTGCACGTGAGCGGTCTGCGATAAAAACTTGGGCAGTTGAATAACCGATTAGGTTTTATCTCTAACTGTACTTTGCTGTTATCGTGAAGTTTTGTGGTGAGAAGTTATTGCTTGCCTCATACGTGACCAGAAAGTAAAACAGATCTAACATAAATATGTGTTTATATATTTCTTTTTACGATCTTTTTCCTATCTTTTTTGCTGCCCTTCTCAACCTGTTTGACGCACTTGCCGTTCAGTCGAAATTCAACGGCAATTGCATCGTATCGAAAAGAAAGAAACGCATTATGAAACGAGATCTAGTCGTTGTGTAAGTTTAATTGTCAGCGTAGCGACGATGCGCAGGGAAAGTCTATGAGATGCAGACGTGGGTGGCAGATATCCATAACCAGTCTCGCGAGCGTTTCAGCAATTCGAATCGTCGCGATGATCGGCAGCGCGGTAATTAAGTTCTTTCGCGAAGTGGAACACATTGTACGAGGAGAGAATTACGCGGCACACGCCTTCTCGCATATCTGCGCTCACGTAAGTCACTTTAAGTACAAGGACGAACGTTTGCGCGGGATGCAAGATGAAGAACAAGGCAATCGAGAGAGAAAGAGAAAGAAACTCCGATTAATTAATATTGGCTGGTGTTGTCGACACGTTAAAAATTCAAGGAACGGGGTCTTATTACGAGACATTGTGTGTTCGTGTTATCGTTAATCTATATTCATTTCATTAATTATACATTTAAACGCTGCGACGGTCATCCGGAACGCATCGCGAAGCGATATTCTCGCGATTCACGAGGTGCAAGACAAAGCCGCGGTTTGCGCAAGGGACTCGCGCGCGCGAGCGCAATCAGCGACGTGAACTGCGTGCATTTATATTTGATAGGTGAGCAACAAAGGTCTGAAGATAATACAAACTGTTCATCCTGGTGGCTCGACGAGATCGGCGGTGAAACACTTGGTACCAGGTCACGCGGTGCTGGCGGCCGTACAGCGGGAGGACATCGTGGCCGCCACTCTGCTCCTGCCAAATCCAGCGACGAACAATCCCGTGCACGTGCACGCGTACAGGTTACTACTTTCAATTTATTACGCAGACTAACAAAAATTTAATATGAACGTAATAGTGATAAATTGACCGTATGAATTAAATTGCGCACACGTGCAGGCTGCTACGTATATTTTTATTACGCGGACTAATAAACGTTCAATAAGCGTAATAATGATAAATTAATCGTACCAATTAATAACTAGCTAATCAAGGAAAATTAATTTTCCACACACTCTAATATTGATTGATTATTAAGATTGATTGAATAAGGCTCTAATGCTAATTAACTTTATTCTCCTTCCGTAGTCGACCAGACACGTTCAAATCGCAAATCAGACAGGTATAAATCAGACAGGTATATAGACCTTTATAAGAGTGTAGAGACCTTTATTAAGAATGCAGACGAAACATGGGAACATAAGATGCAGCCATGCTGCTTATCCATCAAGTCCGCGCTAGGAATTCGCGGTTAAACAGAGGCCATTCGGTTCATCGCCTCGATCTCACCCATTACGAGCGCACGTTTCGTTCTTTAATTAACGACTTTCGTAATTCTAACGGATCGCTAATGATTTTCATAATCCCGCGGCGTTCGCACGTATAGCTCAGCCGTGTTGCATCGTCGTGGCGGAGCTGTGAACGGATAAAAGTATTCGGAGCAACCTTGTCATTAAATTGCAAATTATCAGGGCTATTAGTTCAACGATCTTCACAGCGGTACGATAATTAGCGCGCGTTTGACGTAATTATTCGGAGCTTAAATATATACTAAGACCGAATTTTATTTCGTACTCGAGGTTGCGAGGACAGAAACAGCATTATAAATGTCGTTCCATGAGAATCGGCACCGACAGCTTCGATTGTTCAATCGGAGTTAACCGCGAAGGCGCGCGATCTCTTTGGTATGCTCAATGAAAGTCCCGTTAAAGAACATTTTGCTTGTATAGAGGAGCTCGGACGAAATATTACAACTATATATCCCGCGTCGCGTGTTGTATACTCCGTATACCGACGACCTAAATGAGGAGAAGTAGCCTTTTTCGCCGATCTTCTCCTCGCTGAGAACGTCGATTGTACTTATCGGTGAGCTTACATCTTACGTGTAATAAGATGCGCATTTTCCACGCACTTTTCATAGAGCGTCTTAATCCCACACTTGTCGTACATGGAAGTTTTGTTCTGTACTTTATCTACCTAATCACGTTTTGCCATCGCTCCTTGCTTCGAGACAGTCGGTGTAGCATTTGCGTGCAACGTTACATAAAGGAAGACAGGCAAATTATAGCTCTGGAGTATCGCTGTAGAGTCAACAGGATGAGATTACATCTGTCACCCCTTCGTCTTATTTCGATGAAGGCAGAGCTTCGTTTATCTTTCGTTTTGCTTTTCGGTCATTCTAGATGCGATTCGGTCGAGACCGCCGAATTGTTAGGTGGCCAGTTGAAAGCGCTGGCGTCACACACCGACAATTTGGCCAGGGTCACGGCGAGCGAAGGCAGAATCCGCAGCAATCTAGGCAGCGACGGCCGAAGTACCAGAGAGTCCGAGTCTTCCGAAGGTAGCGGCGAGCTCAGACACGATCCGGTCCAAACCACGACCATTTATGAGTCTTTGGCCGCTGAGTTGCGAGCAAAATTAGGTGAATATCTTTACCGGACGTCGCTCTTGACATTTTTAAGAATGGAATATTTTAAAAAATACTATCGCACATGTTATTGGAAAGTCATTTTGAAAATAACCATGAAAAGAATAGACAAGAAATAGAAAATGTTAAGTACAATATAATTTATGTTGTTTCTTTGGAATGTGCAGAGAATTTTTTTCTTTTCTCTCATTACCATTTGTATGAAACGAGCTGCTCTCTCGCAGTCGGCGATATTGGCCGTGCGCGAGAGAACGAACGACGAATATCCGCGCGCGAGCGCGCGCGTCATGCGTGTCAAGGCAACATGGGTACGAAGCAGACAATCGTGTTTCAGGCAGAGGCAATTCCGCCGATAACGATGTCGGCCCGATATTATTGCCGCCGCGCGATTACGATACCGTGCACAGGCACCGTGGCAACTTGGCCGGCATCGAGTTCAGACGTTGCTTGAATCAAACCATCGTGGGTGGTGGTGGCACGGCCATTGACAGGGGTGGTACGAGAAGCGCGGCCAGTAGCGGTATAGGATCCGATAGCGCGGCGACGCCACCACCTTATCAGACGCATCATCCACCTCTCGCCCACAGACGGCCCAGACCGTCCAGAGATTCCTCTTCCGGTGAGTGACTTAACGATAAACTAATTGTAAGTGACGATGAGTTCTCTCTCAGATCCTTGAATTATTACCTCGAACAATGCATCTTTAATTTTAAGGTCTTTAAATAATTTTCGTTTCGATACTTTTATTAATTCTCTATTTTATAATCGTGCGATTTTTGGTTTTGTATGAAAATAAATCTTCGTGGAATTTGGATAAATTCTTTGTAAATCTTGAGCTGCGGAGGTCTTCAACTTTACATATTCCTTCCATAATTAAGTATGTGGCAATTAAAATTCACGATTGGCGCAACGCGGCAGAGATAATGCTAGCTACTGTTTCCGACAAACTGGAGCTTGTATGAGATCCAAGCTGATATTAAGAAGCACATGTATATGAAATTAGGCGTTAGCAAGTAGGTCGCTGCAACGCGATGCGGTCTGAGAGAGGCATTTTCGCGACTCGGCCGTTGCGTCAAGTTACGATGCAACATCCCATTTCAGGCAAGAAAGCCTGCGCCGAGGAGCGTGCGTAAAATTGGCTGCGAGCGTGACAATTGCACCTAGCGAGTGTGAAACTTGCCGTGAATATTACGCTCGCGGTTCACAGAAATTCCGCGTCATTGGCCAACACCACTGAGAGTATCGTTGCGTAGGTATAATACGCGGCCGCGAAAATAGGTTTTCAGGACGTAAACACACGGGTTTACCTCGGAGCTGCTATTTCGACACAATTACCTTCTTATTTGGCATACTTAATGGAAAATTTATACCATGACGACTTCGGCAATTAAATTTATTGCATCTTTATACGCGTGAGATGGCTGTATTATTTCGAAAGTTGTACAACTTATTCGATTTGTACTCTAAGAACCGATCCGCAAGTCGCGTCGTAAAACATGGAAAGTCGACGACACGGAGAGATCGATCGCGAGAGAAGAGGATTCTTAAGTTATATAAACACGAGCGCGAAGAAGAGAAAAATAACTTCGTCTCGTTACATAATTTGTGGCTAATTGTAAAATGGAAAGTTTTTAGAATAATCTCGCGATGCTGTTGACTGGACGCATCATTACGCCGGTTAAACGATAATGCAAGCCGATGCTGGGCGCCGTACGAAAGTGAAAGTCTTCGCCTCTTCTTTTCGCGATCCGTCTCAGGAAATGATCGCGCACCCAATAATCATTCTTCTCGAAGCGAGGAGAACCACCGAGATCGGCGAAATCAACTTTACGCGCGGCAACAAACGTAGAGAGCGAAATGATTACTCCTAAATAACTTACTATGTCGAAAATTGACAAAATAACAGCGTGTTTGTCGCCAATTGTCGCTGTCAGGAGACAAACAAAGAGACAAACCAGTTGATCGAGTTCCTTCACCTTTTTGTTGTTGTCGTCGTCGTCGTCGTTCTGTCTCGGCGAGATAAAAATGTCAAGCGTATCTCTTCGCAATCTACAAGTCTCCTGCGCACGAAAGCGGAAATGAATTCATGGTCAAAGATTCACAGCCGACTCGACCGACCTCGAGAAAAATTTGGGCGCTTTCTACTCGCTGGACGGATACCCATATGCGTGCCAGCTCGAATCTTATCGGTTCTCGTAGAAAACTGGGCAGTGGCATACCGAGCGACCTCGTAACCCAGTTTGCCGATAGTTACGAAAAATCGTTTCTCGTCATCGTCTTTGAGCACGTTCGCGTTTTCTTTCCTTCTTTTCCGGCAGTTCCGCCATTGAGACGTCTGTATTGAATACGGAATCAAGTCCGGCCCGGTTTGCCGCAACGTACGCGGTCTTCTTCAACAGCAAAATCGACCACTCTCACCGCGATCAAGCTCGAAAACATTGGCATTCGCGAAATACCTGCACGCGTCGCGCGTCTATGCGAGGAAAACGTGCGGAAATTGCATCATCGTGTTTGAAAAGTCGTTCTGCAGGCGCAATGTAAATTAACTCGTCGAATCGAGGCAAGCTGACCTGTAACGCGGAAGAATTGCGTGTCGCAGCCTGACAGTCCGTTGGCGTTTCTCTCCGTCATTATTCTCGCCGGCTGTTTAAGCTCTTCACCGCATCTGCGCGACCGAAATTTTCTGCGGTTAAATCTGTCCAAGTGGACGGAGCGACCGCAGATAGCAAATCGTGGCTACCCACATCCGATGAGGAAAGAGGCATTTAAAGACTCACGATCCGATTAAGAGAAATTTATTTCATTTGCGCTATACCCTTTGGTATGGAGGGAAAGAGGGAGAGTATCTTGAGAATGGGGACGCGGCGCGATAGAGTGGAGAGTAGATAACGGTGACGTTTAGTATAATTGCTTTTTTATTGGCACTCGAGTCGAGAGTCCGCTTGCGCGCACGAATCCATCCTACTTGCTTTATCTTTTGCACAAAACAGTCGCGTGGTCCGATATCGCAGCGGTGCACATTGAGATGCACGCGATGCGCGTATATCAAAGCTTCACGCTTGTCCTTCGGGGCGTGCCCACCTCGCGAGAAACATGTTTTTAACGGACGACTGACCTATATAACATCGTTGAATAAATTTCGAGATGAGGACGAAGAGGGAAAAAAAAAGACGATTCCGATACCCCCGTCGCATCGTGTACGCTTGGCTCCGGCGACGTTAAGCTTGTACGCGAGAGAGATTGTATTTGAGCACCTGTTACAGTGGAAGGAATACCGTTAGGACGTCGTCGTGTCAGCGGCAGGTACCACGACGGCGGCGCGGCGGCGGCACGACGGGTATATCTCGGCTGGCTGCAGGGCTACGTACGGCTGTAAAAACCGACCGATCACCGATATTGGCGGTTGGCCGCCGGACTTTGCGCGGAAGCTGAGCATTCGCGACTTCAATAGACTCGCAAACAGAAAAATCCAAGTGTCCCGCGCAGTTATGTACCGCTAGCAACGTCAATTCCCATGATGAGGAGTAATTAGCGGGCGATGTCAAAACGACGGCTTGAAATTGTGCGCAGTGCAGGCGCGCGATGATGATGCGACTCGAATCAGTAAATGACGTACAATTTCTACAATTTTGGATTCTTTGACAATTTCTAAATTAAATTAAACATTGGCCCGTGAATTCGTGTGATATCGTAGTGAGCCTTTTTCTTGAAGCGGTCCGACATACATTAAGGCGGGTCAGCGCCTTATACAGAGATATTGTTTTCGCGTTATTCGACAAGATGTACTGGTGGCCCAGAAGGCAAGGCTGACAATGAGACACGTCCGATTCAAACGTCTGATTTCGAAGCTATCGTACGTGCGCGTTGAAGCTATCGTAGGGTCACTGCACTAACCAATGAACGAATAAAAAATTGAGTCAGTCAATGAACAAATAAAAACAACTTAATATAATTACATTTTGAAGGAAATATTATATTTTAATGAAATCTGCAAATTAATAAAATTATATCTAAGTGTCAACTAATTTGTAATTTGTTATTTTGAAGTCTTATTGTTTTTTGTGGACGGTCATTTACTGGTGATTATTCAGCGACTGGTGCAGTAACACTATACCAACCGCGAAGACTCATTCGTCTCTTGATGTAAACAAGCTCTTCCTACTTCGTAATCTGCTATCCGCAGACAATAGATCTGCTTTTAACTCAAATTTCAGGAACTTTGCGACTTTAACGATCCCACGAGTGTCGCGTCGCAACGGCAACACTCGACTCTCATCGAAGATGCACGATTTCACGCGACTTTTTACGAAAGAAAAGACGATTTAGTTGTTTAATATTAAATAACATCATCGACAATATCGATTCCGACGTGGGAAGTAATCAGGAAACGCAACACGCAGATACTCATCCTCCTTCCGTCACGTTTACGTTTCGCATGATTAGAGAGGACGCGACAGATGCTGGACCGCGATCAACACCTGATCGCAATTTTTTTTTTTTCACCGTCGTCTCACCGTGTGAACGGCGTCTCGTTTGCTCCTACCAGAAATCCTTGCGGTTTAAAGCGACGTGACACACTTAAACTGCCTTCGCATGTCTTATAGTCACGATTCGCCTGTGCATCGCCTCACGTGACGTAGCTGCACTTCGCGCGAAACTATTCTAACGCTGCTTAGATCCCAACCGGAGATTAGACGTCAGCTTATCGCTTCGCAGCGATGCTAATCAATTACGCTCTCGTCGACGTCTTATTGTATACAAATTTTTAGTATATCTCGTTATGTACCGTTGTATGCGCATACTGTCTCGAAAGTCGCCGATACCGTATAAATAAAAATTGCACCGTTGCAAAATTGCACAAACGCTTCATAAAACTGATTTATTCGCGATGATAAATAATACGTGTAACTATAAACTATAATTCTAACTGTGCATCTCGACGAGAAAGCATGCGTTTATAAAATTCTCAGAGGGGGCTGACGACACTCACCTGGGTCGCTGACGATGGATTTCACCCTCCGATTCTTACCTAATACAGTAACGGCACTCCGCCTCTGTGTTTTACTGCGTATCGTTGCGCAAAGGAGTCCTTCTTCGAAGAGGCGCGTTTCCACGCGCGACCGCGAGGGAAGGCGGAGGCCGAGAGCGCCGCTCCGTGTCGTCGTTGTTTACGGCAACGGGTAATGACAGTTATGCTGATGATGATGATGATGATGATGAGACGTTGCCTTGACGACGACGACAATGACGACGACGACGACGACGACGACGACAACGACAACCGACAGCGCATAAATTCGTGCGTGAGTCGACCTCGTGGGAGGCCGTTGTACGTATATGGAATAAAGTTCCGCATTCTCGGCCCACAGCCCGAGGCACCTCTCAGCCTCCTCGTGTCTCTCTGAACTTCATCGGTGTTTCTTCCTCCCCCTCTACGTCTTTTTAGCCCGCTACTGCTCTTTAAATCTTCCTTGACCTCACCGAGATGCCAGATTCCGCGAGAATTACTGCCGGCCGATTTTTCACGGGACAAGGATTGGAAGGGCAAAGCGAATGACGTTATTGCTTGAGATTTTAAAGCCATATCGTCGTTTGTCTTATGAATAAGAGAAAGAGAAATGGAGGACTGTTATTAAATAAAATTATTAATGCAATATTTTATTGCATCTTTCGTAGTATATTATAGATTGGTATGAAATAGAGTCACTTATTTCACGATTAAACTTCTTATCCTATAATTAGTAACAGCTGCTATAAGACATAACATCAAAAATGAAATTGTTTAATGTAAATGAAGTGAAATTATAGATAAACATGAAAGTATAATTATAATTTACATGTTAATCGTTCGTAGACGACGATTGGGGTGTGCCAAACGAGGATAATGATTATCTACCAGAAGTGGAGACAGCTGCAAGCCTCACTCTACCGCGGCTGCCGCGAAGCCCCGAAAGGGTACCCAATCAAGCGAACAGGGGAGTTTCGCCGAGTTGCAACAGGAATCGACGAGCGGCGGAATTTAGACAGCGCTCGCCGAGTCCTCAATATCAACCCAGGGTCAATCCCGGCGAGGTGATCAGTCCCAGAGAAAGGTTCCAAGATGCCAAGGAAATGTTTAGGGCGATGGAGAGGGAGGCCATCGCTAGACCTGTTCTCTCCAGGCAGAGAGACATCGAGCATCATCCTGTACATAGGTGGGCTTAAAGAATGTGATGTTTCTACAGATGAAATAAATCAATGAAATTTCTAAAGAAAACAGAATTCAAGAAAATTTATCTTCTATCAAAAAAGAAATTTATTTCATAATTAAATTGTTTAATGCAAACAAACATTCGAGATGCGCGCGGTTTAACCGCGAGTAAAAGTTGGAATGCAACATCGTCTTCGAGAGTATCAGTTCATAGATCTGAATGCGACATCGATGGTCGCGTTTTTCGTTTTGTACATATACGGTCCTGTCCAGCTTTCCACGCTCGAACGGGTTTCGAGTAACAAACATTTTCACCGATCAAACGCGTTCTCGCAAGAGAGATTTATGAGGATACTGATCTCGATGTTTATGGAAATTGCAATTAGCATCGATATATCTTACATGTGTCCACATTCCTTTCATAGAAGTTTTTCATGGAAAATCACTCAAACTCTTTGGAAAAAATCTGAAATAATTCCTGATTTTAATGAACGTGTAAGGTAATTTTATCTTAAAGTAGAATCACGTTTGGATTTTTAGTACAAAAATATTATTATTATTTATCGATTAATTAACTAAATTATAACGATTTGTTATTTGACAGAGTCCAGTCGGCTAGACAGGCTCACGAGGATCGATCTGGTCGGCAATATCCGGCAAGCATGAACTCCATGTCTTCCCAAGAGCACGCAATCAGACGAACTCAGCCGGATGTGCTTGATCGTGAAAATGTTACGTCTTACAAGGGTAGACCTCGACCTAGGACTCATCATTATGCGCTTGAACGTCCACCTGAGCAGGAGACTTCGAGGCCGCGGCCAAGGAGCTTCTACGAGAATCCATCAGTCAGCAGAGATTTCAGAGATCAGAGAAATCTCGTAGATCAGAGAGACGTAAGAGTCGTTTTTGCTATTTAAAAATGCATTTAGCATTAGGCGTGATCTAAACGCAATTTTAAAGTTATAACGACTTTGATATATTTTTATTAAACAGATGCGAGAATTTCGAGAACGTTCGCAGCACTCGCGGGAATTGCGCGACAAGCTGCGGACGAGGAGCACGACCTACCAGGAGCTGTCGGAGCACGAAAGATATCCTGGACTCGATCGTGAAAGTGCCAGACCGCCATTGGAGATGATTCCGACATCCGGAAGATACCGTCACAGCTACGCCGAGCCGCCGAGATTGGGTTTAGCTGCGCTTCATCCGTACTGATGCATTAGCCTGTTAATTGGTGAATTATTTAATGAATTAACCGAACATATCGCGCTATCGTTATTATTCATGCACTGCGCCTTGACCGTTCAGTGTGTTCATAGCCAATGACCTTTATCCCGCCTCTACATTAAAATGAGGAAGGAAAAAGGTGATCGAGGACTGCGATATGGATATTTTTACTTTTCGACTCTGGGCCGTTAACAGGTAACAGTTTTCGATTTTAATATTAATGTCATTCCTCATTATTGGTCGCTCATGTTATATAATATGTGCAAAAGTGGATTATTTAATTTAATTGGCAAAATAAATTATAATAGCATAAACTGTAACTACTATAAAAAGTGAAGTTATTTGGAATTTGGATAGTATTTTAAGATTAACGTGTGACTTTAACGATTTGCTCACGTATCGTGCCACTGAACAGTCAATGCTGATTGGAGATTGTATATGTATGTAACGAGAGTAAAAGAAGCTTGTATATGTATTACATACTTTCGATGAATCCAATTCCATGATTTTGCGTATGGTTGTTATCGAGTACGAACGTTGGATTTCGTTGACAGAATAGTTCTGATTAGAAGAACAAATTCTAACACGATCCCGTGTACGTACCATATTGTTATGCGTCAGATGCCACACTAACAATATAATAATAATAGTAACAACACAATAATATTGATAATAACAGTACCAATAATAATTGTAACAAAAATGTCTCTCGCATTATTTATTTCCTCCTTCGATCTACCAATGTTACCGAACGCCGAGCATAATTGAAAATTGGTTACATAAATCTGAAAATAAATTTGTTTAGAGAGGATTTTAGAAACTTTACATTTTTGGATACATTGTTATACAGTTTTATTTATCGAAATATGCGAAATGCATTTATTAAAAAGGGATTATTACATAAAAATTTCTTTTCTTTGCTAATGGAAAGTCTCCATTGAATCAATGTCTTTGCTATAAAGACATGTTATTAAATAAGAATTAAAATTAAACATTCAAAATTGTAAAACCCAATTTCGTCTTATATATTGAAAAAATAATTAATTAAATATTTTCTTCGTTAAGTATTGCATAACAAAGTAAGTTTCTATCTTAGATTAAGATAATACATCCTAATTCATAGTTGTATGATGGGAATTTTAGAAAATAATGCGGGTATTATGATACATCATGAATCTCCGTTTAATTTATTCCGCAATCATATCCTCACAGTAATCAGCGATTACATAAAGGAGACATTCAGTAGTAATAGAATGAATTCGGAGACTTCTGCGACAGGGTACTTACGTACATACGAGAGGTGAAAATCGAACAAGTATGGCGCAAGCAATAATCTCTCCGATTTCCAGGAAGACGTTGCCCTCGGGCTGTGTTACATTTCATCGAATCCTACGCCCCGAACGCATCGAGGCGTTCTACATTTACAGCAGCGAAAAACGTAAGGCATATCGCAAAAAAATGCATATATCTGCCCGCCAAGATTTTATGGCTTAGGAATTTGTAGAATACCAATCATTCCAAATAGTTAAATGTTATCCAATAAAATTGAAATGTATTAAACTTCAGCATTTATCGCGAAGATAAATTAGCAGCTTAATGCTAAATCGAAAGCTTGATAAAAAAATGACGTTGTATTAGATCAAACTTATTGTAAATCAACTGGAATAATAAATTAATTAAATAAGTGGTTGACGCGAAGCAAGTAGCGTACATTGTTACAATATTTTTTTGTTTTGTTATTTTCAACATTTTATTTTTACAACGAAGAGAAAGTTTCCTTTATCGGCAGATGAATAAATTTTTCTCTTCGATGTATAGCGCAATGTATACATATTAAACATATATAAAAAATGTTAACAGCAAAGTAGCGGCTAGAGATGCTCGCGTATCAGCTTTCGCACTAAGAGGAGAAACTGCTCAAACGCAATACGAAACGGTCTCGCACAGTAATTGATACATATCGCGATTTACGAAGGAAAGTACAACAAGCAGCTTAGTGTATTATAATTTCGAGAAAGTCTTTTCGCCCGAGACATAACAACATTAAGCATATTTCAATATTCGCGATTTATTCATATCTTTCGTTTTCACTCGCATCCCTTTTCGTTGTTAATCTGCGTACTTGGAAACGCGCGACTCCGCAAAAATCCGCTCGCGCGCCAAGTTTCGTAAACCATAATCTCTGGACCTTCTCTCGGCTGCAATTTCGCAAAGGTAAAGCCGAGATTACAAGACACATGGAATTGTCGCTGGTTTTCCCGCTGATGAGACCCGCAATCGCGCGGAACATTGCTTCATCCTCGAGCCAGAGTGTTATACCGGGTGACCGTTATTAAGAACGGTACCGAGCGTGTCGTTCTCTTGTAGTGTAATTCACACACCGCCTAATGTAATTCAGAAATTCGATTACCGTTGCGTTGCCGCGCTTTCCGCGTTTAAATTCTCAGAGATCTCAGAGACACGGTGTTGTTTTCGCATCTTTTGAATACAAAAGCGAGAAACAATCTCCTCTGTTGAGCTCTGAACCTGTTGAACGGAATATGCGCATGCAAATTGATTATTTGTCTTGTTTTTCTGAACGATTTTGCGCTACGAGAGCGCTGCTTCGTCGTGAGATATTCAATTCGCAAATGTACAATTCGCATGATGCGTGGCAATATGTGCGTGTGAAATGCAGCACGGATAAACAGGCTCCCCTTCTTCTGTAAAGGGATTCAGCGCCTCGAACCTGCTCGCTTCTCTCGATGGCAGTGACCTGTTATAGGGGTCTCACGGGCCCCAGGGCTTTTATACTCGCGCGCGCACGCGATAGTTTCTGGTTAAATGCCAGGTACACTACATTGCGCGCTCTAAACCTATATATCTGATCTTGTCTTACCCTTTATTCGCATTACACCGCGAGAAAGTTGCAAAATGTCTCGAGATTTTTACTGCACGCATCGTAAATATCATCAGTTTGATCAATAATATCGATGCTGATTGCTCAATTTAGAATTTTTTCTGCGAAAGCCGCCTGGGAAACGCATTATCTGAATGTAAATTTATTAAATAAAAAGAGAAATACTTATATAAATTCATAAATGATCATTGAACATATGATTACAAATTCTGAATAAATGCTTTGCTACGTAAAATAATTTGCGACGATTTCGTCACCAACGATAAATTAATATGAGCTACGATGATCTCGTGTCTATCCGAAGACAGGAGTAAGTACGTGACGGAAAAGCGAATGCTACGTGTCGGAAGTGCTATTGTGTTCGATGCGCGGGAAGGAATTTTCTAAACTTTTCCTGCCCCATTATAGTTGTATGTGTGTGCGTTTGACTGTCGTAACGCGTGCACTATGTTTAAATAAATTGTATTGATTAGAATTTAATTATTAATTAGAATTTATGAACCTTGTTGAATACTTTTGAATATTAATTTGCTGAGTAATTTTGATCATCAATTATATTTTCTAATAAAATTTAAGATATTTTTAACAGTAATCAAATTTTTGCAATAACAAAAATAGTAATAATTTAATTTAACAGCAATTTATATTAAAAGTCTTACAATAATTACACCTATATATAATAGTTACCAATAAATGCAATAGTTACTGTCTTTTTTCTAAATAAATTTTTATTAAATTTATGATATGGAAATATTTATACATTCAATTATCATTTTAATCAGTAAAAGTGAATCGTCATGGTTATAGCGACGGCGCCCGTGCGGCGAATATCTCCAGCGCGCACGCGTTTATGTCTCCCGTTATTCTACTCAACCCGGCGACTTCGATGCCCGGTCACGCTATGACCGCCAAGTGGACAGCACGAGCGCAATTGAGCGCAATAGATTGATAGACATAAGAACACTTAAAACACAACCGTTCGTGGAAGAGAAAGAACGAATTACAGTCTATTATCGTGGCGTCCTTTGCAATTGGTAGCTAATCTTCTGTAAAAGACATTGCAGTTTAATTCTCAATATTCAAGTTAAGTTTACAACACACATATGTATATGTATATTAATACGTATCATCTATTTTTCAAGGAAAAGATGATTAAGCATTATGAATTATTGCTTCAAATGATTAATACAATAATTTATAAATTGTTACAGAAATCTTTTCAAAAAATTTATATTTATTTATAAATATAATATACTTATAATATAGATTTATGATACAAATTTTTCAAAAATATTAATTTCTGTGATGATTTAATTACTAATAATTTGAAGCAATTTGTAATTCGTAATAATTCTATAATACATTTATGTAATTTATTATCTTTTCTTTAGAAAATAAATACGTAATAATATATGTATATATAAAATAAATATAATTGCGCCATAAATTGTGTATATATAATATACACTGTAAAATAATATTCATGTATATATACGAGTAAATAAATATTTAAAAAATTTAGAAAAAGGTTTCTGTTACACATTATATATTGTTAATTATTGTCTTTGAAGTGACTCGCGGTTCACAACGCTCAATCGTTTTTTTCTTAACGTTTCACCAAACTTTCTCGTGGTCTAATCGTCTACCGACGTCGTCATTTACGCATCGTGGTAGTTTCAGGCACGCGGAAAACAATTACCTGTCGCATGTGAAAGAAAGTACCGCGCCTCGACAAAAATGGCAGTGACGGCACGGCGGCGGCGGTGGCGGCGGCGGCGCACGGTTATTCGTGCCGGGTCGATAAACTTGCGCATTTCACAGATTTTTACAAGTACACGCGACAAGACCTCGACCATCGCCTCTATTTGCATAGAACTTTCGAATTATCCGCTTGGCCGTCTGCTAGAAAGCCATTACAATCACCGACACAGGGGTATGCTTTCTCGTTGCCGGATTGTGTTATCTTAATTTTGAGACTTTCAGACTGCATCTATTAGCACAAATTTATCCGTGAGACTTTGTCTAAAATATTATGAAACTCTAATGGTTCCTAAACATAAAAAACTTGAGGAGTCTAAATACACCACAAATTTCAAATATTTTAAAAATCAGAATTTTTATAAATATTGACATAGATAACAAAGAGTATAATATAATGATTATAAATATTATATCTATTTAAATCGTTAAATTTGTTTAAAAAATCGTACAAGTAACACAATTAAGTTTTTAAAAAATTAACAATTTTTTGTAAATAAAAAGTTCTTTTTTATAAAAATCATAACACATTAATTTTTACAATACGCTGTTGGATATTCTTTAAAATTAAATTAATTAAATCTTATTAAAGCTTAGAGATTTTTAATATAATCGCTGATAAAATTTGTATTAATGAAAGATAGTAGATTGTTGAAATTCTGTTTTAATATTAAACGATTTACTTTTTATATTATATTGTACTAGATAGTAATATTAGTACTTGTAAAGAGAATAAGTAGTATCATCGATAAGTGAAGCAGTCACGAGCAACGTCATTGAAGAGGGGATTGGAGAAGATTCTTGGACAAGAGGTGATTGCACTGTACGTGGCTTTTGGAGTCTTTGTAATTAACGTGACGACGACCTACTGACCCACTGGACGAACGATTTTTTTTCGTTCAACAATTTGAGATAATCGCTTTTTTTAATGTACTTGAATTTTATGAAGTTTACAAAATTAGAAAGTTTTGGGCTTGCTAAAAGTAGCCTTTATTATAATTGTAAAAAGAAAGCATCACAATTTCTGTGATTCACGGATCGTGAATTCTGAATTATGCACAGTCGTCCTTCGAGACGCCAAGGCAAATCGTAGGTTGGCATTTCCAAGTCCCGGCATAAATATTTGGGAGATTTTATAGTAAAGAAATAACTATTTGCATACTGATCAGCCCCTCAAATTATCTCAAATATCTACCCATTTTCCTAAAAACTCGACATATATTTAGTGACCTTCATCTCTTGCCTTCTCACGCATCTTCATCCGAGATACAGCAACCATTGCAAAAAATATTCACACCAAAAAAACCGTCATCAAAATAAAAGGTGAATACGTTTATAAATTAATTATAAAACGTACATTCGCATCCTCTAAAATTCTTAAGAGGATAAAGGACTATTCGCCATGCTTAATGTCACGTATTACAATCTCAAGATCTAAAATTCTTGTTCAGAATTTTTGAGGAATAAAAGTTTAATGAAACCTTTTGGCTTTTCAAAAACACTAATCTCAAGAAGCGCAAAGTAGGAAATCTTAATTGGATCTCCAGTTCACATCCTTATCGTTATAAAATTGTGATACAGTTACATGCAACAGTACTCAGGTTAATTCGTACGTTTCATGTCGAACGGAAATGACTTTGCCGCATTCGTCTTGCTACTAAATGTGTCAGCTGTGCGAAAGGATTCGAGGAGAATTCCCACTGAAAAATGTCGACATTGGGCCACGGTCAGGGTCCCGGTCACGCGACCCTGATTCCGCGTCCCCGCGATTTCACGCTCGCGACACGAGCCTGCTACCGGATTTTCTCGTCTTCCTGTCGCATACAGCTCGCGGTTAATTGCTTGGAAAACGCATTGACGGCATTACTGTGCGACGAAACCGAATGAAATATGCGGAAAATATGTCGTTCATAGGCGAAGACGAAACTTGTACCAAAAGCCGCAATAAGAGAAGAGTGACGCGTATCAAAGAGAAATTTTATTCTTCCATAATGGGTATACCATTAGATAATAATTAATTATTAAAACGTTTTCTTTTAATTATCTTGCGTAAAAATCATTTCTAGTCTCTGCGTGTATTTAATTAAAAATATTCTGCAGATAGGATACGGACGTAGAAATAATTACATGTTTCTCGATTAAAAAAAAAGAGACCTCTGGATTAAACTTGAATCAACAGACGCAGGTGGCAAAACAAAGCTCGTTAAAAAGACTTTTGCACTTGTTACTCGACTGATATAGCAGACAGTTTTGGTTCAGGTTGTTACGCAACAAATTTGTGATTTCACCTTCGTGGTCATGTTCTGCTTCGCCGATATGAAGAGCGACCTAGAGACCACAAATCCTACCTCTTGTCAAAAGACAATTGTTCACTTCCCATGCTCCGGCAGTTTGTGTGTGAAAAACGTGCGCCTGGGGCTTTCCTTCACGGTACCTACGCAATCTTTGACCTATAAAGGGCAACGTGCATACACCATGTCGTTAGGTATGCGATTCCGCGGATACTTGTAATAAACAACAAGTACGAACATATGCATGCTATAAAATTGTGTTGCTCGCTTTCAGTTGAAAGTATAAAATTGATTGCAATTTATATTATAATTCAATTTTTGCGTCAACATTCGCAACTAACATCGCGTCTGCTACTAATATTGACGCCGTTGAAGTCTTCAGCTTTCTCGTGCGACATTCTGGTGCGTACAAGATTCCTACGTGCTAAAATGTCACATCTCGAGTCAAAGTATTAAATAGTATTAACAGCAAAGCAACACGTTGCGTCATTCACAGGAAAGGGGAAGCGCCATCAGCGTTTCTACATAAAATCGAGTCGAGGAATGTCCATTTCCCTCATCTTATGAACGGCGGCGCGTTCACCACCGAGGAGGTAGATACGGCGACAGGATCGGAGAGTCCAGGGAGTGACCCGACGATGAAAAGCGCAAAGTAGAAGAGTGGGAGAGTGTCTGGTAGTGAAGCGGAGTGGGACCCAGTCACGAAGTCTCACGCCTTCCACCAGTTCTCAGTCTGAAGACGAACGTACTGGCAGCTAGTGGTTCGCCGCTCCGCTCCAAGACCGTCCGTGCGCGTGTGTGCGTGTGGCATGGTGTGTGTGTATGCGCGGGCGTAGGACGGCACGAGAGCGACTCCTCCGCAACGTCGATGTGTCAGTGTCGATCTTGAAGCCTGTACCATCCCCGTGCCGCTCTTTTACGAGCCATCGGCCGTCTTCGCTCGCGGAAGGTCGATCGCTTCGTAGCATCGAGTCGGCGATCGAACGAGAGCAGCATCCGCCATTTTCGCCATCTCCGTGCGTGAGGCCCAATGAGGCCTACCGGTGCTGGTACAGTGATTCGCGCGGCCGACGCCTGCGGCCGCGCCTCTGGATTCCACCAGCACACGGTCCGTAGGAATAGTCGTTAAATTTTCGCCGCCGGGTATCGCCGGGCTGTTTTCTCCGCTCGTCGTTCTCCAAGAGTGTCTACGGCGGCCTCTGGTCGCCGAGTGTACTATGAGTGTGCGTATATACATATGACAGCGGCTACACGTGGAGGTGCCTTAGTGAGGGACGACTACGACGACTGCTACGCCACTGCACCGCATACCAGCGAGGGCCCCGGGTCTGGTAGCAGAGAAGGGGATAGAAAAGCCTAGAGAGGTCTCAAAGGAAGCGACAGAGACGGAGCACGGGAAGGGGCCACGATAGAGGAAAGAGGCACGAAGGGAAAGAAAGCAACGGAGAGACGGCGAAGGGAAAAAGAGAAAGAAAAAGAGAGAGAGAGGGCAAAGCTGGGCCTCATACCGGCGGAGGGGGACTTGCAAGAAGGCGGCCATAATGGCCTGACGCGATCTCGAGCGAGCGGCTACAGCTGCTGCGAAATATCCGTGCCGCCGAGTTCCTCTCGCCTTTGCTGTGCGCACGTATTTTGCAACGTCGCGCTGCGACGACGTGTATGCGCCGCTTGTCCGCCTGTCTTTGGAAAGCAACGACTGCGTAATCGACCGCGAGTGCTACCGGGCGGAGCGTAATCGCTCAATGAGCACCTGAGTCACATCCGCAACTTTATGTTGCGCGTGGGAAACGATCCGCCGGCTAATAATCGACGTTCACAGGGATCCCATCTTCGGGTATCGCTGTCGCTAATCGGGAAGTTCGACGCTTGGTCGTGAGACCAACGGATCACGCGCTTCGAACGGTTTCTTCACTTAGAGTTCCATTTTTGTCATTGCTACATGACAATCTGCGATTGACTCGTATGCGATAATTTTTTTCAATTAAGAATAATTAGCGGATAAGATTATCTGTAACCAATTTAAGCAAATGTTTTTTTTTACTTTCGATGACAATAGCCTGGGTTGTCAAAGATAGTTTTTATTATTAACAAGTATCAACCACGTTCACACAATTTTCAAATTGTGTCACAAGATTGGATCTTTCTAATCGATAAATTAGTCGAGCTAAATCAAAATAAAATGAGAGGAGCTAATCAGGATACGGCGACGCCGTATTGTCGCTGCAGAGTACTCTATTTGGGTAGCTCGGTACCTCACGCGAGCAAAGAAGGACTCCTGGGCGTTCAGGAACCTTTGAGGGAACTCTACCCTGAACAGGGTGCACTGGGTGCGCGCGGGATCGATTCCTGGTTGAGTGTTTGGAGCAATGGCTTACTGTTGGAGAATGTCGACGAGCATCGTAAAAAGATCACGCGATTCTTCCCTATCGAAGCGCTCCACTATTGCGCCGCGGTCAGACATGTCAAAGGTGGAAATGGTGATACGTCCAACACGCGTTTTTTGCCATTGGACTCGCCGTTCGCGCGGACGCCTAGCGCGAATCATCCACCCCTGTTCGCCGCTGTGTTGCGAAGAACCACCGGCATCAAAGTTCTCGAATGTCACGCGTTTATCTGCAAACGGGATATGGCGGCCAACGCCCTGGTAAGGTGTTGCTTCCACGCTTATGCAGACAGCAGTTACGCGAAAGGTCTGGATCCATCGTCGGCGACGACAAACGGGGTCGTGACGAGTCATCAGTCGAACAACAGTCTCTATCACACTCTAGGCGGCTCGAGCACCACCCTGGACAGCCCTCAACCGACTCGTCTGGACACAGCCTCGACCGACAACCTCAGTCTGTACAACGGCGACGAGAATCATAAGGTTTGGGCTAGGGGTCGCGACGAAGTCGATAATCTTTATCAGGAACAGGGCACCCTGCGAAGCACTAAGGGATCCAGACCGCGTCAGTTGGTTGCCCCACCACCGCCACCACCACCGCCGCCACCTCCCGCTCAACCGTTATTGCTGGAGGAATCTTCCGCGCGACGGAAAGCTAATAAGAAGCTCAAGAAAATGAAAACTCGTTCGTTGCACGAGGACGCGTTGCAGCAGCAGCAGCAGCAGCAGCAGCAACAACAACAACAACAGCTCCTTCATCATCAGTTACATCAAGGCGTGTACGCCAATGGTCATGGACACCACACCCTGGGTCATCCTATCAGACAGCAACATTATCATCCTCACCCGCTACCACCCAGCAGTCGATCCGTCGCCGGTACCCTGGCTAGACCGGCACCGGTACTTTTGGTACCAGCAGCCACCTTACCGAGGAAGAGTCATCATCATCCGCGTTTAAGGCCCATTCCGGCGGCGACACCGATAGTCCCAGTCTATGCTCCTTTGCCAGTGGTACCGCCGACAGCGGCACCAGCGGCGGCCATTTATCCAGCCACATATGGTACCGCTGGAAACAGAGGTAGACGACACCCAGAGACAGACTCCACCTTGAGCACATCCAGAAGACTAGCTGCCTCTCACGCGGACCTTACCTCACCAGAAGTCGCTCGGCAGGCGGATAGTCCGGAAAATGAATCCCGCTTTGGTACCGGCATATATCGACGGAAAGGTCATCTGAACGAGAGAGCCTTTTCTTACAGCATTCGCGCGGAACATCGTAGCAGAAGTCACGGTAGTCTGGCCTCCTTGGGCTTCAGTGCGCAGAACGGCAACGCGCTGCCGAAAGAGGAGAAGAAGGATCGCGAAATCGCCCAGCTGGTCGCAGGATTGAGCCTCAACGATGGACCAGAACGAACACAGGCTTCGAATTCGAGAGCAGGATATCATCATCACCAACAGCAGCAGATTCAACCGCTGCCCAGGCCGAGACCCCGTTAGAATCGCTTCTTAAGACTGGTCTCTTGCAGTGTCATGCAGTCTGAAGCCTTCTAGGTGATCCAGAACGATTTCTGGATATTTTTTTTATAGACGGAAATACTTTAAAAACCGGAGCATTAATTAATGGACATATTCACTTTCTTTATCGGATATCTTGGTCATAGATTCAACTATTAACAATTTGCTAATGTCCCTCATTAGATTAGAATGTTAACACACATGGCGTATTCGAACGTCTATCTGGCTGCCAATAACGATAAAGTTATAATAAATAATTAATATTTTATCGCTCGATCGTAGACATTCTTCGTGGAATCCTCTCTTCTTTTATCAGTGATGTTACTGCTAGACAATCGTTGGAAATGAATCTTACTTTTTCCGGTCAATCGCATTGATGCAACAGCGACTTTGTCTGGGTTAACAAACATCTTCTTGCAGCTTGCTCCTCCAAGCGTGACATCGGCGCTACAGTTACGAGCGATTTCACGTTCCGTCGTCATGTCACGTGGAAAAAGACTGCATTGCGAAACGTTGCAATTCCAACTCTCCGCAGCAAGTTTTGCCTAACGGTATTATACATCGGTAGGCGTATTTTAAATTACATTTCTTAATTAATCTCATTTTTATAACAATGTCCATTTTTATGACAAAAGTATAATTTTTCATTGGATATAATTACCTATCAAATTTCCTATAAGCACTTTATTGGATGAGATTAATGTATTCAATATAACTCAAGAATCAGCGAAACGTCATAGACTTAACGTCGTAGACGATGACATAACGTCCCGAGAAACGCAACGATCTTTCTGTCGCAGAACAACCTAATTAAGTAGTAATTACTGTCGGCTTAGGAAGGAGACAGTTCTGTTGTCCGAAACTCATTAGATGAAGGCGCGAAGCATGAAGGATATAAAAAGACTGCTATATTTTCTCTATCAAAACAAGTTGAAAGGTTTGCGATTAACTTAATCAAGATTTCAATGTTGACATTAAAAATTACTTCCTCGGATATTTGAATACGCATCACACTTTAAATGCTAAAACTTCAGTCTACTTTCAAGATCTCCTTCTTATTTTCGTATAATTAAAGTACCTCATTTTTCAAATAGTACTTTAATGAGGCATAATCACAAATTAATTGACTATGCGTATGTAACATCTGTGCAATTTGTGTAACCTGTGGAACAAAGTAAGACGATACGTTGCATAAAGGAAAGATAAAAAAAGTCTGGTCATAAGTCTCAATATGTGCATTTGCGAGAAATAAAACCCGAGTCGCGTATATTATGTCGACCGAGAAAAATGCCCTTGATTATGACATTTTGCGGCCACGCGCTTGTTGAAGTTTTATCGTAGCACATTATTAGCACCGATGTCGCAAATGTTTAAGCACAGTCTCGTTCCACGTTGAGACGCGTTCTTTTCAGCGCTTAAAGCTCTCCAGAAGTTATGCATAAATACAGCATATTGATTATCGCGTTATCGCGCGAAGAAAAATTCCATTTTATTAAAAAATTATAAAAAATTTTGTCATTTTTATTATTGAGGAAAAAACTTGTCTTGTCAAGGAAAAAAAGATATTTACGATATTTCCATAGTTCAAGGAAATTATTTTGCGACAATATGCTTATAAAAACAAGAGGATGACTACACATAGGATGACTACGTATTATAAAAAATATTACTTTTCTGTAAATGACACAAATGTCCTCACCGTTTAAAAATACTTACGTTAATTCACCGAGATGCTTATGCGTAGACGTCAGTGCTGGTGATGATCATGATGGAGATCTTAATCGTTATAATTAACACTTTCGCTTTACATTATTATGATGCAGTTACGTAAAGTCACCGAATCTCGAGACGCGTCGCTTATGAATTTTCGAAACTCGTTTAAATTTTGCCAGTCGCAGTTTCACATTCCTTTCAGTTTTAAATGTCGCTCGAGGTGAAAATAAAACGGCGAACTGCGAAGATCCTGAATGATTCATATACGTATCAGTATTCAGTGATTAGTGATCAGGAACAGCGTAAGAACAATTATCCCGTCATTACGCAACTGGGACATAGCATTCAAATGCTGCTCAGAGGTGCGTTTCTCTTTCGATCGGTACGTCATTGAGCGCGTCGATTATGAGCGATAAAAAAACACTTCGCCTTTCGCCACAAATTTCTCCGAGCGGCATAATGATAGGTGTTACGCAGAAAAATATCAGCAACGGAATATACGAACGAAAAAAGAATAAAATTTGACATTCCTAGCTTCTAAATGAATTTCGGAAAATTGTATTTAAAATATTACTGGAAAAATAACGTGAATAATATTAACAAGATTTTGTAATGTGCGTGGAATAACGAAAATGAACACAATTCTTATGTATATCAACTTTGCACTTTCAACAGAAGCATTACATAATCGACACGTTTTCTGTCGTAATTAATTCAAGTGGAGAAATAATATGCAAAACGATTCAATGTATAAACTCGGAATTATAAGTAGCAACGTATTTATAGAAGACACATGACATCGCTGCTTAATCGTCGCGGGTCTTTGAGCAGAAAGTTGCGCCGACACTTAGGCATCGTTGATGCGTCACCGCGTGAATTGTCCGCGGCGGAAGTATTATACAAATCAGGAAACGACAGAGAGAGAGGTTTTTCCTCCGAAACGAATCTCCCCTAAGATCCTGCTGATAAAAGAGAGCCGCAATTCATTCCGCTAATATGCATATTCAAAGATTAATGTCGCGAGATTAAATTCTTTCTTCAATCGATCGATTATCCGTCCGTAAAAAAAAAAAAAACGGAGAAAACATTTCAAGCGCAAACGTGATAAATGCACGGAAGAAAAAAAAAGGAATTCTACGCCACTGATTATTATCGCTTACACTGGTCGTGTACACGGATGCACACTTTATTAGTCACCGACTATCGTTGCCACGTTGTTTTCACGGCAAGACTGCAACGCGGTCGCATAATTCCTTCTTTTCTTTTCTTTTCTACCGCGCTCTTCCCAGACATCCGATTGAAATTGTACGACGCCTGATAAAATAAAAATATACGTTGACTATGGCGAAGAAGTAGAAAGCGAGTGTAAAATATTTATGAGCCCACCGCACCACACGAAAGTGCGTGTGCAGGCGTGTACGTACGTATAGAGATGTATGTATCTACATACGTGTGTATTTACCAAATAAGCCAGTCAAAGCTAATTAAGCGAGCATGCCATTAAGTCGCGCAGAACACGCGGAGAGTGTCTTGATTCTAATTGACGCGTGTAACGAGAATATTCGTGTTTGCAATTGAAAATGTTCTGCGAGGCGCGAGATCCATTTTATCGGAACATTGTATTTCAGCAAAACGATCCGACTATAATAGAATTCAGAGCGTTTTGCTGAAAGCTTTCTAATACAACGAATGAATTTCGGGCATGCCGGGTATCACGGTTGCTCGGACACGAGACGCGTTATTTCACTTACGGTGCATTACATGCGCTATGCACGCGAGCCTTTCCGTCGTCGTCGGCAACATTCCGTTCTCCCGTGTAATTTTCAGGGTTAACCGCCAACCGTCGTACGCGATACTCTAGTTTTAGGATTGCAACAAACGACCGGTGGAATGCAAATTACCTTGATCGGTAAGCTTAAGTGGAGCGCATTCTTTCTCTCCCGTTAATAAAAGGGCTTTTTGGTGAGTTCATTATTTCCCAACGAGTCGAAAGCTGGAAGAATAGAATCTTAGGCACTCTCCAGGAAAGTCTGCGCTCTGAATGCTTTACCTGTACGAAAGAAAAATTACTGACTTACTAGACTATAACGAATTTCCTCCCAAAAAAAAGGAAAGGAAATGCGGTGTCGGTGAAAGAATGTTAATCGATATGTTTATTCGACGCAAAGTGAAAAGCTTTACTTGTGGAAAGGGGAAAATAAGATAGTAAAAGGCACCTCGGATTCTCTTCTCTTTCATAAATTTCTACTCTCTTTCATCAATATGAAAAATGTAATTATTCGAGTCTTCGAAGGGAAGAGAATGCTAAAGGGATCCTGCAAGTTTCTCCCTTTTCCAAATGAGACGGGAAACCTGGCATTTTCGATCATTGCCTCGAGCTGGAAGTAGCGTACGAACGGTTTCCAAGCTCGTTTATTCTAGCGTTTTCTCGCCAGGATGCAGCCATTGTACTTGAATAAATAGGATAATGAAATGTCGTGCGCAGCTAGCGATTTATAATTTGCGATTATAACTCATAATTATAGAATGTAAACGCGGCGCTAGCATAAATGCTACGAGCGGTACAGTTATAGCGCTCCGACATTGTAACTGTAAATTTCTGTGTCGATTTAATCGCTCTGTACATTCGGACAATCATTTATCGTCTTCCATTTGATTATCTCTTTCTGGATACGTTAGTATGCCAAATATATTAACTCGATGTAACGATTACTAACCGCGTAACTATATCTCTTAAAATGCATCTGTATTTATCGTGTGGTAAATGAGCAGCTGGCTCCGACAAGCTGCCTTAGAGATCGCAACGAGTCACAAATACAATAGATAAAGAAATATAATAATGCATTGTCAACGGTCAATCGTAAATGATGAATTATCTCTTATCGTTATTTTCTATCATCCCGTTCATTCGCTGTCATTGTTCGCAATCGTGTAATTCTATATTCCATTTTTGTCTAGGCCTTAAACAATACGAGCGTGACAAGCCACGTTACCAGTCGATCGCGTAAGGGGACACGCATAGCGGTACAAACGCGTGTTCGAGAATAGTGCCTCACTCCTCTCCTTCCTTCTTATCGCTCTTCCGCCGGTTAAGTAGCCAGCGTACGAATACAACAACCGCCGGAAGAGCGGTGCGAGATGAAGGGGACGAAACGCATTTGAAGGAATGCGCTAATGGCATCCGGATGCCGGTGTACTACTCCACGACCTTGCAGCTCTCTGCAGTGAAATGAGAAACTGCGTAGCTGCTTTGTACGGCGGAGGCACAGGTCGTCACTTCGTTGTACGACAATCAATAATACCATAAATGATGTGTATGTATGTGTGTATGTGTGTATGCGTGCGTGCGTGCGTGCGTGCGATTGGACGCGACAGTTTATTTAAAGACGATTGCGTCGTCCGTAAGACGCCTGTCATTAATCATTAACCCTCGCGTCTGAGACGAGCACTGATAGGAACGTGCCATCGAGAATGCGAAAGAAGACTCATTACGATTATAACTGCATATATATAATTATATATATAAATAATACATATGGTACGCACACGCGGAACGCGGCGAATCGCGAGGAATGAGGATGGAGTTATCTTCCACCGAGGAGAAAATGCAAAGATACGCGACGTTGCGCAAGTCGCGCTTTTCCTTCGCGACGAAAGTGCCGATTGAACTTCCGCGTGTGCGTACGTACGTAGGCTAATGTCATAAATAGAAAAATAATGTGAATATAATGTACCCGCGTTTTGTCGCAACAAATAAATATCATTAACTCTGAACATCGTAAACTAATCAAATATCCTTAATTCTTCTCTCGGTCTGTGGTCCAATTCGTCATTGTTCAAAAAGAAAAAAAAACGAAGAGCGAGAATATCTAATTTAATAAAATTAACAGACTAAAAATACTTACACTGTACTTTTTTTTTATTTAAACATAGTACGATAAATAAATACTACAATTTGTAATGTGAGTTAAATTTGGAAGGTAATATCGAAGAAGCGCATTGATACGTTGCAATGTCTCATTCCAGCTACCACAGAATTCCGCGATTCGGTATTTCTTGGCGAATTTTAATATCGAGCGGCGTGCACCCGATGGCCTTCATGGATCGCCGATTGGCGGAGTCGACCTTAACATTCTCAAATTCCTGCGATAACGTAACGTAGCTGCGCGAACTAAAAGCTCGAATTACAGTTAGATGGTGGTTCCGCGATTTACAGTTAGCCGCGCGTATAACACTCGTACGGGTGTACGGGCGTAAAAGAAATCGGGTCAGAGACGAAATTAGTTTTTAATAATCCGTCCAAACTATGTCGGCGCGATTCATCCAACCCTCGTCGAACGATTATTGCACTCTAATATCTCGTGTAAAATTAATTCCTAACGGTGCAAGTGGCGGAATATAACGGACGATCGTATGCCGCGCAGAGCGATCGGCGTAATACTTGCATATGCATGTCAGTTACAACAACCGATTACTACTTCTAATACTACCTGTCGAGCAGCGTAATATACTCGTCGTACAGTTTTCTTTATTTTAAATATGACATGAGAAATGTTAATGCGCGCGTAGTAACGTCTTCAGCAATCGGATAGCAGCTCCGCAAAGCCTGTCATTAAAAAAGAGCATTGGGCAATAGCTGTAATCCTTTTGTTGCCTTCACTTTCGTGCAAAGTCCAATTGCGACTCGAGCCTCCATAGTTATCTTTGCGAACTCACTCTTGTTCGTTTCTCTTTGCCTCGGACGATGACAATGGGTCCATCGAGCGTTCCTTTTCGAAGGAAGCAGACTGTGTAATTGCATCACGCGCATTACGGTGACTGTGGCCACGAATCTGGAGTATGAGCAACGCGCAAACAGGGTCGCGTCGGGGTGCTTCGAAAAAGAAGACGCGCGGTAGAGGGGAAAGATCCGAGGTAAGTATAGGGAGATCGAGAATATATGGTTAACGGATAAAGAATGAAGAACGGTATACTGGAGAGACCGTCGATCATTGAAGCGATGGCACGATGACATGGGAAACGAATTAATATACCAGCCGCGTCGTGTCCGAAATAATGTCTGATGGCCCTGTTCAAACAGCCCGAGACCTGATTTACTTTCTACGAAGAAGAGATACTTGGTTACACTCGCCGGTAGATGTCGACGGCTACACCACTCAGAGACGGTATATTTGGTGATTTTAATGAGTGGTACCGCGAGCAGGATCGATCTCGTCGGCCATTTTGGCGGACACAAGCATCACTTTTCATCGAACTTTGGAAATGGATAACAAAAATGTTTATCTTATTCAGTTTTTTTACATTGTATTTTTAATAATAATTTAATATTTATTTTTTTATGCTCGAAGTTTTAATGGAATATTATTATTTGTATGGAACCTTGATTATTTTATTAAAACAATGCTTTGTGAGTTAACGCATTTTGAGCGTGCATGCTTTCATCTGATTTCCAATAGGCGGAAAGAGTTATTTCCGGTTGTAAGTGCTTTTTAAATACAATTTCGATTTGTTAGGAAGTAGTAATGAACAATTGTAAATTACTAAAAGGTTCCGCAATTAGTTAATGGAGAAACGGCATTTAAACGCGGAACTCCGCGAAGAGACGAGGTAACAGCTGCGAAGCCTGCCTGCGTGACAAATCGATAGTCGCCAATACTTCCGCCTGGGACGAATCCCTCTAAGCGTAGTTTTAAAAAATGTTTACGTAATCATATATTGCGGAAACTTCCGCTGGTGTTTTGTACACATCAAAATTAAAAATAAAAGCCGCGTTGTGACAATCAATCAATTCATTAATTAGTAACATTTATTCGAGGAAGAGTTAGCACTTCAATTATAAAAATTGCAGATCATTTAATTGATATCTCGTTCAGAAATCAAAACTGTCCTAACAAACGCGTCTCATTAAATACTTAACCGGTTCGACGCGTGCCGGTTCGTGCATATGTGTAACAAGAAACAAGACGCATTCAACGGACAGATATGGAACGAATCAACAAACTGGACTGATGAACTGAACCCCGCGAAATAGCGGTGTAACGGCATTGGAATAACACGCCGTCTAATCGAAGGTATCCGGTTTAGGTGCAGCATTCGCGTGATTTTTTCAAAGGATGAACACAACAGATGCGGGATTGCCTTTCGTGAGGCATTGGCAATCGCTATATAGCCTCCCGCTAAGGCAAAACGTTCTATGGCTACGAGGCATATGCCACCTGCCGTTGACCGAACGATACCTATGAGACGCAGGCCATAATCGCGCGATGCATAAACCGACGGTTATTATGCTAACTTTATTTATAACGGGTCTCCATTGCATCGACGATTCCTGACGGAAATATTGCACGGCTTATTTCATTTGAGTTTTCTAAACGATGCACGCCGCGGCTCTCTTTAGATCACCGCGCGAACACTTACATACAATTGTTAAATTTATAACAGTATTAACAGTTATTTCTATGTTTTATTAATGGTACTCGTATTCTATTAACCCACAAAATAGAGATCTGTGTTGCGATGATTAATAAAGACGTATATAAAGACAGAAAAATACGCTTCGACGTTAAAGAGCGTCGCGATCGTCGATGCACGAGTGCTTCAGCCTGCAATTTTGTAATTCGGGTAAAATGAACGTAATGCGCAGCTTAAGCGTATGTGATATTCTTAAGGTTCGACTTTCTCGCCATTAGTTAAAAGTTAATGTCGGCTCGTCCACGGGCGTTGCAGCGGCTAACAATACACAAATGAAAGTAAATTGCGACAGAAATTACGCACAGCGAGGCATGGTCACTTTATCTGACTCGAGCAATTTTATCGTATCAATTAGTTTTCTCCACACGTGGAAACTTGCTGTTACCAACAAATAACTTACCGCTTTCGTATTTGCATTTAATACCGTTAATACGACTGGTTAATTTTGAAAGTAACGTAAATCTGCAGGTTGTGACATATGATGAATTTCGCCAGACGGGGAATCGCAATTTTCTCAGTTATTATCATTGTCCATTCACCCGGAAGAACGGAAGTTCCAAATCTATCGTCGGAAAAAGAAAGAAACTGAATCAATAGACGTGAACGGTAACACTAAACCGGACGTGTCGCAGAACGGTAAGAAAGAGTAAGACGGAGACGCGGGAGCGATGGAAGGTAGCCGTGATGGAATAGACGGAGAGGGAGCACAGGGAGCCCGCATAGTTGGAATAACAGTACTCTCACATTGGTGCGGCCATCCGGTGAGCACCGTCGAAGCGCGGTACCGTTACCGGTTACGACGTTACCGCAGCGAACGCACCGGCTTCCAATGCCGGCGGTCAATCGGAAGATCGGGACGACGCCATACGGTCCACCCGACTGCTCATCGATTCGATTGCAACTCTCTTCCTCGCTCTTCCGCTCCTTGGCGGAACCGTGTCCCGCGTCTTTGTCTTACCCGCTTCTCTTGGCATCATTCGACATAGGTAACCCACCTTGAAACCAGGATATCGGCCAGTACACACGCGATATGTAGCGTAACGTGCAAAAAATTGACCTTTTTTTCCTCACTTATCTTGGAATAAAAGATAGGAAATATTTGTGTAAAAATATTCAAAAATTAGCTGTTCATTGCAAACGTGAGATAAAAATTAAAGAAGAATAAAGTTAAGTAACACTTTGCGTATGGGTGCGACTGGAAAACTAGTCGATCAGAATGAAATTTTAATAATAGAAATGTTTACATATTATATTCTTATTAACCAATTTCATTAATTACTCCAGAATAGATGACTGAAGGTGCCAAGATGAATCAGATACCGCTTTAAAACGGCGGGCACAAATTTCTCCGTGTAAAGCCTCAAACTCTTTAGATAATAACGGATGTAATAGCGAGGGAAGAAAGCGTCTTATCCGGCAAAAGTGCAATACTGCACGCGTGGGCGTGCCAGTCTAGTATATCAGCGCGGTATCATTAGTGCGAGATTTCCGGACGTCCAACGAGAGAGTAGCCGGTGCTCGCGACGGCCGAGAGCGCATCGGGAGAAGGCCTCTTTCTCTCTCTCTCACTCGTTTCTTTCCCTCTTTCTCTCTCCGCCGATCTTCAGCCCTCTCCTCCCGTTCGTTCCGCGGCGCGGAGACGCCGACTCGCTAGCTAGAGCAACTCGGGCCTCTCCTGCGGAACATCCCCGTCAGTTTCACGTCGACGGCCATCCGACTCGCCGCGGCCAAGGTCGGCGGACGTAAGGAGGAGGATCCTCGTCGAAGGTCATCAAAGGAGATGAATTGGCAGACGATCGTGAGTGAGACTCGTCGTGGTGCGGCATGCTCTCGCGAATGACCCCGCCGCGGTTCGCCAATTCTCGTGATAAATCTCTGTTCCCGACAGTGATATGACAGTGCAAATTGATCGAACGATTGAGACCTGTGCCAGGGACGGCGACGTCGAAATCGGACGGTCGAGTCTCATCCCGGAGCACGCGTGGCGATTGATAAGCA
This sequence comes from Solenopsis invicta, assembly GCF_016802725.1. Lineage (NCBI taxonomy): Eukaryota > Metazoa > Arthropoda > Insecta > Hymenoptera > Formicidae > Solenopsis > Solenopsis invicta. The sequence continues at coordinate 17,230,298 of NC_052673.1, forward strand.
GCAAACAGGTAATTCGGACGATTAGTCTTATCGAAGTAAATACATCGAGTTTATCATTGAAAAAAAGCTATATAGATCTTGTTGTCACTTTGAACGTTTAAATAGTGTGACGTGCGATCGAACTTCATGGACGTGTAAATCTTAATTACATTACTTTCGTATTAATTATTAATTACTTTAGTTTCGCTCAGACAGTTTAATGAGACAGCAATCATTGAGACAACGAAATCATCGTACGTGACGGAACAAGATTATGAAGCTCGCTCTTCATTAAAATTTGACCATCGATATATCTTATCTACATCAAAATAACCGTTACACGCGCGTCTCGAATAAATGAAATCTCTGGCTGCGCTCGATAATTACTGAGTTTCTAAAATTCCCGGAACCGACGTGCCTCTTAAAACCGCTAAGAAAATGATCCATCGACGATCGAAGCGCCGATGCATCGAGATGTATGTCTCGCGCATGTGATTATCGGCCGGTTCGATATCCATTAAAGCAGATGCAGGAGGGAAACGAACCGTGAACCTGGTAATTGCGAGCAGTTGAACGACGCGTACGCATCAAAATTGACCAGACTCTCGTCTACAACACGTGCGATGCCGTAATCTATTTTCGCCGACCTTAATACCGTTATTGCCTTAAACACGCCGCGGACACTTCGACACTCATGAAAACAAGGAGCTGCTCTCGAGAGAAACGTATAGACGCGCCGTCTCGTCGGCGGATCGACAGTGCGATCGTTCGCGATCCCTCGCGATCATTTTGCTTCCCGCGATTTTCCATCCGCGCTGCGAACCCTCCAACGTTTACGCTTACGAATCTCGCGTTCTCGCGCGCGATGAGGTTTATAACGTTAATTTTTCAAACGTCATCCTCAACTCAGCGCGTAGTCATAGACTGCGCGTTAATAACGTCGATCAAGTAGATTCGTGCTGCTGCGGTGATTACGGTAGCGTGCAAAACGAAACTAGGTCACAAACATGAAGAAGCTCACCGGCGATGATTATTCAGGGCCGGCCTCAGGCGATGAGCAAGGAGGCAGTCTCCTCGCGAGCGATCTCACGACATAATGAGTGTGGTATCACGCGTTTTGTACCGTATAAAGCGAAAATTAAGTGTCAGAAGCTATTTACGATGAGTAGAGCGCGGAGAGAAAACTTCCGTTTCGATTATACAAGGCGTGCAGGCGTGCACGCGTGCACGCGGCCGCGGGCAGTCCTGTTAATTACCCTACGCCACTGATTATTACCATGACGCAGCCTTCGCTCTTTTTTCGAAATACCCTTCATCGATGTCGTTGCTCCAATCAACCGTAACAAGTCGTAATTACAGCGCTGCTTGGCAATCGCGATTCCGTCGTGTAAGAATCGCGAACGGTCAACACGTGAGAGGTCAATACGCGCTCAGATGCGAGAGGGGGCACGCATTGACAGTTACTTCGGATTGCGTGCCCAGACTCCAGGCTCGACATTGACATCTTTCGGCTACCGGCCGGACCAGGCCAGGCTGTCGTCACATGCAGCTGGTCCATAACTGTAAAGTCTAACTGTGTGTGAGCAGTCGTAGATACATCTTAAAGCGCGACAGTTAGCTTGTACCAGACGTGAGACTGATGTTGACTCTTCACCGCTGGAGTACGTCTTTCCAGTAATATGAAATTTATTATTTGAAATTTTCCCATAGTCGTGTAAAATATTTATTACTTAAATTTAACTAAACCTATAAAGTTAATGTTTTTAATTAAAATATATATATACTTTTAATTATAAGATTTTGCAAAATATAATCACGTATTTTGTCGTCTTTGATAAAAAAAAAAATCGCATCGTTTTAGAAACTCTACGGATTTACTGTGGATTCGTTTAAAGTGGCTTCGCACCGTTTTCTCGAATCTCGAGAGTTATTAAAAAAGCAGCACGCGTATTACCTTAATAAATAAGAAATGCGTATAGTTTCGAGTGAAATCTGTAGCAACGGATAAACACGCAATTTTTCTTTACATCTATTTTTCTATAATCCCGTAAATACCAGTTTATACGATTTCTACTTTGCAGGACAATGACCTTGATATCGATTCAAGGCAAAGGAGTAAAGCACCTTTTTATTATAGGCCACAATTTACGTTTATGCGTAATAACAAAAACTTTCATCATTTAATACATTGACCGATACACCAGTCTACCGTTTGCATAACCGCGACATCACGTGCAAGAAAATTCAAATCGCCGGTTGCCGCCGGTCAACCGTTTTATCCGTCACGCATCGATGATCGCGAGCTCATTGTTCGCATTTTCCTCTCTTGTCCTGATCTCCGATCACTCTTACCGTTGTCCGCGCGTATCTCGTATGTGTAGAAACAGCGAGACTGACCTGGTCCTGTCTACGTGATTTTAATTATTCACGCACCGTCTGCTGCTCGCATAAATTTAACGCACCGTGACGTCGGTAATGAGCACCGCGAATACTAGATGAAAACCGAAGGAACCGATTGTGCGTGCGTGTGGTCCCAAGAACTTTTTCTCCGATATCATTAATATCGTATTCGGGTCATTCAAGAGCCTTGACTAACTGCCACAAGGTTGTTAGAACAAGTAGATACGATAATAATTATCATGTGCGAGTTCCCTTAGATAGAATCGATGAAAAAATTGCGTCGTTTTATGTTATCAGCAATAATTCTTTTCTAATTGAGGACGCCGCGGTAATAACGCGCATTTTCTTTTCAGAACGAATGACGCCAACGAGCAACACAATAGAGAATCAATTTGCACACACACGCATTTCGAACGGGTTGCGTAACATTCAGACAAAACATGTCGACCTTAGGGATATCCACCTACGAAGATGGATTCCGATTGGGTGGGCCGCCATCGGAATGCTCTCTCAGGAGCAAGGCGCAGATCGACGCACTGTTCGAAGATTCCAGGTCTGAATAATATTTCTTAAATTGCTTTAATTACATTCGATCAGTTAGAGCGTAGAGAATTAACTTTAATCTTGCACTACTTCCTATTATCTTTTTTATTAAGATTTATTAATTGCTTTTATTAAACTTTAATTACATTTAATCACTTAAAGCGTAGGATTAACATTAGTTTTGCCCTACGCGGAAAAAAACAATTTTACTGCAGCATCTAAAATTTTATCTAGATACAGATGAAAAAAATAATTTTATGTCGGACCATCAAAATAATTTGGTTTGTGTAAAATACTATAGCATAATATTGTTGTAAAAATGTTGACACTCTAACAATTAGCTTAAACATCGAATATGGTTTCTTTTTTTAAATGAATCAACATAATTATTTTAAGATGTATTTCAGCAAAACCATCCTTTCGCGTGCTTCTTATTTATCTTTCTTAACGAAACTCTCTATCGTCTCAGATCGATCTGCAGCTCGACATTGGGAGGATGGTACGCAGGATTGTCGGTCGTGATCCCGAGCAACCCCAACGACGCGAACGAGGAGCAGAAAAGGGTGAACAGTGCCGTCCAGGCGCGCATCGAGGCAATGTTCGCCTCGGTGGAGGCCGAAAGTGGAACGCCCGGTGAATGTGCCGCTGCAATCTTGCCGGTAATGACACAAATAATTACGCACGTGGAGCATTCGCGAGAGACCCGCACGCCTCAGCTCGCCGTCAGAGAGGCTTCAGATCCAGAGATCTCGCTTAAACGTAGGAAGACGGGTACGCGCGTGCCTGTATTTTCACTTATGTTAATTCCATTGTGCAGCCGCACACGTTCTCTCTTGCTTAAAAAAAAAATCTCGTGATTCAACCAAATGTGATCTCTCTCTCCTTTTCCGTTGTCCAAGGGACTCCGGGTACTCCGCCACTCACCTACTTTGCCAACGAACGTGACCCTGCAGGCGTGCTTAACCGTTTATTTCAGTGTCGAAATTAAAACAACTGCGAAATCCCGTGAAAGAGAATGTCTCGCGACATCCAATAGAAAAATGATGCGAGGGACGTAAAATGCGAAAATCGTTAAGCACGAAAAATATGTAATTGTATCTGAATCACTTGGATTCTCTTTAGCAGAAATGATCTAATTATGTTTTTCTCGATACTACAATAAATCAAATTCGTTTGTTGATCGCCTTTCACGTTTTATGTCTTAAATCTAACATCTCTCACATGTCTCATTCTTCATCGAAGATGAGACTGGAGATTTGAGATCGGTGAAAAGCTTTGTGAACAGAAGCACGTCGGATGGTATCCATTTTCCGCCTCAGAAATCTCGCGTAGATCACCCTGCTTGAATCGTGATGATTCCGTGTTAGAAATAAAATTGAGATCGACGTATAATTACTTGCGAGCTGGCTGCTTGTTAGAAAGAAAAGAATCGTTCAGTGATCTTTTAAGAAGTAGCTTATACTATATACAGATAGAATTGTAAAAAACAGAGGAGAAAGCAAATTATATATCCGAGATCTCTTATACCTAACTTAAGAGAGATGGTATCAACCCTTTGAAGTGTAATCGGTCTTGCACAGCAGAATTATATTTTTTTGACGTGTTAATTAATTCGTATATTAGTACGTATGTTGTTGATGATAATATCGCATTAATTGAGATTATAATAGACTGCAATGCGTGATAAAAGAACTTTTAATAGGCGAGGAAAATGCTTTTTGATAACATATATTAATTATGAACAAGATTGTAATAAGATTTATAATTTCGAAATCGTATAATAGTGCAACGTGTTACAATTATAGATTTATATAAAATAGATTCTGAGGAAAAATCTTATCATAAAAATACATTTAATTAATTAAATTAATGTATTTTTATGATAATTATAAATTGAAATTAATAAATCAATTATTATAACCTCTTTTATAATTAACATAGATATATAATATTAAAAAGCATTCTTGTATAAAACATCTTTTACTTCGCAAGTATAAAAATATATTTAATAACGGGATATTACTATTTTTTGTTGAACTTAAAACCGTGTTTTAAGACCGAAAATTTATTCGGCACGTAATTTCGTGAATTTGAAAAGATATATAAAATTACAGTACACAGTAAATATGAGCATTAAGATCTAGCTATGACAGATAAGGCATTTCGTTTATATAGTGAAAAATATATTTACTAAATGTATTTTTCGAGAGATCTTGAACTTTGATATTAGAAAAATTCGACGATCTGATCTATATTCGGCATGCGTACCGCGCGTCGCAATATTGCAATCGCCATCCTCGCGAACGTGTCCCGATTCGCGAAAAAGGGTCGCGAAAAGTCCTTCGACTTTCCTCGGGGCGTCGATCCGGAATTTTTAATCGTCACTTTCATTCCGCTCACGACCCGCGAAGCGTGACGGACTTCCATAAACTATTCGGAGCGCTGAAAAATTCTCCTTCAGTTGTTACGCCGGTATGCGGATTCTTTATCGCCGCCGATACGGTATCCTGTTTTATGGGCCCCGCCGCATTGTTTCGCCTCTTCGCGCACTTTGATTGGAGCTCACGAAAGAAGCTGTTGATCGATCGATAGAGTTACGTCAGAGAACCGGACGAGAGAAGCCGCTTAGGCGTGACAATCGATCATAATGACATGGCAAATGCAGCTGCATGTTTGTAGTTAAGAGCATTGACTCCTGTTTTCTTTTTTGTGGCTGGAGAGTCACGCCTCCCTATATGATTCGTATCGTTGAATTTCGCAGATAATTATATGATGGAAACGAGCACCGTTATTTTTCATCAGGAGAACGAAATTCCATATAAAGCGTACACAATTCGCATTCTATACATTGCAAATATATCGTCTGATATATTCCACGAGGTAACGAATAAATTAGTGACGATGCAATAAAATTCCTCTCATTTCAAGAAACTAGTTTTAGAACTGTATCGCGTTCAAAATGTGCAATAAAATTCTCGTTTAACGATCTCCCACTTATGTTTCGCCGATATTGCCCAAAACAGGTTCTCACTGCTTTGCGACACGCAAAAAGAAGATACCTTTTATCAGGCGCTATTTTTACATGAACACGTCAGACTCTCACAATGTCGTCTGAAGTAAACAAAAGTTTTTACGTTATTCGAAACTCCATTGATTTCTTATTCTCGACGATCATATTATACTATTGAAATGGCATATTTCAGATGATAAAGAGTAGATATATCAAGTCGTTGTATTTCAAATGATTTTCTTTGCCTTCCTCTTTTTATTAAATATATATTTTTCGTAATGCAAATATTTTGCGTTTTCGTGTAGGTAAAATACATGGGGGCGGCCCCAGTTGGCGGACGCGTGGCTAGCGTGCGAGGTCTTCAGGAACCTCTTCGTCAATTATTGGAACGCATGGAAGGATGCGTCAGGGCCGAGCTGGAGGTCTCTAGACGCGGACTGACGTTCCGTACGAGCGAAGTTTGCGAAAAAATTAATCCTTTTCGCAGAATAGCGGTATGGAGTGCCCTGCGGCTCCGAGGCAAGAGAATACCATCGGGAGACGTGCACCACGCCTTTTTGCCCTTGGTCGGCGATCAGGACCAGGGACAGACGATGGAAAACAAGCATGCCGATCTCTACAGGTGGGCAATGTGTTGTTATATAATTATAATTAATTTTCTAGGAAACCCAAAAATCAGTTATCATATTCCGGACGCATATCTGTATGTATAAAAAATAATTTCCATAGACTTTTAATTTTAATTTTAATTGTAGGACAATGCGCGGTTTAAAAAGTGAAGCGGAATTCTATCCTCCGATCTTCGCCGTGGTGATGCGACGGCCTGGGGCCGCCAGGCTCTTGGAGTGTCACGCGTTCGCCTGCGAATGCGAGGAAGACGCGATAGCAGCTGCGGCCACGCTGTATCGCGCTCTCCTCGCCGATTTAGACGCGAACCGACGACGACCTCGTCACGCGAACGGTGTCGGCTGCGTCAGTCTGGCATCGGTTGCTTCCAGCGTCCGAGAGCCCAGTCTTAGCAGCAGAATCAGTTGCTTGCTACCTCCGCCACCGAGACCGACTGCGCCACATCCTGTGAGACCACCCAGAACCAAAAAGACGTCCGTGAGCAGTTCCGTCACTGAGGACGAAGGTGGAAAACCTAGCTTACAGAAGATGCCACGTAGGAAGAAAAAGAATTCCGACGTGAAGGCGGAGGACATTCTTGAGGCGCGTGGAAGGCGACGAGATAATATCAAAATGGAAAAAGGCAATCTGGGACAGAACAACCGAGACATCGTATTGACTAGAAACGAGGAACTGCAAAATTCGAAGAACAAGATGTTTTCTGCTAAGAACCAGAATTCCCTGAAAATTGAGATAGAGTCTAATAAAGCCGACAAAATTTACAGCGCTCGTGATGACGATGTGCACGGAATTTACGAGAGGCAGTCGAACAAGTATGAGAAACTGTACAAACGAAACAACGCGAAGAGGGGGTCAGCGAACATAAAAAATGACATTTACGAAAGAAATTATGGATCGTACGACTTGAATCGAGCAAACGCCGGGAATTGCGAATTGTACTCCTCCGGAACTGACAGCGTTTTTATGTACGATAAGATCAATAAGTCCGGAAGAAACGAGATGAACTCTATTTACGAACAAACTGGCAGGAACAAGGAAAATGTTTACAGTTCGCGCATTGAAGACGCTGATAAGATCTACAGTCTTGGGCAGGAAGACATTTACACGAGTAAGAACAACAAAAACAGCCAGATGAGAGACTGCCAGGAAGATATTTCCTTCGCCAAGAACTTGAAGAATAACAGACACTGTCAATCGCATCACGAACATTCGGATAGTACGACAAATCAGCAGAGACGCTCGAGAGACCCGGAGAAAGCGTACTCTGGCAAAAGAGTCAGCCGAGTCATCACCATGGATAAGCCATTGAGGAAAGATGATCCTGATTATTCGCCGAGTATACCAGAGTACAGTCGCCCTCGCGTAAGAAGAAGAAGCAGAGCAGGCAGTGAGCCGCCCGTCAGTCATTCGGAGAATGCGAACAGAATCCTGCAGGAAAATGCGCTGAAGAGATCGCAGAGCGACATAGACGTGGACAGAGGAGATCTGATGACGAGGGTCGAGCTGCCCAGGAGAGGCAGTTTCCTGACTTCCGGAAGCACTCGAAGAACCAATAACATCAAAGGAGGTACACCGCTCGGTTTCACAGAGCTGTTTGACGAATTCAGGAATCAGGAGGGCTTGACGAGCGTGGATGATATTTTGGCAGCCATCATAGGTAATAATTTATGCAAAACAGTGTGGTTGAATAACAAATTTAAATCTAATTATTTTCCAGATCCGGAAGGTATGTCGTTTAACGACCTGAAGCCGCTCTACAAGGAGTTCTTACTGAAACTGGCCGCGACCTTAACGCAAGACGAACTGTATCAGAGATCCGCCAGTATCATGAGAAGGCGACGGAGACCACAAAGACGAAGATCGAACCGTCGATCTTGTTTATTGGGCAGAGCCATAAAGAGGTCGGTCTCAAGACTGAAAGGTGGCCCCACGGAATTCACTTCCGTGATATTTCCAGCCAGAAGGTTGAACGATAGTTTTGGCAGTAGTTCGTCGTGTGACGTACGGAATAATCATCGAAATCGAGTGCTAGCGAGTAGACTCGGTAGGAGGAAATCCTCGCGCAGAACGAGCAAGAACGGGATATGCCACACGACTTCGGAAGATAGTGATACGTGTGCGTATAAACAAAATTAAATGCAATTAAAATGCTAGTTAATCTCAATTACATTTAAATCTTTTTTGTAAATTTCTTTTCCAATCTCCCTGTCCCAAATGTAACAAAACAAAATATAAAATAAATATTACAATATAGTAATATAATATCTAATTATATTTTGTATTTATTGATGCATAATAATTGTAAAATTATTGTAGGTAGACGATTGAGTCGCAACATAGGTGCCACCGCGAACAGAAGTAGCAGCGGATACGTGAGCTGCAGCGAATGCAGCTACGACTCCGAGTCGTGCACGTGCGTTTCAGCGGACAAGTGTTACTGCTCTTTGTCCAGAAGGGTACCGGCTGCGCCTGTACCAGGAAACACGGTTGTTTGCGCTTGCGATACCGACAGTTGCTCCGAGAGTAACAAGTGTTACTGCGCAAGGAAGCCAATACAGCCGACTATACTGGAGCAACTCAGGCAGAAAGGAATTGTGCCGTCGGAGAGCACGCTCAGCAGAGGTGACAGTCCCGAGAGGATTCGAGGTTCGAAACTGACCAGTAGTCATAGTTTATCGCGCAACACTGATTTCCTCAAGGTAATCGAGGAGCTTTACATTAATTATTAATCTTATTTTAATTTCACAATCGTATTAAAATCTGTTTGTACGAATTCTACTACAGAATCGACCGTCGCCAGTTTGCGCCAGTAGTTCGGATAACTTGGCCTTAGATTACGATCTCTTCAGCCCAGGAAGAAAATCTCAGCAATCGTCCGGCAGCGAGAAAGTTCTCGTAGTCAGCGCCAGAGATACTCAGGGTCGTTTGGTTTACGTCGGTGGCGCGGAACGAGACAAGAAGTATTCCTCCCGCGGCAGCGGGAGATCCGGGGCACATCACGAAGCGCTCTCCATAAAAAAAAGCGCGGAAATCGCCGCAGTTTTCGGTGCGGGTGAGAATAATAGAATCTCGAGGAGGGCTAGTAATGCGTCGAGTACAAAAAGTTCGATCAGTCTCGAGGCTGGACTGGGTTACTTGCCTTAATGGAAGTATCTAAATTATTTCCAGTACAGTACTGACGCATATTTAATATAATATTTAATATTATGATATACGTGTTCGTGTAACACCTTGCCATTCGCGTTTTGATCGAAAAAGGATCGTTCACGAACAAATCGTGATTCAATTAGTCGTTTCTCGATAAATAATATACACAACTCTACTTACTCGTACCTGTTTCATCTTGAAAAAGATGAGATTTTAGTGTATAAGTTACAAAAAATAAAAATTATTTATATTCTTTACTCCGATTTTAAAAACTAGTACTTACTTGTAAGCATTAAAGATCAAGCTATGATTTTTCTTTGCTACGCTGGACCTGATAGCTTATTATTAATGATAAACGGGGCAGTGCAATATGAGAAATGCGATACAAAGAGTCGAATGTGTTATAAATTACCATTTTTTTATGTTCGTTTCTTCGTTAGATAGGTATTATGTACACTGTATGTGCAATACTTACCGAATATTATACATATTTATAATATATAAACTTTTGCACTATCTATGTATTGCTAATAAAGTCTTCATCCATCTTATGGAATGTCTTTGTGTATTCAGATGGTACTTTTACCTCTTTTAAGTTATCTAAACCAATTTCTTCTTCAGTTCTGTAATAAAAAAAATACAATTTTTTTTAATATAAAAATTCACAAATAATTAGAAAGAAAACTTTATTCATAAATATTTACTTTATTAAGATATCCACGACATTTTCACATGCCAATAAGCAGCTCTTGTTCTTTTCCCATTTGTGAAGCTCTCTAAGTATGATATATACATTTTTTTCTCTCAATATTTCTCTAGCTACTTTCGTTGCACAGAGTTGATTTAATGCTTCTAAAAGCATAAGTCTGAAAAAACGTAATAATAATTATGTAAATAAGTATTTAATGTCTTTTTACATTAGATTTCGTGAAGTATTATTTTATAATTTACCTTATATCTGGATCTACCTCTCGAGTTTTTGTTTCAGGAAGATATTGCAAATTAATTGGTAATTTATCGTTATCTTCATCGTCAAACTCTTCCGGACCAGCAAGTGGCAACAGCAGATGTGATAATAAATCCACTTCGGGGCTTAGTAACCATTCGTGATTTTCTGTGTCAAAAGTGCAATTTTTCAAGGTCCCAACAACACCACCTCGCCTAATTAAACTGGCAGAATACTCTGTGAACGGAAGTAGCCGTTGAATGACGCAACGATCTCGATCCATCAAATATCTATAATAAAACACGTGTATCTACGAGATATAGGATTTGCTGAAATACAAAATTAATCAATCAATCAAATGGTACCTTCTTACATGTGGCGATTGACTGAGATTGCTAAAGACAGGCCCAAGATAGTGCAATTTATTGCCTGTAGTATTGTACTGCTTTGCGGTAAATGCAGCTACTATTTCATCCCAGCTATAACCTGTTTGCTCGATAAGTGTTATCACTCTATCTACTAGATGGAAAGGTCTAGTCATATTAGAAAGTATCATACAACACAGATCTGCCAGGGTACTGGATTTATCCATTATGGCACTATAAAAATAACATGTAAGATATCAAAAACAGATAAAATAGAGCAGCAATAAGTATGTAATGATATATTACCTTAGACAAATTTTTATTAAATTTTGATTAGGTTCTTGGGCAGCCAAATCTGTCGAAAATAGACTTTGTAGAATATCTATTACAAATTTCGTTTTCAGAACGCCAGCAAAAAAACTGAGAATCTGCCATTTTGTAACTATTCAAAATATTCTATTTATTAAATAGCCAGATTCTGCTCATTTTTACTGCCAATTCATCATCAGATTACTTCTATTCTGTCAGCAAGAAAGTTCTACTAACATAACAGAAGCTTAATATAAAAACAATTGATATTAATCTAATCTCCACCAACATATTGCTAACATTTTGCTTACTAGACTTATTTTTCTCTGTTGAATTATTCGATTCCGAAATAATCAGCATTGCATTAGTTCCTGATTCATCTCCAGTAATATTTACTAATGTCTGTGCAGCACATTTGCTAATAGGAGCACAAGAATCTTGTACAAAAATAACAAATTGCTTCAATATTTCTGGTTGCTTCAACAGGAGTTCTCGACCATCAGCAGTCCCCGTCACATCTGCAAACATTTTAAGTAATCTGTTGAGGCTTTTGCAAAGCAAACAAACGTAGTAGAACACGAAATACTTATATATGTAATCAAAATAAATGAGAATACGTACGGAGCACGTGTTGCAGCGCGCAGAGTTTTAGATCAAATCGGTTGTTGGGACTTAAATATTCAGAAATTTCTTGCAGAGCCTCCATTATTTTTAATATATATATTTAAATCTGCAATCAATCGTACTAATTTATCGTACAAAAATTTCGATAATCTGAATTCTCTAAAGCTGTATTTTACACATGGAGAATAGCGCGTGGTGCGTACAATCCAAGCGTACTATCAATTCAGATGCACATGCATGAAATGGCATGAATTAACATGAATGGAGATGAATGAAACAAATGTCGTATGACTATTCAGTAGCCCTCTATGTAGTATACGCGTGTAGTAGTTTAATAGTTTTGAAGTAACATGACGGTATATGTACCAGCTGATAGTAAAGAATAAAGTTCACGGTTCAATGATATACATATAGGGTGTTCAAGTAGTTTGATTTATCCACAAAGACTAAAATTGAAAACTACAAAGAGAGTTTTCCTACAAAAGACAAATTGATACAAGAGTTATTCTGTCTTTGTTTCTCATTGAATATCAAACAAAGATAGAATGACTCCCGCATCGATTTGTCTTTTGCTGGAAAGTTTCCAAAGTATACAAATGATAATTATTCTTTTTTTTTCAAGAGAAAAATCGATTTTAAAATCTCAGAAGATGTCTTATCGAGAGAAACACTTTCCTTACTTTGCTCCGAATGTAGTTAGTAAGTGATCAACTCTGAACCATTGTATATGAAATTAGCTAACACACTATTAAATAAGAAATAAATTAAATAGAAGGTAGAAGAGATGAAGAAAAGTAATAAAAAATCAATTTCTTTTGCATTAAATTTTGTCATAAGTACTTCATATGCTGCAGTTGGTAATGCAGTTTATGTCGGTTGAACTTCGCTTGTCATCCACTTCTTCACTTCTGTCCATAGACGTTAAATGTAGAGAGACTATACAGTCTTTCTATTTAAATGTCTATGCTTCCACCACGTGATAAATTAACCTCCAAGAAGATTGTTTACATGTCAGAGTATTTCAAAAGAACGTTTCATTGATACTTACAAATAATGGCGAGCAGCGAGAAAGTAACGCGTATGGAAGATATATTAAATGCGACACCGACGCAGAATAAAGATGCATCAGAGACGTCGCCTACTACCGAGAAACACGAGAGACAACGTGTACCACGAGGCAAACCAAAATCTGGTAGGATATGGAAAGAAGAAAAAACGAAGTAAGTCACAATTGTGTAGTAATAATATAATTATTTATAATTCTTCTTCTTTGATAACGTTACAGTTGAAATTAAGTCATGATTCCCAAAGAAAAATAATCCTATGGATCTTGACATCCATTTGATTTTGTTATATAGTTACCATTTTTTTTTAGAAAAAAATTACAAGTTCAAACTTCCGTTTTGGAGCTTTGTTTTAAAATTTAATCATTGTTTGAAGGTTTCTTTTGTCCTCTAAAAATTTTTTGATTGACAAACAATTGTTTTAGCACTAAATTCAGTACACATCAAATTTGTAATATAGTTATAGAATTATTTTAATAAAATAAATTTGCATTTTAAAAATTTCCTCTGAATAATATCTAACTATGTCTTAGTGTTTTATGTGAATAAATTAGTAAACAAGCATGAAGTATAAATCAGTGATAGAAAATGTTAATTTTTTTGCAGATTTTCTTCTATAATTAAAACTCGTGGAATTCGGCTGTCATTAGCTAAGAAACAAAAGTTGAGAGAAGATTTAAAACGTGTTAAGGATATGTCAAGAGCAATCAAGGCACAAAAGCAGGAAGAGAAAGAGGCCAAAAAACAACGAAGAAGAGAAAATTTAAAGAGAGCGGAAGAGAATAGGAAAAAGAGCGAAATTGTACAAGTTGTAAGTAAATGTTGACATTATTTATACAATATAATGTTTATTGTTATATTATGAAACTCTTAAGTCCATGCTTTTTGCGTAAATATAGCTTAACTTCAAATTCGATTTAATTTTTACATTAATTTACACTTTAATTTTAGAAATTAGAAAAATATATAAGTCAAAGTTAAGCTACATTTGATGTAACATGCCTTAGCATACATTTTTTAAAAATAACTATAAAACTCTATCATTCTTTCAGATTAAGAATACTGCGAAAATAAAGAGGATGAAGAAGAAACAATTAAGAATGATTGAGAAGCGAGATACGACCAATATGTAACATTTAAACAAAAAAATCATGTAAATAGAATACTTCACTAAGTATGTAAAATCGTAATAATTGTTAATCATTTTAAATAAAAATAAGTTTCATTCAGCGCACATAAACTTTTTTTGTATCTTCTAAAGGGGAATCTTAATTCTCTTTCTTGACAGACTTTCTTTCACTTTCACGTGCAGCTTGTATAGCTACAAAATCTTGAAGCTCTATATCCAGATTTGTATTATTAGATTTCATCTGCAACATAAGTAAATTATAAGTTATTAAATATAGTTTACAATAAAGCTTACTATGATATGTTTCTCAACAGACTTACATTTTGTTTAATCCATTTTGGTAGGTAGTCGTTGTTCTTTGACTGCATATGTCTGTATAAATTATTGTATATAGATTTATGATTATCTACTTTTGTTTCAAATATACCTACACATACCTTTCATCTATTAGTAGTACGGCGCCCCAATCGTTTATATGCCTAACACAACGGCCTATTGCTTGATTTAGCGCTCTAAATGCGTTTACAGTATACCATTCTCTACCAGATAGCAAACCTTTAGAGATATTTGCGTCATTATAGTTCATTTTCATGGTTATATCGTTGCTTTGACGAAAATACGGTATGCCAATCTAATAAATACAAGAGTATATTATTATAAATTCACATTACATATAGTATGTAAATGTATATGTGCATGCATGCGAATATATAAATAAGATCAATTTAATCTTAAGAATATTACTTACTGCTAGTACGCAACGAGCCTCATTGTCGCTGAAATCGATTCCTTCTGCCATCTTTCCTCTGAAAACTGCAAACAAGAGAGCTCCACATGAGTCACGAAACGATTGAGTCGACGATTTTTCAATTACACTGCGATATTCTTCCATGACTTGGTGGTTCTCTCTATGATCTTTCGGCTCCATAAAAATGGTTTTCAACGTGGAGAGTTTGTCCCACATCTTGTTCTCCTTCCATCTATTGCATATAGTATTCATTACGTGGTAAGATGAAAAAAAACACAATACACCATATGGTACTGCGTCACATACTTGAATAACCAAATTGCCGAGGTTGTCCTAAATAAAATAAAAATGATTAACTGATTCTCGTATACATGTGTTATCCAAAATAAAGTTATTAACAATCTGTTTTTCCTTACCTGAAAAGTCCATTTGTTCACCTCCTCATATACAACCTTAAAAGATTGTCCATTTGGCGCCCGTGGTATACATCTTATATATATTTGATCCTTCGGTATAATATGATTAGGATTGACTATACGTGGAAATTTCGTGCCGAGTTCGCTTTGGAACGACGTAGTCGGCGTTAAAGTACCCGAAGCGAGTATCACAGAGCGAGTATCACGAGCCAAAGGCGCAAAAGTTACAGCAGGATTCATACATATCACCTTCAGAGTTCGTATCTTTGTCTTCTCAGTATTTTTTGATAGCCAGCTGTTTTTGGTTACCTGATAAAAAATGACTACGTAATGTTTAATATAATTATGCAGAGCGTTATTACATCAAATTACTCAGACATACAGGCTTAATCTTTGAAGCTTCAATCGTTTCTACAACATATATCCTGTAATCATTAGCATAAATATCCGATGTAATCATTTCTATAGCCAAACAGAGATGCTCAAGAATGTTTTTAGTATCTCTCGTAATAGTGGGCTTTATTTTATTATGCCTTTCTTCCTTCATATTTGTTATAAAATCATCTATAGCTATGTCACTGGCGTTATGAAAATCGGAAAATTTAGGACATCCGACGTTATGTATGTCGAGCAATACCTGAAATTCGCTGCCAGGCCAACACTTACTAGTCATTTCTTTAAAATCCTAAAACATACACATTCTATTAAAATCAGAAAAAATTACAATTATAACTATTCATAAAATGGTAATAAATATTTGAGATATGCTAAATAAAAATTTTAATAAATCATAATGATACACAAAATTAATGTAAAAACGAAATAAAATTGTAATTTATTATTTGATAAGTGTATCTGCTCACATTTTTATTTTGTTCAACGTCAATTTTTTGAATGAATTTTACAAAATCCTCGAAATATTTTTCTATAGTATCATAAACGGCCGCGGTATTGGGATCATGATATTTATCACGATATACGGCTGAAAGATGATGACAATCCATAATAGCAGTATTGATCTCGTCATCTCTGAGAATCACATTGGCAGCTTCCCGGCATATATCCTCGATATTGTGAGCCTCATCGAGAATCACGATATCGCCTCGCAGACGGATTTGCATCTGTATATTTTAATTACGTATTTTATTATTTGATGTGTAACGCTGTAAAAAAATCGTATTTCATGCTGCTGTGAGATAAAGAAGTTTGAACGATTAATGTTCAATTTGATAAAGTATTTTTGCTACAATTCACAGCATTTCCTACATACTTTATTAGCAATTATTTAAGCTTACGCTCTCGCGAATCGCTGGATCCAGAATATAGTTATACGGACAAAAGATAATGTCCGCTTTGGTCATCAAAGATCTCGCCCCGAAATATGGACAGGCACCAATGCTATTGCCTAACGAAACCAAATCTTCGATATCCCAAGGAGTTGGCATACTGCCAAATATCGACGCTTTTTTCTTACTGTGCTCATTGTAATACGGGCATGTTTTGTTCTGCGCAGAAGTAAAAAGAGAATGTCGTTACGCAATTATTTAACTTTCAACTTCTGTAAGTACGATATAACGCTTATAGAAACCTTATGCGGATCGAGTAGCTCGTTGCACAAATCGTTCTTGTTTCTGTTGGTTTGCTGAATGCACGTGTGATCCCGGCTGCTCAGTATCGTCATTCTAAAAGCACTCTTTAATTTAATATAAGACATTCATTTAATAAGACGAATAATATTTCGCGAGTTCTTTACCTTTTGTGCTTGTACGCAGTCCTCTTCAATTCTTTGACTACTTGTGCGATTTGCTTGTGAGTTCGTGTCCCGTAATATATTTTTGGCACTTTCTGTGCCCTACAGTAAAGGAGCATTCAATTTTAGTATTCGTTTCTAGATAAAATGTTTGACATATTGATAATGTACTTACATGTCTTTGTTAAAATTCGTTTTATCGTGGAATTCGTTATTAAGGAACAAATTATTATGGCTTAATGAGTCTAATGACTCATCAATGCATGAACTTGTCCCATCTGAATAAATAACACATAATAATTATTAACAAATATTTATAAAAATTCTTATAAATAATTTAAAAAAATAGATATTTTAAGAAAAATAACTTTTCTGTGTATATTTCGTCAAGAAAAATAAATTTTATTATCGAATATCGAATTAGAGGTACGAGAGGATGTATTTTCAGTATCGGGGAAGCAAAGGAGAAGCGAAGAGACGAGCGCAAAGGATGTCAAAACATTACGAATGCTGGCACGTGAAAGGGCACGAATCCATTGAACGGGATCAATAAGAAGGTTTAATCCTCTCGTAGCGCTGTGCCGTCTCGACAACAAGCCGGCTACTCGAAAAGGGCATTGAAAAGGAAGCCAATGGAATCGCTCTTAATCCTTTCGTACAATTTACGGAGCCGTAAAAATAGAAATGACTCTCAATGACATCGAGAGCCGACAAAACGGCGGTTTACTCGTAATCGGATTTAGAACGGATGAATCTACGGCAAATAAGATTCCGGTATCTCATCCCGCGAAACTAGTTTCAAGTTTCGCCCAAGTTATCTAGAGATACACCCTCCGGCTTTCTGCTCGGCATTAAAAGAAACGTACGGCTAAGATGTACATTATTAGGGGGAATTAAACGCTCGTAAAGAGTCAGGTTCGATATATAAAAGAAACGTGCGCAGTCGCATTTTCTCTTCAGCATATTCTTCTTGTACGATAACGCGAGAGTAACAAAAAAAAAAAAACAAGATTCGCGTTATTTATCCGAGATAATATTGCGTCGCTTCACCATGTGTACGTTATCACGTACGTGTACCGATGTTGCGCCATTGCGCCGAACTACCCCCTAATTCATCCTCGCGTTCTGTTCGCATAGACGCGTTGCAGCGTGTTTCCTTTTCTTTCTTTCTTTTTCTCTGCACGCGGACGCGGACGCGTGTCCGTGTCCGTGTGTGCGTGCGTGCGCGCGCTGCGCGCGCGCGCGCGCGTGCGTGTGTGTGTGTGTGTGTGCGTGTGTGTGTGCACTTCGCCCCGACGACGACGGTGGTTTCCATCGGTGAGAGCACAGGACGGGTGGTACGGTAGCACGGGCGAGGGGGTCTGATTGGCGACGGGGTGAGAAGAGAGGCTAAGACAGGAAAAGCGAGACGGGGCCAATCAGAGCGCGGACTTCGAGGGTGTCGTTGCCAGGCAACGAAACACACCCCAACACCCAAGGGGAGAAAACCCCCGGGGGATACATCATCCAGCGATACAGTCGACGCTGAAAGTTATCGCACCCTTGAGAGATAGAAGAGAGGTGCCCTTTTAACCTTGCTCGCGAGTCTGGATTTTAACGCGGACCGCGATTCGTACGACGGACACGTTCGTGGGATTTGATCTGCAAAAATTAATTCTAATTCACGGAAGAATATACATATTTATTTTTATTAATATTAAATTCGACATTTTAATTACAGCCCTCTGATCTCGAATTGCACATCTAATACGAAAATCGTATTCGTCATCATTAAATGGCCAAGAGAACCGCGCGATTACATTTACTAGGTATGAACGAGAAACAAATCTCATGCCGGAAGTTCAACTTTTGCATCACTGTTCCACATAAAAATCGCCCACGAGTAACATTTAAAAAAACAAACAAAAAAAAAAAGAATTATTAAGTCAATCCAATCTAATCGCACAGCTTCGATCCACTCTACGTCCATTCAGGATTACAACATCCAAGCATGAATGAACTCGTTTCACGTCGATCACTCGCGCTTGCTGTTGCATTCCCTCCTCCCCCGCGCAGCTTCTCCTCCCCCTCCCCCACCCCCCGAATCCCTCCCGTCGTACTCTCGTTTCATCTCTTTCTCCTCTTTCTCTCGTTTTCGCTATATGCTGAATAAACAGTTGATTCGCGTACATAAAGACCGCGATTCTTCCCCCTCCTTTTTTTTATACTCGCTCGGCGCACGCTTCCGGTTCTATCGCCGTGCACGAACTCGACGCTTCCACCGGCATTAATTAATCGAATCGTTGTCACTCCGCGATCACCCACATTCGTCCCAGTGTTTTAAAACCGCAGCTGGCCGCGGCGACGCCGGCTCCGTGAATGGACGCACGTTGCGCGGTTTACAGAATCGCATTCCGATGCGTCTTCTACGGATCGTCGTTCCCGATGACAGGCGTCTTCTGTTTTGCCGCAATGCAGCTGGCATGGCGAAAACACGGTCCGGTCGAATCGCCGAGTTTATTCGAACGCTCCGTCACGTCTCGGAACCCGAGAGTACTTAAGCTACTTCAACGCCATTGGAACGTCAATACTTTGCTCTCAATATATCGAGTATTTACGCCGATGTTTTTACGCGAATGCAATGAACGCTAAAAATTCTATCCCGTGCCGTAAACAATGGTTGTGAATGGACTCTGCGCTACTATCATATTAATGACCTTCTTATTGATTTTCTAACAATAAGAAAGACACTTTGATACAAATAAAAATTCCAGTATAATTAAATAGATTTATACTTCACTATAAGAAAAATTCGCAAATGATAGTGAAAGTTTTGCTGAAGTATTTAAACATTTAGCTAGATACAAATTTATAAAAATAATATTTTATTATGGACCATTAAAATAATTGTCTCGTAGAACGTTTAAGCATAATGAGCAATGTTGCAAAAACATTTTTGACGTTTTTGCAACCAGCTTAAGAATCCCACGTAATTATTTTGATGGTCTAACAAAATTATTTTCGGATTTGTGCTCAGCTAAATTTTTAGATACTTTAACAAAACTGTTTTTTCCATACATGTTCAGAGATAGAACTAAACTGTATCAGTTCTATTTCTCAGATAATAAAAAAAGGAGTGCAGTGAACACAACACGTCAGAAAAATCTTCTGAAAGACTCTGAAGACTCTTTTAATTGAGGCATACAATTAATTGGAGCATTTATTATCGATAATTGTGGTTTAAGAGTCGCGACAGATGAGAGAGTGAGTTGAATGTCAAGTGCCAATTAGTTTGCGGTTATGGCTTGATTTTAGGAAATCACTGCTAATTGGTCGGGATTGTGGTGTTTCGCGAAACTTTGTGGCCAAACGAGACAAAAGCCATGACGAAGTCCTTCCTAATATCCAATTCCGTGGGGTTGGAGGCTGGGCAACTTTGTACCTTCAAGAATATTTGATAAAGGGTCCCCCAACAAAAGGAAGATCGTGCGCAGTTTGCCCAAGATCGGCTCTTCGATATAATTAGAGGAATTAAAGCCGCCACCAGTCAATTCCAAATACCGCCAGACATTTTTTTATCAGCGCGGGCCATTAAATTCGCATAACATTAAAACCGCAACTCGCATTTTAAGCGAAATGCCGATGTTCCTTTTAATCAATATAGGGAAGTGTTGTTAACCATTAATTGTATCGATTATTAATAATGTACGCCGGTTTTTTATCAGATCACTAATGTTGCACGGAAGAACAGTAACAATTCGAAAGATAGAGAATAACTTAAAGATTTAAAAATCTGAATTCGTATAAAGTTTTATGGTTAAACAAAAAATACAAGCGATGCTCTTTTAAAGTATTAAATACTTAGAAAAATATACGTTTTGGTAAAAATAATTTAAAAGTGTAATTTTACAAATAACGAAAATAATTATGAATGATTATAATTTTCTTAGTTTAAATGTAAATAGATTAAATTTATTAAAATAATCAAAAACAAGAAGTGAGATCGATCGTAAGGCATTATATTGTGTTGAAACACAGGATTGAAAAATATCAAAAGTAATAAAAGAGAAAACGGCAAAGACATGAATATTATTACATGATTTCAGCATGTTAAAGAATAAAAAAAAAAAACACTAAGAAAACGAAAATTCGAAGGTATTCGAGAAGAGAAAGATATTGGTAAAAATGAACTATGATGGAAGAAAAGAAAGGAGGAACAACAACAATTCCAAAAAGTGAAGATTGGCATTTAGCTATCCAACAAAGAGGATGAAGAAATAATGGAGGAGGAACGTAAAAAAAAAAGAAGACAAAAGAAGCACGAGAAGAAAAAGAAGAGGATCGTCAAAGAGAGGCGCACGAGGATATCGAAAGATTCTCTCTTTGGCGACGAGGACGGCAGCGCGAACGACGCGCGCGACGAGGAAGGGGTGGCGGAAGAGGGTAGCGAAGTGCCGAGGGATAGGGAATCGGCGTTTGGTTGAGGGGGTTGGGCGAGGGTTCGGTCGCCATGGCGACAAGCAGCCCCCGGGACCCTCGCAGCTCGTTGCCGGGGTTGGTCGAAAAGGGTGGCCCAGGGCGTCCGCCGGGCAGGTTAGGCTGGGCACGCAGCCCGAATGTCACTCGGTGCAAGGGAACACAAGGATGTCCTTCGGACGCGATGGGGGAGCAGAGCGAATGCGACGATGAGGGTGGCGGTGTGGCGGCGGCGGCGGCGGCGGCGGCGGCGGCGGTGGCGAGGAAGAGGAAAACGAGGAGGTGGAGGTGACGGCGGCGGGGAGACCGCGGCGGCCCAAGATGGCCGACGACGCGACACCCACCATGTCAATAACACCCTTCTTCAGCGCAAACCAACCCCTTCCCGACCAGCTCCCACTTCCTGCTGCCCTCCTCCCCGCACATCGCCGGCACCCCCTCGTCGTCCTTCATCGCCCGCCCCCATAGCCGACTTTCGTAACCATCGACGTCGAGGACGAAATATCTTGCCACCGTTTCCCCGGCTTCTTGCCTCCGTCGGTAATTAACGCGACCTTCCTGTCGCCGGAAAAGTGTAAAGGGACGCTTGGGGTTTGGGGCGGATGGCTTGGACGGTGTGCGCGCGCGGGGGTGGACCATTGCGAGCGAGAGCGTAATTCCGTTAAGTGTCTTCGTAAACTTCGTTAGCTGCATTTCCCGACATTACCCACCCTACCGCGCTGCCGCGCTGCCGCGCTGCCACGCAACCCCCGACACGTCCCTCTCGCGAAGCGGAATATGAGGTCGCGAACGACAACGAGGACAACGACGACGACGACGACGACGACGACAACGATGACGAGGGTGGTGGAGGTAGTGGCGACGACTACCAGTACCGTATGGTCGGTAATGTTACCGCCGATAGGTTGCGTCGATGGTTTTTCAAAGTTGCGTAATGGACGGGAATCGAGCGGAAATATATTCTATCGCATGCTTCGACACCAGTTATTAAATCTAGCGACATCAAGATACTCATTATAATCGGCCATAGTTATGCAAGAAACCTCCAACTCACAAAATTATAATTTTTGAATTATAATCAGCGGGTAGTCCGTACATTTTTCTACGTTAAACGGAAAAGATCCAAGCCTAAAATGTGCCTAAAATTAATAATAATAAAAAAAAAAAAAAACAGTTTCTACTTACGTTTTTAAATCACATCAAATATTATTTGCATTTTTCTGGAAACGGACTTCATGCGGGTTAAACGTTTCTTGCATAACTATGATCAATCATGAATGTTAACGCCAGGAAAATTCCTTACGTCTCACGTAGAAAATGAAGCGCTCCTCTGAATTAAATTTTCTCTCCAACTTTCTTCACGAGGCAATAAAAAGAGAGATAACGTTACGTTTCTTATACATTTTTTGCTCTCTCGAAAAATATGTCGAAATGTAACTAGCGAGAAGATTCGAGCGCGGCAATGCTCGCGCAAAATCGCGCTAATCAAGAGTAAATGATTCCGTTATTGAATTATATATCAGTTCGATGCACACTCGATCACGTTGAGATGTGCGGGTACGTTGATATTATTTCGAGAGCTCATGAATAATGGACAGTGCGTATATTAGTGTTGCAAATGTAACATTAGTTACATTCAAATCGAAGATAATGATAATCATTAACCGTAATTTACAAATAATATATGAGTTGATTATGCCAAAATGCATAGTAATTTTCACCGGAGCAAATCCGCGTGCGGTCTCGCGATTGCTAACGAACCGAAAACTATAGTCTGCATTGCGATGCGCCGTTAAATTACTTTTACAATCTATTACGCATTCATTGCTAACTGAAGAATAAATAATCGCGTGTTCTTTTCTTCATTTTTATCCTCGTCGATAAATAGACAGAGAAATTTTGCACAAATTTTTTAAGTGTCGAATAAATATATAAGGAAAGAATATATCCCCTGCAAAGTATATTCATTCTTCCTGATTAAAATCAGGTTAAAAGTTAGTTTAAAATTTCGCAAAATATTGACAGTATCTTCAAAAGCGTATAGAATATTTCAACAGCAAAATATGTGTTGATTGCACAAATACATTCGTCACGCTGTTACACGTTAAATTCTTGAGAGTATCCTTTCCGTTCGTGATAAAGAAGCGCGCCGCGGGCAGATGCTAGCAGATCGGGATGCTGTATTAAATATAATAACTGCGGCGGGTCTTCGCGCTTGAACTGCTCGAATTATGTTACATCATATTCGCTTTGTGCTTTTCGAGTATCGCCAACTACAATAGAGGCAGACACCTGGAACGCTCGCGCAACGTTTCGTTTCGTTTCGTGTTCGAGGATACAATGTATCCACTAAACCACGTAAAACTGACGGGAATCTCTCTTTCGATCAACTCGGCAACATTTTCATTAACAAACGCGCCACCGTATCCGTTCGTGTTTTAAATGTAACAGGTGAAATAGGTGAATTTCAAGCGAGCGACATTTTTGGTTGATCGGTAGGAGTATCGGTAGGACGTATGGAGGAAAAAACAATAAAAAAAGAATGCTTTTTTTCTGTTAGACTTACCAACGTCGATCGGCTTATCGTTTTTCTCTTGACATAATTTTTCTGAAACAGAAAAATATATATTATTAAAAATAATGGAAATTCTTAGTGAAAACCGTACTTCTTTGGTGAATCAAATTTTATAATTTTAAATTACTCGGTACGATCAAAAATTGAAATAAAAAGATATACAAAATATATATTTAAAACAATCAAACAGTGCAACACAAGTGTTTCGATCTCGTTATCGAGTCATTCTTGTTACAATTTAAATTTGTACGGCGAAGCTTACACACTTTTTATTTCGATTGTTTTTAATTTTATGAATCCTATAATTTTGACTAAATATACATATATATAAAATAAATACGTTATATATGTTTAATACAGTTATATAATTTTTTTTAAATTGTTTTAATATTATTTTTATTGTTCTCTTATAAACAATTTATTTCGATTTCATTCTTCAAAAAAAAAAAAAAAAAGATTATTTTTCGATCTATCTTATTGTCAGTTAAACTGTCGGTGAGATTTAGGGGCAAAACAAGTGGAGAGGGAGAAATGAAAATTACTACGCGCGAACCAACGCGCGGCCGATGCGAGGAAAAAAGAAATAAAAGCGAAAAAAAATCCCGAGGGCAACACGAGCCGCGCTGAAAAGATCCTCGCTAATAGGCATTATATTTTTCATTCTGTACATTACGAGAGGCAGAGTAGGATTATACGGGGTCTGTCAGCGCGGCCTAATAACTGGTCTAAGGCCCGCCCCGCATCTGATACGGAAAAAGGACCCTTTCCTATACATTGTGCGTATTAAATACTAATCGCAACGCGCGGAAGCGCGATCGTGATATAATGGCATCGAGGTAGGCGATATACGTACGACAGCAGCTTCAAAGGATACCGACGTAAAAAAAAAAATAAATAAAATAAAAATAAAAATACGTTTCATATGCGATCATCTTCGTGAGATTCTTCCGTCATTTTTATTTAACAAAAATAATTTCGTAATACATCCAAAAATAAAACTGTTAAGCATATTCTTCAACTTTAAAAATCCCATCTATCTAGGAACAAAAGAGAATGGAACTGGAAATGCATAATAGCGCCCGGTGTGTTACTGAATTCGCTGCGTATCGTTCTTTCTATAGCTTCGAAAGAGAATAGACATGCCAGGAACGGTATGCGTGTAACTCGCTCTGACTGTAGCATTATTAAAATAGCGCCTTCATATTTGCAATCACCACCGAGGCCATCGGCCATTTTCTGTCGCCGCATGGCGATCCCTTGCCCCAAGTGTGGTCGGCTGCTGCAATTTCCTCCCTTGCTCGCTTCGAACGCGCTCTGCCTCCAAAGGGGTTGCTCAGGCCGATGCTCCTTCAGCAAGGGGTCGCCGCACAGAGGGTTCATCTCTCATGCGAGGTGGGTTGATGGCACGGAATTTCACCTCCGCCGACCGCGGAGAGATATCTCGGGATATTATCCCTCGGGAAGCCGTGTAATGAAACCGTTCCGGCACCCCCGTGGCATTATTCCCTCACCGATATAGCTTACCACCCTCCAAGGATATAGATGCATGATATGGGACACAGCTGCATGCGGTACCGATACGCCCCCTTCTTTATCACGTGTCTCGTCCCTTAGCGGAGGATAAACATAGCAGAGCCCGGCGTCAGCAACGACAGCATCATTAAGAAATCCCCGAGCTCCATTATACGAGCCCTTCACCCTTTTCAGAATCGGCCGGTCGCCATTTTCTACCGATTTCTCGCGAGGGGTGCATAAAATGAATACGGGATAGAATATCGCGCGTTTACAGAGGGCTTTCTCTGACCCAACGAGTTATCGCACGCATAAAAACAGAAAGCTTCTTTTTTTTAGATAACACATAATTGCACGAGGTAATCGCGTATGTAAATTTAAATCCCTTCGAGAAGAAGAAGGTGATGGAAAAACTTTTGAAATACGCTAATAACAATTTTATAGTTGTTAGAACATAACGGAAAATCATTGTTCGACCGGTTTATATTTAACGAAGATAGAGTAGAAGAGAGAAGAGAGAGAGAGAGAGAACGGGCATCGTTATTAGTGAATCCGCGTAATTGCTTTATCCCCTCATGTATCATACCAGCATTTTTCGATTCTTCTCCATATTCACAGGTAACAGATAACGAGATATCGTGTGTCGAAAGATGGTAATTTTTAAAAACGACGGCGCGCCATGCACGAAAAAGTTACGGGATATGTCGCAAACGCGACGAGGAAAATACAATAAATTGCAGTCATCTTCTTCCACCTTCATCAAAATCCCCTCGTCTTTGATTTTCCATGAAAAATAATAGAGAAAAAATTGAGTATACATTTCTGATATTTTTTGCACGTTGGCTAACGATATGAATAGAGGATATTTAGACGTAACATGATAACGGCTCACCACGCGCACGAAAAAGAAATTTTCGTACACGAATGCTTTTCTCTTTGAGCGCGCAGAGCATAGATACTGTCATGTCTTTTTGTGTCTTTTATACGTTAACATACGTTATATGAAAAACTTCTCATTTATGTGCAATTTTTCTGCGATTCACTCGAGTCGCATCTTGCGTTTCGTCTGCGCTTCATTTTCTTTTATCTATTCCGCTCGTATCGTTTTCCTCCGGTACTATCGCTAATAGACGCGCCATATTAATCAATAATTTATGTTTACCCACGTACATATATAATTATCGCGGAAATCGCATATATGATGAAAAGCGCCTATACGTTAAGCTTAACTTCGAAATTCTTTCAAAACATCATCAAAGCCGTCTTTTCCTCCCTCAAAAGCGTTATCGAACTCTTTTGCTTTTCGTTTCTTTCAAACATTTCTTAACATTACTTATGAAGAAATTTTCCAAAATACAGAAATATTGAAATTGGCTCCATTCAAAACATTTTTCCGTTCAGATTCTCTTTGGAAATTTGTTACTCTCGATCGAAAGATAAGATCATTTTTTCTTCATTTTCGTCGTTTATATGCTGGAATAGTGTTATCATTAAATCGAAATTCGACGAATGATGTTTTCGCAGAGAGAGGCGATTCCATGAGATGGAATTTTTCAATATATTCAATATATACACCGCACATTGGCGCATCTCGTTGCATCGTAGTTCTTATGGGCACGATAATTTCGTAATCTTACTTCTGAATCTGACCGCGGAAGCTACCCACGGAAGCGGCGCGGCGCGGCGGCACGTTTCTTCAGATCGTTGACTTTGTCCATTCAACGAAACCTACCTACGCCCCGTAGCAATAGCACCGCGCGCGTACAGAAGCGGGACCGGGTTTCTCGAGGACCTCGTACGAGAGAGCAATTTCCGATTCGCCGTACAATAATATGACGGAAATGTCAGTCAATTAATAAGCATAACGAACCTGACTAATTTCCGCCTTTGTTCCGCTGCGCGACCCTGGATGGATGAATGAGTGGCCATTATGCGCCTGTATATGTGCAGCCTTTATGATTGGTCAGATCCGTATCACGACAGCCGGTTCCGCTTTTACCGGGCCGAGCCGCGGCCGACGCGACGAAACTTCGTGAACCTTTTTAACCGCGTGCACGTGCCGACGGGATATCGTTTTCGTTCCGTTCTTGGTTCTGCATCGCCTTCCCCCAACCTTCTCTCGTACGTCAACTCGCTTTTTTTTTCTTACGCCTGCATCTTTCGTCATGCCGCGGTCCTGCGACCGGCGCAATGGCGAGCAGAAAGAATGAAAGAGAGACTCGCGACAACGCGGCAATCCAACATCATCGTCGCATCAACAGATATTTTATAAACACGTGTGCGTGTGCATATGTATGTTTAATTTAGTTAATTAGAGTAAGAATTATCTATTAAATTGCTCCTAAGCATCTATTAATTTGATAACAAACCAAGAAATATAATTCTATAAATTAAAGACATGATTCTGAGACGATGTCTTTAAACGAGTTCGAGTGAAACGACTGACTGACTGACACCGAGTGTAACTGAAAAATTTTATAATCGTGAAATATCATCCTGTCGAAATATTCGAGAATGGAAAAAAAACGTAGTTCCGAAATCAGTATTTCATGCGAATACGAGAATCGCGTTTTTATATTCATGGAAATATTCAAACACGCTAGGTGAGAAACCAATGGTTATGCGCCGAACGCTCGTCGTTACGCCTTCTGTGTGCTTTCATTGTACGATTGGAAAATATTTGCGTACATTTTCGAGCACAATTACGCATTTTTTTGACCGCATCTTTTCTCGCACATTTTTAGCGATTTTAAAATTTCACATAATTTTATCATCACACATACATATATAAATAAATAAATATATACGTATATTTACAATTAAAAAAAACAGTAAAACAATTAAAAAACATTACACGTAAAATTAACTTTTTTTTTAATAAAACTCAGAACGTTCCACTTTAGAAATCACAAATATTCCTTAAGTGACGAATAAGTAAACTTAGTTTAGCCTATTATGAAAACAATATAATAGTAGTTATTGGAATCCATTTCGTGCATAGACCGCGGGCAAAGATTAAATAATAAACGTTAATCGGTTTTATGGAAGCGTTTCGTTTCGCACATCGGAGAAATATTATTTTTATTATTTTCAACGATAACAATCGCCGCTGTTGAACCGAGTAGAAATCACTTTTCGGTTTCGGCCGATTACTTGAAAACTTTTCCAAGGGACTGCGAGTAATGGTGGCGGAAGGGGTTGGAGATTTCGCTGAAGGATCATCGCGCTTTAAGCGTTTTCATTTCGTGGCGTTTCTCCGGACGCGAAGGGTCGCAGGAAAAAAAAAAGGCAGAAGGGGAAAGGTTCGCGATGGCGTCGTGGGATTCGTTGCTGATTGGACGATGGCAAGGGTACGCATTTTTAGCCACCCTTCGGATCTGCCCTCATTGTCATTTTAATTTCGATCCCCTCGGGGGCCAACGGGAGGATGGGGCGTAACAGGGGGAACGCTATAGGAGCTACGCACCCTTGGCAAGATTGGCTCGACGACGCAGAAACTGGTTACAACGGAAATACGGTAAGATTATACCGGGTGACCTAAAATAGAGTTAATAAAAGAAATTTTGCAGAGTTAAAAAAACTCACTCGAAACTTATATTCACCTATTTATATCCAATTTAGTTTTTTCGTGTAAAAAAACAAATGGACAATGTTGCTTTGATTATATTTCAAGATATTATGTGACTTTATAAATAACATCAATACATATAAGTAAATATTGTGTGTTTATTCTTAACTCTATAATTAAAAAAAATATATCAATTTAAATAAAAACCATCTCACCCTTAAGAGTTACTCTTTTCTAATTTTCTTAGCGTAACTATATATTTAACTTCTATAACTTCGTGTCTCGTTAACTAACGTCCGGATATATCCATAGCCGATAGCTACCGCGAGCGATCGAATATCGGTGTCGATCAAACAGCGGACGACAGGTCGTCTTGAAAACGAGAGAGGAAGAGAAAGAGAGATCCCGATAGGAGCAGAAATGGATTAAAAAAGAGGAAGACAGGCAGCCAGCGGGAAAGAGAGAATAAGGTAACAAAAAAATGTCGGAGAAGTAGGAAGAGGGTGGTTAAAGGGTGGCAAGCGGCAGCGGAGGGAGGGGGAGGATGGGTGCCTTTCATCCTCTTCCTCTTCCTCCTCTACCTCCGCCTCCTCTCACCGAGGTTTTCCGCAGGAAGAGCACAACCCCCGGCTGCGTGTGACAGCCATTTTAATTCCGAGCCCCGAGGGGGCCCCTGATTTTCATTCCCCATGATGGAACATCACCCGCCTGCCCGTCCCTGGCCCCCTGCCGCTGCCTCATCCCTCTTCCATCTCTTCCCTCTTCCTCCTCCTCCTCCTCCTCCTCCTCCTATGCGGCGAAAAAGCTTTCAGACCGCATCCGCGAGCATGAGGGAGCTCGGATGAGCACCATGCTCGGCGTCGCGTCGGCTATCTTGGCTGTCGCATAGCGAATCAAATAAAAGCTCTGGCTGTGGGGTTGCAGGGATGAACCGCCGTCGTTTAATTTCGGGAATAAGAACTCTGCCGGAGCGTTCGAGGGCTGCTCACTTCCCGCAGGCACCATTATCGACTGGCCGATGAAATCTAGCTGATGCCGGCTGCTCCTCCATCTTCCTGTTAGGTGCAAGAAAGGGAAACGAAGGAATTCGCGAAATATGTCGAAAGAGCTTCGACACGATAGCCCGTTCAATGTGTCTTGATAATTCTAGTACGCGCGTACATAAAAAAAAATATTTTTATAACAACTCCAATAAATATGTTATAAATATTTTGCTACTTCTATTATTTTTGGATTGCACGTGACTAAAAGTAACATGATAGAATTTAAATTCTCTTTGAATTAAAAAAGAAAAAATTAAATAAAAGTTTGTATGCGCGAACGAGCAGGCGTATATCTGTATCTGAATCTCCATTTATTATGTTAGTTACTGTTTTCTAGAGCTACCATTCATTTTTCGACATTTAAATCCTGTGAACGATGGAAGGTGTCTCTCCTTTTTCTCCATCACAAGCTGAGCTAATATTCCGGCGGAGATAGACGCACGCGAAAATTGCGTCTTTCTTCGCGCAGACAGGTGCCTTTTCCGCGGCGCGGAACGACGACGGCCGCGCGATATCTTGCTGCAGCATCTCGTACACCGTCTTTTTTCCTTATTATCCTCCGTCCAACCCCGCGGCACCAGCACCGTCGTCGTCGTCGTCGTCGTCGTCGTCGTCGTTCGCCCCCATCCTCGCCGCCCTGTTCGCTGACTCACCGGGGGCGTCTAATAATGTCGCCAGCCAGCCGTTCCATCCCCGGCTCAACTATCTATCCCTCCCTGTCACCTCCGCGCACCCCACATCACTGGATGTGCGGCTGTGGAAGGCGGCCGGGGCGTTGGGGGTGGCGGCGGGCCGCGCCATATCTGCCGCCGACAAAATGAGCCTCGCTTAGCCGGCCACCCCCGCGTGCACCCCCGTACGCCATCCCGCCGCCAACCCCTCCGGCCGTGGGTGAAGCAGCGAGAAAACGATTCGCGCCACCGGCTAGATATCTCAGCGACCAAGTTTTGCGCGGGGAACATTGTCCCGGCTGTACTATTGTCTCGTCTGGAGAACGAAATGGCAGTATTGGAGCTTCTGATCGTTTTCTCCGATAATTCTCCACAAATCAAAGTAATTTTTATATCTCTATTTATTTTTACTCGGCTTTTACTCCTTCTTCCACGTTTCGTCTCTGCTCCCTCCTTAATCATTCGAATGAATAATTCAGATAAAAAATTATCCTTAATGAGACGAAACAATCGGAGAATGCAGTTAAAGGAGAGAGGGGAGAGAGAGAGAGAGTCATTTCTCCGGCGTCGTAAACCGTAAAATTGAAATCTTTTCAAAAGTTCAGAATTACGGTTGACTTGAAAGAAATCATTTTATTGCCAAACCTATCGAGTTTCGCGATCGAGCAAATAGATTTTTTGAGCGATAGGAGACGCGGCTTAGATTCGGGGAGGATTATTTGAAAATCGAAACTGGGTTATTGAAACTTCGTTTCGCCGCTCGCAGATCCGCCAGTAAAACGATACCCTTTTCCATAGATACATTCAATTGAATATCGAAATACGTTACAACAGAAATACGCAACATAGAAATAGATTATATTCCTGGTTAGAGATTGTTACGATATCTCTCTTTTACGCATTACTTTTTCAACCTTTTTAAATTAATTACGTTTGAATGTTACTTGATAAATTTCATTTATTGCGCGCTTACGTTTTACAAGGTGCATCGCGAGTAACAATAACAGTTTTAACCATGGTTTAAAAATGACATTTTCCAGGACGATCGGTACGCGAGATTGTAGCATCCAATTGTGGCTTTGTATCAGCGCGACGCGATGTAACGCAGAATGTGAAATTAATTAATTTCATAATTCATAAGCAATTGTATGCAATAATGCATAAGGTTGACGTAATGTGCCGTAGCCGTAACGTTGCAATCTCGAAATGGCATAATTACACGCGCGATAATTTTATTATTTGTAATTACGAATGCACTGACGTTCCGTGCTTCAATTAAAAAGCTCCATTAAAAGCACAAATCGCTGATGTCGTCACTGTAAAGGAGATACAGAAAGAAAATAGAAACAAAACATTCTCTGTATAATTGCGAGAGATGTACATAATGCAATGTTCAATTTTAAAAATACGCTGCTCAAGCGAGATGCTTGAATTTCTGATTTTCGCGAGTCGGTCCAACGCAACGTATAATATTAGCCTAAACTTTTTTCCCATACTGTATTTTGACTTCCGAATCGTTGCTTCTCGCCCTGCAAAATGCACGACCGGCCGTCGAACGCAACTATCAAGTAGCAATATCCTGAAGCAGACACGTGCAACCGCGAACAAAGCATTCCGATTTCAGAGAGATAGTGATCAAAGTAACTTCGGTTCGTGGCCCGCGGAGCAGATCTCACGCTGTGAATGCAATTTATTGTTTCTCACTCGGAAACGCGGGCGCAATCGGCAGCCATCGAACGACTTGTAATCGCCGATGATCAAGTAGCAATTAGAGTACGAATTTTGTCCGTTCGGAAAATGGAGGCCACGGGGAGTCTCCCCGAATGAATCACTCTGTGGCCCGCTTGACTTTATGACGCGCGGAATGCCGTGTGCAAATATGGCGCCGTCGAACGGTTAAGTCCGCGCGATGGATCATCGCGCTGAAAATTTGATCAAGTGTCTGTGTATCGAAGATGCACGATTGGTTGGCGTGTATTCCGAGATCGGTGTGACTTGAGTTTCGAAAAGATCGGTTCTAAGCAGCATCGAATACCAATCCGTAATACCGTAATACAAACGTTTAACATTAATTCTTTCTACGTGTTCTTTTTTTACCTGCTAATCGCGTATTGATTGATAATATATGAGTTGTGTTATGGATTCTCCGCAAGGCTCGGTCAAAGTATATCAATACTTTATAGGATATTGCATTCTCGAAATATGCAATTTACTTTGTACAAATTCTTCTCAATATTGTGAAAGTTATTTCTCTATAATTTACAAATGTTTTTCACACTGTTATTTTTTCAAAATCGAACAATAAATCGTACCGATAGCGTACATTGCATAAAAATTCATCTAATACGCTTGTGTCTAAAGTCCCTAAGAATTATTTATTTAACACAATTCCTATTCCATTTATTTCAATTACATAATTAATTTTGGTACCAGTTCAGGGAAAGATGTTTGAAATTACCACCACAACCATTGAAGCATAGCGCAAAAGCGGAAACATGACACAACCAACGTGCGAATGTTCAATATCTGCGAACGAAAGTGTAGTTGGCTGGGCGCGAGTTAGACAGGGAGTCTCTCAGATTGGATCACTCGGTAGATTATTTGGCTTTATGGTGCGGGGAATATACTATGCCAATATGACGTAGAGGGCTTGTTCACAGCGAGGGTGGTGGTAGCCATGGTAACGGCGGCACCCGCGAGTGTCGGCTCCAACGCCACCAGAATCCCTCATCTCCCTCCTTGCCCAGCCACCCTCTGTGCCGCCACCCCTCTTCCTCCCGCCGCCCGATAGCCCTCTAACCCTCCCTCCGCCGGCAAAGCCGCCCCTCGCCCACCCTCGTGCCAGCGTCAGCACCCTTCGCTCGTCTCCCTCCGCCCCGCTTTCTACCCTCTTCGAGGGTGAAAACCACCCCTAAAACCGTCCTGTTACAGATATACACACATATATGTATATGTATATATATACATATATATATATACATACGCGCATATGTATATGATATACGCTCATATATATATATATAAAGAGAAGAGGTGTATGTATATATTTTCTCTTCTATATATATATATATATATATATATATATATATATATATATATATGCATGTATGTATGTATATATACACGTACACATGCA
Organism: Solenopsis invicta; assembly: GCF_016802725.1. Classification (NCBI taxonomy): domain Eukaryota; kingdom Metazoa; phylum Arthropoda; class Insecta; order Hymenoptera; family Formicidae; genus Solenopsis; species Solenopsis invicta. The sequence goes on from NC_052673.1 coordinate 17,264,315, forward strand.
CTCACAACGCTTCTATGCACCCATACACGCGCGTACATATAGGCAAGCAGAGTATCTACCGCCTCCACGATCAATATGGTGGACAGACGCACCGACACCCTCCAGGGGAAGGCCAACTCGATTTACGAAATTTCGTCCTTCCCTCGATTCTGCCCCAGCTCTTTTTTTTTCCAACAGACGCGGCGCCGCCGCGGAGAATGGCGTCGCGACGGCTCGACTCGACTCGACTCGATTTCGGGGGAATGGAGCCCAACACACAACAGAGAGACGTATTAATTGCGAATTTTTTTCCTGCGATGGCGTACACTCGTGAGCCCCAATCATTCGAAAGGGCGGCGTAAGTCGAGAACAATAGTGACGTTCTGCCCTCTTGCCTTTCGCGAATTTCTTTTCTCGTACACTCTGTGCGAGAAAGATCGAAAAGTTGGCTGTTGGATTGGTCGCGAGAGCATAGAAAAACGGAACTACGAGCAGATCGAAATAAAAATTTGTATCAAGAACGATATTTCGAACTATCGTATTAAGTCGATCGTTACTCGCGCGATGTGAACGGACGATTGATGGAAGCTGGAAGAGAGATAAACGTATCGGCGTATGAAAACGGACAGATCGCGATTGATGGGATCTAAAGAACCCCCGGGGTACTTTTGCGAAGCGTTTAGTTATATTCGCTTCCTCTTTTTCCGCGGGAGTAACTACTCAATAAAAACAAACCGGCAACCGGCCGTCCGCCGATCGCTCCGGGCCGATCGGCGGGATGCCGGTTGCGTCGAATTGATGTCATCGCGCACAAACGGAATTACGAGTTTACTTGTTACTTGCAATCTTTTCGAAAAGCGTTGACGCTGTTTGTTATGATGCGCAACGTTTCTATGTCGGTCGTTTCGCGAATGGCAACCTTACACAACCGATTCCACATCCATTCGTTGCTGCCCTGCCGTTGGACGCAGCCCGGTAAACGATCAATCTTACGATGTCATATACAGTGATGGAAACATCACAAGAAGCAATATAGATAAAAATTTCGAATATAAATAGAAAAATTCTAGATCCTTTGAGGAAGAGAAAAATTAATACTAGTAAAAAAAATAATAAAAAAATGACCGCAACAATTTACCGCAAATGTAATCCAATATTTTTAGCATTTATAAAATACTTGGAATTATATAATAAAAATATTCGCACAGAGGCATGTACATGTATAGTCTAATCTAAAGTGGAGCTCAGGTTAAAAGGATTGAAAGAATATATACTAATTGCAAAATATATATTAATTGCGAAATATCTCTGCACACAATAATCTCGTAGAAGCATTAAAAATTAATTTCGGAATTTAATACAGTCTCATTCAGCGTACGCGTAAACTTAACAAATTGATTTCAAATAGCTTCGCACGAAACAGAAACTGGATCGCACTGGGTTATTCCCGGCAGCCGCGAGAATTATTGTCCCGGGTTAATTACCGTGGGAACATTACGCGGTACGCGGAAGTTAATAAAAACTTTCGGAGCGCGAATATAAACGCAGGTTGCCACGCGAAAGTATGACGCGTAAATACATTACAATTTTCCGCGTTTCGCATCCAATTTATTTATTATTGACCGGTGCCGGTATTAATGTCCGCGTTATGTTTATTCATCAGTAAATTATCGGGCGAGCGTCCAATTTATTTTTCGTGCAATATATCTCCCTCTGCAATATATCCTTATTTAATCACCGCAACTCATATCTCTGCTCAATAAAACATCGAGTCATTGAAAAAATATCCTTTCAACGTTTCATGATCGTTCGTATTTGTTGGTCACTTAATGCTGTAATCCAATATTGATCTATGAAATATTTATAGATCACGATTCGCTCGAATAACAGTCGCATAAAATTAATATACAATGAGCTTTCTCATCGCAATCTTAATATTGGATGAACATCTAGAAGGGGCTGCTTTCGCATTTAGGGCTGCGACGACGCTAAATATGCACGACGCTAAATAAATGTGAACGTTTTAAAGATCTCGGTGTTGAAAAATATAGACGACCGCGCGGAAAAGCCATTATTAACGACGCGCTTAAATTATCTCGGGGAAGAGTTCAGGTGTGCAAACAAGCCCGCGGCTAAAGTTGCCAAAAGCTTGGGCGCAGCATTGCAGGATTTAATCCTTCGCCCGTCGGCGATTTCGTTGATTTTCAAAACGCGAAACGACACGTCGCCCCTCGGGGCGAGGCACGCCCATGAGAAGTAAGATGGATCTGTCGATACATCGCCTGAAAGCGCACAGCTTTCGATTTTCAGTTACGGCGATTGCGTTTTTAAACGTCGGCCCGGCTGACAGTATTTGCGTCGCCGTGAGCGAGAAGAATTTTATTTGCGCTACCATTTCCATCCTCTTCTCTGCTTCAAAATAGAAACCACCGCGGAGATGTATCGGCGATACAAAAGTGAGCGATTTAACGCGTGTCCGATTTTAAAAATAAAAAGGGAACGCGCTTCATTCTCCGTTGTTAGAAAAACGTTGTTCGCCGAACAGGATCTGGCCGTGGCACGTAAGAACGCAAGAGTGGCATGTGGATTCACGGCGGAGGTGGATTATACGCGATGCGAAATAACACGAGTCAAATATGGGCGCATCATCGATACATTTAACGAAAAAACTGCTAAAATTAAAAGCGCACGCTCCACGAGAGCGGATTTCCTTTGCGAAACGAAGTCAGGCGAGGGGGTGACAGTTGGCCTTTTGAAATTCGCATTGTTCATCAACGGCGGCGAGAGGGCAAGCATTTCGTCGGCTTCTCCGGTTTCAATCGTCTAACCGCTTTCAACGCACATTTCGCCCCCGCACTCCCGGCGCGGCAATAAAACTCATAAAAACATATGAAAAATAGATCTTTAGGAGGGATCGGTATACAGACCGACCGATTCTTTCGGAGACGCTGTGAATAATATCGATACTACACTATTAATCCTTAAGCGACTAATTAAAGTAACAACAGAGAAATTAAAGAATGTTTGCTCATATGTTTCTTTATAGATTACAAATTACGAAAAATTCATTTCAATTATAAAAAAATTTTGTTTAAAGAACGCACTTTAGATTGTATTTTAGATTAGAAATATAGTTTTTGAAGTAGTATGCAAAAACTATTGTTTCTTTTTTTCACCACATAGGTGAAATATTAAATGTCGATCGCACACAATTAAAAACAGAGAACCCGCCACAACACTCGCCGACAAATTATACCGCTATCATGGTAACGATTATCGTCCGGTAATTGACTGTTTCACGCACGCGGAATGAATTATTATCCGGCGGTGAAGCATACCACATTGCCATATTTATATTCCGACCGCGAAAGCTGTACAATTAATAGGGGCTATTAAAATTCAATCACGCATGGCGAGACAGAATGAATAAAACACGTTGTAAGCACTAACGCTCCCGCGGCCAGGAAGCCAGAACCTGCCTGGGCGCGTATGTACATCGCACCTTCCTCCGGCTCATGACGATATCATTATGCAGTTTGCAATTAGACAAGGATTATATTAATCGGTCACGGAAGAGTGGAGAGGAGAGGGGGAGGGGAGGGGAGGGGAGGGGGGAGGGGGAGAAGGGACAGGTCGTTCACCGACCGGACATCGCGCGGTCCCGTGGTTAAGCTTAAGCTCGCCGGTCCCCTCATCGATATTTCACGGAGTAACGATTTGTTTAAAATGACCGGCGCATTGATTACCGCCATGCTCACCCACACTTTCGCCCGTTTATAATTAATTCTTACGAACTGCGCGGCGACAACTGCGTTGTCGTATTTAAATTATAAACCGCCGGCCGGCGTCGCGCAGTTAATCGCCAGCATTAAAATTCAATTGAGTGTGGGAAGGGACGAAGTTAATGGGACGCCCTGTATGGCGTGCAACGTGCACGCGCACGTACACACGCGCGTACACGCGTACACAGGCATAATCGGACGCCCTCGCACGTAACGAGAGAGCCTCTAGGAAACATAAGGGATCTGATAGGCTTCATAGAGTGCCGCGAGGCTTTGATTGGTCAGCCGGCACGTGCACGCGCGCGTAAAGCAGTATGTACGGCTGGTTGCATTGCTAATTCTCCCAGCTTTGGGTTTATCTATCCTATACTCACTCTCTCTCTCTCTCTCTCTCTCTCTCTCTCTCTCTCTCTCTCTGTCTCTCTTCATCTCGCCCAACACGGAGTCCATCTCAATCCATGGTCTGCGTCCATCTGGGGTAAATTCGGCCATAGCCTCGTCGCGTTAAACCCATTACACGCACTCGTTGCGACGGAACGCGCGCGCGCGTCACGTAATTAATTCCGCCAGTAATTTGCGCCCCGTAACGTTTGTACGTAAGTCTATAAATGTTAATCGCTTCGAAAAGTCACGGAATTATCACAGCAACGTGCAATGTCGATGATACAGATTTTTTTTTAATCCGATTTTACTTTCGGGAGAAATTCTCGAATTCTCGATCGGACAATCTCGGAACAATCTAATTACGAAAGATTGTCAATGCATCGACGAAACTTGAAGTTTCAAAATTTGAATTTTACGATTAAGCTAGTGCTTCATTTCCTCAATTTTTGACATTTTTCATAAATTATTCTCTCCGGTTGTAATTTTTATTTTATCTTCATAAATCTAAATTAATCACCATATAACGAAAAGTATAAAGGCTTCGAAGTATCTACAGCTCTTTTGACGTATTTCGATGATCCATTTCCTTTGTCGCGATTCATTCGCGCCCGGCAGTATAATTGCCATTGTGCCCACGTCGAACAATTTTTATCCACTTTTTCGTTATTCACTAACAGTCTGTTTGCGCTAACCATCGTAGCATATAACGCGCGGCCTTATTATCGCGATGGCACAAGAACGGCCGCTTGTTTTCCTCGCTCCCTCAAGGAAAAGAAAGAATGAGAAGAAAGGATGGAGAGAAAGGAGCAGCGAAAGAAACGCCCGGCTTGTTAGCAGTAACTTGTTAGGCATGTGCCATTCCACTAGAAACTAGGAGAAGATTCCTCGTATCTTCTCCTTTTTTTTCAGCACGCCTGAAGCGCGGGAGTCGCATGAAAAAAAGATCTCTTATGTTTGGTTTACTCTCGTTAAAAGAAAAAGAAGATATTTCACAGAATAAGAAATTCGAAATTGATGGAGAAAAATGTCACAAGAGAGGAATTTTTATTTGAGTGATATCTCTTTCGAATATTGGCGATATTATCGTTTTGAATTGGTTAATCCAATGAGTTAAATAAAACATGTTTATCAAACAAAATGTGTTAAATGAAAAGTGTCCCTGCGTTAATCAAATCCATTTTTTCAAATAAATTTCTTATGCGTTAATTTTAAAACTCTCAAGAGTAATGTGATTCACTAAGAAGGAGGAGAAAGAGAAGGAAAAGAGGGTCTGGAAAAATAATTATGATTCACCAATTAGTTAGGCTTGTGACAATTAGTGCTAAATTATTCGTAATTAGAGAGAATATGTCAGAATATAAAATGTAATCCTTATAAAATTATTTCGCTATTAAATGGCATGAATAATATGCACAACGCAAAGCATATGAATTTCGATAGCTATTAGAATCCGCATTAATTATAATATATCCCGAATAGTGAATGTATACCACCGGGATGGCGGTACATTATGTACTTTTGATAGCGTCTGTACGCCACTTACGTGGTGGGTATGGACACCGCCAGCATACAGACCCCCTACGAGGCTGACGATCAGGGTAAATATGGCCACTGTAATGGCGCCCGAGCGACATTTCACTCTTGAATGCGTTAAACACGCTGCTGTTGGATATCCTTTTTCATTTCAGGTCAAGAACAGGAAAATCCCTGAATAGCTCTTTAGAGACTTAATGACTGATTTCACGTACATTATACGCAAAAAATCCACAGACGATGAGAATAAATATTCCCCATAAAGATAATCCATTTCTGAAGGACTCTGTGCATATGCGTACAATAACAATATTATATAAAAAAAATATTAAAATTTCTTTCCCATTGGTGACTGATTATTTTAATACTCTCGCGTCGAAATCAATGGAAGCAAATTTCAGTTCTTCACGGTGAAAATGCATGCAATATAAGCGCAAGCGTGACGAGCGGTCGACAGTTTAAATACAATTTGTTGACAGATAAATCTGGCAACTGGGCTTTTGCAAATAACCATTGCATGCGATTTATTTTCATTGTTAACACCGCGGTGCGAACTGTTTTCATTTTCACGATCGACAATCCAACTATTTTCCCCCAATTGCAAATAGTAATCCTTAAAATATCAAAGATAATTCATAATTGTAAAATTGTATATATATAAGTCTGGAAAATATTTTACATATTTTTCCATCTTTCTTCGTATATAAACAGCAATAAATGATTAATGTTAGTATCAAATAATAATAGTCTAGACAGTGGTAAAAATTGTTTACACATTATTAATATTTCATTGCGAATTATACTGCTGAATAATATAAAAACCGGTTCTTTACATATAGTAGTAAAATAATTGATGTAATGAGAGTGAACCTGAGTCGGCACACTCATCGTTATGTTTGCATACTTCAGACTTAGACTCAGACTCTGACGAGAAGTAGGCTCGCCTCTCGATGTCCAACCATCGACGGATGCTTCGACAAACCGCGCGTCCATCCAATTAGAAACAAGCTCTGGCTTGAACAACATCCAGGATCTCGAGATCGATTTTGGCGTCCGCTTGTGTCCACGTCGTCGCTAAGAGGAACCAGTACCGGTAACCTGTCTCGGTAGTTTCTCGAAGAGCGAAGGGTGCATCCGGAGAAATCGAAAACCCTCTCCGGAGAAGTAAGAGAGCGAGAATGGGAGAGAGAATCGGGAAGATAGATGAAAAGGTCCTGCAAAATCCAGCCAAGATCCTCCTCCCTCCCCTCCTCACGTTCTCCTTACCGTGGAAACGAAAACCTCCGCAGCGGACAAAGAACAAAAGAGGGAACGAGGCTCGGGCGAGCTTCTCTCATAAAGGCACAAAAGTACATCTTCGAGCTTGGAGAGGCCGCCGACGGGGAAGATAGAGAAAGAGCGAGACAGAGACAAGGGGGAAGGAGGATGAGAGAACAGGGTCTTCTATCCTGCCACTCGCGGATATCTATTCGGTAAACAGACAGACAGATGGACAGACAATGATGCTCATCGCTCGATGGACAAAAGCGTCTATTGCGTAAACACTCGAACAGGACCTGACCCGAAGGCTGCTTCGCGTACGAGATTGGGGCTACGGGGTGAGAAGGGGCGAAACGTGAAATTCGTGAGGTATACTTTGCTCCAGATCACCAGGGATAAACCGAACCGCGAGAGAGCGTTCCTCTTACCGACTTCTTTATTCCGGCGTATTGTCAACGGCGAAGAGATCTCACGACGGCGATAAGATTTACGTGAATCGGAAATTCAATCGTAGAAAAGTAGCGAGAAACGTTCCGAAATCAGAAGGGGCCACCCGGTTCGCTTGTTTCTCTTAGGATCTGATTTCGATCGAACTGATTTCGATCTCTATACGGACGCACATTTTTCACAAGTTTTAGAGAGTTGTGGCATTTTTCCAAACAAAATATATTCATCGTTTTCGGACAAAACGAAATAATATATATTGTAAATATCCCATATTTGTAGATGTTTATAAAAAGATCTGAGCTTCTCATAAATTGTAATAATACAATCATAAATTATATTTGTTAAAATTTTTAATTTAATAGAATTTTAAAAATGTACTTATGAATTCTACGCGGAAAGAACAATTTTATTGTAGTATCTAAAAATTTAATTAGATACAGATCAGCAAATAATTTTATGTTGGACTGTCAAAATAATTATGTAAGAGGTTCAAGCATGATGATACTGATAACAAAAGATTTCGACAATCTAGTCTAGCAATCAAATTTAAACGTCCAATAAAAATTTTTTAATGGTTCAACATAATTATTTTCAGATCTGTATTTCAGCAAAATTATCCTTCTCATGTACATAAATATTGTCTCTAAATTTTAATTTTTCAAACGATAACGAAAAACATCGCAGATTTGCTTAAATTCAAAACTCGAGGTTTTTTTTCAGAGACAGAACATTGACAAATACGACGAGCGCGACATGTTTTGATGACCTTTCCGAGCGATCGAACGTACCTGAATTATTTCCTTTCCAGGACACGCGGAGCTTAACATTTTCACATTACGATTTTACGAATCACTCGCATAGCCTAGTCTCTCTATATCTCCCTCCAGCGCGTATATTTAATTAAAGGAATTAGAAGCGATATTATACGGCGGCTCGGTCGCCGGATTTACGCCGTCTCCCTTCTGTCATGCGTATGTACGTGGTAGGATCCGCGTGTATCTATCTATCCCATGAGACTTTTTGCTCGCCCAGATTTCCCATCGAGATCATAGGCCACGACTACTTCCCGAGGCGGCTCCCGCGGGAAAATATAAGTCGGCGAAATGAATTCGCGCGGGACTTTTCCCGCGGGAGCAAATTGAGAGTTGTGCAATGCGAGTTGCGCACGAAACGGCGCGTTGAATATTACTGCATGTGAAATTCTCTCTCATCCAAATGTGATAATTTTGACTATGAATACGTATTCGACTTTCCAACTATCAATCAGTAATCTTTGATTCTCATTTCATGATTCTTCTCTAAATCCTTGGCTCTGACTTGGGTATTGCAAATTACAGCTTTTAAAATACATCAAGTCATAGAAAGTAATACAAATAAGCGATTAATCAGACTATTTAAAATCTGAAAAAAAGAAGGTAATTTTATTCTCTTTCTCTCATACATTTAAGCAATCTCGAAAAGTTGCTTGAAAAATTTGTCACATTAAAAAAAAAAAAATTATTTTGTCTTCAAAATAAAATCAACGAAGGATAATCTATAATTGCATAACTTTTAATTAATATAATTTCGTAAATTATAGTACAAAATTTGAAATATTACATTCAATTATAATTTCAAATTTTTCAAATTTTTACGCAGAGATAAAAACTAAGTTCATTCACATACATTTTGCTATTTCTTCTCTGATTTTTATACTTTGCCATACAAGTATGGGTAAATATTTTGTGTATTCACGTTTTTCGTTATTATAAAAAAAATATATTAAGCTACATTATATAAAGACTTTATCTTTACAAAACTGTTCTCGTTGATTCAGCTCGATCCTTTATTAGTATTCTTTAAGCTCAAAGTTTCTCTTGACGATATTCTTTCAAAATATTCAGATGAGGAGAATCTCGATTGATCTCCCCGTCTGCGTTCATTTACACGGCCTAACGAGTTCAAAGCCAGCGCCGACTTCTTAATGACTCGACTTTTCTCGCATATTTCACGTTTTGCACGGCGCGTGTATAAGCGGCGCGTGCGCGGGAGGCCTCGTTATCTCAAGAAGATCCTTTATCCCGGATTACAAACGACAAAGGAATAAATTGTTTTCGAGAAATCTGCCGGGCACAGGCAGATCGGAGCTAATAGCGCTTTCTACTCTGTCGACTCTTCCTTGTTCCTCCTTTCGTCTTTCTCGGAAGGGTAGCGCGAGCTAGTAGTACCCTCCGTTAGAGATAACTCACCCTCTTCTCCGAGAACTACTCTCCTTCCCTCCACTTCTCTCTCTTTCTCTCCTTTTCTTCATTTTTATCCATCCTTCTGTGTCTCTGTCTTTGTTTCTTTTCTTTGGAAAACAGAAGCGAATAAGAGACCATAGTGAAGCGGCAAGAGCAAGTGTGCAAGAAGGAGAGAAGAGAACTGCATAAAAGGTGAGGAGAAAGAGAGAGAGAAAGAATCGAAGTGCAATGAATCGTGCATACATATCCGTGGTGCACGCGGATTCTCTCTCGCGAACGCGTGTCTGTCGACACGCACGTGTACATACATTGACGGAAGCGTACAGAAGCTTCGTCTCTTCAGAACGGTGAGAGACGTGGAGCGAAGAAGAGAGATAAAGAGAGAGAGAGAGAGAGAAAGAGAGATAAAGGACAGGAGATAGGAAGAGAGATAGAGACAGAAACAGAGAAAGGGCGAAAGAGAGCGAGAGAGAAGAGAGAGAGAGAGAGAGAGAGAGACTCTCTTCGAAGACTCATGGGTATAGGTGAACCTCTATAGAAGGTCCGATGGGCGTGGTGCCTGTGACGGTTTTCGCCCAATGGGAATTCAGAATCCTCCTGGCTAGGAGCACAATGTACATGGGCACTTTGTGTGCGATGGAGACCATCCACCTCCTCGACAAAGAACGCGAAGTCGAATCCGAATGCCGTGTCCCCGAGAAACCGATTGTCAGGAGAGCGCAGCCTCTTTCTGGACCTCCACCATCGGCGGTGGAGAGCGGCGATGAACGGGATCGCCGATTGCGCGCCGATCCAGCGTTACATCGCTCGATACGTATCCCAAAGTTCGTCGAATGCACAACATTCGAACAATCGACATACCGTGATAAAAGCAATCGTTTACTTGTTATCGGAACGTTTTAAAATTACAAAATATTAATTTTTAATTCTTTGCACTCGCGTGATGTTCTTCATCGTGACATTATGATTTGAATTCTATTTAGTTAATTTCGAATCAGGGTAAAATCATATAACAAATAAGAGTCTTATTGCAGTGTATAAATCATTTCTTGTAGGTATTATTTTACATGTAAAATTAATAGACGACTTTTCATTTTGGACGGTCATATAAAAGTAATTGCAGGACTAATTACCAGTGAAATTATATCGCGAGATATAGTTTTTCATGTTGTAAATTGCATATCGCCCTTAACTATCGCGCTTTGTTGTGAATAAAAGTTGAAGAAAATAAAATACAAAGCGGGAAAGGGAAAGCGGCAAAACTGTTTCGCAAAGTACGACGCGGTGCGTTATGACAGTGAAAGTTCCAGGAACTCTCACGATTACATTCGTCGATAATTATTTAGTACAGTAAATTAAGCACGAAATCGAAACATCCACTCGCGATTTCGATATATGTATATCGCGGCACACGGTCATATTAAGAGATCGCGACCGCGCGTATTAACATTCGTTAAAATCGGTTTATAAAAAACTTACGATCCCCACGATTGACAGTGTATAATACGGTCTTAAGGGACTCGCTCCGACTCGCGAGATCGATACCGGGTATCCGCGATAAATTCTCATCTTCATCGCATTAGTCCGCTGCTTCCTTCCTCTCGTATAAAAAATCCATCACCACCCACGACGGAAGCCGATCGTCTCGGCGCGACATAGCGCGGCGGCCAGACGAGATGTGGACCAAGAGAGAGAGAGAGAGAGAGAGAGAGAGAGAGAGAGAGAGAGAGAGAGAGAGAGAGATCGGAGAGCAATGCGCCGGTGCCGGAGAAGGATGGAGATTGTTAGGAGAAGGAGGAAGGGAGGCAGAAGGAAAGCCGTACGACGTACCGGTGGTCTCATTAAACGCAGCCTCGTATAACGCGACTACGTAATGAGAATCGGTTAATTAGAGCCGCGACGCGGGGCGGTTTCGTCTGGTACACACGGATCGCATCACCGTATGCGTGCACACCCGACTTACATTTCCACTCCGCGGCAAGGGAGAGAGGAATATACACGCATAAAGTGTCAAAGAACGAAGAACCATCGAAGGGCGAAAAGAGGAGGAGGAGACGAGAAACGGCGAAGTCGACGAAAGGTAATGCGAGCACCAACCATTAAAAAAAACTGTCGTAATTAGGAAATAATATCTTTTTTTTAATCATATTTATCATATTGTTATATCCTGCCTTGAGCGGTATATCTGTGGAAATCGTTAATCCACGAACACCGTAATCGTGCTCGAAAATCTGCGCGTCTTAAAAACTGAACTTGTTTTTTACGTTTCCAAAAGTACATCTTATAAATTTTCAACTCTCCAGGTATTTAAAAAAAAAAAAAAAAATCTGTCTATGTCTTCCTTAAAAGCAATCTTTGTAACTGTTCGAAAAATTTAATAAATTTACTTATATTCTTCAATAGATCAGATAGATGTTTTAATTAAAATATTTCAAATTTTTTAAAAGCTATGTCAGTACTTGCGTCTCTTCATGAAGAAATAAATACATAAAAATGTATGTATGGTAAAAACTCGACTACTCAATAAAAATTTGATGAATGCACCACTAGTAACGGGCATTTGCCGATTTCGGGGAAGGGGGGAGGACGGACGGTATAAGAGTTACAAGGAAGTCCTCAGCATTGTCATCGCCGTTGTCGGTGAAATGCTGCTAAAGAGAGCATTGACGCAAATTCCCGGCATTGCTTTCCTCGTTGGCATCGTCGGGAATATCGCGGGCCCGCGAATGGAAGCTTGGATATGGAAACTCAAACTCGCTTCCCTCCACTCTCATTTCCTTTCGTACTTGTTCGCTTTTAGACACATTTTTTATTTTGCATTGCCAATGTCATCGTCATCGTCTTGACATCTCCTTTTGCAAGGGTCGCATTACGCCCTCGATGAGAAGTCACTTTGACCCTCTAGGCCTCGTTTTAACATTCCCATCTTATAGTGTTACATTTCTATCGTATGTGAACGAACGCGCATCGCATCACACTTATATTATATATCGTAATCATCGACGATGTAATGTTTTATCTCTTTCTCTTTCTTTTCACTTTTCTCGTCATCGCATGGCTTAAATATGCAACAAGAGTAATTAATTTGATATACTCTGGAAACTGCTCAGAATAATCTTTTCCCTATTTGCTATAAAAGAGTTCAATTATAGGAGTGTTTAATTGTACATGTGCCATTTTAAATAAGATCCTACAATCATTATGTATACGTTCCATGTTTCTTATTAATATCCGACTTAACCCATAATGAATTTTATAAGTGTAATTAAAAACACATATTTCTGTTTACCTCGTGCAATATGGAAATGCGTGCAATAATTTCGCTTCGATATGTTAAATTACAGAATGAAACTCTTTGACGAATAAAAGCTCTCTTTGAAGATAAATACCATTGATGAATAATGAAGAACGACGAAAGTTTTTTAAAGATGTGGCAATAGTTCGTTAATGAATTCTGCGACAAGTGGAAAAATATGTAAAGATAAAATAAATATACGGGAAAAGAGAAAGAGAGATATTGTCATTCAAGCGTAAGCGATGTTTATTCATCTAATAAAGATCCTACGAGCAGATTTCTTTTCGTCACATGTCTTTCTTGGTATGCATGTAGCGAATACATTAAATAAGAAGAAATAACAAACTGCCTTTTAACTTTTTATTAATATATTTTGTTTCTTCTTTTCGCAATTTAAAATAATATAAAAAAATAAAAAGTGTAACAATCCACAATAAGTGTATCATAAATAAATGGCATTAAAAAATTTTTTTCGCTAATTTGAAAAATAATTTTTTTTTTTATGTGTAATGATTCTTTGCATCCTTTTCTCCCAACCCACCCGGTATGCCGGGTTCGTGTCTCAGCTAGCTCCTGCCCCAAACATTTCCAACATTCGTTCGCAGATGGAGCCACGAAGTCCGTTGCTCTCCTCGCCGATACCAATTGAAGATTGTCGCTTTTTTTTCGCAATTAATCGCATACCGGATGGGTCGAGTTTACTTCGTAAAGATGCTCGCAAAGACGCGCGCTGTGGGAAACAGAGGCTCGATTATTCCGAGGGAGTCTACAACAATCGAGAAGTAGTAGTACGGGCCCAGTGTGCAATCGGCGGCGTTTGTAACGACCAATTAAGAGAATTAAGAGTCATTAATTAGCATTCACTTCCTTCCCGGTCCGCTGACGCGCGCGCAACGAGGAATTCTTTGCGCTGTGGGCGCATTATTGGCTGAATGCCTTCTCGGTACTCGTTTATGCCGTGGCCGATTCGAACACCGCCTTCGGACTTCCGCTTCAGGCTTCAATAAATCCGGTCTTTTTGCCTAAACGCTCGGCCGGGAATATTCTCACCTCGTTTATATGCGATTTTACGCGTCGGTTGGCGCGTCGTTGACAAAAAAAATCGCCCCGACGCGAGTGAAGACCGTGCGAACCGGAATTGCCGCGAAATTAACGTTGAGAGTTGGTTGATTTAATTTTTCCGAGTCGCGTGGAGCGCGGCGTTGGTTAACGTCGAACGAAAATAACTGGAGTTGGAAATTCTTCGCATATTTAGCTTAACAAAAATTATGCAAAATATATAATACTCCTGTACATTGAAACGATAATTCTGCAACTTTGCATATGTCATGAAAATTTCTGTTTAGATTAAAAGTTCGCAGTCTTCCCGTAAACCAGATCCGAAAGCGTAGGTCACCGCAAAAATTTCTCAGCAAAACTTCTCCCTCACTTATTTATTATTAGCGCACGTTACATCCACGAATTGTACGATGGTATTCTACCATGGTATCGCATCGTGTAAAACACATTCCGAAAAATACATCATTAATACAGCGACGGAGATTACTGTCGCATTTGCTGATAAACGTTACGCACAGTCGCGGTAAGAAAAGAGACGGCGGTGGGGTGTGAGACGAAGGATATGGTCGCGTAATCTACGTATGCAGGAATAAAGAGAGACGAGAAAAAAGAAAGAGCAAACGAGAAAGAGAGAGAAAAGGGGGAGGGAAAATGCACGTGTGTGCGACAGGGGGGAGGGGGAGGGGAATGAAGAGAGAACGGGAGGTGGGCGGCATCCTTTGATCTCGCACGCACACACGAGTCGCACGGGGTAAAAAGGACACGCACGTATCTTCCGCAAAAAGACCCATACATATTCATGATCGGCACACGCACGCGCGCACACAGGCGGCTTTTGTTTAACGCCATGTGCACGCATATTGTGCGTATGCACGCCATAAATTTGTATATACTCAGGCTAGAGAAGTGCACGGCGGTGCAGAATGCGCGGGAGAAGTTTCTGCACTTAACTATAAGCGATCGCGAGTGTACTTTTCTTCCCTGTCTTCTCATCCCCTTCCCCTCCCTGACCCTCCCGCTCCACCTACATTTCATTCTACTGCCGCATTCTCTCTTTCCGCGTATTTACGCGACGAGAAGAGGGAAGTATCGATAATGAAAGAGCGCAATGGATGTTGTTGGATATCGAAATTGTATATATTGCCGATAGTAGTTCGCTCTTATTTAATACAATGATGATAAAATAAACATGAAACACATTTCGATATACAGTACTAAACATTGTAAATTTCTTGCCTGATAACGAGATTAAGAAAGACACGGCATGAAACCTTTGCGGAAGATACGAACCTCTTTTGATTCAAATTACATGATTGAGCTTTTGAAAAAAAAAAGAACTGATAAAGTGTTTCTGATAAACTGACTACTACATCAGTAACTAATGACACTACATTGGTAAATATCATCAGTTACTGATGTAATAGTCAGTTTGGTGACACTACCAGTTCTTTTTTTTCCAAGGGAGTTTTATCATTTTTGAGCAATTTTATACATTTTTATAAATTTCATTCATTTAAATCGCTATGTGTGCGTGCGTGTATAGCTGCTGAATAGATAAAAAATAGCGACCAGGCATTATTTTAAAAGACGACAAGTATATTGGCGTCGATTGGCGAAACGGTGGCGGGCGATTTCCGACACGCCCGGAGGCGCCTGGCGCCCGCGATTTACCTGCGAGAAACATTTCCGCCCGAACGAAAAGCGCCCATATCGAAGTTCTACACGATCGATTCCACGTGAATTACATTGGGGAATGCGTGGTCGAATTCGTCGAACGATCGTGTTTCATGAGTTCGCACTCGCTTTAAATTATCTCGGCGCTAAGAGGCCAACATAATTTATTTCCGCGCATTTTATCTATTATTATCACAGAGTCTTAAAAATTTTGCGTAAAATTTATTTAAATCATGAGAATTATTTATTACTTGTAACAATAATACATAAAGTGTAATGTGCTACACAGTAAAAAAACATTTTGTATTTACGTTAAAATCGATTTCGGTTTATGTTAAAATTTTGGTTAAATAGATTAAAAAAGTAATAAAAAGTAATAACAAATTATACATTAAATACATAAGGAAAAGAAAAAGTAAATATAAAGCAATGTACCGGGACGAATTAAGAAATGTTTTTCCTATAATCCGTTCGATTTGCATTAGAAAATTGAATAAGCAGATGAAATTCTGAAAGCCGAGAACCGAAGACTCAAGATTGTCCATTCTGCAGTCGGAATATCCGGAATCGTTAGCGGGATCCTGGAAATTCTGAAAGGGACGATTCCAGGACGCCGGGCGGTCTTGCCGAGCATGTGGAATTATGTAAGATCGCGGGTCGTTTGGAATTCGCAAGGGCGGCGCTTTTTGAATCGCGGATCCTTTCTCGGAAGGAGGTGGATCGTCGTGGTTTCTATCGACCGACCGCCGATCGAGCGACCGTGCAATCGCGACTATTCGATCGCGAACTCTTCGCTACCGAATTAAACTCGAAGTGTAAATCTTCCTCATAATTTTTAATTTATTAAGAAAAAAAATAAGTGATTGTTACACGTGGACATTGTCTATAGACTTTTCTTTTTTTCTTTTCTATTATTAATTTTTCAAATATTTTGTGTATATTTTCATTTTTTCATCGCGACCGATAATGACATTTGCGCAAAACAATGTTCTCAAATCGATTGGCAGCTGTGCGAAGTCGTGAAATGTAACCGGAAGCAACCGGGAACGCTCTCGCGAAACGAGCTGCGGCAGAGGCGGGATACAGAAGAGACGGCGCGAGGAAGGAAGAAAGGGGGCCAATATAAAAGAGGAGCGCGGAGAGGCAGAGGGATGCCGTGGACCACCCGAGAGAGAAGTTCAGGACTGGTTGGGAACTGGAGGCGCACGCCGTATTCCTTCGGGGGGTCCCTTATCTTATTCGCTTACCCAGGGATCGTCCGGAACCAGCGAGGCCTGTCCACAGACCTTTCGCTCTCGCGAGAGCTCCCCGGCATCCTATTATCGGTCGGCAACTATATTTTTGTGTTAGGTCAATCCTAGATGCACACGTACGAGAGATGTTTTCTTCGTGTCAGGATTTTGCAATCTCTCGTGACTCGCGAAGCTTCAAAGTTCCAAGTATCGATCGAGCGAGAAACTAGACGACGCAACGAGACTTTTTTTCTCACAACTAAAAAAAAAAAGAAAAAACAAAAACGGTCCTTCCGTATACCAGCTCTTCTCCACCGAACTGTCATCGCGATGGTTCGTAAATAACTGAGACTCATTAGCCGCGGAATCAATTTCGCCGAACGCCGCGGGTTTATTATCGCTCGCGGATAACGCGCCGAATGTTTTACGACTTGTCGAGTATCTTGGTCGCGCGTTGGCGCTTCGATTATCTTTTACCCTGGAATTCGGGGCCGAAGTGCATAGCTGTCGAAGAAAAAGAACCTTAGCGAACGGATTAATAAAAAAAATAAAAATTAAAATAAATAAAAGCGCAGGAAAGAGAGTGGGAGAGTCTCATTGTGAGAAGGGTATACGTGTACACAGGAGACGTGAGATCCGTTGGACCCGCATGTGGACCTTATTGTGTCCCGAAAGGGCATATACAGTAGGTACCTTAATGTCGGCACAGATGAAAGCGTGGGCTCTCCTTTGTCTTTTGCTCGCGAAACTGCCATAGCAAGTAGCGTGCTCTGCGGGTAGCCCTGCACCATTCCACAAGACTACCGTTCCAGGTTTCTATCTTTCCCTTTCCATTCGCCTCACCTTCCCTCGCATATCTCGAGAGTCGCAAAGAAACGTATAAAAGAATGAACGGTAAAGAGTTTCGACACTCAATTTCGAAATCAAATTCAAAGGATTTTCACCCATACAGATGCACCACTACTTTACCCTACGATAAACATCCAAGAGACGCGAAAGGGGGAAAACCAGCCAAAAAATAGGGAAATATAATGAGAAATAACTTTTATAATATCGCAGTAAAAATTGCTTCTAGGACCATTAATCGCTATAATTAGTTGTAATAAAATTTGTCTTGGGTATTTACGATGTTTGCGTGATTAGGTAAAATTTATGTTAAACTAATAAGCGATCCTATGACAGTTGCTTTCCTTAAAAGCCACCCAGATACCCAGAAGAGAACGCGAGAATGTAGATCGTGCAAGAGCGAAACGGCATGATCGGCGAGCTCCTTCTGGGAAGAGTCCTCGGCGATGGTACCACGGTTGGTACCTTCGGCATAAAAGGCGGATCCCCGGCACATTATTAATGTCAGAACGTCACAGGGCATGTAGCTGCATATTCCGTTGGAGTTGCATGCTGAGGCGCAAAGACAATTCGCGGCAACGACGACGACGGCGACGACGACGACGACGACGACGACGACGACGACGACGACGAGGACGACGACAGGCTGCCACGGGGACACAATATATAATTCCGCGTTCGCCGATAATTATTATGACTTCCCAAGTTTCCTGCCGCACAATGGGTCTCGTCGCTGCCGGTTATTTCGAACTTATCCTTCCCGCGACCCTCTCCTCCCCGAACCCCGGACAGAGGCGAGCCTGTCTCCGCGTCGCCGTCGTCTTCTACTGGTAATAAAGTGACATTAGCCGGCATGCGATTCTGCGATAAACTTTCGAAATTTATTCGTCCAACCCTCTCGATGTCTCTCCCCCGCCTACCGACGCGGCGCATCACGCTCCACCTTTCTACGAACGATTTAAGTTTTTCGAATTCTTCGGTGAATGTTACGTCAAGCTAATCGGCCGCTATGGCTGGCACGTAAAACATGCGGCTCGCAAGTCGCATGCGGCCCGCCAAACAAAGTGGCTGCGAGCTGACTTCTCGAGTTTCGCATTTTCTTTCTATCAACACCTCCCTCTTTTATAGCGAATGCACAAGATCCGAGGTTCGTACGTGCGAGTGTTTCTTTTTTCTTTTTTCTTTCTCACGCTTTTACATGAAAGGAACGGTTTTGCTCGAGTATCTAAAAATTTAGCTAGACGCAGATCTGAAAATAATTTTCTTGAACCATCAAAATCATTATGTAGGTCGCTCAAGCATGATGAGCGGTGCTGCAAAAATTTGACATTCTAGCAATCAGCTTGAGTGCCCTACGTAATTATTTTGATGATCTAACAAAATTATTTTCAGATTTAGCTAAATTTTCAGGTACTTGAGTAAAATTATTTCATACAAAAATATGTCACCGTTATGTCGTAACCTACATGTCCATTCAATATTGTTTACGTTACTAAATAGATTAATTACATTTTTTTAAAAGAAAGCTAAATGTCAAGGCAAGTCTTGGGCGAGTCGGCGGCAACGGCGATATCGATTAAACCGCGCGACGCTAGAAAATTCTCTATTCCCTTTCGAGAATCTAATTTATGCGGCTCTCCAACGAGCTAAGTTTACAGTTTGGCGGCTAGCAGTACCACTCGACCTCCGGCAGAGCGTGACAACGCCAGGTTTAAAGCATAAAGCAAATTATAACTGGGAAAAGCAGGATGTCGTGCACACCTACGCACGTATTCCTGGCTACACATATACGAAAATCGGTATCATGACTAATGCCCATCGAGTCGCTCCATCCTGATTTGCCTAATTAGGGATGCGCATCGGCGAACTAAAAACGGATCGTAAATAACAGATAATTGCCTACTCGTGAGATATTTTGTGAAAAACATATTTTATTTAATGTAACGCATAAAGTGCGACACTTTTATTCAAATATAGTTCCTTAGAAATTTCGTCTAAATTTTTACAACTTTATCAAATAAATTAAAATTACGATCACTCTGTACCATCTACGTTCTTTCTCCAGCTACAATTAATCGTGCTTGTTTAGTTGCTTTTACTACAGTAAAATTAGTCGAATTCCATGTCACTATTGCACTGCATAATATGTATGTAACATTGTTCAATGATAATAAAAAGTGATGATATATTCAATGAGGGGATTCTTGAATTGCGCTTTTTTTCATCATTTCTTTGTCAAAGCATTTTTAAAAAAAGAAAAAAGAATCTTTGCGTGCCAGGTAATTTTCGATTTGTGACGCGATGTCACGAGGACGAGACTTGGGGGGAGAACGCGTCCACAATTCCGGAAGGCGACGACGGTTCGTGCTGTCCTTCCCGGTATTCCTGGAGACGTCCTGTCCGTCCTATGTCGTCCTCGCGGATCTGACATTGCTCACGCAAATTTGACGTTAACATCGCGGAACATTTAATTCGCTGCTCGTGCAGCTCGAAATGGCACGCGATCGTCGAATACTTCGCAACGTTCCAGCCTCATTGTCGCGATGTGCACTTGAACCGATGTTATAATTGCTCAGCATATAGCTCGGCATCAGCGGTATATAGGTAAAGGCAAATATCCTTCGCGGAATTCAATCACGGTAATATAAAACAAAGAATATTTCATTAAAATGGAATTAGAAAAATATTCCAATAAATGAAATATCCCACAAATAAGTAAATAAATTGTTCCAATTTGGAAAATAACTTTTTTTGCTACGTAAGTCGCGACGCAATTGTTCATCAATAATTTCGAGGTCGACGTTCGTAATAAGAAACGATATGCTACATTAAGATACTATTGTATGATAAACCACCAAGTTTACGAACAATTCTGGCTGATTTAGTTGCTTTCTCAGAGAAAACTCCGAAAGCTATAGCCGCGGAAATGCGTTTCCGTCAAACTTTCCAATGGAATAAGCAGTGTCATCGATCGTTGATAGGTAATAAATCTCGCGAAGGATACTACAACTCTAGATAAGACAATATTAAGAAAACTATGTCTCAGCGAAACAGTGGACGATTTTGCTGGTTTTACGATTTTATGATGTACATTAGAAGGAATGTCAATCTCAAATAGTGTATAGTGCATAAACTCAAAATTCAAATCAAACGACGATGTGCTACATTTTGATTTGATTCGATTGAATTCGTCAGAAAATTTTACCAAAAATTAAGTTCCAGAGGTTACAAACCTTCTCAACTCTCAAAAAATCAAGATAAAACAAGTTTTCACTTGTGTAAAATGCAATGTGCTATGACCTGTAAACCCATTTTTTTTAATTTTTTATTATAACAATTTTTATAAACATTTAAAGGTTGAACATTTGTCGACAAAATCAAGCTTTTTTTTAAATGATATAGCTTTTCGATTTTTAGAACATCTTGAAATTCGTCCAGTATGACTTTAATAAGACAATCACTTAAGAGCGTCATAATCATTTTTCTTATTTTTGTTTTACAAAATTCTAAAGCGCTAAGACTGGAGAAGTGGGTCCAAGAGCAGCCCTAGTAAGTCAATTTAAATAAATCAAAACAGTTTTAAAGTCATTTTTTTTACACATTAATAATCAATAAAATATATCTTTTTTAAAAATATCAAATTTGTTATCCTTTCCAAAAAAAATTTTTTAAATCAATAATTTTTCAGCGTCGAGAAAGTATGTAATCTCTTAATGTGCATATTATAATGCTATAAAGTGCAAATCATATTAGTGGTGGCATTTGTTAAAAACGTAGGATGCCAATATCTTATCGCAATAGATAGAATAATGTGCACGAAAGCGGCTATCGAACGCTCGGCATTGAACAAAATTACATTCTCGTCGCATTACACTAACGAAAGGTGATTATGCTCGGCCGTCCCGTTATTTTTCGTAGGCTGGTACGACTGAGGACGGTACGGGACACCGCGCATTGCGAAGGCAAATCTAATTGTTTAGAAATTGCACGGATCGCGAACAATTAGCTGCATGCACGCAGGGTCGAAATTACCGGCAGCCCCGTGATCGTAAGGCTTATTACGGCGGTGCACATAAACGGTTGAATAATTTAAATTAATATCATAGCCAAGAAACCGCTAACGATTGGAATAGTTTCCTCGGGGAAACGAAGGTCCAACGTCTCCTTTCCACCTGTAGTTCAATATGGTCACAGGCATTCGGTGCAACATGGCATTTGTGCGTGAGAATTGATCGCGTAATATTTACGATCCGCGATTAATTTTTACATCCTTTCGTTAAAAAAAAAATTATTTAAGTTAAGGTTTGCAAAGCAACGTTTAATTTCGGTCGCATTAACGAATTAAAATGTCGATGGGTAAATCTGCGATTCAAAGCCAAGAATGCTTTATCGATACATAAACTTCTCATGCCTGAACTCAAATTTATCTATGAAGCATACAGAATTTTTCAAGTCCGTCTATCTGTATCCTTTAAAAAATAATATAAAATAAAGATAGTGATTAATGAGCTGACAATCTGACGCACGCGACAAATTGCGTCGCGAAATGCGTGACACGCGTTGAGAAATTATCCGGAAAACTTAAAGTTCTGACGAGATAAGTAAAACGTCGACAAACTTCGGGAAACTTTAATAAGAACGAAGCTTTGACGCGAGGCGAAGAAGAGACAAGCGCGATGGGTGACGGGAGCTCAATCTCTATAAATTTCCAAAATTCGCACGACAGCCAAAAATCCGACAAGAGCAATCGCGATGGGCGGGCGCGTGTGCGCGTCTTATAGCGAGACAAAAGTCGCTAGGACGGTTGACGTTAACGACCGACCGTCACGAGACGCCGCACGACGACGAAACGAGATTTTCGCGAAGCTCCGCGATAAATCTTGGAGGGGGACAGACATAATCGCGACCGCGGAAAACGCTGCCCGAGCACGATTGGTAGGAAATTAATGAATATCATATGATGGATCGCGGGAGAGCATGCATCATTCAAGTCTTTAAGCGCACACGCGGATTTTTAACATAATTTGATATGCGAGCCAATTGAGAGTCCTTATCTTCTATGATCTTTTAATCACGAAACGAAACAACGGTTAATAGCTAAGACAAAATCACCATTAAATTTTGATGATGCAATAAGATAAATTCTTATGCTTATTTTGAAGTTCTTGTATATCTGTTATGTAAGAATACATTTTAAACTCACCACTGTAGTACTCCTGCCATGCCAAAGAGCTGCACAGAAGAGCCAAAGTCTTGCCACTGCCAGTTGGACTCTCAAGAAGACAATTCTGCTCCTTTTTACATCCTTCAATGAGCTGCACACACAATTTTCAACATAATTAATAAAACTGTGATGAAAGAGCAACGATATTGACTAAATCAAACAATCATAGTACTTACACTGTTTGCTACTGCAATCTGGCAGGGATATGGTTTTACAGGAAATTTGACTGGAATTCCTGCAATCATTATATTATGCTGTATCTCAACTTGCAGCGGTGGATCGTCTTTTGTCTCATTAACTGGATATAGATTATCTATTGATTCATAGCTATCTGCTTTAGAGCTCCAATCATTTGTGCTTGTCGATTCACTATAGCTTGAGTGGCTTCTCCACTCATTCATTAGTTTCTGTTTTTTAGATAGAGGCATTTCTTCTGGCGAGACACTACTTCCTGGAAAATTGTTTTGATGTGATGCATCAATATCATTAAAACTCGTTTTCATATCGCTCCAATGTTTATTGTTTGTACTCCAATTAAACAGCGATGGGCTTTTATTAAAAGTGTAAGGAGTATCGTCAACTACAGTAACATCTTCGTCACTCGAATCAACTGACACATTATGCTTTGAATCAATGTTAATCAGGTCTCTAGCTGCTTCGTGATTTGTTACGCTCGTGCACTCCCTCGTGCTTTTCAGTATATTTGGGACTACATCAATGCTGTCATCATCTGAGGATATTTCAACTGGGTCATTGCATGTCCCTGCTGTCTCATTCCAGAGCTTCCTATTCAAAGACAACCTTCCCTTCTTCATGCTGAAAGAATACAAAGAAATTGAAGAAATAAGATTTCGAGCTTTCATCGAGCATGATATCTGGCGACGCAAAGCCCTCAAAATACTAAATTCCTGCGCTCGTCAAGCGGGTTTACGCGCACCACGCTCAGATCACAAAGCTAACCTATAAAACGCTCATGACGCCCGGACGTTGCCTACCTTGAATTTTCGAGCCACTCGTCGATTTTGACTTTGAACAATGCGCATAAAAACGATCCTATCGCAACAACGATGATGCAAATTATGATCATTTACAATTAATTGCCACCTGTGGAACGCAACACGGCAACACATGCGGCTTTGCTATGCAACAACAAAGCGTGCGCTCTCCTCCTGCCGACTAACCTCCCTAACCTCGCGGCGATTCACCCGCACGACACACTCTCGTCCACTCGTCTTGACTCTTGACTCGTCTCCAAATCGCTAATCTCTGATTTTGTTATTGATCTTCCACGTAAATTACACCGTGTGTCAGTTTCTCGTGCAAATGTTTTTCTCTCGTCAAAATCATGTTGATAAAGACGATTCTGGCGCGAACAGCACGATCACGTGACTCGTTCAAACGCACATCTGACACGGGTCAAGTTTTCTTAATTCATCGATTGATCAATTGATGAATTAAAAAAACTCGCCCAACGAGGAAAGAAGAGGAAAAAAAGTTTCTTTGATTTGTAAGAAATGTTTTGGTTGTTCCTTTTATTAGAATTAATGAAATAGTTTGGTTATGCAACGCAAATCTTTTTTTAAAATAAAAAAAAATTAAATAATTTTTCTTATACTTCTGGCAATACTTTTTTTAATTAAAAAATTATTTAATAAAATTAAATAATTAAACATTTTTTTATTAAAAATTTTTTTAATTAAATAATTTTTTTTATAAAAAAAACTAAATAATATTTTTTACATTTCTCGTAGTACTTTCTTTGAATTAAAAAATTATGTAATAAAATCAAATAATTTAAATTTAAATGAAAATATTTATGGCTTTTGCGAATAAATCAAAAAGTATGTGTTTAAATGCCTTTAAAGAGTTTCCGCTGATATTCAAACGTTAACATACAATAAGTATTAGAAAATCAATTCACAATAACGCATATCCTTGTATCGTATGAGTCATTGTAAATTGATTTTCTAATACTTATTGTATGTTAACGCTTAAATATTAGCGGGAGTTCTAAAGGCATTTAAACATATACTTCTTAAATAATTAAAAAAATTTTTTTATTAAAAATTTTTTTAATTAAATAATTTGTTTAAGTATAAAAAAAATTAAATATTTCTTACATTTCTAGCAGTATTTTTTAAAATTAAAAAATAATTTGTTTAGATTAAAGAAACAATGTAAACAAATAATTTATTTATTACACTTAAAAAAAACTAACGTCATTTCTTGAAATTAAACAAATTTTTATTTTTCTCAACGTACTTTCACTTTAAATAAATAAAAAAAAAATTTCACCAATTTAAATATAATTTTTCTTTAGGTGTATATCAAATAATATCCCAGTTCCAAGCAGCATATGTATGTATTTTGATTTTATTCAAGGTTATAGGTAATAATTAGTTAAAAAATTAGGAGCACTTAACTTAATTTGATTTTAAATAATTTAATTTTTAACCTTAATTATTTTCAAAATATATAAACTTCTTTGTTATTTTATATAAATTTAATTAACAAAATAAAATTTGTTTGATGATCCGTATTATAATTGTTTTGATTAATCTATCTTTAAAAACTTACAAATTTCTAATTTAATACAAATAAAATGTTTTTCAAAATTAACTTTTAAATTAATTTAATTTAATTTTAATGTAATCTTTAGTTAGTTTTTTTTCATATAACTTTTATAAACCATTAATCTAATTTAGTTAAAAAAATATATTCATTTACCTAACCCTGGTTCATATTATATGTATATGTACTCTTTCTAAATATCATATATTACCTTTTCTAAATAATCAAAAAAATATGAAATACATTTAGAAAATATTTCACTCTTGTAAAAAAGTAACACACGTAAAAAATGAAACATTGTTTACAAGAAATTGCATTATAAAATTAATTATTTACGGCAGTATTAAACATAAGGTAACTTAAAGCTAATCACAAAATACTTGTTTCATTCAAATTCTTTAGAATTAGAATAGATATTAATTTTGTTATAGTGTTATTTTCTCGTCTTTTTAATTCAAATTCAATTTATATAATTTCTTCTAATTGAAGGTCGATGTATTTAAAACAATTTGTGTAATTCAAAAAATTGTAACTCGTGTCATTTTTTTACGGAAGTGCACCATATAAAACTCATATGAACGAATGCATGCCCGGACATGTATGTACGAGATTGTCAATGAAAAATCCCGCATTCTCGATAATTATCTGCTCAAAATCTCGAAGAAGCATCCAAAGCCGAGGCGGGACTTGTTTTCGAAAGCATTAAACTTCGATTTACATGTTTCTCGGGTTTCAAGAGCTGGCGCCTAGTTCAAAGTCGGCGACGCCGCCGGCCGACCGACGCGGCGTGGCGGAATCAGGACTCACGACAGACGCGCGTGCACGCGGAATACAGAAGGCTCGTGCTGTACCCTCGGAGTAGCTCCGACTTCGCTGACGTGAATCCTTATCAAATCGTAACCAAAATTCCCACGCGCGCGCTCACGCGGCTTGTGTGCGGGGGCTGTGCGCCGCGTATCGGGAGCGTGAACCGCGTATCAGAGGGCCTCGTCACGTATGCGCGCCAGACATATGAAATTGCTTGCTCGTACCTCACTTTCAACTCACGTGCAGTACCAAACAGTTCCACCGGCTTCTTGTACTTTCACACGGTTACGATGGAGATCTTAACTGTCTCGTTGGCGTGGGATGAGGGACATTTACCGAGGAGACGCAGCATCCTCGCCGAGCTCCCTCCGCTGTTAATGCGAGATGCTTCGAGACACTTTTCTCACGTTCCGCACTGAAAGAAAGGAATTGCAAAATTTATTTGAGTTATAAATTTATTTCAGTAAAACAAATCTTTATTTTATGACGAGATAAAATTTTCTTTCTAGCAAATAAACCAATTAATAAAATAAATAAAATATATTTTATGGAAATGTAAGATAGAAATGTTTATTCGGTCAATGTATTTCTTCATAGAAATATATTCTGTCATCACAGTCAAATTTGTTTTGTAAGTAATAATTATCGAAGGAATTAAGATAAGCGTCGTGATATTTAAAATTATAAAGAAATTTTATAACTCACCGGACCAATGCGCAGCAGCAGATTTGTAACACAGCTACATTAATCTGTAAAGTGTATACAAATCCAAATTATAACAGCGTCGAAAATAACTTTTTTTAAATTTATATTAACTTAAAAAAAGACGTAATGTTAAAAAAAATAAATTATTCAAAACAATTATAATGTAGATTTTTCAATAGATTTAATATTTTATTTGTGAATTAAATCTATGAAATAACAAAGAATTATTTTTCATAGAAATATAATTTTTTCTTTTAACCGTTTTTTTTTGCATAGATGATTTTTTAATTAGAGAAAAAAAAGTAATAAATCAAAGTGTTTATGTGTTATCTGGCACAGTCATTTTAGCACAATTAAATGCGACTCATACAGAAAATTATTTGCTATTTTCTTGCTTTATTAAAATTCTTGTGCAGCAGCTGTTTTGTTAATAACAATGGCTGTGCTAGCTTAATCCATTAAAGCCCATAATCAGATCAGCAAAGGTAGCAAAAAAATAACAATTGGAAATAGGATCAGAGCATGAAAAAACATTGAAATTAGTCATAAAGTAATTAATTTATAAATCTCATTTACATTGCTCCGCCGTTATCTGGTGTCTCTCAGGTTCTCCTCCTCGTCCTCCTCCTTCTCTCTTGTCCTGCTTGTTGCTTTTTTATAGCACAAGTACTCACTTACGAAAACACTACTACTTATTGTTGACAATAATCACCTCGACGATCGCGCGACATCCTGAAGATCACTCCCGTGCACGACACGCAATTCATTATATTGTGACAACGGCAAGTTAACGCGAACCGACGAAAGCGTTATTTGCATCCATCCGCGACACCCCGTCGGAAAAATTAACGCAGTAGACGACGAATCTCGAGTGCCAGGAGTACGTGCGATCACTTCGTGCCGCACCGCGCGGCGCAACATAACCTTACCACCGCTTGATCGCAGCCGTTGCTGAAACACAACACACGCGTGTCTCCGGATAATTATTATGTCCATGTTCTCACGTATGCTTAGAAACATACGAATTGAGACCGAAAACAAACAGCAGCGGATTGAAAAATGCGATCGACCGATGGACGACGGATCACTGACGTCGTCGCCGTCGCTTGCGCGAGTTTCTATTGAACGGTATCTCACGAACGGTGTCTCACGATTTAACAAGTTACTGGTACACTGTGAATACCGCGATAATTAACTTGATAACAACACTACCGAAATACGCGATGCGCAATTTATTATATCACGACAACGGGTAATTAACGCGAAAGACAAGTTAGCTGCGATTCGCTTCACTCGGTACCCGACGGCAATGACGTTGGCTGACTCTAGAGGGACGCGCGGATACCTTCATGTGACACCATCACATAATTTTGGTCCAATTTATTAACGCCATTAGCAATCAGTGTGGCACCTTCACGCGACTAGTGCGACCCCCTAGTAACTAGACGCCCACTTGGGGAGAATGGGGGGGGTCGCGCTAGTCGCGTGAAGGAGGTGTCACACTGATTACTAATGGCGCTAAAAAACTGTGCGTCGGTTGCGAGTCGACATCGGAAGCATCGTGCAAGATACCTTGCAATCTTCATAAAGGTGATTATCGTCGTACTCACCATTGTTCCGGCAGTCTGTTGTTAGACTGCGAGCATCGTGAAAATCAATTCGTTCGATCGAAACTCGTCACGAGAGCGACGGAGTCAGTGATCCGTCGGCAGTCGGTCGATCGCATTTATCAATCCGCGAGTGTTCATTTTCGGTCCCAATTCGCATGTTTATCAGCGTACGTGAGAACGCGGACGTGATAATCGTCCGGAGACGTGCGTGCTTGTGTGCTTTAGCAATGATTGCCACCGCCGAACCAAAGATTATGTCGCTCGTTGCGGCGAGGTAAAGGTGTCGCGTGAAGGCGTCCGCGCGTACCTATCGTTCGAGAGTCGTCCGTCGGCTAACGTCATTGCTGTTGGGTACTGAGCGTACTGAGTGACGCGAATCGCAGCTCCCTTACCGTTTTGCGTTAATTTCGCGTTGTTGCGCATAATAAATTGCGCATCGCGCACATTGGAAGTGTCTGGCAAGTGCAAGGCGCCGCGCAAACTTTATGTCCAAGTGATTAACGCCGTATGTACCGGCAACTTGTTAGATCGCGAATTTCGTTCGATCAAAGCTCGTCGTGCGAGTGACGGCGTCAGTGATTTATCGCTCGTCGGTCGATCGCAATCCGCGGCTGTTTGTTTTCAGTCTCAATTCGTATGTTTATGAGTGTACGTAAGAACGCGGACATAATAATCATCCGGAGACACGCGTGTGTTGTTTTAGCAACGGCTGCGGTCAAGCGGTTGCAAGGTTATATTG
This sequence comes from Solenopsis invicta, assembly GCF_016802725.1. Classification (NCBI taxonomy): domain Eukaryota; kingdom Metazoa; phylum Arthropoda; class Insecta; order Hymenoptera; family Formicidae; genus Solenopsis; species Solenopsis invicta. The sequence goes on from NC_052673.1 coordinate 17,293,684, forward strand.
CGTCGCACGGTGCGGCATGAAGGCGATCGCGCGATCCCCTGGCGTTCGAGTTTCGTCGTCTGTCCTAACTACCTGCGTTAACTCCTCTAATAGCATCGCGGGTGATGCAAATAACACATCGTCGTTTCGCGTTAACTTCCCGTTGTCGCAGTACAATGAACTACGCGTCGTGCATGGGAGTGGCGTCCAGGATGTCGCGCGGCCGTCGTGCACCATCATCGGGAATGCCGTCCAGAATGTCGCGCGAGGTGATTATTGCTAAGTAGTAGTGTTAAGTGAGTGCTAGTGCTATAAAAAAGCAACAAGCAGAAACAGGAGAGGAGGTGGAAAACCTGGGAGGCATCAGGAAACGGCGGAGCAACCAGGAGGTAAATAAGATTTATAAATTAATTACTTTATGATTAATTTCAATGTTTTTTTTATGCTCCGGTCGTATTTCTTATTGTTATTTTTTTTCTACTTTTGCTGATCCGACTGTGGGCTTTAATGGGTTAAGCTAGCACAGCCATTGTTATTAACAAAACGGTCGCCGCACAAAAATTTTGAGAAGAGCAAAAAAATAGCAAATAATTTCTTGTATGAGTGATTGTGTTAAAAATGGTTGTGCCAGCTTGACAGACGTACATATTTTAAATAATCACGATTAAGTAGATAGTTTTAACTAGTTATAATGTTGACTTCAACTACTTAGTTATTTTTAAACACTTTGATTTGTTTACTTTTTTCCCAAATTAAAAAATCATTTATGCAAAAAAAGAAAACAATTAAAAGTAAAAATTACATTTCCATGAAAAATATTTCTTTGTAATTTTATAGATTTAATTGACAAATAAAATATCAAATCTATTGGAAAACCTACATTATAATTGTTGTGAATAATTTATTTTTTTAAATATTACGTCTTTTTTTAAGTTAATATAAATTTAAAAAAAGTTATTTTGGACGCTGTTATAATTTGGATTTGTATACACTTTACAGATTAATGTAGCTATGTTACAACTCCGCTGCTGCGCATCGGTCCGGTGAGTTATAAAATTTCTTTACACTTTTAAACATCGCGACGCTTATTTTAGTACCAAAAATGTGTCCGAGCATCTAATTTTTTAATCAAAGTATACGGGTTAGCTTAATAAGGGGTAATGTAAATACATATTGCGCCATGTCGATACATTTAGACCGCGGTCCGATTCGCGCTCAAACCGCTTTTGGCTTCGTTCTATTCTTGTTTATGCTTAACGAACAATAAAGATAGGTGTGAACTAGGGTGTGAATACGCTTTGAACATGAATCGGACCGTGGCTTTAGTTTGGCAGATATTTTAACAGTTCCAACTCGCTAACTTTAACACTTAATAACTCGCTTCGCGATGCCACGTTTTTCTTCCAAATTTTTTCATTTTGAATGAAAACATGTCGAAGGAATATATTTCTATTAAAATCTGGGCTGAGGGCTCTATTCTAAATAATTACCTGGTTGAATTTTGCTCTTAGTTTTTGCCTGACTGCATTAACGAATTATATTAAAAAGTCTTACAACAGTTTCGAAAGCTTTTTCTGCTGAACGCAATTTCGATTTTTTTTCTCAGTGCATGAACGTGAACGAAGTGAATGTTAGTCGGTAAAGCGCATTACATATATCGTCACAATGTAAATTACCGCATCCGAATTCTCGCGTTTTGTTATCCCAACGAACTCTCGGTCGAGAAAGGTTCGCTTCGTTCGCGGAACGCACACTCGCTGGACCGTGAGTTATGCATACTCAGTGTGATACCCATAAAACACGCCGAAGGGTTCAGCCGAGTTATTATGGCGAAACGTGGCAAATTGCGTGTAACACCCTTCGTCTCAATCAGACGACGCTGAATTAAATTTGGGCGCTAAAAGCAAGAACGATCGATTCTCTCTTGAATGAGTTCCTCGCGCTCGTCTCAATCTCTTTTCCTCTTCGTACCGAATTACGTCCTGCAAAATTGAATTATCGATTGTATTATTTATTGATCTTCTTATTTGTTGCACTTTCTCTTTCTTTTTTCCCGTAATTTATTCGCTTACGCGAAACCAACGAAGCACAAAGTATGTATGTCCAAAAAAAAGATACAACTTATTTACAAGGATTTGCAAGGACAACGCATGCAATTCCATTAATGCGGCATTTCAATAAAGCCACGCGAAGGAATGGATCCGAGACGAACATAAATACTCTTTGCGGAAACGTTGCCAAAATATTTTCACCCTGCTAAAGGCAATCCCCGACCCCTTCGAAAATAGGGGCGCTAGGGAAAGCTACACGGCGAGCGCGGAGTCCGGATTTCTTCTCCGCGCGGGGGATCCCGTATATCTCGACTTCATATTTCGTGGTCACCCCCCCGTGTGAATCCACAACAGTGGACCGCGTCCGTTTCTGACCGCGGATTACGAAGCACAGCATAGAAAAAGAGAAAGAGGGAGAAAGAAAAGAAAATATGAAATATAAATAAAACATATTCTTACCGGCGGCAAGTGCAATAAAAATGCGGGGAGATCAAGAGGGATGCCCGAGGAATACGAAATGGGGTCTCTTCCTCCCCGAGATCCCCCGCTCGCTCCTTGTCGCTCGGACCCGTCGTCCTTTCCACTATCTCTTCCCTCTCCCCCTTCGTCTTCTTCCCTTCTTTCGCCGTTCTCGCTACCGCGCCCATATTCGTAGCTTCACGACCGTGAAGCCACGGAGCAGCGGTGATTGCCGGACAGAAGCTGAAATATGCCCTTATTTCGGGACGGGCCGCTTCCCTGTATTTACGATAGCACAATGGGCCCATCTCTCATCCGCGGCGCGGCTCCCGTGCCGACGTTTCATCCCCCGTGCCCGCCGCCGCGCCCTTCGCGCTGTTCTTTCGGGGGGACACTTTTCGTAATGCGCATAATTTGTCCTCGCTATAACGCCAACTCAAATTTGTGGAAGAGATCCGTCACAGTCAGCGCGGACGACAAAACTACCGTGATATCAATCCGGGAGTTCGCCACGCAAACTTGATTTTTAACATTAGGTTCTTAACATTTAGGAAAGAGTTGTCGAGCCACTCAACTTAATTTTTTATTAATTTATTTCTCACTTAGAAAAAATTTGTATGCAAAATGAACTTGGAAATTATTGTTTGATGTTAACCTATTGTTACAATATTTAATCTTTTAATAACAAATTAATTTATTACAAACCTTTTTACACGCCTAAACCTGGATATCCTGAATTGTATTGTCTCTGAAAGTATCAAATTTATGTTTTAAAATAATTGAAAATATATAAGGAATTATTAATTTAAACTTATTTTGTTAATAATTTATTGAAAAAGGATCAAATGTTTAATAATTAATAAATAATAATAAAAGTAAAGACATCAAAATAAAACTTTTCTTTTTGCAATTAATTTATGTTTTATTTATATCAATTATAAATTTGACTATTTTCACTTATTAGTCTTACATTACTATCATTTATTTAACAAAATTTGTGATACGACTTAGGAAACTTGACAGATTTTCTAAAAATGGGTTTAATCTTTATTATAATTTATAACAATTAATATAAAATAATTTATTCAAGGAATTTTTTTGGAAAAAGTATAAAAAATAAATCTTAGTCTAAAATTGCACGATTACATTATTATTAGCTATATTGATCAAAAATTAACATTAGTTGTATTTTATTTTGTCAAGTGTTGTTAGCACACACAAAACAAGATGTAATCTATTCAGTTTTGATCTATTTTACTCATTTCTCATTTACTTCACATTTTTGTCACTAAATGTTGCTTATATTAAATAAAAATATAATATATTGATAAGAGATATTATTTTTAGGCGACCGGTACATTTAGCAATTTTCTCTTATATGTACGTAACATCCATTTATTTATTTATTATTTATTCATTTGTTTATCAAGTAATCGCATGAGAAATTCTTACATGACTGAATGACGAATACAAATAGACTTGAAATTTCTATGTATAATATTTAGCAAATTAATTTTTTTTATGTGAAATAATTTTTTAGTTGGGTTTAGTATTATTATTGTCTTTCTCGCTCGACTTCTTCGAATACCTTGAATTTCTTGATCAGAATCGTGAAAATAAATCCGCTTCTTAAGAAGCACGTTGTCGAAGTACGTGAGCGTCGACAACGCGTTTTCTGTCGCGATGACGCTGCATGCGCTGACACGGACGCGTGTAATCACGGAGGGAACGTCCTGAGGGTACGGCAAACAAGACAATAAACCGAATAAACGGCTGTCCGAACTTAATTAAGGAGTGGCTGGTGCATCTACGCGCCGTCATTTCTTCGCCGAGCTTTATCGGCGAGTGCTTATCTATCAACGGCGCGATAAGATAAGAGCTGCCCGAAGGGAGTTAGGATAGTCATCTCTTGGACGGACACCAAACTTCTGCAATCCCACGTTTTCCGCGTGGGGGTGGAACCGACGAATCGCGTAGCGATGGGGAGAAACCGATATTTCTCCTCATTCGATCACGTAGAACTTGTATATTTTGTATCACTGTTACGAGGGTTTTTTATTGCATTTCCATATAATTTCGTCATATAGTCTTATCTCTACATTGAGAATAAAAATTGTTGAAAAACTGAAATATTTAATCCGATACGCTCAACTAAATATTAGGTTGATTCAATAATTATTTAGTTGCATAAAGAAAAGTATATTTTATTTGTATCAACTATTAACATTTTTTAATCAGGAATTAATTAAACCAATTCAATATTTAGTTGAATGTATCGAACTAAATATTTTGATTTTTTAATCAATTTTTTCTCATTGTCAGTGTATAAATAACCTTTGATATTATTTGTATAAATATTTTGTTATAAAATTTTTTAACACAACCGACCGACAAAAATTTATTGCAACATCGGTAAAAGATGAAGAAATTTTCTTGCAGTTATCACATTATAATTTGGATATATGGCATACGGAGACTTCTTTATGCAGGGCATAAACTTTCACACTCAAAGCTCCCGTAGGTATAGAATTTTACATCCAGAATTTGGAGTATTAAAAAAAAAACATTTTACTTTTTGATGAATTTTAAGAAACTTTTAAATGATTTAACAAAAAACAGTATTTGATTAGAACGTCTATGTTGCACGCTACACATAAAAAAAAATACATGTTTGCTATTGAAATCATCTCACTTTTCTCTTCTGTTTGAATGTTTTATTCCACACCTAGAAAAATCAAAAGTCTGATGGCACATATATTTTTTGTACTTTGCGCGAGGGTATCAAATCCATTGCTAGCCATATGCGACCGCTTCGTCCACTCCTGGAGTAGTAACTCTTCCACTTTCTCTACTTCGCTCGTGCTCTAGCCGTCTCTCTGTCCACCCTCTGTCTGGCCCCACCGAGACACTCCGAGAGCTCTCTCTTTCGCAATTTCTCTTTCTTCGTCTTCTTGCCTCATCCACCACGTATGAAACGAGTGAAAATAGACGCTAGGAGAGCGGCGGAGATGGAGGGTCAAATTGAGTACGCCCGTGTCCAGGAACAAGACCGAAACTAAAATAAAAGAATCATGCTGGCTGGGGCACAGCGACGACGAAACTGTCCGCTCGCGCGGGAACGGCGGGGATATTTTGTCCGAAGCGCCTGGAACGTGATTCCGCAAACTCGAATCATCCAAAGGTGGTTTCAAAAGTTCTGACACTTTTTCTATTACTCTGAGATTTTATTGCCCGCATAACCTATCCTACTATTTGTTGAAAATTTGAACAAATCTGTGAATAGAAATTATTTTGGGAGAGTTCTCTGGCTTTCAATTCTAAAAATTTTAATTTTAAAATAAACGACGTAATTCACTAATACAGTACGTCCTTTAATTAGAACGTTGATATAATACACATGATACATTTTCGTTTCTATACATGATACAAAAAAATATTTTAAGAATAAATAACAAATAATTCACGAACGAAAGTTACTTTTGAAAAATTAGACGCTACACGTAACACTATCGAAAATCATCGTGTAAAAGTTTGACGAACCGCGAAGGACAATAATTTTTCTACGAGGGCAAGCGAGGGACATCGATCAGATGTGATCACGGTGGAATTAGCCGTCCCTTGCAGGATTCTAGAATTCCTTCGCCCTCTTCCGCTTCTGTGCTATCGTCGCCGAGCCACCCCTCCTCCCCTCGCTTCTATCCCTTTGCCGAGACGTTCGAGACGATCAACAATCACCCTGTTACTGTCGGATATACAATAAACGATAGACGGGGCAAAGAAAAATAATTACTTAACGGAATCAGCAAATAGTATTATTTCTGGCGCGGATTTATACGCCACACAAAAGACACATTTCAATTTCCGTAATAAATTGAAATTGTCGTTTTATTCGTACTTTTCTTTACTGCTACGAAATCACTTCTCTCTTCATCTCTTCGACGCAATTTGCTGTGATCTGCCGCTCTGTATATATAAATTATTCCTTTGTTATTCTTTTGTGTAAATCAATTTCGAAGAAAAATATCTCGCTCAATTAAATTGATATCTTATTTAAACTCAATGTTGTTTCGAGATTTCTAATAATATTTTCGAGAGTCGATAATAAACGTCTTTCTGATATCGTATTGAGGTATCTTTCACAGACGAAAATAGAACACCCGTTGTCCCAGAGTTTGGCGTTCGCAGTTAATATAAATATTTTCTGACTGTCACTTTGAGGTAACAGATTCTCAGACACTCGACGTTCAGGTTCAAACACACGTCTCCGGATTCGGATGCTTCCGTCTACATCGAACGCGTGTAACATCCGTCACTCGCGGGGCGAACGTGAAAATAGAAAGGGTCTCGTCGTGCGGGGATGCGTCTCCGTCGGCATGAAATATGGATGGCCCGTACACGTCTCTCTCTCTCTCTCTTTCTATCTTTCTCTTTCTCGGCTTGGCACGGCGCCACAAAAGAAAGCGTCACGGCAAATTAATCGGGCGACGACGAGCACGCGAGATGTGTGATTTAATAAAAAAGCCGCCCCCTCGCGCACTCAGGGGGCGAATGATGCGGACGCGGCGATACGGTACGACCCCCGCGGCGTAATAAGTTTAGTTTCTACGACGAAAAGGCCATAAAACGCGGCGCGCGGCGCAGCGTGGGGCCTTGTTTCGCGACACTTGAATTTCAGAGATCAGCGAGAGAAACGTGAACTCGCGTCGTAGCGCGGGGTGAGAATGTCAAAACACGCATTCGTATATGTTGCGACCTAATGCGAAGTAATAAAATGTCACGAGAAGCGATTAAGTGGAGCAGCGAATAATTTTTTCTCCAGAATTCAGACAATAACTAAATTGATATTCCTCACCGTGGCAGTATTAAAGACAGTACAGCAAAAAACCTATAAAATAAGGACTGTAACTGAAGACGGAAAGTTTCCGATGCCCCGTCGCGTTAGCTTCTTGCGTAAAGTCCGGCAGAGTTGCGTATTTTTCGTCGGGCATTTGTAGTATTCCATTCCGGGTCGTTACGCTATCCTCCTCTCTGACGTACGCTCGCACCGGTCGCGAACACACAGCGTATGCGTGTGCCAACACTAACGAGAAATAAAAGCGCGACGAAAAGGCACACTTTTCTCGCTCGCTTCGTGTGTCATATCAACACGCGATCACTCACCCGTTTCACGTGCCGGCCGCTGTTAATTTTTTACACTTTCTCTTTTTGCCTTTTACTGAAATTCGCGACGCTATCATTAACTTGTTTATTGATGGTTAACTCGAGCCAACAATCATGAAATACATCTAGAATTTTTTATTTATCATTTTATTGTTACCATAATTTAGCATAAATAAATATAAAGAAAATTAAAAATATTTACAGTAATACTCAAGCAGTGAGGCATCAGCGATTAACAAGCGTTAATATTTTTTATAAATTCAACTTTTATTGCGGTATTTCCGAAGCGAATGCAAATTGACCCATTTCCCAAAGACGATTCGCGTATAGAGAGAGAATCCCAGAAGTGGAAGTTATTAGGGTGTGATTTCATTTCCGAATTTCTCGCCGGGGATCGTTGCCGACTTTCCCTTGACTTCCCCCCTGCGTTCTTCCCTCGCCGGCCAGGTTAAATGGCCGATGCAAAAAAGTCATAAAATAAGTTATAATTTGACGCAGTCGGCGTCGCGTTGCTCAATGTCCTGTGTGATCACCGTGTTCTCACTCGAATGAACTTCGGCATCCCCTGCTTCCATGAGAGAATTGGGACTATTCCTCTGTCCCTTCCTCTCTCTATCTTTCTCTCTCTTTCGGTTTGTCTCTCCCTTTCTTTCCGTGACTTTGTCCTTTCGATGTGCCTCGTTTAGATCGCCGCGTGTTATAGTTTGGCTAAGTTAGGGTTGCCTACGTCGTTTGAAAGTATTCTGTCCTCGACTACACTCGCCTTTAAATTTAAATGAATACGATGAAAGACTAGAGAAATATACTCTCTTTATGAACTGAAAACTTTCTCAGTTCCGATTCACTTTACATTTTTAGAGAAGCGTTAATCTAACATGTGTCTAAAGGTATAACATCAAAGCTTTAAAAAGTACCGTAAGCGCTCGTCTTTTTCATTTTTATTAATAAGAGAACAACGTATTGGCTTCACACAGCAAACATAATCTCACTCGAGAAAATTGTACCTTACTCTCTATGCTCTTTTGTGAGAAAATTGGAGCAATTCTGTCCTCTTGGTCTATCTTCCACTTCCTAAAGTACGCTACATTCTTGTCCCTTGATATGCCTTACTTAGAGCATCGAATGTTACACTCAAACGGAGTGGCAAAAAGACTACGGGGTGCGCGAGCGGGTGTCCTATCCAATTCCAGATTAATTGCAAGATCGAGCGGGAGGTCAAGGGTCGGTAAGAACCGACATCCTTCGAGGACGGGGGAATGGCGGGCAGAAAAAAAAGACATGAACGCGAGACGATGCTGCAATGACGGGAAAAAGTTGATGCGTCATGCTACTACAACAATTTGGGTACCTAATGAAGCGCGCGCGTAATCCAATTTTGTTCTTTTTACTTGCAACAATGTTTTCTACACGCAATAACCCCTTCTAGGGTTTTAACAAATTTCGTTAGCAGACGAATAATTTGTTTACCATGGCTTTGTAATACTCATAAAACTTAAACAATTTGTGTATATATATATATATATATATATATAATTCTTGAAGAAAAGTTTTGCTTGGATGGTAAAATAATTGTAAAAAGTTTCTTAAGAAAGTTATATTTGCAATCATTGACTAGCATATGTGCTCAATATTGAATGAATATTGGACGAGTCGATTAGTCATCCAATAAAATAGATAAGCTTAATTACCGTAATCGACATCTCGGTCGACTTCCACGCAGCGGCCAAGCGAGGGAGCCAAATGACGTTACGTATGGTGGACCGTAATGAATAGCAGGGGAAAAATGTCACAAGTCGTCTACGCCCTTGGACGCAATACACATATATGCGCTTCGTGGGGTCTTGCAGCAGATTAAAGGTCGCCGTGCGATTGAGATTGTAATATTGGCGTAACACAAATGTGAAAGTTGAAAACGTCGATATTTGTCGGTAATGTTTTCTAGTGAAAACACGAACCGCGTCGAACTCGAAATTTTATAAAACGCGAGTCCGTACGAAGGATCCTTGCAGATGTCCGACCGCGGAGAACATTGCGCCAACGGAAACGCTAAATTTCAGCGATTCGCCTTGTGGGAAGCGGAGCCGAGTACGTAGACACGGCAACAAAAGACCGCAAACTCGTTCACCTTTGTCGTCGCGTAATGGACACCTATAAGCACCGGAAAGGCGTAATAACTCGCGCATAGCCGTCTTATTATTCACGCTACGCGACGGCACATGTTATGCGTGCACGGTCCGCGATCGAACCGCAGCGGATGGATCGGAAGGGAGGAGCGAGACCGAGAGTGCATAAGGTGCAGAATGATAGATATGCACTTTCAGCGACACGCATCGGCAACACGAATAACGGAGCATTGGTCGAGCTGTCGCGCCACTTTTTTATTCTACCCGATGGCGTCGGTATTTCGTAATAGTGGAAGCGCCTTTGTATCGGTTTCGATTCCACGTTTGACATATGTGACATTTCCTCCATTCGTATAGGGCAGCCTAGAAATTCTATCGCGCATCATACTAGAAGCGACAAGATCTGTTACATTTTATCGAACGTTACAGACATGATAGAACGAATGTGATTTTGAAAGCTAAGGTTTGTATGGAATTTGTGTTTTACACAAATTTCCACAATTTCGTAAATTTCTATTATACGTCGGATTATAATTTACATTTGAATTAATTTTTTTTTTTTTTTTTTCATACAACGAGATTGTATTAATATCTTATAACTGGAGTTTTATAACTGGTACCCTGTTACTTCGGTCCTATATTCTAAGCTAAGCGACTGTTTCTGTCATAAATTGTATATATACGCACGCCGTCTGTGCCCAAGTTGCTAATCCTGTCGTTGAACGGAACCGAGCGTTGCAGCGACATTGCAGTAACGACTGATCCGGTAGTTACAAGCCAAACTGCCGATCGGAATTGGTAACAAGGCAACCGATGAGCGAGAGGGACGAAGGGAAGCTCGCGCTATCGGGGGCGGGAGGAGCGGGGACACCCATAAATCTTGGCACAATCGAGGGTGTGGTCAAACGCAGTGTCGAATGACCGTGGTCTCGTCTACAAATCTATAAAGGCCCTCCAACCACCCCGTCCCGTTCCACCACCCACGAGATACACAGACACGCGCGCACGTGTGCCTGTCAGCAGGGATGTGCGTGCCAGTATGCGTGCGCGGACGCTTTTCCACACCGTACGCGGACAAACGATCCTGCGGGACCACTGGTCAAACACACAGCACACCTCTCGTCGGCCCATAATATGTTCTCGTCACTAGCAACGCTGTTGCTGTTGCCGATGGCACCGTTGGCGACGTATTTTCCCCTTTCGCGGAAATCGCCGTTTTTCGGTGATTTATCGGCTCGGGCATGGCCGCACTCGCTCGGCCGGAAAGGAGTACGGGCAAGAAATTTCCTGCTTTTATGCATTAAATAAAAACAGGGGGGGGAGTAGGGAAGAGACAGAGAATGAGAGAGAAATAGAGTGTAGTCACTACCGTGCGAATCATGGACACCGGCCACGATGAGTTTTGATCGTCGGGGTGCGGTCGGACGTAGAAGAATGGAAAGGGTTGCCGCCAGATAAATTTTACCAAAACCATTAATTCGTTCGTTACGTGGGAAAGAAACGGCCTATGTGAATGCATCAAAATACGTATTTTATTTTTATATATTTATATAGGAGCCCTGTTCTTTGAGTTACTGCTGGTACATTTTGTTTGAATTGTCAGACAACAAATCCACAGTATTCTGTAAAATATTTTCCATGCGTTTGTATCACGTAATTTTATTGTAGTTTAATGATTCAGTTTTTACTCGTCTCGTTAATTTCCGTCGCATTTAAAGATCTCGGTCCAGCATGACGGGCAAATGTCGTTTGATTCCTTCAGAAGAATAGATTGATATCGGGATTCTCGCTGGCTATTTCGATGGTTATTGGCATCATTTAATTTTCTGTCGACGCTCGCTAATCGTGAGTCTCTCCCTTCGAGGAAATAGCCGATCCATTTGTCAGCGGCTCACCGGAAGCAGGGGGAATCCATCCGATGGATGAGCGCGCAAAGGATTTCCTGGATATTGCAACGAGCCGTCCTGGGAGTATGACTCGGGACCAGAATAAACATTCCGGTGTACAGAACGTTCATTTAGAAAATGGTTTTGGAACGGAAGTGATAAGATTTAAAAAGCCCATACATTGTAAAAGCCTCGGTATTGGTGCACGCTGATATTTAACGAAAATTTACTATCTTTTAAATAATACTTGATTCTAGTAATGGAAAAATGTTGTCTTTTATGCGACTGTGTACGATCGATATTTCAATAAAAGTCTGAAGAAATCGCAAAGATGAGAGGGATTAACGTATCGTGTAGGAGTATACCTATATACGTCGCAGCTAAACGTGTAATCCTCGCTGACAACAACATCGCCATTCGCTGAGCAGCGGAAAGACGATAGAAGGTGTACCTAGACTCGGTGTGTGAGAAATATGAAACGCGACAATAAAAAAAGGCGTAACGTCGGTGCGTCCGTGCAACGTGCAATCAAACGAACGTACATACGACGGCAGCGGGAGGAGACGCGTATCAGCCTCTTTCCACTTTGTTTCTTTCCGCAAGGTTAGCCTGCGGTTCGTCTTCGGGCTCTCCCACCTCTCTCACGTGTGTGAGCGCACGTATTTTCCGAAGGCCGCGCGTCACGCCACGATCGGGGGATAATAACAGGCGAAATTTCTACCGCTTCGCGATTCGCAGGAAGTCACTTCCTTTGCCGCGGCGTTCCTTGACGAAGCGGCGGCGCGGCGGACTCGCTAGCTGTTTTCCAGGTGTCTCTTCCTGCCGTTGGCTGGTGCAGGCTACGTGGTGAGAAATTTTCGCCGTGGAATCGCGCGTGCCGGCGAGACGGCGTTTCTTCCGAGAAGTCGAGAAAAGAAAGGAACGATTTGATATTATGCCGACAAGAATAAGCTGCAAAGAATTGTCTCTTTCTTTAATAGATTGGCATTAATATATCATTAACTTTTGACATTTTTAAATATCTTTCATAGGATTATTTCAAAAAGTTGTCGATCGATACTAGAGGAAATATTTGGGAAAATTCCATAGCAGTGTACACACTCGGGCAAAATAATAACACGAGTGTGAGTAAGTTTAGAGAGAAATTTATGTGATTCCTTAACTTGAGTATTCCTAATACGTCGTCATATGGTTACGCCGCGTGCCTTGGAACGGCAGGGTTAACAACACCGCGCATTACGAACGCTGTTATCGTTCCACGCTGAAATCGAGACCTCAGGCAGGATGACGACGCACCTCCGGGTGCGATACGAAAGGAACGGTCTGTGTAACCGATCCGGCGCATTAAAGTGACAGAAATTGGCCGCGCCTGAGGTGTGCGCTGCCCAATGGACGGACGGCCGTGGTGGGGCCCCCGTCATTTCCATATTGTAATGTCCCGTATCCTGTCGCCCGGGTACCGGCTGATATTATGCGCTAACAAACCATTTAGGCCAGGTGTTAAATTGTCTGTGACGCCCGAACGGTCGCCCACTCGTTCGTTCTCTCTGTCGATGTTGCCCGGCGTCGTCGTTGCCGCCACCACCGCCGCGCCGCACCATCGCTTAATACGAACGACGGGGCTCCGTAATGCCACGAAAGGAGACGAGAGGACGTCAGGGAAACGGCACCGGGGCGTGTGTGGAAAAGATCCGAGACTCGCGAACGAGCGTTAATGACTGCAAATTGGCCAGAAAAACGACCGAGACGCGAGCCCGATCGGCACGATCCGTAAATAAAAAAAGTCCCGACGACTGTTTCCTGTTTACAACCGTATGGAAGAAAAAGAAAAAGTAGTTGTGTTGCGCGCCGCGCCACTTCTTTATTTCAAATGGCTTCGCGCGCGACTGGTTATAATCGATTCGATCGACCAATTCGTCAGGTCATCGGGAGAAGGCGGGTGTGAAATTTAATCTCTCGCACGTTCGTCGGTGTGTCGTTTGCTCTTTTCGTTCTGAGACCGGTGTTTATGGTAATGAAAAGATTGATGATAACTATATTCGAATAATAATTGATTTCTATTTTTTCTATTTTCCCTTCTCTCTCTCTCTCTCTCTCTCTCTCTCTCTCTCTCTCTCTTGTTCGATAGTCTGCGAGAGTTTCCGAATACTGCTCGGACGATATCAATTTTCTTGGACGTATTGAAAATTAATGTAAATTGTCTTTTTGCGTTTGGCAATCAACTTTCCACGTTCTTAATGATTCAACGCTCGTTTGAAAAATGTCAGAAAAGTATGGAGCACACAAAGTACGGAAATGATGGCTATTAAGCTCTCAGCGAAGTTGACACTCGAAATAATTATGGCGTCGGCACTCGCGGTAAATGAACGAGAGGAGAATTCTAGGTACAGAGTATATTCCTCGGCGTATACTGTAATCAAGCTGCAGCTTCGAAAAGCGACGTAGCGGGGACGAGTAGACAGGCTAAATTGGCGGTCGACATTATGCTGCGCGTAATCATCCTAGATTGGCCGGAAAAGAGCGAGCAGCTCAATGTGACGAAATGCATTTTGCGACTCCCAAGAGAAAGAGAGAGCACTCCCTCGATTGTCTCCTAATATTAATATTAAAGTAAAAGTCTCCTAACAATTAAAAAAATCACACAAAGTTAGAACTTTTTGAAAAAGACAAACATTGTTAAGTGTGACGATATCTTTACTCAAATTTCTATAAATGAGCACAGACGTTCATGGGCAATCGCGTGATCGAAATCGACATGGCTCGTTTTACAAAAAAGGTGCAAGTAACAAAGAAGATCGATATCTAAAAGACAAACAGACACGCGAGTCGAGGGAAGAAAAAATGTTCGGAGCTCTCTAACACGCTCCCGAACTGCTCCCTTTGCTATCCCATCTGTTCGGGCTGGCTCCAATTATTTAAATGCCAACTCTAGCGATAATTCGTCCCATTACGAATGCGACTAGCGATGAGTCCGAGCGATTACGCGCCTACTACCAAATTTACGGTATCGAGGCTTAATCTTGATTGGAAAAGCGACAGACTGCAAGTTTTCACGTTTACACGTTCGAACGATTCCCGCTTACTTCTCGTACTTGTCTTGATAACTCGAAATTTTATGCAAGAATAACGGGTTCTTTACGTTTATAATATTGAGAGTAATGGATTATATTAATAATTATTCCAATGATGTATAGATGTAACATAAAAGATAAGAATAGAATTACATTTTGTACAATTGTTGCGATATATTTGCATACTAATTTTAATTAACAGGTGTTAATTAATTCTCTTTTGCAATTTAATAATTTACTTAATTCGAGTCTCGACTTTTAAGGTGTTTTCTTTTTTATTACCTCTATTGTACGCGTTCAAGAGGAACTTGAGACGGTTGCTATTCGCGTGGTTGGTCACAACGAGCGAGCATATCTCGTAGCGATAATTTCTTCGTGGAGAACGCAAAACACCGTCAAATAAATGCGTGGCCCCACGCATTCGTATACACACACGGAAAGACGGGAAAGCGTGATAGAAACGCGGAGAGGTGGAGAAAACGAGTGCGAGAGTGAGAGAAGAGAAGCGTCAGGTAAAGATGGCAGGAAAGAGAGAGAGAGAGATAGAAAGAGAGAGAGAAATGCCGCGGCCGCTCCTGTGTGGGCTTTAAACGGGGCCTCAAGCGACTTAAGTGCGGTGGGGAGCCTTATCTCGCTTCGTTACTTCGTTTTAACGGCGGCGAATACTTGAAATATCGGCGCGCCGGCTTCCGTAATTCCGTATAGAAACGCCACTTAATTCGGCCATTAGTACAACGTCGGTAATTCAAACGAACGCGAATACAACGAACGCGAATACTCGGCCAGCGAGAAGTCTTCACTGAACGCTCACCTGCCGTATTTCCTCTTCACGCGCGTCCCGCTTAATTCGCCTAATCGCGTCCACCGTGTCTCGTCATAAAGCCGCCAGGATCCGGAACGGCCACGATTAACCCCTCGGATGTGTGTGTATGTATCGACGACGTTAACGCTGTGTGCAGGCAAGAAACCTTCTTCTCTTAAGCGACGAAGCTACCCGGCGCGGCGCGGTAGTTCGATACCGATCCCATCGGTGTGCCTTGCAGCTATTTTAACATTTATCTCATTGCCTAATTACAGACATCATGCGTCAAATAAGCGCGGTACAACATTATTATCGTGCTCGGTGCATTAGTTTTTGTATATCACACATGCTAAAAGTAATGTGATAAAAGTAACGTGCCGTCCTTGAGATAAGATATCATCGGACCTCAGGCCACTCCTTCTGTCGAGCGCTATTCGCCTTCATACAAATGTGGATGAAAGGAGCCGCGATTCTTCAATCGGTGAAAGACACCCCGTCGACTCGAAAGTCAAATCGAGATGCTCGTTCTCTCCTCGTTGATCGGGGGGAGGTTCGCTGATGGAGGAACCGGTTCGAGCACGAACGACGACGCCTCCTCCTTTGGGGACAGCGAATTTGCTCAAACCTTCGTCGTCGTCGTCGTTGCGCTTTCGCAATATCGGGAATTGCATGAGGCACGCCAGCCACGGGGTGTACCAGGACGTTCGGAACCGACCATTACGAATCAATAAGCCAGGACGAGAACGGCAGACCTTTCGTGGGACGTTTAATTTGCGACAAGATCGTGGGTGGGTTAACGACGGGCTGAAAACTATGAAAAGACGCCTCGAGGACTACGACGACGAGGGAAGTCTGGTACCAGCTGTCACGAGAGAAGACCGGTGAGCGGTGAATGGACAGGAAGAGAAGTCGTGAGGACAACGCGAGACGTCGACAGAACAATTAGCTCCTAAATACTTTCGCTACTGTCGCGAGATGATGGTGCTCTATTTTTCGTTTTCGCGATGCTCTCTTTTAGAGCGCTGAAATAAAACGCTTACGCAAAGGAGGAAAGTTGTTAAGGCCACTTGTATAGATCCCTTCCCGAAATCCCGATTAAACTGTTTTCTTATTTTCTGACAGCTTCAGTCTTTAACAAAAATATAGGTCTGAATAAAATTCCATTTATAACTGTAAAAACTTGTAATGAATCAATATAAGCTGCTGATTGAAAAAAATCAATTTTTAATTTTTTCAAACAATATTAAGTCCACTGTGTACTTATGTTTGCAACAATGTATAAAGCTAAATAACTACAATACCTACGACATAATTCATTTACATTAGTGTAATAAATACAGATTGTAAAAAAATATTTTTTAATATTGTATTATTTTGTTCTGTTTATTAATCAAATGTTCATAGATTTGTATGATTTGATTTTAGATTTGATTATTTTAGTTGCTATTAGGCTCTTATATCATGCTATTAGCCTTTATATCACGTCAAGGATGTGATTATTTTATAAAGGTTTTTTATATTTTTTAAATATTTATTATCATTTTTTTCATTTTTTGTTTTTATTAATTTTTGGACGCAATTGAAACAATTATTAAAAGCACTTGAAACATTTAACATAATAATTTTTAAAAATTTATTAAATTATTTTTTCAATCAGCAGCTTCTAGTACTAATCAATTAAAAGCTATTTACAATAATAAATGGAACTTTATACGGATATAAATTGTATTTTTTGTTTAGAAAGTTAAAGTTATTAGAAAGTGAAAAAAATTGTTTAATGGAAATCGGGAAGGCATCTATAAAGAGCCTTATTGATCCTTCTTCTTTATTAACGCCAAATCATTTTCAAACATTTTTTTACATTCAGCTTTTAGATACTTTTATTTATTTATTCATAAAACATAGCATATTTTCTAAGATTTTTGTGGTAATTTATAATTCCCCTGTAAAGAAACAAATTCTAAATTTACACTATTTACTAAATTTTACTTATTGTTAGTAATTCGCTTCGTATCAGATTATGTTTGTTAAAATTTTGCAATATTTTCGCTGCTTTTACAATTCGATTTATTTTTTCCCAAGAAAAAAAGGTTCCTTGGTCATTAACAAATTTTCTCGACACGAGTCCTTTCGTGCGGGTAGCTCGCGGTACCGGCTGTCACGGTCCTCGGGATGGGACGAAGTAAAAAACGAATGGGCCGCGCGTGAAAAGAGCGCGGAAGGTACGAACGGGGTGGACGACAGGATAACAAGACGCTGACGGCCCAATTAGATCCTAAACGCGGCAATAATTTCCTACGTTATACCAGGACGCGTTAGGGGATGATATATTTCGTCGCTGAAGGTTTCGAAGAACGGATGCTTGTAATTGGTCGGATAAACCTTTAATTTTCTCCCCTGATCGATGATGTCTGCTATCACCATAGCAAATCGGTTGCAAAGACGTATGGATCGATTACGTGTCAACCTGTGAGGTATCATGTGCCTGTTGTCGATTAAATCGCGATCGATCATGCGAGGAACTTTTAACGATATAAAAAGTATGTTAAATTACTGCTTTAACACGCGACTTTTTAATTCTTGATTTTATTTACTTATTTTAATGAAATGGCTGGACATACCGTAACTAAAGAGAGACTCGACATTAATTATTTATATAATTAACTCTGTGTTAATACATAACCAGTTTTAAAATACTAACTGGTGTTATTGGCAAACTAAATGCGATTTCATACGTGCGCCATGAATTATTATCATTGTGCACTAGTGCATTCTTCATAACAGTTGCACACAAATAAGGGTTGCATCAGCCACTAATAATTAATGCTGATTAATAGTATATTCTATTATATGTTATATTTTACGTTTACGTTTCGATCGTATTATGTATAATATTAACTTTCGTGGAACTATAACTGGTTGGTAGATACATGTAAGCCAGATTTTCATGATTCTTCTACGAAATCGCATTCTTATCCTATCAAAGTGTATCTAGCTGGACGGAAAAAATACCTCGTGAGTCCGCCGCGTCGGAATTTGGCACTTAACGCAGGTAGTCTAGATTCCTGCAGTTGAGACGCTGTTACGTCTCCGCGATGCACCTGCAGTCGGCTTTTGCGCGACTTGCATACGCGCGAGTCGCATACCAGGACGAGGACGATTTTATGGCCCGGACCTTAAGGTCCGAGATTCGAGGTGAATTCTTCCGATCTTTGAGAAGGGGGCGAGCGAGAGAAGCGGGTGGACGCAAAGCAGAGCAAGGAAGAGACGGACGACGACGGCGCAGCGCGGCGACGAGGAGGAGGATGAGAAGAAGGTCCATCGGATTTTTCCATGGCATGTCGCCGGTTTCACACCCTAAGTGGCGCGGTGCCTCTGTCCGACGACACTCACACATCCGGCCGCTTCGGGGCCTGGCCGAGGGGCCGAGGGGCCCAGCTCGAACGTGGAGGTGGACGCACACCACGATCGGGCGGCTGAATAAAAGATGAGATTCACACCGAGTCTTGTTCGCGGCTCTCCTTTGGTTTTTCTGTCGTTTCTCTGCTGCCAGCATCGGCTGCCGACCGCGGTTACACTCTCCGCCGCTACTGCGTTTAATAAAATGTCTTCGGGATCGTCGCAAAAGCTCCCGGCGCGATCCTCGGCGTCTCGGCCGATACCGCGAGACCGGTCTCCTGTATTCGAAGACCGACTTTGAGCAGCGCTCGTCCTCGATGCTTCTCTTCGTTCTCGACCGTATCCATTCGAGATGTGAGGGGATCCAATTTCATGAGATCGATCACTTCGTATGTAAGTTAAAAATTCGCGCGTGGGAATGCGCAGGAAGTAAATATAGAAGTTATAAATACGAAGCGCTATTCGGCTATATATAACTTTATATATTGCTATTCCAATCTTGTTACATTAACTTTTCCACTGGCGAATATAATAATTCTAAATATTTCAGAAATTTAAGAAACTAATAATTACAAAATATCGATTGAATTAATTAACAACCGTGAATTGAAAATTTTTATATGATTGATTAACACGTACTCCAATTGATTTAAATTCATGCAACTTTTGTTATTCGTAATAGCATTCTTGTAGCAACCGTGATAACTATATTGCAGTTGTTTTATTGAATATTTGATACAAGAAAAGTTTCGAAGTAAGTTTCTTTATCACGTGCATTCTACTGCTTGCGCCAATTTTTCTTGTTCACGTGCAATCTGTCTGTTTTTCTGCTGTTCTTTTGCCGCTATCTTTAATTAAGTAATTTCACAATCGACGTAAATATGGCTGTCGTCCGCAAGTTTTTGTACAGCTTTTTTTTTATTTTTTTTTATTTTTTATTTTTTTTTCTTCAAGAACTTGGTCGTTCTTCCTTCCTATTGAAGACCGAAATGATCACGCCAACCTTCGGACCACCGACCGGTTTTGCCGCGAGTTAAGTTCTTAATGGATACACGCGGTTGTCTTCGATCGTAATTATCGAGAAGATCCGTCGATACTTTCGCTTTTCACTTTTCTTTTCTAGGCCCTCGTTTAAATCACGAATCGCGAATCATTATCATCAATTCAAATGACGAAAATTGAATTCGAACGTCATCACCTTCAATTTGCGATTGAAGGTCGTATTAATTTTATCTCAATATTTCGACCAATTTGCCATGAACCTTATGCAATTTTTTTTATAACGGCACCGCTATATCGATAAGTCTATCATTAAAAACAGGAAGTTATGTATGGGCTCTTTTTGCTATCGAATGACCTCACGACTGGAAAAGCTTCGAGCTTAATCAAATTCAAGAGTCCTGCTTTTAAACGGCATAGAGGGCTGTTTGTGGTTCTCTGAAGTCTCTCATACCTGCTCCGTATCGAACGAAGACATTGACGGATTTGTACGTCCCCTTTAACGTCAGACTCCAATCTTAATTGAAGTGAAACCGAGCGAGCGCCCAGTTTTTCTGTATACCGCACTTTTCTTCAACGAGTTATCTATATGTGAGAATTTGAACCATTAAAATTGCTCGGCCATTTTCGCTCGGCTGCCTTTCCGCGGGGATACAAAATGCAAAAAAAAACGCACGCGTACGTAAGACCGCGATTTACGATCGTACGCGCAAGAAGCGTTTTTCTCACCGATTTCTTGCGGCCCGTATATACGAAGAAGTAGACGTGCGAGTTCTTTCATTCGTGTTCATCCACCTGATATCGATCTCGCTCTGTTTTCAATATCTTTGTTTTTCTGCCACGCGGAACATCGAAAGGCTTCTCCAAACTCGTTGAGGTTCTACGGGTTCTGACAGGTTACTTCAGACCGGTTCTACTTCCACTTAAAGTGTAGACGGATCTCCGCCCATACACGAAGTCAAATATTTTCGCCGCGTCTCTATAAAGATGGACCGAGGATCGCGAGGATACCCCGTCGGTCCATCTTTATAGAGACACGTCATATTTGGTTGTATTCTCTTTCTAGATAGTTCAAACAATAATTAACACCTTATAAGTACTATATACACTTCTTGCGAAATGTAATTTCGCGAAAGAGCTTACATTAATTGTAAGGAGCTTGCGTTGCAAATGATCGCAAATTGCTATAACTTTATAGTAGTCACGTATTCTCCGTATCTCTCTTCTTGTATAAGACTTATACAAACATGTAATTACCATTGAGCCTGTCAATAGTGAGAACACCGTGGGTTAAGTTACCCGTATTAATGCCAGAAGTAAGCGACACGACAGTCTTATCTGCTAACAAGTTTCAACCTAACGCTGGTATAATCACACGTATGTGGGATGTTAAATTGCTCTTGACTTTCTTGCGATATCGTTCGCTATCGGAAACTTCAATTGCGCGACAAGATAAGAAATCAACTGGTAACCTTATATGCCTCTATATTCTTAATATTTTATAATATTTTATGGAACAATCATAAAACTCTTCTTTATAAGCGTGATCTTAAAATTACAATGCATAAATTGCGTCAGTTTCATCACGAGCGCATTTTCGTTTAAAATTAATTCACTTCGCGTATTGAAACAGTTATAAACTTGTTCTTAACTTTTTTGTTCATATTTTTAAAAAAAACTTGTCATCAATAGCTTTGATCTATCCAATTAGTTTCTACAAACGCTTCTTTTTTCAATTGTAATGATTAACGACACGGAAAAAGTAAAACTATTATCACAAATTATTATCTTTTTTTTGAGAAGAAATTTTTGTATTTTTTCTACTGATCAAATAAAAATTTCGATAAAATGTCGGTACATCTCCAGAGATCGTTAGGCTGATGATAATAGTGCCGCGAACTGTTGATCCGGTGTGCTTGTATTATCGTACGACCCTCTGTGTATGTTTAGTCAGTAGCCACGTCGCGCACTGCCCTATGCGCGTGATACGTGTCGGTTGCGTGCGTTCTCGCGCCCGAGTGCGTATACGCAGGCCGGCGGACTGCCGTGAAATGTACAGCTGTTAACCCGCAGCTAAAAAGCATACTAAATAACCGCCGTTAAAGGCCGCATAATGATTGCTATGTGATGTGCGGAGCGTCGTTACTCGTGCTACATCCGACACGCATAGTCCATCCGAGAAATTGACAGCGCGCACCGCAGGTGAGTGCACTTGATCTCGATTAATATCACGAGACCGATTGAAACGCGATCGACGTCAACGATCCGCAATTGCGCATCTCTCTCTCTCTCTCTCTCTCTCTCTCACTCTGCGAGATTGCCCGGATGTAAACTATCCGTTCTTTTACCTGTACAAAAAAAAGGGAGAAAAAAAGTGCTTTCTTCTATCCGCTGCATCGTTATAGATAATGTTCCGCTTCTATTTGCAATGCAAAGTGATTGCGAATTGCGCACGATGGAAGTGCATTTAGCGTTAGAAAGGGCGACGCATCGTTGAGTAAGCTTCACGTACGAGCGAGAAATCGCTCGCGAGTTCCTGTTTCCCGCACGCATTTTCAGCTATAACCGGCCGTAGAGGCAACTTCGCCGATGCTCAGTTCAATGACACACGGGAAGCCCCTTAAAACTATTTGCGTGTCAGCGTTACGGCGATCACCGCCACGGATATACGGAAACAACAGACAACGTGCTATCTCGAAATACACGTTTCCCCCCTCCCCCCTCGTTCTTCGTTAACCAGTTATCGGTTAGTCGGTTACAAGAACGAGGCCGAGTGAGAAGTTTCGATCGCCAATTCGATGAAATTGCCGGAAGCCTCCGCGTTGATAGATTATCGTTTCCTACTACTGAAATCTAAGAAACCGAGCATATGAAATCGATCATACCACTGTGTGGCCAGTTACCTTTACCGAAGATCGATGGCATCTTTTCACCATGTAACACGCTCGCTCTTCTTTGTATATAGCACTATTCATGTCAGAACTGGATTATAGTTTCGCTGCACTCGCTACGAAATTCCACCGCATCGTTTGCAAGTGCGAAGACACAATTTAATGGAGCGCATTAAAACGGACTCTCCTATTAACACACCTCCCTTATTTTAGGTTGTTGCTTCGCGAGTGCAATCGTAAAAGAATTAAAGATTTCCACGCTGGTTGTAAACCGATACAATTAAGCTGGCGATGAAGGGCTGTAAAGGGTTGTAAAAGGCAATTAACGCGTGGCGTGTGACTAGGATTATAAGTCACTCGTGCTGTTACAGCTGTCGCTGTAAAAAACTGCGTCCTGGTGCGCTCGATTACCTTTCTCTTCGCCAGAACTCTTCAATTTTTATCGCGATCTGCAGCGAGATAGCAACTTTTATTAATTCTCTCGGTTCTGTGTCTTTAATTTAGCTATAACTGTGCCGTTCCTAACGTTGGTTTTTATGTAGAGAGAAACGCGGTATATACGACAACAACCTATGGCATTCGTGGATCTCGACAGGACACATTGTATTTTATAAGGCAAGGGGTGTTCTCTGATGCGTCAGATAAGATCGGCGCCGTAATTTAGAGGGTTTCTGTACAGTTATTTCTTCGCACGACCGAGGAATTATAATGATGTCGGATTTAACGTGCGTCTCTGTATCGCGCGCCTACGAAATTTTTAACTGCATTGTAAGAAATATAGATAGAGACGAGTAACTCGGACTTCACTGTGTAGCAAGCGTTCATGTTAGAGCAGTTATTTAAAAAGGAAAACATATTTCTCTTCTACTGGATTCGTGTCGATAGAATTTCTAAAACGTTGTAAAGATGGCTTGCGACAATTTATAAATATGTAACGTTTTTGTAATCGATAATGCGAATCGACGATCACTGCGGTGGTACCGCAGCTAACGTAAGCCACGCGATCGTTCTGGAAGAAAATTGTGAAAGGATTAAAATGCAAGAACTACTTCGTGGAAACTGCCTGTTCTTTGGACGATCACAAATCACTCAATGTCTGGCGTTAATCGCACACGCAGAACACGATATCACTGAGCAATGCCATCGCGGAAAGACATCATTATCTGATATCAGCTGTTTGCCATATAAATGACATTAAAAAGAAACAACAATAATTCTACGAGGAAATTTTCAAGAAAAGAATAACATTTAGAAAGATCATATTAGATTAGAATGTGACGTTTTATATTCTATAAAATAAAAAAAAAGAGTAACCCAGAGGCGGCTCAAAAGAAATATCTTTCGCTAATAAACTTGCACATTTATAAACGCGATTTCGGACATTGAGTTCTACTAATTGAAAATAAATTATCTTCGTCCGAAGAGAAGAGAACGTGTCACGAGTGTGTCGCCCGATGCAGTTTCGGATCTCCGTGATCGAAGAAACGTAGGAAGAAGAGCACGAAGAAACGGCACGAACAGCAGCGGGAAAGGTAAGAGGGAGAGAAGAACCCAGGGAAGTTGACGAGAGAGAGAACGTAACGGGGAATGTGCGCGCGGTCGCTCGCCTGGAATTAAGGCTCAGCAGGAATGAAGGATGGAGGACGGAGAATGAGGATAGGAATGGTTCAACTGGGAAGGGCGAGGGGTAAGAGGGGTACCGGTAGAGAATGCCAGAAGACGAGACGACCGTTCGTCGCTGATGGATGGAACCGTGCATCCCCAATGGCGTCGATACCCGTCGACGCGCTTTGTCCTCGTTACGACGACGTCCCGCGGGCTGTTCGTCGCGACGGATGGAATCGTCGAAACCACCGACATCGCCGCCAATGACGCGGGTAGGAACGTCCAGTTTTTCACGATGAGACAAGTGTCACCCGACACCATTGCCCCCTCGCGAAAACCACATTCACGAGTGCTACCTGCGCCAAAGGAGTCTTCTGACTGCTGACGTGCTTCCAAACTGGACGAGACTGACTCTCGCGTCTGATACGCGCATCTCGTCATAGTTCTGCTTCTCCGACGGGGATCTCCGACGATAATACTGAGTCAAGCGTACTCGAGTCTAACCTCTAGGCCACGAGAACACAGTCATTAATTCGAAATTATGAAATACCCCGTCCGCTCCGCAAACGAACGGCAGACGAGGTCTCATCAGCGCCGGTGAGCATTAAGATGGCAAGACTTCAGATTATGATTACGTTACGATTGTCGGTTATTAGTTATTAAAGCGCACGGCGAGCGTTATGGCCGGCGGCTTCCAGGAAGCCTCTGTACCGAAACTCTCGCTACAGTCCAATTGGGCCCCCTTTTGCGCCTTCGTCAAAGCTTAATAGAGTTTATTGTTTTACGACCCAATTATAGATTACTTTTACGAGGCGACTGTCCCGACCGCATATACGGACTAATCGTACGTTTCTAATGAATCTAACAAAAAAGCCTCACAAATTTCCTGCCGCGTTTTCCCTTCCCTTTGCATTCCCTTCTCCACCCTTTTACCACCATTAACTTCTTTCTCGATCCTTTCTCGCTACAAATTTTATCTTCCCTCCTTCGCACCTCCTTTTCTTTTATTTCGTCTCTTTCCTCAATCCGCGATCATCCTAATCTGTAGTTACTCAAATTATTTATTTTCGTCGCGCCTCTGTCTGCATTTGTATCGGATTTCACACACCAATTATGATCCCTCTACATCTATGAATTTATGTTTGCGACGGTGTGAAAATCTCAGCTGCTACCAGAGGATCTTTTGAGTCTCTTCTAATAAAGGGACAGCGCTCAGTTCCATCAGCGCATCTGTTCCCGAAAGAAACCGAGACGGCACAGCGATGTTATCGGCGAAGGAGTTGAGGAGAGAGAGAGATTTCGTAGTTTCACCACGTTTTCGGTTTTCGTGCGGTTGAAAGCAAAAGGAAAGGGGATCCTTATGCGGCCGGTCCTCTATTCGTCTCCTTCTCTCGGAGAAACCGTCGTCGGAACGTGCACCGGAAACCCTGCACGGGCCACGAAGTTTTATCTCGAATGCATCTGACACCCGCGCCTTGTTCTCCACTTGCACAAGGCATATCCACCAAAATGTGCGCGCATCTTGCACGTACACGCGTACGTCTCTCATGGCAGACAGGTCGGGGTCACGAGAACTGCTCTGGCCGGTTTTCTGAAAGACAAAAGTGCGACTAACTAACCGGAAATTGAACTTTGCCGCCACGAGATTACTCTAGCTTTCAAATTGTCCACGTACTTTCTATACAAAATACAAATGCGTATAATGATATATACAGTTTATAATTCAACTTATTTATAGTGACTATTAATGTAACATATCCTTTAACTTGTACACAATACACATTACATTGCTTTCGAACTCAAGAGAAGAATTATACCGTATTTCACAAATAACGTTCGCAAACACCAATTCCCTACGGGACGCGGAGATGAAGAAAAATAAAGAGATTGGTTAGCTATGGTGGTCAGCGGTGAATGTTGGTTTTATCAGCAAGAGTGTCGAGAAGATAGACATCGCCAGGGAATACGGTAACCGAAGCGAGATCACCGCCACTGGTCGAGATAAGATCTTACCAGCTCCGGCAATACAGATCGTTTACCAGTTGATCGAAGATTATTGCGGATACCTTTTGCGCTGTCCCTCCGGTATCGTTCTGCGTAGATGCAATTAGATCCGTCGGCAGTCGGCATGAACAAAAGAATCGAGTGATTTTGGGTCGAACCACACAAAGAAAGGGACAATTTCGAAAGACCAATCCGATTGTTGCACGTGTAAATCTATCGATATACTTGTAAAATATCTAGAAAGCTAGCAAGGACAAGAGCATTCCGAAAAATCATAAAAGTAAAGGTATCATAAAGGCGTATGCATGAAGCGTAAAAATTTAAACGTAGTATTTAAGAAGTTTCGGCACGATTATGATGACGTTTCGATCATTCATCGTTTATGAATAATGCGGTAAAGTAATGTTATATATATATATATATATATATATATATATATTTTTTTTTTTTATGTCAACGAATCCACTCCCATTAAGTCGGCGCCCAGTTTCGCGCTCAGAAACAGGAAATGCAGCGCGTAAAATACCACCAAGTTGGTCCTCTTGCGCGCGTTTAATAGCAGAGATCGACGCGCGGACATGTAGCGGCGCGGCAATGTTCAAAGGAGCGGACATTCGCGAGCGAGACGAGATTGTCGAGGAGGGAAGACGAGTAAGAAGAAGAAAAACAAAAGAAAAGAGGAGAAAGTCGAACGAGAGAGAGAGAGAGAGAGAGAGGGAAAAAGAAGGAGACAAAACGTAAGGAAAAGGCGTAAGCCAGAAGGTCCTTAGCCAGTACGGAGATCGGCCTTAATTAACTCCAAGTCGACGAGGAGGAGAGCTCGTTTGCGAGCGCCGATTGCCGGCGATCCACGAAGACGACGACAACGACTTGGTCGATGACGAGGACGAGTACGAAGACGGAGACGAAGAGAAGACGGCTGGGAGAGCGGGGTGCGGGCTCTGGGTGGTCCCTGGGTGGCCAGAGATTCCAGTTTCTCGATAATTGGTCGAGCTGTTTCGACACCCAACCACACCAAGCCACGAGTATGAGGAATAAATCGAATACACGCGCGAGCTCCTCTTATGGCCCTCTCTGCCTACCTACGGTAGGACTTCGGGGGCAAGGGCGAATGGCCGGGGGCAGATGCGCTCGTATGATACCAGAACGGACGACACTCGGAACGATGCCTACCTACGACTGTTATAGCGCCAGTCTGTTCAAAGGAGTGACACAATTAATTTGGGACTAACGCCGCCGCGGAGTTGCCGCTGCAATCCGTCTGGATTATCGGCTTTATCACGAAAGAGAAGATATCGGATAGACGAAGTGGAAGTCAATTTCGCATGGCTTAGATTTATCTACGTTCTAGAGATATATCGTATTATTTATGTATTCCACGTTATTTAAAAAAGAAGTAATTAATGCTGAGAAATTGACAATGTATATTAATATAATTGTTATGACGAATTGAGAGAGAAAGAGAAAGAGATTTCATTGGCAATCGGATTTAGAAGATCTTTCTGGTGACTTGACGACGTCGTCGCATTCGTCACGAGGATCGCGTTCTGATCGAGCCGGCTAGTCGACGGAATCGCTCGATAGGGCGTCTCCAGCCGCTTTTAGGGGTGAATTGTTCGAGGGTGGCTCTCTTCTCAATGCATCGGCAGCACAGCTGACTCATCTCTGTCTCGGAGCTCTGTATCGGTATCACCCTATGCGTTATCGCGTCTCAGCCACCCCACAGTCACCCTCTCCTTCCGTAACGACCCCACCGTATGTCTATAGCATCCAGCAGAAGCACGCAAAACTTCTACTACGTCCTCCTTCCCTCGCCTTGCCGTTGAGCTTGTCGAGGGCGAGTAATGCGTATTCTGCCCACCCCACGATTCAGCGGGGTGACCCGTGCCACGTTTATTCGTTTGTGAAATTAGTGCTGGTTTTGTCATGTTGAGGTGACCACCGGCGAGAAGGGTTCCTTCCGCTTTTCGGGCAATCCACGAGAAACGACTCTTCGTCTCGTACAATCGATAATCGTAATTGACTCTCAAATAAAAAACTGCCATGCTTGCAACGTGTTGTATTTTATCATATGTTTTGTTTTATATTTAAAAAAATTGTCTCGTATCAAAAATATTCATAATCAAAAAGCTGATGTATAACAATTCCAATGAAAAATTTTATTTATATTTGCATATTTAACTTTGCGTATGCTTTTTTTTAATTACTAAAATCAATAAATTCGTTAAAACCGCATCGGCGCCATACTTTCGATGAAAGGGACGCTTCGTTGAAATGGGGGCATTTTTTTTCGTATGTTGAGGTTCTCGCAAATTTCACGGACCGCTGTCGTTTTCGTTGAGATCGGCGATGATCGTGCTGATGACGTGAGTCAATTGTCACGCGAGCGGCTTAATCCAATCAACCGGCGACGCCCTTAATGCCGGATTTTGTCGAGTTCGCTTCTCTTTCTCTTCAACGTTCGCTTCGTTCTCGCTCTTACTCTTGAACGCCGTCGAGCGTGCCGTCAAAAAGTGCGAAAGCTTAATTGGTAGAATTGGATCTTTCACTCGGCTGCTCGCAATCAGATGATCCCCGCACTTCAGATCGTCGAATCGACTATGCGGGGCGCGGTTTCGACGTAACCGACTCCGACCAAGTGTCTCTCAGCCGTAACGAATTTTTCAGCTTCTGAATTATACAGAGAGCAACTAACTTTATATGTCTTAAGGCGACAAACACTTAAGTTTCACTACAAAAACGAAATAGTCTTCTATAATCTTGTTTTTTATTCTATTGCTGTTATATAAATTATTAAAATTAGGTTAGCGATAAAGATTAATGAACGTTAATCTTTATTTATTTTTTGCAATATTTTATTAATTATTTCCATTTTACAAAATTTTAAAAATAAAAAATCCAGACAAAGTCTGAAAAATAATATGTCACGTCACACATTAATATTAAAACGTATTATTGTCAGATCGACTACTGAAATGGCATATTAACGATAGCATTAACATTTATGAAATATCTCTCTCTCATTGCTGCACAAAAAAAATTTACTTAGACCGTGGAATTTTCATTTGAGCATCCGAAACCGCGCGACGTTTTTGCGCCGCGCACATTTCCTCGCATACTCTGACCGAGGAGAACCAGCCATGCCAGGCTATACAGGAGCTAACGATTACACGCGTTTTTGCTTCCGGTCAGGCAACTACTCGTAGGATGTTTCACTCGGCTGTGCGTTATCTTCCCTTTCACCGAGAAAACACAGTGCATCAGCACG
This sequence comes from Solenopsis invicta, assembly GCF_016802725.1. Taxonomy (NCBI): domain Eukaryota; kingdom Metazoa; phylum Arthropoda; class Insecta; order Hymenoptera; family Formicidae; genus Solenopsis; species Solenopsis invicta. Next base: position 17,323,381 of record NC_052673.1, read on the forward strand.
TATGTCCATTCGTATACGCGGGCTCGCAAGTGCTGCTATGTCTGCTTTTCTATTCATCATTAATCAAAACTTAGAAAAATTTAATTGTAATTGTTTAATGTATTTTTTCATCTAACCATTATTTACCTTATTAACCAAATAGAAATATTACGTTGCTTGGAGATATCCTGTTATGTATATACAATTACGTATTACGACATTCAGACTATTGGATATTTATTCAGAATAACGTTATGCTGAAAATGTTTAGCATCACAAATCGCGTAAAGCAAGCTTGAAAAGATGCCATCTTTGTCTCAAGATATCGTCAATAGTCGTAAAGCGAGAATCAAACTACCGCGATTCGTTTTAATTGCGAATCGATTTCGCAGGTCGCAACCGCCGACGACGAAATTCATTATCTCCCCGTTATCTCGACTCATCGACGGGAAACATTGACGTAAACACAGTTACTTAACTACTCGCATTAGACGTTTCGACAGCATACTTTTTTTCCCGGATCCATGTAATTAAATAAGTGCAAAATCATGCTCGTAACGAACGAAACCAAGATTTGCGCAAGATGTAACACAATCATTAACTCTTATGATGAAATCAAAATATAATCGATTTAAGCGAAAATTTCCTATTCTTGAAAGCAGAGGTACTGTTAAAAATGTCATAAAATTCAACGTATTTTTAAATTAAATATTAAATTTAAAATGCAATAAATTAATGTATCTACAACGTATATGCATGAAATTTAGTGCACTTCTGATAGCTTTAAATATTTTTTAATGTATCTGCTTGAAATTTGATTCCATTATATTACATTAAATTTTGCTGCCGATCTTTAACAGTATATCAATGAAGAATTTGTACTGGACAAATCCAATCATTGAAATTTTTTTATTGAGATTTTTTTCATCAAATGAAAAAACTGTCTAAATCTTTCTATATTAGGTTTACGCAGACATCAATGTTCTATTTTTATTTAGATGTCATTATTAGTCAATTATTAGTCAATTATTCTAATCTAGATTTTATAACGCGAACATATGACTATGTATAATACAGTTTAAGTTCGAAAAATATGTTCAAAATAGTATGTTCAAGTTGATTGATTCCCCTAGTTCTGGAGCGTTTTATAGCTCGCGGGCAGAAATTTTCCTTGCTCTTGACATTCGACTTGGGACGATCTTGTTGAGAGATACGATCGGTCTAAAGGTAGTGTCGATGCCAGGACGTTAGGGTAGAAGAGAAGGCGCGGAGCAGCTGTGCCAGTCTCACCTGTTGTTTCTCGCCCTAATTATGGCCTGGTACCTGGCTATAAAGTGACGATATGTGGATAGATATACGTATACTCATACACTCGTGGCGAAGTGTACACGTATCGTTGATGGACAAGATTTATCGACTCGTTTAGCCCTTTTCGCGGGACCACACAAGAAATTAGCCAGGACTAAAGGGACACTCCGTTAACATCGTTAGCACCTTCCGTCTCTCACTGCTATGCCGTTTTTTACGAATTTTAATGAGCCCCTCTTTTCTAATCAACATTCTAAGGAATTTCTTTAAATTAAGTGACATCTTTGTTCGTTACGTGCATCTGATGCGCTACGCGCCGTTCGTACAATCGACGCGATTAGATCGACTTACAAACAACGACTTTACGTCTGTGAAATTCTGTGTACTTTATGACCGGTTATATTTATTTTGGCCATTTACGATTTATATGCGCTTCGAATCGTGATATTTCTTATATTCCCAGTTCCAATTAGAGGCCCGAGAGTTTTGCAAGGTGCAATGTGTCATTAACGACTGTCTCAAGACGGACATACGTGATTATCTGAGCATTAAAATGCAGTAGTGACGGTGGATAATTCATTGCTTATCGTCTTTTTTTTTCAACGTGAAACGTTAAAGGTAGCGCTTTATTATGTATACGCGATCGACAAAAACAAGGAGAGAATAAAATGTCCATTGAGTCCAAGTGTGATGTAGAGCCTCGTGTCGGCGAGCAACATTGTAGATCATCCATCGATTAGTATCTCACTTTCGTACTGAGAAAACGATGCGGTAGGCATCTTATCCGTAACCGATCTTTACACACAGCGCTTAACGGATAACTACGTATCATCAAAGTGCAGCGATTCTAATTATATTCCTAAAACTCTTTATCTCCGTTTCTATTATCTGCCGACGCATTGGTAATGACACACTTTGCAACACGTGCGTTAATAAATGCGACTGCTTACAGGTAATGTATTCAAGCATCGATTCGTCGTAACAGCTCCGATCCCACGTTTCTTACGCGTTTCAATTACATAAAAGTATGTGGCAGAAACTTTTCTACATTTAGAGAAAAAAGTATTTTTTTAAGAAGACGCGAGGTTACTTTAAGTCTAGCTGAATTCGACGGTCAATCCCGCGAGATTTTTTTTTTTTTTTTTTTTTTTTATTAAATTATAAATGTCGATAATGTACCGTGAATAATAGCAGTTTTTTCTGTTTCACGTACATACATGTGTCGTTCATACATTATATTGTCGTATACAACAGCGATAAGAGATTATGACGATATTCAGGTATCGATATTCAGGTGTCCGTCGTCTGACCTTTTCGTCCAATTTATTCGCCATCCATCACGCGGTCGCACGAACGCGCATAATTACGAGACGGGAGGAGGGGGGAGGGGGGCTCGAGTTAAACGGTCGACTTCATAACTCACCGCTTATCGTTTTTTCTCGCGGCGAAGCTAACGAGCGATTTCATTACACGGCTGACGATAAGGGAAGACGAGAGAACACACACCGGCGGCCTCGCCGTCGTCGTCGTCGTCGTCGTCGATGTCATCGAATAAGTATCGAGGTGTCGGCTCGCTGTTCGATAAGAACGCAGATGGCGATCGTGCGACTATCGTGTAACTCTTCGAAACGTCGCACGTTTTCAAGGTTCTCGCACCCGCATATCCTTCGGCAGAAATAAAGGATAAGAGCTAATCGTTCGCGCGCCGCGCGAGACCGATGTCGCGCGCGCGTACTACCTGAATAAATACGTACCCGTACCCGCGTGCGTACGCTGCGCCGAGTGTGGAGCTCTTAAAGATATTAATCGTGCATGTCGGTGCTTTGCATAATTTTGTAATGCATCCCGTCAACGGTCGATAACATCTTTCGCACGGCGCGACGCGGCCGTGGCGCGGAGGACTCGGCCGCAGGAAAATGCACGTGGGCATTTTGTATATGTGAAATCGTTTCCACGTATAGCCTCGAACGACCATCTTGTAAGTCTCCGCTCAAACTACCGAGGCTTGATCGCGAGGAATTTTCTAGATAAAGCGCGAAATCTCATCACACCGCAAGAGTTCATGAACAGCTGCGATTTCTTCGGCGATTATTCAAAATCATGCTGAGTGAGGAAAGGATGCGTTTATACGCGGGAGATGAATATGGACACGCGAATTGTTACATGCCGTAACACGTCTTAATCTTGAAAACTTATCTTATTACTCTGGAAACAAAACATTTCGTTTTAATATCATTCTTTGGCCGGAACACTCAACCTATCAATAGAACTAGACCTTGACTAGTGAAAGTTTTATTCCTATTATATACGCATAACGCTTTCTGATGTCAAAAAATCTCTTATTCTTAAATCTCTTTCCGCTTGGACCTAGTTCAACTTTTTAATAATATAGTAAAATACACCTCGAACCTTTGAAATGAAGGCCAGTTCATTAATTCTTAACCTTTAAGTAGGTAGGTGGGGTGCTGACAACACTCCACAGAAATGTTATTACTATTGTTATATTTTTCATTAGTATATTATGTTATATTTAAATTCACATTAGTTAAACCCCCTTAGAAGATAGAAAAATGTAAAAAAAAATAAAACTTGCAGACAATACTTAATTTTACTTTTTTAAAACAAAGTTTCTAATTCTACCTCGAATTCTACATTTCTTCGTGGCCTCGGGTAACCACCCAATCTTTCTACTAAAAGGTTAATTTCTCGTTCGCAGTTTGAACGAAAGCAGCACCTACTAGCAGCCCGAAAATATTTCCCACCGAAAATATCTTCTGTTTCATTTGAAATCTCATTTTCAATCTCGTTGCTTATTAGCATGTGACGGAATTCGGTACGCGATTGCGCCGTACGATGTAAAACATCATCGTCGGCGCTGCGAGTCAATTGACGATCTATTTCTCTAACGACGGCAGATGACCTCATCTCTGCCTGCCAATAATCGGTCCGCTGAAAAACCAGCGTCGCCTTTCGCGGTTAGTATCCTTTTTCAGTCGACTCCTTAATTGCCCCGCTTCTAAAGATCATTTCGCTTCCACGGAGTCGCACGCGCGTCGCCGATAATAAAGTGCTCGCTGGAATAATCGACCGCACAAAGGATCCATTATTCAGACGACAGGGAGAGAAAGAGGTAGAGAGAAAGACACAACACACAGTACTGTCGATAATCGATGCCGCCATATTCAGCAAACAAGTTGTTTCGATCGCGGCGCTTGGCAAAAATTACTCCGACGGCGAATTTATTGCGGGGACACGCCGCGTTGCATCGGCGTCGTGTGGGGCTCAGAGCACCGTCGCGCCGCGCCGCGCCGCGCCGCGCCGCGCGCGCCGGACCGGCCTCATCGGCGTGGGCCCGTTGATGACAGCTCACGGCGGACTGGTCTTATTAGGCCCACGCGCGACTTCAACCTGATTCAGCAGCGCAAGAGCTCACGCCGCTCGTGCGTGTCATCGGGATTTTCTTCGTACCCAAGTTATCTCGTTACTTGGATTTTAATTATTGAGAAGAAAATGGTTATCGAAATTACCATCTTTCTCGATCTCATGTAAATTTCTTTTTGCGGCGATCATTATTTTATATAATAACCATACGGAATTCTCCGTTTAATATTAAAAAAAAAAAATGCTGCGACTGCTTAGCCGTCGGATCATTAGGGAATGAAAATTTAGGCATTTCCGCGAATTAAGTCGTAAATAACACGTCAACGTAGTCTGTGTGTTTCCTGGACACCTTTGTGCTGTCTCTGTTCTGCAACAAACTATCATCGCGTCGAGGGACCATGTGGCATCTCGCGTGGTTGACTAAAACACACCGTCCTCTACTCTCTCGGTTGAACGGCTAACGCAAGCAAAGCATTCCCGGCGTTGCCTTCTATTTGCCTGATAATTTAACGCAACGTCGGCTCTCTCGTCTGCGGTTCAAGTCGCGGAACATTCGCGTCCCATTTTACATTTTCGATTAGCCGAAACGCGACGCACCCTGTCCGCTCTCTTATTAACGCGTCTCTATATTCCAACTAATGCCGACTCTCTCTCTCTCTCTCTCTCTTTTACTCCGCCGTCGTCCGTGCTCCTATTTTCTCTCTTCCTCCTCCTACATCGCGGCTTTCTCTGTTTCGCCGACTCGCTCTCACCGCCTTGCGTCGCCGACCAGAGCAATAAATTTTCGCGCGCCGACACCGAGCAATATTTCCTTGCCGTTTGTACGCGCCAGTTCCTCTTTTTGTCGAGGGGGCTCCGTACACGCGGATAAACGCTTCGCGTATTACGGTTAAACGCCGCGAAAAAAAGGCGCACCCGGTACCATTTCAATTTGCGAAATGGTGCTGCGTTCGCCGTTGCGGCCGCCGCCGCCACCGCCGCCGTCGTCGCCGCAGCCGCGAGTTAAAGGCTTTCGCACACACAAATCTGCATAAGAACATAAGCATGCCGCAAAGTATCTCGACCAATGAAAGGACTAACATAAGTTATCGTATATTGTGAGCTTACGATGGAAGGCTCATTACCCGAGAGCTTAAACTCTACTAATTCTCATCGTTTGCATCACATGGAGTATGTGTGCGTATTCACAAATCATATTCGCGAAATAAGAAAAAGAGGTCCTTAAAAAATTGAATGTTGAGATTAAAGGGAAAATATCGCGTGACAACTGGCGCGGCGAGAAGCTTTATTATTCTTATTAGCCCGCACGTATATGGAACGACTCTGTGCTGTGCACCATGCAGGTACTATCAGCTATAAAACTTAATCGCCACATTGAATTATGATCACCTTTTTCCCCATTTTTCTACATCTAAAATGTGTTAAGTGCGAAGATGGCGGAACAGACGGACTCACATGTGCCAGAGGAAAATGCATGTTATAATACATATATTTCATTGTCTACGATAATAATATAAAGCAAAGTTTTCCAGTTTAAATCATTCAAATTTTACATTATTTTTATATGCGAATTTGATACAATAATATATTATAATTCATTTGTAGAAGAATAAAAGTATCACTAGCTTTTTGTTTAGTGTATTAAATTTTCATCAAAAATCTCTTTTTTACAAATAACTAAAACACTAGAATTTTTAAATTATTCGTTACGCAGTAAATGAGCGATATACGAATTTACCATTTATCAATTAAAATAATATATTAGCGCATGGAGATGAGAGACCGTTTTATATACAATGTATATTCTTATTTACGATAAGATGATAACGTCAAATTATTAAAACGTCGAATTTACAAAAATACATCTTCCTTAAGATATACATCGCGGACGCAACATGGCGGGCATACAGCTCGTGGCGTAAAAACGACGTCTCGCTGAGTGGATACCTGTTTCCTGTCTTCCGCCCAGAGAAAGTCTCGCCGAATTTTTTGGCGCTAAGCCCGACGGAGAGATAAAAGGATGGGGCGGAGGGGGAGGAAAAAAAAGAGAGAAAGAGTGGAACGAACTCGAGGAGGAATCAGCCGCGACGCGACGCGACGCGACGCGACGCGGTACGGAGCTGAGCGGAGCGGAGCGGCGCCTTGCGCAGAGCGCCGTAAATCCTGTTACATCGTGCCGACGAGGCGAGGAGAGCGGCGCAGGTGTTGCCGAGGTATCCTCGTTATTTATTGATTTACTTAATTCGGCCAAAGAGGACCGTGGGCCCCTCGGCGTTTGAAGAGAGCCGGCTCATTTCGTGATTAAAAGACGTTACGGACGCCTCGGCGCAGCATGTGTGTGGCGGCGGGATTCTACCTCCCCCTTCGTATATTTTCGTGCTTAACGGCTCTCGCCTTTCTCAGTTTATTGCTATTAGACGATGAAAAGGAAGAGAGAGAGAGAGAGAGAGAAAGAGAAGGAATGAGCGAGGGGAGGAGAGAAGGGAGGGAAGATGACCATGGTGAGTAGACTTGCGACCCGGGAGAAGAAATCGACGCGAGGAATCGTCGAAATTGGCGGCAGGAAATGGAGGAAAAAATATAGCTCGTCTTGGACGCCGGTCGTAACTCTGCTAATACGATCGAACGTTCCGCGGGGAGACATCCGAGTTTTCGGAATCGTTCTGAAATTACGTAATCATCAAAAACTAACGGTTTTAAGCGAGAGATTATTAATCACATGAGTTCTTAAGGAATGATTTTTCTTAATCCGGACGTGAATATTAATGAAGACATGAAACGAGAGAAATATCCTCTCTCGCTTTCTCCCTTTCTCTCTATCCGCGTTTAATTACGTTCGCAAAAAAATATCTGTATCACAACGTGTCATATCGCCATCGAGCGACTGAACGTGCCGGCCGATGCGCGCCGTACGGAATTTAAGTATCGCAAGAGCAGTGCGCGACGATGCGACGTAAACGAGCAGAGCGCGCACGGCTGCCGCCGAGCTGCGCGAGGCGGCGACGATGCGACGAGGGTCGACTCGATGAATTAATTAAAGCAATTTTTTCCGCCGTCGTAATTACGATTTACAATCCCTAATTTCAATTACGTCCCAATTAAGTCGGCAGCGAGCGCACGACGACGTCCGCGTCGCGGCTCGCTCGCTCGTTCGTTCGTTCGCGAGTGCCGCGCGCGGTTATGTTTATTTCCCCGAGATCGCGGGTTATACGTTCACCTCGTTTGCGAAAAGTCAACGAGCGAATTAACGCGCGGTAGACTTGCTCGCGGAATATTCCCTCCCCCTCGCTCCTGCCCCCCGATCCCGGCTCCCACGGTTCTCTCTCGCTCGGTGGATCATATCGGCGCGCGTGATTGCTGCTCGCGGCCTCGCCGCGCTGCTGGTCTACGTCGTAAAAAGGGGCCATCGGCGAGACCAGTAAACGCCCGCGGATCGCCGTCGCCGTTTTAATACCGAGAGGAGAGACACTTTTCATATTCCGCTCCACCGTGCCTGCGATCGGCCGAGCTGGTTGTAATTAGCGGGTTCGGAGCTCTGACCGGTGCAGCGCGCCGATTACGATTGCAGGCTTTGGAATCCACCTTCGTTCGTTCGTTCGTTCGTTCGTTCTCCGCGAGAGATCCCATATTCTCGCTTTTTTCCCGCCGCGCGAATGGTACGGTACGTTCGGAGCTGATTCCTCTTGGAACTGATCTAGGTCATTCTTAGCATAATTTGTGCTTCGCGGTGTGCGCGCCGCGCACCGGTGTGGAAGATTACCCGTATCTGTATTTTATCGTTGCGAAAAATCTATTTCCCGAGCAAGTTACGAGCGAGATCGGGGCAAGAGCAGAGAGATCCGAACGGAATTTAGTACTGGTATTTTATGCCCGATGAGATACATTAGCACTCTCAATTTTATTCTCAGGTTACAGATTTGATACAGGTTTTTAAATACAGCTATAAAAAAAAAAAATTGTTCTCGTACCGACGGGACTGACTGTTGGCGCGCGCAGGGGATTCCCATACATATGTTTCCATATTCGCATTATTCCCCCCTCCCTTCACCTTCCCTTCTTCCACAACGCGCTGCCGGGCCTTGAGATATGCGAGAGAAGATTGAATATGGAAAGTGACGAGAGAAGTATCCGGATACAATGGGAAGGATAGGGCAAGACCAGCGCGACGGCGAAATACGACAAAATAAAAAATACCATCCTCCGTGGTGGCTGGCGTCGTTGGCGAGGAGAAGAGAGGCTCATGCGCGAGGAAGGGGGAGAAATAGTAGAGTAGGGCCCCCGACGGGCCCGCGAGCGCGCGGACCCTGTCGGGTCCTTCGCCGCAGGGGGTCTCACACGTACGCGGCAACACACTCGGCCGAAAAACCAACATCGGCGCCGACAAATAACTACCCATATTATCCGATCTTGTAGGCTACCATCTCACCACGAGTCCTTTGTGAGAGGTCTCAGCGTTATGTATGACGCTGCGTCGTAGGAGCGTCGGGCCCCGTGGCGGACGCGCCATGGTGAAATACCACGCCGGTCGACACGTTTGACGAGTCAGCCTCCTCCATCTCTGTCTCGCATCTTCCCTTTTCCCTCCGCGTCTGTCCCTCGCGCACTGTCCACCAAACCGCAGATCTTACTAATTACTGTGGCAGCCATTTTCGATGAAACACCGCATTTAATCTCCGATTTATTTCATCTCTGGGAATGGTCCGACGCGAGACTGACTGTAAGCAAGAAATTCTTCTTTCAACGCGTGTGATTAATATCATCTTCCTTGAGTGCGTAATACGTAGAATAGATGCAGAAATTGAAATACAAACTTGTACAATTCAAGCTTTTAATGCCAAGTTTTGAAAAAAATTTTATCTATAAACAGTAGAAAACATTTTGTATTTATATTAAAACTGCTCCTAGTTAAAATTTTGAACATATCCAAGTGTTAATTTAACATAATATAATTATATTATTTGAATATTTTGTGTTAAATTGATATTCAACATTTCTTAGTTAAAGTAACACAATTTATGAATGAATAACCAAATAATATAATGTAATTTTAATACATAAATTCTAAGATAAATGAATAAAATGTACGTATTAATTTATTATTATATTAAAAATGTTGATTTTATTAAGAAATATGTTTCCACACTCTATTTTCAAATTATGTCGAAGTGTTATATTTTTTATGCTAATTTTTTACATAACATTTATGTTGCTTCCTAAAATATTCATCTTATGTTAAATATTTAACACACATTTTCCAACTGTGTATAACCGTGTGATATATAATATTAATAATTTTTATTAATACTATTATCCATCATATAATAACTTTAATAATTTGGACTCTCTAGTCTCGTTATGAATCATTTGCTTAATTTTTGCTTGAAACGTAGTTATAGAGGATGTTAAAGTTCTTCGAAGAAGCTTGGAGCACAATTGGAATGCCTCTCGAGGCCGGCAACAGGCCTAAAGCGTCCTCACTTGTGGCACCGATTGTAAATCAGGGCAAATTGATCGCAAATCAGTGGCGGGACGCGGAGAGTTCCTCCCACGCGATTCGACCGAGAATGAAAAGAGCGCTGTTCTTCTCGGACTAGTACAACAAGTTATGCGTAAAAGAGCCTTGCGCAAATCTTGTAGCTTTTACATATTAGCTACAATAAAGGATTCTGTTTCTTTATCTTGATTCGTGAGAATTCAATTCATAAAAACGGTATACTACACAGTAGGAAACATTTTGCATTTGTTAAAACCGGTTCTTGTTAAAATTTTTGTACTGAATTTTTAACATATCCGAGTGTTAATTTAATATAACGCGAGTGCGTGAATATTTTGTATCACATTAATATTCAACATTTCTTCTTAGTATTAAAATTACATAATTTATGAATAAAAAAAACAAACAACATGAAAGTATCGTAGTTTTGAAACATAAAATTCGAAATAAATAAAAAATGTACATGTTAATATAATCTATAAATGCTAATTTTACTAAAGAAATATGTTTCTCTCTACAACATGTTTCAAAATTATCTCAATGTGTTTGTGTTGCATATTTATGTTACTTTCTAACATATTAATTTTGTATTAACACAAACTTGTATTAAACTCAACACAAATTTTCCAACTGTGTGGCAGCAGATAAATTACATTGCCGTTCTTTTTTCCGTCTAAAAGTTATGTCAGTACGAAAGGCGAATTTACGCCCGGATTGGGTCCAGCGTACGACGCGAATGTCGAATTAACGCACGCGAGACACGCGGTTTCGCCGCTCGCCCGAGTCGTTGTAGCCGGTGGGCCTTAGCGCACTGTGGGCCTCTTTAAAAAGACTGCGCCTTAAGGCGGCGGCGTCGGTGCTCACAAACGCGCCGACAAACGCTGTCTCACTAGAAACTTCTCCTACCACTGACCACTACCGCTTCGCAACCTTGCCGCCCCGTTCCCTTTGACACACACGTATACACGATCGCTTATGCGACCGTGTTCGTCGAGCTCGTGTGAAGATACTTTGAGGTCTGTACGCAGAGTTTGGGTTTTCGAACGATTCCCACTCGCGACAACCAGGTGCTAATCGGAAAGGAGATCGTTAGCCGCGGCATCACGATAACATTACCTTTATGCGATTCAGAAACTCTGGGTAGGGTAGGAATTGTTTAACTATCGAGAGAACAAATGTATATATAATATATCGAAATAATTCTCAATTCCAGTAGCCTGGTAACGCTGCTCGCGGCGGCCGGGTGTCGCTGTCGAAATGCAGAAAGAACGCGAATAAATCCACGGAACGACGGGGAGATGGGTGTGAGAGGGGGAGATGCTGATAGGAAAAAAATGACGAAAAATGCGAACTTCTCACCGCGGCCAGCGACAAAGGGCTGCTGCACAATCGCCGCGGAAGATAAATCTCTCCGTCTCTGTTCCTCCATCCCTCCATCCCTCCACCCCCGTCTTCCTCTTCCTCCTTCTTGCTCGCTCGCTCTCTCTGGGATCTCCTCTGGGTGTTTCTCCACAGCCGGGATCGAGTCGAACTCCCTTCTGACTTGGACAGCCGGGCATCGCGTTCTCTCCCTCTTGGCTCTCATTTACACTACGAGCGGGAGAATTTACTGGCCGCAGAATACAATGCGGACCTGTCCGTGTCCATCCACCGAGACCGGGAGCCGTCCTCTAGTCGTGTACCTTTTCGCCGTAGCTATACATATCCGCCCTCTGCGGCACGTCGCGCGGCACGGAAAAGACGAAGAGAGGAGGAAGAAGAAAACGGAGGGGAAGAGAACGGGACCGGACTCTCGGAGTATTTTGCGCCTGGTCAAGAGAAAGAGAGAGAGAGAGAGAGAGAGAGAGAGAGAGAGTAGGTTCTGCGCGAGTGCTACTCGTGCGAAGGAAGTCGCGAAACAGATGGCCGCGCGATGACCGTCTTGAAGACGCGAGCTGAACCTTTGAAGATTAACTTCACGATTTCTATTCTGCTGAATTAAATGAGACATGTAAACGAGTCGAGATAAAATTCTATAATACGCGCAAAAAAGAGAACGCGAAAATTGAGAGAGAGAGAGAGAGAGAGAGAGAGAGAGAGATGTCCGCGTTAATGGCGTGCGTTATAATTTTTATTTTTCGTAAAGAGAGAATGTTGTAGATGCTGCAGATAATGTGTTGAAACGTGATTTAACATTCACGAGAAAAACGAAGAGCGGCCTCGACTTTCAGAGGCGGCCGATCTTTGTCATCGCGCCACGAAGAACTTTGGTATAAACTGGTTCGCGAGAGGAATTCGAAAGCCTGCCGTTAGCGCAGAGACGACGCATAGAGCGGTGAGCGATGTAGAAGAAACGTGATACCGACAGCGTCAATAATTAATACGTTTCAATATGAATTTCCGCCGAACGGATCGTTCGTTCGGTCCAGTCGAACGGCGGAGCCTCAATTTCTCGGATCGATGATCATCCTCGATCGTCTTCGCGGACGTCAGACGTGCCGACGTGTACCTAGCGATGGCGAGTCGGCTCGAGAGCCGCGCACACGTGGCCGACATCAGAGGCCGGAGCCGCCGACGAGCCGGTCACTTTGCATAGTTTAGAGTCGTGACACCTACCAGTGTCAATTAAGCGCGGCCATTGAAAGTGCAGACAATGTCCTTCATCGGGGATAAGACGGTGGAAATTTCTCGAGTATCTTAGAGATGCTGTTCAAGTATCGATTGCCGCAAGGTCACCAGCTTTAATAGTCACCATTTTTTTCTTTTTATGTAGTTATTATACACAATTATCGAAATTACAAATTTTAGTATATTGGTGTGAAAGATTGCTATGTTAAAATGCTTGTTTTTTGATATATCGATTTTAATATACATATATGTAGTTTACGTATGAATATTATTAGCATTTAGACGCGTTGATTGTGTGATTAACTGCTTGATTAGGAAACGTGTAAAAAGATCGTTGCCTAATTTACACAAATTGGTGATCATTCAACATGCCTCACGTTTCATAAATACTTTAGTGTCGTTGAACGCTAGATGAGGATTGGAACTAATGAAATTCGTTACGGTATAGTCTGGCAATATTATCTACAAATATTTAAAAATAGAATCTATAATTTAATTAATGAAATACTAATAATGATAAATCAAAATATAAACTTCTTAATTTCATTCGACTTTCAAGTTAGTTTTTATTATTTATGAGAATATCGTCAGAAATAATTCAGTCTTTTTTAATTAAAAAAGTCTATTCACAATATGCATGCTTAGTCTTAGTGCACTTATATATATCCTTTCTCGTGTCTCAAATCTTAAAATTATATTTTACAGGAGTTTAATAGCTTTGGAATTTTAATTAACTATTCCATTTGATATAACACATACATACTTTATGAGAAAGTTGTATAAAAAATGAGTCAAAATTTCATTCTCTAATAGCATCATAATTTTTTAATAAATTATAAGAAAAATTCTCATTCCTAGATTATTAAATATTGAATACTGACAAGACAGGATACATCACACACATACTAAAATAAATTAAAATATATAAAAAATTCTGCCAGAGCTACAAAGAACGTTAGTGCCTCGCGATCGATAATCATCTTCGACAGGTCGGCTATCTCGACAGAACTTGGAGGATCGCGCAGCAGCTTGTCGGATCTCAGAAGACGAAAGCCGACCACTTTGCATAGTTTAGTGCGGCGACACCTCCCGGTGTCAATTAAATCCTCGTCGCTATCGGGCTGCCAAGTGGACCGCACGGCTCTTCGAAACTTGGAGGATTCTAATTCCCTCGAGGACACGAACCTTGCGACTGGATCGGCAACGCCGGATCCGTGTCCGTTCGCCGATCAAAGCGGCCACCGTGCATTCCGATTGTTTCCTAATCTTTCTCGTTTCCGAAGAAGTCGATCGCTCCTCGAGAATCGAGTTCATCGAGTGATCTTTCTCGTCTGTATTTGCAGGACTTTTGACTTTTAATTGATAGTCTTTAAAGAGATTTTGCATTACGCAAAGAGCATTAGAGATAGTGCACGTTGTTATTACAAATAACGTAATTGTTATAATAGAAATATCCTGTGAGAAACTCTATTGAGTTTTTCTTTTTGAAAATAATATTCAAGAGTTGCGAATTAACACACCTCTTAAGCATTCTGGCATAAGTACGAATAGAAATGAAAAGAGGAAATTATTCTGATTGCGAAAGAGCGCGCAACTGACATTCTCTGACTGAAATTCTTTGACATGTTCGATTGAAACGACTGAGAAAATTGGCTTTCGTAGAAAAATCTCGGGTGAGAATTAGAATCTAGAAAAGATAGCGGGTTCTCTCTACAGGAAGCCCGAGGTCCTGAACGAATCAATTTGTATGCCGATGGCTATCTTCGCGCAGAATAATTTATAAACGATATTAAACCGAACTCTTTTTAACGGTAACACGCTAACACTGCTTGGTACCGACTAATCCTTCCTCCCCTCGCTGCCTCCCGTACACTCGGCAATCGTAGGCCGCACTGACGTGTGGTAAGGCCTAAAAACTTGTACTCTAGCGATCTGCGCAGCTATAAAAATTGATACTATGCAAATTTAAATGCCTTTCACATTGAACAGCAATAAGCAGTCGATTTCACGATATGAGAGCAAAAGGAGTTTGATCGAATCCTTTCGGGTTATGCGCGTTGCGAAGATATAAGTTATTAAGTGCAGGGATATCACGGTAAACGTTAATAATTGCCCAGGGTTCCTTATTACGTTACGTGTAGATTCGATCGGCCCGATGTGGCGTAAGACGCATTGCCTTCGTGATCGCGTCGATTACTTATAAGCTCATTAATATAGCGTTCTGATGAAATCGAGAAGCAGGATCTTATAAAAATCAGACGATGTGCGATAGTGTACCTTCTGCCTTTTCCCTTCGTCCGGATGATCGTTAACCCTTTCGCTGCCCGTCTGTCGTACAGAGTGCGACGAAATATCGCGCATCGACCACAAATGACGCTCTTTTACGGCTGTAACTTCGGTCTTTTGATGGATGAATGAATTAGATTGAACGGAAGCGATTCCATGATACAACGAAGTATAGCGCGTTGCGGCACGCAGGAAATTACTAAGTGATCCTTAATTGTTCCCGGGAATTAATTGTCTAACTCTTAATTCTCTCGTAAATCCATTCGTCCCATCCGTGCGTGACTTTTACTATCGCGATAAACGCGTGCGTTATGACTCCATAAAACGCAATATTCAGCATCGTGAATCAACGTGTTATTGTAATACAGTCATTCGCATTCGTGCTCGGCCTGCTGCTTCGGGTGATTCTCCTCGCTGACGCAGTTTAGCGTACTGCGACACGAAAGTCTCTTCGATTACTCGTCGTGAAATCGAGTCGCCGCCACTGCAATCCTCCTTTTCTCCGCCCTTCCTAATGTGGCTCCTTTTATATTAATTTACTCGTTGTTCGGCAAAAGCGCTTACGTGACACGTGAAGTCGCCGCAAAACGCGAGCGTTCCAAAATTACCAGGATAATCGAGGAATCACGATCGGTCTCCATTTCTGACGATGTCGGAATAAACACGCGGTTGACAAAAGGAATTTTTCCTCACCACAATTTATTTTATTATACGAAGGACCATCCGAGGAAGACACAATCATGTAATTCGAAGGCTACGACAGAAAACTTCAAAATTGAATTTTTTTTTTAACGTGCCACCGGTATACGTGAAATATATATTTTATAATCAATTAAAATAATCAAACTTAAAACGCAATAACATTCCATAACAATTTTACTCCGATATCGGCATTCGACATAGTTTTATTTGACAGTCATTGCAAAATATGATTATTTGTACTTAGGAGTTATGTCGCACGGCATACACGTAAAGAGCGACAACAGTTTGAGTTATAATGTGACGAAACTTATGCACGGCCGCCTAATTACCTATGTAATACCCCTAATTGTCTCGCTGCAAGGAATCGTTAGTCTGCTTGCTTCAAACGAGGCCGTATTCATTAACTTTTTATCTACGTAATCATCGGAATTTACCTTTGCGCCATAGCACGACGGAAATGCGAATTCATCGGGGGAAACCCTCCATTAAAAAAAGAAAAAAAAATGCAAAATGCCGCTAATTACATCGATATCTCATCAATTTGCACCGTTCATGGAACACGATGTTCGCGTGTAACATTGTCATGAGTCTGATATAAATATATAAGTCTTGCGAAATATTTAAATTAAAGTGTCACGTAAATTTGGTAAATTCTCGTAAATTCATATATAAATTTATAATAATAAATGAAATAAAACGAGATAGATATACAGTGGCGTGCAAAAGTTTCCGGCCAGTAATATTTTGTACTCTAATTTATTAAAAAGTAGCCTAATAAAATTTTCATAATTATCAGGTATGAGTATAAGATATAGGTAACGAAATAATATAGTAAAACAATGATAATTGTGAAAATTTTATTAGGCTGTTTTTTAATAAATTAGAGTACAAAATGTCACTAGCCGAAAACTTTTGCACGCCACTGTATACTTTTATTTATTTATTTATTTTTTTAATAAATTTATATGTGCTTCCTCTTACGCGTATTTCAAAAAAGTTCGCTGCCCCTCACGTTTTCATTACTTTATTTTGCGGTCGAGAAAGAACGCATCGCCGTATCTTCACACGAGCAAACCGTAATTATTACAATCGTCTGACCGATCGGCCGAAAGATTAAAATTCCTGCGCCACCGAAGCGCGTTCTTGCGCGCTTATCTTCTGGCAGAAACGAAAACGGTTTCTTTCATTAAAGAGGCGGCGGAATCAAAAGTTTCTTCGTTAAAACGCGTATCGGTCGACTGATTACATTCGTACGCAAACAACGTCCGTTTTAATGTTAATCATCATCGTCCGCTACGCAAAATAGCCACACGGTGATCGATTTTCTGAAACGGTGGTAAAGCGAGGTTACTGTTCCCTTCTTACTTGCCTATTGTTAACGTCAAAGTTATTAACGAGCAATGTATAAAGATATTAAAAATTTATGTTATAACGCTTTTTTATCCAATAGAACTGGCGCAATTGGCGTTTTGTGTGGAGCGTAAAGGAAAAAAATTGCACGGAAGTTGATAAGCGCACTGCCAATCGCGAACGGGAGTGACGTGCGGACGACGTTCGTCAAGGAATAATACTGTGACTCTATTTTGCGCAGATATCCGCGCGCGCGATATAATTGTGCAACGATAAGTTCATCGTGCAATTAAGTTTATTTATTACTCGGAGCGTGAGAAATGAGGGTATACACAGTGTTGTTGTATTATTTTTAAATTAATATATATATATATATAATTCTTAATCACGTGGATTTTGCGGAGGGATTTTGACGATGGAGCAAGATTGGAGTCGGGGCAAAGGACAAAGAATCTAAGGAGTGTACAATATACAATACAAGTCACGGAATATCACGATTCTCGTGTTAAGAAGTTGGATTCGCTTTTGACGCGCGTGGCCCACGTCTAGATCGATCAAATTTCCCTTCGTTTTCTTTTCCCTTTTTTTTACTCATTTTTTTATTGCTTCTCCCATTTTCTCGTTGACGATGATGCGTCGTTTTGTGCATGCACAAGACTGTGCGTAACGCTCCGAAGGAAGCCACGAAAATTATGCGAGATTGAGCAAATTCCCGAAGATTCGAGGGAACTGAGACGCGATTTTAATTAGGCGAAAGTCTTTGACTATAACTGTGTCTCAAAATGTCGATGAATCATACACGATCGAATCGTTAAATTGAAAGAGCAGATGGACGAAGAAAATGTTTGATTTAATGACGCCTCGTGATTACAGATTTTAGCGTTAAATTAATACGTTCGCATTAAGGTGACTTAATATCGTACATGGACTCTTCGTATCCACAGGCTAACTTCACTAAGAACCATCACAGCACTAAATTGATAATACATTTTACGTACTGATACGTATGATACAATAGGGAATAACATTTATTCATACAAATAACTTAACGTGCGTAAGAATGTGACAAGCCTTCTTCATCCACTTGCCTGTTCAATTGCGTATCTGTACATATCGATCAGTTTCTACTTTTGCATCGGAACATTGGCTCGTTTTCATACATTTAGCGCTAAATATGGCAATTTCCATTTCACATTTGCGTCGTTTGAGTTTTCCATAGTGAATGAAATTCAGGATCGAGGGAACCATATTTAGCGCTGAATATAAATAGGTTGGAACAAAGTAAATATATGTACATGTTCGCCAGGCATATCACTCCGTTGATAGAAGTGACACAAATAAAAAATTAGCATTTTTGAAATAATGGAAAGAAATCGACCCTAGAAAATTTATGTTTTTGTGGAAAATCGACATATTTATTAGAACAGTACATAACTTTGACAAGGGATAAAATTTACGCTATACTAGGATCGATTTTTGAAAATTCACATAGTTTTAAAAAATATATTATAATTTTATGTGTATGTGTGTGGAAGTATAACATGGAAAGAAAGTGAAGTCATGCATATGTATTCACTATCTTAATTAAAACACTGATCCAATTCAGAATTTTAAAGATGCACCACGGAAAAATTGCTAATTTTGAGATGTGCTGTTTTTTTTTCTATTAACGGAACGATATCTGAACAAGATTTATTAAAATCAACATGTGTAAACGAATTAAGGATTTTGCGTAATGAGTAACAAGTAAATAAAATAATAAAGATTTGTGGAAAATATTTATCTCGTCGTTTTTCAAGACGATTTTGTTATCACTGTGACAAGAGTTCTCCGATCAACATATTAATTAAATAAAAAATCTACACGTCATTCCGTCTACCAGATTATAGAAATAGGTTTCTGGTTGTCGCTTAAAGTATGATGAACAATAATCGTCAGACTCGTTACACTCGATAACACGATCCTGAAATGACCTCCAATTTTCGAACCATTCATGTTGAATCGCTCGAAAATTCTTCGTCGGGAATTTTGCACCGGGTTAAAGTGACTGTCAATGGCAATTTTTGAAAAATATGGAAGTCTTGACCGACCGCGGTAGTTTATTAGAACAGCCGAATCGATTAGTTTCATCCGCGATAGTTGCACTCACAGCTCTGCTCGATTATTGCTTTCGGATTTCAGAACACTTCGCTCCCTTGTAATCGATTCGGATGTACAGACGTATTACAACGACGAGCTAGCCCGCTTAACGGGTATCGCAAAATAGAGCAAAGCTGATTAGGACTTCCAAAAGTCGATGTGTCTGTTATATCTCTCGTTTTAATCAATATATTCAGAAATCATGTTTAATAATCAACACATTATATCACACGTTTTATTTGTGTTTTTGCATAAATCATAATTTTTTAAAATCAAAATCAATGTCAGTTGGCTATTAAAAAAAAAAATAAGATAAAAGCTGGTAGTTTATGAACTTTGAAATATTTCGACGTGGCGAATACCGGATGAACACCAGCCGTGTAAAATTGATTGTTTTGATATGTTTATAAATAATATATCGCGATTCAACCGTTGTATATTTAACGTTGTACTTGCTACTTTCGATCGCTGTTGACTTACCTTCTTGCAACTACTGAACAACCGCAACAAATTATTTGAAACGAGAGATCGACTTAGAAGATCCACTCGTGTCTTTCTCATTTTACGATACTCGACGCTACTGGCAGGATCGAAAACGCGTAAGAGACGTGACAGCGATTAGTCGAATTACGACAGAGTGGCTTTGAATACCAATGAGAAGCCGATCGTCGATTGCACAACGAGATGATCGACGTTAAACGCCAAGGTGCATTGCGCTGAGTATCGAGACGATCTTTCGATTGTCGCTGCGACCGTACAGTGTGCGGACGTGCGGCGCATTCGCATTGTCGCAGTGCGTGCAAACGATAACGGCCTCCCATTCTCGGACATCACAGGAGAATCCCATTCTCGGAGACGATCCATTAAAAAAAATAAAAAAAAAACCGTTGCGCTACGTCCTCCCGCATCGCGCGATTTCGTCTTAAATCACCGTTATCTTTTATCCCAGACGTCAGGTTTTTCTCTTTAGACCACCTCTATTGTGTTACGTGCAGCATTCGCGATAGCAAATCCCTCTGCTCCCTAAAGTAAGTCGCGCGAGTTGATTGCAAATTTTTTCTTATTACACGTTTAATAATTATTTACACCGATCGCCACTATTTATACAAATTGCAGGCCGACTCGAACTTTTAAACAGATAGAGCACGGTGGTATTCCAGTCGTTCACTGTAATTCGGCAATCGAGCATTGAGCAATTTTTGTAAAATAAAATTTCAATTTGCCTTGTTTTTCAAATAAAAAAAATTAGAAAGAAAAATAAATTCAATTTATAATATTGTAATGACAGCAACGTAAAAGAAAAATATCATTTTTGACAAGTCGTTTCTTCTATCACAAATCCGTTGTACACTTCAATTTTCTAATAAAAGGGATGATGAGAAGCTTTCTCTTAAAAAAAAGGGAAAGGAAAAAAAACCATGCGCGATTCGCCGATAGTGACGTTCAAGTAAACAAACGAAAAGCTGATCATCCCCCGTATTGTTTCGACCGACGGCTTTACCTTCAACGCTCGCAAAGGGCGCGAATCTCTGAACGACGTGGAATTTCGAGAACGAAAGGATTCGAGAGCGGCATTGCTCCTCGGTGAACAACCAATCCACGGTTTACGCGCTGCTTTCTCTACGGATCGTCGACTCGAACCCCGAGATTTCTTCGGATTTGGAATTTCTTGCGCTTTTTTTGCGTTTTCGAGGCATAAATCGGGCATCGTGCGTTTATGCGTTTTACGTCTCTCTAATCGTTATAATAATATATTTAATAATTAGTACAGAGAGAGTAGATGTTATTTATATTTATAATATAATATTTATATATATATATATATATAATTATAATATATATATAATATCACTAGGGTACATATGTACAGGGACTGCAAATAGTAGGAGGTGCTCTTATATATTGCAATATCGTTCTCTGTTTTCTTCCCTTAAGACCTAACGTACACAGGTAGAACGTAGACTCACACGGGACACAAGTACGCGCGCTCGTTTTATCTCATTTTTCTCTTTCTCTCTCTCCCTTTCTCTCCCTCTCTCACATTCATTTTTCTCTTAACGCTTTCACTCTCGCGTCTCATTTTTTTTTTAAATTTACAGCAACGTGCGATCGGCAACGCAGCGTCCATTGAGAGTCCAATGCGTCCCACCTCACGGTCCTTTCTCAACAGAGACGCACACCCCTAACGCGCGCGACAGCATGTTCTCGCGCGAACCGCGTAAATCTATTTACAGATACAGGAAACACGCGGGGGACTCCTCGTTTCGTCCCAAAAGCACGAAGGGCGCCGCTCTCGCTCGCGAGAACGACTTATCGAGCGCGGCGCCGCTCCGGAAATAAAATTGCACTTTGTAGTATGAGAGTCCGGCCTTCCTCGCTCCCGTCCGGTGCGGCCAGGAACCCCGAACAGGACGAGGAGAAGACAGGGAGAACCGAATGCCGATCAGCCAACGTTCCCGCCGCTACGACGGCTCCGACGTGGAGTCCGGCTCCCTGTCGTCGGCGGAGAGGTCCTCCGGGTCGCCACCGGACTCGTCGGCGCAGTCCTCGTCCTCGTCGTCAGGGTCGTCGTCCTTCGTGCTGCTCACAGGTTCGTTCTCCTGTCACGGACTCCCTCCGCCGGCATCGTCGCCCCGATGTCCGGGCGTAAGACTCGGACTTCTCCTTCTCTTCTCCTGCAGTCCGTTCACCATGTTCTCGATAGACTTGAGCTCACCGGCGGAGCTGGGTGTCGTCGAGGTGAGAGCACCGCCGCCGCCGCCACCGCCGCCGGTGGGTGTCGGCGAATCGGTTGGCGGCCTCGGTGGCGGTGATCTCGGACTTAGGGTCCTACTACCGGGGGTCACGGTTTCGAAAGCTGAGCCATGCGAGGGCGCCGGGAGGGTATAGGGCGCGAATCTATGTCCCTTGAGCTGATGCAGGGGACTGGTCAGGGGATGGGGATAATGCGCGAAGAGCGGATGCTGGGCCGCCAAGGCCAGCTGGGCGTTAAACAGCATACCGGGCGTGACTCCACCGTGGAGTCCGAGAGGAGAGGGTGGTATGAGATGACCGGGACCTGGATAGAGTCCGGGCACCGGCGGGTACAGATACGGTAAGAGAGGCGGGTGAAGCGGTGGACCGACGGAGACGTCCGGCCGTGGACCTTCGGACCCCGTTGGGCCTGGCCCGCCACCGCCGCCGCCGCTCTCGGACCCGGACGATTCGCTGCCCTCGCCTCGTTCGCTCGTCCGATCGTCTCGTTCTCGGGAGTGCTCCCGTTCCCGATGATGATGGGCCGGGTGCGGCGTGTCCGGTCCGACCACGTCCAGCAGCTTGTCGTCGTCGTCCAAGAGATCGGTGGCGGAATTCGACGAGCGCCGCTTGTCCGGCGACGCTGGTCCACCCGCTGTCAAACGGGAACCGCCGCCCGATACAGTCAGTAGCGCCTGCCTTCTGCAACAACGACGCGGAGTTAGCAATCTTGCGAGGTTCGCGTAACTACGCTTATTTTACGCTCTTAATTACTTTTTACCTCGCGAAATCTTTTCCATATACCGCACTTTGAATATTAATCAAATTGTATCGTACTGATTCTTGTCTCGCGAAAAACAAGTTGTAGAAGGAGGAAGGAAGGGAGAAACAAATTCGACATCGTCACAACGCCAAGTTATAAAGAAGCCCATTGCCTCCACGTTTCTAGATTGATTATTGATTTATGGAAAGGCGTGGTTAGTAAGTTATCAATCGTTAGGGAACGTTAGTGGAGCTGCGCGCGGCCACCGGGTAAATGGGTTCCGCCTATTTCGATATGATTTATCGACGTTCGCAAGCTGACAATCTTTTGAGACGCGCGAATGCCCATTGATTACGGCACACTATAATTGGTTCCGAGAGTATAACGAGAGGGTCGGTGATAAAGTTACCTCCCTCCTTGGCAGCGGCAATTTCGACGTTAAATCGTTCACGCTGGATCTCGTTGCGGTTTTGTTAGCATGCCGTATGCGTATGTCTCAATTGAAAAAAAATGTGACGAAGACGAGGTGCATGCGGACGAGGTGCATGCGGTAAGAGGATATCCTCATCCGGAAGATTGCGAGAGCAAATCGGCAATTTCTATCCGTGCTAGCGCAATATCTCGAGGATGTCCTCGCTGTGTGCTAATTGATTTATTGGCGAATCGATATTCAACATAATGAAGAACTGAAATTGCAGACCGAGTCGCAATTTTAGTTAACGTTGATTCTGAAAGACATTACATGGAAGCTATTATAATCGTACTATAAAAAAATACAATAGAATAATAATTGATTGAATATATATGTATCAATATTGTTCGCCAAACTAACTTTGATTTCTAATTTGATACATAAAATGATCTGCGGACGCGTGTTACAAGTTTTCTTGTATCAAAGCTGAACACGCGATCTATTTGTAAATCTTGGTGTGCGATTTCTTCGAAATCCCCCTTCACGCGGAGTTTGCGTAATTTCGATTACGCGTGTGACTGACTAAACGAGAAAGTATGAAAATCTTACAGCGGCGATACTCACGCGAGTGAAATATCGAGCTCGTTTAACGACGCGCGTTGTCGTCGTCGTCGTCGTTGTATCGGGTCGTCGCGCGTGCGAGGAGAACAGGCGCGATCAATGCGGTCGCGATTCCGGGAGACAGAGAGGTATTGTGCTACAAGAAAATCAAAAGGCCCCGACACTAAACGCGGCGACTCTCGAGCGCTTCGCTCGTACGCAAGTGATAATTCACGCGAAGCGGAGCCGGCGCGGCGCGATGCAATAAACGAGACCCCGGGATTTATGCGAGCGCCGGTAGCTGTATTGCCTCGAGGCGCGGCCGTGGTATTAGATTAATTATCTTAATTGCGCCTTCAACGCCTTTCCTATGCGGCAAGTGTCTAGCGCTCGTTCGCTCGTTCGCTCGCTCGCTCGCTCGCTCGCTCGCGCGTGCGTTGCCTTCACGTGCGCTTAACTTTATGCCACTCGCGGCTATTTGCACTTATAAACAGACGAGCGAGAGCTCGTGCAATTCGCGCCTCTGTATGCGTGCGTACGTACGTACAGGCGGTTCGCATAAACGAGCGGCGTGTCGATAGAACCCTCAAGATATACGCGCGGCACGATTACATTGCGCTCCCGCGACGCGGTACGACGCGAAGAACTTTTTTCCGCGAATCGCGAGTTAGGTGTGCGGAATCGAGAGTGATTTATCGCGCTGACATCTGGCCGCCTGCACTCCCGAGTCGGAGTCACGATCATTTTTCATCGATGCCGCGGCGATATCGTATCGATTCACGGCACACCGATCTATTCGTTGATTCCCCAGGGCAACGTGTTTCTCTCGCCCGATCATCGCGAAGATCGCGTAATCTCGGCGCGATTTATCGAGCTGCGTTATACGGACAATCTTTTACATAAGAGAAATCGAACGTCGCGTGGATTTAATGATTTCTGATTAATCTCCATCAATGAATTCTTCCACTTCTAGACATCAGTTTGTTTCTACGACTAGTTAAAGCATAGAGAGACATGGAAAGAAAAGAGAAAAGAAAAAAAAAGATGGTCAGCGCTAAACGACATTGGCTCGAGCGATCTCAACGAGCGCGAATAAAACTGAACGTCTCTCTTCGTGAGAGACCCAGGACGAAGAGGGACGTCCTACCGTACTCGAAAGTCCTATACGGGTGCACGGCGAACTATTGATTTGGCGCGCTCTCGCACTTACGTACAGAAACCAGAGAGCCTGCACACCCTTTCGGGGCTGCAACGAGTGCACGTCATGGATGCATCCACGGGAAGGAGCGTGCGCGGAGTGGATGCACCTCGGGCAAACGAGCGAGCGAAAGCGCGCGTCTCTGTGTTAGTGAACTGATCGCATTACATGGCATTAAGACACCGGTAAGCCTCTCGTTGTGCGAACGGCTATAGCCGAGACTTACACGAGGTTTAGGTTTGTTCTGCCTGCACGAGACGATGCATTAGATTTGCCCTATCCCCCTCGCCTTTCCCGCGCCGTGCCGCGCCGCGCCGCCGCCGCGCCCCCGTAACCCCGGCCCGTCATTCCACTCGATTGTCGACGGTAACGTACCATCGAGTTTCCTTTGCGTGATTAGGAGCGTTCCAGGAAATTTTGTTCGAGCCCGCTGAAAGGATCCGTGTGCGCCAATTAATTCTGTATTAGGTTGCGGAATCGAGTATTTCAGCTTGGCGCGATTATGGGAGGAATTGCTGCCCTCTCCGAAAGCTCGTATCATCGTCTAAAAGAACGACTTCGTGGGAAAAGATAAACCTTCCATTCCGCCAAAATATCTTTGCCAATACATTACCATCGTGATTTCGAGCGAATCAACAAATGACATTTCGGCATGAACGAAAGTAGACATTGCGAGATCGTACAGCAAGAAGCACGAATATTGACACGCGGGCTCTTTATATCGCGGCAAATAAGAAATACTTAAACCATCACACGGAAAGTACAATTTTATTGTAGTATCCAAAAATTTAACTGGATACGGATGAGAAAATAATTTTATGTTCAACTATCAAAATAAATATGTAAAAGGATATGATGTGATGCTGCAGCAAAAGGTTTTGACATTTTACACAGAAAAAAAATTAGTATCAAATTATTATTTCAATTCATTATTTCATACATAAGCAAGAATATGAAATCTTCTTAGAAGAATTTATAATCTTAAACAGACATAATTTGCTCTTACATGAAGCGAAAAATTTTCTTTATGTAAGCAAATTATGTCTGTTTAAAATTATAAATTCTTCCAAGATTTCATATTCTTACTTATATATGAAACAATGAATTGTTGATTTAATACTATTTTTTTTTCCATGTAGCGCAACTAGCTTAAACGTTCAATGTAAATTTTGTAGTGATTCAACACAACCATTTTCAGATCTGTATTCCAGCGAAATTGTTCTTTTTGTCCAGTTAAATTATTATTACATACTATTCTTATTACTTTCGATATTATCCAGATATAACACGAGATTGACAAAAATAGAGGATGAAGCCTAAGGGGCTAGTCCGGTTGTAATTATATCTTTGTAGGAATGCTTTGTTGCAATGCGGAGAAACGCACAGGAATCCCAACGATTTCCTCTCTGCGGATAATTAACTGCAAAAGTTAAATAAAACTCCCCGGCTTCGTCCAGATTTCTCGGCGCGCCTTGCTTCGCTTAATTAATCAGAAGACGTTTGTGCAATATGTAAGCGAGTATCGATCGCGAAAATTAACCCCGGAGACAATGGTCAGCGTCACAGCTATTAATTTAAAACACCTGCACTAATGTATCGCTAGAAAATACATATCGTTCGCGCTATATATGTATTAACGCGTGATCGTGGGAGTTTCACGAGCGAACGGGTTAATTCGCCGCGTGTATCGCAATACGATCTTTCCGCGGTGTATGATGATAAATGACGTGACAACTCGCCGCACCGGAGCGGTTCCTCCTTTCTTTTTCTCCCTCTCTCTCTCTCTCTCTTTTTTCCCTTTCTTTTTTTTAAGCGGCGTGGCGAATCAACTCGTCACGCTCGAGTGGCGTTACATCTCGTGACGAAACGCCGCGTCGCGCGTTGTTAAAAAATTAACGAAACAATGCGCCGGCTGTCAGTGTCGCTTAAGCGTTGAGCACTATCGCGTATCGAGTGTAGCAATTTTATTTGAGTACGGTCGCAGTTACTTTACACAGTTATTTTATATCTCTGTACTTAAATCGTGGGGATTTCTCGCCTAAATTATCGTGCGACGATTCCGATGAGATTAACTTTGCTATACATTCGCATCTTGCCTTGTCTTTCTAGCCTATTTGTCACGACTCTCGATCGTTAGCGATCTCGTACGTTATGAAGTCTACGCGACCGAAGATAGCGCGTAAAAAAATAACGTATAGAAAAAAAATTTTGCGCTTTCATCGGAAGATCGACTGGGGCTCTCGAAGCGCAGTCTTTATGCAGCCACAAAACGATCTGTGGAGCCAATATAAAATTCAAAGCCGCCAAGAGTGGCACCCTCCACGTTAACGATAGCGCCGCCCCTGAGCATCAGTATGCTAATCCGATGATTGGCTATGTTCCAACCCCGATCCCTCTCTCACAGTGCCACTCTCTTTCTCTCGCGGTCTCTTTCTGCCGATGTTTCCCTGCTTGTGCCCTCTCTCTTTCTCTCTTTCCGGTTTCCCTGTGGCTTCCTGATGGCATCCAACCACCCTTAACCGAAACCATAAGCCGAAAACTAACCCTTATTCTAATTAGGCGGTGCCGCGGCGACGCGCCCCCTGCTTTGCATATTTTCTCGATTAACCTCGCCCTTTCTTTATCCGCTCGACGTCGCAGACCGCCGCAATTTTCCGAAAATTTTCTGACCCGCGGCTCGCACCGTCCTTTTTTTTTATCTTTCCGCAACATAATGCACTTCTTAATACAAGATACATTGGCATCACACGCAGAATATTTTATTTATGAAATTTTGAACGCTTCTTAACGACATAATAAGGATTAGGAACACAGCTTAAATTGTTATGCATAGCGACTTAATTTCATCAAAATCCACTCGAGTTTTCGCGAATGGGATCACGACCAATAGGATCGAAATAGGTTTCTATTGGCGGCCTGGTCCACGGCAACGGCGGGCCAGCATCCCCTCCGGGAGATCGCTTGCTGACATAAGCTCATAAACCCGCAATATTGAATATAAATGGACGGCACTGCCGGCGATGCGGAGTGCAAATGAGCCCTGTGAAACCAACCCTTAGCTCAGAGGGTGACCCTAAGGTCGGCATAATAGCGTCGATCGAGGGGAAGCTCGAAAGGTCTACGATCAATTAGGTCGACCCCGAAGACAGATTCGCGCTCTTTGCTCATCACAAAATGCAATTTGAAGAGAGGGCATGCCCGTTTTGTATTTAGGGTAGTTTTTAATCCGTCTTATACTAACGTAGATGCTAAATCGTACGATTTTTATCGCAGGACGCTCGAAAGATACTTAGCCTATTGATTTTTTTTTTCAACTCTTTCCTGATAATTGATATTATAATTTTCATAAATTCTTGTAAATAAACTTTTAATTGAAACTGCTGAATAACTCTTTTGGGAGCACATATACACATGGCAAAAAATTTGAGTTTTATTTTAAAACAGGAAAGTGTTAAAAAATATACTACGTTTAAAGTGCAGTTTTGAAAGCGATACTCACTTTTTCTCGCGCTTCCCCGCACCAGTATCCCGAAATCCTTTCGCGAAGGGATTATTATCGATCTTCAGCTGGGTGATCTGCAAAAAGAAAATAAATATATTTGAGCATGGATTGGAAGAAAGTGTGCAACAATAAAGAATCTTTCGTTAAGTTGTATTTAACAGGCCTCTAGAGTTAAAAATACTTTCTCGTTTTGCTCCGTATTTGGCCGACATACCGAGAAGGCGCGATAATTAAGATAGGAGTGTATTAGCCGCGTATATAACCGACCTACCAAAAATCTGTACAAGGCCCAGTCTCTTCTTATGGCCACGTGCGCGCGTGTGAGCAACTCATTCACTACTGAAAATAATGCGTACCGAGAAGACGTTATTCCACGAAATGCTCGCGTCCATATTCACTTTATCAAGGCATAAGAACGCGGAGAAATATTAATTAACGGAAGGCCAGAAACCAAAACGGCCCGCTCTCTAAAGATCGTAACGCGAGATTGTTCCTTTCTAACGAATTCTCGCCGTCGCGCGTGAGCTTTACATTTCCTCTGCGATAAGGTGATGAACTTTTGACACATAAAGAAAGATCGTATTTCTGCACCGATAAATCTTACCAGATAAAAAAAAGGGGCCAAATAAATTTTATCTTGCTCTCCTGTAGAAGTTCCAGGTGTTACAAAATATAGAGTTTTCCAATCTTCTAAAAGATCGCATTCTAATATTTCGAAATTAATCTGACGTAAGATCTCTTTCCCTTTCCCGTTTGGAACGAAATGACTCAGAAATATTAGCTAAATGTCGGTAGCTAGTTTGAATTTTTCTATCATTGCTAAAAGTTGGTTATTAAAGATAAAATATATTTGCTGCTGATACGCTTTATTGGCTAAAATTAAAAACATGTTTTAATACATTACGAATAGTTAAAAAAGTGACAGCTGTCCTTAATATTTTACACGCATGAAGTTGCGTATTTCAAACCGCAATTGTTTATGGAACGGTGCCACATATATTTGATTTTAGCAGGAAATATTTTTTTGCTATGGCTGCTACATTTTAATAATTAACTGAGCTTCGACAGCATCGATATTAGCTATCCTTATTTTAAAAACACATATCAGCTGCCACATGGCTGTATTTTAGCTTCATCGGTTAATCCTTCCTTTGCGTGTGGATGATACGTGTATTTGAGCAAACCAAAGGTCGCTTACCTTTTCGTTTTGATAGGCCGTCACGGCGATGAATTCCGTCTCTTTGAAAACGTAACTCCTGAACGTCGAATACGGAAGTTTCAGGATGTCATTAGCTCGCACGAGGTGAAACCTCGGCTGATACTTGTGCATCGAGTTCAGTATCGTCTGTAATAAGAAAGGGAGCATACATTGGGACAGATTGTTTTAGGCTAGTTTCGGCAAAGAACGTTTGCAATTATTTCGCTTCGTGTACGCACTTTCAGACCAACAATTACTCCTCGACGGTGCCTCCAATTCCGCAGCGGATAATTTTTAAGTCAAGAGAAAATACAATACACGCGAGAATCAAGTTTTCCTCTCTACACTTTCTTCGAATATCTTCGAACTTTGTACAAAGTGGATTTCTTTTCATTCTTATGAACAATGTTCGGAGAGTTCCAATTAGCGCAAGTCGCGGAAGCTCAAAAGTCTCGTGATTAGATATCGCGAGCGCGTGGTCTGAAAGTGATCTACGGCACGGGGCAAAATTAAGAAACAAAAGCGGCGCGAGACACGAGAGAGCGATTTTGCACGAAGAAAAATATAGAGATACGTCAGATTAAAAAAGTGTCAAGAAGGTGTTGCCGTTAATCACACAATCAGAGAGCGTGCGCCGGCACGTTACTCTTTCCTCCCGGTTAATTAATCTTCGTGCAAGTATTTCATAAAGTTCCGTGCGGGCCAAGGAGGCATGAGCTTGGCAAAGCGGCTATTACACTGATGCATCATGCCGAGCTGATCGATACAAAGTCTGCAAATGCAATCGAGCTTGCCGAGCGAGCTTCGCGCGATTTTATCGCCACTGGCGATGACGATCGTGGTTATATATTTACATTGGAAACGCAATTATTTCTCAAAGATGTCTCTAATATTCCTCTTATTAGCACCTGGCTGATTCGCTAATTGACAGAAATAGCCATGATAAAATACAAATGAGCTACAGCGATACGCGATGCATTTCGTCACGTCTGTCACCAAATTGTTATTGTTCATATAAATTTGTCGAATTATCGAAATTCCGATTACGACAATTTATTGACCTCATCCCGCGATTAAAAAGCTTGCGTTACACGGCGGACGCCCATCGATCTTGTTAAACGGACGCGAATATGCACGTGCGAGTCGCTCGCGAGACTCACGTCGCGTCCGGAGCAAATTTGCCTGTGCACGCGTTGCTTTTATTATCCGATCCGAAAGGTTGTTCAGAATATTCCGGCACGCAAAACGAAAAGGGCGAACTCGCGTAGCTCGCGCACGCGTCTGTCACATTCGTAGAGCGAGAACGAGAGAGAGAGAGAGAGAGAGAGAAAGATTAATACGTGAGCGGTAACGAGCAAATTACCGGGCGACGTGAACGCGAGCGATCGATAACCGGAAACCGCGTGTGTCATCACTCGATTCGAATTCGCCGTCGAATTCACGAAGGTAGATTCTCGGATCTGCGACCGGCCAACTTCGACCGTCATCCAACCCGCTATCGGCGGCGGCGGCGGCGGCCTCAATCGTCATCGACATAATTTATATGGTTATTCGGCGCATACATAGTGATCGATAGACTCCGAAACATGGCCGGCCGTATTCTGGATATCGGTCGCTCTGTCGGGCTCAATCGAATTCGCTTATTAATTCAATCCGGAATCCGCAGTACCGCACCGCCACTTCGCCAAATAAAACGTATCGATGCCGCGCTTATCACCCGTATATCGTGACTATCATAGGAACGAAGAGGCGAGATTAATTTCTGCGCGGCGTTGAAACCGGTTCATTCGCTACCGCGCAGAGATCGTAGTGTTTCTGTTAAATCGAGAAGAATCTCTCCGCGTTCGTCAAAGGAAACATTTATTATCCAAGATTGTTGCGGCTTGCGCATCCTTAAATCGGACCCGATGCCCCGGGGGCACCAAACAAGTTTTACGAGAAATTTCAGCCGTGAAAGCTAAAATTGTACGTAATAAATTATTTTACATTATATTTTTATGAACTTCTTAATAAGATGCGAGCCGTAAGGTGGTATTTCGATCCAAGTTTTTAACCGATATCGTGAGCAATATCATTAAAGTATTAATACGGCTTAGTCTAGAAACCTAACCAGACATGCGAAGTTCGCGGAAGCCTTACAATTTTTGCAGTATTCTATAATTAACTGCGGAGGCTAAACCATTATATAATAATACGAAAGATATATAAATATCGTGTTCTCGGAGATAACAAAAATATATATATATATGTATACATAAATATTTTTTTCCTCTAAATTCTATCAAAAAAGAACGTTTATTGATTGAAAAGTATTGTCACAAATTCATAGATAAAATCTATTTACTGTTACAATAAAATGCAAGCTAGAGAGAAATATTTCATATTCAATATTTAATGGTTTACATATTATTGTCTGCTTCTCATAACGGAATGATAAATTGTGTCGACAGAATAATCAAAAAGTTTTCAACGGATGAGAAAAAAAAACAATCGAGAAGCGCGATTTAAAAAAGTACACCTCTCGACGCCAGGCTTACAACGGCTCTCCCCGTTTTCTCTTTTCCCTATGTTCTTTTACGATACCGTCGCGTATTTCTCCGCGCCGACTGTCGTCCTCCTTCCGTTTTAAGCAGATATCGCTCGGAGCACATCGCTTTGCTGCGGGAGCAGTAACTAACAAGATTGCTAAGAATTCTGTCGACGACGAAAAACAAACAAACTGACGCATCTTCGTTGGTGTTGGCCAATAAAGTTTATGCGCCAAATGCTTTAAATCCGAATAATCATCGTGCGCTCGAAGAAGGAACTTTGGCGGTGGGAAAACGTTTGCAAAGCGGATACGAATGTAACGTGTCTTTAACGAATCGCAAACTGCTGTTGATAAACGCAAGGGCGAATGGGTATGGCTAAAGGCTCATGACACTTCAAAGTGGGTGGGAAGGGGGGGGGGAATTGCCCTGGAAAAGTTTCCGATGCTGAGGAAAGTTCTTAATAGCGCTAACTTGAAATTTTCGGAACCGCTTCTGAGTAATGTATAGTAACAGGTTCAGACTAGTATGTCCATGTGGGCAAGTGAATCCCAAAGACATTTATTTCGTAAAAATTAATTTCACATATTAGTAAAAATTTTATATAGAAGTACAATATTTAAAATGAAAATCTCTCTCTTACAATACCAATATTTAAAACTTTGTAGAAATCTATTGAAATTAAAATTATCTGAGAAATAAAGCTTTTACGTGATAAATCCTGATAAAAATTCTAACATTTAATATTAATTCTTTAATATTAATTAAACCGTAAGTTGATACATGATTATAATTTTTTTAAAATGTGATCTTTAAACTGAATTTAATTTCCGCGGCAATAGGAAAGAAAAATGATCAAGTTCGGAATATCCGAGAATAAAAGTGCAATTATATTCAGGCAGACGAAAGTTCCATCCATGCGTTAGTCCATATATTGAACGTGTAGGGGGAAAACAGAAATCGTCAACAGACATTTGGAGAGAGGGAAGGCAGAGGCCAAAGGTCTATACCGCGTCGGTGAACAGAGTCGATAATCAGCAGAGTGCGCGGAGGCTTAAGTGAAGGGACGATCGTAACGCACAACGTCATTCCGTCAATCCGCGGCGAGAAATTCACGTTTGCTGCCACCGCACGCGGTAACGAATAAAATTCGCCGACGCGCTGCTCGTGCGTGTAAATCGGCACGGCACACGTGAAGCGGAAAGAGAAAGAGAAAGAGAAAGACAGCCCGCGTTGTCGCCGTTCCCGCACACGGACGCCATTATGCGCGGCGCGGTACAAAGGGGAAATAATTAGCGCTGGCCGGGTGATAAGCCGGCAATCTAGGCGTTTGTCATTAGCCTATCAAAGCAGAATGTTTCTCTCTCTTCTTTTCTCTTTCCCTCGCCACCGCCACCGCTACACTACCGCGCCGTTGGTCCCCCTTCCGGTCCCTCGTGCGACGCCCCGGCCGACGCGGCGCGGCGGCGGTTCCCTCGTCACTATCTCGTTTCTCGTGGACCTTCGGCCTCGACACGCCTCTGGCGCCGTGGAAAATATGTGCGAACGCCGATCGGAGCAATTAGTATTTCTCCGGACTCTAATCTGAGCTCGCTCGAGCGCGGCGAATGCGCGTCTTTCGCGATGCATTCTGCCCGTGGAACATATCGAAAGAAGGATAAAAGGAGTGTGACGGAGGTAGGAGGATACGGTTCGCGAGAGAAGAAAGGGGAAGAGGCTAGTATCGCGAGATACGCTACTAGCTCAAAAGGGAAAAAGAGAGAGAGAGAGAGAGAAGGGAAAAGGAGAAGCTAAGAAAGGAGGGAATAGAAGGAGATGGTCGGAGAATGGAAAGTAAGTGGTAGGATCTGAAACGATCCGGTGTGTATATCGTGCCGCGTGAATTGACCGGCCAGATAAAACCGCACGACGGACGAATAGACGGTGGAGCGAGCGGAGCAGCAGCGGGACGACAGGGGAGGAAAGTGAGAGAATATCTTGGCCGACACAGAAGCCGACGCTGCTAATGACTCTGTCCGCGGTAATCTCCGGGTGTTATCTGTCCTGGCTACCTGGGGCCCACCTACTTCGAATCACGAACCTGCACACGCTGTTCTCCCTCTTTCTCGCGTCTCTCCTTCGCGCTCCTCTCCTTTCCCCCGATCACTCGTCCTTGCGCCATCAGGATCACGAAATCCGGAGATCTCTTTAGGCGCGCCGCTTTTTTGAAACCCGATGCGATAGGTGCGTCTTTAAAATATATGGATCAATAAAAAAGTTTAAGCGCGTAGCAACTTACCGATCGATTTATTCTGCGATTTTAAATCTCCACATGAACATCGATAATATTTACGTTGTAAACGTAAAATAAAACTAGAACGTCATATTAAACGAACGTTATAATAAAAGAATAGGCATCGAATCATTTACCCTTCGAAATTCACGCTGGTCAAACCTCGAGAAGACGAAGAAGCGCAACAAAATCTTGCCAATGCTGTCCTTGTTATTTGGTCAACTGATCGTACAGAAGAACAAACAAATCTCTTGGGCTTGAAAGGGACTACTTCGGTGAGAGACTAAAAATAAAGAATGTAGCTAAGTATTGACGATGATACTGCAAAATTTTTTCGTCGCAGCGAGAAGGTAAAGGCGAAGAGTAAGACGTGTGCTTCGACATATCGCGAAGATAAGAAACCAAAAAATATGAAAAATTTGCAGAAAAAGAGAGAGAGAGAAAAAAGTCGGGGCTTTTCACTTTGAAAATCAAGATGTTGGCCGATGGTCCGAAGATTACTTAGCCATCGGTACATCGAGTAACCACGTGCAGTTTAGTTTGCAGTGTTCGCGAATCCCGTGCACTTTCATCCACTTACACGCACACAGAAGTGTACACATTATCCACGGTACATACATTTAAGTTCGGATAGGATCTGAACGAATACACGAGAATAATGAAAGATATACTGGTAGAAAGCCATTGAAATGGGAAAGGATAAAGGGGTGGTTCACGTATGTGTACGGTGCGCGGAGGCGAGTGGGAGGAAGACGAAAGGGTGGTTCTTGATGGCGAGTGTGGCGCCACCTCGGCAGAAAGCGGCGGAGGAACGAAACTTTTCGCCGAAGGCGAGGGTGCGAGCGGGAGAGCCCGCTCGCCACATGGGGGTGCGACGAAGTAAAGACGACGAGGCGACGGGGGTGAAACGCACGGGAGCGGAAAGGGAAAGGTGGTGGTAAGGTTGGTCGTCCTGGTATCGACCGCCTGAAAAAGG
Organism: Solenopsis invicta; assembly: GCF_016802725.1. Taxonomy (NCBI): domain Eukaryota; kingdom Metazoa; phylum Arthropoda; class Insecta; order Hymenoptera; family Formicidae; genus Solenopsis; species Solenopsis invicta. The sequence goes on from NC_052673.1 coordinate 17,358,809, forward strand.
GGTGGATTTTTCTACTCCTGGGCGGAGGACCCGCCGTGTAGGAGGACGTGTTCCGGACGCGAACGCGACTGGCCCATCTCGAGACCTTCGTCACGCGGAATAAAAATAAGGGCGGCTTTTCTCTGCGATATTTTATCGTTAAATGTAGCAGAAAAAATCCACTTCTTTATAATAGTTGATTTAATTCTTTCCACTTTTAATTGTACTTCTTTACTTTCATGTATCACGATTCAAGGAATGTAACGTAGATTTATTAGAAAATTGAAATTGGAATATCCTGTGTGAGATATTAAAGGATTTTATTTTAAATTATATAGATTTCAAGTGTATAAAAAGTTCAGAAATAACGAAAATAAAGTTTCAAGTCAAACTTTAATATAAAAACTGAAGGATGCCGCAAGTAAGCTAGATCTCGTAAATATTATGTGTACGAGCTTATAAAAAAGTATTTCATTACCGTTGTACAAATAAATATGAAATACACGGTGGCGCGAATTGGAGGTAACCCTTATTAACTTTTCGACCGATCGCGCACAACACGTCGCAGAAGACCCTCGGAATTGGAGCGCGTCTTGATTGAGTAGTTGAACTTAATCGCATTTCTAGTTCGCGCCATCCTACCGCAAATGTTACCTCGGAGCTCGCGATTAGGCGCATAATTTCAAGGAAGTCAATTAGCTCGAATCAATCTGAGTTCTGGGAAGCGACGCGTGGGAGCGTGACGGAGTGTCTTCCAGTTCTAAGAACGAATTAGGCGATGAACTTCGGCTTACAGACGGCTCGACGACGCGACGCCGACGGTCTCGCTCGTTGGCGCAGCGAGGCCAGCGAAGTTAGGTCAATTCGTGGTGGCACGACGGCGAAGACGACGACGGCGACGACGACGACGACGACGACGACGAAGAGGAGGAGAAGGAGGTGGTGGAGGTGAAGGAGGAAAAGGAAAAGGGGGGAATGTGGGAGAGAAATGGATCCTTGGGGGGTTTCTCTGCCACTTACTCGCCCGGAAGCTAATTGGCCCGAATCGAGGGTGGCTTTTCCATCATCCGGTTCGGGCATTATGGCCGACTTGCACGTAAGCCGACAAGCCAATAGCAGGCCGTCTGGATGGTCGAGCGAACACGAGGAACTCCTTTTCCCCGTGCTCTTTTTTCCCTTCCACGCGAATTCGTACCAATTTCCGAGGCTACTTCGTAAACGGTGCTGCTCGGTGAAATATGACAGGTGTCACGATGCTCCGCGTTCGATTGACCCGCTAAAAAGAGCGGCGGGAAATATTTCTTATTAATAACCATTCAATCTCCAGACTTTTTCGATAATCGCAGATTGATAGAACTTGAAATGTTTTATGTAAAATTTAAAGATTTATTTTTTATTGTTTGCATTATGATTTAATTTAAAAAAATTCAATTTGCGCGTCATATTATTGCGTTCGCTATTGTGCTGAAAAATACGAAGAAAAATATAAGCGGATATAAATAGATATCTAAAGTGTGATTAGAGGGAACCGGAATTGCAGCCAATATTTAACTGCGGTGTCAAGTCAAATTGCGCAGAAGCTCTACGGACTAAACGAATCCGTTGAATGGGCCTACTGTGCACGCAAAGAAATAAAGATTATCGACTTAACGCCGTTCTTTGATCACTGAATGAAAGCAAATAGGTACTGTCGCCAACCAGTGCCACCACGCCGTCATGGTAATTCCCGATAAACTTTGTGGGCCAAGTCCGGCACGTTGGAGAGAGAGAACGAAAATTTAATCGCTGTTCCACAAGTCCTTAATACTTAATCACGAAAAATCTTAAGAATGTTTACGTACGATTAAATTAAAAGTATTATCTCCAAGATCCGCAGATTATTTATGTATACATCAACAACGTTCTTCTTAAATAACGTAGGAAACTCCGACAAAATGCTCTTGCGAGTTTTGTATTTATCGCAGAAAGATTACAGGGTATAATAATGCGCGCGTTTGATGTAGCCATGTACATACTTGCATGGAAGCGTGCACGAGAGGTTATTTAAACGAGAATTGTCAAGGTTTAAAGGGGTACACGCGCGAGAATCGTCTTTTCCCTTGATTTTCTCGACGATTGATACGGAAAAAAGCAACGGAGGGAAATGTTAAACGGAAATCAGGCTGCTTGCAGACAAGCCGCGTGTATAAAGAAGCGTCACTCTGTTTCTCTTTTTTTTTTCTTTTTTCGTTGCCTCCCTCCTTCTCTTTCGCCCGAAGGGTGATAGGGAAAAAAAGGTTCTTTGACGAGGAGAGCAAGCGCGCGCGCGGTATCTCTCGCGCTGAAATACACGACTGCGGAAAACATGGGAAAGAAGCGCCGCAAGGGGTGTTTGCGCGGGTTGCAAGTGTGAAATTGCCGGCGATGCTCGATGCGCCGTGAAATACACAAGAGTGGGAGCCTCGAATTTTTCCTTTAGCGGAGAGAAAATTGTTCCTGAATATTCGAGAGGTACGGCGCAATATCCTTCGATAATGCACCACCGTCGATTCAATCGCCGTCGCTTTTTTGCGGCTGTTTGCATATCACGCTAATTGTATCGTACTCGAGGAATTTTACGAGCGGCGCCTCAACCCTTTGAGATCCTCGAACACAGGATACACGGATGATGATTCGAAACGTTCTGCGGATCCGACGATGTCGCAGCAGCTTATTGCTGCATGCGAAAACAAGATAAATTTCACGAATTGCCCTTTGCCCTTCGTTTAAATGACGTAACGGCGAATTCAATCCGAAATTAACTCCTGCGCCCGCCGCCATCGATAAACGTTTCACGTCCGGATCACTTCCCATTGTTGGGGGGATTGCAAATATATAACTCCATTATATTTTTATCCCTCCATAGATTACAGAAAAATCATCCGTCAGAAGAATAGCAAGCTAAAAACGTATCGATGTATTAACCATGACAAGTACGGGAATATCACGGCCTATGCACATGAGAGAGTTCTTTTAACTTCCCTGTTGCAATAATGGTTCAGCGCATTGGCGAGCGTGGTATCACGTATTTATCGATCTCACCGCGTCGGACGTAGAATCTAGACAAGCCGTTAAATATAGAACATTAAATATTGGCTAAAGACTAGACGAGGCTATACACGTGTATTCACTGGCAACGGGCTTTTCCCGCTGAGCCAGCGAAGCTCCCTTTCGCCTTTCGGTCGTCCGCTGCTCATCCTTTTTTTCGATGCCTCAGCCTGGCGGATTACGCTGACCGACAATGGTGCTGATTGAAACCGATTATCGGACTCTCCTGCTCTCATCTTCTCCTTTTTTTTTCACTTCAACCCCGCCACAGCGACAGCCGTCGGATTCGTTTCCAGTCGAGGTGTTACGACCCTGTGATTTCATCGTCGTAGAATCAAACATAAAAAAAAGTGAGGAAAAAAGAGAAAAGAGACATGCCAGAAAACGAGGAGAGAACCGCGAAAGAAAAGGAGAAAAAGGAGGAAACGAAAGGCTGAAAGCTCGGCGAAACTAACCCCTGGCTGGGAATCCTGGCTGGCAGCGACAGCCACCCCCTTCGTTTTCAGTGCTGGCTTTATTGTCTCGAAGAATACGAGTCGCCGCGACCGCGCCGACCACCCTATCTGGTAATCGCGCGTCCCTTCGTTTTTCGGAATACGAATGAGGGCTCGCGTGGGCACTTTTGCGCGAAGGGACACTGACCGCCGCCGCTATTTTTTTTTCCCATCGAGAGCACTGCGGTTTAGAGGCCGTGCCCGCGTGGAATACGGAATGCACATCGATTATATCGAACCACAACTCGGAGATATTGCGAACGTATCTGAAGAAGAACTTAGGTGGTCTCCCCTTTTAAGTGCAGCCGATTCCGAAGCGAATTAACATATCTTACTGTTATAATTTGCGATACCTTGATCATTGTAGAACTGAGACGAAAAAAATACCTGTGAAATTTCTTTTACAATACACGAGAGAAATTAGAAAAAAATCTTCCTCGCGTTAATTATGAGCATCAATCAAATTGATTAATTCGGATGCTCCTCGCTGATAATTTATTTCTTCAAATAGCACATCACCCTAGCGGATACACGGGAAAAGGTTGAGCGCGATGATTAACGCCATAAAAGCTGTGCCGAGCACATCTGACATTTCGCGTGAGACGAGACGATGCAATCCTCCAACCATTCGTTCATGTCACGCTCGCTCTCCTGATTTTACCGAAGAAATGGAATTAAATTGGTCGTGTCACGTGAAAGAAACATATGTCGACAACACGCATGAAGTATTTTACTCCTGGGACGCACAAACCCCTTTTTCGCTGCTAGCACTACCGCTGCCCTTAAATAAACTCAATCTATTAGCATTAAACTGGCCCTCCTAAATAAACGGGTTACAAATATACCCCAGTGTACTTGCGCGAGGAAAAAAAAATTATTTTTTTATCCGATCTCTTCCTCGTTTACATCGTTGTTAAACTTCATTTGAACAAATATCATATTTTATTGTCCGTCCCTACTATCTAATGACACGGAATCGTTATCGATAACATTGACATCCTAAATGGGCCATTATCGATTAAGAACGGTCGTCGTGGGAAAAGCGTTAACCGCCCGCCGAAAGAAAGACGAGCGACGAAACGACTTTCGAGAAGACCGTTCGAAAATCGTAAATATGGATAGCTCGCCGGTCATAAAAGAGATAAATGACCGGGGGAGTGCAATAATCGAGAATTAACGCGTGCATTAAGCCTCTCGGAACCCGTCAACGCTTCGACTTTTTTTCCTCTCCGCGGACCGATGTCCCCTTTTTTTTCCCTTTCCGTTCAACTCCGGTCGTCTCGAATTATCGGTCCCCGCTAACCGTGACCCGGCCGCGGAGGCGTTTAGATAACCCCGGAGTTCAGGACACTTTATCACAATCTGTCTCAATAATTCGGAGCAATGACGATGCATACGGCGCGTAAAGTGCATGGGATGACGCCGCGGATGAGCGCCGATAACATGGACCTTTCGAGCTTCGCGATCGGTCGTTCCACTCGCGCGATTAACTTTAACACCTCCTAGTAATGCTAAAACATCTTTCTTAATTCACGAAACTTTCTCGAGTATAATGCAAGTACAATGCATGACGTTGTTTAACTAACAGTACATTTTAACTAACTCTGCTTTAACTCTGCTTTACTGTGTCTTGATATATCGCGTATTAAACACGTGGAAGAATTTGTGTAAAGCTGCGTGTGAGTCTCCATGACAATGTATAAAAAAAAAAGAGAGATTGCAGGACAATCCGCCATCCGAGGTAAATCCCTGTCCTCGGTACACCGTTAATATAACGCCGACTGAGCAAACCAGCGGCGCGGCGTACCCGGAAGCAAATTTGAACACGAAAATCGGTAGAAAAATAGTAGGCGATAGTGGCGCGTCGATTTTTAACTGCCGCCCGTTGCACACACCAAAAATACGGTGGTGTCCGCGCACAGCCGCCAGAAAGCGCAAACAGATACGCGTGTTTGCAGAAGCATCCGTCATAGAGAAACGTCTGCTGTGTAGACGTGGAGCGACACAGAAGGTGTCCGCAGTTTTAGGAAGAGTGAAAAAGGAGGAGAATGACAACGACGGACGGACGGTACACCACCACCACCATCACCACCACCACCATCACTACCACCACCGTCGTCGTCATCGTCGTCGTCGGGGAGGGAAACGGAGGAAAGGAAAGAAGAAATGTTCCGTGCAAACACGGCAGCGGCTGTCTCCCACAGAGGCAGTAAGTAAGTTGGTTAAGCAGAGGTCCTAAAACATTCAAACGACAAACAGTAAGGAGCCCCCTTTCTTCCGACCGCGTCCCCCGTCCGGTTCCCAGCGCTCGGTTCGCCGTCGTCGAGCGTCCATTAGTAGAGTTTGCGCGGCGGCGCCTCTGATGTCTCGGAGTTCCGATCACGCGCGCGCGACATGTTCGACCATAACACAAATTTCTACCCTGTCTGCGCCCACTTCTCTGCCGCCGTCGCGGAAGAGACTTCGCGCAAATTTCGCTCCTGATGGAACGAAGGTGACGGAGGTAACGAAACCGCCGGCTGATAAATCTTGCACGCGATTTCTCAATACGTATAAATTATTTTGACATTGATCGATTCTACAGATCCCCCACGCTTTGGAAAATACACACAGATCGCGCTTGCTAGTATTCTACATAATTTTGCATTAATTACTATCGAAATAAGGCAGATGATCGCGAGATCCGATATCTCGTCGTCGAAAAAGAAACGACATTTTTCTAAAACTCCCATCAAATCCACGTCGCATTCGTAACTTGTCGCTCTACTTGTCGCTCAAGGACTCGCGTTGCTTTCGACGAAAAGTAGCGCCTTTTTATAGGCCGCCCTAATTTGCAACAGATGCACCACCAACGACGTCGCGACGCGACATGATCCGCCGCCGACGAGGTGGTCCCCTTAAAGAACGATTTTAGGAGCGCTCGCGATAGCCGCGAAACATCTGTCCCGCTTGTCAGCTCGTTAGGTGTCACAATAAAATGACGAAGAACAGAATGGATTCAAGTACGGTCGTTAAACTGATTTAGTCCCACCCATAACACCCAAAGTTATGTTACACCAACACTCATGTGCAGCAGACGTTCTAATCCCGATGTGCGGCACGCCGTCGTGTTCTGAAGCGAGATAGAAGAACGAGAAGCATTTCTAACCGAACGTCATTTTGACGTATTAAATCATAAATTATATTCGGAATAAAAACTTGGCACATACACAATGGTAAAGTAGTGGTCATGAGTGATGAAAAGTCAAGTTGTACGATAGACCGGAATGCTGAGAAATCAAGAAACGCTTTCCTGTTCGTCGTAAACGAAAACGGAAGACGAGAATCCACGAATCCTGATGACGTTCCATGCATTCGGCGGTCTGGTGGCGCCAAGCTAGTAAAAGGGTGAAGGAATCGACCGTGGTGCCTGGGAGACGGCTACGTCGCGGAAAGAATAAGGGAAGACGAACGGCGGAAGACGAGCGGGAGGGAGAGGGGAGGGGGAGGCGAGAGGCGCTCATTATGTTTCGGTAATTAGCCGAATCCGACGGGTGTTTTCAATTTGCTCAAAGGCGCCGCTTGTGCGCCGCCGGCCGGCCTGCCCTTGTTGCGTGGGCGCAAGCGCCGCTCCCGCCGAAAAAGACGCCGAGAGGAAGAGAGAATTACGAGAAATGGAGAGAAAGAAAAAGAGGAGAGAAGAGGGAAGGGTGGGATGGGAGAACATGATTCGCGCGAAAGAAGAAAAACCGGGCGCGAGCGCGCGTGCAATCTACGCGCGCATCACACGAGTCAACCGGGTCGGTCGAGAGAAAGAGAAGAGAAAATAGAGAGAGAGAGAGAGAGAGAGGAGAGGAGAGAGGTGCAAACGTTTTCTTCCTTGAGGGTTGAAGCGCCAGAACGTTTTTCTGCGGCTCGGATTTCGCGAAGAGAGCTCGTGCGAAGTTTACAGAACACCAAGAGAATACGTGTCTCACCTTGAATTACCACGCGTCCTCTCTCTCTTGAATTTTCTTTTCTCTGAACAAATACACTTTCGAATTTTTATTCTCGGTTTTTCTTCTTAATTCTCTTTTTTTCTTTATAGAATAAATGTGTTAAATGTGCTGCTGTACATATCAATGATGCAACAATTTACGATATATACACACATTTGTCTAATAGAGTTTAAATCGTGCGATATTACTTCAAACGTACTTGTATAACATTATCAACGCGAACGAAGTAAAAGTGAAAGAGGACCAGCAGCGACGATGGAGCGAGGATGATGATCACCGCGGTGCGCGTGGCAAAATTGCTCGAGTACATTATTACCGAAGCCTGAAGGGAGACAAAAGGCGTCCGGGCAATCTAGCGATTGTCGGCTATCGTCACCCGGAGGTGGCTCTAATAGAAATTATGATTGGCGGATTGATGTGGTCGCGCCGAGGGTGAGGAGAAAGAATGGAGAGATAGATAGGAAAGAAGGGGCGATCTGGAATTGTGTGGAATGAGCGGACGTGAGCGAGTGGCTCGGCGCTAAGCAGGAAGCCGTCCCGACGGAGCGGACCCATTAAGCACGTCCTACGGATCCCTAACACGGGGCCTCCTCTCTCTCTCGTCGCTGACCACTAGCCCTTCAGATTGCGTTTTATCATTTCAAACAATTTTTCAATATGGCCGACTTCGTTCAAATGCGATTCGCCGACGATTCGTTCGTGAGAATTCTCATTCAATCGAGTCTAAAATTATTACAGAATCGGATACATTTATCTCGTTTATGTACTAGAAAAGTTACTAATTTAATTTAGATATCTAATAATGGTATAGGGAGGGGGGAGGCAGTACTGCTATAATATTCAAATTGAATTTAATTTGAATTATTAATTAAAAATAATACATATCTCAAACTAGCTTAAGAGAACTGACTTAAATTTTTAAGAACTTTTATGCAATGCACTAATGCCAAAAAACGGATATTGTTGTTTCGAAGAGCTGTAGAGGAGAGAATACAGTCAGAGATGGTTTCGCACGAGAAGCTTTCTTGAAGAGCGAAGCTTCGGTAAAGAGGACGGACACGTGTAAGCGCTCGCCGTCATGTGCATCAAAGACTGCACTTTTGCAACGCCGGCTACGAGATGCGACCGTACATGTACTGTCGCGTGGGCGTGTGTGCGAGCGGTGCTTTATGTGTGTTGCGCGGTATGTATACGTGCCACAAAGTAATTAAACGGCCGCCGCTCGAGCCGCAGCCACTTCGCGCGTCCCGAGGAACATCGCAGTTTCGTCAAGAAAACGCAAGACATAATGACGAGATTTACTTTGCCCGCGAGGCTGCCGGCGGTTCTTAATGAGACACGCGCGAAGGAATGACAGATTTTGCTGTAATTAGCGTTAAATGCGATTGAGCACGATAAGCGTGATTTCTCCGTAGAATACGCGGAGCATTCCTACGGTGCGTGGAAAATAAATGCCTGAGGGATATATACAGCTTATGTAGCGTAATGATTTTACTCCTATTCGTTCTTTCGCTCAATCCGGTCGGCTGAATCTCTCCTCCAATGTGCCATTTAAGTTTTCTCGCTTGTGCGAAAGCTCTAGATAACAATTTACAGCTATATTGAAAAATATAAGTTGATTTGAAAATAATTGACAGTTCTGGTATTTCTATAATTGTACACAGAGCGACACTGAATTAAAGCTTATAGTTTAAAACAACGTGGTTATTGCGTGATTGAGATTCTCTAGATATTACGCATTGCGTCAATACGACAAGGACGACGCGCAGAGGACATTCGATTTATGGAAACAGGAAATTAATCGTCAAAAAGGTACAAGGTGGTGCAGGCTGAAGATGATCCGATCGTCGGCCACAGGTCGAGATAGTTCTTAGGTGGCTACTCAAAAAGACAGATACGTCTCCCCGTTTCTCCCGAGGCTCCAAGCACCTCCGGTTCCTCCTCCTCCTCCTCCTCCTCCTTCATCTTCTATGGAAGATGATGGCGTGCTATATAGCCTCCAGCCGCAGCTCGCTGCCTCTATTTCCCTCTCTATCTCTTTTTCTCCGGACTGCCCGGGTATGAACGGCGATGCTCGAGAAAGACAGGGAGAGGGAAAAGTGAAGAAAGAAAGAGAGAAAGAGACTTGGCAGAGAACAGTGGATGATGGATTCGGAGGGACGAGAGAGATAGAAGGAGAAAGAAACGATAGATGGTTACCTTGGTAGGCAGATATAATGTAGCCAGCTGTAGGCAGAGTCGGTAATCACATGTTTGTTTAACCTCCAAAACCCCTCATCTACGGGGTCTCCCCCTCGACCACCCTAACGGCCCGACGGGGCCTGGGCCACCCCGAGCTTCTACCAAACAAAGATGTCGTGTCTTCTTTCTCTTTCGCTCCTCTGTGACGGCGGATCCGTTCTCCGCTCTCTTTCTCTCTTTCTCTAGAGAAAGAGTTCTTACCGAGGTGGACCGACCTGTGGGACCAGAGACGAGGGGCGCCAGTGACGAACGACCTCGGTCCATGCTGCGTATATTTAATGGGATACGAACTTTGCGCGTGGGGATTACGTATGAGTTTTTTCACGCATCGCGAGCGACGTAGCGCGACTCTCGGCCTGCCGAGATCGATCCCTCTAGCTTTTCCACGAGGACCCTCCGCCGCGAGAATATTGAATACGGATCTCAAAATCCTGAGAATCGGCGTAATTATCTCTCGTACAAACACGTTCTTGTTTCAGAATCTCATTTCGCCGCAGCATCCAATTGAAACGTAACGAGGAAGAGAGTGGATCCCCAAGACAAGATCGATACTCGATAATACGTATGCGTAGCCGCCGTGGGTGCGCGATAAAACGCTATTCCTTTGGAATAGCAGGTTGAGAGCTTGATCCGTGGCGAGTAACCAATGTAATGTAGTCATAAGTATCCACGACGAATTTGCAAGTGCATATAAGATGAACCGGGAATTATTGCTGATCCAGCGGCGCGCGTATGTAGAGTACCGAGTCGGGGGCAGCGCGGGGCAAAAGGAGAGGTTCTAGAGAGGCCTCGTTCGTGCAGAACCGCCACACTCGTTATTATAGCCAGCTATAATATGGCACTCGCACCTACAAGGAGCCTTCAGGTGCGACCGACGTAGGAAGTCGCCCGGAGGCTAGGGAATCTTCCACTTTGAATAAGTATGACGGACGAAGTGTTTCAACCTGTAACCTTCGCCAGCACGATAACGTACGCCTTATTCTTACCTCCCTTACCTCGCATCCATACCGGCATTTTGTATGCAAACGGCGGATCCCGGCACAACCGTTAAAATTGGCACGGTATCGCGTGACGCAGCGAAGAATTTGGCCGGTTATTCGGAAAATCTGCAGACAATATCAGGCAAATCTCAAAAGAGGCTTAGCTTTAAACAATATATGGGAGAAATATATCAGAATAATGTTGATATTCTTTATTAGTTGAAAAGAAAAAATGAAAAGTATTTCTTCGTAAAGCTCTCTAAATTCAAAGAGATCTATTTCTCATCCATTTCTCGCGAAAGATCCTATATTATAACGATAGACGGCTGCATAGAGATTTCAGTTGCGACCAGCAAAAATCTGACGATACTCTATTCGCGCAGCGAATTCTCTTTCCTCCAAAAAACACCATATTAGGTTGGTTCCATCAAAGCGAACGCATAAAAAGACAACTAATTGAGGGCGGGGGACCCTAGCGACGGAGCTGATTAAATCTACCAGCACTTTGTAAAAAAGCCCATGTAAATTTGCATCGACACGGTGCGATGGTGTGCAAGCCGGGGGCCCAGCGCGGACCGGCGTTTCAGGTGACCAAGGGACTTACACGACGACTACGACCAGGGGTTATGGGCGCGCGATCGTGAGCGCCTCGAAGGAAGGCGGAGCACCCTGGCGCCATGTCGCGGGGGGTCCGTGGTTACCAATACGTGGAAGGGCCGACGAGCGTGTCCGTGTGAGGGAAGCCACGATACTAACCGGCTTATATCCGTGACCCTTCACTAACGCGTTTACGCTCGCTCGCGCGCGCGCGCGCGCGAGACTACCTTCTCTCCTTTTCTGGTGAGTCCAGGAGGTGAACGATGAAACCGCGGTGCACACCAATACTTGAAGCAACTTAGGACGACTCCGCACACCGACACGCCGGGATAGTTATTAACCGTGGACTCCTATCGCTGGAGGTGTGCTGATGGAGGCTGAGATTTGTGATTTAGATGAGCTCACCGGCTCGGCTCTGGGCGACCAGCCTCCGATTCTAGTCTTCTCTCTTTTTTCCTTCGCCAAGTCTCTCTCTCTCTCTCTTTCTCTCTCTCTCGGGCTGCGTCTCGGTCACGAGGCTTTGTTTTAACTGTTCCAAGTTTCGGGCGGCCCTTAACTAGCCGCAGCCAGGTATGCAACGATCTACGAAGACGGAGAAGTGGAGACAGACGCGCCAGAAGGACGAGAAGTCGCGCGATAGAACGAATATCGTTGGAGATTCCAGAACCTCGGGGGAAAGATTTCGCTCCGCGTTTGCCGTTGTTTCGTGAAAATTTAAATGTCAATCATCTTGTGCCAAAATTACAACTTGACATTCTCATTAGAGCAATCTTTCAATTTTCGATTAATGACATAGAGCAATATATAATTTGACAAAACACATATCCATATAAATCTCGTTTCTTACTATGAGGAGTAAAAATAAACATGATACATTTACTCGTTATACGTCACGAGAGTATATTTTACTTTGGTCTGGACGTTACTTTTATTGAAAATTACTTGAAGTAATCTATATTAATATACTATAATCTATCGCATATAACTCGTCTTAATATTTCTTTCAACGAAACTAGTACCAATGGAAATAAGAACAGATTTACTTGCATCAAAGTAAACATATCATGAGGGTGAGATAACTGAGGTCTGACGTTATTGCGCTTATTTAAGATTACTTTAAAGTAAGTATGCGCAGACATAAGTTTATAGAGCATTGTAAGTAATATAAATTGCGCCTTTATACATTTATCGAAGGGAGAAAAGAAAACAAAAGTAAGACTGTAGAAACTTCAGTAACTATAGATGAAATGAAAGAAACGAGAAGTGCGAATATGTTGTGGGATATTAGAGGAAACTTTTATGCCGATGATGAGGTGCTGAAAATTGTGTGGGCGTTATAAAGCCGGTTGTTTCCCTATCTAGGTATCGTTCATTGAAAAAAAAAACTTTATAATGTGTCTGTAACAGACATAATATGCGTAGTATCGTCAACAAAGACGTTTACATAAAATACATCGAAAGCCGTTTAAATGCATTTCGTATTGTCCACATTTATAGAATGACGAGATGACGTCGCTTTGTAAAATAATGAAAGTCGCAATGCACTTTTTAACGGACCCCATACGAAACACAATCTTTCTCTCTACGTGGAAAATCGATACTAAACCTCGAGAGATACTCTTCTAGTCTAAACACATTTTTTTTTATTTTCGTCTTCCTCCCCGGGTGCAATCAGGTATATTTGCGTTTCAGTCCACGTCGGTCTACGAAGTATAAAGTCAATTTTACGTGTTTATTTTTGTCACTGCATTGTTCGCCGTGCCATACGAACTTTCTTTAGAATCCCCCGTGCACGCCATAATTCATATCGCGGCTATAGCGAGGATACGATACGATTGCAAAGGGACTGCAAAATGCGGTCGGCGGCTCCGCGTTCTCGCAAGGGCGGCACCTTTACTCGCGGCGAAGAATTCGTAGACTCGATTCCAGGATTCTCCGGATTGGGCTATTCGCGCAGCGCGCCGTCTTTCCTGGAAGGCGGAAACGGGATTTGGATGCCTGAGGGAGACAGACGCACACAGCAGCAGCAACAGCAGCGACGGGAACGCACGTCGATTTAATCGGTAGCCAAGAAAGGGCTCACATAAATAAGATCTATCTCGGGAAGAACACGGGAATCCTTTACCGCGTAGAGATAGAGGCCGGGACACCCCGTAGATAAGACGAGGCCTTTCATCGCGCCGCCAAGCCCGGCGATAAAGCGTCGTCTCCGTGACCTGACGTTCCTTAAATCCCGCACGTCTACCGGCTACCGCGCGTTGGTTTTTCTCGCCTCGTACGAGCAGTAGTACGCTCGTTGTTGCAATAACGTGTCGGAAACAACCTCGCGACGCTCTCTAAATTTTCTTCCTTTTGTTTTTTTTTTTCCTCTCCGGCGGTGGTCCGTGTACATATTACAGCGACCATTGCTGATAACTGGAAGCTGAGAGTCGGGAAAGCACAAATTTATGAGATTACGCGGTGGCGACATGCCACGGGGAACGATTATTACGACTTATCGCGCGTTGCGATCCGGCTTTCCTACCCGACAGATCGTCCATGGAATATATCGAAAAGTGCGATACGCATCTGCATACATACACGAAAAAGTGAAATGCTTAGGAGATGTTATGCAAAGTGACGTCGATGCCACGTAGAAATTGAAATAACATCGTGAAATCATAGTAGCAAAGATCATCGTGACCTACGGCCTTACGTGGGTGGCGTTTTAATGCGAAGCGTGACAATGGCCAAGGTGGCAAACGTTAGCGAAGCGTCGGTCGTTGTTAATTTTTGCTCGAGTCGATCTCTATTATGTTCTTATGAAAGTAATTTACGTTACACTATGCCGCGGATTAAAATTCCGATAATCTACGATCCGTTACGTTGGAATCTGCTATTATTATGCTCTCGGCAACGTCAATTCCTTCCCCCTCTTTTCTCCCAATAGCTACGCGATTATTTCCAATGCTGACATAAACGAGAATCTAAATTAACCGATATCGAGATTAATTAAAACGCATCAATTTCTCACTGCGAGAGCCAATCGCGCGATCGGCGAGGCTCGAAGCGCGTTCATCGGGTACATACATGGATGCTGCGCGGGCACACACGATCCGGAACCCCCCTTCCATCCCATCCTCCCCCCCCTCCCCTCCCATTCAACCTCGTCCGTTCCTTCTTAATTAAAATCTCTTGGAGCAACAAGCGCAAATTGGCGGCAATGATTGCCGTGGTCGGGAAACGCGCGGCGGCGAAATCGGAAAAAGGAAGAAGACACCCTGGCGAGCTCGTGACGGGAGGGGGGGGGGAGGGGAGGAGGGGAGAACCCTCTCCGGCGGCGAGAGAAATACTTTTTCCCACGGGGGCACCACCCACGGCGGGGTGCTCGCCCAGGTAGATACATGCCTGAAGCATGCACACTTTCACAGTACCCGTTGTATCTAACGAGTCGTTATGGAAATACATCGAAGCATAATGATCCGGAGGGGGTATAATGGGGATGATGCTTACCTACCGTCTCGCGATGCGCCTCGAATTCCGCGCCTGGAAACGAGAACGAGTCGCCGCCGCGCCGCGCAGATCCGATCTGAGCGCGACTTTGAAAAACGCTGCTCTTCCCTCCTTCCTTCTCTTCCTTCCTTTTCCTCTACGCAGAAATCCAGGCGCGCGCGGCGTAAGCTCTCTTCCTCCTAAGTACCGGTATTTAGCCCGCCGAACGCGACCGGCACGTTAAATACCGGGCTGTTAATGCGGCGATCGAGCACCGGTACTCTCGGCGCGATCACACACGAGCGGAATACCCGCGCTGTGACTCACCACGGCGGCCACCGCGCGCGCACGCTCGCGCGCGTATCGTGGGATATTCTCGGCATACGCGCGTTATTCCGACAGTAAAGGATTTTTCTTTTTCTTTTCTCCGAGCATCTCTCGGTGTCGATGCACCTCGATGATCGGCGCGGCGCGGCCGCTTAATGCAGCGCGACTGACGATGCCTTGCGCGCGCCTGGTATCCGCCTTACGACGATGATCCGCTCTCGCCTTCGCTCGTTCCACGAGCGGTAGCTAAAGCGGCGAGATACAAGTCGTTCGGTAAATTGAAGAACACGAAATAGTACTCTGATGATCATCGGGATAGACCGCCGAAATCTGTTCCACGATGATACAGAACAGTATTTCTTAATTTAACACAAGAGAGAGAGAGAGAGAGAGAGAGACGGCATCCGGTCTAGCCGTTCGTTTAAAAAAAGATATTTTATGTACGTGCACATTTGTAGTAAATGATGCAAAACGGGTTGAAAACTTTTACAGGGGATAACTCTGTGGATGCAATACGTACGCCCCGGCGTGATCTTTTTCACGCGAAATCGAGTATAGGGAAAGGACGGAAAAGAGGTCGATTTGTTTCGGAATAAAGCGGTCAAATCGCGGAAGGATCAAAGATACGGCAGTTATACCCTCCTGATATATCGTATCGCGAATCTATGATCCCCTGGAGGTTCCTGCGGTGGTCCCGTAATCCCAAAACCCCTCTATAAAAGCCCCGTAAGAGATAGTTCCCTGTAATACGATAGAACTCCGTAGATCTTTATCGCGCTTTCCGATCGGTACATGAGCCATATGTCGCCCTCCTCTCTCCTTCTCCCCTAACTTTGATATTATTTATTCGCGTGAGCCTCCCCGCATCCGAAACACATCGCGGATCGCTCGAATCCACGCCCCGTGAATTATACGGAATTGCCGAAAATTGCCTCCAATTTTCGTCCGTCTAACGCGTGCGCGAATCGCTCCACCGTGAAATTCGTTAAAGTTTCGAGAGAAAAAGACAGACAAGGATAGATGAGTAAATTGCGAGTGAGCAATATCTTGTTTACAAATGTTTATAAATGTACATCTCTTGAATGGACAACGAATTATCTCGTATTTAATAACAATTGTCCATTAGCCTTAAACGAAAAAGTTCAATTATGTTATTAAATGTACTGTAAAATAAAATTCAAAAATTTAAAAAATTTTTACAAAGTCACATGAATAATGAAAGAACCATCAGCGAGAAAAAAAGTGTCTAAAAGTTTTGAAAGACCTCTTCTCCATATATACATTTATAAAATATGTTAAAGCTCAGGGTATCTGAAACTGTGCTCTAATGCGGATGCAATTATAATAGTTCTCAGGCTATACATTTTTCGTTAGACATTGTGAGAAGACAAGGGGAAGCGAGTGAAACTTTCCGAGAGCGCGTGTAAAATATGCAGAAGTCGACGAAACCAGAGAGAGAGTGTCATCAATGAACTTCGTGAGGAGGCATGCCGTTGGGCCGGACCCACGTCAAAATACAAAATTGACGGGCGATTTCCCATGAAATTGATGACCATCGTAGCCGGCGCCACGAACCCAAGATTAGCCACAGGCGTCTATGGGTTATGAATGGACCACCGTTTTCTGGATTGCTTCTCGAACAGGTACACCGAAAGTGGTCTGTGGCAACGGAAGAGAATGAAAAAATGTGCCTTATCTCGTTCGCGTTTCATTAAACGAATCTTTTGTTCTTGGCAAATTTAGAAATTTCGGACATTCCAACTTATTAGTGTAAATGGGCAACATGATCATCATCGTTAATTAATTGTCAAAATAACAATATTCCAATTAACTCGGTTCAAAAATTAAAAAATTAATTCGCTTGAGTCTAAATTTATTTCTATAATAATAATTATATATCACTTTGTAATTTGAACGCCCTTTATCAAATTCGAAAACTCGCGACCGTGACAGTTAATTACAGATACATCGTTGCGATGTTGTATTTGGTTCTCTTTAAATTCCGTGTTGGGCGAAACACGTCGGTGTTTCACCTTTTTGAGTGCTTCCCTTTGTCAAGAAAATTATAGTCGTGGCATCAAGGGTATACCTGGTGTGTACCTACGCGTTTGCAGCGCCGACCGACGTGGCGAATTGTTTGCTACCGCGGGCCGCATTTGCGCGCCATGTATAACCGTATACTTTAGGTACTTCGATACTCCGCAATTCCCTCTTTTTGTGCATTATCGGGGCTCGGTGTAACGCGTACTTTCCCTTCCTTTCGCATGCATACGACCACGGCGATAACCCAAGGTGTAAGCTCGCGAAACGTGAGCAAACGAAACGATCTACGTAGTTTTTTTTTTATGGTAACATTTCTAGAAACGCGTTTTTCATATCGCGAACAACGTACTTCTAGGGAGAAAAAAAAAAAAGTTGCGTTTTATAAACTCTTATGTACTGTATAATGTTCATGAAGCAATAGTTAAGTAAGAAATGAAACATTTTTCAGTCAAATTTTCTATAAACACGGAAAAAATATTATTTTGAAATAAAAAATAAGTTTTTTTATATTTAAGTAAATATATTTATTTTAGCATCATTTACTTGATTTAAATAAATAGTAACTAGTATAAAATAATTTATCTTAAAATTTAGGAAATATTTTTTTAAATCAAGGAAATAATGTTAAAATAAATATAGTTACTTGAACATGAATTTTTTTGTCAGTACCGTTTAGATAAGATCGGTGTGTCGTTTGTATAATAATATCAAAATGATAACTGCTTCTATCGTTAACGAACATTACGTTAGTTCTTGTTAGGAGATCACGGATCAATTTTAAGTCAGAACGTAACTGGCAGAGATCTCTCAAAGCCATTTTACAGGGTGGTCCCCGATTACGTCGATCGGCCGCGAGCCCGTCCGTATCGGGTAATTACAACTTCCTGACCGGTCGCACGGGCAAGCGCGGCGTGCGGCAAAAAGTGTGAACAATCTCTTCGAGGCTCGTAAAATATCAGCCGAGGGACCAAGGGAGATTAATGGGGAAAATGGGAACGAGCTGCTAGAAA
The DNA here is from genome assembly GCF_016802725.1 of Solenopsis invicta. Lineage (NCBI taxonomy): Eukaryota > Metazoa > Arthropoda > Insecta > Hymenoptera > Formicidae > Solenopsis > Solenopsis invicta. The sequence goes on from NC_052673.1 coordinate 17,376,994, forward strand.
CCGCGAAGGCGTCGCCCACGGCGGCGATAGAAAAGTGGCGCGGGCAGTAATTTCGAGATCGTTGAGGATCGCCTAACGGTTATTACTGCTGGTTACTTCGCGTAACGATCTCTCTCTCTCGCAGGACGACAGAAACAACGGGTATCTCAGAAGTTCGGGGCCAGGATGCGGTCGATCTTCGCGCCGTGGCGTAAATCAGCAAAAAATCGGCCAACGAGCGAGCGAAAATAGGAATTCCCAATGGGAGAGACAGAACGACGCTCGGAAATGTTTCGTGACAGAGAGCGGTTTACTGTAATCGCAGGATCTCCCTGAGAATTTTTTTTTTTCAACCGAGCGACTTTCAATATTTAAGAATGTTTAACTGCTTTCGGTATTCGTCTGCGCATGGCGACTGTAATTAAGCCATTTGAGTACAGCGAGCTTTTTCCGAATTATAAATCCTTGAAATTAACATCGTCAGCATCTTTAAAATATTCAATTGCATTTTTTCCCTCCAATTTCCTAGTGTAGCCTATCGTTCAGCGACCAAAGAACGACTTTCCGATTTCATTCATCTTCGATAATTATCAATTATAAAACAAAGCTATTTTGACTTGATAATCATCTAAATCTGAATCGTCTCTTCGAAAACATTTTTTACAACTCTAAATTTTTAATAATATAAGAATTAAATTTTTACAATCGTACAAAAAGAGATTCTTTGTGCAATCCTAAAAACCGGCATTAGTTTTTCCAGACTGACGATTGCGCTATGATTACCAATTGCAAAAATGAGAAACTGGTTTTATTATTAAGTCATGGGGCTTTAGAGCAAGGCGCTAATTATTTGTACGGGGTGGTGATCATTAATCGAGGCCGACATTGTGCAACACGCTTGCGAGGGCGGTAACCTAGCGCCATGGAAAAAAAGCGAAAGGCCGTGTCACGGTTTTCGCGGTGTCGCTCCGACTTAGTCGGCGTCAAACAAGAACTGAAGAGAGCCTTGTCGGCCTTACGCTTCGACGGCAGCGGTGAGCCACAGAAGGCTGCCTCTCTCTCTCTCTCTTCCTCTCCCTTTTTATTTTACGACAAACAGTGTCATTGCATCGTCGAAGATGTTGTTTACCGAGCCTACGGGCATCTTCCCTGGGCTTACTTAATATCGGTTAATTGTTAATCCTCGATAGCATACATTTTTTTTCTGATTAGTAACAGAAGTACAGTTGAATAAAGTTTTAAATCTCGAACAGCCGTTCGCATTCCTTTGTAGGAATATCGTAAAGTATTCTTATAGTGGTATAGAATAATCTCTTCATATCTTTAAGAATAAATATAATTTAGAAAGACCACTCATTTCAAGCGCTACAACAAATATTATTCCACTCTATCTATGAGTTACGAAGGAGAGAAAAGGCAAATAGTTAAATACATCTATGCAGCGTGGATTATCTCAGGTTTTTTCTAGTCTTACGTCACATCGGCATGTCTTAATTTTTTTATCGCTTTATTCGAAATGCGCGGAGTCTCTATCCTTCTTGTCGACCGCACCATTTTCTACGAAAAAAAAAGGTGCATTCACGAGGTTTTATCGCATCAATTTTTTGGGGTTGCTCTTTTTCTCTGCAGCGACCAATTTCGCCGATGTAATTTTAAATGTAAATACAGAATGGAGGGAGCGCCGCACGCACGGCCTACGGTTATCGAGATCGATTGCGAATCGAGAACAATTCAAATATATCGCGTGATAATATTTCGTTCGACCCTATCGAAAACTGCAAATGTTTTCATCGGACGGATAAAATCGTCGTCCATTCTCGCGCGCCGGGCGATATTTTTATTCAGCACGTTCATTGAGCTTTCTAATCGACATTGTGAAATCGAACGCGATTTTTATATCGCTCACTCCGCTGTCGCTTTTGTTTGTTCAAGCACGACTCTTGCGGTATACGGTGGGTATAATTACAGGCTCGTTAAACTCTAATGACAACCAATCCAAGGAGAAACGTCTGAAGCCGATGCGTCGTGAAGTGATTAGATAAATTGTCCGATAAATATGACATTTATTGACGCGGTGTAAAGTAGCGCGACAGCGCAAAGGTGCACAAACGCGTGTCGATATTAACGATAGTCGATAGAAAAGCCGATTGGCGACGAGGCAGCGTTAAAGCGTATTTGTCTTTCGCGTCATTTTGTTCTGTCTCAACGAATGGTTTCGATTTCCTCCCAATAGGAGCTGCGAGGAAACTAAAAATTACGTAAAGTACGATTACGAAAAAAAAATCGCGAGAATCCGTCGTGCCCTTTGTCCCATTGCGACTTTGTACACCTTCTCACCTCCGCGTTGTATTTTTCCGGAAGGAAAATGTAAAATTATAATTTGCAGCAATCAGGTATCCAATTTCCAGATTCAAGCCCGTCGTTTAATTATTCGCGACAGCCGAAATCCCGGAAGGTGCGATTGCTGCCGGGCGAAAATGTGTTTATTCAGGTTAACGCTGTGCCGCGCGTAGAGCGAGATGAACGCGGGAGTAACGCTAATTAATATTTACCCTCCGACAACATCGCACTACCGTGACGCACTAAACATCCCCGGAGTACGCCTCCCTTCCAAAATTGTACGAAACTGTCAGGGGAAAAAGAAATTTACAAATTACAAAATCAATTTTTTTCCATTCGTTTCCGTAACAGAACAGCCGATTTCTTTGTCTAACATATGAAAGAAGATTGAAAAGTACAAGCGGATCGCTTTTCAAGATTTCGCTTTAACTCGAAAAAGTTCATCAAGTCTAATACGAGCGTCGAAACACATCTCTCTCTGCGTCGCCGAAATTTTCAAGGAGTTCGAGACGCTTAGAAAAGTCGGGAAACCCGTCATCGATTTAAGCGACATTAGATCCAAGTCATCTCGTTCATCCATTAGTGGATTAATCGACCATATCTACGTTTCCCTGCATCATCCTCCTCTCTTTCTCCTCCGTCTCTCCCTTTCTCGTTTCGTGATGCATCAGCCGCGCGCGCACGTAAAAGCCTGTTCTGGGCATTTTCGTCGTCGGGGAGGGACGCGGCCCTTCCACCAGGATATACGATATGCTATATGTCCCCTCCGTGCCCCTACCCCGCGTAATACTCCCCGTCCTGGTGGGGACGACGACCGCCTCTAGAAACGCCCTTCGACTTGCTTCACCCGACGAGCGTATACTCCACGACGAACGACAACGACGACGACGACGACGACGACGACGACGACGACGGTAGCGGCGGTCCTGTGCAATATACTTGCAGTATATGCACGTATGCAGGTATATACGTTCCCGTAACTACATGTGTGCCTCTGTTGATGCGTGTGCCACTCACACGCGCCCACACCTGGCCCTGCATGCAGCGTGCACGTACGTATCGCGCGCGTATGTAGGGCAAACTGCATGGCGGAGCCCGTTCTTCCGCAGTCGCCTGTTCCCGGCGTTGGAGAAAGGAAGGGACGAAGGGTGGCCAAAAACGGTCGTTCCTTCGTATCGTTGGAACGTGACACGCACGCACGCACGTACGCCTCTCCTTACGACGGACATCGTCGCTCCCGAAAACACGTACACATACACGGTTATTCGCGAATTAAAGCGACGATGTTACGTACGGATTACAAATATCGTTCTTTTACCGAAGGAGACGAAAGGGTCATCGGTTCATCGCGCACAGTGGGATTTACATTCGAAGTGAGGCCGGGAGAGAGTTATCGCTGATAGTTGCCTGCATTCGAAGCCGGACGGATCCTCTTGAACCGAGTATACACTTAGCGAACGAACAGCGAATGCGAATGTTCGGACATTCGTACTTTTAAATCGTCATTTCCCCTTCTTAATTGCACCGAGCACCGGCATTCGAGTAGATTCGAATTGTTCGTAAGTGTACACTTGGTTTTACCGGAAACTTGTCAACGTGAGCGAATATTATAAATACGGGAAGTTTCTTATCCGAAAAGCAATTTGAATTAGTTATATGTGAATTCCCCGGGACGATAATAAAAATAAACGTGCGAAATTTATCTATCTCGTCATAACTGTGCACTAGAAAAAAATTAAGGTCAAGGATTTTATATATTACTATTTTTTTAATGGGTTAATATTGCGTAAAGCGATCAGATTTTATTTATTAGCTTTTGTGTTGATTGTTAATAATAACATATGGTTTAATGATATCAAAACTTAATAAACAAAATCTGATCGTTTTGAACAATATTTTAACCCATTCTGAAAATAGCAACGTATAGATTCTTGATGGTCCTAACTGGTTCTGACGTCGTTAGTGCATGTATACGAAAACACGTGATTGCTCATGTCAAAGAATCGACAATCAAGGGAACGAAAAACATAAAAAAAAAAAAGAGTTAATTTTACAATGCACCTATAAGATATTAATTTTCAATTGAAAAATGCATTATGTTCGAAATCAATTAATAATATTTCAGCGATAATTTAACAAATCATACATAAACACCAATCATTTTTCATTGATAAGCTTTTCTATTTTTTCAATCTATTCGTGATTACGTGCGGTGGCGAATAAGTACAATGTCACGTCGATGTATCTTACTTTGCGGGAATGGAATAATGCATAATAATTAATTCTGATTTACATTATGCTGCATTTTATCGCATCGACACGCATCACGTTCCCCAGGACACTTGTCACGAGCTGTCAAATGCTCTCCGATACGTAAATGTGCATATCGAGGGCCAGCTTCATGTATATGATAGAAAATCGCGCTAGATGCATTTAACGCGTTCGTGTGCACGCGGGGAATGTAACGTAACGTAACGCAACGCAACGCTGACGCACCGACCGCCACTACCGCCGGCGCCGCCACCGCCGCCGGTATTTTTTAATAGAATGGCAATAGAGAGCTCAACGGCCGGGCGGTATCCAATTTTTTTTTCAATTTACCGCGAGACTCAGGGCGTCCGGATTCGACACACCCCGGTATAACGCGCGCTCACGCGCATGTGGGTAACGGAGGGGACACTCCGCCGCGCCCGCGTTGCGAACAGCGATGGAAAAATCAAAAACAGAAAACAAAACGAAAAAAAAAAAAAACACGCTCCCGCTCTTTCCCCCTTCCCTCCCCCTCGCCCACCCCCTCGCCGCTGCCCTCGGAGAAAATGCCGACGAAATTTACTTCGCCTCCGGTAAGGTCGTGGAAATGATATCCCGCGGCTGGCGCCGAAAATTTCACGGGGTACCGCGCGGAAAATTCGCCTGCCCGAAAATCGCGGGCGGCGTTTATTTCGCCGCTTCACAAAACGAACGGAAATGCGAATTTCGACAAAGAGATACGACGAACAATCCGATTCACCGCGTGCAATTATCCGGCTGGATATCACCGACGTGCACGAAATAGCTATCTCTTTTTTTTTCTAATTTCATTTCTAGCGATTTCGAATGCGGTAAATATTCTGAAGCGCGTTCTGTATCGCGCCGACATATTCACGTGTCAAGACATAAAGGTTAATTAATATTGAAATACGGGTAAAACTTGCGTGCGTTGCGCAGTTTAAAAAGAGAGGCGCTCTTCACTCGTATTCGTAATTATCAGGCTTATTGTTAGATCCGCGTGTTTAAGGGTGCACGTACAGTCATGTCGAAGAAAATTAAAAAAGTGCTATCCGCATGCGAATGATAACCGTACGTGTTCTCGTTTCCTCTCCGTCGCCAAGTTTCGGTCGCGGAAACGGAAGAACGCTCGTTCCTCGTCGCGAGAGCAGGTCGGCAAGAAAAGAACTGTGCTTTTTATTTAAACCGCTTGACAGCCAACTCCTCCCGCGCCGCGTGCAACGACGTGCCTTTTAATTTTACTTTCTTTGCTCCGTTTTCACCGCGCGTGCGACGACGTCGTCTAACCGCGAAAAAAAAGTGAGCAAACGGTAACATCGTGAAACTACCTACCAAGAATAAGAATACCGCGTTCCCTTCCTGCTTTTTTTTTCTTTGTGCCTCGTTAACGTCCCTTTATCTTCCGAATTTTCTCTTCTCCAGTCGTACGAGAGCACTCCTCGGTTTGGCAAGGAAGAAAGATTTGAAGAAAGCGTCAAAGGTAAGGAGATGCTCCGATAATAAGGCGATATAAATTAGATTATACAATCTTGTTGATAACACGGTTTAACAAAAAATGACTTTTCGAGCACAAGAACGAAATGTCTCTCCCGTAGTATTTTAGTCGCCGAATATGAATCCGTTTATCAAATTGTTTTATCACGTCACAATTTTAAACAATTTATTAAAGTTAAAGTTGTAAACTTTATTTAAGTAAAAAAATCACTATTTTAGTATATTTTGATATAATTATAAAATATGATATGTGACGTATTAAAGAAGTTTTATTACAATCAAAATTAAGTATGTTGTCATGATTCTTAGCCCTTTAAAAATATTTGTTGTATTGGTTAAATGTAAAAGATATGATGTAAAAGATATTTATGATTAATATTGAGTCAATCTCATTAAAGTTACGACTTATGTAGGTCGTTAAGAATTTATCAAATATTTTTCAATTACGTTTCAAACTTAAAATTCTTCTTCGCTGAATAATTATTCTGATATCAAAATTAATAAATTCAATTTAAATTGCACGTAAAACTATAACGTGAATTATTCAAAAAATTCGAATATTTTTCAATTTTGACATCAACCATATTCTTGTCATTTTGAATTTATCAATTTTAATATCAGATTAGTATTTATCAACCTGAAAAATTCTTAAAAGTTTGATTTAAATAAAAAAATATTTTATATTCTATAAGATATTTTTGTAATTATAAAAAAATAGGTACGTGTATTCGTGATTAATTTAAAATAGACTTTGAATTAATCAAAATTACGTATTTTTTAATAAATACATAACAAAGTTCTTTTGAGGGAGAAAAGTAATAATAAACTTAATTTTGATTATAATAATACGTGTTTTTATGTAACATATTAAAATGCATTAAAATAATTATATTCATTAAATTTGCAATTTAAATTTCTCAAAGTTATGACGTGTTAGTAATTTGGTAAATGGAATCATATTGAACACTCGAAAAATTACGAAAAACAATTCTTTTATATTTTTTTATTACATACACACAGTAGTTAAATTAAAAAGATATAAATATAGTATTCACGAATAAACTTTCCAAGTTCTAAAAATTCACGTATATTTATATATTTTACTGTTCTCTCGTTTCATTAGAATGTTTTAGACATTCCTGTTTTATTCGAAACTTTGAAGCATTTTATTCTTTACATAAATAAAACAATATCTATCGTCGCCATCTTTCGCTCTGCTACAAGGAGTATCACGAGAAATCCATCACTTTAGGATCGCGAGGGGGCGTCTTACCCCACGAAACGGCGCACGGACGTCCGTTAGGGATGTTGTACGAGGGTTGTTTGCCGATGTTAAGAGGTATGGGTGAGCGGGGTGAAGAAATGTCGCGTCAGACGTCGCCAGGAGGGTTTCGATTGGGCCGTTCAGTGGCAAAAGACAGATCGTCCGGGATCGCCTTACCGCCTGTTCGATTCTATTAAATCGACCTACTCTATCTCTCCGCACGCCCTTCGGCGTCCTCTACCACACGTATAAGAAATGAAAGAGAGAGAGAGAGAGAGAGAGAGAGAGAGAGAGAGAGAAGGACAGAGCTTACCGTGGAAATCCATCGGTGACCCCAACGAAACTCATTCCTATCTCGTTTCAACTTCACCCGGAACTCTCGTCTCTTTTCGTTAAGATCAATTTATGGCTTCCTCTCACGACCGTGTCACCGCTGGCGAAATCGGAAAGTAAAGCCGCAAGGCTCGATTTTTGCGCTCTTGCGTTTCGCTCTAATTTAATCGCTATTTCCATCCCACGTTAAGCAATTTCGTAGCGATGATTGATAACGGCCTTATTCTCTGAATCATCTCTCGTTTACGGGATAAAGAAAATAAAGGTGCGACTAAAGAAATGTTTGAGAATGCAAGTAACCGTGCATTAACGACACTACAAGTAAATGATGATTTATAATAAAGGTGCGATCGGTGATCGGCGCGAGACTAAATTCACGCGTAACGAGCCTCGCGTCTCTGTTCTCAGACGTGCGATTACGCATTCGGGATTCCATAAAACGTTCGATTATTCAATGTCGCCGGTAACACGAACGCTTGTGGAAAATTCATCGATTCGATTAAATCGCTGGAAGTAGAATGGCTGGTTTCGCTGTCAGGATGGACAGCCAGTAAGTACTAACGCGCGGGCGCGCGCGCACACACACACACACACACACAAATTCGCGTGAAATGATCGACCTTGCGAAATGAATGCTGCTAGTTGGAATAATATGCCAACCTCATGGATGATGCATACCCGCTGAGTGACAGCTGTCACGCTTGCGGCGTACTCGGACTTAGCGTTCTCCGGCGTTCGCCAAGATATCGCGGACGGAAAAATCGCCGGCTGAGGAACAATGACGCCGACAGCTGCGAAACTAGGCGAATCCGAAAGGCAGTCGCGCGCGCTCGCTCGTGAAATTTTCAGTCGGAAACGCGACAGGTGACGTATCCACGTAACGACCTACAAATTGAATATTACAGCGCGGAAAAGCGGCGTTTACATGCGGGAAATGAGAGCGAGCGGAAGCACCGAGAACAGAAATATCAGAGAAGACGACCGGAGATATCAGAGACAGATATATTCTTCGAGAGATTTATCCTCACGCATATTAAGAATAAAGCTATTTATTACCGACGTTTTACGATTTTCTAAGCTGAGTATGTGTTTTCACAGTTAGTCTACCTGCTTTTGTGTATCATACAGATACGATCAAAGTTTCATAAATTTTTGAAAAACACAAATATCATGTACCGCTTGAAAGAAAAATTGATATCATTTTTAGTTTATAATTACAATTTGCGTGCTTTACTGGCGATCTTAAAAACTTCTGTTTCAATCCGGTGCTTGGATTCTACGGGGGTATTATTTACAAAGCATCTTTTTATTGTTAGTCGCCTACGTGACATTCAAATGTTTATCAGTGTTTAGCGCAAAACTTGAAATTGACTTTTCTTTCACGTGATTCACGTAATATTTATCTACTTGAGAAAATTGATAATTTCTGTTTATAATTATTTTTCGACAATTCGTGACCTTATTGAATAATCCATAATAGAAAATAAAGGAATATATCATAATTTTATATTTTATGAAAAAATATATGAAAAATAATATTATTGGCAAAAACTTTAGGCATGCTGAAACTTTTAAACGGTAGATTGTAGATATTCCTTAAGAAAATACGTTAAGTAATGTGGTAGTCTAAAATCTGAAGTGTTCCAGAATTCATCAAAAAATTAATGTGTTCTTAAAATTTCGAGATTGTTAACTCTGTCAACAATCCTAAATCTCGGATGGAGCAACGTACGCTCTGTCAATTCGTCCCAAATACCGAATTCATTTATACTGACGAGAAACGGCGCTCGCGACTCTAATTTAGCGGCGGTAAAATCCACGTTGTGGATTTCTCGTCGCTCGGTAAATTGCTCGCCAAGTGCGACCTACGGGAATGCCGTGTCGGCATTAAGACGAGAAAAATAGAAGGTCGGTCGGCAGACAAGTGCGGCGTACGCGACCGTTGATTAACGAACGGCGGAAAGGAGGGCTGTTAGTTAGCGCGAGCATAGAGTTGGCGTGAAAAAGGAGATAACGGAGCCCCAAACGGATTATCACCGTCATAATTCCGCAGTAGAATTAACTGCGATCTTACTCTTCATTCAATGCGTTGGTCGTCGTACGTCGTAATCTTGCAGTATTGAAATTTTTGTTTGCGACATTTCAAGTTTATTTCTTATTAAAATCTACGTGTTTACGATCAATATCCAATTGTCATTTTTTTTTCTTTGCATCACTTGTACATCTTTGATTTACCTGTGTTTGACGTTCAATTATTTCGTATTGATCTTCTCGCGGTTGTACGCTTAGAGTTCATTGAACCTGCATTATTCCCGAAGAGAACCGCGTAGAAACGTTGCATACGAGTGAATAAGTTGACAAATAAAGTAGGAAGTAGTCGACGGAATAGGCGAACGCCTCTTCACTCATTAACTTGCACACTTGGGTAAATAGTGTACGGATAACTATTATTACACTTGTCTATTTCCTTCTTTGAATTTTCGCCCGATCGACCAATAGACATTACACGTCTATACATCGCGAATAAAGCTTTAGTTATACTGAACGAAGAGTTCGCTTTTAACAACGAGGGAAAGCGGAATAGCGTCGGAGACGAGGGTACAATCTAGCTTGCAAGCTCGTCTGCATACGTTATGCCTCGGCTGCACGAATTACACGTAAGGAAACAGCTCGCGTGTCCTGCGACGTAGGTGTAGACTGTCATTGTCCATTCCGTAGTCGGCCAAAATAACCGGTCTTCCTTCTACGAGCGTACAATTTCGGTGACGCGTCCTTTCGCGCGCTCTAGAGGAAAAAGTGTTGGCGTAGTCGCGGGGAAACACGAAAGGGAGAAGGATACGAGTGGAGAGAAGAGGGAGAGCATCGAGCGAGCCGAAAGTAATAATTACGACGTTAGGACCCGGGCGCGCTCTCGATCCTGGCGTGCCCGTTATGTCATTATCCCATTTATTATAACGATCAGGAGCCACCGCGGCGGCTCAACCGGATTCCACGCCCGTTTCTCGCTCGACGGACGCAAATTGCCCGGCACCGCAGCGCAAGTCTTCGTGCACCCGGCCGCCGCGGATGATACACGATGATGTCTTGATACGGAATGCACGATCGTTAATCGCCGTTTAATCCGAGAGCCGCTCCTCTCGGGGCTTTCGCGAAACGCACGAACGGACACAACGTGCGTGCGTGCGTGCGTGCGTGCGTGCGTCACGTCGTCGCGGCGCGGCGCGGCGCGGTCGCCTCGGTTTCTCGGGAATCATAAAATTTTAAGAGATAGGTCACGCTGGAATCACAGCCCGCCGCCGTGAAGCTGCAAATGAGCGCGCGCTCGTTAATTCGGCGTGTCTTAAGTAAACGTTGAAGCGGTGCAAACGAGCGGTGTGCGACGTCGAAAGTATAGGGTGTCGAGAGAGAGAGAGGGACACGGTATATATTTTCGATATACATTCTTCGATCACGCTAAGATTTAACTCAGTTATTACGGGTGTCCGTTGTTAACGGCACGTTCATTAAGGATTCAGGAATTCGCGCGCCGACATGCCTTCCCTAGCTGCGAAAATCAATTCGAGATATATTACGCGAACGGGTGAGAAAAAGATAAGAACGAGAAAGAGAGAAGAGTAACCATCACTGGACGAAGAAACGCAAAAGTTTTCTTTCGCCCGCTTCCAAGTCCGACAAACGATAATGCTCGAGGCGAGGGTCTCTTTTCTTCTCGTATCGACTAGAATTCATAGTAGAATTCGCGCTCTATTGTTGCCGGAGGGCGAACCCCCAGGGAAATTTGCGGAGTGCGTGCGAAACGCAGCCGCGGGCAAATGATTTAGTAATACCTGCGTGCGAAGCGAGCTGGTTTTTTTTTTGCACGAAGTGGAAAAACGGGCGTGACGCGTAACGCAGGTTAGTTTAACGCTATTCGATAAGATGAAAATTGAAAATTATGTAAAAGAATGCAGCGCGAGAAAATTGTTCTTTCGATACTGCGATTAAACGAGAATAGGAAGATAGCCAGAAGGCAGGGAGGGGGCAGAAGACATATTGCAATACGATATTCTTCCAGCACCGAGATTTAATTTGAGAAAACAATGTGTAGGGAGGGAGAGAGGAGAAAAAGTGTCTCAACGAATTGATATTTGTTATTTATCGCTCGTGCTGCGATATTTTCTAGCGCATTCGCCGACCGAACGCTGGGGCGAAAGCTTATCGCTATGTAAATAAGAAGAGCGATAAAATTGAAGGCGAAGGATGCAAAACTGTTGGCAGTAAAAGCACGGGCTCGCCGCGAGTCATATTAATGAACTTGAAAAAGCCGGGGCACAAAGTGCGTGTGTGGGTAGAACGTAAAGGATACACTTCGCCGATAATTAGGTAAATACGAGTGGTGCCGAGAACAAAGCGACACGGATTCCCGACGTGCGCGGCGAAAGGATACCGGTGCTATCGGAACACGCGGAGAATATTAAACGCCAATTTATGCGTCGTAAATAATGACAAAATGCGTACCTACAAAACCGGAACGATCTCTTCAGACCGCGATAACTTACGCAAATTGCAAAAGTCGCGACGATCGTAATCGTCAACGGTGTGCGAGCGCGGATATAAACACAGTATCGCTGACAGTGATTTTGCGACTGTATAAAGGTTCCTGCACACTAGACGTAATATCATCCCTTTCGAACGACCCTTGCTCTCATATTTTTCACTCGATAAGGATTTTACGCTAAAACAAATATAAAATAACGCACGAGTTCCGTGATATATTAATCCTTTGAGTGATTTCTGATGCATCTCGATGGTGAGTTTTTCCAAGAAAAATAATGATAGCGAAGTCAGAAAAAATGTGAAAACATTTTAGTTGGAAAACTAAAATATTTAGTCCGTTACGTTCAACCAAACATTGGGGTTAATTCAACAGTTTGGTTGCACAAAAGAAAGGTATAGTTTAATCATGACGACCATTAAAATTTTTTAATCAAGAATTAAACTCAGTATTTAGTTAAACTAAATATTTTTAGCCTTCTTCGGAGGCAGCTAGATCTTAGTGCTTATATTTATTCGTATGATTTTATATACTTCTCCGAATTCAACCGATCAATTTTATATACTTCTCCGAATTCAAAATCACACGAATAAATATAAGCACTAAGATCTAGCTGCGTCCGAAGAAGGCTTTCTTACTTTCATTGTGTTGTTACACTATCGGTCCAATAACATATTTGTAATTAAAATATTTTTAGTTTTCCAACAATTTTTTTCAGGGGATAATTATAAATTTCTTTTTTCTTGTTGTAATACAACTAAAACTAGAAATATAATATGAAACGGTAGAAATAAAAGTACAACGTGCATATCATTTCGGGGCAAGAATTACACGAAGGTAAATATACGGTCGTACCACTTTACCACTCAAAGGGTTAAAGAATCATCGGCGAGGTAAGCATGAACTCGCACGCGCGTTCCACATCGGCACCACAATCGTACGCTTTTCCGCTTGGGCGTGCGGACGAGTCGCCGATGCAAATCGCGCGCGCAATCTCGTCGCGATTTTCGTGACTAATCCCCATGAAAACGGGTCGCGGCATCCAGCGCGCGGCCGGGCTTTAATGTCCGCGACACGACACGTATCGTCGAATCGGCTGTTCCTCGCGCGGCGGACAGCAAAATGGCCCCCGCGACTCACCGTCGAGAGTCGAAACTCACACGCACGCACGCACGCACGCACGCACGCATGGCACGACGCCCCCCGGGACACGCGAGCCGTCCGTAATGAACGAGCATGCGTGTGCGTGCACGCGACGACGCGACGCACGCAATGAGCCAACGCGACGCGACGCGCGCGATCGAGATCGATCCTAGCGTACACCCGATACGATTCGTGCGTCTTCTCTAGGCAAGAGCGTGCGCGGTCTGCGGATAACCGCGCGTTCTATTTGTCGTACGCCGCGCGAATACACGTGTAAGCCGTGTATATTATTGAGAATCGCGACTGCCATGCTACCAAACGCGTTCGTGCGCGACTATCCTTGTTCCACTGACAAACAATCGAAATTGCACGTCGCGCGGTGCGAAGATCGCGCTAAATATTATCATAGAACGCGGTCTCCGTCCTTACGCGGAACGTGCAAATGCCGCGGGAGAAAAAAATCACGGAGAGGCAGAGCGCGCGGGCGCGAGACAGGCAGAATGGGGAAACGCTATCTCTCGGATAAGCCGCGTCCCATATCGGTCTATCGCTGAATGTCAACTAACGAATACTACTACAGGCACGTATCCATTACTAAACAAATCACGAGCGCCGTTCGACCGTGCTTCTGTAAGCTCCGCCGCTGGGCGCTGGATAATTAAAGCTGCGAGGCACATTTGATCGAGTTTCGGTCGCTCTCCGTCCGACAGACCGATTGTTCCCCATTTTAATTTTTTCGGAAAATTGAAAAAGGAATTCTCCCCCGCGCTTTCTCGATGTTTTTATTTTTTTGCGTGCCGCGCCCGCGCACACGCGGATATGAATGCACCGCTTCCGCTGTGTGTGCCCGTTGCACGCGCGTGCACGGCCGGGCGAAAATTGGAAATTGATTTCGAACGGAATTCCGAGCGATATGTCGAGCACGTATCGAGCGATACCGAAATTTCGCGCCTATGAAATAGTTTCTCGGCTGTACCTTCGACGGACGCGATTCATCAGAATGTCATTCGCCGGATGTGGGTCACGGTGGACGGGAGTATTTAGATGCGGAAGATAAATGAAATAAAAGATGGTTGCGAACCGTTATTTCGCTGACGTTTGAATCGAGCAAAAGATTCATTTTATAGATGAGAGCTTAATTATAATATTCATTATATTCCTGGCAAAAATTATGTAAATACGGAACACGTCGATGGAAAGTGCCCACTTTTTCAATATGCCATTCGTTAAAGATATTCGATAAGATTTGGAAACGCGAGTGTTTCTTGTACACGAACGCTTCGTAAACTCGCATGCAAACGGCAACGACAGCTTTGAGGAAAAATGACGAACAAGTTTGAGAACAACGTCAGAGCAATGAAATCGTTAGAGTGTGCGATGGAGTAAGGGCGACGTATCCGAGTAGCAGCTAAAAGCATTTGGCCGAGAAGTTGCAACCGAAGCGAAATAAAGCGTCTAAGAGAGGCGATATCCCGCGACGTGGAGGAAGGTCGCTCGCGATTCCAGTATTTCCAGTATTTCGGGTGTCCCGCGGTGAGACGGCTCGCTCGCCGAATCGAACTACTTCATTAGCGGGCAGCCGTAATGACGATAACGCGCCTCGACCGCGAAGAAAGAGACGATCGCCGACAATTAATAAAGAGCGGCGGTATCCGTGAACCTGCCACCGGATTGCGCTCGGGGCTAGTCGAAAGAACGAAAATATGTACATTTCGAACAACGTGGTTCAAAAGCGCCAGCAACACAGCGCCCCGTGGTACCAAATATATTGTCGCCAACGTAAAAATCTCGCTTTTATACAAGCAAAGGTTATTTTATTAACTCTACTCGTCTGTTTGAGTTTACTGTACAATCGTATTGTTTGGATCAATAGGATAAAAAAGCTCTAATAAATAAAAAATAAATTTTTATACAAGAGAAATCTTGCATTAATAAAGTCGCCAAAATGCTAGAGAAAAAGTTTTTAAATAAAATATTAGTAAGAAAATAAAATGCATTTTTAGTCAAATAGACCCGAGCGGAACAACAGAGTTAAATAAATATGTGTACAACGCAAAATAAATATTGACTCTTTCTTTTTATCATGCGGCGGAATCTTTTATGCCTTCTTACAATTCTTGTAAAATCTTGTGCATTTCGCCTTTATGTTTTCAAGGCACACGCCGATTCAAGAGCTAATTATGTTTCTATGGTTTTTTTTTTACACCCGCATCACCGCGCACTTTAATCGATTATTAATGGAATACGGAACGTTTCATGGAACCACACATATATTTCAGCTTCTATTTAAAAAACAAATCCGCCCCTACGGCTTTCATCCTGTCAAATATTCCCACGCCTAATGCTTACTAGCGCCTGAAGAAGCGCATGCGGTGTCGCTTTAAAACGGGAGTAACGAGGTCCTTTCAACCGCTGTCGTCGCCAGGATGCCTCCGACCGTTTTGGTAACGCACCGTCAGTTTCCTGTTTGCGGTCCTCGACAGCCTTTCACCGATATTTACTCGCGGCCTAGACCCTCCCTTCGGATTGCTCTCGAAGACATCTCGGAAGAACCAAGACTCGGCGGCAGTGTCTCGTTTTTGTTTGCCACGCCAGGATTTCCCGACAAAAGGCCCGGTGCATAGTCATCCCTCCCTCTCCTTCCCTTTAACACTAGGATTAGAGTCAAAAGGATTCCAAGTTGTTCGTGCTAATTTTTCGCTTCTCCTCACTGCTTTTCCCTCAAGATTTCTTCAGCCGCTTTCCTTAAGAATAAAGTTAAATCTCTACGAAAATTTAGGTCAAACTCAAAGTCAAGCTTCATCGATGATTGTTAATCAAACACTTCTACTTTCTATTGTCTTAATAGATTCGTGTAGGAAAAAGAAGTAGCAACGAATTTTGGATCCCGAAACGCGACATATGTTTTAACCGTAGAATTTTGGAGCGATTTTAATTATTATTATATATAAAAGTTAATAATTGAATTTATATATAGATGTTTTATAAAATTAAACAAAAAGAGATATATTACTTAATTGTATTGAATTGGAAAGCTATAATTTTTGTTTTATATGTTCAACTTGCACCCGTGTGTCTTCTTCACAATATGAGAGAGAATAAAATTGTGATTATTTGATTATTTGACTTGCCCATCAAAGGACTGCCCTGAAACTAGGAATCTTTTTATTGTACACCAATGTAGCACATCAAACAGTTAAGGTATTTGATTATAAAACGCAAATGGTTTTCCCAGTAAATCTCTCTTGTTTTCTCTAATAAACCTTCCAAATATCGAACATACATGGGATAAGAATCCACGATCCACTAGCTAGTGGGTCGATCAACAGTCAAGTCAATCGTTCACGAAGCCACACGTCACCCACGTTTATTTTTTCCAAATTTCATAATATTCGAAAAAAAAACCAAGTCACGCATCTTTGACTGTGCCGATGAGCAACTACTACACTCACTTTTCTTAACAAGTTTGTGTTTCACCATATCTGTATTCATACAGATTGCTTTTATAGTCATGCTTTTGAAATATAGCGTGAAAAAACACATAATCCTTCAAAAGACTTCTCCGAACCAAATCTTTCGTAAATCTGGAAAGGGTTGAACCAGGTGAAAAGGGCTGTCGTCTATTAGCCGCGGCAAGAAAGGGGTTTGGGAGATATTTTCGAGAGGCATTTTCTGGGCTCGTGCACAAACTCGATCCTGTCTCTCTACCTCAGTAGAGAGAAAAAAAGAGATAGAGAGAGAGAGAGAGAGAGAGCCCTTAAGGGCGGAAGACGCACTGCCCCGTCATACGATGTAGGTGAACCATGCATAATGTCGTGGCCACATTACCTTTCGACGACAATCTGCCCGTTGCCCTCTCCTTCTCGCTCCTCTTTCCTCTCTCTCTCTCTCTCTCTCTCTATTTCTTCCTGTATTCATTTCACTCTCTTATAAGTACTCATTCGCTTTTCTCTCTTCGCCTGGCGCGTAGACGTGTTTATGCGAGTATTTACGTGAAAGAGAAAGAGAGACGTTGAAAGAAAAAGGAAGTTAGAAGGAAGGAACAGAGAAGAAGAGAGAGAAGGAAAGAGAAGAGAGAGGAGAAAGAGAGGAAGCAGAAGAGTAGTCTTAACAAAGGTCGATCTGCCACGCACTGCACGACAGCCATTGACATCGGGTGGGCTCTAGGTAAGGAGGACTAGATTTCACGAGCCAGCGATGCAAGATCCTTCAAAGGGCGCCGACGGGCTGCCGCAAAAAGGATTCGCAAAAAAGGACGAGGTAGGGAAAGAGAGACAGAACCACCATGGAACCACCGCAGAAAGGGGACAGGCTTCTTCTTTAGTTAATGCTGGCTTCCGCGCACCCCGCGTCGAAAAGAAAGGAAAGACGTGAGCGAAGGGGGATCAAGGGGACAAGCGGCCGAGGCTAATAGAGAGGAAGAAGACGAATAAGAGAAGCGCGAAGCGAGCGAGAAGCACGAGGGAAAGAGCGAAACTACTTGACGGCGAAATCCATCGCGATAACTTAATCCTAGGATTACGCTGCGGTTAGGTATCCGCGCGGAAATCCGATCGCGCGCGCCTGACGGAGTCTGTCAGGGCCGACTGTGAAGGAACGCGACTGCTCTGTTTCCGGTTTCCCCGATTGATTTTCGCGAATCTGCCTCTTCGCTGGTGCGATTATATGCGATTAACGCGCGCGGGGGCGGGGAGAGATTATTATTGGGATGCAAAGACCGGCGTGCGTATCTTAAAATTGGATTGTTAACCGGACACACACGAGCGAAAGTGTCGGTTGTCTTCATTAATTTTTTCCTACATCAATGCTTCGTCAATAAAAGATATGCCACATTTTAATAGTTACTTTTCCTCAGATCTTAGAACTCTATCGGCAAAACGAAATAGAGATCCGTCGATTCAATAATATTTGTATTCCACTGATCGTCATCGTTGCAAAAAATTTATCGTTGAAAGTGCTGCATGCATATACATCGATCATGGCCGTTTCGCAATTTTGAATCGGCCTGTCACGCACGTTTCAGGCAGGTTCAAGTTAGCGATTAATTGCAAACTAAAGGAGCAAGCTTAGAGTAACTAGTAAGTAAGTAATTGTTTGGTTGGCGTTACGTACAGTACTTACAAAGCCGTGCTTGTCGCTGATGTTGTTGGTGAGCTTGAGTTTGTGGAAGCTTACGACTTTCTGCATCCACTGTTCGCCGCTGCTGGGCGAGTCCGGATGTATGTACATCCTCTTCGGCATTTCCGGATCCGCCTTACCCGCTACCATCCATCTACTGCTCGCAACACGCGTAAGAATATATTAGAAAGTTACCGGGTGCAGTTTGCCACGTGTAACATGCCTCGACAATGATGAAGACACGGAGGAACGCTCTTCATCGTTATCTGAGAAAACAAATCGCTCGGATCGAAATGCAGACCACAAGAAAATGTCCAATGAAGTAGACGGTAATTTATTTCAACATCAATTTCTATCTCGTCATTGATTTGGCTCTTGTATATCTCAAACGAAACGACCTACGGCGAAAATATTTAATAGTTTACATCTTACACGCCATCTAGACTCTACCGTAATTTGGAACGAGAACCGTGCTAATCCTGCTTCCGATAATCGCGCAGATTCCAACAACTTCCTCGCAGAACAGTGGTAATTCGCCTACGAATCTCTCGAGGCAGACGACGAAACCGATGATCTAGAAGGAAGCGAAAGAAGATTCGAGGAGAGAGATGCCCGATGTTTCTCGTTGGCTCGAGTAGCTCCGACCCGCCGCGAGCATCAACCAGACGCGATTGTTGTCTTTTAAGGGAGGCGTGTCCACCGTTCGTGCTCTTTCCCGTCGTCGCAGGTGGGTCAAACTCGAGCGCGAAGGACCGGAGGAAGAACTCGTTCGACGAGTTTCAAAGTGGCTGCGGTCGCCGACGTGATGTAATCGTTCATTGTGGTCTGCGTTTCGATCGTCCGAACATCGGTATCCGAGATGCCTCGCGAGAGTTTTCTCGAGGTGGAGAGCGCTAATCGAGTCCCTCTGTCGGAACAAGTCGGGATCCGATGTCTGTTGCGAAAAAGTTCCCGGTGCCGCGCCGCGGCCGTCGAGAAGTGCGCGAAAGTACGTGAAAGAAATACACGGTTGTTCACTTTTGCAGCTAAGCAAATATTTGCGCTGGGCCAAATTCGAGAGAAACTTTAAACGAAAACGAGCAAACACACGCGAAAGTCATTTTTAAATCACGAGCCGCGATATACCGAAACATTTAATAATTATCAATGCGCGCGACTGTTTAACGGAATTTCAAGAGAGAGAATTGTGATATTTATTTGCGGAATATATACGCACGCGAAATTTTTTTCAGAAATACAGAGGTACGAAATTCACGAAGCATCTCGGTTAACTAATGTGAAGGCTTGCGATCCCCATACAAGTCGAAATAATTTCCCATGGGACCGTCCCTTATGTGGCACTTCTGCGAGAGAATCAAACATTCATTATTTTTCTTTTTATAAATATTGCTTCGTTCACAAAAGCACACAAATATACAGATATTTACTAATTAAACATTTGCAAAAAATGAATTTTCCAAGTACCATCCATAATCGATCTTTCGCACGAAAAATGCAGAAATCGAGCGTGAATTTATTACGCACGGCGGAATGGATTAACCGTATTTAAGGACACACGATAAGACTGCATAGGGTTACAAATAAATTATCTTCGACGAGTATGAGGAATTGTTCGCAGCGCACGCTCCACACTTATTTCAGGAGAGTCTCCTGGTTACAGATATTGTACTTTGCGATCGGGATCGATCCAGAATCATTCCGAAAATTATATCTGGAATATTTTCTATGCCAGAAAAAGAAAATTTAATCAAGTGCACTTTCCGAAAAAATTTCCAAGTGCTAACGGTAAGAGTTTTAAATCGTAATCGAAAGGAATGATTCAAGATCGCTACGATCGCGCAGGGTCAGAGGTATCACCTGTTGTGAAATTTATATCGGCATTCGTCCGATGCCACGATGTCCATTAGAAGTATGTAGCTAGCCTGCTTGTCTAACCCGAACACCCTCACTTTATACGCGGGAAACATGCGTCTGCGAACAATTTTGCAATCGCAAAAAAAAGACACACACCATACATTAGTTCTTGCCGTTCACTGCTGAGTTTTCGTTACTGTTCCCCGTGAAAACGAGGAGCCGTGCTTAAAATTAACGTTTTTGGAAACGACGCTCTTGATCGGACAACTAATTTTAACGATCCCGACGAGCGACGAATTAATTCTGTTTGATAAATATTTTCCAACGTCAGGAGTAAAGAGGACGAAGACAGAAACGCAGATATCAAAGTTGATGTCACGCGAGTTGAGTCGGAAAACGCTCGGGATCGTTAACACGAGTTGTCCGCGATATATTTGTATTTTTATTATGCGCCTTCGCTTTCCCTACACCACGCAAAACCACTACCTGTTGTGAAATTTGTATCTGTAGTCATCTGCGGCGACAATGTCCAGTAGAAGGATGTACTTGGCCTTGGCGTCCAGACCGGAAACTCGGAACTTCATCTGAGGAAACATCTGCCTAGACCCCCGATCAACACGTACAGTTCGATTAGATCGCTTGCTCGATTGAGACGAGCTAACTTAAACTAAGTGTTGCGCAACTTGGAGCCATACTCGCGTTTATCTTACATCGTTCGCGTTTGATCCTCATTACAATTGATAAAAATACACAATCTCTGCGCGCGTGATGCTGAAAGTGACTTGTCGTTTGCTATCTTTACGAAACACGAAGATAATGCGCGACATTTCCGACGAACAAAAATGTTAAATCTCAATCTAGAACGTATACGTTCTAGAATTCGCGAAAAACTCGTCTTTCGCGAGAAGCAGCTTCAACTCGGAGGGTTTTCGCTCCTGAAATAAGCTCAAAAGGGATGAAACGTGTACGTCCGTGTACGAGTCACGTCGGCGACACCTGGTAGAATCCTGAAAGGTCGGAATAGAAACGTGCACGAGTCAATCCCGGCCGCTGTCAGACGGCGGACGCGCCGTTGGCTTCCGAGGCGCGCGTTCCCTGGAATAAAAACCGGACTCCGTTCCCCGGGCCAGAAACCAACGACGGCCGCGTTGTGCATCCCGGTAGCGGCCGTCGAGAGGTGCATTCGGCCGTGGTGCGCGTCCGAGAAATTATATTTGCTCGACGAAGAGGAAACGCACCGACGTCGCACGAGAGATCTGGAAAATCGTCGCTCGGAATCAGGTTTTTCGGACGAAACGCGAGAGAGATCCACCGTGTGTCGTGCAGCTCGCCGCGGTTCTATAATGAAAGTTACGCGCGACGTGTTTTTCTCGAGAAGAGTCGCGCTTCGAGATTCCATACACGGGGATTACATTGGAGTTGTATCGTCCTGCACGCGCTAATCATGTGAAAAAATAAACATAGTAGCTGCAGCTCTTTTTCTACTGTAAAACTGACTTTTTCTACTGCTCCCTCGGACAATCGGAAAAGTAAACACGTTTGAAAATACCTGCACTCTAATTAACTAGTAACTATCGTCACATGCACTAACGACAAGGTACATCATAATTCGCAAAATTTTTTTACTAAAAAAATGAATAGAATTTAATACTAATAATTGGTGAAATGGTAAATGTAATCCGTAAATTAATGTTCATCACTATCATAATATATCTATTTATATATATCTAGCGCATAATAATACATTTACTATAATAACATATCTATATCTATCACGAAAGTATTCGACATATACTATTATTAACTCTTTTGGAATATGCTTCCCAAGTTTCATCGCACCGAAATTACAGAATTTTATAAAGATATTTAAGAACCGCTATTATACCCTCAAACTTATTGGCACACTTCAACACAAGTAGAGAGTTTCTTACGACGAAAAACTCAATTACCATGATTAGGCGCCATAACTCGCCAAGTTTAAGAAAATAGGCTGAGACATTATAATGTTAGTTAGAGTCGATGATATATGTGTGCAAGACGTCTCGATACGTTTTAGATCCTGTATCCAGCAATAAAGTGTCGTTTAGTAAACGTAAAATAGGGAATTGTTGAATGCGTACTGATCTAAATTGTACCACATCAATATTTTATATTTTTTTACTTAATAGTTGCTTACGTAACTATTATGTAATCACACAATTTTATACTAAATTTTTACATTTTTATAATAAAAGATTTATTATAGAAAATTTTAAACTCATTATAACATATTTATTTGCAATTATTAAAATGATTAAATCGATATTTTTATAAAATCCATCAAATTTCCTAAATCGTACAATCACAAATTATATTAAAATAAATGATGTTAATGTAAAATAAGTCATAATAATAAAATTAATAATTGATATGAATAAAAATATGTCAATATTGCCAAAATAAATTCAAGCCAGCTTTATTTCGACGTCCTCAAATTTTCATTATTATTATTATTATTAAATATTAATAAACCTTTTTTGATATTATTAATAAAGCATCTGTTAATGGAGTATTATATTTTTAATTATTTTAATTCACAAAATCGATATTTTCAAAGGCATTACGATTTAAAAAGTTCACAGATATGATTTAAGCGACCAGTTACCTGAAATATCAAGCTGCAATTTCTAAAGCTCATTTGTGTACAAATCAGTACCACACAAACGAGAAACAATAAAAAATAATTCAAGTGATACGCATTCAGCAACCCTCCCGATTTTTTGTCTTGGTTTGAAGTTTGTAATTGAAGAATATTGTAATTGATTTTAAACATTACAGAAATCTTATAAAGTGTCAAATAAACATTATTTCATACAAGTTTTTGCTCAAGATTTTTATTATCAATCAGAAATCAAGTTAATGACTGATTTAAAAAAGGTCGCGAATAAGGGCTGTTGAATATCGATCGAGGGCGGTTATTGAGAAGGGCCGGTCGTTCGTCTCGCGACGTCAAAAGTATCATGGGGATTTCTGGTAGCATCTGCCTACTGTCTGTCCGTTGAGACGTTCCCCGTCGAATTTCGGCGCGAGCGAGGACAGGACAGGATCTCGGCTCGGTGGCGCGTTCGCTCGCGAGAAACGAGACGCCGTTCTTATTCACGTCAAGGAAGAGACATTAAGCCGGATTATCCGCGCTATGTGAGCCAAAATATCCCGCGGGAGGAGACGCGCGCGAGAGAGTCCTACGATGCTGCCGGTGTTGCATAGCTAAGAAAGTGCTTCAGGAAACCGATGTCCTTTATTCGACGACCACATGATTGCTCGATTGCGTAACATTAAGATATTTTATCTCTATGGCGCGAAAAATGTTATTTCGTTACATCACGCGTTCCGTCTTTACAACATTAATTCGATGATAAGGTACAAAATCATAAGAGTTGTGCTGGGTAGATAATTTACGACGCGAACAACCTATACAAAATCCGATGGTATTTAGCAAACTTGAAAATAATTAATTAAACAAAGATGCAGACGGACGCGCTGCAAATTTCTTGGATATTTAGCGCGAGCGTCATACGATATTTAATTGATTCAAATCAAATCATCAAATTAATCAATGGCACAAGTGCGTCACTGGTCTGCATGTTTTCGATCGATTGAAAAGTCAATCGGACGCGTGTAATCAGTCTTGCCTTTAATGTATGTTCATATTGCGAAATTAATTGCTATGAAAATATGTAAAACTAAACAAAAAATATGACATTCATGGATTCTGAATGCATATTTTAAAAACAACGCTTTTGCGATGGCGCTATATTATTTAATGCTCACGGAGGAAAGTCTAGAAAAAACCGGACGTACGTTATCACTATGAAATCATACGCAGGGTTAAGAATCATCCGGTTGTCTTATATATCATAAAGTAGAAGCAGCGTGGCGTCGATTTCTCGCGCCGCGAACGCGACCTTCTCTTCCATCGTACATAACTCTCTTGTCAGCTGGTATAAGCTGCTTAATGAGCGACAATACGGGTAAACAAATTATGAACCGGCCGCGTTGTCACTGAGGTTGCTGAAAGCTAATAAATCGTCCGATAAACGCGCCTTTGAGATATCTCATTTTCATCGCCGGCGCAGATCCTTCTTTTCTCAGCCGCTGCACTTAACGACGTATCGTCGCACGAAACGGTTCGATAAGAAGACGCTTGCCACCGATCGAAAGCAGCTGTCCGTCCCGAATGACATACGACTATCATATTTCCCGCACCCAAATTTCGGGATACATTTGTCGATCAGGATTATCGCTCATTACGTGTTGTAACAGATCAAAATAACCAAAAGCAGCGCGTGATCCTTTATACGCTTTTTACTATTCCATTTATGTGATCTCTTTTCAAAACATTTTTCTCTTTACATATGTATTTATGTATTAACCCAATAGTACTCTACTCGTATTTTTCTAACTATTCTGCGTGGAAATTTATCCACATGATTAAGAATTTTTTACATTTGAATGAAAATTTTTTTACATTTTTTCTGCTTTATATATATATATATATATATATATATATACTATATATATATATAACTTTATTCTTAAGACTGTTGTGCTCCCGATAGAATAGACACGACTGACTAACGGAACGGAAAAGAATTTAGCCGAAGCTCTCGAAATTACAAATACAATAATTAATGCTATATTTGGTTCTCTGTGTGCATTTGCCCACAATCTTTTCTTACGTACGTGTGACGAGATGCTGGCTTACTGATATAATACGGAAATATATTTATTCGAAGAACGTTAGATGTAAATAGCAACTGATTTTACAAATGAAATAAATAAAAGAAATTGTTATTAATTATATAAATTTTAAGATAGCAAAAAAGTCATGTTTGAATATGCAAGATAAAATAATTGAACTAATACTATTTTAATGCAAAAAATCTTATTAAATATTATTTTAAATTATCGAAATTTTAAGAACGAAAGCTGTATTTAACTTAAATTAGCACTTGAAAATTCAAGCACAGTAGCACTCTAGGGTTTTAATACAAAAATGGAATATATTTTATTAAAGACACAATACACACACACGTGTGTATGTGTGTGTGTGTGTGGGTGGGTGTGTGGGTGGGTGTGTGTTTTATATATTTGTATACTAATAAAAAAAATTGACATGAATATGTTAGTAGTACTATTCAAATAGCGAATTTACATCACACAAGTAAATATTACTTGTTTGAAGTAAATATTAACTGGTTTGATATAAAATAGGTATTTGAATAGTACTAATAACACATATTTATTTGATAGATCAAGTAATTTTTTTTCTCAGTGTGTACATGGAAAAAAAGTTTCGCTAAAGTATCTAAAAATTTAGCTATACAGATTTGAAATTTCGTTAGAAGTTAATTAAATATATAGAACGCTAATCAAGCTAATAATTATTAGAATGTCGAAACTTTTTGCTTATCATTCTTGAACGGATAATTATTTTGACATTCCAACATTATTTCCAGATCCGTATTCAGTTAAATTGTTAGATATTATAGCAAAACCGTTCTCTCTATGTCGTTGCTTTCTAAATGCACTTTAAATTAACTCGAGCGATGAAAAATGGATTTAAAGATTCAAGACTTTTTCATAGCACTGTTTATTTTAAAAATTGTACCGGGGGACCTAGTTTCCTTTAGAAAAAAGGCATGACATTCCTCAAGAGGCGCCGTTCGGCTTTAATGGTCATCCTCCTCCCAGATACGGGAACGGACTTTCGAAGTCTCAAGATCGGGACCTTAGTGGAGCGGGGCCCCGAGCCATCAGAAGTATTCATCGGGTAGGATCCTCATTACAGTTTATATTGCTGTCAGAAAGAACGAGAAATTAGGTGCCAGATCTAACCTCGTCGCTGTTGTCGACGCCGTGCCAGTGTCTATGCCGGCAATAATACTAAAAATTAGATCGTAAAAGAAACGATCGCACGCACGATAAATCGTATCCGAGAAAATTAAAAGAATCTACACAGGATACGACTCGGTCGATGATGGCATTCTTTTCTACGATTTCTATTTCGAGCATACCCGTGGTAATAATAAAAATCATGTAATCTTTCGATGTCTGCGTGAAATTCATTTATTTAAAATTCCCAAAGAGTAATATAAATTATGGGTAATCCTATTAATTTCAAGGCTGTCGGAATAAATGAAAACATGATGCAATAATCTCTCAATATATCGAAATTTAAATTTGAAAAAAAGTTAAGAAAAACACGACGTGAAACGAGGAACTGACGGTATTTTCTCGCGTTTTCTCATTTATATATGTACGACGCTACGCCTATGGTTCGCGATTATCGCTATTAAATATGTAGCGTGAGCGACGATACAATTACATCGGAAAAACGATAACGGCAGCCGTGACGATATCGCGTTATGATTGATTCGCGAAGGTATCGCGCGGTGAAACAGAATAGAATACAAAATAAAGCGCGACATAAAACGAGTAACTTTGTCGAGGCACCTGCTCCGTCCGACATTCGATCATCCGGCGTTCCTTCCTCGTTTGTAATGCTTCGTCCCGGTACAATGTTCAAAGGGCTTTACACATAGCAATCTTCCTCTCTTTCTCTCTCCCTCTCGCGAGCACGTCAGTTTATTCCCATATGGCATATGGTGTACTCCCATTTTCGAGACTCCCGATCGATCCACAGCGCGAACTTATATCGCGGATGCCATCGCTAATAAGTTGCGAGATGCTAATCTTTTTAATCGATATATATATATATATATAATTTATGCTTTCTCTCGTCCACGATGATCACGATGATCGCAATTAACGACTGGACAGACCCATTCTTTTTATAACAGCATATAATCTTGTCAGATTAATTGTAACTTTGACTCTCTCTATGTGTCTCGATAATTTAACTACAATTAGCATATGCAGATACATTTAATTAATTGCACGTTATGTAAATATTAATTAAACATGTAGATATATTAATTATACATATATGTAGACGTGACACAGAGCTTACGTATTTTTATCACTTTATTTCAATCATTTCGATTATTTCAACTTTAACCTCACCGAAATTGCTCCTTCTCCCTTGTGTGTTTCTCTCTCTCTCTCTCTCTCTCTCTCTCTCTCTCTCTCTCTCTCTCTCTTTCTCTCTCTCTCGCTGCACTTTGCCTCGTGCGCGCGGAAGTGGTCTGCCAGTTTCGGGTTTAACCACAGAGATGCACTTCCGGGACACCCAGTACATCCATCCCCGGTACTGCGCTTTCCGCGGTATATGGCAGGTGGAAGAGAGATCGCTTCCACGAAACCTCAGGAGCCCGCGGTGATGTGCAAGAGTACGACGACGACAACGACGAGACGACGACGACGACGACGACGATGAGCGGAGCATGCACATGTGCATCCTCTCCTCACCGACGCGCACACACGCACATATGCGTGTCTCTCTCTCTCTCTCTCTCCCCTCTTCTCTCGCAGAGACGTCTCGCACGAGAGCTTTCCTCGTCCGTCCTATGGACAGCCACCGTCGCTGTCCTTCTCTCTCTCTTCTCACGTATTTGTTTCTTGGACGGCGCTAATTTTCGACGTTACGGCTCTATCGGCAGGGCCCGATCTAGACGCGGCCTCGGGCGTTCTTTCGGCGTTTCGTGCCGGCCCTCTGGCTTCTGCCTTGTTAACAAGAGACGGAGAAACGTTGGAGAAGCGGTTGCACACCGATCGAATATACACGCGTATACCGCACACACGCGTACACTGCTTTGCTTGACGAAACTCTCATTGCGTCTATAATCGCGATGATCGTCGATCGTTAATGCAATGATACGTAATATCTTCTCATTGAATATCGATCACAAATGTTTGGTAAAAATAAAGAAATGAAAAAGTGTGTTTCATGGAGGTATTAATTTTCTTCTTAATATATTAAGGTCATTAATGTTGATAACATTCAATCATTTATAATTCCAACACCTTCCTCTCTTTATCTTCCATCAATTCGTTACTTATATAACAGGACGTAAAAATAAAAAAAAAAAACTTATCGTTCGCATATAAAGTTCTTGGGCGAAAGTGATCCCTACGAATAATTTTATTCGTGAGCATCGCAGTTACGTAAATTTGAGAGCCTCATTCGAGCGGACATAAATAAAGAGCAGCTTACTCCTCGGGAAATATCTCTTACGATATTGTCGATGAGTAATGACGACAAATAGGGGAGAAAAGGGACGGCGCGAGCGAGCATACAGGTGCACGTTGCTGCTGCCGATGCTGCCGCCTCTTCTTCGTCGCTACGAGAGTCGGAGTCGCGCCGATATCTCGATGGAGATACACCCGCCGTCGGTTCGATGAAACCAACCGCGGATTTACGACGCGAACGAACGCGCGATAGGTGTATCGGCCTACGTAATCGTCGTGCGAATCGCGCCTTATTTACGACACTTGATTATGCACGCTCGTTTCGCGCTTCCGAAAGGCGATATTTCTCCAAAGCGCGAACGCACTTATTAGGGAAGCGAGCGGAGGAATGTGAAACCGAATGGATTTAAGCGCGAGAGTGCGAATAAACGATCTAAATACATTTTCAAAATCAAATTTCTATGTCGCATTCGAGAAATTGGAAATCTGTTTTATCGTGATTGTATAAATACAACTTTTACTGATTTTCGAGGGTCAAATAGAGAGAGAGAGAGAGAGAGAGAGAGAGAGAGACTCCCCCTTTATCTCTTCACGCTGCAATTAAGAGTGGCCTCGAGCCCTTCACGTGCGTGGTTTCTTACGCGGCGCTGAGAAATTCAAACGACGTGCCGATGGAACGTTACGACTTTGCGCGACTAATCGTTACGATTTCTCCGGGTCGTGGCCGGAGGCCGTAGAAAAAGAAGCCTCGTTATTAAGCCCGACGAGAGCGAGCTCCCCGGTAAGGCGTAACGACGCGGCGGCGTGGCCGACGCGGCGCGGCGGACGGATAATGCTCGTCGTCCGGCAACTGTAACGCGCATACCCGCCGCATCGCCTTTATGCAACGCGCGCCGAAGAGGCTAGATCCTCCCCGATCCTCCCCGTCCCCACCGTCACGCACTCGTCGATAAATCGAAGGGGGGAATCGTTATTTACGGCGCGTCATTACACGCGACGGGGACGCGCCACCGAAAGAATCCCGCGCAACCCGGTAGCTTTAAGTTAATTTATTTTATCGCTAAGAGCGCGCTGCGCGCCCACCGATGATTTGCTCTCGCGTCCCTTTCGCATGCCCATTTATTTCTCTCTGCCCGCCAATCTCTACCGCTCCTTATCGCCTTCCTCTCCTTCCTCAACCTCCCGCCGATCTCAGGTCACATAACGGGTGTGACACCGCGAATCGCGCTACGTAAAAGTCCCCCCCCCAACCTCCCTCCACTAAGTTTATTAAGAGATTGTTAAATCGATTGAGAACATTTTTTTTTTGTTTGTTGCTTTCTCTATAAATTGATTCGCGCGTACAATTAAAATCAATAATTTCTGAATTGTGCGTGCTTCATCGATATGATATATAATTTGTAAATTTTAATAGAAATTTCCTAATATGGAAGATACGAGCGCACAAGCGAGCTCGGTCTCTCTCCGTCTCGACCCTTTCTTCCGGAAGCACCGGTTGCAAGGACACGGTTCATCGCATCCTTCACGCTCCTTCCGAGCTAAGAAGCATAAAGTATGGGTTTAAGAAACCGCACGACCGTACTCTCGGCGCAAAAGAGCCGCCGCGCAGAGAGGAAATTAAAAAATCCCCCCGAAACTGCACCGTAAAACTGCCACGTCGCGAACCCCGCCCCTCCCCCTTTCCCCCTTCCCCTTTTCGTCCCGAATCCCGATGAATCAATCGCGCCGTTTATTATAATACAAAATTATCGCGTGCACCTCCGGCGTCGTTGTTTTAATCTGCTTACGTCCCGCAAATTTATCGACGCGCCCCGTAACGCCGTTTTTCTCAGCGCTTCGACGCCAGGAGGAAGCAAAACACGCCGGAAAAGGCGGGGAAGGGAGCGTAGCAAGGAGAAACGGAAGGAGGCGAGGAGAGGAGGATTTTATGGGACGACGAAGGGCAGGACACAAATCTATTCGCGAACTGACAGTGAAAAAGAGAAGCAAGAAGAGCGCAAGGAGAGGA
Organism: Solenopsis invicta; assembly: GCF_016802725.1. Taxonomy (NCBI): domain Eukaryota; kingdom Metazoa; phylum Arthropoda; class Insecta; order Hymenoptera; family Formicidae; genus Solenopsis; species Solenopsis invicta. Next base: position 17,407,459 of record NC_052673.1, read on the forward strand.
GAGTCACCTCTCCGCCACCTTCTTCTCCTCCTCCTCCTCCTTCTCGCCGCTCCGTTCACTCCTCTCGGCTGCGCGAGAGTCTTGTCGAACAAATCGGTACAAACGATCGTCGTAAAGCAGTTAAGGTCGGGTTTATATACGCCTTTCTACCGTAGGGCCCCGCGTAGAGGGCCCCGAAGAGAGATGAGCGGGCGTGATAGGGAAACCGATAGTCGCCGCTCTCTGGCACTCCGCCAGAGTTTCGAGAGCTTTCTCTCCCTTCAACCTTCGGCCGCGTCTCCTCTCACGGGAGGACCCCCGCAGCGAAGAACTTTTTTAACCGGATCCAAGAGAGGAGGATCGATGGAACATACCAAAGTTTCTCCGAACCTTTCGTCCCTTTACGGCCGCGATTCGAACGGAAAAGTAACGCGTGTCTTTGTTTCAGTTTCGAAGAGTCGAAAGAATTATTTCACCTATCTCACAGTCTTTATGGTTTCAACTTATAATTAGATTAGTAATCTTTGTACAAGAATCGTAACGATCACCTACCACACTTAGCTATTGATTGGTACGACACATGCGATTCGAAGAAAAAAATGGTGGAATCACGTTGCAGTGCGTGAAATTAAGAACTTGAAAGGAATCGGATCGCTAACCGAGGATACGTCTCGAGTGTCGAGCGCGGACTCTCTCCGATCGCTTCCTGTTGCTTCGAAGGACAGCGGGCAACAGCTTCGTGATCGAGGAGACTCCGTGGTAGCTCCGGTATAATTCCGGGCGTTTATGACTTGCCAAGAACAAATAATAATTTAGTGGGCGTCTCCGGCCTTCACCCCCTGCTCGGGAGGAATCCCCCTCCTCCGCCCCTCTCCCTCTCCCTCTCCCGACAAACCCCTTTCTCGCCGACCACACTGTATAAATAACGAGTGGCGCCAGCCGAACTTCCACTGTTACATTATCTCTTATGGTTTACACGCTATAGGGCACGCCACGGCCATCATTATATCTCTCGTCTTCGTTCCGTGCGTGCGCGCCACACATCCGCGTGCGTGCGTGTGCGTGCGTGTGCGTGTGTGAGCGCGGAGGCTCTCCACGTCGTGATCTCGCCATGCGGCCCCGTACCTATAGGATTTCTTATTAGTCCTCTTCAACTCAGGTGTGAGAAACTCGGAGAACTCGGCTCGATCGTAATGACGCACGATCGATTACGTACCGGGTGTCGTAAATTTACAGCCGCTATATAAATAAAATATGACGGAACGGATTGCCGTGACGTAAAACATTTTCTTATTAAATTTAACACTTGCGATATTTCGCGCACTTCCTCTGATTTTTTTCTTCGTTTCTGAATTATGGCGTGTAACATAGCAATTGACGATGACTTATAGTTGGTTATTTGATCCAAGCCTTTTTTTTAGAGAAGAGAATAATATGCATTGATATAATAGTAGTATAAATGTGGTCTATAGCTTTTGAATTAATAGAGACTGCTGTAAGTGGAGTAACAACGTTCCGTGCGGCATGTAGCGGCAGCTGGTGAATGGCGAGGTACCTATTAAAGTCCTTCAGATAAAGCGCAAGATTAGCTTGCCCGCATAAGATCGCTAATTAATCAGATCCAGCTTGTCGCTGCCGGCTTAATAACGCGCCTGTGATATATGCGTATAAAGCAACGATCTCACAACGCTCGGGACTCGCTTCACGCTCGAGAGAAGCCGATCGATACTTCATTATTTACCGTTTTATCAAAACGCTGATAAACGCGATCGATTCGATTGACAAATTTCCTTTTACACCGACGCGCGAAGTGACGAATGAAAAGTCGTTATTTTCGAGAAAATTAGAAGAAATCCGACAGTAAATGAGTCGCTAAAAAAAAAAAAAAAAAAAAAAAAAAAAAAACGACGGACCCGCGAGCGCGGCACTCCCGAATTCAACATCTTTTTGTTGCACCCCATCTCAGCGTTTCACATTGAATTCACACTTTCCACGCCGTGAGAAAGGGGTTGGCTCGCGCGTCATATTCAAGTGGCGTAGGTTAGGCCGAAGGCGAAGAAGACGCCCGTAACAGCTTTCTATTTGCATACCACCGCCTCCCCGCGTTTTCATCCGCGAGGCCCCCCCTTTTCGACACCACCGTTATTTGCATTCAGAAATTGGCCGTCGACCGCCGTGCAGCGATCTCCTTCCTTCCTGCCCGCCTGCCTGCCTGCCTGCCTGCCTGCCTGCCACGCCACGTTCTCGTGTTCTCTCCCTTCGTTGTCCTTGCCTTCGGAAATTTTGAATGAGCCACCAGCTCGACCGAGATCCATTTACTTCACGGTGAGAATAGTGTCACCTTTAATTATTTTAAAAGTCAACGCAACAAAAGTGTTAATTAATTAACCTACACACGTTTCATTCAAAGCATTTCATAGGCTTTATATAAATATAAATTACGGTTTAATCCGTTCAGACAGCTTATGAATATATTTTTAATATACATATATTAGCATTTCCAACTCGTCAAATAGGATACAATGTGTCTAGATATCTGTTTGAAATTTACAATCTATCAACTCGCGATATGGATCGTTCAACCGGTATAGCCCACATTTCTTGAGTTCGTGCTGACTCGTATAAATGTATTTATGCGAATAAATTGTGTGAGTTGAATTTTCTTCAGTTCCCAATCGTCAGAAAGATATACTCGGTTTGTCGAGCACGGTGCGTCGATTTTCTCCGATTTTTTTTCCTACCCACTAAGTGAACAGGGGAGAGAATATTCTTCTACGATGTATCCAAAATTTAGTCTTAACGCAGCAATTGTGACGAGTAAGAAATTAAAAAAAAAAAAAAAAGAGAGAAGATGATTCCATCGGACGCAAGAAACTATAATTATCCCCCTTCCGCGCGCGCATATCAGCCCCGACAGTTTATATTTCGTAATTATAAAAATGAACGCGCTGTTGTGTCCATCAAGATTTAAACCAGCTGTAATGTACGTAATACGATGGCTGGCCATTAACGCGCCGCGTTGTTATACATTCGTGCGATACGAGCAGCGCGAGTCGAGACGAAATGTGTCGCGAGGCGCTTAATTAGACACTTCATGGACGCATCTATCGTGTTCAAGGACTGATAACGTTACACCTTATCGCGAACTTGACTTGATCATTCGGCTATTATCTATTTCGTAATTGAACGTAATAATCGCCGATCACGATTTGGGCTAATCGTCCGTGTATCGCGTTTCTCGATCCCTTTTCAAACGTTCCGTTCAGGTAACGGCGTTTTTGCATTCCGTATTGACAATGTGCATTCGGAACGTCGGTACTTTATACCCGACATTAACCGAGAAGACTCATCCACGTCACTCATTCACGATGTCGATGCCCTATTAAGTTCGAGCGGGCCCGCTTTCAACGTGTCCCGTCGAGTTTGAAGCGCGTCGAAAAAGTTGATCTTGACGTATCGCGAAGAGAGAGAGAGAAAGAGAATATAATAGGTATCGTGCTCTCTACTGATGACGGATAATAAAGCTCTCGCACCTGTTTGAGGCGCACGTCAGATCGCAATCGCCGTTTAATCCTGCCGTTGCAACGGCGGGCGAGCAGCGCGCGGCGGCAATTTTAAATTAATATATTCCCGCGGAATTCGATCCGATAACGTCTATCCGATCGCCTCTTCCCCGCGGCTCGATAACGAGCCGAGGGCATCGGCGTACGCGCGCTCGCTCGCCGGCGTACACGCGGCAGCAGCGGCGCGCCGATCGATGGATCACGGCCGATCGATCAAGATCCGGCACCGCACACGTACAACCGGCACAACCGGCGGCGCTGCCGTGAAAGCCAGCGTGCGCTTTTATGGATTATTATGTGGCGTAACGCGAGGAAGGGCTAAAGTTACATCACACGTCGGATTTATGAATCGTTACCGTCGGCAACATATCGAATGCACGCGTAAATGCTAGATATCATTTCACCGGTGGGTTCGATTTTGTTCATCACACCGGGATGTAAATTGTTCTGAGAGAGAGAGAGAGAGAGAGAGAGAAAGATCGTCGTCGCGACCTGCGCGTTATAACAAATTTTACGTGGAATTTTCCGCGCCACCAAGTGCCGCGGAATCACACGCGAGCAAGACGGCTCTTTCCACGCGACTGTCCGCCTCGCGACACCGATTTATCGCGATCGGTGAACGCGGGTCGTGGTCAGCGCGCTTCCGCGTATGACATCTCGTGATTCCGTCCCATTTGCGTTATTCCGGCGTTTATCACGCGTACTTAAAGCGCGACCTTAAAGACGACGCATCCCGACGTAGATGGCACAATGCCGCTCGACACAATAAATAACTGTCCGGCGCGGTAATTTGATGCAACGTGTCCTACAAAGAACGGAAATTTATGGCGCGCGCATACCGCGCACCGCTATCCTCGAACTTCACCCGCATTTTTATTTGCGGACTGTACCTGAAAAACCGTCGCGCATAAGCAAATCGCGAGCACGATTATCCCGGCATCGGTGATGAATGGTCCGCGACAAACGGCAAGAAAATGTCGCACTTTATGCGCAAATGTATCGCCATGACAATGCAGCGTATTTAACGCCTCATTACCTCGTCGCATGCTAATATATTCGCAATAACCTTCCGGTACGTGGCATTGACTACCAACTGTAAATACCAATTTCTAACCGTTCATTATCAGTTAAGAAAGTTTCATTTGACAAAGAAATTTTTAAGTAGGATTTCTAAATAGTAATAATAAAGTTTGACAAAATCCAGTAGTGAACACATGACGACGAAAAGATCAGTAAAAGGCGTTGAGAAACGTATAAACTGATTTCGAACAGCAGAGACGATAACACAGACGTAAATAAAATTTCTTTCACCTCCTCTACTTTTTGAAAAAAAGGTCCGTGTTTTTTTTTCTCTCTCGGAATACTTAAATTTTGTTGAAAAAAATTTAGCTATTCGATGGCAAAGCTCGACGATGGAAATTCAATCAATATGGATGCGTGACTTGCATGCAACCGACACGCGCCGAGTTTCGCGTCGATCGTTAAACGCCGCTCACGGTGTGAAAAGTGCGGCTTTCCACGGATAGTTGGAAGCTCACGAGCAAGAAAAATCATTTTAAAACGCGGGTTCAGCACTCTCTCGAGCGTCACGCCGCGCGGCACGGCGGCGGTGGCGCGCGGCAGCGCGCGCAAAACAGCCTCGCGTGCGAGGTGATACGATGGGATGCACTATCTCGTAATCGCGTGTACGGGCTTTTGTAGCCTTGAGACACGCCGCCAAGTGCCGTCGAAGATAAGGACACTCGCGTTTGAATAAAATAAAAAAAAAGAGGAAAAAACACGAAAGAAGAAAGAGTGCGAGGAAGGAGGGAGGAGCGAGCGAGCGACTGGAGAAAGGAAAGAAAGAGAAAAACGTGAACGCGGATAAAAAACAGTGTTGAAAGACGTTAAAAGAAATCCGAACGAATTTGGGTTGGGTGGTTTGATGTTGAAACGGATTCGCGCGCGATAATAACTTAATTTAATAACACATATAACGAAATATCAAGAAGAAAATTAATTGCGAATGTAAAGAAAGAAATGAGATGTAACAAGGCGCAGTGGAGAGGCAAGAACGAAACGAGACAAGGTGGTTAAAGACACGAAAAGCCTGTCGACCGGCGAACAAATAATACGATAAGAGCCGCTGGGGAACGGACGATTTGTTCTTGTTCTCCTGTTTTAATGTAAAGCCGCGGAAAGGATCGGCGGCAGCCGCGGGACAACCTGTCGTTACGTCGGTCGAATCGCGAATGAAACCAACTGAAATTACGCAGTCTCGCGTCTCTTCGCATCGCGCGTTTTCTGTTTTTATTCATTTATTTATTTATTTTTCCATACGCGAGACAGTCTGCGTGACGACTCGCGCGGCGAGCGAGGCCGCGTGAGGGAAAGGTGTAGCCGATATACCATAAAGCCGTTGGAGACAAAGTGCCCGCGGCACGTACGAGCGCGGTAATGAATTGACGCTTTGGCTAATATTTATGAGCGGTGATGCAAGAATGCGGCGATTACATCCCCCCCCCCTCCCTCGATTTGTGTAATTACCGGGCGCGTGGAATGCACGGGACAACTATCGTTTAACTAGCACGGAAAGATTATAGGTTTCGAATACGTTACGCTAATATCCCGCGAACAGGAGCGACGCTTACGTTATTCCCTTTCTTTTTATTTATTTTTTTTTTTTCTTTATTCGTGTGTGCATTTTCGACACGGGGGTCATTTTCATCTCGTGTCTCCAAAATGGTGACCGCGGCGGTGGTCTTAAATCAACGCTCATGCAACGCACACACTCGCGTCTACGTGTCAATTTCTTCTCTTTCTTTTTTCCATGTGACGAAGCGTAAAGCGTAAAACGCGATACTTTGCAGGCGGAAAAACTAGCGGAACGTGAGAAGGCTTAAAGTCGTTCAGTGTGCCGATATCATCGCTCTTAAAGAGTATGACCCAAAGAGAGAGAGAGAGAGAGAGAGAGAGAGAGAGAGAGAGAGAGAGAGTGGAGGGCGCCGAGAAAGAAAGAGAGAGAGAAAAAAAGTGCAAAACGAGACCAGACGCTTTAAAAAGAAACCCGACTATTCACGCTCGATTCTTCATACAACTCATTCCGAAATACGACGAAATCGAAATGTCGACTCGCCGTTACGAACTGTCGGTTTCAATATCCTGACACGAGAGAGACTTCCTTATTAGCGTCACGCGAAACTCGCGAGACGAGCCGATCGCGATGATGCAAGCTACTTTCACACCGAAAGACAAACTGCGACGTATATCTGTAATATTAATCAGTCACAATTCTATTTTTAAATCAACGACAAATTTTTTTAAATGTAAATTATGGTATTATTAAAACATCACATCATTATTTCTTTATATTAATTAGCACTACGTAAATTAATCTTGTGGTATAAAATACTGAAAATTTCATTCTGTTTAAAAAGATCAAACTTTGTAGGTGATGCTTCAGTTTCAATATATAAAAATTTAGTATAATATATGTTATATAGCATTCACATATAAATTTAATTGAATTCATGCAAAGTCAGCTGAATTGCATCGTTTCATTACATTCCAAGAACGATGTTTTACTTGAGCGTAAAAAAAAAAGCATTAAGTACGAAAGATCGAGGCATATGACAAACAGCGAAGAAGGAGAGATACTTCGAGCGACAACGCTCGACAGGGAGGGACGGCTTTCAGACACCCTCATCTCGTTCGTGGCAACCGTCATTGAACCACAACCCCGAAGGAAATGTCGATACACGACGGAGGATATATCGACACTTCTACCACAATTGCGACACGCATTTTCAAGTTTGCACGCGCGTGTGAGCCCGCTATATGACTAATTATATCGAGCTCAGTTACCCCCGCGACAAGCGGGCGCGAGACTCTGCGCTATTATAGAAGAGTCGTGAGGGGAAGAGGGAGGAGAAAAACTTGGTAAGGGTGCGTATTTGCGTTGAACTCATCGGGAAACTGTGTGCGAACTTGTCACGCATGCGTGCGTGCGATAGAGATGGGGTGAACTCCAGCTGTTGACCCGGGAGAGAAGAGGCAGCATCGAAGATGGAGCAATGCGGAGAATAAAAAATGCTGCGCCCCTATGAGCGTGCCTCGAGAATACTATCGAGATACCATCGCAGATACACTGTTCGCTGTACCGCGTTATTTTTCGCATGTCGGTATTGGTATTTTAGATTAAACATGATATATTGCGATGCCTCGGAGCGATATTTCGCAATTCATGCAAACTTGACTTTAAAGACCGCGCGCGGTTCATCTTTAGATTCGACAATTCGCGAAATAAATAGTACTGAATGAGAGAGTATGTTTCGTGTTTCACAAGACGTCGAAAATGGCACGAAACGCGACGGCTCGTGCCATAGCGTTGGCCAAGAAACTGAAAGTGATGAAGATGAATCCTGTTAAGCCGATTACATAAGATTTCACGGGTCCGCGTCCCTTTTGATGGCTTTGTTTACCCGCGGTCATTTCATGCGCGCTTATTTGATTTAGAAATCAGAAGGATTAAAACGCTTACGCGTCTCGTTGTTAAGTCAATCCGTCCATGTCAGGATTGCAGCGGCTGAAAGCCATGGACTTCGGCAGCGCCGGAGCACTGACGAATTTCGTGCCAGTCTGCTTTTAACCGGCGTTCTCTTAATTCCGCGCCGTGGAGAGCACGCGCACACGCGTGTATGCGTGCGTGCGTGCGTACGAATGCGTGTATAAACGCTCGTACGTGAAACCCGTGAATGGTGAGCAATTTGAAGGCAGTCGAAGACGGAGGAGGGGAGGCAATTTTGGGCCCTGAGGCCCTTACTCCCCTGACTCCTCGTCGTGGCAGCGAACACGAGCACAGCGAAAATTTTCGCCTCAACCTCGTCTCCTCTCTCTTTCTTTTATTCTTGTTCGCTCTTCCTCTTCCTCTTGCTCGAGAGACGAGCTCCTCGGGCGCACACACCACACGACCCATTCGGGCAAGGGTTTGTGTATCGCAACGGGTCCGGGTAATATCTCGTTTAGAAAGATTACAGGTTCGAGAAGAGGCTGCCAATGTATAAAACAAACATCGTTAAGGCAACCCTATACTTAAGACCCCCCCACCCGTTTCCGGCCCCACCCCACACACCCCCTCTGGCATTACATGCTCGCTATTATGTGCATCTACGATACTGCTGCGTCTCATTATACGTGTGCGTGTATAGGTGTGCATAGGGTGTCACGGAAACCGTAGCAGAGAACAGTAGCAGACAAATATTCCCAGAAAAACTCAAAGCATTACGGATTCGCGTTAAACTGAGCTTCGAGTCAATCAAATTTTATTTTTCAGTTATCTCGATTCTTGACGAATTTTTTTTTTATTGCTGTAATATTTACTTAACATAAAAAATTGCGTCAATAACGATTAACCGTGAAGAATTCGCTAAAACCAGCGTCAAACTTCTCGCTGAATTTTTTCCAAGATGCTCCGTACCGATATCTACAATATATACACAGTAAGAAATAATATGTCCCAGAAAGTCCACTCTAAATTTTAAGTTAAAATAACTCTTATTTTAAGTTATTAAGTTTAGAGTGGACTTTCTGGGACGTACAAGTGTTAAATTAGCATTTTATTTTTTACCGTGTACGCATTGCAGCGACGCTACAGGCGAGAGACGAAAGGGATGACAAACGGAGAGCGGCAAGCGTCTAGTGGATCACGCACGGTCCAAGTGTAAATGCGCTTTGCGTGTGGTGGCGAACGTGTCAAACGCGTACGCCGTATTGAGACGTAGACCACCGGACGGGGTTCGAGCGCGGGGTCCGGCGAACGGGCCCCGGCATAATTTCCACGCGTATAATTATCGATGATCGGCCGTTACAGAGGCCCGGCACGGCGCGGCGCGGCGCGGCGCCGTACAGCTCTCGCTCGGTGTTTCGCTGAAACCTGATCGCGAGCGGGCGGATACTACGACCGGACGAAGGCGGAGGAGACTGGAGGGCGGGAGGGGAGAAGTTCGAGGCAGATCGGGTCTTTCTGACGGTTATTATTTATCGATGGAGATTGATTTAGAGCGCTGCCAGTCGTCGAGATTGCGATCGATCTGCACCACTCAAATCGCAAGCATCGAATGATTTTAGATCGGGGAGACCGGTCGTCCGATTCTGATAAGAACACTAAACCGAGTCTGCTCATTTTAACGAGGTTGACTCAACATTTTCGTTGTCCGTCGATTACTCACGTGTTTCGTTAATGATGCGAGCATTTCGTTTTAACAACCACTTTAAATTTCTATGAGAAGTGGTTTTATTTGTTGCTTATTACGTAATCACGTAACTTCCCTTTTAAGAGATTATGTCTTCCATAGACGATAGCTTGTGCTTAAAATTTTTAAAAACAATACTCGACTAAATACTGAATACTGAAATGTTAATTCAAAGCTTGCCAAAGACAAATGTATATGTACTGTAATAAATTAAACATTGTCATCATAAATGCTAATTTCTCTCGTATGAATGTCTACGGCGTTATAACGCAGTTTATTGTGGCATTTAAGATCTGAAACGTTGAATAAATTTCAGATATAGAACAGCTGTCACACACAACGAAGAGGGATAATTATTACAGTTCGATAACGGATCATTACGACGTGTGTCATTACACACGTATGAATTAATCATGTTGCCGGGACTTTTGAATCAGTCGTTTCTTCATGAGTTTAACTCGCTCTTCGATGTTGCGAATTGAGTTACTAAATATCACGATAGATTATTTGTCATGTTAAACGGCAGCTTGTATTTATCAAAGACTGAGCTGAGATTGGAAGATCGTATGTGATAAGCGAAGGTATTAAAACTATTGTAAGCTGTCTTGTTACATTAATAAAATTGCTGATAGCTTGACGGACAATGCCACGCCTCAATTTGGAATAAATGATAACACTTAACACAAGATTTGACAATTTTGTCTTACAAATTTCTTTTTTTTAATGAACTAAGGGACTGCAATTAGTTAACATTTATATACAATTTTTTTCAACAATAAACAATTGTACAAATATTTTTTACAAATGTCAAAGTATAATATGTAAGAGTCACTATTAAATTCGTAGTGAGTCGAATTCTACTCGATTTGAATTATTGTTAATCATTTTTATAGGTCCCCGTTGCTTCTACGTAATATGTCGTCAATTTAAACTAACAAATAAAGTTAAACAAGTTAATTGGAAAAATGTTAAATTTGATTCAAATTTAATCTATCATTTGTTAAGTACATTCACTGGAAAAGAGTCTTGTTGCATCATTTGGAAATCTGGTAGATTCAACCAATACGTCTGTTCGAAAACGGACGAATCAGAAATTTTGTAGGAATTGCAATAAAATTTATCAAACGTTCTGATTATAATAATCAGAAATTCTGTTTTATTTCACCAGAAACACTCAATCGTACAAGTTTTGTTAATATAATAAGATCATTTTTTTCAGTGTACGTTAATATAGGTACTACTTGTTTTGAAATTAAGCAATTAAACCACAGAAATGAATTGATTAGATGACGTTGATCTTTTAACTACATATTTTGTATTAAAATAATAAATTTTAATAGAAGTTAAAAATAATAAAATGCAATTCAGAGAATTGATTTAAATTTAATTCTTTAATATTTAACAGTGCATTGAAAAATTTTTTTATACTTGCAAAAGTCCTAGAAATTAATAGAATATTATCAGGTCGCTTCTTAAATATTAAGACCTTTTTTCTGTGTATCTTTTGTTCCTATAGACATTTTCTCAGTAAAAGAGAAAGATATGATTGATTAATTAGCTATTTTATAAGGATAATGCTAATTAGCATTGATAAATATTTTGGCTCTCTAAACCATTGAGTCTCGTAGCATAATCCCTTAAAACGATCCCCTCATCGCGACTCTAATTACGCAAATTAGAAGAGCAAATGCGCGCATTCGCGAGATAGGAGAAAAGCGCGTTAACCGAAGATCGAAGGCAAAGCGCGAGGAAGATTTAATCCGGCCCGATACACGCGTTCGCGACGGGTATTCGATGTTTCCACATCAGTGTGGCCATAATCCACATACACGCGTGTAAACGCACGCGCGCGCGCGCGCGTTGGCACCTGTATACATCGCACATGAAATATGTAAGCGTGTATGCTCACCCTTTCGTCGCGCGGGCGCGTGCTCTAGTCTCGGCTATTATAGTTTGCCATCGTCTTTATTCAAACTCGATATACCTGGCCGCTGGCAGCTCGGCCTATCATCGCGGAAGAACTCGCCTCTTCATCGTTTTTCTCCGTTTCTCATTCTTTTCTTGATTTACTCGTTTGCCGCCTTCCACATCAAGCGCTATTTTCTTTGCTAGCACGACAATACTACCACCAAGCGATCGCGACTTCGCGGAATAGGGTGAGGTAGATAAGTTCATGCTTCGAGAAAAGAAGAAAAAAGAAAGCTGAAGGGTTAGAGATTGAGAAAGAGGGGAAAAGAGGGGGCGTAAAAGGGCGATCGAGGGCGACGGGAGCGACAAGTTTCAATTGCTTGACGACGAAGGGATCCAACAACTTATCAGTGATATCTTTTTTTACCACTGTGCTGCTACGCGTCATCGGGGAAGTGTGCCGCGTGATGCAACCCACCCTCCCCTCTCCCCCGTACACGTGTGCGGGAATCACGGGAAAGACACGTGTGTGTGTGTGTGTGTGTGTGTGTGTGTGTGTGTGTGTGTGTGTGTGTGTGTGTGTGTGTGTGTTGCGTGCGCGATACGAGCGCAATTCGCAACAACGAAAAGTAAAAGCTCGTCGTGAGCACACGCGCAGATTCGCGTGTAATAAAACTGCTGCTCGCCAGCAGTGACGCTTTCTTCTCGCGGCACCCATTGATAATAAAATCGATATGCCAGAGCGTTTACGTTTCTTTCTTGTATGCGAGAAAGAAATCGGAATGTATTAATGAATCTCTGCATATACGAACCGTCAATATTTTCCCACAATGCCCACATGAGTGTGCGTTGCACATGAAGTTAATTAAAATTTATTTCACTAAAGAAATTTAGGACTCTGTGTGTCTTAATTTCATTCACCGACGGGGGTTAAAAAAATGCGCATTGTAATGCTTGCGAACATCAATGAGCAAATTGAGACGACCCGCATAAGATCGTTTTCTCATGTTCATTTGAGCTACGTTTGAAAGTACTTATTCGCGGCCACGTTTCTCAGCAATAAAATTGTAAAGTTCTGTATACATGTTCTGTACATATGCTCTTGTATACCGACAAGTTTCACGTGCAAAAAATGAGATCTTAGTCTTGAAAAATACTTTTTATAATGGATACTGCTTTTAGCGTAGAGTTGTCCACAGAAATTGTTCGTTCGCTTAATTTTACTGGAAGGGAATTTTCGCATAATTAACCAATCGCTCTTTTGCGTAAAAAGTTTTAAAAAAATCGAAAAAAAAACATTAATAGAAAAACTATGCGTTTCTGACTTCTGGTTAAGCGATAGGATCTTTGACGATAACACAAGCTGATAGTAAAAATAAGTTTCTTCATATCGTAAAAGAAAAATGGTGCGAAGTGTTACAAATTTGCAACGACATAAACAAGCATTACTCATAAGTAGATTATATTCATGTCAAAGTGCAATTTTCAATAACGCAATCAGCAAGATGTTATAAATAAATGTAGTAAAGTCCGATAGCTTTGGCTATTTTGTCCGTTATAAATTTACGTGGGCGCGCGTGTGCGATGAAACTTGGTAGATGGCATCCTGATTGCCTCGCTCTTGGGAGAGCCAATGATCGTTCAATTAGCGACAAAGGATCGTAATCATGATAATGACGTCAGAGACAACGTTGACACTTACCGGCCACTCTTCGTGATGACCATTTCCGTCCCGAGCTTGTGGAATTTTTCCCAGAGTTCCTTTCCTTCGAGCGTGACTTTGGGGTCATCGACGACGCCATCCTCCTCCGGATGATGAGGTGGCACGAGGGGATGATGCGGCGCCGTGAGGGGATGATGCGTGGCCAGGGGATGCGGCGACGAATGAAGCATCCCCGGCGGTAATGGCGGCCTCAAGGGCCTCATCGTAGGACCGCCGGGGCCTTGGTGATGGTGATGTAACGCTGCCGCGGCCGCCGCCAGGACTTCTTCCGGCGTATGCGGGCCCAGACCTAGGCCTGAAAATTCATCAAGGGATTTAGTTTGGAAAAATTATCAATCTATGTGTTCTTTAACATATGTATTATTACTAATTATTACATGATAGCGAGAAAGTTCCGCAAAAAATTAATTAAAGTATTATATATCCGACGGCTATTTTTCAGTTTTATTTCGAGATTCATTTAACCCATCGATCGAGAGAGGGGCTATAATCACGGTTGGTAATCGAAAATCGGTATCAGTGCACGTACGATGGGTAACATCTGGTCTCGCTATTCCACGTAAATGCAAGATGCGAGCCGTAATGAGCCGCCGATCCAGCGAACGAGCCGAAGATCAGCGACGGGATAACAAGTAAAAGACAGCTGCTCAAAGTTTCGCGAGGGTGAATCACCTGGCAGTTCACGATATAGAAACCCCCGGAGGAAAGTTGCGGATTCTTCTCTACGCCTCCCCTCGATGGCCACCTTTTCCCTTTTCCCTTTTCCCTTTACCCTGATCCTGTCCTCTGTGTTCGAAACTTTATCGTTTTTCTCTTTTCCACTTTTCCTCCCTCTTTCCCTATAACGGCGACTTAAAAAGAATGTCTTGTGGAAACTGAGCGGACGCTCAATAACTATAGACTTTATTCTTAAACCGCAGAGATGCATCTTCAAAAATAGACCTGCTGCGTTCATGAATCAATATACAGAGCAATCTACTTATACTGTCTCTTTTAGTAAGCGATTATTGCATATCACAATTTGAAATTCGCGACGGTCGCGAATTAATATTATTGAAGAATATATAGCTACATTTCCTCCGGGACTTTATGCAAACAAAACAAATAATGAAAATGTATTACGAAACCTTATTAGCTTGCTTAAAGTTAAGCCACAAGAGTATAACGTGGCAAAACATTTTTAAAAAATTCAGCATTAGGCAAACATTTTTGCATTGTCGGGCAAAAGTCACCAAAGTTCGACGATTTCCGGGAAATATGACTCAAAATATACAGACGTATAAAAATCAAGAGCGCTTATTTTAGCACAAATTGTATCAAAGAGAACAACGCGGGTCATTTCATGAAAATTGTATTAGTCTGTCTAGATAACGCCGCCGTTTGCTATAATGTCAAGTTAGCAAGAATGATTAATATAAATCACCGTCCATAAATGTTATGAGTAATGATGCAGTTAATAGTTAACGACGTAGATACGGCAGCTCCCGGTATTTCCTTTCCTTTTCAATCAATTACCATCTGTAAACGGAAAAAATGTAGAAAACCTGTTACTACGCGTAATGACTTCATGATTGTTACCGCGGCAGATCTCTGTAAGTCAATCCTCAGCCCGATAACTATTATCTTCGGTAATCTTCAATCTCTTTTGTGCGTATTAATTATTCCGTTATTATAAATATATAGAAGAAAATATAATCGCTACTGTACTATATACACTGTAGGTTTTTCTATCGCGTAATCTTTCTCGACATCATGTCGTAAACTACTGATTTACGTATAGCAGCAGTGTGGTTTGCCTTCATTCACGAGACTACAAAATTAACACATCAAATATATTTATCACACGCGATGCTTTTTTCTCAAACCAAATAATAATAATAATAATTTGACGAGTCTGTGATTCAGTAGTACATGCACATGATTAATGTTCTCATTCTTTTCGTTTAAATTATTCTGCGAATAATATTTAATGATGTTAAAAAGATTTACTTGCACGTTCAAACTATCTCTCTGGTTAGTCATTCGACTTTTGTTAACGCCATTTTAGAAAGCAACGTGTTGTTCTCTTTGTCTTATAACAAATTGGTCTGATTTCTCGTAATGCGTTATAAAGATAAATGTAACGTAATTTCGAAGAGAAATAAAAATTCACGTTGAACAAAAATAAAACGTCTTCAACGTTCACATTATTGCATTACACATTTTTATCTATTTGCCTCCTACGTATCCTAACTTGTTTATAACCATTCGTAATTATATGTAACGTACTTGTAAAGAAAAAAAATTATTATATTTCACTTCTTTTTACATAAAAAAAAGCGTGACAGTAGCAAATAAATTTAAGCCGACAATCACAACAGACGAAACTGCAAAAATAAATGTGTTATATAATATTTTTAATCGCGCTCACGACTGCAACAAAAAATATATCTCAAATGACAGTCATAACGATAATTTATACGCGGGTTAAACATGCGTTACCTTTAGCGATGTAATAAAACTCTAAAATGTAACGATGCGCGGCTTTAGTTTTGCATGATTTGCGCGCGCTTGTACCATCTTTTTATTATACTTCTCATCGATAATATCAGGATGGCTTTCGTAAATGAAACTGTCACACACGCACTCTCGTCGCAATTCAAATATATAATATATTCCACAATCGTAAGATGCGTGGCGTGCAGGAGATAAATAATTAGGCGACGCCGGCGGACGGAGGAATTTGTTTGCAACCGTATTTGTTGTTTGCGCGTTAAACGTGTAATGTGTATTTGCGTTCATGTAAAGACAAGCGACGACGTGGGTATAATACTAGAGTAAAGCCATGGGCACTAAGTCGATAATAATATACCGCGCGCTCTCATAAGAGATTTGCGAGACCGCTTACTCCAGCGGACGCGGTTTCTTGCCCCCGTCTTTTTTGTCATCATTTCAAATATTGGAAACGCCGCGTGTCCTTTTGCCGTTGTCTCGAGACGTAACGCGCAACGCAACGCAACGCAACGCAACGCAACCGCAATACGCAATGTAACTCATACTCGCGCATGTGACCACGATTGTAAACATATCACGGTGTCGTATCGCGCAGACTTTTGCCAACGAGCGAGAGATCGATCGCGCGAAATGGGCGATATTTTTACGCGTTAATTCAGAGAAACGGCTAGATTCACCAAAATTCATAGCGTATTAACTGAACGAAAGCGCTAGTGAACCGTGACGTTTGGTATTCTGTCCGTTTATCAAACGCACATCCCGGCTCCATCCGATACGGCCGAATCGAATTTTATCGAACACTTACCCGCGCGCGCTCCATGTATTTTGATTTTTATTCGCGAACCAGTAACGGAAATGTGCCCGCGCTACGGCGCGGCGCGGCGCGACGCGACGCGACGGGTTGGCGTTATTTAACCGCGGCGCTTTTTAACCGGGACGCGTTATATTTTTCACGTGGATCCACGCGCGATGAGTACCGTTAAAAATGTCCAGACCGAGCGGAATGAGACGATTGTTTACAATGATTGCGGTATCGCGAATCGGGAGGGAGGAGAGAGGGAGGGAAAAAGTATCTGCCGACCGTTAACCATCCGCAACGCGGCATTTATGTAACGCCACGCCATTATTTCTTATCGAAGTGGATGAAACTTTTGAGTGTGTCGCAAGTGCGAGGTTCCTGTCGAGATGGCGGCGCGGATTAAGACAGCTCTTAATTTAATTTCCATTCTTTTTTTCTTTCAACTAATTTTCATGTCGCTCCTCGACCGCGTCGGATTGCATATTCATTATATTGCCGGCGGTTCCAACGCAAGTAACATTCTCTTCCTGCCGACTTTTCGCCAAGCCCTATTTCTATCTTAATGAAAACGGAAACATTAATTAACGCCAAGTGCGCAACCTTGGGATGCATATCTAGTTCTTGCGACACACGAGAATCATTTATTATGCCTAGTAGAGATGGATCGAGGACAATATTTTCCGAGGCCTACGGGATGTATCGAAATCGTTCAAGTGCGATTTCGCGTTTGCAATTGCGATTTTTTACTTATTAATTGCGCGCGACGCGAAACTATGATCGAGGCCGAGCGCTTTGTTGCGCGTCACAAATACAAATTTAATAACTCCCTCACGATTGGAAGAACCGCTATCAAGCAGTGAAAATACATTGCTTCATTGCCGCCAATTTATCAATGGCCGCACGCAGCGCCTATTCTCTGTACAAGTAATACATTATTGAAAATTATAAACACACAAGCAGCAGGCGCGTGTATAAAGCTCCGATAAAGTGCAGAACGCGGATTTTCGATTTACCGAATGCGATTTCTATGTCGCACAATACCTTAATACAATTGTTAACAGCAAGACACAACAATGCCCGCACATTTAATCGCACCACGATCACATTCGAATTTTCCATCGTTTCGCGAGCGATGGTTTTGCCACTGGCTCGCGCATGGCCTTTTTACGCGTACAGCATAACTGAAATGTACGGCAGATTAATGCGATCAGTCGCCTACGAATGGGATTATTGTCCGCAAAGTGGAATTCGAATTAATTTAACGATAGAGAGACTAATACATTTTATTTCGGCCTTTAGAATTCGATCTACTATATATATGTGATCGAATGCGCGCGTTCGCAAGGGGTTTCCATTTCTCTCGTCCAAACTGTCGCCGCCTCGTAGGCGCAGCAGTAAATTGTACACCTCAATTTCCTTTTTGCATATCTAACTCCTTTTTTTTCCTCTTCCCCCCCTCGTTCCTCGCCCCCCGTCGTCATCGCGGTTGTTTTCTCCTCGCTCAGGGTACACGGGTTACGCGCGCACGTACACGCGTTCCGAATTTCGAATGCAAGGAACGTCGGGCATGCCCTTGGCAAGATTAATCACCACTACCTTATGGTCAGTTGGCCGCGAGCCCGACTAGAAAAGAGGAACTGAGGAAGAGAGGACGACGTCGCGCCGCACCGCGCCGCGCTGCACCGTTTCGAAAAATGACGGGAAAGAGGCACAATAACAGATGACAGATAGCCGTTGCATCCTGGCTCGACGATCGGACGTCGCGATGAACCGCGAGGACGTCAGCGACGACGCCAACGGCTTCGCGTCACTCGAGGAGGATCGTCGACGAGTCGCGACTACAAATGAAGATAAAAGCGAGGCACGGTGTCTCCTTTATTTTTTAAATTAACTGCCGTTTTGCTAATTTCGAAGATCGTTGCGTTTCAATTGAAAGAGGAAACGTACCCGAATATTGTCGGACAAAGAATAATTTGTTGATTTGAACGTTTTTCTATCGTTTAATTTTTCTCAGTTTCTCAATTTTTGTTCTAATATATTAAATCGTGATACATTATTATGAGCAAGTGAAAGAGCCGTATGTCAGCAGGAGCTTGTCTAACAGCAACGTGGTAACGCGTGTCTACCGACGTCGGGAATTAATTCATCATTTAGCCTAACGAAGGGAATAACTAGTTATAGCGGATGAGGTGGACGCGCGTAATAATGCGATGTCAGATAAGACGAGGACGAGCGATGAGCACGTTGTCGACTCTGGAAATCGTTCTTCCGATTCTTTTTTTATTATTTTTTTTTTTTCACGCACCTGGCACGACATTTGCAGACGACGTCGCATCCCGCTGTTATTACCGTCACAAAGTAAAAGCGAATGAGAAAAAACTTTTATATCGTATTTTCTTCTTCTAATTACTGGTTTTCACTTTGTACGCTAATAGAAAAGTCACAACCTTTCTTGTCACAACCTTTCTTCATGCGTGTAATTCTAGAGCTCTTAAAACGTATTTTGGAAAATTTCGCGTGCATGTTGTTACTATAGCGGCTTTTAGTTTTACTCGCGTATTGCGTCGTTACCTATTCGAGACTCTTTTCTACAAAATGTGTCTTGCACTTTTGCATATCCGCATGTTGTGCCAGTCGTCGGTGGAAAACGCATACGAGACAATGCATTCTGAAAGTAATGCCGACGAGCCGAGTCGCGTTCCACGTTCGCGTCGCCCTGCTCATTTAACGCCGGAGATATGCCAGATCGATTACATTATCGCTGCCTAAGTCATAATGTATTGTCGACCATGTACACCAATCGCATATTTTTCGTTTGACTGCGTTAGAGTCGCGCCGCATTTTTTCGACGATGTTAATGTCGTTATTGTAATGATTGATCGGATACGCATAGAGATATTACATATAGAATAGAGGAGCCATAAACAAATCTGTAAGTGGAAATGTCCCCCCGTTAGAAAGAGAGAGAAGATAGGACCTATATTCTTGTCTTTGTTGTACTAGCGCCATTAAGAGAGAGATAGACGAAAGCTCCCATTTTCTGTCTCTTTCTATCAACGGGTCACTTTTGAGGCTGGCTTCTCTACTCTATATATAATATCTCTATGCGGATACGACCCGAATCTTTCTCACATCGATACGTGAATATTGGCACGAATCATGTTGCCATGATAGGTCTTCTGAAAGCTCAAAAAAACGCGCTAGCCTCATCTCGGGAGATCTCGAAATTCATTACATTTTTATCTTTGCGAAAAGAAGTTGAAGATATTTAGCGACATTAATGCCCAATTCTTCACCTCTAGATAACTTTATCCGTGAGATATCTTTCAGAGAATATGGTAATTTCTAGTGAAATTCTAGTATATTTTGTGTCGAAAAGTCATAGTATGAAGAATAAGTATCCATTAAATATGTAATCAGAGGTTTCAGTAAAAAAAAATTTGTAATTAATCGACGAATATCTTTATCTGCAAGATAACTATCGGGAGGTGTGAAAAAATCAGACACAAACCAAGTGATAATCATGAAAGATATTTAGTAGAAAGATGTTTCTCGTGACTCAGAAAGTTCCAATTAATCTTTCGACTAAAAATACGTGAAAGAGGAAACGTAATCTCGAGATATTTGACAAACGTTCATTCTCGCAAAAAATTCATGAGCTATTCCCAGAATATTCCTATTCTCCAAAGATAATCCCTTTGTTATGACGCGAATTGTGACGGGGCGGAACATCGTATCCGCGATTCCAATGACTCTCTTTCTCTCTCTCTCTCTCTCTCTCGAAATCCTCCATCGAAAAACAACAGATAAGCCCACGTCGGGCCATTGGCGACACTTTCGGCGACATTTCTTTCTCTCTCTTTCTCCGTCGGGTGTAGAATAAATATTATTGAGAAAACAATTAGCGGCCGATTGGTCGCGCACAATCAAAGGTCGCACGACATTAGCGCCAATCTTTATAATGGGCACCGGACGACTCGGCAAACAAGGTAATAAACTGTCTTTAATTAGCGGCATTTAATATCAATAGCGGCAAGCTACATCGCTTTATCGTCGCGCCATTAACAATGGCCGTCGTTGGCGAGATGCGTCTAATTATTGCGCAGTATCGTACGAGAAAGGAAAAGAAAGGCGCGTAAACGAGATGACGAGAAAATCGCGTCTCTTCGGAGCGGCGGCGGCGGCGGCGACGGCGCAATATTTCATGCACGCCGTTCTTCCGTGCAGCCGTCGCGCGCTTTGACGTCGTCGCACGCCAGACCGCGCGCGCGATCAGGATGTTGCGTAAGGCTCATGCGAGACGAAACGGGGCGACATGAGTGACAAACGAGAGACTTCCAGCCCGTGTCACAAACGTGTCCTTCCGAAAAACGTGCGCGTTTCCGGCGGCGACAATGGCATCGCGCCAGAACAACAAGATGCGCTCGTGTGCATCCACGAACTTTTCGAAATGCCGAGCAATTATTATGTCGATTTCCGGCTGACGAGAGAACTCGAGAGCGACGGCTCTTGCCGTTTCGGCTTGTTTGTAATGTCGCGCGACTCGGACTGCTCGTCGAAAAAAAATACGCGAAAAGTCAAGCTTGAAATACGAAGGATATTTCTCGAGTTCTCGACGATAAATCTGTACGCGATTTATCTTGCATTTTATGGATAAAGTGGCAGAGATTGAGACAAAATCTAAGCGCTAATCAGTGGTAAAAAAAAAACCGCAGAAAACGATATATCCGTAATGTGAAAATCGGGGAAAGTAAACGTGTCCATAAAACGAATCGGCAACCTGCTTAATACTCGCGCCAGTAACTACCGTCTCTCGCGGGTCTGCAGCCGAAATAAGCACCGTCGGCATTACACCGTTGGCACGCAACAAGTTTGTTTGCAGTTTAGCTCATACGGTTGTTGTACGGCTCATAAAACTTGGCTCCTTTCGCCTCTCTCCCTCCCTCTCTCTCTTTCTTTTTTGTCATGCCGGCATATTAATTAAATGCGAGAGCACTTTCCTCGACGAAAACACACTCTTTACGCGAGATATCGGCCACCAGAAGCGCGAATTCTCTCGTGAGGCACGAGAGTTTCGCTATTGCACGAGACGACGACGAGGAGTTAAGCAACGAGTGACGAGTGAGGAGTGACGAGACGGGGAACGACGACTGGCTAACTTGAATCGCGCGAATCGACGCGACGCGACGCGACGCGACGCGACGCGACGCGACGGATCACAGGCACGTAATTCACTTTTGCTAAGAGGGTCGGGGCAATCTGGCTCACCTGGCGGCGTGATACCGTGCGGGTTGAGGTGCGGATGATGATGACCGCTGAGTATCCCCTTACTCTGAAGATGATGCGCCGCCGCCGCTACCGTTGGTCCTGGCGAGCTGGTGGGCGGCAGATGTGCCGCCGGATTGTAGAAACCCGCTGCCGCCAGGGCGGCAGCGCTGAAGTAACTCGCGGCCGCCACCGCGGAGTGCGAGGACAGGTCGCGTTGGCCGCCGCTCGTGGGTAAGGGCGGCGGTGGTGTTTCCGGCGCGGCCGCCGGGCTGCCGGGTCCGCCGGGCGGCGGGGAAGCGCTACTCTGCGACGACGAGCCGCCTAGAATGCCAGGCGGATGGGTGTTCGCCGCGGTCAGCAGCGAGGAGACGCTAAAGTCCGTCGGTCGCGGTGCCGCCGGTGCCGGCAACGGTCCGCCGATGTGGCCGTTTGGATTGCTGGCGGGTGGCGTGCCGCCGGCGATCGAGCTCGCGAAGGGCGAATGCTGATGCGTATTCAGAGCCGTCGTCGCTGACGCGGGGTACGCCATCCCAGGCCCCCCCGCCTCGGCCCGCGGCCCCGTATTTGCACCCTCGACCACGTTAGCCTCCAATTCTATGTCAACAAGTCTACGCCGTTGACTGTCGACGTCCTTTGCGGAGGAGTCCTCCTCCTCCTCCACCACCACCTCCTCGGGCCGTGATCGCTGCTGCAGCGCGGAGGGTTGCGGAGTGCTGGCGCAGTGGGTACCCCTGCACGCCGTGTCTTGTTCGAATCTCATCGAGACGGGCGAGTGTGCCGAGTCGCGCGAGATTCCTCTTCGAGTGACTCAAACCTGCTCCTGCCGGATGTTGCCGAGTCGCGCGCGCTCTCCCGATTCTCCGCTTCCGCCTCTCTCTCTCTCTCTCTCTCTCTCTCTCCCGCTCGTCCTATGTAGAACTCGAGGTACTACGCCGCGTCTTTACACGCGAGCCGTCGGACGCGCGTCGCCCGGCGCGGCACTGCTCTCTTCCTCTCGTGCTCTTCGCTCTTCTGCTTTTTCTTTTTCTTTTTTCTTCTTCGCGCCTGGCCTAGCCTGGCGGGCACACAAATCAACGATCACACTCGTGTTCCCTCCACATATCCAAGTGGACGACGCGCGCTCAAGATTGAGGATCACGTGCCTCAGAACGCCCGCGTTCTTTCGCGCGAATTGCCGGCCGCGGGAAATCGCCGACGATCGTCTCACTGAGCGGTGTTGCCGAAAATTGTCTAGTCGACATCTTACGACGTGGACATTCGATCCTGCCGGCAGGACTGTCCGACTGTTTCAGCGAGTTCTTTTTGGCCGTGGACCGCGCTAAGTGCATCCAATCCAATCCACTCGCGACGACGTATGAGAGACGAGTGAAACGAGCCAGAGTCGTTCGCTTTCGAGGAGAGAGCACCTACGATCTAAAGCGAAGCGGTACACACTGATGGCACTTCGAGAGAATCGTCGACGGAGCTGTGGAGCACTCGCGCGAGCGGACGTCTACGGTGACGCCGCGTGATAAATCTTCAGTATAAGAGTCACTCCCATGTCGAGACACTAGCCGCGAGTCACTCTACGCCATAGTGCAAATCTATTGCTCACTACTAATCACTACTGAATTGTCACCGACTCGTTTGCCGATCTCCTACGTTGTCCCTTCCGTCTCTCTCTCTCTCTCTCTTTTTTTTCTTCGTTCCTCTTGGAATACTTCAAAACACCAACACTGCGTTCACGACGCGGGGACACTCATTGATCGTCCGACGGATTTTGAGATCACGAGTCTTTAAAGAACGAGAGAATAGTTCAGGTTGGATGCGTCACGCCGCACCGGTGTCGAACATGTGTGTTCGACGTGAAGAACACGCGAGTCGCCGCCGATGATGACGACGACGGACGACAAAGACGACGACGAGAACGATGTGATGATGACAAATAAAGCGGAGCAAGTTTATTTACTCCCTCGGCAAGCTCTCAGTAGTGACGACGTTCGGTCGGGGCTGAAGAGCGGACGAAAGGTGTTACTTGGGTGGCGCCGCGATGGTCACTGAGCAGCGCTAGGATTGACACCTACTCTGGGGGCTCACCCCCACACCTCCCGCGGAGGTGTTGGTGTGCTAAAGTCCCCGTCCGGATTCAGGGCGGTGTGTACGCGGCGGTCGCGTGTATATGGGTGGTCCGCGGATCCGTGTGCGTGGGTTACGTGCGTGTATATAGACCGCGGTGTGCCTGCGCCGCGGAACGGACGCGGGAGGCGTGAATGCTGGAGGGCAGCGACGCGAAGACTGAGACCGTGCGGGGGCTCCTCCTCCCTTCCCCTATGACCATCGAAGCTCGGGAGTGGGGGTCCGGCCTTCCCCAACTGTCGGCACCAGCGGCGAGCAGCTACGAGAGCGACGAAGACGCGAGACGCGGACTGACGAAACGCGAAGCAGCGAGCGAGGTGGGGGGAGGGTGAATTTCGCGGCACCTTCTCCCTACCAGCCGGTCGGGCGATAATGAGCGCTCGTAGTCCGGATTGGCGTTCCGGCGCCAATCCGAGCGGCGTTGGACTCGACGCCTTTTCCGACGCTGGCTCGAGCCAGCGACGCTCTCACTCGCGCCTTCGCACGTTCTCCCTGTCTCCTCTCCTGTCGGACTTATCCCCTCCGCGCTGCGTCACCTACACACGCTCGCGCGACGCTCTTCGTTTGTCGTCAGTGAACTCGACGTGTGCCCCCACCACGATGCTTCTAAGGGTGTTAACCGCGAGTACGCCCATTAACACCACCCTGCGTCACTGCCTTCCAACGAGGGCGGGGGCATGAGATACGGAGGAGGGGAGGGGGCGCACGACCGACGTCGCGAGGTGTCGTTAGTGGAGCTCGCTCGAATCTTCGCCGACTGAACGTTAACGCTCTCGCATTTGACGCGAGAGAATTTTCACGTCTGAGTTGCCACGTTGCTCGACACCTCCGTTTGGTGAATTAGAGAATAATGTTATTTCTCTCAGTTATCGTTCCGCAACTCGAATTACAATGATTGAAAAGATTTTCGAGATATATGATTTGTTATAAAAAGATATATATTTTTTGTCTAGTAAAATTCATAGTATTATGAAAACGAAGAAACGATTTTTCCAAAATAAATAAATAATTTTATTTGGATTGAGAAATGTGAGTTTTCTGATTACTCAGATACACGATTCACGTATTATTTTTATTATATGAGTATTCTTATTAATCTTTATGAGTTACTTATATTTTGCTCAAATGACCAAAAAATTTTTTATACACCAGAATATTTATCATATTTATATATTATATTATTAATGAGCTAGATTTGTGTATTTCATTTGTTTTTTTCCAAATTGTAATGCGTGTTCCGAGTTATTTAACTCTATTATAATAAAAAGATAAAAATTTACATATTATAAATAAACTAATTTTAATTATTCGAGCAATGCGGGTAATATCTAGCAGGTACCCGTGTATTACTAGCACATTTTGAGTAATTTGAACAAGTATCCGGGTATCCAGGTATCATTAGTTTAACTCTAACTTCAACTATCATTAAATAAAGTTCTAAGTCAACGATAAAAAGTATATATCTTTAATTAATAATGTAGCATAATGTCACAGAGGCATATAGTGTGTGACATAGTGACATTTTAATCAATAATATCGTATCTTATGACTACTTAATATATTTTGCAATTTTAGAGCCGAGAAACTGCAAAGTTTCTTGTTTGAGCAAATCAGAAAAGGCATAAAACCACATAACTCATCTGTAGAAAAGTTTGGCGACATTTTACCCCCCTCCCCAAAAAAAATATTTTTCCATCGCGCGCGAGCCCGCGTGGCGAGTATACTTTATCATCACCGTAATGCAATACAATTGGCCACGTCGGGAATTCACCGAGTTTTCCGCGAAATACCGCTAGTGAGAAGTTTTCGAGAGCCGTGCCAAAATTCGCACGGTACAGCGTCACGAGTCTCACCCCGTCTCGCTCCGTCCTTCTCGCTTGCACTCGGGCGTTCCATCTCCCTTTTTAGTACAGCGGTAGCGACGACAGAGAGGAAACCTGTAGCCACACCTCCTATATCCCTACCGTTGCCGCGATCATCCCCCTCCATGATATCACGTGACCCAATCCATTCCCCTCTTGCGCTCATCGTCTCTGTCGTCCGCTATACTCCCCCGTCTCGTCTCTCACGGGTGCCGCCCTTCACCCTTTCCTCTCGACGAAACCTCTCCCGCTTTTTCTCTATCGTGAAACGCTCGACGCTCGTCCTTCGCGCCACAGAGTGTTGCTGAGACGCCCAGAGCATCACAGTGTTGCCAAATCCGCGAAAGCTTTTCTACCCGCGGACTAAAATTATATGTCCAGAATCACATTATTCGGGAGCGTCGTAAAGAGTGACCGTCACGCTGAAACCGTCGATCGAAAATCGTTTTTTTATTGGCCCAAAGCAAAATTCAGTCTGCCAAGCCATGATCCGGTTTAATCGTAATTATATGGGGAGAGAGAAACGCGGGAGGATTAAACGTTTGGAACAAAGGGGCGGATCATGTTGCTTTATTATTTATTGCTTCTGCAGTGAATTATTGGCAACGTACATCTTTCCGTTGCACTTCTTGTAAACTCAATTTTTCTGATTTATCTCATAAGACAAAAAAAGTAATGAATAATCGTGTGAGAATTTTTATCTCCAATCATGTTTCTCTCAAATTTCACATAAGTGAACACATTTCAGAATGTCACAAAAAACTATAAAAAAAAAAACTATATTCAATAACGCATTTATAATAGTAATAATTATATTATATATTCTATTATAGAGTTTTCATATTAGATTTCATATTAGTATAACACTAAGATATGTATGGATCTTATTCATTGATACTTCATAAATTTAATTAACTTACTGTCTACATGTGAAAAATTTCCCAAGTTAATTTTTTAACTTTACAATCGTGTGACTCTAAGTTAATTCCCACTAAAACTTAAATATTCTTGGCTTTAATACTTCTGAAGTAAAAAATTAGACTAGTTGACTTATTTATATAATAATTGTCAACATAACGTGCACATCTGATAAGCTATTTCTCATGATTTCACCTTATGCCAGTTCTCATTTGTCTTTATCTTACTAAATTGCCGGACACTCGTCATGGACAGCTCATTCTACACTTTTCGTTCTCTTTCTTTCCTTAGCCGATCTGAGAAAATGTACCGGCGGCGGATCGATGCTACTATATGTTAGCTATCGGATAGAGGCAGTCGAACGTAAAGGAAACGAAATATATAAAGAAAAAAAAACAAAGTAGAAAACGAGAGAAAAAGCGTCTAAAAATTCTGCGGGTACAGATATATCGCGAGAAACCATACAGCGAGAAAGAGAAGAAGCTTAGTCGCCTCTTCGCGTGTCCGAGACGACGTGGTAGCGAACGGCTGAGGCAAGAGCAAAGTTTGTCCTCGTCGGTAGGGAGAAGATAGTGGTATGAGACAGAAAAAGAGAGATAGAAAGAGAAAGAAAAAATCCAGCCACAGAGCGTCGTGATACGCGGGGTGAGGGGATATAATATAAGATGGAAGGAGAGCAACGGTGCGGGCGAGAGAAAGAGAGAGGTGGTCATAATCGCGCAGACCGCGTCATAATCCGCGACGAAAAACATTTGACGAGCGCGCCGGGCTGGTAAAGGGGCAACGCGATTGGGCGTGGCTCGGTTTGACACCGCCCACGTGCCTGAACTTCCCCTACTATCTTCAACGACACGTGGGTGGGGGGGACTAGCCTTACGCGACGCGCGGATCGCGCAGAGCGGCGAGGCGAGGAAGTGGGGGGGTCCGCGAGACGAGGACGGAGACTCGCGTGGCATTCATCCCGTGACCACGATGAGAGCAAGACGAAAGACAGGACACACACATACAAACACACATAGCAATACGGTTTACACGTGCGCGCTCGCGCACGCATTGTCCAGCACGGTGAGATTTTTTTGTGCGCATACACGGTGGTCTTGTTGGTTGGTCAGTGTGGAGATCGGCTGAAGTTTTGCACGATGGATCTTGGTGCAACGTTCCGTACACCGTGTCTATATCGCTTGGTGCAGCCGATGAACGTCCCACAAGACCGCAGATTTTGCCGGACAATTACACCAAGCCTAGCAACGTAACTTAGACTCCGCTAGATGATCGCGTCGATACCACAAAACAGTTAAATTGTACTGTAAGGCTTTTGGCCTCGAGGTAAAAGACAATATACAAAAGTAATGTACATTGGTCCAACATAAGTGAAATTGAATTTTGTCATACATGTACAGAACTTTTCTATTTAATCAAATTGAATTTTGCTTTCAACGTAGGAATATTAAAAGCTATTATTTAACATTGTATTATTTTAATTGCTGGAACAATAATAGTTAAAGTGCACAGAAACAATCGGTAATAATTGTCTCGATTAAATGAAGAACTCGTGTATTACATATGGTAAAGTATGCGATGAAAAGTAGGTAGTTTTATGAATATTTAAGGACAATTTTCAACACAAACACATAAAATACTCTTCTTTAAGATTGCACCAACTTTATTGCTCATAAAAACAATAATTATCTTCTAAAATGATTCTTGATACAATATAGGAAATATATTTTCTATATTATATATTAGGAATATATTCGGAAGAATAATATATTAGGAAAAGTATACTAACAAACATTTATATTTATGATAGTTACGTAGAGGAAAAATATATTCACGAAATATACATAACAGATGCACGATATAAATATTAATATTAAAATGAGAAACTATCGTACCTATAGAGTTAACGTGCATTTTAAAGAAACCTAAAACAGCGAAAAAACGTTATGTAATAAGTTTGTTCAAGTACAATTGTATCTGTTGTACAAGTCGTTCCAAAATTAGTTTCATCATAATGACATAAACTTTTCGCTTTGGGCGATAATATTACTATCAAATTATGTCTTCGATTGCGTTGCCATTCCGCCCGCAGGAAGTGGACAGTACGCGTATGTAGTGCATCCGGTCTTTGAAACGCTACGTTGATAGTGCCAATAACTCCCATATAATTAATGATGCCTACCAACCACTGTTCGCGAGTACGCCACCCCGATATAGACCATTTGTTCCTCCCCCGATGCGGTGAACCATCGCATACGCGTAGTCGCATTAGTTAACCACAGTGGCTGCGAAATTCTGGAAACCAATGAACTGCGTATGGGAGACGAGAAATTTCGAGACAGTAGAATTCATGTGCGAGAAAAAATATATTGACTTAAACTGCGATTGCAAGATCAAATAAATGCGTGAAACGCAAACAATAACACGTGTTAACAAGTGTGTTAATGAATTATATATACATGTATAATTATTACTATAATTTATATAATATAATCACGATAATATTTATCTAATTATAAATGTAAATTTATTTAATTTTCTCTGAACATATACTTCTTTACGTACTTAATCAATGATTTAAAACTTGTTTCACAAAATCAGTAATCTTGGTGTTTTATCTCATTCTCAAGTTATCTTTTACAAACGAATATCATGTTCCGCGATGCCTTTTATTTCACAGCGACTCAGCAAGCTGGATATGCAAGATGAATTTCCTTCGTCGACGTTTCGAACAGAGATTCCAGGCAGATAGAGCACACCAGCCCCGCTATATGTATATCGGTGCGCAGCCTATAAATCTTCTCGGCCCATAAACAAAGCTTTTGAACGCGAAAGGTCGTTGCAGCATGTGCGTGACGACCGTCGCTTCACTCTCTCCGCGAGTAACTCGCGAAAGATACAAGAGAGTAGGAGGAGTAACTCGCGCGAGGGTGGCGAGACCGGAGGTGGGGTGAAACGGGGCTGAAAGCCCTGACGGCTGAATTTAACGCCAAACTCATCAAGACGCAGCTTGCTTCTTCGCGAGAAGCAGTACCGCGGCCAATTTTGTGCTCTTAGCAGCTTCGTCTTCTCGTACGTTTGCCATATCTTAGCACATGCATCCCTCTCGAGTTCCTCGAGACTTCGACGACGTTATAGACGTGAGCCTGCACAGTCTGCAGTTTAGACTAGCCATGAAGCATTATTCATATCGCGCGTATAATATTAAAATTGACATACACATACCCACGAAATATATATTATTTCAAGTCATACACGAAATATACTGTTTGTACAAATGTAATATTATTGTGCTTCAAGAGCACTTTAACGTGAAAAGGAAACGAACTTTTCTTTAAATACGAGAGGCTGGAACGTGCGGCTACGGCGCGGAACAAGTCTCTCTTTGAGTGACTTGTTCGCGCTGGGGAATCGAAGAAGACACTAATGAAGGTTGCGTGATCACCAGCTGATCGCCAGTGGATTGAAATTGGAGCGTAAATGGTGCGCACTCGTCATCACCTTTGGACGTGTATCAGGTGCAGCTTTTCCTCAGAAAATTCGGCAAAGAACGCGCAACGAGGTGGATGCTTGGTGCTCGGATAGACGGGAAAACTGTGCGCGAGCGAGCACGGAACAAACCAATTAAGTATTTTAATGGGACGGGGTTACCCGCGACTCTGTAACAATCGGATAAAACAATCGGAGGGCATGCCGATCCATCCCCGCCGGAAGCGGTGGTGAAGTCGGATTGCCTCGGGGTGATCGTTGTCGACGAGGACGAGGACGAGAGGAACAAGAGAGACCGGAGGAGAGACGACTAGGGAGGGGGTGGCGGTGTTGGTGATGGTTTAGAAGTGTGGAAAGACAGTGAAAATTCCCGACGTCACTCCAGTGCGCCGCGGGCGTGTAAATTTGCACGGATCGATTCCGGTCGGGAGAAACAAAGAAGGGGAGAGACAGAGAGAAAGAGAGAGAGAGGGGGGAGAGAGAGAGAGAGGGAGAGAAAGAGAGAGAGAGGGGGGAGAGAGAGAGAGAGGGAGGATCATCGGGTTCAGGGAAAACGCGGGAGCATGAGAGGAGAGTCAAGTACCTAACCGACGCGGCAACGAAACGCCCGGAACAAACAACAAACAAGCAAACAAAAACCTGCATCCGCCGTCTCCACGGCGCCTGCCCGTGCGAGGCGCGCTCGGCGTCACGATTTTCGAATTCTCCAGCCTGTCCGACTTGGCCGCTACGTGGGATGCGGCGGCGACGGCGGCAGCAGCGGCGGCGGCGAAAAGCAAAAAGAATGCGTGGATGTCAATTACACGTTACGTTTCTCAACCCGAGATCGAACGATCGACTTCACGTGCAACGCGAACGAGTATTCGAATGGACGTTGCTACATAGTTGATGTAAAATTGATATTTCGATTTACCAACGCTTTATAAGGGTAACACGTATTTATATGTTAACTCTGAAAGATTTATGATTATATTCAAGTGACGCGCACATGTGTAATTGACGTAATTGAGACAAGAATAAGCTTCCTATTTCCTATTTTTGATCGGCACTAATACATAAAAATGCAAATGCATGTAGATTAAATTAATGTGATTCGTAAGACGTGCACGGATAATATAGTCGTCCCGTTAACGCGCGGCGACAAATACGCCGATAGATCTGGATAATAAATCGGGGTCGGCGAGTGTCGGGCCCTTGATATCGACGATCCATCGACGTGTTTAGCAGATTTGGGGTGGAAGAAGCTAGAAGAGAGATCAGGATTCGTTCGGCGAACCCCGACGTTTACCGACGTAATCCGTAGCGACCGTAGCGATCTGTAGAAGAGCAGGAAAGCCAGAAGCGGGAGGGTGGTTCTCGATCGAGTGGTTTGACAGGGGTAGTTTAGTCCGAGATATATATATATTTCTAATACTATTAGCCGGTGTTCCGTTACACAACGACAGATGGACGGGCGAGGAGATATATACGTTCTGTTTGGATTTCGGTGTTCGAGGGTGCAGCTGCGAGTGTGTGTTATACCGCGCGTTACCCTGTTTGTGCCCCGACATCAATTGATAGTTTTGGTAAACGAGAATCTCTCTCCACAATAGGCCTCGTAACGCTTTACGCGGAGGCTCGGCGTCTTCGTTTGAGAACATTCGTTTTCTTTGTAATGCGATTTTGAGACCTCGCGACTCTCCGATTCCGGACGAATCCGGAATGAATCAAGATTCCAAGTCTCGATGTTCTAGATTTTTTGCATATTCGAACGATTTAATAAAAGTTTACAAAAATTCGAATAATGTGATTTAAAAAAAAACCCCTTCGTATAAACGACATAATCTCAAATTATTTTTGTAGCTGTATATATTAAGTTAATTAAGTTAGTTATAGTTAGAAACAGATGATGAAATCATTATTACTTTTTGGTTGGAAATGTGTGAAAGCTTGACGAATAAACAATCGCGACTATCTGTTAATCGCGTGCACCCCGGACCTTCGTCATTAATTAGATAATTAATACTCACTTCGTGAGGCTCAAGGTATATATCCAATAGATTGCAGCGAAATTAACACAACATATGTTGCGTAACCGTCGCCGGATCTCGGCAACGAATTATCGATTCGCAGCCCATGTAGCTGCGAGCAACGATTGTTCTACTCGAAATTCACTTCCGATAACGCGGAGACTCGATTGTGTTTCCGGGAGTCAACTTCGCGCCATTGATTGAATTATCGGGCATGCAGTTGATTGAATCGCCGTAGGTGTACCGCCGCGTGGAACCCATTTAACTCATCGTCCAAGTAACTGTTTAAACCAACCAACTAGATATGTCTTCTCTATTACGATTAGAACTCGCGCATGAAGCTCATCGTTCATTTATATTATCGCGCTCGAACTTTGGCATAACATTTGCGTTTCTTAAGTAAATTTGGAAATCATCTAAGCGAGTTCTATAATGTAATTTCTATTTACATCTAATATCGCTTTAATTTACTGCGACATTGAATTAATTGAAATATAATAACAAGTGAAAGATAAATACGTCCTATACGGAAAAAATAAGTATAAGAAAAAGTTTAAAAGGTATTTTTTGCATAAAATTACTTTGAAATATCAATTAATACATCTTCACATAATTTATTGTTTTAAAGTGGCATTATTAGGTATAAGCGATAGCACACTAAATTGAAATGGAAGTTTACGAAATTTCTAAATAGATTTCTAACTATACAGCGTGGAAAAAAATTGCGAGGCCACAGACCTGTTCGACCTGCATAAGAGTCACGACTGACATTCGAAGGCTTCAGGTTAACAATAAAAATGGTGATGCGAGCACACATATGACGACATATGACGAATCATATGTAGAATATCGTTAACTATTACTAGCTAATCTTAAAATAGATGTGAGCTTTAGACTTTATCAGTACACATATATCCAGAAATATAACGTATATAACGTATCGATTGAGCATGAACGATACAAAACCTGTAACATGTTGAAAGCGGTGGTATTTTGCACGAAATCCGCAACATTAAATCAAGAAGTTGTAAATTTTATGTTTGATATGCGGTTTAAATATTTTTTTTTTAATTCTATTTTAAAATGTTTCATTATACAATCTCATATTTTTTAGAAAAATCATTGAGCTACAACAAAACGTTACAAGTGTCAAAGATGTGCAAATGTGTTTTCATTGTTAACATTTATTGTAAATGCTGTATTCTATCGTATACTAATATCTAAACATAAAATATGCTATTACAAACGAAGAAAATAAAGGCAGTGCAATTTTTGCATTTTTACTTGAATTTATAACTTTTGAAATTTTAATTACTTTAAAACAATTTTTAAAAATTAAGATTTAATTAAAATGTTTAGCATATACTGATTGCTCACATCTTTAGTTATTACAATAATTTTTTGTAAAATTTTTGAGACCATAGTTTTCAAGAAAATAAATTTTCCCCTTTTCTGAAAAATTTAAAAGCACGTTTTGCTTTGACACGCCTCAATTATTGTAACGTGTGAACACACAATATTATACACTTTAAGAATTTCAAAGTAATTGTTCAATCGTGTAAATAAAAAGAAATTCGGTATACGTACTCAACATCTTTAGTCGTAGAGAATTACGTGTCGTAATTCAAGTTCGAAGAGATGTCAACGCTGCGCGACACGGGGGATACGTATCGCCATTTTATCGACTTGACTTTTATTTAGAAACTGATTACCTATGCAAGTAAGCTATAGTTTACAGACGACAACTTTGTTATTCACCCTTCGGTACTATCTCGGTACTGTCGTCGCGCGGTTTCGTCCGTTACGCGGTACACGGGACAACGGCAGGATAATTTTATTGCGAAGAGATCCATCATAGAAACGCCGATTCATAATTGAAGAAAATAATAACGTTGCCCGATGTTTACGGTGGTAACATCGCGACACGCGCCATGCTTTCAATATCGATCGTAACTACGCGTATGACACACACATAGGGTTCCTTTTTCCCGTATGATGTCAAATAAAATGTTCTACTGTTTAGCAATAGCCCTTACATCGAATTCAAGTTGTAAATATTTTGCAAACAATATAATTAGTCTCGGAAAATACATCATGAATACATTTGCCGAGACAATTTGAAACGATCGATCACGATTTGAGAGATGCCACGCGAGACGTCACGCTTGTAAAAATTTCATTCTGCAAGTATCCCCACTAGTCCTTCTTTCAATTTCGCGCGGCGTTCTGCCTAAAGTGTCGGAAGAAACGGTAATAGTCAATTAATGAATCGGCACGCAAGGAGGACCCAATCAGTCTCTCCACGAGCTATCTCACGTCTCTCGATACCGGTCAGCGATGCTCCGTGACGTGAAAACGCCACTCACAACCATCGTCGTTTCATCTCCTCCACCTTCATCTTCGCCGCTCTCATACGCAGACTATCGTCCGATCTATCGTCCTACTCTCTTTCATTCGTTTCCGTTTCGATGCCGTGTCCCTCTTCTCGCTCGCTGGTTTACGAAACTCGCGAGGGACTCCCGGAGCTCCTTCAGCCTTCTCCCCCCCTCCCCCCCTTACCAACGTCCGACCCGCTCGTTGTCTCGTGGTCCGAGCTGTTTTGTCCCGTCAGTCCCGGGCGCGCAATGCGATATCTATGGGTTTCTTTTGGGGCCTTGTGTCGAAGCCGCCATTATACCAGAGAGAGAGAGAAAGAGAGAAAGGTCCTCCCCTCGATTCCGCTGGCCCTCTCCCTTTGGTTCAAAGTATGGATACAGACCCGAAGTGTGGTTCACAGGGACGTCAGGCCACAACCGACGATGACGATGACGACGACGATGATGACGATGATGACTATGGCGGTGATGGCAGTGGCGGCAACGGGAATGACACGCGTATACGAATGCAGTGCTTCTAGGAGTGTTTTTCTCCGTTTGTTTTTTTTTTCTTTCTTTTTTTTGAGAAAGAGAATGTGTACGCCTCGTGCGTGAATCAGAAAGAGCGTAAAGGAGGTGGAGGGAAAGAAGAAGAAGAAGAAGGAGAGCACGCTAGAATCTTGTGCTCTCTAGTTGGACTATTCACGGCGGTACGCCGCTTCGAAAGGGATGAAAGGGTAGCGCGCGGTACCCACGGTGACTGTCCTCTCGTCGTCCCTTCGGACCCTCCTTTTGGCAGCGCGCGTGGAAAGAAAGGAAGAGGCTCGAGAGACAGAAGCGGCGGCGCTTTCTGTACACAAGAACTCCCTCCTGCCTGTTTCTCTGCCTCTCCGTCTTTAAGCAGCCTAATTATTGCCCTATCGACATAGATTTCTCAGATCGGATTACGCCGCGGTCCCTTAGATCGCCACCGCCGCGATTTAACGCCTAAAAGCACCCTCAAGAGAGATTCGCCAGACAAAACGTTCAGTTATATAGGAATAAAATAAAATCCTACGAGGATTTCACCAATAATACGATTATTCCTCGTGACGTAACAAGAGATTGTATATAACGTATACATTAAATATTTATATATTAATAACAAGCAAACGATATAAAAATAGTGCATCCCTTGGTGTAAAAAAATTGCAAAATAAAACTGAAATTTATCGAACTCGCCAACTACAATTAGCGCTTTGATAGCACGCGCCTCGTTTCACAAACAGGATATCACCTGAGAATGTCACAACAAATGAATCTGCGCGGAGAATCCCGCAAAATATTTGCCCAAGTCTGTCTCGTGAAAAATGGCCATTGGGCGGCGCTGAACGTGACAGGGCAATACGAGGGAACTCGTTTGGTCGTTCATCGGACATAATGTTGCCGTTTGCCGCTAACACATGAATATCCAAACGCACGACACTCATCGATAATTCAATATCTCACGTAACAGCGGCCTAGCCCGTCTCGGCCTCTTTTGTCGTGGTATGTCGCGCCGTAATGACGCGTCT
This sequence comes from Solenopsis invicta, assembly GCF_016802725.1. Classification (NCBI taxonomy): domain Eukaryota; kingdom Metazoa; phylum Arthropoda; class Insecta; order Hymenoptera; family Formicidae; genus Solenopsis; species Solenopsis invicta. The sequence goes on from NC_052673.1 coordinate 17,443,722, forward strand.
CTCCTCCGTCGTGAAAATTTAATTGATCTGCTGAGACCTTCCCACATCCACGAAGGACGTGTGTACGTTACATTAATACGGGTTTCCACGGGCACCGGAAGTCATCGGTACGTCTATCATTTCCCTCTGTATGCTTAGACATTTACAATTTTAATTGCCCCCTACAAATGTAACTGCGTTCGAGAAAAGAGAGCCCTTAAGAGGTAAAGTACAAATGACACCAGAGGTCGAATTTACATAACATGACACAATACTCATATAAATTGCGACGACGATGATAAAACGATATTTAAATACACGTACTCACGCGGGATCCCTTCGAATGGGCCAGAAACAATCTTGTCATAGGTGTGCACGCGTGCGAAGGGAAAAGAAATGAGAATTTCAAAAGAGACACGATTTTACGACCCACGCGATGCAATCTTTTTTTTTTATTGGCGAATATGTACGTTATATGTAAATTTCGATGGGGGCGAAGGGGAGGACAGCGGTACGCCGAGGTTGATCGAAAATACGTGAAAAAAAAAGTCACTCGATATGGCGACCTGCCGAAGTTACTTACCTCGCGTGGCCAATAGTTTGCGAAGCAAACGTCGTTCAGCTATAGACGTGCTCCAGTTCAAGTCGCGGAATTCGCGCGGACGAACGAGGACACGACGACGGACTATGGCGAGTCCAGCCGCCAGTGGGTTTAGTCTCATTGTGAACAACTGAACTTTGCGAATGGCGGAATCGACGAAACGATTTGCTCGTCGGGTTGTTCGAATCTAGAGCAGAATTTTGGCGCGGAGTTCCGCGCATCGCGAAAGTGCGCGCATAGCTGCGCGTTTCTGATTCAGATCGTGATAACAACCGCAATAATAGCAGCACCGCTGCGAGAGCATTCAATTATTCAAAAATCTAGAATAGTTGCAGTAAGCGTGTACTACTTTTCGGCTGAATCTACACGTATTTGTTTTATACCGATGCTTCTTAGCAACTTCTTATCGACGCAATTATATGCGCGCATATATAAAGCTACTAAAGATAGTAATTTAAATATTATTTCTACAAAAGTTTCGCTTAGTATAATAGTTTCTTAGTTTTACTGCACGCTCTGCACGGACTTGCCAACTTCTAACAAAAGGTAATCTAAAGAGCAAAACTGTAACGTAATGCGAGGTATCAATTGTCAAGGCGACTAAGTTCTCGTTCTTTTGCATTTTGTAAGAAAGACTTTCGTACTTACGTCGATAATCTTTTTTTGTGTGCTAAATCCAACACGTGGGAGAAACAAGGATGCGTTGTGAGCTTCGTGGCGGGTTGTATTTTAAATAACGTGTTTGTAAGTTTGCCAAAGTTTAGCAGGTTTACCGTTGTCCGTTTCGTAGCGAGGATTGCCGTCCATTTGCAGGTTTGCGATACATCCGTTTAAACCCTTTCCACTTACACGGCTAGAACCTCATCTATAGCCTCCGTACGCGTACGGAGAACGACGCGGACGTGCGCTCTCGGCATCTAAATAAATTAAAGAGTCTCTCCATTCGCAGTGCTCTCCGCCAATCGAACCGGCGCGTACTGTCAGTGCGAGGAATTCTGTCCCTATACATACCGTGAGAGAAAATGCCAATGGTTGAAGTCACTGCGGCGAGCGCTGTGTCTCTTTCGAATCGTTTAATCGTTTGATAGCTAAGCACGTTAAATAATTTTTCGCTTGTCGTTATTTTCATTCTTAGCTCTGAATAAAAAAACTCTACCTTGCCTGAAAATACTATAGCTATAGAAAATCTTTCGCGAAGCTACCGTGCAGCTAAAGTGAGAAATGGAACGTTGAAATTTCTTATGGAGATAATAAGAATCGAAAGCCCACGAAAAGTTATATCCAGAATCAAGACACGGGACGAGTCACATCACGGTGGCCACTAAAACCGTTGCGCGCGCACTCGAATTTGCTCGGGAGGAACTTCACTTACATTTTCCTTATTACTAGAATGTCGACGATTCTTATACTTACAACGTACACGTTTTACCTCGGTACGAAAAGCGAAAAGCGGACCGGTCGCGAAGCGAGGAGAAACTCGCGAAGGAAAAAGCCCGGACGCGGCGCAGGGGCACACACCGCGTCGTAAAGAGAGATCCCGAAATACGATCTCCCTCGCGCCGCTTGTGAAAACGTAGGAAAAGATGGAGGAAACTATGAAATTCCGGCCATTCTTCGCTCGACAATAGGACGCACGGGGATATATATTTCGGAAATTCCCAATGGCACACGCGTGCACCACCGTCGGTATAAAAGGGGGTCGCGGAAGGGCGGATAGAGAAGGCAGGAGGGCTGGCTTCGCTTCCATTATGAGCGACGCGTTTTTTTTCTCTCCGAGGGTGGGTTTTCTAGCGTCGTGCCCAGCCGTACGTGTATTAGCGCGAAGCGTTTTGTGCCGTCGTGTGCGAAGGGGCCTTTTCTTCGGGACAGCTCGGCCAAAAACCACCCCTGAGGTGAGCACCAATGGAAATTCGACCGACCGCCTCCCCGAGCCCGCGCGGCGCGGCGCGGCGCGGCGGCGCGGTATCCTCGGAATCGGTCGGAAACTCGACCTCTCGATTTATATCGCGTCATAAAAGCGCGTCAGCGTACTGCGCCGATGACGCGATCGATATCGTAAATATTTAATTAATAGTTGCGAGCGATTATCACGCCGGGATTATTCTACACTCGAATTAATGCTTCGCGGACAGTCGCCAGTAGCCGTAGTAAAGTCCAAAAGAATTATTATTTTATATTTTATATTTTAATACCAATATATATCATATATATTAATGATTATGTCTCTTGCATCGCTTTATAGCTTTATGAAATACATTAATGACATTTTTCTCGCGACGGTAATTAATGTCTACACGAGAGTTACATGCGGGGAAATCGTGGAATAAAAGAGATTGTAAAAAAATGTCAAGTTTTCAGAATCTCCACATTTTTTTTACAATTTAAAGTCTCTTTAAACTGTATATAACTGTCATATCGATTTTCCTCACATTAATTACCGTTGCGAGAAAAATATCATTCATGTATTATATAAGCGATATAAGTATATAAGCCATAATTATTATTATTATTTCGCTTAAGCGGCGCGAGAGACATGACCACTAACGATCATTGCGGCATTATCACAATATGTGGAGTTTATCATTATTCGATTATCGCTCGTCAACTTTTATTTCTTTATCGGTATATTTCACTGTGCCTGAATATAGACTGATATTTTATTTGTAAGTTTTTACAGATAAATGTTATTTAATCAGTATTAACATTAATACCGTTACTACATAAACCGTGAAGAATGTCAATTACCAATAATATTTCTGCAAGACATTGGTGAAGAATGTTTGATGAAAAGCGTGCTTAGACAATAGAATCGGTGAAAAATCCGTCTACCATTTTTTATCGATACCATCGAACATATTCAAGCCGAGCCGCGCATTGTGAGCCGAGAGGTGAGATTTGTGTTACGCGCTCGCATTTAATTAATGCCGAAAACTCCGGCACGATACAACGCGAACGAGCAATTTTTTCGGCCGCGTTCGCAGAGTCGCGAGATTCGCAAAGTTCCGCGAGTACCGCGGTTTTGCCGGCATTCGCGAGCGACGCGTGAATATTTCATGGAAATTATAAATTACACGGCACGCGTGGAATGCCCGGATGGGGGCCGGCCGCTGCGGATCGCATCAAATTTCTGACGTACAATCGATGTCAGTCGACATTTCCTCGCGACCACCACCGCGGAAAACGCGAAATTTCAATCGCATTCAAATAATTATTCGCGATCCGTTTTCGACGCTCAAAACACCGTGAATTCGCGCAATAAAATTGTCGTTAATTGCTGTCAATGATCAGTATAGCAGGTCGAATTGTTGGAATTTTCATTCTCTGTTTTTGTTACTTTCGGATAATAAATGCGTGACGTCGCCGCGTCGGTGCGGCGAAGTAGTTGGGCATGTATACACACGTGAGCTTTTGTTTCGTGTATTTCAAGTATATGCATATATGCACGTATATACTTTTCCGACGTCCGAGGATTTCCCTTGCCACCGGCTTCAAACGTAGTACGCTCGCCGAATGTAAACAGACGCGCCTTCGGGATTACTTCCAAACCCCCGCATCGCCGCTTTCGTCGGATTAATCTCGAATACATTTTAATTTTCGTGGGGTAATTACTTTTACAATACGCGCACATAACGTAAAATTTTAACACTCTGAATTAATCAACTCGGCACATGCAAATTAGTTTCTCCAATTCTTCAATGTTTCATTTTTTTCTTTTACATATTTTCGATATTTTTAATATTGCTTCAGAAACAAATGTAACATTGTTCTCTCGTAAAAGAATACAATATATGAAAGATCAATCTTTTTCTCTTTCTGATAAAATAAATATTAATTTATCATTTTTTTGTGACATCTGAAAAAATGTAACTTGTATAGCGACTTATAGAATATTTTTTAGACGCGCACTTATAGAATATTTTCCATCCTTGTTGCGCTAAACTTCGCTCGTGCTTCAGGTTGTCAAGCATTACATTAAGTCCGACAATGTAATTTTAAATTTCGAAAGTACGTTCACGCAGCAAATATATATCTGGGCCGTGTGCGTAGTGTCGCGTAGAATCTCTCCCCCTTTTCCGCACATGCAACACCGCTACTGTGCAACAACCCCTTATTATCCCGGGCACTCCTACCGCGATACATAACTGCCATTCGCATTATAACCTGCACCTCGGCCATTGTGCAGCCGTAGCCTGTGTTTCCACGGCTCTTCTTCGACGTCTGTCATTAATTCAGCTTTACTCCGTTGACGTGTACCTCCGTATCATTATACCGCGCGCATACTCTCAGAGCAGGAAGGAGCACGGAACAGGCAATTCAGAATGTCGGAAAGAGCACGGGAAATCGACACCGGGAATTTCATTAACCTTAGACCAGATCCGTATTAATTGACGTGCTGCGCGAGATTCGCATTTGCATTCAACGTTCGGTGAGCGCTTTTTCCCTGACACTGATATTAAACAGCAGATGTTAAAAAAAAAAAAAAAAACTAAGTATGTAAGATACATCTCTCTTCACGATTTAAAATCTCTCTGCGCGGATATTCTCCTTGAATTACAGTCATTCGTGTAAATTGCATGATCTTTGACCAATTTTACGCTGAAATCCGGCTCTTTCTTTTTTTTTATTCGATTTCTTTAAAACATGCGATTGGATTACTTCGCACAAATTACTATACATTCTGTCTGATAAACGAGAACGAGAAGTTCCGTTAATTTGGCAACGGCAACCGAGCTGCTTGCGAGCGTCGACTAACGTTTTCTGGACGCCGATGGGGGAAGATTTAAACGGTAGGTTGTGTGGACAACCCAGAAAATTAGTCACATCCGCATTCAGCGCTAAATCGTTCCCGTGTTCTGCTCTTCCTATTGTCGCTGGCTCCTCGACTGTGAAACTTTTGTTGAGGTTTCGCCCGAGGGTTTTCCGCGGAATTCGTGGCCGGCAAAACGACGACGAGTGTCCGCCCGTCCGAGTTCTTGGCCCAATGAGATCTCGGCATCAAATAATGTCACGTTCAAGACATCGAGTCGAGAAGATAAAAGTAATCGCGCGATCTAATTTTGTGTCGCGCCCAGCTTTTTACCGCACACAAAAACGCAGTAGAAATCGGAATAGGTGACGATTTAATCGAAACTGAATAGCTGTTTTTTGAATTTCAAGATTAAGGTTGAACGCAAAAAGAAAATTGTCATTGTTATTTGTGAAATTAAGCTACAGGTTGACATAAAGTTTTCCATTGGGAAATTTACTCTCGGTATACCAGCACACGTTTAAGAAAAGAGAATTGGGTCACTATTTCTGTGCGTCTCTCTCTCTCTCTCTCTCTCTCTCTCCCTCTCTCTCTTCGCTTGTAAAACCCGCAAAGAAACGCAACGTCAGACGCGAGTTCACGGAAATCGCGGAGAGGGAGAGAGAGGGGTGGGGGAAGAGGGAGGAATAAAAAATATTCAAGAATTCTCCGTCGAATCTCGCGGACTCTGAATCTTCTCGCGCGACGGAATCCAAGAGAAAAAAAGCAACGCGGACAAAACGCAGAGTGGAATGGGATGCGAGGGGACAAGATCTTTGGGGTTGGTTTTTACGCACGAACTACATCCCGATACCGGGGATGAAGGAGGAAACATCGATCCCGGGGTAACCCATACGCGGCCGCATACACCTATACGCACACACGTGAGCGCACGAGTACGCGTCGCGAGCGCTCCTTCGGGGGCGAGAACGTTCTGTATAAAGGGGGATGAAGTCTTATGGGGTTGCGTCTTTATGTGAAAGCATTCCGCAGGTTCTCATACCGGTCTACGAATTCTGGTAAGCGCCCTTTCGTCTCTCGACGCCCGGAATTCTTTCTTGTTCTTCGGTTTTAAGTTGTTCTACGCGACGAACAAAGCATAAAACGTTAAAGCGATGTGAACAAATTATTTAGACAATTTTATTAAAAAAAAATTTTTTTAATTAGATTCTCTGGAATCTTATACTTGCGTTAATATCGTAAAATGTAAGGTGGATATAAAGTGGAAAATATTTAATAAACTTTAAGAAATTTGAATATCATTGATTTGGCCATTCAAAACTTAAAGTTTCTTATTCTCAACATTGTAACATCGCTTTTTAATTAGAAATTACTGAAGAAATGTTCATTTGATACTATCGCAGGCGAAAGAGTCAAAAGATATTTCTCATAGTTATAGATTGTGTACATTTCATAAAACGTCATTAACATGTTGACGTCGTAGGCGCGTTCTCGTAAAGTTCGGACGCGGATGTCTCAATCATCTTTGAGGAAATGAGTTTGGTCGTGGTCACGTGACTTTGTCCGCGAAACTAAAACCGCAGAGATTATTAATTCCCGTATAACAGTGATTACGGATCCAGAACCAATATCATTATGGCTCTCGTGGCCTTCCCTCTCTCTGACTCTCTCTCTCTTTCTCTCTGTCTCTCCCTAGGCCACCTACGGTCAATCCTCTAATACTCGCTGACCACAGCTGCGCACGCACACTCGCCCTCACGAACACGCGCGCGCTGCTTTATTTATCCCTTTTACCAGGGCCTGCCTGGCCCTGGCGCCAGGATAGGAGGGCTCAGCCCTGTGAAACTCCCTCGAGAGAACTTTAGCCCTGTGGAAAAGACGGCCGTTCGTGGCTGATATTCTTTCGCGTTTCTCTTGCGCATTCGCGTTTCCCCGCTTTTCCATTTTCTTCCTATTTCGCGGGATTGGGAATTCCCGCAGTGGAACGTCGCGTCGTACTCCAGGTCGCAAATATTATATGTGAAACACGCTTCATTTCGTTGCTTCTTTTGCGTGAAGACTAATGGCAATTAATCGAGTTCTATCGTTCTAGCGATTGCTGAACTTTTGTGAAATTCTCGAAGCTTTGTTGACGTCGGTCGGTCGCCTATCTCCTCGATACGTTCATCTCTTGTTTTTTATCTTAATGCCGTTCCTCGCAAAAAGGGAAGAAGCCAACGCGAGGTCAAAGGTCGGGACCTCGTCAGACACTTCGAGAAAAGGCACGAAGAGAGAAGCATCGTGGCGAAGGTGGTGTGCAGGACGAGCAAAGTTTCACTCCGAGGAATCTCCGTGCTATCTCTTATGAGACACAGTCACGACAGTTCGTACTTTTCCTGAGTTACTGTTCTCTCGGAATTATTAGAACCATTGCTCATGTACGAGCTAGAAAGAGAGAGAGAGAGAAGAGAGAGAGAAAGAGAGAAAAGCAGGGTCAGTCGGGGTAATTGTGACGGTGAAGCAAACGCGACGTTCCACTAATTCTTAGTAAACAGTAAAATTAACAATCACATCGAGTTATCCTGAAATGATAACTATTTAATTTACTTCATTCAAAAAGCATTACAATAATAAATCGTATAAAATAGATAATAACTAAATTTACGAAAAAATTTAATGATTAAGAGTGAAATATCATTTCACCTTTATCGGTCCATTATCTAATCATCTTATGGTAATCAACGTCATTAGAGGCACCGCACATGATCGCTTCGAGAGTGTAGTAAAAAAGCAAATTGTCTCGACCTTAGCCGGGACTTTTTCTACCTTGGGAACACAGACTATATACTCCCTAAAATAATGGAGCTCCGGAATAATTCAGCGAGGCGATTACATTCGCGCTACAGCTAAGGCTACAGCTTTCGCGTTATTACAGCAATCGCTCGCGCATCTCGATGAAAGAGATGCATCGTTCCCACGATTGCGCGAGCAATGGAAATATTATAGAAGAATGTTTAATGTTCAATGTTAGAAGAAGCTGAGCGAGAGGGAGAGAGAGAGAGAGAGAGAGAGAGAGAAAGAGAGAGATAATCGATTTCAGATGCAACGGCATGGAAGTGATGCGGTCGCTCTCTAGTTTTCGAGTATTCACCGGCGTCTGATACCGCGCTAATTCCACGCAATCGGCCGACGAGTCATCAAGCCGTCGATCTCTCCTGTGGCGATGATGGTGCTGTTGCGAGGGTGAATAGGATTTCCCGGGCTGCTTGTTGGAGCACGGTATTCTCATGGCTCTCTAGCATAGCTACGAAGCTCTTGGCTTCTCCCTTTTATCTCTTCTCTCTCTTTCTCTTTCCATCTTTCTTTCTTTCTACCTTCTCCATTTCTTTTTTCTCCCTCGCGCACGGTTAGGAGCGTTGGCCATGGCGCCACTATACGCAGAAGAGAATCGAACCCCTCGGTTGCACTGAGAATGAACGAACGAACGAACGAACGAACGAACGAACGAACGAAAGTGCGCTTGGCGGTCGTTTTTTAAAAATAAAATGGCGGCCGCGCCGGCCGACGTCGCACAGGGACGAAGAAGCGAGAAGAGAGACGCGAGGGGCCCCGGGGTCCGAGTGGGAGGAGGGACGAGAGAGACGCGAAGGGAGACCGTTGCGGCGGTAGATGGAGCCGAGGAGGACCACCGGAGAGCCGTTCTGCGATTAGACTTACAAAACAAACGGCCCGGCGGTCCGGACCACGCAGACCAATGGCGTAGCACGCTGATCCCGACAAGGGACACGAGATAATTGGATCAAGACCCGGCGAGTACGAGCCGCGCGAGCGGAGCGCCTCGTAATTTTCGATTGGTCGCGGGTCAACGACCTTGACTCTACCGATACGCCAACGCGAATTCTTCACCGTAGCCCTTGTCATTTACGTTGCCGCGTTTCGTCGCCGCGCCGCGCGTCGAGCACAATGTCCGGGAACGATAACGAGAGGGTTTTTCTCTAGTTTTCGAGAGGCTACAAACCAAATTATTAAGATAAAGAAGAAAAAAAGATGTCTCTTGAAAAAAAAATATACTACCATAGTATTCTTGAGAAACGCAGCGTGAAATTTTCAGCTAACGATGCTTCGCAAACGTTCGAGTCTCGGCGGAAAATTGCGGAGACAAGAGCGACGAAAGGCGGCGGTATCGCATGGAAAGTGGCACGGCGCGATCGTCGTCGACGGCATATGCGAGGGGCGGCAGAGAGCAGGGTGTCCACCTCCTAGAAACGTGTAGCCTCTACCCTCTATTGATCGAACGGTCTGCCCTGGGCTTCACTGGAGTGGACTGGACACACCAGCAACCCCTAACCGTCGCACCATCTCGCAGACCCCCACCCCCATTCCGCCTTATATACGTAAGAATATATGTATGTGTATGTGTACATGTGTGAGCGCGCACATGAGACGAGAGAGAGAGAGAGCTCGGCAGCCAAAAGACGCCCCAAAATGCTGCGCCCAGAGGAGGATGGTCATCCCGGGGGTGGCTCGTACGATTTCGACGTGTATCTCGAGAAGGCTTTTCCCCGTGTGAGTGTTCTACGTGTTGGTGGTGTATGTACGAAGCCTTATTGGACACTGGATATTGAGCGAAGGTGATCGCCCGGAAGGTGAACGGCTGGAGTGCCCACGAATATGAAATTTTCATACATGATTTCGATCGTTAAACGAACCGTGCCCCGAATTCTATCATCTATTTCTCGCAGGTAGACGAACAATTCGACGAGAAGAACTTGTGTCTTAGAAAATACAGAGGCCAGAAGAAAAAAGAAAATTGTGTTTTTTTTTACATTTGAAACTATATCTATCTATTCGCTGTATATAAATCAAAAGTGCATATAGATAAAATGCATTAAGTAGATTCCAACTTCTTCAACGTCATTTTTCCGCAGTTCTCTTTTGCACTCGACTTGCATTTATTAAAATGACAAGTTCGCTCTCCAGTGTCCAAGGTGGACAATTCCAAGGTGGACAATTTATACGATGAAATCCTGAAATCCGAAGACTTCGCATTGTAAAACGAAAAACGAATCTTCGACTACGTCCAACGTGCTTGCGAAATTGCATCGCCTCGACATAGTGATTTCTACGATAGTGATTTCTACGTGCCGTGCTGCCAGTCGTTTCGAATAATTCCCGATTCGCTTGGCGGGATTCGTCCTTAAGATCGAAAGAATCTTCCGTGGAAGCGATTTCGAAGTACGACTTCCGGGAACCGTATTTACCGGTCGAGGATGAGGGACAAGAGGACGGGGAAACGAAAGCAAAAACATCAACCGCCTCTATCACAGCGAGACGGAATTTTTATAGCACGCCTTTACGAGCCGTCTTAACCGATTAATCGTTCGGTGATGCGTCGTTACTAACATGTATGTTACGGATCACGAAAATCATTTCAAGATATAAAACATTATTTTTTTTAAACTAAACTATGAATAAATAACAACGTTGAAAAAAATAATAATTATATCGAGTATTATACTGCATCATGAGATATTCAAGAATTTCATATTATCATTCGCACAGGTACATCTTCTGTCGTCCGTTTCAATTACCGCACCATAAATCACCGTCACCATTTATATGAGTTTATCGCCGTTGGACAAATATCTTTGATTTTACATCGACGAAACAATAGCAGCGTGACCGCTAACGAGTGTCTCTTTGAAATGCCTCTGTCGGGGCACAGCTGGAAGCGATAGTTGAAGTATCTCGGTTTCCGTGCTCGACTTTCATCGGTCAGGAATTTGCATTCGCGATAGTCTCGCTCGAGGAGCGCGCGAATCGCGGATCGCGATTCAACGTAAGTAGCCGTGCACATTGTGTGATGCAACCTCGGCGCATTATAGCCGTGTACGGGTGAGCATTCCGCGCTCATACGCGAGTAAAATAATGGCGCGCGCGCGCGATCGCGTTGTCTCTCTCAAGTTCTTTATGATACCACTCCCGTTCTTGCCGCATTAAACAATAACGAGTGCAACGACAGGCGAGCACCCCGTTAATCCGCGCGGACACGTTTGCGATCGCGGCCGATTAGCCGCGTCGTGAGACGCGGTAGTAATGAATCGGCAGCGAGCATGCGAGCGAGATACATTTCGATAATATCAGAATCTGGCGATATCTCCTTTTTAGATACCGACGCCGCATATTTGATATCTATTAAATATATTAATCGTATAAAAAAAAAGGTAAATTACAGCGTTAATTGATTTTCTAATAATTCAAGAGTTCAAATTAATTTTCAAGTGCAAGTCCTTCAGAAATCTGCAAGTTAAGGTGTCCTGAATCAATGGATCAAACTACCTGCGAAATAAAGGAAAAAAACGATACTTCGGTAAGCATCCCTAGACGGTACTCGCGAGTAAATGGCTCGGCTGTCTGCGGTGAACCATTCGTGATACGAGTTGTCGTGACTGCGCTTGATAGCATTCGAGTGAAAAGCTATCCCGAATCCACGGAGTCGTATTTACATGGTAAAGCCGTACAGACTGAGGTTTCGTGTTTGAATTTAAGTAGCCGTTGAGTATCGATTACGGTGAGCCTGTACATTTGTTTTAACGTCGAACGTAATAGTCGTTTAAAGTAAGGGCGCGCGGCGGAAAGCGCGCCCATGTCGTAAAATCGCGAACGATAGGCTCGTCGTCCTTATCGTCGTCGTCGTCGTCGTCGTCGTCGTCGTCGTCGTCGTCGTCGTCGCAAATCGATACGGTGTGGCGCGCTATTTTGTTTACAAAGCGTTCGAAATAGCTGTCTAATAATCCCGCCTTGTGATTCGCGAAAGGCAAAAGTTTTTCCCTCGGAAAAACGAGTGCGCGGCATGGAGAGCTTTTTATAGATCGTGTATACGTGAAACTACGAGCTCTCTCCTGTGTAGATTTGGAAAGTTTAAAATTCAAGATTCTCGACGTAGTTATATTTCCCCCTTTTTATTATACAATCGCGCGGTTATAGATGCGTGTACGCACGCCGCGAGGGACGTGGGTTTACATCCTCCCGAGAGCTTAATGACTCCTATAGATTTAAAGTTGTGCCAAGTTTTTTTTTTGTTGGCTATACCACACGTCGAGCGGTGCGTAGATTTTTACCGCGGTTGTATGGATACAAAGATCAACATGTGTGACTTTTCAAAAGAAGTAGAATGACCGAATGAAATATTTATTCAGAGTGCCATCGATCCCTCGAGAAATTAAAAAGATATAGGTACACTCTTAAAAAAAAGTCCCCTCTGTAATCTTTCTGAAAATGCCGCGAAAGAAATATTTTACATCGATCTCGGGATGCTTCGCCTGCGACAGTACGTTTAAGTAAGCGAAAAGAGAGAAACTGCTACACCTTAAAAGCGCTTGTAACCGATTCGACGTAGATTAACACGCACCCGCCGGGCGTCTCTCTCTCGCGGGTAAAGCGCGCGTGTGGCGAAACAGCGTAGATACAATATGTGCGCCGAGTGTACTTTAACGTGTACCGAAGTTACATCGCTATATGGCCGGGTCCAAGCTAGCTCGCCATTAGAGGCAGACCATGCGCACCTAACCGATGCGAGCGCATTGTCCTGTGGGCGACACGGCCGTTATTGAATCGCCGTCGAGTTATGTGAGAGAATGTCGTCTCTCTCTCTCTCTCTCTCTCTCTCTCTCTCTCTCTTTCTCTGTCTCTCTCTCTTTCATTCCCGGGATCCAGCGGCAAGCGCAGCTCGCCTACCGGCGTGTGTTCGCGCGCATGTGACGCGCGGTCGGCGCATAAAATACACACGCACGCATAACCGCGTTACTACCGGCCGCGCGTGTAACTATGCGTCGCGCCGGTCGTTCCCCGTCTGTCGTGTCCCGCGTTCGTGCGCGATGAAAAATTAGGCAGATACGGCTTGGCTCGCGTCGCTCGCTCGCTCAGGTCGCCGTGCATCGCTCGAAGCATAATCGCATCGCCACCAATGCGCCGCGCTCGAGCCCTCTCTCTCTCTCTCTCTCTCTCTCTCAGACCTGTCTCCAGAATTAATATGGAATATTGCAAACACGTATAAAAAAAACCTAGTCCATAGCACGTGTAACGCACAGTGACATTATCGCATGGAGAAAGTCGGCCTACGCGCGGCGCTATCAATTTACGACCATTCACGATATTTGCTAAGCGATTGGTCGGGCTGAACTTTGGTCTTTCCATTATTCCTTCTGCTTTTCTCTCTTTCGATCATACGGACTATTTTCCTCGCGCGTGGGGGGGAATCGATGCGTGCCCATGTGCGTGTCTATGAAGACGTTCCCTTTGAGGGGTAGAACATCGCGTTCTCCCTCATGTTTATATGTGTCGGAGCAGACCGAAGCACTCTCCGATCCTTGGAATGGAAGATGCTAGGCGTCCCTCCGAGGCGCCTTTCCCGTCATCTATCACCCCCTGCTGGCCCACCCCCTTAATGTCGCGAACGAGGTCGCAGTTACGTGGAGCGGGGCGGGCGAGCGAGGGTGGAATCCGACGGCGACTACGACTCGGGATCGCGAGTCGAGAGGGGGACTTATCAGAGCGTAGAGGACACTCTCGGCTTTCGCGGCAAGGAGACGTCGCGGAAGGAGTAATAATTCGGCGCGCTACGCTTTTTACACGCCGGATATTTTTCCGCGCGAGAAAGGTCGCGAGGATTGATGGAGTCTGCTGCTTTTGACGCGACTCGGTGATCTTGACCTTTGACTCGTTTTACCGGCGCTAACGTGCAAAAGTGGTAATCTACGCGTGACGACAATGCGATCGGGGTTATCAATCGCGACAGGTTTCTATAGAAAAATAAAGCGCATCATCCATTTTCCTCCTATATAAATACCGCTTGAAATATATCGCGTGACGGTTTCAACGGTTTTCCTGAAATATCATCTCGGAACATAATATCGGCTCCGACTTCGCTTTGTCGCTCGATACCTGCTTACTCCAAAGTCATTGTATCGCGAGTAAATATCGACGTTCGGTGCTCGCTCGCGGAGAATTGAAAGACAAATAGCGATACACAAGGCCGCTCCGATTCATTATCGCGTTCGATTTCTATCTCGTTTGCCGATACAATATTTCATCGGGGAAATGGCGGCGACAATTAGATGCCGTTTGCACCTTTTGAGATTTATGTGGAAAGACGATTGTCGCACGAAACGAAATTATTTATATAATATAATAATTTTTTAAAAGTTATCATTGATACAATTATTTTAATTAATTTAAAAAAAAATGATGAATCTCAAACCAGCGTTTAAGAGTGATATTTAATTTCACGAGCTGCTGTTATCGATTATAAGACGCAGGGTGTGTAACAACGTCGAGAGTTGGCGAATAGTCGCTACGTACGGTGTGTCACCCGCAAAGCTCGCCGGAAGCATCCAACCGACTTTATTCCGACGCACGAAAACAACCCCCCCGTCAACGTTTCTGTCACTCTCAGCCGTTTCATTACGGATTCGTACATACGAACGCGTTTTCCGTAACGAAAGACTCGTAACCCGAACAATTTTGAATCGCTTCGTAATTCCCTGCAACCGTAACTTTTAAACAACGAAATGATTTATTCGGAAAACGTTTGCATCTCGTTGAGAAATTGTACGCTATTATCGCTTTAAATATACAAAAGTGATTCGCCGTATTTTCCTAATCTGTATACTTTTAAAAAGAAAACGACACGTCTCACGAAAAGAAATATGTGCGCGCGACATGTGTGAAAAAAATTATATTCATTATCTCTCTATTCGCGCGAATCAAAGTGTCAGTGAAAAGATTTGCATCTTTTGATCCCCTAATAAGCGTTGTGGGCCTGAATTCGCAGGCATGGCGAACAGCGTGGAACGCGAGAGGAGGAACGGTTTGGGCGCGCGTGTGGGTGCCACACTTACGTATACACGCGCGCAAGTCGCGTAGCTCGGCGAAAAGAGGGCCAAAAAAACTACGGGCTGTTCTCGGGCGGTCGGTCAAATGTTTAAACAAACGAGCAATTATCTTAACTCGATCTGGGATCTCCGGGGTGTTCCAGCCCTCAAAAGTATCGCCCTCCTTCTCCCACCTCTCCGTCGCTATTTGGGTCCTTCTGTGTCCTCTCGCGTTCCGTCTGTCTCTTTTCTTCCTTCGTTTTTCGGGGCCCCCGCCGAAGATGTCGTCGGCCGGGCTCCACGTAAAAAGCACAAGACGCGCATTTCATTCGCTGCCCGGTCATTTTGAGTCCCGGTTCCCCTTTATGTCCGCCGATTCCGATCGGCAACCCTTTTTGACTCTCTCTCTCTCTCTCTCTCTTTCTGTATCTGTTCCATGTAATTCCTTCGATCCTCGCCATTGCGTAACGACGGGGTGCGTTCGCGACACGCGCCTACTTTGATTCAGCTCGAAGTGATTCTACAAAAATTCGAGACAAGCAGATTAAATGAGTTATATCACTATTGTGCTATATGCAGAAATCTGTTATTTAAAATTTCAGCAAAAGCCTAGAGAATTCCTTGTTATGAGTTACATAAGTCATAAGTCTCGATATCGAATGCGATACAGCTTACGTATAAATAGTTTTACGTAAACATTCCTTTTTTTTTTACTTATGTATGCTTATGCAACAATAAAAGTATTATAAAAAGAAAAATATTAAATCTTTCTGTCTCTTCTCTCTCTTTTTTCCTCCTTTATCCTAATTAATTGTTTATACAACTTTTAATCTTGATATTACATACGGCTTGAACCAATGTTGCGATAAATTGCGAGTTTCTCTCTCTCTCTCTCTCTCTCGAGAGAGAGAGAGAGAGAGAGAGAGAGAGAGAGAGAGTTTATACAGCCTGCAAAACAGAGTTGTAAAGTTCCGTACGTAAACACATGTAAACATTTATAGTTCACAAGATCAAGGATCGTCTATCAAAGCGGGCGGCGCTTCGTCTGGATGCATTTCGACCGAGGCAAATTAAAGGATAACTCGCGTAACTGGACCCGCAACCAACCGTCGCATCCTTTCGACGAGGTCCTAGATCAGGCGGCTGATCCTCGCACGCTTCGCTACATCGAAGAGGATACGCCGGAGGATACCTAATGTGCGAGAACACAAGAAGCATGCGCCCGATCCTAACAGTCCTAGAAACCATTTTGCGGACGGTTGATAACAAAAAACACGGAAGAAAAGGAGACGCCGTGGAGCGGGCGACGCGCACGACCGAGAGGAGGGATCTGTTTAACCGGATGATCCGAGCGGAAAAGAAAGACATTTATATATACCCTCTCTCAGTCGCAGAGTATTTCTGCTCGGCATTTCAGGCCTAATTTCTTACGTACAAAGGGGCCCACTCCCTCGGCCTAAGGCCTCGATTTACGCGTTTCTATTTTTATTATACGTCAAGCGTCGCCGCGTCGTGCCGCTTTTCCAACTAGACGAATCTTCGACCCGCGTAATCGCGTGGCCTCCGCTCCGAAATATCTCGCTCTCTGAAGTTGCGACGTTTCCCTCTCTGGCCGCGTGCACACGCACGTTACTCTCCACGAGTCTCGTCTGGATGGCGGCGAGCAGCAGTTCCCCTTTGATGTCCCGTCCGCTTCTCTTTTCTTCCTTCGCCTTCCGCGACTTTCTCTCCTATTCTCTTTTTCTCTCATTCTCTTTTACTCCTCTCTTTACTCCTCGCTCTCATTCGTAATGATTACACTGCAACGCCACGCGTGTGTGCTTCTTTATGGCTGATCGGCTTGACGGCCGACATATATTGCGCGAAGGGTACCTCGCGATAAAGTACGTGCTTGAGAAACGGTAGAAGCATCCACTGCCTCGCAGAATATCGATGATCTAACGAATGTCAGGTAAACAGGGAAAGTGCACGTTGCTTGAAAAAAAATCATCTAACATTTATAACTGATGTAATTAGTCGTAAAAAATTTCTACGATTTTAATCAATGCAGTAAAATATTACTTAATTACTAATTGTAAGTACACGTGCAAATTTGTACAGTTCGGAAATGCAAGGTTCTATCATTCTCATTCTTTGCGAGTTCATGCATGAATTTTCGCAAGACTCTCTCAATCCTTAACAAAGACCTTATTTCGCCATCGTCAGCCATGCAGTGAACTTTTCGGGGACGGCAGGCCGAATAATTTCGGTACGCCGCGCTAGGTCAGATAGAGGGATCGTCGTTTTGTTTCGACGTTCCGAAAACGTCCAACGCAGCGCTCCAACGAGCCGGAAATTGGACGAGTTCGAAAACAGAGGCCGGAAAAGAAAGAAGATGTCCTTCGTTTCGGCGTTTCGCCTATATGTCTTCTAGCGGCGAAAATCAAACGGCCGGCTCCAACTGGATCGTTTGAGATTGCCTAATTCCACCCTGGAAAGTTATGCGGATAATCTGGCCGAGGAGAGGGTATCGGGCGTGCGTGTGTGTGTGTGTGTGTGTGTGTGTGTGTGTGTGTGTGTGTGTGTGTGTGTGTGCGTGTGTGTGTGTGTATGTGTGTGCGCGCGCTTGGCAGAGAAAAAATGAGTGACATCTGATGAAATCTGAATAACAAGCCTTAGCACCGCATAAGAGTCGTAAGAGGACTCTTTGAAACGACAATAGTAATGGATACATTTAATCCAATTGGTACGGAGAGCCGGAGAGACCCTCCCGACAATGACCTGATCGTACCTGAGTTGTATCGCGACAATGTCGGAAAATATTGGATAGACGTGGCGGGGGTCCGCCGTTTGAGTCAGGTAGAACGACACGCTTAACCAATTTTGTGAAGAATGGTTTCTAAATTTGCTTAAAATTAGGCCTTTCCAGGGACTCTTTGGGCTCCTCCTTTGCTCGGACTCTTCCTTCGTATCGTGACGCAAAGCTGGAATTGAGTTCACGAAATAATAATGTCCAGGTAGGAGTGCACAGATGGTCATAATAAGATTACAGTGCTGAAATAATGTTTCTTGTATAATTTTTAAATACATTTTTTCTACTTCGCTGAACTATGCGCTATTATTTTCGATTTCATCACAACTCTTAAATTGGATTAGATAAATAATATTATCAAATTAAATTGACAATCAATTTAATAATACTAACGCTAACTAGCATCTATAAGATCCTCCCTCTCCCCCATGAAAAAAATTGAAAAATTTGTTGCGAAAAATATTACCTCAACTAGGATTTGAACCTGAATTTCATGCGAGAGTATTAACCAGTTCGATCACCAAGACATTTGATAATTTATCTTATCTTATCTCAATTACTGTTTTTAAATAGACGTTGATCACAATATAACTTTCTCTTTATGTTCATCATCGATCGTTGTAATAAATATTACCACCTAACTGGATGTGAATTGTTTATACAAAACGCAATTTTATCCCAATTACTGTTTTTAATTATGCGTTATGCAACAGCAAACAGGCACGAATCCGTTTACGAATAATGCTGCATCTATCTACTAACGAACGGTATTTATTATTTCAAAGATAGAGATTGGAATAAACGCAGAATGTAACGTGTTACATTCTGCGATATGGACCCCCACGGTGGTCCAATAAAAATATTACAACGTCAGAAGACGCGATTCTCTCGCCGGACGTGTACGTACCGTCATCCCACCGCGTAACGGTGAAATCTACGATGATCGATCGCGCCGATTGATCGCGCCGCGCCGGTGCCGATCGCGAGGAGGCTGCTCGCTTTGTTCTCCGTTACTTACATCGATAATCCTGACGCTCGAGTGCAATATCCCGACTACGGAGGGCGATTATAAGAGGAGGAAGCCAGCGACTTCTCTCGCTGGCAGCAACGACGGCGCAGCGACTAAACACGGTGTCCAAGAGAGTTTCATCGAGAAAGAGAGAGAATAGGCGCTCTACCGTGAGGAGAGAGGAGCTACGCCGTCTTTCTTTCTCTCTGTCTCTCTCTTTCTCTTTGGAGCTAACAAGAGGACTCACCATTCACCTGTCACCGGCTCGCGGAGGGCGGTTAGTTATAGTTTATTTATCGTTTCTACGTAGGCTGGTGTTTGAGATACGTTTACACCGGCCGCCGCTCGTATGTTCACCCTTTCTTTCGGTGTGGGTACGGCGCCGGCGTGTGTGGTCCGGCGCATACCACGTGGCCGAGCAACTATTGTCCCGATCGGACCGGCCTGTGTACAGCCGATCGGCGGACAATAGTTGGACCGTCGACGCGGGACGCCCGGTAGATGTCTTAACCAGATCGCCTAAGCGGCGCATGCGTTCGTCCGATGGCTCTTACGCACGATACCACCATGGAAACTTGGTAATTTTCGTAGATTTCAGAGTAGGCGTAACCACACGTAGCTGCCACGCGTGTTTCATTTCCCCCTGCCATCCCCCTCGCCTGCCTACCCCCTGTTGAAGCCCATCTCTGTTGCTTTCATAGTACGGTTAGCGTTGTTATCTTTGTTCTCCCTGGCGCTAACGGTGCTCGTTCCGTTGGTCACCCTCGAGCGTATCAACCTCATGGACGACGGTTATCGAGGTCGATTTACTCCATTCTCTCCTCGACTCATTGACGAATCTCATTTGTTTCTCGGGGCAAAATGCTAGGTGGATAAAAGCATGAACAAGACACTGATAGAACTTCTGGTATGATCTTTTATCACGAAATATTTTACTGAAATAGTAAGTCTCAAAATAAAAATTTGAGATTCTGTTCTTATAATGAAAATCTGTTAAAATTATAAATCACATGCCACGATCAAATTTATAGGTATTAAGACTATTCGTGAAATAATATCCAGAAAAATTCTGTGGGCAGGAGTTAAACCGGGAGTTTTAACGACATGCGAACATTATAGTTATCTAACATGTAATCTCGAGAAGGGCAATGTCGAATGCCGAGAAGAATTTTCGATACGCCGAGTCGCTCGAGGGAAAGAGTAGCCAAGATCGAAGTCGTCTGGGGGTGGATTCTGATTCTACCTGGATATCATAGCTAAGCGTTTGACACGTGATGACAGCATATGGCGCCACCAACCCCCCGGAGTTTCTTCGCTCCACGGGGGGCTCATCTTCGAACCGAAGGATTCTTTTGTTTCAATCTCATTAACGTGTCGCCAAATCTTCCTCCAACTGCTCGGGGACGTGCCCTGCCGTCGATGATTGGCCTGGTCAAATCAGACCTTTCGCTATTGTTGCCTTGTTGTTCCATTTGGGTGTTTGTATTTGTAATAAACACGAGCTATTGGTCCGCCCAGTCGAGAATAGAGCTATGAATTGCGCTTTGTAACGTCTTAGCACATCTAATGGCACCATTATCGCATATTACATAAATGCGTTCTTTCAACGAAATACCCATGCATCAATATTTGGTTGTAGCAAAAGTAAGTTAATTTTCATATTATTAAGAAATAGAAAATTCATCAATTCCACATTTATATATAGTATTAATGAACAGTTAATATGTGAAAAATATAAACACACACAATACATTATATATATTGTACATACACACACACACACACACACACACACACGCAACATTTAATGTCATAAGTATTATGTGTGTGTATATTTTTTATTCATATATGTATCTTTTCTCTCTCTTGATGAAAGAAAATTTCATTATCTTATATCATACCCTAATTCGCTAAAGCACTAACAAAGCATAGCTGAGCGCCACTGATGATCGAGCATCGTTGTCTCAAGTCTTCGTTATCAAGTACGTTACCCCAACACTCTTACGGGGTAAGTACTCGATTCTCACGATATCCGCAGAAGATATTTGCAATCCACTACGCGAGCTTTCGAGGAGGTACGGCGTCGTTATGAAACCAACTCTTTCTCCGGCAAGCGCGAGCCGATGTTCTCTCACCGCCTTTTCTCGGAGGTTCATCAGCGTAACTTGGATTGTCAGCCCGGACGTCCCATCGGCTGAAGTGTTTATCGGCACAACGAGCGGTCGGGGTTCCGGCTACAAGTCCGTGTTACAAGCGCCGGTGCTTGTCCATCGTGTCGTATCAGCAAATCACCGAATCTCCTCTCTCCGGCAGGACGTCGTGGAATCCGTACTATTCTCCGACGATTCGGGCTGTACGGCGGTATTCGGAGGAATCTCCGCCGCGACTTCGAGTCGATATCGCCGCGGCGCGGCGTGCGGCCTGTCTCCGAAAAGTGAATTCTGGCCTCGGCATACCGCGTTCGACGGCCTCCGAATGACGACTCCGGAATCGATCGGCTGACTCGCAAAACACGGGTGTCGCGGTGTGGACATCGTCAACTGAGCAGGACCGTCCGTTTATCACGCTCCAACGAAGACGTCCGACAATGCCGCACGTCGCGCGTAACCTTATTTTATTTTCTCTATACCGAAGGAAATTACCAAAGTCGGTCGAGTAGAGAGTGGACAAGAATTTTAAATATCGTTCCATTTTATTTGCTTGTCGGCGATGCGATCGATAAGACGTCGTGCACACACCCACACACCATTCCTGCCTCCACGTGCTCTACATGCACGGCTTTCTCGCGAATCACGGTCGATTCCAAGGCGGCGGGAAAAGTGGCCGACGCGGCGCGGCGCGGCACGGCGATCGAGCTGGCTTCGTTCTCTAGGTGGTCCAATAATAAGACAATAAGTTAGGCGCACTCGGATGAGACCGGCGGTATCAGTGTGGGATCGAAATGCAGGACGAGAACGCGCGCGCGAGGGCGCGCGAGGGAACGAGGGAGAAGAGATCGTCCCGAGCCCATGCCGAAGCGAACGAAGCGAGTGAACGGTATGCCGAGAGTGGCGCCAGGATTTCTCCTTGCCTCTTTCCCCGGACTTCGGCCTTCTCTTCTTTTCCTATTCAGCCTCTCTGCCTTTAGCCTGGTCTCTCTTTCTTCTCTCTCTCTCTCTCTCTCTGCCTTTCGTCCATTATCCTGTGGTAACAGCCTAACGCTATCTCCCTCGTCGTCGCACTCTCGAGAAGAAGAACCGTCGATCCAATTCTCTCCGTAGTCTCTTGGGAGAGCCGTTTCGACCACGGGAACAGAAATTAATAATCTCGACGAAGAGGTACACTCCTCTAACTGGCTGCATTCCTCTCGTTAAGGACGGGAATCCGCGTGAACGCCGTCGTGGATTCCGATTCTTATGTAGCCGGCGTCAGTTCCTTTCAAGAGTGACTAATTAAAGAGGATTCGTCGTAAAGGGGACTTTTAACGATTGGACCTTCGAGCGGCGCGGCGTTTCGCCGGGCATCGATGGAATATCGATGGTACCGTTCTCGCTTTTTAGAGAGGCGGCGCGCGGCGTCGAATTTTTCCATCAATTTATTAAGTTTCCCGTTTATATACCGTCGCGTTTGTGATTCCTCTTTACGTATTCGGCGTGACGCGCTTGATCTGAATTGCGCGCTCGGTAATGAATTTGCAAAATCGCGCGGATGCGCATTGAGAGTCAAGGGGTATTTTTTTTCCAACGCCTCCTCGCCTCTTTTTCATAAATTAATTAAAGTCCCGCTTTCGCAAACACTTTTCAAGTGGCCTTGGAGCAATTAATAGCCGACCGGTGATCACGGATGATTTCTTCAACTCACCGCGGAAATCGGCAGGCGGAACGAAGTTGAGAGGAGACTACAATGAAAAGGAAAAAAAAAAGAAGAAGAAAGATCTTGCAGCAAGAAAGAGACAGAGGACAGAGTATCTTGTGGGGAGAAAAAGAGAGTGAGAGAGAGAGAGACGGAGATAGGCGGACGACAAGAAAGGGAAACAAGATCCAGAAGGAAAGACCGATCGAGCGAGCATTATACGACTGGACATTTCGGGCATTTTTACGAAAGGGACGCGCAGGAACGCGTGTTCTATTAGCTAAGACAAAAGAGCGGCGCCTAGGCGGGGGCCCCTGGAAACGGGCCCCGAAACTGTCCGACGGCGTTTATTTATGCGTCGAACCGCGGAAAAAGATGTAAGTCCCCGGGCCTGCTACATTCCTGCCTTCGATCCAGCACGCCCCGACAGGGATATTATCTCCCTGGGATATATAATCGACGTGTCCTCGAGGTCGTAAGAGGATGCATTTTTGTGCGCGCCGAGAAAGGAATAGGTTCGCGCGTGCACCATTAACCCCGCGATCGCTTATCTGCCGTACGGGTGAAAAGACATGCACGCGAAAACGGCACGAAACGTAACGGGATCGCGCTAGGGCAGTTAATCGCGATAAACCTGTTAATTATGAAGTATTAGTCGGTGAAGAAGAAAAATGGGGGAGGAGCGGTAACTGGCGCGCGGCGCGCGGCGCGGCTGGGCAAACGAATTTGAATCTGATGGAAAAGAAAGTATATAACGCTCCACGACCGATGTTATTGAAACTCGCGATTTAATTACAAGTCTGTCAAAGGAATCGCAGCTGAAGACATATTTATCAGACGTGAGACGATCTACGTGTTTCAGCATTTGTAACATTTCCATTTCAATAGCACGAGAAATACAAATTGAATGGCTTGTTAATTACAAAGTGAGATAATTGGCTCTCGAAACATGAGAAATCACCGATCGCAAACAAACCTGACTTCCGTCAGGTATCGCCGCTGACCCTTTCAGATACAATTTAATTTGAGCGATCCCTTCGTGCTTACAATTTTTTCGTAATGCGCTTTTTCCGGTTTCATTAATACAAATCGGCCGAGTTCGGAGTAAAAGCGAGCGAAGGGAAGATTCCTTTTTGTCGTCGATCACGGGCGCACAGTAGCGTGCAACGACTTCCAATTCACGACGGCGCAACACGAACGTTACGTGCTTTCGCGCCAATTATAATTATCAGTATTTCTACGGAGCGGCACGCAAAAATCGGCTCGAAACGCGCCCGCCGCAACGTTCATCGCTGCATCGTTGCGCTCGCAGTCTTTTAACGGTCGAACAATGTCTCGTTTAATAGTGGCAATAACGTAATAAACGCTCGGCAACGTATATCGAATGGCTAATGAAAGAAACCGCTTTGGATAACGAAAGAAACCGCTTAACAATCGAGAGCCCTTTCTTGAAAACGCATTTCGCCTTTCGAACATTAACCGCCAATACTCGTTGCAAGAAGTGAGTGAAGTTATGGGAACTGTCATAAAAAAAATTCACGCGAAAATCGATGGTTCGTTACTGCTCTTTGAAACTCTTGCGTTTACCAGAGTCGAGTTTTCAGACTTTATTACCACGGTGTTTTATTAATGGCAGCGAACATATATACGAGTGGAAAAACTAAATTATTAAATTTAGACACAGCGTACAAATTGCCAAGATATACTTAGAATCGCGTTAATACGTTACACGCAATAATCCAACGTGTTTCTCCATTTAAAACGCGTACCGAATGCCACTCGGTCCGGCTTTTAAATCCCGTCTCGCCCGGGCTTATCGACGATCACAGTGGTGCGAATGACAAATGTCCGGCCATGTCTTGTGCCACGGTCGTCGTTATTCGATCAAAATGCAAAGCGCAGCGTTGGCAAATGTCTTCTTCGTGTTCGAACACGAAATCATTTCACTCCGTCGATCGTCTTTCTCTCCTCTTTTTCTTTTTTTCTTGACCGCGCGCAAACACCGTCGTTTCGAGTGTCTCGCGACGATATCGCGAGGCCTGCAGACGAGAACAGACGAAGGCAATTCGCTTATCTCGAGTAGGGCTTGATAAATTAATCGGCATTAAGGTAGATAAGAGAGAGGAGGCGGCGCTGCGCGCCATCTGATACGTGTCGGAATTGTGTCGATGTATCAGGCCTAAAAACGGTCTCGGTCGTCGGCTAGAGCGCGACGCGTCACCCGGTGCTTGGTTGCCGCGGTAGAGATCGTCTCGGGGAGAGACCGTGAGATCATCAATACCGTATCTATTCGTTCATCTGCGCATACCGGCGGCGGTGGCGGCGGCGTCGGCGACGGCGGTGCCGCGCGGTGCTGGAATATCGGTTAGTCTTCCCTCCCTCGACAGATGACACGTCACCCCGTCGAGAAACCGGTATAAGTTCGCAGAAGCCTCGGCGAGACGGATTTAATTAGCGCAAAACGTTAACGTTCACTCGCGCATCATGCGCAACTCCGATCACGAGTACGCAACGCGTTACTCGGCTCTCGCTCGCTCTTGATCGTAAATCTGGAGAATCGACACTCTTACGTCGGTACTAAAATTTTACTTCCTCCTAACAGTTTTCCGTAGCTCTCTCGCGAAAGGGCATAAATCTCACGACGCTGCGCCGGGTACAGATCCCAGCGAAAGTAGCGCAAGCGCAATTAATTCTGTGCCTTCTACGTGGTTTACAACTCGCACGATGATTTACCGCTTCGAGAGAGCGAAGCGTCGAGACGCTTATATATTCTCGCGGGACGCGAGACGTTTCGCTGATCGCAGCGAGGAAAATTTTAACGGCGCCGTAAACATCGCTCTCGCAATCTAGCTGCCGTCACGGAAAATACTTAGAAACGTAAAATATAAAATATTACGACGGAACTATAGCAAGTCTTGAAACGTACGCAATTGTCATCGATGCTTGTCATCGAGCTTAACGTATCTGGCGAATTTAAATACTGTCCGTATCGTCCTATCGAGGAAAGCATAAAGAAAAATTAAAATCCCGTCTTCTCGAATATTTTACGTTGCTGACTAAACAAAATCGTACGACTTCCCTCACTGCGACAGATATGCGATAAATGGACGCATCGACGCGATGAAGAAGCTTTACATCTCCATAATGCGAACTCGAATGCACGTTAAACGTGGGGAGCGGACGCGAAACGAGCGAGTGTAGTCGGGTCGCGATAGTCGAGTTTATAACGTAAAATTAATAGAGCTTATCCCGTGCCGCTCGTGCCGGCGCGGCGCGGCCTTTTGGCAATTTATCATGGGATTACGGTGCAAATACGTCAACCAAGGGTCGAACCTTCCGAGGCGCTCCCTTCGCCTCTCGCTCCTCTCGGTCCTCGCCTCGTGTCGTAGGGCACGGCGGCGCCGCGCCGTTGCGCGATTCCCTTACCCCTCGCGTCATGGGCGCAGCAATCACTTCCTGTGTCAATAAACACAGCTCTTCCCGTTGGCTCACCCCTAATTCGAGCCAGCACCCAAGGGGATCGCCGAACCGACACCACCCTTTCTCCCTAATGTTCCTTCCTGAATTTTACAGTCTTTTCTTTCTTTGATCCCGCGACATTTATTCCTCCTCGCCGTTTCTTCCCTTGTTCTTCGGAACAGTATTGTCCGATCATGTAATCCATTTCGCGCTAAAAAAATTGATTTAACGACAATTCTGTTGTTCAACGAAGACCCCACTATGTTTCTAACAAATCTAGCAACTGTCTTGTTTTCAAGACCAACTCAAACGAATTCAATCACGCATCATAATCTCTCTCTAGCAAGTAATAAAAGTAAAAAAATAAATCTCGACGAGATTCTTCGTCGAAGAATGGAAGATACTTGATAAATAGGATCGAGACAGGGTTTTTCCACCCTGGATCGGAAGTCAACGAATCAAAGATTTATTCCGACGTAATATGAAATGCTCGCCGGCGCCTATGACGAGTCGGCGGCGAATTGCGAGTTGGGGATGCGTTATACCGGCACGCGCACCACTTTCGCATTATCCATTATTCCCGTCGGCATTACAATGACAATGACCGCAATAACGATCGCGTCGAGATCGGAAGAGACGCGAGAGACGCGGGGGTCGACACGTGGGGTGAGAGCATACGCACACGTCGGCTCGACTCGGCGCGTCGCGCCGGCCGACAGCTCGGAAAATTGCTAACAAATAATACTGCCGGGGATAACGATACGGGGTGTCGCCGTCGTCTCCAACCCTACGGTCAGATCGCTCGTCCTTTTTGTGCACAATCACCCGTAAGATTCTGGCCAATTCCGCTCGGAACGCTCTCACCGCGTTCGGCTCGAAAACAGCGCGATCGTTACGTCACGAGATGCGTATATCGGCGTGAAAAATATGCGAGATGAGTACTAGATTTCTTAATTGCACCGATAAATGACACTAAATATAAAAAGAAATTTTTTATTGCGTTAAAAATGATTTTTTTGTAAAGAAAAAAAATTACCGTTATTTTGAAATTCGATTAGAAATTATGAATTTTTAACACATAAAATTATTTCATAAATTTTCAACAATTTCTAACGTGTTGATGAAATTTGGCTTGCGACTTTGTTTCCATTCAACATTCAAAAATCTATAAAAAACTCGTCCGATTGAAAATAATTTTTGGCGGTAAACTAGTGTTATCATATGACGCAGCTTCGTAATTTATCACGGTCGAATCAAATTCACTAAATATATATATCACGATGGAAATTACATCGTGAGACACGTGAGCGATAAAACTCGACATGTAAATGTCGCACCGCCGATAAATAATACGGTCTACGTGCGCGTCGAAATTACACTGAAATTCGATCGAGGGGCGGTCGACGGGGAGAGGTAATGCGCGAACGTCTCGCTTCATAATTTCGATCGTTAAAACGACATCGAAGAATTATTCGCGGCCCATCGGCCGACACGTAGGTACGAACGACGTATACGTCAGGTATATATAAAGATATAAGTGCAACTCACTTCCAGCAGCGCGAACTATAATTCGATCCACTCTGGATGTATAATCAGGTATGCAAATGTCGGATGCGTGTGTGTACGTGTGCGCGCACGCCGGCGTGTCCAAATAACGCGTAACTGTCAATATCGCAAACAGCTTTTGCGGGCGGTCGATGAGCAATTCGCAACATCGTTACCACCGTCGAAAGAGAAACGGACTGTATTTTGGCACATTGTTTCTCTTTCAGCGTTGCCCATTGCTCGTCGATCGTAAACAGTTGTATCTCGAGATCTGCCTTGATCGAGCGTTCTCGAGATCATTTACATCTACTTGAGAGCTATAAAACTCTTGTAATATGATTTTTTAATTCACTTGGATAGATTTACTTTTAATCGGGCGAAATCAATCGAGCGTTGACAAAAGAATTAGCAATTTTTCGTAAAGGATAACCAGTACTCATTACACGATCAAATCATACCTTTATGCTATAGCTTTCCAATTACAACATTTAGTTCCATAACAACGCTCGCAATCGAGCGCCTAATGCACAACCTCGGCGTTTCCGCGCGTCTCGCGTGGGTAATTTGCAACATCGTTACCACCAACATCTCTCAGGAAGTTTCTCGTAATTCTGCAACGCGGTGTACGAGAGCTGCAGCGTTTCCAGGGCTCGCGCAACACTCGGCCGCGCGAGCCACGCTTTATTACCGCCCCGAGCTGAACCTACCGCGGATTTAAACACCGTCACACCAACAGCTAATCTTCTCAGCGACAGCTCGCTTTCACTGAAATGAGAGCCGACAGTTTCGCACTTAATGCAACCTGGAGTCTTACTTTCTGACAGAGAGCTTACCAATAGCTCAACAAAAATACAACTCTCTAAATCCTTTACTATTAATCTATTTATATCAACGTAAAATAACAATTTAGATAATAATCCAATTAGATATCGAATCATTGATCATTGCTCTCATCGGACCGATCGACAATTATTCTGATATATTCACTGTACAATTTTATTCTTTCACACAAATGTATCTTACGCGTTCGGCGTGTTATCATTTAGCATCGTGTATCATCGTGTTTGACCCCCGGCAACGTTTAATTCTCCCTTCGCTTCTACAGACCGGTTGCGGCTGGTAAAGCTAATAACTCCTATCATCCGGAAGAAGCCGTTCTCGACTGGTTCGATCTCTTAAAACGACACTACCCCTATCGAGACGATAGGAGAGGGTTGGTCCACGTCCGATGGGAGCCACGTTTCGATACAAGCGTACGAAGACGAGAGAAAGAGAGAGATAAAGAGAGAGAGGGAAAACCGAGCGACCGACAGATCTGTCAGGAGAGCATAAATCAATGTACGGCTCCTGGATTACCCTGGGAGAGAGCGTGTTGCGTTTCCACGGACAGATAGAGCCGATGTGCTTTATTATGCCGGACACAATTGCGTGTTGCCTAAGCCACGTGACCGGCAACTTCCGGCCGACGCTTGGGTTCCGCTTCATGACATCCTCGTGCGCGCACGTCTCCCCCGGTCGGTTCGCCATTCCTGTCCCCTTCTCCCCGAGGTTCTGCTTCTTTTCCTCCGGGCGTTGACGATGCGATCGGTGACAATGATCATCGCGTGTCACAGATCCACTGCGACGGCATCGTGACATTTATAAACCTCGACTGTAATTCACGATCTCACAAAGTACGTACGGTTAAGTACAAAGAGATAAGCGAAGAGATAAAAACAAGGAAAATTAATCGTTAAGCCCTAATTGAAATATCAGATCCTCGAGGGTTATCGTCTTCAACGTAAAATTCCCATAGACCGTCGCGTCGGTTACTTCGACCATTGTCCGTAACTTCAACAATGGTGCGAGAGCCGTGTGCCTTTTCAGCATACGGGCGAGCGTACGTAGGCGAGCAAAAAAGAAATTTCGCGTAATAAAGAGATCCGAGGGAGTATGGTGTGCCGAATCGATTGGTCACGGTGTTCTCATGTTAATGCCGCGACGGTTCTGCTTCGGTTTTCCATTGGCGCACGTTGGGGGAGCCGCTTTGGGTCGCCAGCACCAGCGTGGCGAATTCTCGGGTTTATCGTCGGGGTGTGTAGCCACTGTGACCACTAAAACCGACGTCTGAACCGGGGCGGGAACGAAGACGACACGAGAGACGCCATAAGTGAAAGAAAGATCCGCTCTCTCGCGCGTCATGGGAATCATAAAACATCCCGTATAAGTTTAACTAACCAGTACACCCGATAGATACGCGATAGTACCTATTCTATCCTGTCCAATTAATTTTATTTTACGTAGGCGTCACCGACAGCGTGCGCATCTACATATCGACGAGTCTTGGAAATATTATGCTGAAATAAGATAATGGCATACAAATGATGTACTATTAAATGATTACGCACACCAGTATGGTGAGCCTCGTTCTGATCGCGAGTATTTTGAGAAATAGCGTAGGCATATCCACAGCGACAACGATAACTATTCGCAGCAGCGAAGTATTCGCGAAACCCAATCTCAATGTAATATACAAATTTATAATTAAATGCGTATTACTAATTAGGGTTATTATCTTTGTGTGTCGCTTATTACACATTGCCGCGCCGATACGTTATGCTGCGAAGACGGAGAATGTGCGACGATTAGCGTGATTCAATTAAAAATTGCACGGGACCTTATCTGCAGCGAATTCATTTTTCAAGGCAGTTTGTCCATTAATAATTATTGTATCACATTTCTTATAGAGATAACTACTGCAGGTGTAACAATTCATACTAATTTCGCGTCATACGTTTCAAATACAGCATATAAATACTCATATCAAGATTACTTCAGATCATAATTGTCGTTTGATAAAAAAATTATTCAGGGAAATCTATAAATTATGAGAATGGCAAAATATTATCTGATAAGAAATAACTTTTGGGTACACTATGCAGTTTGCATTCTGCGACTTTTTATTCTCAGCAAGAAACCAGCATGTGAAAAGAGTGCGCTAAACTTTTATCAATAACGTTAGAGAAAATTAATTAAAAGCTAAAATTAAATATTTCTTATATTGCTTTGATTAAAATGAAAAGGTTGTTTTGATAGAGCGAAGATGAATATATTAATTCTCGTACACGTTTCCGCGACTGCGAGTGAGAGAGGTATTCTCTCCGCGTTGCCGTCGGCCAACGAGAAGAAGTTTCGCGGTTTCCATCCCTTCGATCTGAGATCTCGGGAATGCCGAGGATCCGGCGTCGTATCCCGCGGTGGCCCGACTCCGACACGGTGGTCCAGGTCAACAAATCATAATCGTGCCCGCGACCGGGTAACGAGGAAAGGTCTGAATGCCTACGCGAGGTTCGGCGCTGTTCGCGGCGAGCAAAGGTGGTCAAAGCGATGCGAACGCGAAGGAACGAGACGTCGGGGCGCCGCGCGGCGTCGAGTCCCGCTGCGAGATCACCAAGGTCCGCCGCGAGCGTGAAGAGTACGGAGAGTACGGGGAGAGATGGGAGAAAGACGGATGGAAGGAGGGGGTGAGAGAGCAGTATGGGTGATGGTCATGAGCGAGAACAAGAGCAAGAACAAGAAAGCCAGGTAGAACGTATAGCGGGTAACGTGGCGCACGGAGCGTTCGGGGCCCACGCTCTGTCGCGTCGCGACAAGGTGGTCTGTGGGCCCAATGGGCCCTGACTTGCGAACGTCGGGCTCCGCACGAATACCCTCGATTTATGAAGCACGAATTAAATACCGCGCTCTCCTAGGTCGGCGATGCGCGCCGCAAACGCCTGCAGCGTGTCCTAGGCGTATGGCTCTTCAATGGGGTTAAGCTAATAATCATTTCAATTTACAAGTGGATTATTTGACTGGAAATTAGCTTATGCAATCGAAATTACTATCTAAACGTTCGGTCGTAGCGCATCAACCGTTCACCTATTATCCCTATCAGGATATTCGACCATCTGCCGCGCTCGAGGGCAGCTCGGTATCAGTCGGTGGCGCGTAGCATCTCTAACGAGCCGTAACGTTATGCATTTTGAAAATCCGGAAGATCGATGAAAAGAGAGTCGTGTGTGAGTACGTTGAGCGCGCGCGTAAAAGATGCCCCGAAGGTCGGCGGGCAGCTGGCCCCCACGATGAAACGGGAGGACCTCCTCATTAGCCATGCATGCGCCTAAAACCAATTCTAGTTCTCTCTGCTCTTCGTGTGTGAGAGCTAACGAGACGTCTATATTATTATACCACGACCAAATGGAGAGAGAGAGAGAGAAAGGGAGTAAGCCAGGCGCGCAACGCGTCGGGGCCCTCGCTCGAAAACCGAATAGGGTGGGTTACGTCGGATATTAGCCGCGGGGGCCCCTCTCTCTCTCCTGTGAGGGGCCCTCTCGGGAGATAAAGACGAGGAGAGCCACTCTCGGAGTTGCGGACCACCGTGAAAGAAGGGAGTACTCCCGGCCGGCAGCTCCTCCTCATCCTTCTTCTCTCGTGCGCTTCTCTCTATCCCTTTCCCTCTCGCCTCTCGTCTCTCCCTCGCGCTCTCGCTTCTATCCCGCGTGGTGGCTTTTCTTGCCCTTCGAGGGCCCCGGACCGCCAATAACCGCAAACACGTAATTCCCTACAGCACCTACCATACGCATTACGTCGGTTATTTGCCCCCTAACCAGGTGGAATTTATTGCGGGGAAATGTCAGTTCCGTGGCGCGGCCGCTCGCCACCCTGTGCGATCAACCGACGCGGCTGCACGCTGCTGCTGCTGCTGCTGCTGCTGCTGCTTACCACACTGGCTTAGGTTGTGTGCCTCGATCGTTAGATCCTCGCTGTTATAGAAAATGGCTGCTGACCCGGCGACGTCCCACAGTGCAAATTCGTCGCGATCAAGCACGCCGCGAAAAACGTCGTATCGGTTTATGAATAAAATCCAAAACTCACACATTATCGTGCTATGCAAATCAACTTATTTCGAAGCGATGAAGAAATTCGTATGCGAGAGACCGGAACCTTGCTCGTTTGCTAAAGGGGCCGCGCGCTGGAATATCAAGACTCAAGAACCCGGCGATCAGAAAGAAGCAGTCGACGATGCTCGGTTGACTTAATTGAGAAAGTCGCGCGAGCGTTCGCGCTAAGGATGTCCCAGAGATGTATTCTTGTTTCAAGTGTTTTATTTTAGCGTCCGGCAGTCGGTTGCAGGCGCAGTTGCGCGAGATTAATGAACGACAGGGAACTAATGAAGCGATAATTCTCGTCGCGGCAAAAACGCGACCGTCTCGAAATCTGAATGTTTGATCCGTCGCGACCGTTCGATCTCGACTTGGTGGACCCCGCGAAGAAAAACGTGGGACGCTATCGGCGCATTAACATCTCGATCGCGCGTACTTTCGGGACGACGACGGTGTTCCGGGAATCCGTGATAGGCGCAATTCGTGAGCTCCTTCGCCGTGGCTTTTTGCCATATAGAAAAACAGGTTTCAATCCGGACGGAAGGTGGCGTCATTCGTCGCGATTGCACCTGCACGGCAGGTGCTCGGCTGGACTCACGAGCTACTCACGATGATTATTAAGCGTCTAATCGCTAATCTCAGAGATTATCCTCGAAAACGCAGACTCTGATGATCTTCCAAACGATTATAGCATAGCGACGATCAATTTTCGAGTCGCGTGACGTTGTCGACACCATAACATCAATCGTTTGCTTTTTCTCAGAGTGTAATTTATTTTCTTACCTTCCCATGCATATTTGTAATGTTACATTAAAGAGATAAATCGCAATATTTGTAGCTTATTGCAACGTGAAATCGTATCCTTGTTTCCGCTAATTGTCGTCTTTGAGACTCATCTATAATCAAACTCGAGTTTCCCACGATCGGAACACGAAAATCCGATCGTCATCGTTCGAAAGGCTGATGAGCACGGATCGCGTTCGGCAGGGAGAAAAGGCCAGGAATGGAGCAAAAACTTCTGTGAAGCTTACATGTCCCATCATGAGACGTGTCGATGCAATGGCTTTCGCTTTAATAATTAAAAGAGCCATCTCGGTTTCTCGCGATCAACATCACGGCGACAGCAATTTTTCGATTATCGATTAATTTATCGAGAGGGATAAATTGACAACGTTGCTAAACACTACTCAAATTTTGTTCGATAAAATTAATGCTCAAAGCTCTATTAGCGGCAACCATAAAAGCAGTCGATTATTCTCGTGACGACTCGTATGTTTTATTGGTCTCCGTCATCCACATAAATCCTAATTAAGACTGAATTATTTCATCGCCATTAATGAGGAGCAACTTGAAGGCCGCGTTAAGAAAGACCTTCGTAAGATAGCACCTCTCTGATCGTGAAAAGGAGGAGAATTCCTCCCGATTCCGCGCGAGGGTGATTCTTGCTTCACTCTACTACCGCTCGAGCTCGATACTTCACGAAGACTCTTAAGACTCTCGTCTCCCTTTTTTCTTTCCATTTACTTTTCCCACCTATAACTACCATCCCTTTTTAATCCTCTTCAAAACTGTTATGTATCTTTCGAGTGTCCGGATCTGTGGCCAACACTTTGAATTTTCAAGCGTGTCAATGCTTATATTTTATTTTTTTACAAGTCATTATCGAAAAAAAAATCGACACTACGTATCAGACAATTTTTTGCGATTAAATTGAATTAATTGTGATAAAATTGAAAACTACTAAACTAACTGTAGAATAACGAGCTTTCAACGATTTTCATTCGATTCGCACAAGATCGCTTAGCCGAGGCGCGTTTAACAGGGATATCGCTTAAATTCGCCCGGGATCAGGATGACTCTGCATTATCGCTGATTCCAAGCCAGCCACGGGATTTCCATGTCCGGACTTGGAACCCACCACCGCCATCAGCATCGGGATGAGACCCCACAGCTCGACTTAGCATAGATTAAAGTCGCGCATACGCTCTGCGAAGCGAGACCGCGAGCGTCTACGAACCGGGTGAGAGGAGGGAGCGGAGATGGAGGAAGAAGATTGGGTTAGATAAAAATATCGAGTCGATCCACGAGTCTCCTCCACCTTTACGAGGGAAGGCACCAGGAAAGACACCGCGGAGGGTGGAGGGGAGAAGATGAGATCTGCTGAATACAAACTGCCGCGAATGGAAGGAATCCGAATAGTTTCGTCATAATCTTTTATGAACTGATTGAAATTGGGCGATTTATTCGGGAAGCTTCGAAATCGGAATTGCCAAGTCATAAATGAAGAACGCGCATTCCTCTCGATTTTTTGAACTCGTTCGTTTTCACCGTGTCGTTATCCTTCTTTTTTTTTAGATGTACCTCTTATTTGGTAAAAAAGAATTTCAAAAGCAACGTAACACGCTTGTCGTTGCGAAAGCACAAACAACGTTCGAAAATTCGCAGCCAATTCCAATTCCGCCTTTACACTGTGTCCAAGTGGTACAGCGAAGTGGCATTGCGGACGAGGTTGGCAGCGAATTTTGGCGCCCGGCCAGGTTCGTCGAGAGGATTTACGTCTATTTAATTTTATGGCGTTTGACGGTCGGTACTGGAGATAGAACCGGTCTACGAGATAGTCGACGTTGTTCGCTTACAACGAACGCTTTGTTCTTCGTGCGCATCTCTTTGTATACAAATAGCTAACCGCGGATGACAATTGAAACGTCATTATTTATCCGTCCAAAATAACTTATACGGCACGTATACCCAATCATTTCACGTACACGTTCAATTTTAATACAAAGTTCACGTTAGTTGATCGCATAGAAAAAATTCAATTTGTATTCTTATAAAAAATAACCTCGTGCGCAATATTATATCGCCCTTTTCTAATTTGCAAATTGGTAATTAGAGGTAAAAATGGTAATGTTTGCAATTTATAGTACTAGCAAATTTGCTTTGACGGTGATTAATACAAAAAGTGTTCAGTAGATTGTTGAGAGTATAATCTCGAAGCACCTACGTGTTCTTCGTATATTAATCAAGGCGACTGTAATCCTAACGTGTCATCTACATCTCCTTTTGCGTGCATTTTCACTAGCAGCAGCCTTGTCATCATAATTAAGGACCGCTATGTGCACTTAAGGTGTTATGGACCCGTGCACAATATTTATTACAAAAGTAGCTCGACGGTAACTTAAATATTCTTTATCAAAGGCACGCGCGATATTTTGGGGAATAATTGTGTTTCACTCTGATATCAAAAGCTATTCTTCATTTTGCCACAATGTGCCATGTTAACGGCCAATCTATAACGCCTTTCTATTGTTATAGAGAGAATGCCAGTATCCCTCTATTCAACCTACGATCCACAGAATAAAACATTAATAAAAAAAAAAACTTGAATCTTTTCCACTCTTTTAGAGAGGCGTCGTAAACAAATTGACGTGAAATGATCTCGCGATTATCGCAATCTCTACGCCATTTCGCTTCGAGATGCGTAAGAGGCGCTTCGCTCAGGTGTCACGCCGACGCGTATTTCCGAGCCAGCGCGCTCGCCGAGCACGAAACCACCGCGGAGAGACATCTCAGCTAATTGCGGCATCGCTCACCGAGTTTATATTATATCCTTTCTGCGTACCGCCTTCTGCGTCCTTATCGCGCCGCGCGGCGAGAGGAAGGACACGGGATGCAGGATGCGCTCCTGGCTACTATAGCTCGCCGATCTTGGTATGTGGTACCAAGAAGCGCGTCCTTAATTCACGACGATCGCTCAACGTTGCGACTCGCCGTCGAAATAATAAATAACACGCGCGTACGGTGCGTGACGCAAAAATCTCCGCGGGCTTGTTCTTGTAACTTATTGAAGCGTGGCTTGCGGTTACATTTCGACTTCAACTCCTCTCAATTATTTTTTGATAGTCTCAGATAGCGCCACGCAAGAGAAACTGTGACTCGAGCGGATAATATCTTCGCGGGATTGTCGCGATGGCGCAACGCAAACTTCGTTACCACCGGGAGAAACGTAAATGCAAAAAGCTATACGGAAGAAGATGACAGAAAATGACTTGGCGTATTACCGCGAAATAGGTCTTTAGAGTTCTTGCATCGCCGGGAATAAATTATCCAGACGAACGCACGCGTATAATGTCCGCAGATGCAGAAACGAGCAAATGAAGAGAGAACACGGGACTTATTTTACGCGAATTGTCCTTTCGAGGGTAGCGATACGTCGCGATCTTAAAGTCGGAAGATTAAAAGTTTCGAAGACAGCTAATGTCACGCGCTATGATCAACCCCGAATTTCCGGGACGGTGTGCCCGCCGTCCAATTACTTTTGTGTCTCTTTCTCTTCGTTCCTCTCTTCTTCATTGTCTTTCTCATGTTCTTCTCCTCGCAGCGACTTCTGCTCCTTCGCCGCGATTCACCTAGCCGCTTTTACCAGGTTCGTAGCGAGCAACCCGACCAAAGATCCCTGACGTCTTCCTCCGCGGGGTGTAATAAAAAGAAACCACCCACTGCGCGCTCAGCGTCGAGATGTATACCGATGCAATGCGCACACGCGTGAGTGATATACGCGGTGCGCGCGCGTGTGTACGTAGAGTATCGTCAAGATTGCTGCTGAGGCCGGGAACCACCCTCCGGACAAGTAACGAAATTAAATTCAAATATAATCAAATAAAATTTAAAATTTAAATCCTCCTCGCCCGCGCGCGGTGCTGCACACGTTGGTTACGTACCTCTCTCTCTCTCTCTCTCTCTTTCTCTCTCTCTCTCTTTGCCCCACGCAAAATTTAGTGGCTGCTACGCTGCGTCCGTATTCCTCCTTTTCTCTTTCTCGCCGGTCTCCACCCCTACGGGGACCACCCCCTGAATTCGAACCGAGATTTAACGGGTCAAACCGCGGGGGTTGATCCGCGAGAGTCGAGGAAACGGTGCTACGCGAGAAGGGTGGCTGATTGAGAACATTGTTTTGTTTGTTCAACCGACGCCGCTCCGCGACGAGATAGCCTTGGATGAAAAAGGGATGAAAAAGATAGATGCGTTTTACATTGACGCTGTAACTCATTGCTCGTCGTTCTTTACAGCTGCTCTTGAGAGACTCTCTTAACATTTAATCGGTAATCATCTAATCAAATTGCCACCTCAAGTTTTTGTGACGGAAATTTTTACGTTCGAATTAATTAACAAAGAGCTTATTTGTGAACTAATCGTTTGTAACGTGTATTCACACCTCTTTCCAAAAGTAAATAATAATAGAAATAATTAAATAACAAATGAACAAGTAAAAGAATACCTTGGAATATACTGTGGGAGAAAATTAAAATTGTTCAGAATTGATTGGAATTGATTAGAATTTTCTGTACCAATTGTACTATCTAAGAATAGATAGTTTTTAACTCTTGTGCGTTTCTACCTTTATAATCGCCGAAAGTGTCATTACTGTCAATTGCGTCGTTTTCGTACTTACGTGTTAAGTAATTCGCGTTTTACGTTCTCCGAGTGATTTGCTTCCAATAACGAGAGAAGCGAAACACGATACGTTTCCTAAGTTCGTCTGACGGGAAGCAAGCGAATCAATTAGTCGCGCTCGTCGTTTGGAGTGTCCGATCGATCGAAAGATTCTCATCTAGGATGCGTCTCGTTCCTCTACATGTCCGCCCCTGGCGGTGACGACTATTCCGCTACGGGGTAGCTCGGCTGTGTATACCGCCGTCGCCGTGCCGTTGGTTGGGGGAGGGTGTCATTCTGTGTCAACCACAGCGCCCTCTGACGATGACACCGCGGAACGCGAAAGGGGATGAAACTGGCTGCGTATAACTCGAGCTGGCCTCGGCAACCGAGCTAGTTGCGGGGTTTACTTTGCCCGTACACTCCTCCGCTCTCCTTTATACATCGTGTGCGTGTGCGCGCGCGCGCACGTGTGTGTGTATATGTGTACGCGCGCGTTTGTGAACGCCTGTGTGTACTTGAGCACACACATACACATACACGCACAAATACCAAAATGGAAACACATACACGCGCAGCGATGTGAGAGACGCGTCTAAAGCCTCCACCACCGAGTCGTCAGCTCAAAGCGAGGGGGTTGGTTGGTCTTATTTGGAGACAAAGTGGATCGGATTAGAGATACAGATTTCAATTTGTTTGCCCCTTTCGACCCGCGCGCGCAGACACACCCCTTCCTCAG
Organism: Solenopsis invicta; assembly: GCF_016802725.1. Taxonomy (NCBI): domain Eukaryota; kingdom Metazoa; phylum Arthropoda; class Insecta; order Hymenoptera; family Formicidae; genus Solenopsis; species Solenopsis invicta. The sequence continues at coordinate 17,482,611 of NC_052673.1, forward strand.
AAGCGAAAAGTTATCGGGTATATATTCGGGTCCCGACTTCCACCGAGGGTAAACGCACGGATCTCTGCCCCGGATGGACTCACAGAGCGAACGGACGTTTGTCGTCGGTTAAGTCACTCCGCCCCGATGTAAACGCTCGCGACAAACGCCGATAACGTATCCCTCCACCTCGGAAACGCTTTTCCTCAGTAACGGCAATAACGTTCGATCGCAGGGCTATTTTATTTGCAGCTGTTTGCAGGAGGTATTTTATTTGCGCGCGCGGTCGCTCTTTCCATCATTCTTTTCGCAAGGTAGTAAGGACACTTGATTACGCTGCGTTAACTATCATCAAGCTGTTTAGCTATTTTATTAATATTAATGAAAAATGTCATTGCGTGATTAATGATTTATGTCAGTTAAAATTAATAACTTTTTTACTAAAATAGCTTGCCGAACACTTATTAAAAAGTCACGAGCTCATTTCTACCTGGCAATCTCAAAGAGAAAAGGAGAGAAACAAAGGAATCACTGTTTTTTTTTTTTTTAAGCTTTGCATCATAGTGTCGATTTTGTGGATTTCTCGTCATTTTTAACCGTATGTTCGGTACACAATAACGCACAAAATAAGAGAGGAAAGAGGAAGAGAGATTACATACATCCCTGACGAAAGCACAGTCGGAAGTCAGATCTCCGCAGTCTGCGCCATTTCCTTTGAACTCTTTTTTTCGGCAACGCGAGAGCTAATTAATTTCTCTCTCTCTTCAACCCTCCGACCCCGGCCCTCATCGCGATACGACTTTGCCACCACATCGTCTACTCCCTCTGTGCTATTTATTTTTCTGGAAGTGTATAGACAGAAAAGAGCGGCCGCAAACAAAGAGAGGGGTGCGACTGGTAAATACAGATGAAACGAAAGAATATTTTAGGTGTAAAAGAAAGTTGAGAGAAAGAGAGAGAAAGAGAGCGCAAAGAGTTTGCAAATTTATTTCAGGTATAAAATAAATCAATGAGTGTGACTTTCATTATCAACACTCGCTTAATCTTAATGCCATGAAAGATAACCGATGCCACTGCAGTCAACATTCTACACGCCATATGTGCATATAAACGTTCATTGATTCTATTAAAGATACAAATGAGCAAGCATATAACACCCGTGCGAGCAGCCGCGATTCCTTATCGCGCTACAACGAAAAATGATAGTTTACGAGTTTGTATCTCATTTTTCGCACGACGTAACTTAGTTACGTGCACGCGGTGGGTCTCGCAATTACAGTAACTCGAAACTAATTGCGAGCGTGGCTCAAAGAAATCGTACGGACGAGCCGAACATGCGCGCCTCTTATCGGCGTGGCGGCCGCGCGCGCTTAGAGTTACGAGCAACGTGCAGTTTCTGTGCACCGGGGCAATTTTACGTATCGTACAGCGACGCGCGGCAATTGCATATACATCTGATATCACACATAGTCGCGATTTCACGAGGCCCACGAGATCTCCCTCCACTTCTCTCTCCCCCCGTTTCCCCTCCTCCACCCCCCCGCGTTGCGCAATCGCAAATAGAAATTCGTGACGAGCTGCTCCTCGGGCGCGCGGCACGAGTCGCAATTATCGGTGAGAAACACGAAGTGGATAATTGGAACGCTTGCTAATTAGAATACTCCCGCTATACGACCACCTGTGCAATAATGGGGCTTTGATACAAAACCGTGTACTCGAGAAACGACAATCGTCCGCGACGCGGCGGATTCTACGCCGGTCGAAGTCTCAGCTAGCGACAATTTAGTTTTCGTCCTCAATACGTCGAATATCGCGTTGTCGGATTCTGCGTAAGAGGAAGAAATCTCTTGAAACGCTGGTTATGTCGCGTATTTAACGCATTTAACGTCTATGCGAATGGAAGAACTTGCAGTTTGCACATCCACATACCATACACTGAAAAAAAGAATTTGATAAGCTACATGTCGAGTGAAACAATGCCAATTAATTATTTGAATAATAAAACCAAAAATAATTTTACTTTTCTAAAGATTTAGTAAGTATAATCAAGTTATATTAACCAAACTGGCATTATTTCACTCAACATTTGGTAGCTATTACCAAACTCTTCTTTTAATGTATTTGTAAAATTTGTAAAATCGTATAATCAATCGATTCGAATAAAATAGTTGTTATACTAGTTCTCATGATATATGAAATGCATCATTAATTATATTTAACGTTGGACGTATAGACACTAGCCGCAAAATTCACAGCGAAATTCAAGCGGCTGCCGACGGGAAGATAAACTCCTCTTAATCATGATAAAAAGCGATTTTTTTGTCTTACAATAAACGAGTTAAGATACCATCAAACTTATTTTCAACCATTTTATACAATTCCGGTTAAATTTATTCGAATCCATAAAAAAATATTACATAGAGCATAAAATTAAGCCACACAAACAAAGAAATGATTTATCAACATTACCAATTGATTACCATTTGCGAATGTTCGAGATTCGTCTGATTCATAAGGACGTTTTCATCATCGAAATGTGAAAGTAGATAAATCAGGAAAAAATAAACTCTTTCGGAGCAAAGGACGCAGAAGAGATCGCGAATCGAATTTTGAAACTGCCGACAACTTGGTGTGCGAGCCTGCAGAGGGCTCCAGCTCTCATCTGGCGGTCGCAGAAGACGAAAAAAATCTTGCGGAGTCTGGCATGGTACGGTAGACGAGAGAGAAAGGACGGAGGAGCAGGAGATAGCTCGTACGAGCGAGACGGAAGTAGAGAGAGGTAGGCGAGGGAGAAGAGGAATCGGGCTGGTTGCAGAGGTGTGGCTATGTGAGCGTACGAGAGTGGTTCTTCTGGTTTCTGGTTGGCTCCAAGCCGACGGGAGGCCTAACCGACACTGGAAATCGAGCTCGGTCGCTACGCTTCTTTCAGTACTTTTTGCCGTGGCGCGTCTCATGGCCAGTCGTAGGTGTCAGAATGCACCTCGCTCGCCTCGGCCGAGAGACGTCGAAGGGGTTGGTAGGATGGAAGAGGGAAAGGAGACGAGGTGGGGGACCACACGCGGGGGTTAAGGTACCGGGGAAAGAGAGTTACCGTGGAATTACTCGACTATTGAGATCGGCAGATAGTCCCGAAGAAAAAATCATAGCGGCCACCCACGTCTCCGATTATGGTTACCGTGCGCGCGTTTCTCGTGCGCTCGCATTGATTCGCAAGATACACAGAACGCGGCTGGAAATCATCGCGAAAGCACGGAAAGCACGGATTAATTGCCGGGCAGGAATGGATTTCCGACGCAGCCGAAGGCGTTTTTTACGTATTGACGATTGCCTATCGTCGACTCGTTTTCGATTGGCAGTCGTAATTGACGACTGGTTTCGACGCGAAACGGCGAATATATCCGCTCTTGCAATGAATTCCGAGTGCGAGGAGAAATTTCGATAAAGTGGAGCGTTAATCGGAGGAGAAAATATCGATAGATAGCTATCAGTGATGTTATTTTTTTTCGATAATATTTATTGCAAATATACAATATACTATACACACACACATATATACACGTACAATATATATATAGTATGTATGTGTTAAAAAATATTTTTTATGTAACATAAAATAAAAGTAATTTTACGTAATTTTTATATTTCGATACTGTTCCTAATGTTCAAAGATTGTATCGCTGTGATACGTTTTAACGCGTAATTGCATTAAAATATTAGGCGTGTACAACATAATTTAAACACAATTGTCGATGCATAATAGTTTATCAGCTTCATTAAATCGCGGCAATAACGAGATATTATAATTTCATATTTGTCATGAACAAATATATAAAATTCACTCATTAAAATATATCTCGCAATATTAATTTTATCACTTCGGTGTTTAATTCTATTAAAACTCAGCGTTATTAAATATTAAATATTGTATTACATATATTTTCACAACTATTTCTCACTTATGTACTCAATTTCATTTATTTACTCCGCGATACCTCCGACTGCTAATTTAAAAAGTTTTAAGTCGTATCGACGATCCGCTTATATGTATCTCGTGTACATTGCGAAAGATGTTAACGTCAATTATCTCTGATATGCCCTACATTCGCTACTTACGTCCGTTTTGACGCGAGACGCGTTAGAATTTATGAAACGTCGACACCGTATGCGGATACGCTTCGCGGATATGTACACAGGGGTTCCCCGCGCGAACTGACAGCTCGCCTATCAAAGATGACGGTGTAGCGAGATTATAGTGATCTGGCGGAAATTCACAATTCAACCGAGAAACCCTCGCGATCGTTTGCGATAGATTATTATTTCCACGCGAATGCACTTTACTCCTTCACCTAGTCTCCCTAATTACCTTAATTTCATTTTCAACGCTAAATAAATTCGTTATTATATTCTCTCCTCTCCCTTCTCCTCCTTCCGGTGAGTTCTAGGAGAAAAATCGACTACAAATTTGCCAAATGGAGAATCAGTATGCGGGAGCTGATGCATTTGCCTACATCTGATTCACGACGATGATTGCGCGTACGAGTTATGGTAGCGGCGCAGAAATAGGGATATACGGAAAAGAACACACGGTAGAGTAAGAAAATTACAGCTTTCCACGAGACGGATCGCATCGCCGAGATTGATTTGATCGGGGAAAGGGTTAACGCGCTCGCGGCGCATTTACCGCCGCGATCGAAACGGGCTTTAACTTCATAGTATCTAGGAAAGCGTTTGACCATCGGCAAATTGAATCGATCCGTCACGCGAACGCGGAAGCGTGAGCCGAGCGCGCTTCGTTCCCGCCGCGCTTCGCAGGATGAAACATTATTTATTACCCCTGTCGGATGGCGTACGTCCCGCGCGCACGGCAAATATCGCCCGCTCTAACTTTTTCTTCGCCACTCCGACCACCCCGCGCCTCGCGATTTTCCGTGTGCACCCACTCCTGCACACGCACAAGCGTATATACGTAGCACACGACACGCGATGGTACTGATTTCAATTTCTGTAGTCAACCTCTTGTAGTCAATCTCTATATTGCATAAATCCCACCGCGAATTTCAGATTTATTTGCAAAAGTCTAAACGAATTTCGAATAATAATTGATTTGCTTGTTTAAGCGTAAAGAAAATAGCGATCATCTAAAACAACGAAAAGGCAAATAAACCGAATAGAAATGTGAAAACTCTTTTCTTCTCGATCAATATTCATCAATAATTACGATGATCGCCGCACGCGCTGTGCGTGCACGCAAACGGTAAAATTGCCGTAAAACGTTAATGCACCATCTCTGCTCATCTTACATTACATTGACAATCATTCTAGAGTTCGATCGCTACAATTACACAAGTATAACGTTCAGCTGAACGGTATCACGCTGTGAGATAAAACTTGTTTGTAATTTTTCGCTCGTAGTAACGCATTTAAAAGAAAGATTCAATAGATTTTCGTGCCAAAAGCAACTCAATTACTATTTTTTCAATATAATCCGAGATTGAAAGGATTAAGAAATTATCGATGTCGATTCAAGCGTTCAATGTGCGTGCTAAATGCAAATATCAACACTGCATCGGATCGAAGCAAACTCTGAATCGTTTGCCGCTCATCTCTCTCGGTTATTTATTAAATAAAGATCGTAGACGGATCCCGGCGGGTCGTAAATCGGCGACGATGAGATACGGCGTTTCATACGGATGCACGTACCGATAATAATAATAATGCACCATGACCCGCGCGTGTCAGCTGCGCGAAGAGCGCAGGGTTTCAGATATTAACATCTTGGCGCGGACGTGAGTTAAAGTTATTGCCCTGGAGCACCTGGAGCCGCGAATGGCGCTCTCCCCGACGTGGTGCAGCGATACTCGATCGAGCGAATCGACTTTACTTAGTGCCTTAGCACCGAATTCGGACGGGCGACGAAGTGAGACTCCGTATTTCACAATGGCAATAAGGAGCAATAAGCGTAAATTACGCGCGCGCGCGCGCGAGTTACTCGGCTATAGCCGAGTTATACGTTAATCGAGCACGTACCAAGGCGGGTTGCCTTCGGAAGTTCGAGAACTTCATAACTCGCGTATAAATCGGAGGGGAACAAGGGGAGGGCGACGATTGAGCAAAAATTTGTAATCATCGTAGCGATGAGAACTCTACCTGAAACATTTTATTGAATTATGTGGAATCCAATTAAAATATACCATTCAAAATATTCAAAGATAAATAATGCACTAAATGTAACGTAACTTCATGCGAAATGACGTTTCAAAATGAGAACAAAATAGAAGGTAATTTTTATTTTTAACACGTTCCACGTCACGTTGATCCCTGAGGTTGCACGATCAACGTTTCAGGTTGTTTAATATTTCGGTTACAAAAAGAAACGCGTAAAATAATTTCTGAGTTTTCACATGACTGAATATGTAATTACGAGGTATCATGTGGTACCTTTTCCTTTATAATAAATAATTTTTTGTAGCATTATAACATACATTTTACTTAATAAATATGATAAACGCCAAAGATGTGTCACGGGGGCCCGCGTGAATCCACGTGACGTGGATGAATAAATGACTGAAAAATGGCGCGGCACGTGTCAAGATAAGATCGTAAATTGCCACGTTTTCACGGGCGTGGAAAATTTTAGAATTTACGCGATGAAGCGATCGACATTGTCGTTTCGGCTTTCGAGCCGGCTCGGCACCGGAAACCGAGCGTGGCCGCATGAACGACCGAGTCGGCCATTAGCTTCGCGCCGCTCCACCTCGTGCGTGCGTCTACGTGCATTTATATTGTACCCCGTAGTCTTATTGCCGACCGTGTGTAACGAATAAACCGAGCCGAAGCGAGGAGACTCGAGAAACGGAGAGGAGTTACGGGAGGGTGGGCAGGGTGAGGGGAGAGGCAGACGGCGAGCATATTATAGTGTCGCGTTGTCACAATGTCCGGTAGCCGCGACGTGAACCGGCCTGCGCGATCGAAGGAGACAGGACTGTAAATCGCGGTGGCAGCCAGTAAGTACACTCGTGTTCGTAGACGTTGCGAAACGCGCAGGCGAAGCCCCCTCGTAGAACGTCATTTTCACGCTACGAGAGTAAGTCACCTGAACCGAGAAAATGCGCCGTATATCAGATTTCTAATAAATTATACGTGCAACACCGATTGTGAGAAAAGATAAGGTATTACGTAATCTACTATGCAACTGAAAAGTTTGTTTCCAAACAGTTTTTTAAATTCGTGTTAAAAAAAAATGAAATTACGTGTTACAGAAAACTCACAATAATCTCGCGAATAAACTTTTAACAAACGAATTCTCTTTGAAACGTAAATGTTTAACTTTTAAGTAGGTAGGTGGTAAAAAGTACGCAAGTAGATAGGTGCTGGCAACATCCCAAAGAAATGTTTTTAGGTAAAAAATGTTCTATTTTTCTTCTCCAGAACACAAGGTTTTAATCCCGCATTTCTTCGTTGCCTGGGGTGCTGCGGCCACCCTAAAAAATGATAGATTGTAGCACAAAGTACAAGGTCGAATTAAGGAAATCGGGACAATCGATCCTCAGTTATTAGGAGGAAGTGTGGTTAGTCGCAGGCACCCCTGACCGAGTGGCGTATTCGTTATAGTTATAATAGGCCGGCTGCGTAATCGCGCGCGCACTCGTGACGAAAAGAGCGAAGGGAGTCGTCGGGGTGCACGCCGATGGATAGTCGCACGGTTGTTGGCGGCGACGGCCGCGCCGCATTGCACCGCGCGCGCGATGCGTCGCATCGCGTTGTTGTAGAACGATGCTTTGGCCGGTCGTTCATTCGTTCGGTCACGCGAGCTCGTATCTCTCTCTCTCTCTGTATCTCTCCGTTTCGCGGGTCTCGCGCGGCTGCCCCCAAATTGCCCGAAATTATTGGCTTCTTTTGTTTTCCCGTCATACGCCGCATGGCTCGCTCGCTCGCTCGCTCGCTCGCTCCGCCGTTCCATGTCATTTCGACCTGTCCCCGTGACGCTCTGCGCTTCCACATGTACTCGTTTGTCGCTTTTCCTCTCTTCTTTTCGAGCTCGTCCCCCTCTTCTGTCCCCCTTTTTCCCTCCGACAACGCCTCCGCGACTTTTGCCGCGATGAGTTTCCTCCTACTGGTTTTTCTTCTGGAGGAGAATGCTCGTCGAGTTCAATATCCTTTGTCACACGCTGCGCCTATTTCCCCGCTTTTGTTAGCCGCCGTTTCTCGCCACAGAATACTGTTATTAACCCTGATATCGGGTGAAACGAAGAGGGTGACGAGTGCACGACGGCCATATCCGTCGAGACAGACTTTACGAGGATCGCAATATCAGGATTAAAGAAAATTACACAAGCGGAGATACAATTTCTTCTTTTATAGCACGAACGAACGATATTTCTAGATGCTTCGTTAAAACGATTTAAAAGTTCTGAAAATTACCTTCAAACTGAACATGATTAATGCAAAGACATCGAAACTCTAGGAAAATAATTAATGATCGGTAATCTTCTGTCGATATTAATTTCAATTTTTTTGGCAACGACACTTGGAGAGTTCCCGCGCATGTTGCATCACATTTCTGCACGCATCCGCTGTAGTTATAATGGGTTTAAATAGTTTGGAGAGCCGATCGAAGACTCACGGCGAAAACGAAGTGAAAGAAAAGTACGGAGGCGCAGGTAGGAGTTTCTTGGCCCGAGGCGCTCATTATTGTATTCATTGTCGTCGTTAACGTGCGGCATTGTGCCGCAAATGGCCTGTGAATATTACGTCCTTTCCGGGGCCGTCGCGTCGGAGCTTTCTTCGTGCTTCGATCTCAGGCAGGTTTACGAGGGGGTAAAGTAACGATTCTCTGGTCGTGGAAAATTCCGGACGAGTATTGGAAGTTTTCGGGATTTACGCGCTTCCGACTTCCGGGAATACGCCGCCGCGACGCGCCGAATTTACGGCGGCCTTTCAGCGCCCGCCGAATTCTAAGGATGCCTACGCCACGCCGCGCCGCCAGGATAACACCGCCGAATTCTGTGTATACGTCGCATTCGCGGGGGCGACGTCGCCGTCGCCGTCGCCGTCGCCGTCGCCGTCGCCATCGCCATCGCCGTCGCCGTCTCTTTCGACGTTCGTGCCGCGTGCGGCACATCCACTCGCGCTCTCGAAAATATTACCACGACGGATAAATTGAAATTTAAATAAAACAATCGAGAGAGCACGACGTTTGTGTGTTGAAAATGTATTTATGTAATACTACTTATAAAACGTAAAGCGCACGATACACGCAATAGCATCGTTGTTAATAATTTAGCAGTTGTCATGTGATTTCTCTGGAAATGGAGCACGGTTCTTGAAGAAACGCGACGTATCGATTCAGAAGCTTCTTTCACGTACCGTCGCCGTGGTCGGCAGGCGATCGTGATTAACAGAGTTGATTTAAGGGCGCGTTTAAGAAGGAGAAGAGAACGACACTGCGCGGACTCACTTTCGTCGCAGAACGAACGTCGATTTGTCTGTTTAGGAATTGGACAAATTTACGATCAACCCTCCTGAGATGTTCGACGATCTCTCCCGGTGAGGTGAAGAAAAAAAAACCAATGTCGACTGCAGAGGACCACGTCTCTCGCCCCCCGTCTTTAATGCGCGTCCTTTTTTCGCGGATTCGCGTTTTTTCTCCGGAATCGCATTTTCACTGGATAAGGTCGATCGTCCCGCCATCGTATCGACGTTTGCTATCTCGATCCAAGACAATTAATAACGTTAATCTGCAGGGGAAACGGATGAACAAACGCGGGAAGGAAGAAAGCGGCCGAGACCGTGCGAACGAGGCGAGTCGCGCGAGCGAAGGAATGAGATGACGAAAGATGGGGGACGATCGGAAAAAAGGAGCAGGACGAAGAGGCGGCAAAACGTTCGACCGAACGAAGATTGACTCGGTGCGTGTGGGCCGCTCTCTCGGCATCAATTAGACGGCATCTAAAGTGTGTGCACGTGCACTCGCGAGCGAACGCACGCACGCACGCACGCACGCATACAAGGAGATGAGCGCGGATCGCGTCCATTGTGCTCCATGTTCGCCAAGATGGCCGGCATTAGCTCGCCCGCCGCGGTCTGCGAAGGCGCGCAGACGGCGGCGCAGAAAATCGACAAAAAGCGCCCGATCGGGTCTGCTAAGTGTCTCTGGGTCGCGACAATCGCGACAATTAATGATCGCCGGGCGAAAATCATTTTATGTTTTCATCTGGTCCAAGCGTTCCTCGTCTTTCGCGAGATCACTGCCGCCGCCGTGAAATTTGCTGACCCGATTTGTCGCTGCACCCTTTCGTCGAGCACGACAAAATTCTCATTTAAATACCGATATAACGTTTCATAAAGGATCATTGAAGAATAGTGGAAACTTGACAAAGTTTAACTTGACAAAGTTTTTAACACGATTAAAAGCCGAGAAGAAGCCAACAATAATCACAGGGATCTCAATGTTCAAATATTTTATATGTGGTTTTATAGACATTTTCCAGCTCTTCGAACCATGCGCCATTACTTTCAATCTTGAAACGCTGTTCTTAAATTGCACCAGAATAGTATTATCACAATATTAAATTTAATAATACTAATGCTAATGAGTATTATCTATAAGATCCTTCCACCCCAAAATGAAAGAATTGATAAAATTTCATTTTTTTACATTCCATTGAAAGTAAAGCAATCTGCTATTGCCACGTTCACAAATTAATGTTTCACGAAACATCTTATACATATTACAATGATGTAGTTAAACGTGAAAAATCAATTAATTACTATTATCAAACTCTAAATCCACGAACCGCCCATTCACGAAAAAATATTACAGCTCGATTTCCTCAGGGTCCTTTAATTTAAATTTAAACGGATGGTAATAGAGGCAAAAGACGTTTACAATCCCGCTAGAATTGCAAGCTAACATTTCCGAATAAATTTAAGGCGATGCCCTTCATTTACTTACCAAGTACGTAACAGCGGCTCACTAAAATGTGCACGTGCTGTACAAAGTAAAATAATGAAATTCAGTAGCGCGAGGAAGGATATAAATGGAAAAATTAGTCAGACTTGCTCTGTGTTAATACATTCCTAGTATGTAGTTTTCTGTAGATTAATTAACGTTTGCCTGGCGGTAAAATTGATAACACTCCGAATTAGATTCTCATCAAAGATAATAAGGAAGGATTCGTATCGCGAAATACTCGGCGCCAATCTGATTTCGGCGGTAAATTTTTGTAAGTCGCCAAAAGAGTACTGATTTTTGCGATATACGTTTGTTCGCGTCACAATAAATTAAATAAATGTTTCTTTAATATAAGCCTTTTAACTTTAGAGCGCTCATATTTCTTTGAGTTAATACTACTCCTGGGTGAAAATTCATCTACACAATTAAGAATTTTTTAAAGTTTTCTTTTATTTTTTATAAATTGCAAAATGTCAAAATAACTAGACTAATATTATTTTAAAAAATTATTAAACATTATTTTAAATTATCAAAAGTTTAATAACAAAAACTGCACAAAACTCGAATTAACTTCCAGAGTTGCACTTCAAGATTATACAGGCTTCTAAACTACGTATGTCTGCATAAAATAAATATATTATCGCTCTTTCTGATGTATCACCTATGAAAAACATAATAATAAAATCTTATTTCATTATTTCCTGACGTTACTGTAATCATTACCAGATTTCCAACCAGTTACGATAGTGTCGCTGGTATAAATCATTTGAATCGCTGGCAAAAAAGTAATGCCGCAGTTATATCTCGCGTTTCTCTCCTACAACTTTTCTTGCTACAGGCACTGTTTCTACGAAAATTTCTTTCGCAACGTTACCGGCGCCATTTCAAAGGCGCGACGATCGCGATTTCTACCCGTCGCAGAGATCTAGCACGCCTAAAGACGCTTAAACGCGCGCGAACAACGCGGTTTAGGCGGTTTCGTTCCTTTTGGATTTCGGAGTAGCATGGGGGACAAGGGGACGCGAATCTCATGGCCAAAATAATACCGGGAACGGGCCCTTTGGCGGTGACGGTTTCTGCATAGCGCCGGCGCCTATGTTTTTGCTATGTGTCCCGTTTCCTGCACGCCTTCCTTCTGCCTCCCTTTCGTTGCCGCGAATCCTTTCTGCTAGACATACCCTGCGGCGGCATGTGAACATTGACATATGCACAATCTTATGCACAAGTGCGACAAACGGTTTCGCATGTCATCCACGGGTCATTCCACTTTCGTCGAATGAAGATACGTTTAGAATGATCTCAAAATGCGAATGGGCGGAAAGATATTTTTTTTCCATTTCTATTCTATTTTTTATTCTGGAAAAAATTCTTCTCTGCATAAAATATGACAAAATTTTATGTTTAAAAGAACGAGTTGCTACTGTAGATTGTAGATCGTTTCTTCGGTTGTATTTTCTCGAGTCCAAGATTCTCCGTGTCTCTTATCTTTCTTTTTTGCAGAGAACATATTGCAACATTATTATAGACCTATTTTTCCGACAGCTGTCTCTAAACACATGAATAGAGTTTTGTGCTAACTTCTCTTTCATTTTGCCATGAGAAACGCGTTGCGCCTATGCGACAAATTGTCGCGCGACCCTCCGCCGACCCTTCGTCGGGGGTGTAAAAGGAGGAGAAAACCACGATATTTCTGGTCGATAGCCTGAGAAGAAACAGGCTGCGAGCAGTCCATCCATCGTGTGTCTTCTCGGCGTTATAGCGCGTCACAAAAGCAGGTTTTCGGAATTACATGGATAATATAATTATGGCTTGGCAGCTCTCTCTGCGGCGTGGTACGTGAACGATGGAAATCCGACGCGGGACTAAACTTCAAGAAGGTGTCCATCGGAAGACGCTAGTCAGTTATTATAATTATGGCTCGTGAGACGAGGAGCGAAGTCTAGTCCTTTGCGAAGAAAATGCGTAAAATTACAGGGTAGCACGGCTCCTTTAGCTTTGCGTACTACAATTTGGAAAATCGGTTGGAAACCAACTAGGTCTCGGCTGACTCTCGCCTCGCCTTCCACAGGAAGTGGATATGACATGCTGTTGCGCAAATGTATAATTTTTGTATCAAGATAATTCGCATACGCTGCTTCTTACGCTAAACAGTTACATCGTTTATTTCAGGCTTATTCAGAGGAAGGTAGAGAATTGTATTCAACTCTTTTAATAAAATTTTTAAAATCCCCATTTTTAGGTGCTTAAAGAATGTTTCGGATCGACCGAGAGAAATAGATTGCGCGACGACAGAACTTTTCATTAGCATTTTTTCCCGCGTTTCCCCCTCTTCCTTTCCTGTTGGGACGAAACCAGGACGAAATTAATAGTATCGGGTCACGGGGACGCGAGCAGGACACCGAGGAGACTCCAATCCTCTCCATGGGTCCTTAACGAGAAAATAAATGCCCGCCAATTTTTCACGAACGACAGCGGCACGCCCTTACGCGAGACGCACGCGAGGTAGATGAATTTTTAATTTCACGGCTCCAAGTTTTTCACCGGCAGGAAAAACCCGAAAAAGCCGGCCGTCGTCGTCACGGGACAAGATTACACGGCTTGCACTCCGACGCGAGATATTAATTCTTTCTTTCCACCCTTGTGTTTTTCAACCGTCCCGCGCCGTTCGTTACGCACGCTTAATACCTCGGGAAGAAAAAAATATCGCGTAACGTTTTTTAGCAACGAATTTTCAGTTCATTAAATTTTATTTAAGGTACAATCTTTAACGAGGTTACAGACGCGTGATAAAAGGAGATAGCTTTTTATTTTATTTTAATTTAATTTTTTTTGATATTTTATAATTACGCGGTGGAGTTATAATAGCACGTTGGGATAAAGATTGTTCACATGTTCAAGAAGAAATGACATTTTGCCGGAAATTTGACCGAGTTGCAACAGTTACGAGCGCATGCACGTAACGTCAAGAATCATGTTCCCGGAAGAAGTACCGCAGTATCCTTCCGGCTTATCGTGGGCCATTCATTGTTACCTATGGAGTATTGACCGCTCGACCAATGACTCAAGATCCAAAAGCGAGAAACAGATCTACAGGTACCGGTAGAGCAGACGTCAAATTACGCGAACGCGGATGTTTGGAGCGTGCACGATTTAAAGACAAAAACGACAGGATCCACCGGAAGCAACGGTAGTTTAATGCTCGCTGCACGCGCTACATACTGGATTTCAATTTCCTTTACATAGAATATGATTTGATTAGAGTCACAATTTATAGTGTTGAATCGAGCATATTTGTGTTGTATGTGTTATTGTTAAGTAAAATTAATTTTCAATAAAGTTGCCCATAGGGAAAGATTTTTAAGTCAAAAATTCAAAAAGTATAAAATTTTACAATAATAATATCTACATACATCCTGATATAATAAACTATTTTTTTTTCCTGTTGTCTGAATTCACCTTAAAAGGATAAAATCAATCTAAAAATTTGTGTGGCCTAAAAAAAAAATTTTGTGTTTTTATTTTATTATTTACTATCAACAAAATAAGACAAAATTTTACAGAGAAAATTTATTTTTTTAATGAGATTTGTGTGTTCTTTCATTTATATATTTTATATAAGTATGTAAAATATATAAATGAAATACGTTACAATGTTATACAGTGTTGTGAAGAAGAAAATACGTAAAAAATATCAAAATACCAAATATATTCATCCTGGTTTCATCTAAACATGTTTTTATAATTCTTTCAACACACATATCGTATACACCTGATGATTTTTCTAATCAATAAATCTCATTAATAAAACTGAATTTGCTCTATGAAACTTTGTTCTATTTCCTTTTGTTGGCAAATAATGAAATAAAAATGAAAAATGAGACACAATTTTCAGGGGTTGATTTTACCCCGTCAGAGTGATTTCGAACAGACCAAAAAAAAAAAAAAAATAGTTTATTACATATCAGGATCAGACAAAGTTCACAATTTTTAAAATTTCCGAGTTAGGTCACCCCTCCTTGTCAGTATCAAAATATCAACCATATAATTTTCGTGAGAATTTTCATGTAATGCATTTAATTTGCTTTTACAACGAAAGCAGGTCAGATGTTGTGAGAGACAGCTTAAAGTGACGGTCCGCAGTTAGGGCCCGTACCTCACCTTCCACGGGAACCTCAAAATTTCGTGGCGCGCGTCTACGGACTGCTCGGCGCCCGCAAAACCGCAGAAACGACATGCTGGCCTTTTGTCGTGCCGCGGCTGTCTGCGCAACGAAACTAGAACCATTATTATTACGTCACGCGAGCGTGTTGCGCTGCGGTGCCGTTTTTATTGACGAGGAAGTCGCAGATGGCGAGACATTGTACGCACCTTTCAGGTATCCGCCGGAGGCGATCGTCGGACAATTTTTCGCGTCAAAATCATCGCCTTCCGGATTCGAGGGCCAACTGGTTCGCTCGGGGGAGAAAAAAAAAATTACTCAACCCGGAAGAAGCGTCACGCAGGCAGCCGCAATTGTTCGCCCGAAAGATACTTTTGAATTTTGTTTTTATTTAGGAGGAATTGAAAAGGAAGCACGAACGCAATGAACCTAAGCCACGAAGAGTGACGACAGTTCCGGGGCAGTCTGCGCAAAACGACGGAGGCGTCTAGCCGGTGCCACCGACACTCTCGTATCGATCATCCTCGCGTCTCGTGAAATGGAAGTCTCTCGTACCGTGGAAAAATCTCTTCAGCGAAAATTTTCGACTCCCAGGCATTTTCCTCGTCGCAAAATCACGCTCTTTTTCGGTCACCTCCTCTCGGCGACCATCGATCACTGACAATTTCTTTTGGGTTTCTTCCCGAGATCCTTGGCCCCTTTCTCTCGAGAACGGAGAAAACGGCTACGGTAAAAAAAAAGTCCTGGCTGGTGGCAAGAGAGAAGCGAAGATTGAGAGAGAGAGAGAGAGAGAAAGAGAGAAATATAAAGAAGAAGATAGCCCTGACCATGCCAAAGCACACAAGCTCCAGCGAGCCGTGAAACTCTCGTAAATTGTCGATTCATTAGCGGGGCTCGAAAAAAAGCTCCTCTCTGCGCGCTGCCTTTTTCGTAGCTCCACCCCCTTGGAATATCGAATTAAACGGGCCGTAGCCAGGTTATACCTCGCTCGTTATACAAATATATGTATCCGTATATGTACGCGTTTATACGCGTGTGTGCGCGGTCATTTAGCGACTACGCGACGAAAATTCTTCTCGGCGATTATAATGTCATTTGTGGACGACGCGAGGCGAGGTGAGGCGAGGCGAGGCGATACGACGCGACGCGACGCGCCGTCACGCCCCTTCCTCCACGGTTTTCCGCATGTGAACAACTCGTGAAACAACCGCTGCCGCTATTCTATTATGCGACAGGATGGAGATGCCGACGACGCTGCCAGGAAGTGCCGCGGACACGAGCGAAATCGTTTCGCGGATTCGTGATTTGCGGAAATGTCGCCTCCACGCGTCCGCGCCGAGGTGTTTACATCCGTCACGTAGGGAATCCATCTTGCGATTCTTCGCAGCTTTCTGAGAAAATAACGCAAAGTGCATCGCGAATGAGCGATACACGGCGTTGTCGTCGCGCTACGCTCTCGTGCTCACAAAAATTCGACACGACTAATTTCATCAACGCTCGCATGGAAAAATGAAAAACAGAAAAAAAAAAGAGAAAAAAGTGGGCTGCCACTTCAACGAGGGCCTAATGATTTTCAGCTCGGTAACGCGAGGCGTATCGGATGCCCTCGATTAAACGTAATTCTCGGACTAATTTAATTCTCGACCGCGAACAAAAAGGATGCGGGGGGAAAGGTGCATGGTGGCGGCAGGAAAGGCGACCAGGGGAAATGAAATGGGAGACGTTCGTTAAGAATCGCGTAGACCAGAATTTCACGGTCGGTATCTGCCGATGTCCCGACGACCGGCGAGCGGCAACGAGGAGCGGGGGCCATCGCGTAAGCACCGGCTCTTTCGAATCGGCGGACGGCCACGCATAGTTATTTTCACGACATCCGCGCGGCAAAAGAAGCGACTATTCGACATGGTCCGGTGCGCGGCGATGACAGTGGTTCGGGTGAAATTGGTCACTATGCTGCCGCGACGAAGGCCGTTGCGGATCGACCGCAGTTACGGTTAAGCAGCGTCCGCGCGTAATTTCTATGGTTATCCGTCATTCGTCCGTCCGTCGTGAAACCGTCGCCGTCTTTTGCCGCTCCTCGATCCTCGGGGTGTCTGCTGCGGTTTCGTCGGCCCGGATTTCTGCGTTTTAATTCCGCGTCGCGCGGAACATTGTTCCCCGGTAGATTAAAAGTAATGATGGTAATGACGTATGACTAATTGAAAATTTTGTAATGGTTTTCAGCGTTCTAATGGACGTAGACATAATTAGAAAGTATCTCTCGGCGAAATGCACTACTCTGTGCCAATGTAACCTATTTTATACATCATAACTGTACACTCCAAATAACAATATTACTGTTTTCCAGTATATCGTTCACTAAAAGACAGAAAACAATCTTATTTCAGTGCTACACAGAAATTTTATTATGCACTGTTCTTCAGTGATAATACTTTCGACCAGTGAGAGTTTTAATCGTCCTTTAAGTAAATAGGCCGGATGGCCAGAGCACCCTACGCAACGAAAAAGTATAGGATTAGAAACCTTGTTTTGGAAAAGAAAAATAGAAGGTAACGTCCGCAAGTCTTAAAGTACTTTTTTATATTCCTCTATCTCCTAAAAGAATTTAACTAATGTAAATTTTAATATAATATAATATACTAATGAAAAATAGGACAAAAAGATTTTTTTTTTTCTTTTTGGAATGTCAGCATCTCACCTACCTTACGTAACTTTAACCACTTGAAAGTTAAGAAAAAGTGTGTTAATAAATTGATTACTATATCACTGACTAATGATATTTCATCAGTTAATTGAAATATCATCAGTTACTGATACAGCAATCAGTTTATTGAAACGTTTTATCAGTTCTTCTTTTTTCAAGAATAGAATCACTGAAAGACAGTGAATAGTTATTGATGATCGGTTACAAGGTGTAGCACTGCAAAATCAATAAGATTTCAGTGAGAGTATCTTAATTATTCTCTCTTGTATAATTTTATTTAGAGTTCCGTTGAATATTATTCCGTTGAATGTCAAGATGCTAAGGGGCTTAATAATACAACTGCGACGTTTCGTGACGCAATTAATTGATCGATGCGAACGAGGGCAAATTATCAAAACGAGGCCTTTAGGACATTTCATTAAACGACAGCTACTCCCTCTCGGGTGAGTTATGATCACGAGACGATTGTGCTCGCGCACGATGCATTTACATCGATCGCGATTATCGGCGCGTTAATTACTCCCGTGCACGTGACAAAAATACATCCGCCCGTCCGTCCATTTAACGGCGTCAGTCGCACGAACGCGGCGGCAGATCCGAGCGAAATCAACCCCCGCCGTCGCCGGCGTGCGTTCGCGTCCCTTCCCGTTTCCCGTGAAAGCTAGCAGCCGGCCTACGTGGTAGGGGTGCTTTAAAATGAAAAGGTAATGACTTGTGACCGGAGATGATTTCGAGTGGCCGCGTATCGGCCGGACAATGGTCATTGTTGGCCAACACCACGGTCACGCTTCGCAGAGGGATGATCGCGGGCGGCATGATTTATTTTTCGTCCGCTCTTATAGCGCGCTGCCCGCGCACCATCGGCCGGCGCTAAATACAATCGACCCACAAGCGTTCTGCCTCAATGAACTAACCGTCGTTACCGAAATCGAGTGTCTACGTGACGGACGGCTTTAATGCTCTTTGACTTTGAGCGATCTGTCGTGTAGCCCAAGCAACGATTACACATGTCACGTGACATTGAAATATTAAATTGCGTTGAAATAGTAATTGCCGCTCTCTTAGATGAAAAACAAATTTTTCAAGTAAAAATGATAAATGGTAAAATTTAAAGAAAAAGGAAAATAGAAATTCTTGACTTTATTCTTTGTTCGTCTTTTCTTAAGTATAAAATCTCACCGCACGCATCTGCGGCGATGGATAAAACTATAAATTATGCCCCATCATAAGAGGTACGCGTTATCCGCGATCTGCGCGCGTGATACAGTTTTTGCATTTGATTTATCTCTAGACGGTCGCGGCGCGCCAGTCAACATCCCACGTATCACTTTCTACGATGTTAGCAACGAGGGCACGGGTTCTACTTCGCCGACTTGATCAACGTACGCTGTATAACATTTTCGCATGTAATCGAAACCGTGCGCCGCAGCAAGAACGCTCTCATCCGTAATAGGCGATGTCGATCATCGTATGACTATTATGTCTTTAATTAGATAATTGCGAAATAATGTCAATAACAGGAGGGTCTACCTATCAATCTTGACCTGGAAGAAACTGTCTCGGAGCAAATGTTACGGCACTCGGTGCAATGTCGCATCGTACCGCGTAATACTCGTATTCCAAATGTTTACGAAATACGCGCTGACTCGCAAAGACAAAATTTTATTTTACTGATTATTTGTAAAAGTTGTGTCATTTAATATATTATTTAATATATTATTTTTATCATTACAGTTGTACTTTTAGTAATTCAAAACAATTACTTTTTCACTCTTTTTCTCTCGGCTAATATTTCAAGTCCCTATCTCTTCACATGATTCCATAGAATTCGAATACGCGAATCGTGTCCTTTTGTGATCTCACCGGCTCAATTGGTAGGAACGCTATTACGTTTCGCCGCGTGTAACTGCTCGCGGGGCTGACAGACACTCGCGTGTAAACCTCCGGGAGAACTTGTCCCCGATGCTCGAGGTAAATCTCCTATCTATCCTTCCAGTCGCGGATGTCGGAAAAAGAGGAGTCTGCTGCTTCGCAGAGGGCTTGTAAAGGGTTCACGGCGCGGCGCTCGATCGCGTGATTTATGGGACTCGCGGTAAACGAGACGGGACGGGCCCCGCCACCGGCCGATGAGAACCACTGTCATGGCGGAGACAAAAGGACCTCCCGATACCAAGTACGGACGGACTGTCTGTCGTCGCGCTGTCAGTGAGAGTCTGCACCGCCGTTTTGTATATCCGACGGGCCCGGCAGAAGAGAGAAAAGGAGAACGATGATCGAAACGATCGAGACGAGAAGAGGAGAGAACGAGAGAGAGAAAGGGAGAGAACGACGAGTCGGAGGCGCCATCTTAGTCTGCATTCCATTGTTTTAGATGATTCATACGCGGGCCCAGCCCCGGAGGGCCTCCTAATTTATTAGTTTGAATATCGAGCGCAGCCAGCGGGAGGAGGAATACGTGGAGGCAAGATGGAAAGAAGGGCGAAAGGAGAGGAGGTCAAGAAGGAGGAAGAGGAGGACGAAGAAGTCGGGCCAGAAGAACGACGAAGAGCGAGAGGAGGCTGCTAGCTGGGTGGCCGGGGACCGTCTCTTGTTTATACTCTTGCCCCCCGCCTCCGGGGGCCCACCTCCTGCTCTCTCTCTCTCTCTCTCTCTCTCTCTCTTCTCTTCATCATTCTCCTCATCTTCTTCCTCCACCACCTCCTCCACCTCCTCATTTTCTACTTCTTACTTCTTCCTTAGAGCAACAGACTCTGCAGGCCACTCTCTCTTCTCGATTCAAGTGTCTAAACCTCGTTTATGACTAATCTGATGCTGACAGCGGAAACGTATTGCGTCAGTTATATACATACACATGCGCCGCGGTTATAAAGATATTACGCTACGATGTAACTGACGGAATACAATCGGTAGAAGAGATAAGATCAGGTTGATGTTGATGCATCCCTCATAAATATATCTTAGACATTTCGATTTTTGTCCTGCTCGTTATTAAAGATGACATAATAGCACGATAGATCCTAGATCAGCGTTCGCTACACTGTATTACAGCTATTTTCTACGCCATCGTAATGACCGCGTACTTTTTCTTTCTTGCTCCTAATGGAGCTCCGCTTTGCTTCCTCAGTCGCATTGTCCTTTCCTCCCGATGATTCGAACGTTACAGAGGCGCATCACGTACTCCAGATGCGCCACGGATCCGAAACCTGCCGCGTTTGAATGACGCTTCTTTCTCAGAATTTAGCGAACAAATCGTGCGTTGTGGCAAAACGTTGCGCGCCGCGCACAGCACTCAAAAAGAATATCGATATACGGGTATATAAATATACGGCGAATCAAGATTGCGCCGTACTCATTTGCGAAGAGTAACTCGTACTGCCGTCTGAAATCTTTTCTTCTTGCGAAGACAAATTCTAACCACCCCTAGCCTCTTAATAATTAGCCTCTCAATCTGATTGCGAGACCCTACGGATAGAGCTGTAACGTCTAAACGTGTTCTTTCAATGGCATTCTTACATTTTTCACGGACAAAGTTTTAGTTATGCGCCGCGCGCGTAATTCTCGATAAAAGACTATATTTTACGCGCCGCGCGGATCTTTTGAAGAATTCTGCGGAAGATGTCTTAAGAGGGCATCGGCCGACGAGAATGGAAATAAAATGCAGCAACATGCAACACGAGACGCTGTCAAACGATTTAGCCCCGTGGCACGTATCCCGGTGCCTTAGATACGGATCTTCCCGGGAACGTTTCTTTCTGTCGCGCCTAGAAAAAAATCAGAAAAAGGTTCGCGGTCGCGGACGAGAAAGAGGAGGAGGAGAAGGAGGAGAAGGAGGAGGAGGAGGAGGAGGAGGAGGAGATGAAAGGCGAGCGGGCCCCGCGTGAGAGAGGAAGCGAGACGCGGAGGGCGAATGAAGGGCGTATTGCGGCGAACGTAATATTCATCTCGAGTCCACGTCGAGGTCAGCGAGGCCATCAGCAGACTGGAGATGAATGAAAACTAGGCCCGCGCGCCATAAGAGAGAGAAAGAAAATAGTGGTACAGGCGAAGCTGAATGGGGCCTCAACGATAATGGGACTGGCCGCTCGTAAACGCCTGCGTAAAAAGAAAAGGCGCGGACGAGAACGCTAATTCGGCGACAATGAAACTTTTTCTTAGACAATACCAAGTCAAGGGTGTCAGATTACTCTTGTTAGTGTACTTAACAAATGAGTTCGTATGTCTCGTCATTATAATTATTTACTAATAATAAATATATCGAAAAACTTGGATACTATGTATCAAATAATCGTCTTCTCCCAAGTTACCGCCATTTTTCAATCACGCCGCTGATTATTTCATCACGTTAATATACATTAATTTACTCTACTATATTTATTGAAAAATGAAAAATTGAGTGTTATTATAATGTATATTTCTATACAGCTTTATATTGAGCTTGCGCGATGACAGATAGTCGATAATGGATACGATGGCAGACCTTTCGGTGATTCCAGTTGTCGGCCATGTTTTTTCATTGCAAGTTGGGGATGCAGGTCTCGAGTGCATCGCTCTTTGGCGAACCTCTCAGCTTCCACCTCGTTCCTAACGAGGGGTGCACTCTACTCTGATATTCTATCTCTCTCCTTTTTTTTCTTTCTCTCTCTCTCTCTTCCTCTCACTTTAACTCTTATTTCGCCTCTACCCGACTGTCTTTCGAGAAACATGGTCGCCAAAGACTTGTCTCCATTCTCTCTTTACTATTTTCACAAAAGATGCTTACTTTATTCGCGTCTCTAACTAATTGCCTCTTTTTGCCTCTAGCTAATTGTTAAATCCGAAAAATAAAACGCAGTCTCAACATATTTTCCTTATTTAGTACGAAAAAAGATGATTAATATGGTAATTTATTAATAGATATTAAATGTAATTATAATTAGCATATTTTTGACATTTCAGACTCGAGTATAAATTTTTTGCCCTGTGTATCGAAATAAATGGTTTTCTCCCAAGCTTTCTCGTGTTCGATGGCATAAAACATGTATATGAAAAACTTGAATTTAATTTACCTTTGCTCAGGTAGCAAACTGACGTTATTTATCGTCGTTTTTTTATTGTCAAAGTATCTTTAACGTAAAAATCATCTAGCTTGCTATTTGGATGAAACTTTGCGTTGTTTCTAACATCATCTGCAGGCTAGACCACGGATACTCGCCACAAATCATGCTCTTCGATGAAATAACGACTCTCTAGTGGCGAAGGGGTTACATCTTCGCGGTTAATCCTCGGTGGCATGGTTCGGTGGTGAGCGTCGTTTATGGTCATTCGGGAGGAAGTATTGCCAATTAGTCAAGTCGGCCATCTCCGATAGTCCGGTATTGCGAGCGGCGTCGCCGTTGGCAGTCCGCTCACGTAGATAGCAGAGTATCGTATCGTTCGTGCTTCGCTCCGCTACCGCGATAGGCGGAACGAAATCCGAAAACAACCGGTCGTGGTCACGACCACCCGACAAATCCCATTGATTCTCTCTTCCTCTCGCTCACTATCGCCATCTCTGTCCCGCCCGCCTCGTCATCTTTCGTCTCTACCTTTCTCTCTACATATACGTATGCGAACGGATGCGACTCTCCATCCGTCCATCCTTGTCCCGCAATCAAGCTGCGTAGGCCGGTCAGTTTGTTCTAATCAGTGCTGACCGCGAGAGAGCGGGCTAACTCAATCAGCTAACGAACCTAGTTTTGCGCCACCAAACTGACCAATCTCTACGTCAAACGTACCTCGGACGCAACTCTAACCAGTGCAAACACTTACCTTCCGGCATATCCGAGGCCCGCGCCGCATCGGTACCACGATCACGCGAATGCTTCCGCTAAGAAAGAATATCGCATCGACAATAACGACTATCCACGACTCCCCCCACCCCCTGAAAGAGATATAAACTTCGAAAATTCGGATAAATGAATGCAAGGATACGATAGAACCTTTTACTTGCGTGTGAAATTCGCTCTTGGAGAGTTTTCAATCAAATTCTATAAAATCTTTTCTCTTTTCAGATTCTCGCTAGCCATTTTAGAAAAATGCTAGATACACGTAATTTTCAAAGACTAGAAACGATCCTTCCAAATTTTTTATTTTCAGTCTGACACGTTTCTTTACTTTCGTCATTTTTTCCCTTGCCTCGTATGCAATCTGTAGATTTTCTTTGCATAAGAAAAATGATATTTCCGTGGCAGCACATTCAACAATTTGCATGCGTGGCAAACGAGCGGGCTTTATCATGCATAAATCCAAATGTACGCAGACAAGTCCTGGCGGGGCAATGCGGCGGCGTTCTTTCATGTTGGATCATACTTCTGTTTGTCCCCCAAGTCCTTTCGGATCGCGACTACTTACGGATTGCGAGCGTCGTGAAGAAGTAAAGAGGCGGACGGAGCAAGGTAAAAGAGCCGACATTGTCCTACCGGATCTGTCAAGATCACCCGCCGGAAGTACCTCGTCCCCCACTCGGCCATCAACTCCCTTGGATTAATCATCAATGCCAATGTATCATGAATAGTCACGAAATCACAAAGCTCAAGTGATCGTGAGCCATAGACGTCACAAAAAAGAAAAATCATGGCAATTTCTCAATATTTGCTTAGAGAGGCATAAAAACACCTCTGTGCAATAATTGTCTCGATGAAGATCGGTTCTTCTATAACACGATAAAACGTTCAGGCCTTCGCTCGAGCTAAAGTAATCGCGACGAATGGATTGGCGTAGAAAGCTGCGATCGACGATGCTTCATAAATCAGTAGCTCTTTTGACGTGTATCGCCACGTAGCAGAGGCTTTCGAAAAGAGGCTAAACGATATCGCGAGGCGCGCCGCTTTTCCGGTCCGGGTGCCAGGCGTAATGCAATCGGTTCCCATGCCCATCACGAAGCCGGGCGCAACCCGATGTGGCAGAGCGGACGACGCGATGTGCGTAGGAGAGATGTGATCCTTTGATCCGACGCCGACCTACCTGCGCGCGCGTGCACCAACTGACTGACCGCGCGGCTCGTAGAGACCGGTATTAAACACGCTCGTTTACGAGTTTACGCGCCACGCCGCCCGAATTTCAGCTCGGAAAGGTCGTTATCGGGAGTGTTTGTCCCTCGTCGAACGCCACGGGAATACGCTACGACGGCCGATCGACGGAACGGAGGAGAGGAGACGAGGTGACGAGAACCAGCTCGATCGTGGATGTCATTCGATCGTGACTGACATTCCGAGAGATGCCCGGGTCAGCCACGCTATCGGCTCTCGGCGACTGTTGGCGGTTGACCGATAACACGTTTTCGCTCAAATTCCAACTTCTGATTGTTCGAAAACAAACCGCAACAAGAAGAAAACGAATCTCACGCGACAGGACTGTATATATATGTATATGTCATTGTAAAAATAATAATTTCAACTAATTAAAAATTACGATGGCTTTACAAGAGGCAAATATTCAAACTTCTACCTAAGAGTCATATCCCCTCCGTTAATTGTCGCGCTAATGATGAGCGTCCTAATCAGCGCAATTCACAAGGGATATATAAAAGAAAATACTACATATATAAAAAAAAGAATACTTGGACAAATTTGGCGACAATGGCAGCTCCAATTAGCGTTAATATCGGTAATGGACTCTAGACCCGGGTGCGCAGCGGGAAAACTCTGCCGAGGGTGGAAGGTAGTGATCGTAGAAGCGAAAACCAATCAGGATATATATCCATCGTATGTGCGCGGAACTCCCCTCTTCTTATGCTGGCGTGACTGCTAAGAGATTACTTTACTTGACCTAATACCTCTTGGTAGGATGCATCGTGATACTTGGTGGATCGGTTACGCAAGAGCATTAATCCGCCCGATCCGTACAATCGATCCCCGACAAAAGTTCCGTCCGGCAACGACACCTGCGACACGTATCGCCGCGAAAGGTAGCGAAAGATACCGACTCTTCGATACAATTAAGGTAGGAGGGAGGGGAGGAAAGCCAGAAAAGGAGGCGAACTTTTAACGACGTGAAATAGCGCGACCGCAATCGCTCGCTGAATAATACCGACGCGTTACGAAATCGCGATGATGAAACTCGGCGCAATTGTCGAAATCAGACTAGAATGTCGGCTCGCTATTAGATAGAAGACTCGCGTTGCGAGTCGATCGCAATCGCGATGCCATCGGACGACGCTTCGGGCCAGAAAATGCGACGCTAAGATCGCAACGGAAAATCAGCACGAAGCTAATTAGCGTGACAGTGTTACGAAGCCGCTATAATCGGACACCGAGAAGCGACGGCGCTCGCGCGAAAACGAACGCACGTCACCGGGACTGATTTCGGAACAGTGCAACGATACGACAACGATGACAGCGATAAATTCTCAAGATTTCACTGGCAAGGCGTCCGAGCAAGCCGCGCGGCATAGATCATCGTATCTACCCGAGCGATCGACATGACGGCCACGTCGCCCCGACGAAACAGAGCTAACTTTGTCGCGCTGCTCGCTTAGTGGACGCGTAAGAATGAAAAGGCGCGAGAGCGCATTCATACTACGAAGAGCAGCCAGGAGGAGGTGAGCGTGGAGCTACGAAGCTTTATCTTATCAGATCGAGGGCGGCTTCCGAGGCGAGCTCAAAGTGCTAAGCCAGCCGACCGACACGACTCACTCTCTGTGTCTCTCTCTCTCTCCCTCTTTCTTTACCAACGTAGCCTATCCGATAACCTCCGCCTCTTTCCCTCTCTGGGATATCTTCTCGTTTATCTCGTGTCTTCGTCGCGTTCGCCGCGAGAGAACGGTTGATCTTCTAGCCCGCCTCATTATCGTAATTAGCCCCGGAACTCACGCTGGCGATCTCGGCCTAGCATCTCCGCGCGAGTGACAGTGCGTGGGCACTCGAGAGAGAAAATCGAAGAGGGACGCGGCAAGAGAGAAGTCGCGTGTCCGAAAGAGCGGGAGAAGGAGGAAGATCGAGAAGAAGCACAGGAGGAAAGAAACGCGCGCTAACCCAGAAAAACACTTGGCCACCTACCGACGCCTTTTTATTTATAAGACTTATCGCCGTTACGCGCGCCGACTCCGTTTGCGCCATTGGGAGACGTTCCCGGACTTGCGGCGACTACGTTTTTCGCAAGCTCACTTGATCCGTATGATCGCTTAAGGTAACGCGTAATAATTAAATGACTACGAGTAAGTATCCCGCACGGAATACTTTTTAATCAATGGTATTCTATTTTAAGGTACATCTACAGATGCACACTCGTCTTTATTGCAAGAGGGAGGTTTTTTTTTATAAATTTATAATTATAAATCGAGTATATGCAATGGTATCCTACAAAATACTGTATGATTCTTTGGTACATGTGTATTCCAAAAATTAAAGTCGAAAAATTCGAGTCCTAATATGTATACGAAAAAATGTCAACGTCGCAATAATTTATAAACTACGAGCAATTAAAATTCATTACACCCAATAATATTGTGTAAATTTCACACGTTATATTCGTAATTAAATCGCTTAATATTAACTCATAATTCAGCAGTATAATATAGTAGTGTAGTGTAATAATGTTTGTTATATGCAAATAAAATCAAATGATCAATAAACAATAAATGAATAAGTTATAAAGTATTAGATTAAAATTGTCACATGTGTATGAATAAATGTAATTAATAATCATTCACATTTTTTTATTTAATAAATTAATTGAAATATGCAATTAAAATAGTTCCTTCTTTTTATTTATACTTGTGACTTGCGCCCATTGTTTTTTCACTTTTGCGAATTAATTAATATAATACTTGATTTTGTAAGAAAATATATAGATTAAATGTCAATCTCAAGTTTTATTTATTAAAAAATAGGATGTGAAAAGAAGAAAAAATTAAATAACACATCTAAATATTATTGCTTCTAAATTTTCCTTATTGTGTTTTATGCGCATCAAGTAATTTTTGTTATTTCATATAAATACATTTTTTTTTATCATCCTGAGACAGAAACACACGAAAATATAAATAAAAGATTTATGTTTTAAAAGTGTCAAAATTTTACTCTTTCTGTTTTTTTTTTATTTATATTTATACGTGACATTACTGATTAATATTATATTTTTAATGTTCTTTATCTCTTTTTCTATAAATAATAACTATGTAGAATGGTAATTTGATTATTTAAAACAAGCTGAGTAAAAGATGATATCTTTAAAAATTCCTCTCTTTTTTTACAAAAAAAAAAAAAAAATAACGTCATTGTACCAAGCCTACTCTTTCTGTTAAATATTTCTTATAATTTTTTATTATTCACACTTGCGAATATTTCATATAAATTTCAAAAGGTAACGTATATCGTAATTCTAAAACTATTCTATTGTAAATATAATGAAGTATCAAAATACATGTCGATAGAACATGAACAGACATAACGACTTCATTCTACAAGTTTCGAATATGTACGCACAATAATGTATCGACAAACAATGGCATATATTTCAAAATTAAATATTAATCTATTGCAGTCTATCTATTTTGAGGCAATAAATTCGTGACATGTTGCATTTATCTATAACAATCGTATGATTTTAATTTCACATGTATCTTCGTACATATTATGTATTTTTTTTCACAAATCCATGACCTCAAATTAAAATAAAATTTGTCACTCACCGACACACGATGCGCAGCAGCGGAGTTGTAACTGCATCGAGACTCTACGTCGATCTGTAAAATATACATGTATCCAAATTTAATATAACAAAGCCCAACTTTATTGCCATTTAAAAGCACAATTACACGTTTAAAATAATTAGATCGATAATTCATTCCGCAAGTGAAATAAATAAAATGATAAATAATCAGTTGCTCACCTCACGGTTGCTCCGCCGTCGCTCGACGCCACCCCAGGCCTCCTCCTCCTCCTCTCGTGTTCTTCCGTTTCTCCTTCACGGCACTCACTCGCGTTAATTACGATCGCGCGCGCACTAATCGCTAGAATACGATAAACGCGCGGTACTTTGTACGGCACTCCCGACGTTAATTGTACGCGATGCGCACTTTCCCACATCGTGACAGACGAATAACGCGATAAAACGCGAACGCACGAACGAGTCACAGATACGAAATACTCGGCACTCGCAGCAACAGCTCGTAAATAGTCGAATATCTGCAAAAGTCGAATCTCTGTTAGTACGGTAACATAACAAATTATGTTAACGTAACAAATTATTCTTAAATTGGCAGAAAATTTAAAGCGCAACGCAAGATACAGACGCAAATCCAAGCGTCATCAAAGTGCCTTAAGAGCCCATATAAATGTGATAGGAGGATAGTTTACAATGCTTCGAGTGAATAAATAACGCGAAATATCTACGATAAATAACCTCGGCTTGATAAGCCTACGAATCGCGGGAGTTAATCAAATGCGCGGGCTAATGATCATTAAGTATTCGTAAGAAACGGCTACGTTTTACGTCTCTTTAGTACTTGTCGCTATCGTGTTACGAGAGATAATAACACGGGGTGGCTCGTGCCGCCGCGCCGCGCCGCTGCTCGCCTGCTCGAGTCTCGCCGCGCGAATGACAACAAGGTGACCGCGTGTACACAACAGCGTGCTGTACGCCGCAAAAACGAACATCGAAGACCGTGTAACTGTTAATTCGTTGCCGTCACGAAATATTTAACACGCACAATAAAATAAATTCCCGCTGAATATCCGGTTCCTTGCGTCTCGATTTAATTATTAACGAACGATCGATATTTCGGCTTTCCGCTGCTAGATTCCGATGTTAAATTTCGAATTATCTCGTGTCGCATTTAAATTTTCCACCGATTTAAATGCAATTCCATCCACCATCCTCAAATTCAACACGCAAAGTAATACATGAGTCGCTGAGCTTGAATGATATGAGTAATAATAAACTTATTGTAGTAATAAGTTTAAATGTAAAACTCCGTTTAAGGTATAACAATGATCTTAATTGAAATATCTTATTTAAATTAATTTATTATCTACTATTGCTTGTACGAATTTGTATATCTTGAAAGAAAACAAGTTGTCATTTTTTTTTTATTAAATTAAGAATTTTTCTTGTTATGCTTCTTAGAAAAATAAAGAGAATTAAATCAACCTTTTATAAAAATATGACAAGCTATTTATTAAAATAATACGATTTCTTTTGATATGTGAAAATTGTCAAGAAGATAATAATATAATAAATTATAAAATTTCGATTTTTCCTGATTATGAAACAAAGATAATTAATTTTTTTACATTTAAATTCAACATTATATTTAATAATTCTTTTTAAGTGGAGTAATTAGTATCAAACATTCAATTTTTCATTGAAAAAAAATTAACATTAAGAATTCAGAAACGAGTTTGCAATGTTTACTGGGATTTTCAATTGTAAAATTGCCAGAATATATTATTAAAATATTGTACAATGATTGTGGAATATTTTGTATGTTCGCCAATAATTAGAAGAGCCAAGAAAAAATTACATAAGTAATCAATCCTTTATAAATGCAGTTGAAAAGAAAATATGAATTGAAAGTATTGTAAGGATACATTTGAAATATTAAGAGCAAAAAATATAAGTATAAGCATCTTTCTTTTTTTTTGTTTTCGCGATGCACTTAATTATTTGTAATAAGGCCAAATATCTGTCTTCGTAAAATCATACAAGAAGAAGAAGAGGGGCTAAGATTGCTATACAAAGTAATCCGTGTAATTAATGGTGTCTGAAAGAATTGCTTGGGGAATGGATACTTATGGAAAGGCAAACACGATCAGGGGCAATAAAAACTGCTGGTCTATTCACTCAGATACGCTGATTTTAGGGAACATCGACCAAGTCCATTAACATGCAATAATGCGGACGTAAGCTGTTACTGACAAATGAGTTCCTAATAATTACATTGCGAAGGTTTTACGACCGATTGAAACTTCAACGAACCCAGCAATAGCTCAGATTACGAATGCCGAATGCCGAACCAATAAATTCCGAGTTGCCGGGGAGAAATCGCCATGGTAATTAATATATGACGCGCCGATTCTGACGTGCCTGTTTTACGATCGGATCGGTAGCATTCGAGCGTATTAGCGACTGCATCTTCATCATTTAATCAAAAACGGTAAAAAATAGAATAAAAGTTCTCCAGATAATTAATTAATATACAAGAGGAAAGAGAGAGGGATATGTGGATAAATGCATACGCGATGTAAATATGTATAAGCATGCACACGCGAGAGATATAAATACGATTCAGCACGAATGCTGAACGAGCAAAAATTGATATCAATATGGTAAGGAATAATGATATAGGCATCATTCGTGGTAGGTACATCTCTCGTTCAATAAACGAAGAGAGAAAGAGAGAAATAGAAGAGAGAAAAAACTTTTACTTCCTGCTGCGAGAAGGAAAACATATTCTTAAATTAATATATTTTTGAATTATTTTTAGATCATTCTCCGTTCGATCCTGCGCGTAGAATCAGATTTAATATGAGCGCTTAATCGTAAGGAAATATTGTTGACGCGTAAATTGGTGCTCGTTCGACGTGCATAATTCCGTTCGGGACTCGAGTGGGCTCCAAATACGAGAGTCGGTCAATTCTATTTCTAGGTGCCGCGACACACGATGGATCCCTCGAGATCGCGCGTCTCGTCTGGTTACATCACTCGCGCAATATAACGAACCGAATCGGAGAGGAGGATACGTCGCGGCGAGCGGCGAGCCTCGCATACGTTATGGATGCATCGGCAGATGCAAATAACGGCGATGACGATTGGCGTCGTCCCGGCGACCCGGCGACCCCACGGTCGGTGGTCCAATTTGCGGCTAGCTTTGTCCAATTATCCGCCATTAGGCATTACCGAGCGCTGGCGCAAGACTCCTACGCCACTTCCCTGTCGGCTAACCACCGTTCCTCGTCGACGACCGAACCATCCGCCTCCTCCTGATAATCCGTCCTCCCCCCGCCCTCTTCGCCGTATTCTGGGTCTCGGAGGATCCGAGAATACCAATGCGTAATACCGGTTGTTTCGCTCTTACACATCATTCTTTCCATGAGCCTGGAAAGAAAAGTGGAATCCCGACAACAAGAAAGTTGGCATGCCAATATCGCCGTACCGCACAAACACGAATGCACGCGCGCTCATCGCGAAACGGCCGAATCGAACAATCATTCCGGATGTATATTTTGGCTCGCTACATTTTGGCTCGCTACCGTATTGCCTTCATGAACGCTAACGAATATTAATGATCGAAATAATTATCTCATCGAAGACGCTATTCGCGTCACAACTGACAGCTATTGGCACAACTAGATCGTTTGTATATTTAAATGGAAATATCGAGGATATTTTTGTTAGCGACGCGTGTAAAACTTGAACCGAAATTGCGCGTACAGCGATTAAATAAATAATTAAATAAATAATAATTAAAATTTAAAATAATCCGCGAACATAACAGACGAAAGATAAGTGTAAAGCGTGTAATGTAAGTTTACATCGTTTATGGAAAATGGCTTTGCGCGCAGAGTTCTGACATAATTGCTCGAGAAAATAACTTTGTCAATCAGAGAATAAGCGATCCTAATTTTTTTAAGTTTACAAACGCTGTTTTTACGATCGCACCATTATTTTGCAGAAGCGAGAGGGAAGAGACGGGGGAGCGAGGAGAGGAGCGCAGGTACGGGGGAGTGACGACAGTAATAGTAGTCGTGGGCATATACTACATCGAGAGGCAAGAATTCCGGGAATTTTGGGCAATTTTAACGGCGTAGGCGCCAGGACTCCTCCGGGAGAGAAGAGAGAGATCCTGAATGAGAGTGGCTGGATATGGTCATGGGGGCCCACTGGGCTAACAAGGTGGGCCCGCCTCGCGTAATGACGGGTTTCGCACGGGGCCCCGCACTTATTGCCTTTTATTTATTTTTAATCTCCCGTACACCACACAGAGACGCGTACGTGAACGGATGGACGGACAGGCGGACAGACGTATCGCAGGAGGGCACATCCGGGCCCAAGGGCCCACCGCGCGGGCTGCCCTCGCCGCGATTCATTAGTCTTATTGGAGCCCGCGACCGATTAACGGCCGATCTGTGCGATTCTGCCCGATTTATGAGCCGATATTTGGTCAAGACTACTTCATTCGTCGCTTTCTCTTCAGGAATGAATGACTCACTCTTGTTATCTCTATTGTTGCTTAGCTCCGCGATAATTATCTCATCGGACTAGTCAGCAAAGAAAATCTATCGAACGCGTCGACTTTTAATAACCAATTTTATCAAAATTTTACAATTTTATCCTATAATTTTTATCCCTTTAGAAAACAACCCTTTAACGAAGTTCCCATCAAATAATAACAAAGTGTTTAGAAAATTGTATGGAAATGTCAGTAATATAAAATCTTTGACATTTTCATACTTCCGCGATTTTCATCGTTAAAAAAAAAAAAATATGTTCAAAGTCCTTTCAAGTTTGATTTCAAGATAGTAATCATAATCAGTGTAATAATCATTTGACATCGCGCTTGTCGTCGTGTCATCGCGATGATGACACTCGGATGTGACGATCGTGTCTGCCGTTTAATGATTCCACGGATAAGTTACTCCCTCTCTCTCTCTCTCTCTATCTCGTCTTCAGTGTGTTTCCTTAACGACACCATGGGCCCGAGGATGGTCAGCAACGTATAATCAACACATTTTTATGTCCCGCAGCCAAACTCCTCTTCTGAATGGCTTGCACGCCCGGTGGTGAAGCGCGCGCCCTTCCTCCCTCCCCTTTCTCTCTAGCTGCTCGTTTTTCTGTACCTTTTTTTCTTCCTGCCTGCTGTCTCTTTCTCTTCCTCGTTCTTCTCGCCGTCTCTCTTACTTCCTTTTTCTCCTCTTTCACTCTCCGAACAGGGAAAGGGGGAGGCCACGCGAAATTACTCGACCACCTTGGGCGCCAGCGCGGCCGTCGCGCGCGCAGCGTAGCCTTCTCTCGCAATTTGCCAATCGGGCCCCGGGCCCATGAATCGTTCATTTGCATTTTACGATTTTTCGAAGTGAAATTAACACGGCGCCTTCCGCTCCCCACCACAACATCCCTTCATGCACGGTCTTTCTCTCTCTCTCTCACTGTCTCTTTCCCGTGTCCAGGTTGTGCGAATCTTCTCGTTTCGTGTCAGCCGGCTTCTGGGCCGGTCCTCGCGGCACGGCCCACCGACCTAGAAATCCGACGACGCGGTTGTTGTCCTTGCGAAATATCGAGAAGCGTGGAAATTGATGCAGGCTCGCCTATCGGTCGATCGATCGCTCGCTCGCTCGATCAATCGATCGATCGATCGATCGTGGCAACGGTTAATAATTAAGAAAGCGTAAAGACCTTTTTCTCTGCACTGAATGATAATTAAGTATTTTCACCAAGTAACGATAAGACCACCTTTGAAGATAATTTCAATTTTATCCGTACAGACGAGAAAGGAGATCACGTTATACCGCCGGGATGTCAGTGTAATAGCGGTAATCGCGGACACAAGAAACGCATCACCAGGTGACCGAATCACTGACATCCTCGTCAGCCGTGTGACGCGTCGGCGCGCGATGCGATAAAAAATAAACCCTAATCAAGGCACCATGAGCGACGAATTGCGGGCGAATTGAGGAGCGAGAGATCACCGATTGGCAACTGGCAATTCGGGCCAATTTTTACGGGATACCTTCGACCGTGAGGGTCCACCTCCTCGTTTTCTAAGGTAGCATCCCTGATAATTCTGCGGAAACAAGATAATCGGACTGTTAACCACGACCACGAGCAGTGACCCATCGTCGTAAAACGCTTAACCATGAGTTCCTCGGCGATTCGTTCGCGGAAGCGAAACGTTCGTTGGGCGGAAAAAAAGAAAAAATCGAAAGAGAGAGAGAGAGAGAGAGAGAGAATGCAAAGACGCCTCCGGGGCATTAGCTCGTTCGACGGAATTGTCGAAACCGTCGAAAACGGCTGTCTTCGGGCGACGTGCCGGATGACCGATCGAAAATTAATTTCTATGAACGCGCCCGTCTACTTTCCGTATTTCCGGAAGCGACGGAACGAGTCGCCGAAGGCGCAACCTCGAGATAAAAAGCGAAGAGAACGGCGTACAACACATGACAAAGACCTCTGTGCTCATCGTGAATTTGACGCTGGCTACATTTCACTTGTCTAACATGAAAGTTCAAAGTTAACGTTACAGGAGAATCGTAGACGGTCATCGCTAAATGTATAAGATTTCTAAATGAGAGTAGGCGATAGCTTTTTCCCTACCTCGTGCACGTCGCGTGCTCATTTAAAGGAAAATTTGCGATTTGCGCAGAGAAATTCATAGAGTATTAAAGACGTTAAACGAAAGACTCGCATGTCGTTACGAAGAGTTCATATTCTCGCGGGTATGCTAAAGAGATCTTCGTTGAACGCTAAGGACGCGATTTGTCGCGAGGATGCGAAACCGTAATGGCGCGATGCGGAATACGACAATAACGGTTTGCTATAACAGCGGAGCATTCGAAGCGAGATAAGCGCATTCTCGTCGATCCTGCCGGCAATCTGGTGACGGTTACTGTCTGGCTTAACATCGCGGCCCGGTTAATAACGCCGACGGAACAAGGAGAACGTCTTTTCCGTGACGATGTGAGGTCCAGCGTTCGTGACCAGACGAGTCCGGCGCCTCGCTACAAGCGCGCTAGGACGAAGGACGCAGGAACGGATGGAAGAAGAGGAGAGAGAGCTGAGAGCGCGAGTCAGCCTCGTTACGCGGTTGTTACCTGCCCATTGGCGTATTCATTCGCTGTGTCAATATTTCCAAAAGCTTTTGAAACTCACGTTTCCTCATACGTCCGAGTTTTTACGCTACATAACGACTTAATATCGCTGTGACGCGTACCAAATTAGAGCAAGATCTCGATTACAGATATTTAAACCTTTAAAATCATTTTCAAAATCGACTTTAGCAGTATTAGGTGATTTCACTCGCGCGTCTGTTAATTCTGTTAAAACGATTATGTATCGATTGTACGACAAATAATATACCTATTACAAACGGGAAGATAGTAAAATATGAATTATCATACGTCGCTGCACTGTGGTAGATTAAAATGCATGCGCGCGAAAGCCTAATCAAAGTTCCATCCACCTACGAAACCGTTGCAACCGTCGCGGATACTTCGCCGCGCAATTCCACGTCGGGGAAAGCCACGATTCTCTCTTTGTAATTGTATACCATATCTCAGACTTCGCGTAGTCACGATGCCAGAAGCTGAACGAAACCGTTTCATGCGCAGCAAACATGCCCGGCGCGATGCTCTGAAGGAGATTGAGATCTCCTTTCGCGTCCATCCGGAGCTGTGATTACTTACCAGCCGCGGATCACGATGGGGTATTAATAACGCGCATTTCGCTCGTCCACGTGAATAGAGCTGGCTCGCCTAATTGAGCGTAATGGCAGCTATTAGACCGCCGTTTCATATATTTCCATGGGTTTACATGCGCCGGAACTTACTCTCCCTCTCGCTCTGTCCGGACTATTTGGAACTCCAGAAATACCGAATAATAGAACCTACGACGATTAGGGAGTCTTAACGCGCGGCGCAATTAATGTAAAATAGACGAAAAGTATCTTCACGACCAATTTAAAACTTTGATTAATTATAATTCTTTAGCGATTTCAATTTGCAAAGTTACAACCTGTGTTAGATGAGTCCTAGGCTATTTCTACAAGTTTGGAGCATCACAGATTCACATGAAACATGTCCGCGCTCGCCGGTATACCAGTAACGGAAGAGACTCGCCATCGGGGCCTGCACGAGGGCCCTTCAGAAGGCACGGAACCCACGCCAGTGAGGGACCACCAGGGAGCCGCCACGCCCCCAGCGGACCGTGCTTACCTACGCGATCTCTTGCACGCACACATCCTTGTTCGCGTGCACACACACGCACACACACCTACGTATACACACGTATTAGCGAAATATACACATGTATACCGATCTCGTAAACGTACGCGTAAACGATTCGAACGTACCGAGAGACGGAAGGTGGTGGATCCGGGAGGACACGCGGCGCAATGGCGGTCCTCGGATTACTCCCAGACTCTCGTACTCGTACACGCGTCCTTCCTCTGAGAGACCGAAACGGGTTACAGAGAGAGGACAGAGGGTCGAGAAGGACGGAGAAGCAGTGTCGACAGCATAATCGTCGGGTCAGCGCCAAGATTTGCCCCGTGCAAATATCCACGCCAACGCGACTGGACAAGTCAGGTCCTTTCACGGCCCTCGGGCTACCGGGTTCCAGGGACGGGATGATCTTCTCGAGTGCAGTGGGGAGTTTCAAATTGGGGCACGTCTCTTTTTCTTTTATCTTCGATAGGCATTGAAGACGAGCGCGATAAATCACTTGGCGCTTCCGATCGCCAAGAAACGATCCAAAGTTACGGCAATTTAATAATTTCTCGATGTGAACGCCGATCTCGAGGTATCAATTAATTTTCCACCCCTCGTAGATAGACGCTCGTTACGTGCGATAGAAAAGATTCTTCACTCACCCCCTTCTGCTAGGAGAAGAATCTCGATCCAGCAATTCCACGCCGATGATTTATCGCGTCGACGATGATCCTGCGACCTCGATTACTCCGCAGGCAAATGTCTTTGTTACGCGAGCGCAGTCCACGTAGAGGCGTTACACCTGATCGAGTGATGCATCGCGGTACGTGCTCGATATCTCACGGGAGCCTCGCGTGGGACGACGGCAGGTGGGAAGGTCAGGGGGTGTGGATCGGAGCATATTCTTCTTACGAGCTCGCGGACCTGCAATTAGAACAGACGTACGGTGGGTGAGTGCGGTCCGGCAGTAAATCAGGGTCCATTCGCGCGATGACAGCCTCGAGAACGGAAACCAGCATCACGCAGCGTAACGCGGCGATGTGTTCGGCTGTATTCGCCAAATCGCGGATAACCGGATAATTATACGTGGAGGAAAAACTTGCATCGAGAGAGACTGCTAACAAGCAGCAGACAAAAATGTTTATGGTACTTTGTTAAAAAGTAAAAAGATATATTTTTTTTTTCATGTTAAACTAATTTCGTTAAAGTGCGCAACAGTGCAGATAAACGAGGATAATTTATCATGGTTGATAACGGAGATAAATAAGGATAACTTGTACATTGAGAAAAAAAAGTTGTCAATTTGACCAAATTTTTCAACTTGATTAAATTTCTTTAGCTCAAGTATTTACGTATTTAAATTAAACATATAGGTGCTTGAACTGAAGAAATTTATTTCGCAGTGTATAACTTATCATGATTCATCCTTCAAGCATCAAAGAGACTATGACATATATTGAGAGAAACCGCTCCGGAAACCAGTCGTTTTCCCAAATTGCGTGTCGAACGTGAAATCACGCCGATAGGTATTCGTCACGGTCGCGTCGATAATCTACGGCGCGAAAATTGGTACTCGTCCCCTCTTGGCGGTGTACCGTGCAGAGAAGAGTACAGGATGGTTCCTAGCGAATTCATAGGCAGATAGGAATGCAATATTGCCCACAGTCTGTCACGCATTCGATCCGGTCGGGCGACAGCGATAGCGCGCGAGTGAGAGAGCGCGTACGAAAGGACCCCAAACAACGGGACGAGATCTCCTCCTCGTTTTATTACGCGGTGACCCGCAGACGCATATCGGACAATAAACTATGGCTGCACTTTGGGATTTGTGCGCTGCGTATTAATCCCGGCATATTTATGTCGCGATGCGGAGGAACGCTCGCTTCTCTTCGTGACCGGCAATTCAAGTGAAAACGTTTGTTTCGAGATGAAGCCGGCCTGTGCGTCCTGTGAAAATTCTATTTTGTTCCATCAGCGTAGTACATATTTTAAAAGAAAGCTTTATTAATATTTCTCCCTCTTTCATTGTCTCTAAACATATAATTTAACTGGTATATTAATGATGTAAGGTAATTTATATATACATGTCAGATTTAACCTTTGAATAGATAAGTGGTCAAAAGTTACGTAAATAGATAGGTGGGATGCTGACAATATTTCAAAGAAATATTATTACATTTTTCATTAGTTAATGTTATTTAAATTTATATTAATTAAATCCTTAGAAGATGGAGAAAAAAATATGAAGACTTATACAATTTTTCTTTTTCTTTTTCAGAACAGGGTGTCTAATCCTGCATTTCTTCGTTGCCTGAAATGCTGTGGCCATCTCACCTATCTACTTAAATGTTAAGGGGTTATGAGATTTTAGCGAATCGAACAATAGGTTATATTTTGACACCATGTAAAACTTTTCTTTAAAGAGATAAATAATGCGTTTCTGCTTTAAAAATATGTATTTTTATTTTAAAAAATGAAATTTAAAATTAGAATATATATATGTAAATAAATAAGTAATAATAGCGTTCTGAATAAATCCGCGTACCTGTATAGTTTTCACGATTCAGCTTCAATAAATTATCCAAAATTAAAAAGTTCGCACTTTGTTTCATTAAACTTGTTACTTTCAAATCGCGGAAAGAATTTTTTTATAATTTTATTTTTCACGAAATTGTACACATTTAAATTTGCAAATTACGTTTTTCCAAAAAATTTCTTCTGCTTGTTATAACTTAAAAAAAATTAAAAGTTAAAAAAGCCTTTTAATGCCGAATGTTATATTAAAAGTGTCACTTTAAAATTTCAAATTAATGGAATAAATCAAGCTATTGTTTTGAAAAATAATGTTTAAAAAAAATGCGTTCAAAGTTTAACACTTTTTCAATGTAATTTTGCATCGTACTTTAAAAAAAAAAAATATACATGTTTTTAAAACAAAAATACGTCATATATTTATCTCATTAAAAAAAGTTGTGCACAATTGAAAAATATTCTATTTTTTGATTCGCCAGGATAATAATATTCGTATAATCCCTTAATTGATTTGATTTAATTAATTTGATCGGTATTTTCGAAAACTAATTGGATAATTCTAAATTAAAGACTATCACTTGTTTTAGTAGGATTAACGATAAAATGATGGAATTGAACGTGTTGAATTAAGACAAGTTATCGCGTTAAAGGAAGCAATGGGGCTTAAAAAACCGTGACGTTTTTCGTTCGTTTAACGTCTCCGCCGAGCGGAGGAAGCGTTTAATACAGCGCTTTTCTTTTCCGTCGTGGAGGAGTCTGATCGATCGTCGTCGTTGGAAATCGTGAAGGCAAGGAAAGAAAGAAAGTGTCGTGGAGGAAAGGGACGGGCGCGGTAACGACAGCCGTTTCGAGTTCTCGGGAGAGCTCGCAATCGACTTAGCTACCACCACGCCTCGTTCTCCTCTCGCGTTTTTCGTGAAGCAGGTGGAGATCGGCGTTATGTTAATGGAGTTTCGAGAGATCTCAGCTAACCATATGTTATCCCGTGCTGCGGCTACGGAGGTGGGCGGCAAGGCTGGCCCGAGCCAGAAGTACTAATATAGGAGCCCTTCTTCGCAGAAGCAACCTTGTGGTAAACGAGACCTCACCCTCTCGGCGCACCGATCGTCCCGAGCGGCGGCAGCGGTGGCGGCGGCGGCGGCCGACCATCTCCCCACGACCGGTAGGAACGGAAGCTAATTTGTAAATCATCTAGAAAAATCGCGCGTCCCGGCGCCGCCCCGAATTACGCGCGATTTCAACGCTAGTTTCCGTTAAGCTGATGATACACTCTTACGACTCCGTTAAGAGTTTGACGGAATTATCCGTGTTGCGCGAGCACCTGCGCGTATACATATCAATAACAGGAAATTTCAGACATCAAGACAGAAGCACGTAGCATTATGGAAGCGGCGCGAAAACACCGGTTAACGAAATAAACTCCAAGTTGGTGTATCATTTGCAATTAACCGTGATTAACTTGATCTTCCTTCTTCCGTTGCGTAATGCAGCCGGCGACGCCATTAAGACTACTACGAGCGCACGACGCGGCCGAAAATTAATCCCCTTGTCCGATGGTGGGGTTCGAGATAAAGGGTGCACACGAGAGAGAAGTGATAGGACGTCGTGGAGAGAGGAAGGCGAAGTCGGCGCTTTTGACCAGGACACCCCGTGGCGCGCGACATGCCTGGTCTGACCGCCATTTAGCGTGAACCTGTCTCCGACTGGACTCGCTCGAGCCAAAGAGGTAGACTGCTTCTTCATTTTCGAAAAATAAATATTTCGAGTGTGTGTGGAGCGCGCGATCGCGTCCGCTCGTTATATCTGACTCTTATAAAAGCTCGATCGACCTTCAGATCGAATTAACGCTATCATTTGCATTTAACGACAAGATCTCTGAAGATCCGAAAATCACTTGGAATTCTTTATATATTTTATGTATATATATATATAGCTTTGATAAAATATCAATAAGTTGTTTAAAGTATCAATCTAAAAAAGAGATTCAAAGCTGTAAAATGTTTTTTTGTGAAATTTTATTATAATTATTTTTAACGAAACTACACAGATATAAATGGAGAAGCGTCAAGTCTCAAATTATTTTATTAAATTTGCAAAGTTTCATGGCGTGAATTAACAATCACATAAAAAACGTGAATCTGTGTCTTTAATTTGTGTACTTGTTGAGCATTGTGCAACTTTTTGAGCAAGTTATTCAACATTGAAGCGAAAATAGTTTTTACGGAATAATTTTATAAGCAATGCTTTAATTTTTTTTTTTTATTAAATGTGTGTTTGTATAGATTTCTGACCGTGTCATCTTTGGCACTCCGATCATATCGTCGCGCGAATCGATTTTATTGAGTAGACGGTACCAGTGGCGCGACGCGCAACATTTGGAAGCGACATGATCCGTAACGTCTGAATAGCGATTGACAGCGCGACTGCGAGGAAAAGTCGGGCGGAAGTTGAGACTTTTACAATCGAAGACCTCCCGTCGTGTCCCAGGCGATTTACGAGGAATATC
Organism: Solenopsis invicta; assembly: GCF_016802725.1. Taxonomy (NCBI): domain Eukaryota; kingdom Metazoa; phylum Arthropoda; class Insecta; order Hymenoptera; family Formicidae; genus Solenopsis; species Solenopsis invicta. The sequence goes on from NC_052673.1 coordinate 17,524,326, forward strand.
GGGCATATCGCGTGTTTGCACCGCGCTTAAAACGCTCGCCGGGCGGACACCAGTGCTCGTTCCACCTACGCGAACTCGTCTCGCGTTGGTGATCAGCCACGAACAGAGGAGAAGATAGGAGAGGAGAGGAGAGGAGTTAAAGCGGCTGCCGCGAGAGTAGTGCGCGCGAGCGGACATCAGGATTGTGATGGTGGCGGTAGTCGGGTGGTAGTAGGTCCCCGGAGTTATGTTACGACCGGCCATAAACGAAATGAGAAAACTGTCCAGCCGCCGTTGAAAAATCTCCGCGGAATACAAATGCTTGATTTTTTGACTGGCCGACCGCGTTTCGTTGGCCGTGTCTAGCACGGCCCCGCGGTACTTTCCTCGCGACCAAGACGACGCGCCTTCCTCTACACGTAAGAGGGTAGCCGAAAAACACGTCATCTTGCCTGGAGAATGGACCCATTGAAATGGGAGCACAAAAATCAAGTTTTTTTTTTTCAACTTTGCAAACTTATCTCGATATTCCAACTTGGCGTACTTTAACACCTGCTCTTATTCAAAATAGATCGAACGTCGCGGCATTCTATCATTCGAAATGAAACTCGTAATTAATGTCGAGCGCTATATTATTGTCTTAATTAATTATCGAGCATGCGATCGTATCTCTCGTTCGCAAGAGACGAATTTAAAGGCTCTCTTGCATTCTCGCGGTGCGCGTTGGAATTGAAACGATGTTTACTCGAGATATAAAACGATCAACGATGCATCGATAATTACCGGAAGTATTAATTTCTTCTCGCAACATTTTTTCAAGACGCGTAACCGTCTGATAATGCATTTTTACTTCGTATCTGGTAGTTATTTGCCGTCACTGTAATTTTCATAATTAAACTTCCTCGATCGAATAACGACCATGTCATCCGGTTTAACATTCATGATATCAAACGACTCTGATAGTTTTGAAACATTCTATATACTTAAGCGCTGCCTGGCTAGATTAAGCGTAGATTTAATCGAGATGTAAAACACCGTTCACTCGTTGCATCGTTAACCATCCTTTCATTCCTAAACCAATTTTGCTACCTGAACGTTCTCTTTACCTTTCATTGATCGGTAATGATTCGGTACTTGTGCAGTTCCTTTTCTCATAACCGAAATTTCAGAACGCGAAAAAGGCAAAGTAACGAAGATCCGCGATATCGTGGCTAATTGTATCTATTAGTAGATAATATCTAAAGGATCCGAGCGAGTTAATCATATCGTACAATATTTCGGCTAACAAGCTCATTGTGCCGCGTCACGGGGTATGCTTTCAATTATGCGCCTGCACTATCAGGCATGCCAATTCGCAAAGCCGAAACTCGGGGAATACGAATCGCGAGCGTCGATTCTCTTAAAGACCGCCACGAAAAGGGACTTCTCCTCCTCCTCCTCCTCCTCCTCTTCCTCCTCTCTTCCTCGTCGCGGTTCGCAATTAATCTCGATCGTTCCGTACTCCCGCCGACCGGTGTGCGTACCGTGCGCTCTTCCGATCGTTAATTCGGCGCGCACGGAAAGGGGGGGGGGAGGGAAGAAGGAGAGGAGAGCCCCCCGGTTCCGCTCGTAAGAAGTGAACACGATGACATTCGTACCGGGCCCGAGAAAACGAGTCTGAGTACATGGAAGCCTGCACGAACGAACGAGCGAGCGAACGATTCGGAATCAGATATTATCTTTGACGAGGCCCACGACCCGCCGTTGGTGGAGAAGGGCCGACGAAGGAGCCCTTTCTCGGGGCCTCGCGCCAGATACGGATCTCCTTGGCGCCACCGTCTCGAAGCCCTTCGAGAGTCGGCCGACTCTCGTAAGTCCTCTTCCAAGCGGGGCCCGCCGCCGCGCCACGCCGCGCCGCGCCGGCTTGCACGAAAAGCCGCGTTTCGAGGGCCTTATAAACGCGGTTTGAGCGTAACCGATACCCCAGCGGGGGGCCAGCCAGCACCGGGTTCCTGCTTTGCTCCGCTCCGTACCATCGAAAATTTCCTCCGTAACGATTGACAGCGAAATATCTCGGACCTGCTCGTCACGAGCGCGTGCTCGCACGGCGGAAATTTGAATTTTCGAAAGATGAGAAAAATTGACGCTTCCGACAGTCCGACACCGTGGAATATTTTCTCTATGGATGACGAAGAAAACCGTATCTACGTAAAGTGTTGAATGAGAAATGTTTAAGTTCTTTACGATCTGCATATGTGCTCAATTGCATCGTCGATATGTATACAAGTTTAAATATGTTTAACAAAGTTAAAAATAGCTTTATTACGTAGAAATTGCACGAGGCTAAATCAAGCATATGAATTTAAGAAAGAAAAATAATTAATATTATTATTCGCGTTACATTGAGTTATGTAATTTGAGATATACATATTATTAAAACATCGCGGTCACATTTTGTTTATCGATATGTACGACTAAACGCCCGAAAACAGAATACGGTTCGATTGGTTCAATTTATTGCATATTTAATCGCGTAACTATTAACTTGTTGATTGTAAATTAATATGTTAACAGAGAGCAGCCCGCAATTCATTAATTATTATATGAATTTCGTGGTAACAAGAGTATCAAAATATAGAATACATGGCGACCCATAATCAATCGGTATATATTTTTAAAGAACAAATTGATATATCGTAAATTTCTGTAATTATATAAAATCAGACTCTGATATCATTAGCAATCTTTCGGGCTGGATATAAAATCTTCGGGCACGTATAATAATAATTTTCGTACATATGAATTATATAAATTAATGAAAATCCACGCTGGTCAAAACGTGTTTTGCCGCAAACAGTCCCGAAACGCCGTTTCGCTCCGCGCCGCGCCGCGCCGCGCCGGCGTAATTGCTTTTGGGTTAACCGAATTATTAATACGGCCGGGTGGGAAGGAATGACTGCGTCGCACATTAAAAACGCGCTTCATTCTGAGAGAGGAGAAACGGCCGGCGCCGGCGAAACGGCCGAACACGCACGGGAGAACGCCCAGTCTAGGTAGCATGACGTTGTAAATATTTGCTGTCATCGGTGGGGCACTCTCTGTCGAGGCCCCTATCTTGTCCCCACCTTAATAAGGGTACGTGGGTACCTTTTCGGAAAGCGTGTCACCTGAGCCTAGTATCGGACACTGATGGTGCGGATAGCGGCGCTTTGTGTCTTTCCCGCGTGTACCTCTCTCCCGGTCTTGAAGATCAACCGTTCAAAGGACCTGCTGCGGCTATTCGTCACTTCCGTCCGTCCCCGGCTCGCTCGCTTTAGGCTCGAGCGAGCGACAAAGTCGAACCGCAAAATCCGCATTGTACACGCCGATCGTGATTCCCGGTTGAAACGAGTGGCGCCGGGGAGGTAATAAAGTAATAATCGCGCTTTTCCCTTCCGAAATCCTCGGAAATGAGACTTGTGTCTTCGCTCGCGCTTAATGGAACTTATCTCTCTATCTCTCCTAAAAGCACCTTTACGGAACTCGCTATGGCAAAAATTTGTGCATTAAATGGAAAGCGCAAAGGGATATTATCTTATTTACGGTACCAATTATGACTCACTGTATTCGCTGCTTATTACTACATCTCACAAAAATGTCGAGGCTGTTAAGCGATATTATCGCGCTCGAAGCTCAAAATACTACCGGCGAGAGGTAGGTCGGCGAAAAAAATTCCCGAGGAGCCCAGACGAGAGGTGGAGCGAGCGGAAAAATCGTAGCCGAAAACGATACATCACCGCATCACGCAGACATCACCTCTCCAAAGTCTCGTCTTAAGAGACGCGTCAAAACGTCACCCCGTATGCGTTTCCTTCCGAGGAGCTTCTTCTTTTACCTGTAGACCGCGCGCCTTTGTCTTTGTGTGTGCGCGCGCAGGGTAAACCCGGGGAGATAATTAAAAACCGGGTAAAGACGACAGGTCTAGCCGGGCGGAGAGATGTAGGAGTCGGTAGATCCAGTCGACGGAGGACAGTCGGAGATGCTATCTCGAGTTTACACCCATCAACCGCCACCTCCTCCCTTCTTCTAGCGACCACCTTCATCCATCTACTTGCGTGTAAGCGAGCAGTCGCCCCCGGGCCCGATGATACGCGCGCGTTCCTGATCCTATATATGCTGTCCCCGCGCTGTAAAACCCGCTGTTCGACAGCCGTCCGACCGTGGTACGGACACACGTAAATATCATCGAAAACGTGGATACGACGTGCTCCTTTCCAACCCTCTCTCTCTCTCTCTCTCTCTCTTTCGAAACCATCGGAACGTACATCATCCTTCCTGTCCGGCTATCCTTTCTTTTAAAATCTCGTTGGAATTCGACGTGGCATCGAAGATGTACCTTCGAGATCTTTCGCATCGATTGCGTCCGGCTTCACGTGACGGTGGTGGCGACCGGCGGTTTTACATCGGCACATCGAGAATTCAAATTTGAAAAGCATCGAGAGAAACCCAGGCGTTTTAACTTCCCGCCGAATGTGACGAGTTAATTAAAATTGGTGGACGAAACGAACGGATCGCGCTTATTTGTCTCTTCGAACGGCAATTTGTAGATCGAGAAATATATTGGGATTCGCGCGCGAGAGCCGGAATAAAACGGCAACGATATCCATGTCGCGCTTCATATGTATTTCAATATATACGGAGCTGAATGGTACGAGTAACACGCTGATATCAGTAACAACGCAAGTTCCAGAGACAAAACTTTGCTATCGCAACGATCGATCGCCCGTTAATTTCGTCTCCCAGAATTTATATTACTGTAAGTGCGCGCAAGTTTTGACCCCCCCCCCCTCTATCTTGGAATAAAACAGGTTAGAGAACGTGTATCGATCGCGGACCTTTACGTAATAGAGGCGTATACGCGGTAGCCTCGGCCGAACGTGAAAATCAGCGCTGTTTGTCGTTTTCGCTGTACGCGCTGTACCGGTACCGCATCGGCACGGCGCGGTTCGGCTATTTGTCATTAGGCGAGTGCGGCCGCGCGCGGACCTCATTATCCGAATAATTAAACCTTATTATATGATGTAGCGAATGCGAGCGAGCGAGCGAGGGAACGGCTCGTTATCTAACCGGTTTCGTCGATGCGCGTCGAAGATAAACTTATCCGGCGTGTAGGAGCGCTTGTAACGTATCAATTATGATATGTAAGGCCGTCCGTTCCGCGCGCGCACTCCCACACCTCGCTTTATCGCGCCGTAAAACGCGCCGCGGAAACGCGTTCCGCCCGCGAACGCCGATAAGCCGGCCGAGATATTGGGAAGGGAGCGGAGAAGCATGTAAACGAGATTAAGCGCTGACTCGCTTAATCTCGTTTGCTCATCAAATTGTAAAAGTAAGATGGATTTTTTCATCTACGCAGCTAATTGTCTTTAATTATTCATCTTTGACATTTTGACGTCAAAATGACGGTACCCATCAGTTTGCTATGCGGGATTCGTGTTTCTGAACAGTACTTATGCTCAAGAAAGAACTTCTGAACTTTAAAAACAAAAGAACACGCGGCATAAATTTTAAATGATCAATATGTGTTGTTTAGAAACATAAGCATTATCATTAAACAGAATAGCTCAGTCGACGAAAAAATCCCGTTCTACCCTAACAATAATAATTAGTAATAAATGATCATTCAGCTTAGACAAATTACTAATTATTATTGAAAGGATAGAGTAGGGTTTTTTCGTCTGCGTTTCTATTCCGTTTAACAATAATGCTCGTGTTTCGCAACAGCACATATTGATTATTTCAAACTTTGGCTTGCGTTCTTTTAATTTTGAAGTCTAAAATTTTTCTTGAGTACAAGTAACAAACTGTGACATTATTTGTCGATCCGTCGATCGAATCGCGGATCGAACGCCACGTCTGATTTCAAAACTCCTGAAAAGTATAAAAAAAAGTGCGTACTTGAGATTTTGAAATGGAAAATATAATGATACGTACATTTTAGAAGACTGGTACGCATTCAGCAACTTCTCCCTAATTTCTGACGTCATAAACTCGTTAATTTGTTTTTATTTCTACTGGCGATATGTACGAACCGTTGATTGCATCTTACATGTTTAATATTAACGACGACCATTCGCAGTAGCGTTTACCGCCACATGGTTTTAGCACGTTGAGACGTATTAACGCGAAACAAAGGTGATTTCGTTCCGTACCAGGGATCGCGGATTGCGTCAATCTATCGCGCTATGAGAGACCGGAGATGTGAATTCTCCTCTCGACGTGGAGCAACCGGCGAGGCGCGTCGTTTGAAGTCGCGAAAGAGCCGCGAGGTGAATTCAGCTATCTCGCCGTCGCTGCCGTCGTCGCCGTCGTCGTCGCCGGCATCCCACCGCGATAACGCCATTATGCGAATTCGCGCGATTTGCATATTTCAGAAAGCGCTGCACAGGAAAGCATAAACAACTCCGTTCGCAACGAGAGCGCCGCGCGGCTTCCTCGTCAGATGAGTTACACGCATGGAAGATTTACGAAGAGAAAGAAAGGGAGAGAAAGAGGACAGAATGTATATTTTCTCTCTCTCTCCCTCTCTTCTGTCTCCCTTTTTCGCGCTCTCTTTGTTTGCGTCGGCACGTCTTGAATTCAAGCGCATGTCGTTTTAATCAATTGCAAAGATAAACGAAGAAATCTGAATTTTAATTTTCCCCGCTTTATGTGCGTGTCAAAATATTTATAAAAAATTTTATCTGGATAGATTAGATCGTATTAATAATTCACCATAAAAAGCAATATTTCAAATAAGGTGCAGTCTCTCGATTTTAAGGAAATTAATTAAAACTTAATTTAGAAACAGGATGTTAAAAGCGATTGCAAAAGCCAAATTACGTTCCCGTCTTCGGAATGCCGTCGAATTTTTAGAATCCGTCGCACTGCGTTTCTCCTTATTTCCTAAAATGCATTTTGTGCACTATGGTCTCCGATCTTTTATAACGCCAGCGTTTTACTGCGTTACGGCGCGGCGCAAGCGAGCTCGATCCGGCAGCGAAATTACTTAAACTTTATTACACCATAACGCACCGTCGACGGTGAACCACAAAAGTTTTAGATAAGCATCGGCTATGCGACCGACCGTCCCAGAACGGTTTTCTCAACGATCAATCCCGGACCCGGTATACCCCGTGTCTTCCTCGTGGGTTTGCAAACTCGATATTTTAATCTTTGTGCTCTTCATTCAATATTACTGATCAGTAATATTGAATCAGTATTAATTAAAATAATGAATATGCATCAATGTTTTTACAACCTGAAATTATTTTTACAATTATATCACTCTGTATAGACGATTCGACTATTTTATCCGGCGAATTTTATTCCTTGAAAAACTAAGTGCACCGCAATCATAATGGTTATGATATTCGTATAATTTCTTTTAAATAAATAATTGTATAAATATTTTTTAGAAACATTAAAGTATATGTAAGTCATTTTAAAGAATTTTTTTGTACTTGTAAAAGTAATGAAAATTAACTCAGAACTGATCCAATATGTAATGAAGGCGCCGAAATACGTGTGTACAGAATGTCCGATTATAAAACTCTATTGTGATGGAAATATTGACGCGTTGTCTTCCTACCAGACTAAGATAATAAATAATTAATTGATAGTATTACTTTACCTTAGTGATAAGAATATTGATAATAATACAAATCAATATCTCAGGTAAAAATAATAACTAGTTTAAAAAGTTAGAAATTAAATAAAGTGAAAAATTAATAACTAATAATTAAGTTAATCTTAAATGGTTTAATTTTAAATTTTAACTTTTGTAATTATTTTTAAAACGCACTTCAATTTATTAACTTTTTCTAAAGTTAAAGATTTATTTATGTAAAAGACAAAAGCTATAAAAAGAAAAATATACATTCTATACAAACAAATATTTCTTTATTATTTCATAAACTTAATTTACAAATAAAATATTAAATTTATTTGATAATCCATATTATAACTAATATGAACAATCAAACTTTAAAAAATTGACTTTCTATTGTAATTTAATTATGCAATTATAGTCGCGAATACTAAACACTTTTCTCTCAGTAAAGATACTTTACACACAGAAAATTATTAATTCCATTATTAAAAAATATACTCATCACAAATTTTAGAAAGATTTATTATCACATACAGAAAAAAAAGATTACATTCTTTCGAAAAATATTGTAAAATTGTATCAAAGAAAAGTAAAAATAATAAGCAAATTGAATTTTAATTTAACATTCCTGATTAAAGTAATAAATTACTAGAATTCAAAATATATTTTAAATAAATTAAAAATTTATAATTTGCAGATATTTGAACTTGTGACATATTTGAAAAAAGTAATATTTATTTAATTTAAATTTATGTTTCTGTGTTTACACACACAGAAATTTACTTTAAATAAATATTACTTGTTTCAAGTAAATGATAAATATATTTTAAGATTATTAATTATTATTAAGAAAACATTGCAAAAATAACTGTTAGTTAAAAGAAAAAAATTAACAATTATATATAATCGCTTTTCTTTCCACGAGAATAATATTTTTCTGTGTACGCACATATCGCGAAGATTAGAGATTTCGTTTTATTTAAAAGATTATCGTGATCGCTAGCCTGATCGTCGTCGTCGTTATCGTTGTCGACGATGTGACGTCACTGCGAGTGGCAATGGCGGTTCGGGATGACGTCGTATCTCGGGACACCCGTGTCGCGGAAGCGACGAAACGCGTTCGCGTCGGTGGTACGCGACGCGCGGTTTATTATATCATTTTATTCGCGGGTGCCCCGCGCGCGCGAGATGCACCGCGTATAACCCACCCCGCCGCGCCGCTTCGTCCACCCTTCTTCCTTCCTCGTTCCCGCCAACGCCATTCCCGCGGCGCGGCGCGCCTCATCGTATAATCCCCCTTTTCTAGATCCTTAAACCGAGCTCTCGCATGGCGGGCCGAGACCCCGACTGCGGGGTCGCTCCCGCGCGACACGGGCAACGTTAAAATTTAAGGTTTCCGTCGACACGTCGCGACTCATAAATTTCCGCGCTCCGAACCCAACGCGAGGGTTTTTTTCCTACCTTCTTATCGTCGTCGCCGCCAACGCCGCCACCGCCGCTGCTGCTGCTGCCGCCGTCGTGTCCCCCGCCGCGATCCTCGATCCGCCTCGTCCTCGTCCTACCGTTTCAGCCGCCGCCAGCGACAAATTATTCGCGCGCCGTGTCGCACGTCCTGGCGTTTCCACGGCCGACGCGCGTTTTCGCCGCGAAAAACCGTCACTCCGCGTACTCGAGGCCGCTTTTCACGCGCGCCCGAACCTTTCCACTCGAATCACGCACTTTCCCGTATGCAAATAAACTGCTCGCTTCACGCGACAAATGACTTTACGCGATAAGCGATGCCGCCCCCTGGGGGGCTGGGAGATAATGAGAAGGCGTAACGCGCCACCCGTGTGATCGGAGACGCTTCTCACGTATATGTGCGTACCGATTTCATCGAATGAAGCGAGTTTCGATTTATTTTTCGCGCTACATCGTAATTATATATGTATACGAGTACATCGTATTATTTACTGACTTGCACAAATGTTTCGAAGCTTCGGACTTGAAGTTTCAAATTTGTACGTACGTACCCAAGTCCACGCGCGCGAGTCACATGCCGGTGATATCAGTTTTCGAACGAAAAATGCCACGCGCAGAGTTTTCCGTTAAACCCACTTTCCGCGGTTATAAAACAATTCTTTTGCCCACCAAAGAAAGCTCGTACAAAGGAATTCTTTCGGACAAAGAACTTGGTTTTCCGATAGCGAGAACATTTCCTTTTCTTAAGCTGGCGAACTTGAGCAAACGAGAGGGAGGGGGGGTATTTTTTTCTCGTCGTTCCACTGTACTACTTGCGCTTTAAGCCGATCACAGACGTACCGCGATATAACGTTTGGGAAACTCATTTTCGAAATACGGAAAACGCGTATTTGCAAAATTACCGAAGATTTCACATCGCGAACTGCGTTCGAGGCGACGACCATGACGAAGTTCAACCGGCGACGCGAGCGCGACACATAATGCCATCTGGCGGCAGCAATTTATAATACATTGCGCGCCGAATGGCGGAGTTGTATTTATCGATTGGTAAGTAAGGATGGTAAGGAGGTATCGGACATATAGTTCCTGTAAAATAAATAAAATTTGGAAATGTGTTTAATATTAATAATATTAACACTTCAAATAAACTATATACATATGAAAGTTGTATGAATAAGATTATATTTTTATTTAATAACATATGTTTATAGTTTATTCACTCTATTAGTTATTAAAGATTAAATAATTTTTTACAGCATTAAGAAAAATTTAATTTTTGCGATATTACTTTTCTGGTTCTACTTGACAGTTGCATTTCAAATTCGACAATTTGAAGAAACTTACAAATATATATAAATTTACCTAAGAAATTATTATTGAGCACCAAGATCTATTATATTGAGCACAATTCTAGTAAAAACATTAACTTAAATACTTAAAGCAACTTAGTACGGATTAAAAATTCGAATAATATAATTAAGTGATCAAGCAACGTATTCGTGCTAATAAATTAAAACACTTTTAACAAGATAAATAAAAAAAATAAAAATTATGAAAAAATCAATTAAACATTGAATCGAATGATGCATTTCCTGTTTTATGAATTTTTCATAAATTTTAAATATGAAAAAAGACCGTTCAAAAACAAATGTTTTAACATACAGAAATATTCATGAGATATGATTTTCACGGGACATTCTGATATTATAAATATAAAAAATTTTTAAATTATTTATATTTATATTTGAAAAAAATATACATAATTAAAAATGCTCTTATATTAAGAGTTATGAAAGGACGATAAAGAGAACGTACCATGTACTGTCAACGGTTTATTTTGTATTTTTTTTTTTTTTTTGTTTCGCTAAGTTATCGGAATGTTAAATAAAACACTTGTTTCACATATAGAACTCTGCGTGAAAACTCATTCGCAGACTTGTACAGGTAACAAATACGCACTAAAAATAATATAAAAACGTCTGCCGTTCTCCGAGTAGACTGTCGACGTAGAAACAATCATCCAGATAATCGTCGTCGTGTATCGCGACAGCAAATGAATATCTTGGAATCGTATTTTTAATCTCGCTCGCCAACTCATGTAAAACAATGTACACAGTCTCGTGCATGGCCAATAATACAATCAATGCTCCTGTTTAGGAATTCGATAATTTTAAGATGATTTCAAGTCTACATGCAACGATAGATGCGTAAAAGTTTCCATCGAGACCGTTTCTGTTTATTTTTTCTTTCCCATTGCCAATCAATCTTTTCGCATCATGCTGAATTTTCCAATATTTGCCTGCTTAGCATCGCCGGCGATATATAGCATTTTCATATTAATTATTAAGTTAATATTGTGTTAAATAGAGACCCAAAATATCGCGCGCGATAAGACGAGCGCTGTGCCTCGTAGCACAACATTTAAATCGAATCCATACCTTCGTATAAAAAAACAAGTTGTAATTTGATTACAAAATCGGAAGTTGCATGTGAAAAATTACCGCGGGGCTCTATGCGAAATTAGGCCGACAATAATTACAAGAATATCTTTCCTTTTACAAAATTATGTTGTCAATTAGATATTAGAGTTCTCTCTCTCTCTCTCTCTTTCTCTATGACGTCTATAAAAAATATCTGCTCGAGACTACATATCGGGTCAGTAAAACGAATCGATTCACAGGAAAAAGAATAAAAAAATATTAACGATCGAGGATTATATAGGGCACCCCACCATTACGGCCTTAATTAATTATTACAAATTAACGCGCTAATGACTCGGGCACCCTGTATATTAATCTATCGATGGTCGTGTCGGCTATCAAAAATTTACAGGGGCTATAAAAATAATGTTTACTCGTTCCAGATATCTCTTAGGTCTTAACCGCGATTTTTGTGCCCACTATGTGTTAAAGAGTTATGATAGCAAACGTACACATCCACTACCAAGCAACAATATGTAGCGAGTAATGTTAATACTGTCATCCCCGCGACTATAAACATTCGTTTTCTCGTCGCTCTCGCGATCATTGAAAGTTTCCAAGCGATCCGTGACAATTGATTACGCATATTTTCAGACCAAGACATATGTACTCCTTACATTTTGATTTATCGCTTTCTCCCCCTGCTTAAAAGATCCGATAGAATTAGATAAGAAAAAAAGTCTGTCTATAAATAATTCTATCATGTTTTTGATTCATAAATATTATTTTTTAATCTTTTTCATATTATTAGCATATGATTTAATAATTATTCTTAATCAATATTCATCTGATCCATGTTTTGAAATTGATATTATTCTATATCGTGTCTTAATTCGTGTATATTTGTCATTATATAATGTCATTGTATAATTTTCCGTAGCCCAAATGTGAATTTGATTGAAACAATAACTTCACCATAAAATTAGATAAAATTTCAATAAAATTTTAATCTGCTTCTATCATTTGCTATCGGTTTTTTTTTTAAACAGGGCCGTTTTCGTGTTCGCAACAGGCAAACACAGCGTGCAGCGAGTCGACGCTAAATATCTGCGTTCACTTGCCCTTCATTCCGTGTTTAATTAAATTATCGAACACGATCGTTACGTGGCAGAATTGGGTTCAAACGGCCGTGTGAGAACGCGAACCCTTTTCTCCTTCACGACGCAATCTCGCAATTTCACGAAGTACTCTATCCTAGATCGCTAATTAGTTTGCTCTCATCAACTAATGACAAGCCATGAATAATCCCTTAGGCTAGCTCTACCGTGTACATACAGCAAGCCGTACAATTATTGCACATAACGTCCGTCTCTATGACTGGACACGCGTTTAGTGATATTTTGGAATTTGTTCTACGTGATAAACGCCTGCGATATCGTCGAGTAACATTTAGCGATACTGTTCCCTCTACATGTCACATACACGAAGAGAAATAAAGACCAGGACTGTTTGATTGCGCTCCTTTCGTGCATCCAATTGCAGTCTTTAGGATAATAAAAAGAACACGATCGCAAGGCTAATCATAAAACGATCGTTATCGATGCGAACAACTTGAGAATACCATTTTTATATAAGTAATAAACGTTTATTTTCAAAATAATATATTAATCAATGTATAACTGTTTCCGAAAGAAACTTATTTTCTGGTCAAGATAAATAGTCGTATTACTTACATGCAATCTAATGTGAAATAATCTTGTTGGTGATGAGATAAAAAGAAACTTTACGAAATTATAAGTATTAAAATTGTTGCTTGGAACCGCGTCTATAAAAGCATGTAATTTCATTTAAACGTCATGAACTATGGTCAACATGCAATTTAAAAAAAAAACAAAGAACGGCAATATATTTCGAAATATAACACGGGAAGAAAAACTAGTTGCGTACTTATGTCGCAAGTATAAAACTTATCATTACTCAAATATCTCGATCGGTGTGTTCTGAAAATTACAAATATTTGAATATATACAAAATTATATACAAATGATTTGTTCTTTTATACACACGATATTTACTATTGCTATCGTTTATATCCTCGTTAAAAAACGAAGTGTATAATGCTAGTAGAAAAGAAATACATAAATATAATTTATTTTTAATATACACATAATCTTGTCTTACTAGAATGTATCGAGAACAATTGCATAGACGTAACGAAGATATAAACGTCGCATGTATATGTATATATTTATATGCACGTATGTATACATACATATATAATATATTAATGGTCTGTACATATACAGCAGTACAAAACGTATACAATATTTTACACTGTGATGTACATCTGTATGCCCTGAAACAAATATAATACCATTTTTACATTCTCTATTCTACAAGAACTGAGTCTACCATGATAGTATTCATAATTTAAGAGAAACGTACATGATCGTGTAGTCTCAGGGGAAACATATTTTGCAACTTACAAAGTCAAAATGTTTAACGTCTACTTCGTACTTTTGACGGTTTTTTTTCTGTATAGTGTAATTTTTAGGTTGCAAAATCGACTGTATTCACAGTGCCGCTTTTTCGAGCACACTAGTAATATCGTACTTATCAAAATCCCGGCTTTATAAGTTATTTTGGATGGAATGGCTTTTGTCGGGGAATCGCGTTTTATCGTCTAAACTCCCACGTTTGAAAACCGCGTGGCAAGAATTCCTAGGAATGTAATAGTCCTTACGGCTAATTAACTGACGTTGTTACGACCTAAAAATTGTATACAAATCAGCAAATGAAATTTATTAATACTGAGTGTCGCGTTATCATTACTTTCTTTAGCAAGACAACATTTTGATTTATATTTAACGGGAACATTTCCAGCCCGTTTCATATCTACCTTGCACATATCAATTTTAAACATTTCAAATTCAATTTCAACGATAAAATAAAGATATGACTCCTTTTTTAGGAAGTTTTTCAAAATGAGTATTGTACTCAAAATATTGCGCTCATTAAAGTCAATATATGAATTCAAATCTTTTCTCGCTCAATATACTAGAGATAATGGACGAAGTAAACTCTGGCTAAAAAGTTAATACTGCAAACTAAGCACGTTACATGTTTGGACCTTAATGAATAAAGTTTACGAATTATGCATAAAGAGATCAAATTAGTAGCAAATGAGAATCATTCATCATTGGGGATTACGCACGTTATCTCGACATAAATTGTTATTCTCTTCCTACCGTGCGCGCATTTTGATTTATAAAGCAGTGCTTTCTATCGGTGACGTCGGACGATTAGGAGTGCAGCATCTTTCGGGTGTGCGGCACAAGTCCGGCGTGTCTCTCATCTGCGCAAAATCAACGTCCGCAAAAAAATCGCTCTTCATAGTGCCGAGTGCGCTGTCGGAACCGAAACTGTCCTGTCTGCAGATGTCGATACCCTTATAACATCCATTGTATTCAGCCAGACTATTTGGCATCGCCTTTAAATCACTGCTATAAATAGACGAAGTCATGATGGGGTTTTTCGGACCGTTGCCTATCGATCTAGTTCCAACAATGTCGTCGCTCCTGTTTTGTTTGTTATGTATACTGAAGAGGTCATCTCGCTTCGAAATACTAGAGTTAGAATAAAGACTGTCCGTATGATGCAGGTCTGAATTTTGTTTTTCGAAAGAACAATCTTTGCGAAAATCATCCTTCGTAAAGGTATTGAATGGTGAGTAATCTTTATATTTAGACGTACAATCTACTACTGTGAGGCTTCCTTGTCTCGACAAGATACTGCCAACATCGGACACGTTACTCTCTTGTCTGGACAGTCTATCTTTAATGTCTTTTTCGTCTTTTTTAATATCTCCCACAATATTTTCTTGACTCGGTGGGACTTTCGATTCTATAGATTTCTGTACAGGAAAAACTCCATCAACTTTGTCTTTGACAGTTTCTTTATTGGAAAATGCGTGCTTCGATGTTTCCTTGGTTGGCGATATTTTCGTTCTTCGCAGATACGATCCGGTAGAGGGTTTCGTACTTTCACTGACTACTCTCTTAGAATCGATATCATTGCAGTTTGCCGTATTATTAATCGCTTTATTTTCTTTCTCCACAGTGCCGATAGATTTACCGATTTGTTTTAGATAAGAACCGACAGAGCCCGCGGCATCTGGTATCTTGAATTTGCTCTCCGATTTTGTCTTATGACTACTTGTATCATTACACTTCTCCGATTTATGTTTCAGACTGTTGATTTTATATGAACCTTTGTTGTCAATTATATACTCTGAAGCGTCGGATATCATACACGGACTCGCGTTTCCTACATACTTTATCTTTTCTACGGTAGGTACTCGGGTTAGATTGTGTTCATTTGCGTCGATCTGCTTTGGATGCATTTCCTGCTTCGAGTAATCATAGGTATTTGGAATGTCGGGAGACGTATCTTTCGATTTGATATTGTTATTTCTCAAATATCGTCCACTGAAACCACTGGAATCGGGTGAGATCACGATGTCAGGCTTCTCCTTGTCGGATACAAAGTCTTTTGATTTAGAATTTTGCCTGGAATAGCGTCCCACATTGTTCGAACTGTCGTTGCTCTTGCTGTTTTGCCTCGTGTACCTGTTACGCGGACTTACGATTTCAGGCACGTGAAGCGTGTTACCCGATAAAGGCTCTATCTCACGTTCTAAAGTACTATCGTCGCAGCCGCTGGATCGCTTTTTCTCTTGATGCACCTGACCTTCTTTGATAGGCTTTAACTGTGGTGCCAGAGTTTCCGGAGTCGTGGATTCACTGCTGCTCGGACTCGGTCCTTTATAATTTCTGATGTCAAAGTCCAGATCTGCTGGCAATTCGGCACCTACTGACAAATGCATCGCCAACCCTTCTAGCCAGACCTCCATAACTTCGAATGGTGGCCTCTTGTCGGGATTCAGATCACAACAAAGAAACGCGATCATATAAAAGGTCTCTGGACAATTGGAACAGAATTTTTCCTTGAAGACATTTTGATTTAAGCCAAAATCCGAGGATCTCGGTAAATAATCAGGATCTGCTTGTACTCGACCTATGATTTCGCAGACAACTATTCCGAAACTGAATAAGTCAACTTTCTCGTCGTATTTATTGCCTTTCATCATCTCGGGAGCCATCCAATAAGGATTTCCAACAACTGTATATCGCTTCTTCCGTTCTTTTTTTGAAGTCTTCACCTCTCCGTCGGAATGTCGATTATACTTGCGATTGTCTGGCGAGCTACCATTCTGAATGATTCTCGCCAGACCGAAATCGGCGACGACAACAGTCTTATCCTCGCGAACGAGACAATTGTGTGAATTCAAATCGCGATGAATAATGTTCATAGAATGCAAATAGGCCATGCCGGCAGCAATGTCTTTCGCGAAAGACGTACGCTGTTCCCACGGCAATGGTTCGTTCGTGTCGTGAAGCAGGGCCCTTAACGTGCCACCTGCTATGTATTCGGTAACCAAATGCAGTTTTTTGTCCTTATAAAGAACACCGATAAACCGAAGAACGTTGTTATGGTGCAATGACCGCAGTACCGCAACCTGTTGAATTGTTTTTAAAGAATGCATAAAATCAACCGAACCTAACAACTATTTAATACTAGAACGCTCAGAAAATGCAAAATCTGAGCATTAAATTTTTTATATATCAAATGTATTCACATTTTTTAAATTTTTATTCCGTTTGTATATATCAATCTAGCATAATTTGCATTAAAAAAGTTACCTCTTTTAGGAAGTTCTTTTGGGCGTCCTCGTCCACTCTGTACAATTCTTTGAGAACCATCACCTCGTCCGTGTCGCGATGCGTGACCTTAAATACTTGTCCAAAGAATCCTTTGCCTAGAAGCTCACCCTTCACCAGATCGCTCGCTCGAAATATTCTCTGATTCTTTGGCTCTACGCGGAAGGATCTGGTGCGGCTCAAGTCATAAGTAGGATTCGTTGGAGAAGATCTGCAATGATGTACAATTTAGTGAATCACATCGTAATTTATTAGATTGTTGAACATATTCTATATTCATCATCCTACCCATCAAGCAATCGCGACATAGAACTGCTGCGTTCTTTATGCATGGGATCTCTCGTTCTTCGTAATTGTCGGCTCCGCGCACCGCTTATGTAGCCCTCATCCCGGCGCTTAAACAGCCGCTCTTTACTTTCGGGACTTGTCCTGGGACTCCCGACACAAGTCAGCGTCGCTGAGGATGGTGAGGAGAACGCGGGCCGTCGTGATACCGCATCTGGATCGTGCTCGATAGTTAACTAAAACAAATATATTTACCATTCAATTTAACTGCAAACACAGTGTCAATAAGACAATGCTTAAAACCACTTCAGCTTACTTGTAAAACTGTGTCCGAATATTGTATAAGATTTTCGATACTTTCCACCGGCTGATCTTTAACAGGGGTGCCATTTACTTCTAAGATTCGATCGCCAATATGTAACGATATAAGATCGCTCGACATGTTTAATCTGCAACATTCATTTCACAAATATTTTTTTATTGTTGCTACCTGAAGTCACAGTAATGAGACATGCAAACATTTGCATGCATTACATTTTCTTCACTGTAGTACAATCACATAAAGAGAAAATTTGTCAGAAATAATAACTGTCAGAATATGATGGAATTCTTTAAACATTGATAAGCAAATGTTACAAAATCATCAAAAATTTTTCTACGAAGTGGAAACATAAATAAAATTTTTTAAACACAATTAATTTCTTACATAATTTTAAAACTATTCTGGTACAAATTTGTTACACCAAATACAAAAATTTATCGGAAAACATAAAAAGACAATAAAACATAATGTTCAAAAATAATATCATATTAAACATTTGTTTGTAGTTAAATCACAGCACAGCTTGCACCAAATTCATTATATGTTTAAAAGATGATGTGCGTAAAAGCAGTTAATCCCCTGCACTCTTTTAACAATCATTTAAATTTATTCATACAACATAAATGGTCATTTTTGGTAAAGTACGTTGAGCATGCACCTAGTCAAAAAAATCCAACAATTCTAAAATTTCAAAAGATATATCAAAATACTATTTTATACACATATTATAGAAAATTGTACAAATCTTGTACATTTTCACGTGCAATTAATATAACTGCTACTAAAATGGGAGCACAGTTTGTAGAGTTAGCAATATGTAGTGCATATTATTGATTTGTTATGCAATACCTATGATTAGAGAAGTGGCAGCATAGCCTAAATAGAACCTCCATCACAGAGGCTAGCAGCTTACTGATCTTTCCACGAATATTTCTCATTAACCTGCGTTTTAGTTAAATGTTATTAGAGGCTAATATACATTTATACCAACTCTCTTAAATAATCGCTATCATGCGCTGTTAAATATTTTTAAAAAGCGACTATCTTGGATGTATAATCCAGGGGAATAAAGAGATCCAAATATTTCTCTTTTATCATAATTGACAATTACTGCTTATATATCATTACATAAATCTTAATGTGTTTAAAAAAATTTCTTTTACATATATAAATGAAATTATAATTTAGTTCTTGTAATTTTGAAGGTAATGTACGTAATAAGATATTTAAGTAAAATATATTATCATACATACTCCGAAATGCGCAACAAAGCACCACAACTGCGGGGACTGGGAGTTGTGTCTAACGTGAGTTTAATTCCCCTTTGCTTATCCGGATCTGTTGTGCTGGGAGGTATTTCGACCAGCCTAATGCTGTGTGGTTTCCTGGCGAATGGGTAGTTCGCCGCCCTGTTGAGCGGTTGCATCTGCCGCTTGTAACAAACCCCGCAGTACAACTTGGACCGTTCGACGAGCGCGTAACTCTCGCCATCTCCAATGAAAGCGCTACACGAAGTACAGACGAAACACTCCGGATGGAACTTGTGATCGCCCGCCAGCATGACGGGGCCTGTGATAATCTGGCCACAGTCCTGGCACGCCTCGCCATACGCGGCCCAATAATCGTCTTTACAAAATAGCAAGCCATCTTTCTCGAAGTACCAGGAGGATAAACCAATGTCACACGCCGAACATCTGAAAGATATTGATTTGCTATTTAAAAATATAATTATTAATTTGTGCCATGGTGTATAATAACGAACACAATATCGTTCTCTTAAAACGTATGTTGGGATTTTTACCGAAAGCAATCAATATGCCATTCTTGGTTCAATGCCTGTATAAATTCGTCGTCAATAGCATTGAGACAGCCGGCGCATATTAATGTTCCTCTACCTTCCCCACCTCCTGGGTCTAGAAAGTAACAATCATAAATAATAAAAATTGTACATACAATCATGCATAATTCATAAATTAATTCTGATTTCTTAAAGTCTTACTAAATACAGCACAGTATTATGTCGCATTAAAAAAAAATTTGAAATTATAGCAAGAGATAAAGCTTGAAAAGATTTTTATTTTATATATTGACACATCAACATTTGTCGACTCTACGTTTTCGTAATCGTACCAAACATTACGCAAAAATGTCCTTCGCAAGCATATATCGACCGACGAATGCACCGCGAGTGATCATTCCAAATAAAAAGACAGGCGGGCCCGAGGGATGTGTCTCGGGAAGGAAACGTGAATCACAGTTGACATCGGCTATCGAACGAGTGAGCAAGCAGCTGACGACGGCGTCAAGGATTGGAGCGCGACGCACAGTCCGCGCAACGCATGACGCTGCATGGTCGCGGGGACAGAGGATCGTCGCGAGTTCGTAAGCGAGGGGCTATAACATAACGCGATGGAACGCACGTAAACTTATTAATGCGAGAGCGTGGGCAACGGGAAGAAGGACAGAGAGGAAGAGAAAGAGAGGGGGAGAGAGAGAGAGAGAGAGAGAGAGACACATACACGCACACATACACGGAAGGTAGGACGCCCACGCGATGCGCGACGCGTTCAGCGTCGACGTTCCATCGACAGCGCGTCGCGCGAGCGACGAACCGGCGTCGCGACGCCCGTTTAATCGTCGCGAACGTCACGAGACGCGATCGCGATGTCACGATGCAGCTTTTTCGTCGTAAGAAGAAACCTACCGCTTGTCGTGACTTCATCCATCACGGCACGCACGATTGACACACTCCCACTCCGTTGCCATTCGTTCGACCACTGCGACCACTGTCGACCACTGAGCGCAAGCGGAACGCGGAACGGCGAGACTCGCGTAGACTCGAACTCGAAGTACTCGACTCGAATCGCGACTCTCGATAGTCTCGATTACTGTCGAATCGCGATTGCAGTGATGCGCTGCGCGAAACGAGTAAATTGAGAAACTTTCGTGGCGGCTGTTTGACGGTGAGTAACGAGATACAATTTTGGGTACGTATTATGAAACTATTCGGAATGAATTCCGATCGGAATTATTCTATTATTCCCTTAATTTCTATTATGTTTTCTAAGGAAAACGGAATAATTCGGAATCTATTCCGAAGACGGAATCTATTCCAACACGTGCCCTGGATAGGGTTATGCTATGCATTTCGAAATTACATCTACTTGAATTATTTTCATATTGTTTACGCAAATAATAAGATTAAAGAGAATCATGACGACAAAGTTTCAAAGTTTGGCTTTAGATTAGCTTTTTCGAGGCGTACGTACGAAGTTTAACACAATTTTTAACTCTGAATTAGTTTTTTTTTATTCATGTGTAACTTTTAACCAGATAGCAATGCTTTCTTTGCATACAAAGATAAATATTTGCTAACTACAATAGACTATGTAAAAGTTATTAGTTATGATAAACGAAAAATTAAATACTGTAAATTATGGCACACTTACGACAAATAATTCTCTATGCAAAATACTATACAATTTTACTAACGACTAAATTACTATAACATATTAAAATTATACATATCACTCTCGATGACAATAGCTAGAAAAAAAAGATTAACATATACATCGTTGTCTCATGTAACGAGAAACTCTGTTTCCGTAATACTTCTTCCAAACTTACAGAGAAATTCTATCCCACAAAAGACGCTCGATTAGCGTTTCTAAATATCTTTATCTTCTTACAAATAATTAAACGGATCAGGCTATGATCGTAGGGATAAAATATATATATACAACAGGAAGGAATTCTCCATCGTAAGCTTCGAATGATATTTGCAGTCGCGCCATTGCGAAAGATCTAACGTAACTTAATCTCTAATACTTAAATGGTACATGCTCTGCAATAACGTGCACGATAGTGAGGATGGCAATTTGATATGAAATAAACGATATGGTCGGTGCGGTATTAACTATTAGCCCTTCTCTCATTGTCAGTTTTTTCTTTTTTTTTTAAGGGCCGTTCTTTCCGGAGACTTCCAAATTCATTTGTGCAGAGGCATCATGGGCACGTATTTGTCACTGGGTCGGAACTTGTACTGCGAGCACAATCGATCGGACACAGCCTCCGCGTAACCGTTCCTGTAATAAATTTCATTGATCAATATCTCAGTCGAATCTCATCGACAGAGCAGTACACTGGAGCAACTTGTAAAGTCAGAAAATCCATCGTCAGAGCCATTAAAACTGATTGTAATTTTGCAGGGTAAAGGAACTTTCACCACGACGTTGAGATGGATTAGGTAAAGGCTGAGAGATAAGTATGATGCGCGGAACCGTCACCAAAAGCCATGTATCAAGAGTGCTGTGGAAAAAAAATAAAAAAAGAAATGTTTACAGTGAGATCCTTTTTTTTATATTTCGGGATATCCTTAGATAAATGTCGCGATATCTTGAAGAATGTTTCTTTTTCTGGTCACGTAATCCCTGAGTACGGAGGAGACGGTCGTCAACAGCGGTCTTCGAAATCCTCTACTCTCCGTCAAATTGTATGGCAAGTAATTCTGGGACCTCTCCCATTGTATATCACAACTAAAACGATTTTACGATGTAACGGCAAGAATATTTAATTTTGGCATAACAATGAGATATTCCATGTCATTAATCGCGCAACAAAATTGTTTTATCATATAAAATAAAATATATAATAAAATATGATGAGTAAAATAAAACATGTAAACTAATTTTGTAAGATTTTGAAGATTTTACTTTTGTACGGAGTACCTTTGCCACTGCGAGCACGGTCGTCTCTCTTTAAAGCAGATAACTTGAATCACGTTGAAGAAAAGCGCGCCGAGGGTATTGGCCACTTCGGTATTGAGATTTTGTAAACATCTGCGGAATTTGGCATCGCAATCGCAATGCGAGCGAGTAAATGGTGAGTTATTGCAAATGCCGTGTATGCATTGTTGCGGTGCTATCGTGAATGGACAATGATCGTGTTCTCTGCAGCACGCATCCTCGACCGAATGTTGGCCCAAATCGTCGTAGGAATTTGCCACGTTGCCTGGTCCGCACCACTTGGTCCCTGGGTATATTAAACCACCGCCAGGTGCTTGATTCTGAAGAAAGGAGTTTCAGAGAGGTGAGGTCATTAATATTAAAGTATAAAAAATGTATATTGTATCTTAACTTTTCTTAATTATACCGAAATATTTACAATTTATCTGTTAATAATGAAACTACTTAAAATATAAAATTTCAATAAAAAGAACCAGAGATTTAAGAAGATCAAAAAGTAATTTTATTTTTATAAAAAATATAAATAGTATGTAATTTTGTTAATATAATTATTTATTCAATAATATAATTGCCATCATTTTTTATGATAATCTACTTATTTATTAATTTTCTAATTCCTTTCTGAAAGCTAGCCAGCTTCTATAACATAACAATGGTTTAATATAACATATAACAAAATAGAACAATACAGAAAGAATGATTTAACTGAAGTATCTAAAAATTTAACTAGACACAAATCAGAAAATAATTTTGTCATCCAAATGTAATAATTATGTAGAATATTTAAACACGATGAATAAAAAGTTTTTATTTCAGCAACCAATCCTACATAATTATTTTGTAAAATTCTTTCTGTGAAAAATTAGAGAACTCTCTCTTTCATCGCTCAATCAGATTATCTTTTCCGATCCATATTGGAACATTTCTTAAGCTGTAATCAGATTAGAGATTGGATTGGAATTTAACTAATTCGAACAAAAAACCAATCTCAAGTTTAATTAACTTTGTATTAATTGATCAAATTCAATCTTAATCTCTAGTCTAGTTTTACGAGAAAAAACATCTTAACAAGTGATGCTTGAATCGCTTTACCTAGCTACTACATTTTTTAAATCATTTTTTAAAGTTGGTTAATTTCGAGAAAGGAATGAAAAAAGTAATAAATAAGTGAATGATCATCACAGAAAATAACGTTGATTAGATTATTGAATAAATAATAAGTCACATTATAACAAAACTACATACTGTTTCCATTATTTATAAAAACATTACTTTCCGGTCCTCTTAATAATTTGACATACTTCATTCTCGAAGATAATCGATGAGTCTGACCTTTCCCTTAACACGCGAAGCTTTGCAGGTTTCTTCGAGGTCGGCGACAAGGTTGCTGGAAATTTGTCGAACTTTTCTGGGATCCGCACCGAGAACCATTCTCTGAATGACTCCGCGATCATTATAAAGAGCACAGAAGGGTGCATCTGCATTCAGTTCCACCATCCTGGACATGGTAGTGTCGGCGACCAGCACGCTCGCCCCAATTCTTTGAGCCCAGAGAATCGACAGAACACCAAGGAGAATAGCAATCATCTGCGAAACGTAAGAGGTAAGTCAATTCGCGTGAAATAGTCGTTAAAATTGACGGTACATGTTTCGGCTGTTTTATCAGACATCGTCAAACAAGGATACATAAAAACAGTGGCTGTCCTTCGTCTCGAGTGTCTGAATCCTCACTTATAATAGCGGCTTTTAAGAAAAAAAGTAAAGAGATTCGCTTACAAACGGCCGTCCAGAATTAATGCTTGACCGCAATTTTAAACGGCACTCTTCGTCAAGGTTATTATTGATTCAATATCTTTGTAACGATAGTACGAAAATATTATCGCTATACAATGCAACACAACATGATTACTCAATACAAATTAACATATTTCATTACGCAATCGCTAAACGATTTTGTGTACTATTCGGCAAGAATTTGTAGCTCAGTGAAAGGCTTGACAGCTATATGTGAATATCTTCCACATTGCTATTTAATATTGCGGAATGTTAATCTCTAAAGTATCATATTCGTGTATCTTCACATGCGCTTATCATTCATCAGAGTGTACCGGCGAATGAATGCCGACAGACAATGCGGTGATCCTCATCTTTCAGCGGATACATCTAATTCGGAGAATCGAACTAGTCTGCGACCTCGGTTTAGTTTGGGTCGTTTTAATTCAGGCCGATCGCGAAAGCGTGCACCCTGAAAAAGAGTAGTACAACTACGATGTAGAACACATCGAAATCCATTGTCGAACTTGTCTCTTGAACCTGCTTCCCGAGGAACGTTCACAACTAATTCACGTGATTTGAACCTAATGACTGTAGCGGTCATTATTCATCACGAGTCATTATCAAGTCATCAACATCACTTGTCCGTCCACTGAGTGTTCTTGTCTAACTCAGGAGGGAAAAGCGCGAAATGATATAAATTTTTCGCGTGCGATATTCACCACTCTGTAATAAATCAAGGTCTTCGATATTTTTCGTTTCCTAAGGAAACGCATTAATCTAATTTTAAATAGTACAACTTTTTTGTGGCCGTGCAAGTAATAAAACTTTCATATTTCGAAATGATGTACATTAACTTGTTAAGCAATATCTACTGATAGAACGATGGACCAACAAATTGGAAGTTGCAAAGTGTTACGACATCAAACTTTGTAGGAATCTCTCCGATTATTTCTCATCCTTTAAATTATAAAGTCATTTGTCTATCTTCCTTTTGGGGATAATTAAATTCAAAAGTGAAACAAAATGCAATCAGCCACTTCGTGATGTGCGAAATATTCGGAATTTCTCCGGTGTTATGGACGTAGAACGATGAGTAGAGTCTCTTTAAAGACTTCGAGATGAACTTCGCACAGCGATAACAACTATTACATAAGATATATATATACTTTTTTTATGCAAATCTTCCATAAACGAAAATTTGTATCTTTTTTTCTTATGATTTATCGTTACTAAGAAGAATTTTTTGCAGCAAAATCGTTACCTCTATTTTTCGTCACAAGTTCTTCCATAACGGAAAATTGATTACCGTTACAACTATATAAAAAGTACTGTATTATTGATTCTTCTGTCTCCGATATAGCTTACATAATTGCTGATATGGGTCAACCAAGATCGTTATCGAACTTGTCTCTTGAACCTGCATGCCGATGTATGTCAGCAGGACAGCTCTATTATAATCGGACGTAGTCTGGGCGATTGTGACGTACCTATACCGTTCCAGTCATCATCATTTATCGCTATAATAGCGATTATTATCAAATCGGTTAGATCAACAGAAACTGTTATGATACAGAACATAGAATGAAAATATAAAAATATACTTTGTAAAAATATATTTTTGCTTCACATTATCAATATTTCTATTCTTCAGCAACGCAATCTTTATACAAACGGTGGATAAGAGTCTTTTACTGTCAATTAAGAATTTTAACGTAGTCTATTTACGCAGAGTTTTTACGTAATTTCAAGCACTGACAAGGCTCGAACGTGAACACGTGAGATATGCATATCGGAGAATACATGGAAAAGACGGTACCTAAAAATTTAACTAGATGCAAATTTAAAAATAATTTTGTTCGATCGTTAAAATAATTATGTAGGACGCTCAAAGCATGATGAATGATGTTGCAAAAAAATTTTAACATTCTAGCAATCAATTTGAGCAGCCTACGTACTTAATTATTTTTATGGTTTAACAAAATAATTTTCAGATTTGTATTTAATTAAATTTTTAGTTAATAATAATAAAAGTTCAATGATTTTCAAAGTAGTCGTTCTGGAGGAAAAGAAATTCTCAGTAAGCATAAATTCAGTAAAAATAAACTATGCATGTTATTGCAATGGTATTTAACATGAAATGTTTTCAAATCTCTTGTACACAACATCGTTATAAACAAATTTTGACCATGACTTGGAGATGTTTATAAAAAACAGTTCAACAATGTTTCAAAAAAAGTCATGTGCCAAATCTTTTTGAAATGTTTACATAATTATTTTAAAACGTTCAAAAAATTTTTCATAAATATATTTAACGTAATACAGATACTAGTAATAATGTAATAGTAATTAGTAAAAAATGTCAATACATTCCTATCAAGAAGTCTTTCAAAATGCATAATTCGAAGTTTATTAATAATTTTTACCGCAATTTCTTGCGAGATAAAAATGAAATAATTAGATGGATGAGTTATCGAAAACTTACGTCATTTACAAAGCGTGCGATCATTAATTATCGATTCGTGATTTCGGAGATGATCAAGGAGAGTATGAAACCGGTAAATCTGCAAATATGACTAAAAGAGGAAGGAAACGCAGCGAATGTGCGATATCACGGGTGCCAGTTTAAATTGCGCACCTCCCCATAGTTCACCCCACGAGTCTACCAAGCTGATTGTACACTGCAGTGCGTAACGAACGAGAAATAAGAAGGGTGTAGTTGTATTTTTGTAGCCCATAAAAATCGTAATTTTGCCAGGAAATGCACCAAGTACACTATGTAATGTCTAAAAAATTAATTAAATTGTGGACTATTGCTGGCAATTAACTTTTAAATTAATTAATTTTAATAACGAGCGAAAAAATGGAATAAAGATGAGAAAAAATAATTTTTGATAGTTGTCAGATAAAAAATGAATCACTGTATATAAAACAGCTCTAGCGTAGAGACCGTATAGTAAGAGACATACAGCGATAGTTGATACTTTGAAATAGCGTTATTGAACCGGAATGCCTAATGCTGCACCATGGCAATAAGAACACGTCATTGCGTGAGGGTAGGTATTTACACCACACGGATATTTTTTCAACATTCTTTTAACAAGCTTCAGACTGTTCTATTCAAGCGGTAGGATATTTTAGGAGTAAGATATGTATAATGGAACGTGCCTTATCAACTGTTTCCAAAATTTTGCGATAAAGAGAATAATAATGTTGAAATTAATAAGCAAAATTATATTCGTTATAAACAAAACGTTCATTATGCTGACAAAAAAAAGAGAAGTATTATTGTATTTAAACATTATTATCAAATTCGTAATTTTTGAACAATCTTTGATTATAAGAAATAATTACGTTTAGTACGCATCTTGAAATAAATAACGCACAAATTTAATATAAAGAATTTAGCATGCGTAAAATTGTTATAGATTATGTTAGTAAAGAAAAATCATCACAATATTATTAGTTTGATTAATGTGAATATACATACGTTGAAATTTGATGTTGACCTAGATCTTGTCGTGATGATGCGAACGCGCACAAAGGTATCGAAGGTGAGGCGCGCTGTTCAGGACCACGAAATTCGCTCGTCTCTCCTCAGCAGCCACTATCAGACTGATGGTTCGTACGAGACGTCAGAATGCTAATATTCGCTTACGCATATAAACGCGTGCACTGGTCGCGTTATACATACATTGGGGGAGAACCTAAATCATGTGATAGAGACTGTTTATGTAGACCACCCTGCAATTGATTTTTTTCTATCGTAAAGCGTATCAAAGAGAGAAATTTACTATACATAAATATTTCCCCTGGCAACCTGGCGGAAAAGAGATCTACAAAATTCTAAAAAAAGTAAAAACATACAACAAAATACAAAAAATAATCATTATAATTTATGAAATTTTGTACAAATTTCAAAAAATTCTATACTACTTCGTAATGATCTATAAACATTTAATGTTTATGGATGTATATATTTCATAGATCAATTCAATAGGATGTTGTCAGAAAGATAAAATATGTATAATTAAAAAACATTTTTTTATAAGTATAAAGCTACAGTTTTTATTAATACTAATCTTAACATATGTGAAATAGCATGTTACTACATAACTTACGAAAAATCCAGATTTATTTTTATAATCAACATCTAATGTTTATACTTATACATTTATATTTGTAAAAGATCAGTTCAATAAGTACAAAATTTTACCAAAAATAGAAATTTGTGGAAAATTTTTTTTCCATAAAAATAATTTATTCTTTTCTTAAATAGTATCAATAGTATCACAAATTACAATATTTTCAAATCAAGAAATTGGTAGTATTTGAAAGTAGTATTTCATGAAAAACTACAATTTTTTTAGAAAATTAAAGTACAAAAATCTGTAAATTTTTTAAATTTGAAATTACAAAAATAAATAGTTTTGTTGCTATATATAAGAAATTGTAATATTTTAAGAAAAACTAAAAATAAAACTGAATACGAAGTTTGACAATTTTATAATACGTAAATTCTGATAGACTTTTATAATCAATTATATAAATAATTATATTATTCTATAAATATAGATAATTCACTTGAAGTCTTGTTGCTAATCAAAGTTTTACAATTTGTAGATTTTTGTACTGTTTTCTAAAAATTATAGATTTGAAGTACTGTTTTATCAGGGCTCGCGAATATTTCGTTAGTATTTATTAAAATTTTTAACGTTTCGTACAAAATGTCCAAGTTTCTGTAGAATCAAAATATAATAATATAAGATCAAACAATAATGGAATAAACAATTGTTTACCTATATTTTTAAGTAAAATACACAAATAAAAAATATTGTGCTCTTGTTTGAAAGTTTTATTGAATGTAAAGATTTAACGTACATACTATTAAAAAAACTCATGACATTATTTCTAATCATCCATGACGTAGATTAATGAGTCAACCAATGCTGATACCGTCGCAACTTCATTTTAAATTCGTTATATATCGTCAAATAAAATGGCAGAAAATTAAACATGCATTAAAATGATCAATCTTAATAAATCATTCTTAATAGATCTTAATAGATTTGAATAGATCAAACGGATAATATAAATATCAGATCACATCGAGATCGCGAATAAAACGAGTTCGCTGTGATTTTTAGGGAATCCACTCCACCTCGTTGGTTTCCAATCTTTCGCCGTTATTTCCTATCGTAACGCGGCTGTTACGCTCCGTCGATGATGGTGTTTCACTCTCTTCACTCCCGGCTATTTTGTGATAGACACTGCTTCCCGCTTCAGCGATCCACTTGGCGCCGTCGCTGATCTTTTCACCCGCTTTGCGCACCACGTTGCCAAGGTTTTCAGAAGTGAAGGTATTAGGGTCGATGTTGATGTCTAAAGAATTGTTGCCTTGCGCACAACCAGACTGTGAGACGATACTCAAATCGTAAGGATCGACGCCGTACTGGCTCAGTCGCTGACGTATCCTGTCCACCTGCTGCTGATCCAGCGTCCTGGTCCTCGAGAGGATCGTCGCACTCTGTCGATGAGCAAACGCCAGCTTCTGACACGTGAAGATGCCGGCGTAAGTATCGTAATCCGTCATGAATACCACATGAGAGGCACTTCCGGCCACATCTAAAAAACCACAGGTACAAATTTTAATTACACAACGCAACTTGCAATTTGTACAGAAATTCAAGCAATCAAGCAAAAACGCATCGTTTATCCCAAAATTAATACGTGGCAAGTTTAGCTTCAATTTGTCTAATATCTTGTTATTTGTAATAAATCGAGGAAGAGATTACAGCTGTATCTAAATCTATAATTTTGCAGGCAAAGCTCAACTCTTAATTCTACTGTGCAACATACAGAATTTTCATCCATCATATTCTTTTGTTTTCTACAAAGTAAATTGTTCATACGTAAGATACTTACTAAGAGGGAAACGGACTTCCATACGTCCCGGAGTGCTTGGTTCGGGTACAGTCAGCTGGCCAGTATAATGATACTCATGCTTCAATGGCGTAAGACCTGTACATATGCATCGTACAATTACGGATAATTCATCCCACTTGCTGGACATTTATCCCATTGACGGGCTCTTTTATGGCTCGACAGAGCCCGATACGCGCTTCGTAGAAGCTGACGCATTGTCTCCTTTCTTTGTCAATTGCGCTTATTGTTTTTTAATTGGACCTCACCTAAGATCAGATGATCCGAGTCCTGTGTTAGCACGTACTCGCCCGGTTCCTCTCCTCGCGTGTAATTATAAGTGATGCACTTGCTACCCGTCGACGTTTTCTGGATAACATACCACAAGTCTAGAAACTAAAATTAAAAAAAAAATCCGATTATTTCTGAAATAAATTAATTTGATTTTATACATAAAATAAGATGCTTCGCAGATTATTAGAAGTATCTTTTACCCGATAAAGATAAAATAAAACTTTTTGCAAATTATTGAGAAGTATTCTTGCTGGATAAAAGTAAAAGTGTTTTACCAAATTTTCTTTAATAAATATGAATTTTTCTAACTTACTCTGCTCATCTGAAAACCCTGCATGGGTTCCACAATGGGACAAGCACCCATATGATACGTATGAGCCTGAGCAAAAGCGAGGCATCCCGCCAGTACTAAACACCAAGTCAAGGATTGCATCTTCTAGAACAAACAAGAAAATGAATAATATTGATTTAAGCAATTCGACTTCTCCGAAGATTATTATATAATTCGTATTTTCTCGTAAATTTGATATAAATTATCAATATCAAACTGTTTACGCAACTTTAATCTTTCGATAACGCAAAAATATTCCCTCATTAATATTAAATTATTATTTTAAATCTTTTAATTATTATAACAGTAATATAGAAATAAAATGGAGTAAAAAATTCAATAAAAGAACAAGTACAATAACAAGCGATATAAACCGAGTGTTGTTTTCCCCACGCGCAATTACGTGATTTCAGCGGAAGTGATGACGTCATATATTTTTCAATATATTTCAATTGCACTTCCTGGTGTGCATAACGTTTCATGTATGCATTACGCGCTCAGGTAAACCGTCAAATAAAGTGATTTTCAGAATCATGCACAACCGTAATCTCGGATTTCAAGTACAATCGATGGAGCATGATTCACGTTCGCCTTGGACACGCATCAGGGAGCAAGGACCTCCGGTTTTTTGTCCCAATGTCACACTGTACACGTTCTAGCTCATTTCTTTCTCCTACATAAAATAATAAATGCGCGGTGGTGATCGTTGAATACACGATTAGAATTGACCCGTTGCGACCTTTCACTCCGTATGGCTGAAAATATTTTCATTCCATGTGCGCACTAAGATAAATAAATTAGTGTCTTTCTTGTTTGTAAGAAGCTTCTTGTTTGTAAGAAGCTCTTTTATACATTATGCAAAATTAGGATTTGTTTCGTGAAGAAAGTAGAAGTAACGCTCGACTTTAATCACTCTCGCTTTCTTGTTTTCCCCTGTACGAAATGTATGGTTTTTTTTCGAATGTGGTTTTTCGCAGAGCGAAAAAGACCTTTAGTAAATGAATAGAAATTTAAATGTAAAGCTACAATATACACAATTATTGTAAAAATGCTTACGTAAAAAACGAGGTAAAAGATCAATATGTCAGAAGATATGTTAAAATTACGAGCTCGAAATTGTACTCACTGTGATGGTTGCTGCTGTCGATCTCTGCGTTAGCACTATAAACACAAGTTTCACTGGAGAGATAGACTTTATGTGGCTGGTACCCCACTCTCGGGTACCCCACAATTACAGCTCACACATATATATACACACGTTCACAGAGGCATATAACGTGAGAATGAGATTCGAGATACAGAACGTCTGGCTGTTTTTCTTTGTAAGTTGCGATTCGGTCTACACTGATTCATTTTTTTATGATAAATGTGTTATCTCATATATTTGCACATTATTTCTTTTAAAGATGTAGGATTATCATAATTATCACTGACGTTCAATTACGTCTAATAAGCACGATGACGCATCCATAAACATGAACTATAAGTATGATACTATAAGTGACTCTTCTAAGAATTATACTAATTCTTCATACATAGTATATGTAGGTTCCGCATTTCTCGGAAACAAATGTGATTTAAATTGAACTTTATACAACAGATACCAGGCATTCTAATGGTTTTTATATAACTGATTTATACGAAATAATGCCAGTAAAATATTGATTTATTTATAAAATAGAAAATTTTTACATTAAACATTCTTAGATTAATGCGACCAACGCTCATAGTATGTAAATTTTCTGTTAAGGCACGTATACGTAGCATAGTAGATTTTATAGTAGTAGTTACAAAATTTACTTATCTCGCGTCTTCTATTGACAATTTATGATTGTAAATTATTTAAATCAGAGAATAAGATGCAAAGTTAAAAAACAAGAATTTTAGCTTATATAACACATCACGTAAAATTGGAAAAATTTTTTGTAATTTGTTTCTTTGACATGATGCGTACAGGAAACGCATATATTACATTACAAAAATGAATTGATTAGAAGAGTAAATAAAATGTAACGTACAAATATAGTAATAATATTCTAACATTTATCGATCTAAGATCGATAAAATATTAGATATAAGGAAAATATTTAGCATTGACATTATTGATTATAAAATCATTCTAAACGGAATACTGTAGAAAACTTAAACAAAACGTTACATAAGATATTGTTATCATATAATAGTAACTTATATATATATATAATAATATTATGCATGAAATTTATGTAATTTAATAAGAGCCGTATGCTTGTTCGCAGATAAAATGGATTCTACTAAAAAATACAAATTTAAATCTTAATCGATAAAATGATTAAAATTAAGAATATTTACTCAAATAAATTAACTTTCAGTACACCTTGAGACATACTCTTCACGTAGTCACACGATTAAAAATGCAAAATTCTGCTTTTTTCCCTTTTGTTTATTTTCTACGTTTTATGCAGCGGGTATGTTGCATGTATCCAGATCACTAAAATAGGGATGTTGCAATGCCGCCCGTGCAGATATTCTGTATACAGGATCGTAGGTGAGCATAGCTTGCAGCAGATCCAATCCATCTGCATCCAATGTCTTTACTTGACTCTCCAAGTTATTCGTCATCCAATTTGGGAATGTCGCTTTGTAATCTGACAACTGTGTTACCCCTGGCCATATGTCTTCTGTCGGTGTTCTTAGTATTCTGTGAGATAGAATAATTATTAATCGTTTCTGTCACGATTTTTATATCAGATCGATTTTTTGGGAATTTTATATGTGGAAATTTTTCGAGTGCTAATTACAAATCAAGTCAGAATTTTTAAATTTAAAATGGCCAATCCAATATAGTGGACAAATAAATACAAAATTTACTTTTTATTTTCAAGAAAATCAATACATTATAATTTTGACTTCAGATTAGGATTTAATGATCTAAAAAATTCCAGAACACTATTATAAGAAATATTTATAAGAAACATTTTAGGGAGGAATTTAGAAAGAATTGATTTTTCCATATTTTTTAAAAATAATTAATTTATAATATAAAAACAGCGAAAAAAATCTCACAAAATTCTGAAAAATACTTTAAGATGTCCTAAATAAGTGACTAAATTGTCGTCCTGATATTGATAATAGTTTAGTAAAAAAATTTTTTTTATAAAAATCATTTATGTGAATAAAAATTTATGGTTGTCTTGCTTTTTTTAAGACTCGTTTATGTACTAGAAACTATGAAAAAAAACAGTCAAAAAATTTGTAAAAAATAATTAAAAAGTGGAACAAAAGTAGATTTCTGATCATAACACAGAATTATATGGTCTGAGAAATAATATTTTTATGATAATGTAAAAATTTTACCGGAATATTCTGAAAAGTTGATCAATTTCGCTGTCTCCTTGGAACAATGGTTTCTTGGTCACCATCTCTGAAAAAATACAGCCGATACTCCACATATCAATCGCGCATGAGTATCTAGTAGCACCAAGGAGAATTTCAGGCGCTCTATACCACAGAGTTACAACTTCGTGTGTATATATTCTGACTGGAATTCCAAATGCTCTTCCAAGTCCAAAGTCTGCTACTTTAATAATTCCAGTTTTATCGATCAGCAAATTCTGTGGTTTCAAATCACGATGAAGTATTCTGCGCTTGTGACAGAACAGAATCGCACGTGTGATCTGAAACAGTGAGCAATTAAGTTAGTGTATGATCAATCTTAATAAAATTTTTCATTGCAATTTAAGAGTTTCATAATATAATAATAAGACTGATGTAATGTTCTTTATTTACTTTATACAAACCTGATATAAATATGATTTAACTACAGCTGGCTCCATCATTCTGTTACCCAGAGTATCCATGTACTTTTTCAAATCCATAGTAAGATACTCAAAGATAAGATACAATTTTGACTCCTCCATCAATACATCAATCAAGCTCACTATATTCGGATGGGTTAATTCTTTTAGCAATGAAATTTCCCTAATAGCAGTTGATGGTATTCCCTCGTCATCGCTTTCCAAGCGAATCTTCTTCATGGCTACAATTTCTCCAGTCTTCTTGTGTTTTCCTTTGTATACTACTCCATATGTACCTAAAAAATATCAAGATTTTGACATATCGTTTTAAACTTTGTATTATGTTGTTTGTTTTTTTTCAGCAAAACCATATTTATCTATTCTCCTTTTTACTTCAATATAGGAAGAAAAACAGAACAAATAAACTACGTAAGAAGTTCAGTTGAAAAAAAACAAAGATTAATATTTATCGGCAATCCAAACGTTTTATGAAATACATATGTAGTTAAAATCAAATGCAACCCATAAATTTTAGCTATTAATGGATATTGCATCGCCCATTTAACGATAATTAATATTGCAGCGATCATTTGACAAAGATAATCTCTGTTTGGCAGAAATATAACTACTTGGACATATCTTGTTTATACACAAGTACAGTATACTTTGTATAGGTAAAAATACTCCAAGTACGTTATAAAAGAAAGAAGCAGAGATCTTTCATTATATTACACACAATGTTTCCGCAGCCGAGGCTGCCAAACAAACGCTCAACAAATATTCATTAATTACTGCCACGTGATACAATGCAAGCGATGCACAAAAACTTGTCGACAACAGGTTCTCGTATCTTCTATGCACTCACCTTCCCCGATTTTCTCTATTTTTATGAAGTTATCCATCCTGCGCGGCCGAAAGAACGCGAATGTCGGTTCCACAACAGTCGTTGAGATCTCACGAAATCTTGCCTCCGACTTGACCGGAGATCCAGTCCTTGGGTACTTAACAAGGCCTCGCTGTGTCGCCTAACGAACAAATTCAAATCAAACGTCAGACGCCATATTGGTAAACATACCGCACATTTGCTGTGAGTTAGCGCCCTCTCAACGGTATTATCGCAGCTGCCAAACTTATCTCTGAGCGCTGCGTACTTCCGGAAACTTCCGATCTTTCTCCGGATGCCACTGATATCTGGGGGTCGATCATGAAACTTTTTCCCTAAGGCGGAAACGTGAAAAGTGAGAAATTTCTCCATTAACTTCAATGGTAAAGATTTTCACTTTTCCGCCCTAGAGAAAAAGTTTCATGATCGACTGGCGTATCGTCCGACTGTTGGTACACCTGGAGAAGGAAGCACCGAGCGCGCGTATTGTATGTATGTACAGTCGTGAGCTAAAAGGTTGCAACATATTTTTTTCAATGGTTTTGAAATGTAGACTTGCTCGGCAAACAATTGGTTCTTACCTGTGGATCCAACCAATTACGTTCGCCGATTGATGAGCAAGTTTATATTCCAAAAACCATCGAAGAAAATGTGTTGCAACCTTTTAGCTCACGACTGTACGCGAATATGTCAATTATATCGTAGAGACGATACAATACTTCAAAGATTTGATACGACGAGAATTCGAATCAAAATAATAATTGAAAAGGCTCTCAGGCAAATTAATTAATCTTAAAATGGGAAAAATTTTAAGTTACTTTTCATGCAACAAATCACAATTCAAATATTTGTCATTTTTTTTTTTTTTTTAATATATATTCATGTATGAGACGGGATTGGACAATAAGAGAAGAAACACAATTTATAAATGAACAAAGCACCCAAGATTTTTTTTAGATAATCTTAATAAATTTATTTTTAGTGCTTTTACAACGCGCAAATACATAACTTCATTGCAATCGGTGAACTTTGAATCTGGATTAACTGCAGTTTGCTATTCTTACGCAACTCGCGGGAAAGACTTAGAAATAATACGATCCAGTCTATAAATAAAAATTAAAAAAAAAAAACCGAATCGACGTAAAATCGCGAACTGGCAAACATAAATTCTATATGCATCAATATATCTACCAATATTAAATGTAATTAAACAATGGACAAAAAGTTCCAGTGCAATTTTATCGTGGAAATTGATAACCACCGGTTGCATAACCCAGCCCTACACCACGTTGCGTATGCGTAGTAGCACGCGCTACTTCGTATTGTTGCTCCATATTGTTAAACATCTCTTCCTGCTTTTTTAGAATATCCGGTTTGGCTCCTACCGCTGGCGTGCTAGGTAGGTCGCCCTTAATACCCATTAATCGCTTGAACTTGGCCGTCACCTTCCCGTCTTGATCGTGCGTAAAAGTCGTTCCCATCCACGTGTTGGCAGTGGAAGCTGCGGTTGACGTACTGTTACTGTCGTCTTGCTTTGACTGTGAAAAGATAAATGCAATTATAGAATGGGATTACGTGTTGTATAAAATTAAAAATACTTATCGCTGGATAATCGTCACCTTGTTCGCCCATAACAGCTTTCTCTTCTGGATCTGCTCCGCGTACTTGCCCTGCGTCGCCGTCGCCAACGGATTGTAATAGTTCTGCTCGCCCTGAACACTACCGGGCATCACAGCATCGCCGCCTTCTGGCGGCTTCAGCTCTATGCCCAGTTTCTCCAACTGGGCTAGCTTGTTCCGGCCCTTTTCCTCTCGATAACTCATCGTTCTAAATGGTAGCGGTGGCGCGCGATCCCTCGATCGTGATCTCGATCGCGTGCGGTCCCTCTCCTTGTGATAGCTCGAACGCTCGTCCCGATATCGATCCTTCCGGTCGTCCCTGGAGTGTCGCCGATCCCGTTCATTGCGGTCGCTACGATCTCTGCGTCCCTCCCGACGATCTCTGTCCCTATCACTCCTGTCACGATTACGATCCCTCCGATCATCCCTGTAATGATGATCCTTGTCGCTCCTCTCTCTGTCGTCACTTTTTTCGTCCTTGGACGATCCAAGAGACGTTTTGCGCTTATCATCATCCCTACTCCTACGATCTCTGCTCCGGTCTCTGTGACTACTGCTATTGTCACGTTGCCTTCGGTCATCGTAACGACGACTCTTGTCAGAATGACGACTACGATCGCTACGATCACCTCGCCTGTGATCGTCTTTCGAACCCGTATGATTCTCGTGATCGGCTCGCCTGTAAAACGATTACGTTCTGCAGGGGTATACCACACAGATGCGTATTATTATTCTGAACATATGACAGGTGTGTATAATTCGATATAATTTTAGTAAAATATATCGAAATTGTTTTCATAGCAAATTTGATAATCCATAAAAATATGACTAGCACCTGTACTACATATAATTAACAAACCAGCTTACCTCTGGTCTGATGGTGAAGGCAAAGCCCGAGAAGATTCTGTTCTCGAGCTGAAAGTAGACTGAGCCGTCATAGGACTATTTGCGCGTTCACTACTGGACTCCCTGGATGAATTGTTGTTGTTGCTTTCCTGTATAGAGAAAAGAAAAATTATCAATTTTAGTATGGGTTTTTCTTACATATTCTACTAAGAAATAATAGTTTTTATAACTCCTACCACAAAAACTATTTTAGAATGTGTAACTTCAATACACGCAAAGTTGGATTCTCTGACAGCAAGTAATACACATGTAGAGAAATTTATACTTTATAAAGAGAGAAAATGATTTTACACAGTAGGTATAAAAAGTATAAACATAAATTTGAAGAATTTCTATAAAAGGCAGAAATTCAGTTTTTTTTTGTTTCGACTCTTTTTGGTTGTACTTAATACAAAAGTTTGGCAACACTCAAATTCATGTGTGTTATTTTATTTGA
Source organism: Solenopsis invicta (assembly GCF_016802725.1). Taxonomy (NCBI): domain Eukaryota; kingdom Metazoa; phylum Arthropoda; class Insecta; order Hymenoptera; family Formicidae; genus Solenopsis; species Solenopsis invicta. Next base: position 17,562,867 of record NC_052673.1, read on the forward strand.
TAATATAATCTGTGTATAATAATTATTAAATCAAGTAAAATAGTACCAATAAAACAACCATGTCACAAAAAGGAGAGATAGAAAGAGAAAAAGAGAGAGAGGAATATGAGGGCCCTTCACATCAATCTGCCTCTGCAGTTAGTTATCACCCGAGTATACTTGTACACATGATTTCTTTGATGATTGATGTTTTGTTAGTGTTACCTTCTGCCAGCTTCCTCTACTCACCTCTAATCTTCTGAATAGGACTTGGGGGTAGTCTTGAAAGACCCTCACACAGCATAGACCTTGCCGAGATGCGTAGATATTGTATCATGTATTACCAACAGAGCTACGTGTTAATATTGTCTCACGAAATGGCACTAGTCCCATTTACTTATTTATTTAAAATTTTAATTATGTGAATGATAGCCTGATTATATCCTGCATTCGATAAGGTTTCAAGGTCTTGTCTTATTTGTATTTAGACTATTAGCGCTAAATGTAGATTTTGCCCAACTTTCGTTCTAACAAAAAGTATTGCAGCTTGTGCCGATAAATACTATTGTCAATATACGAACATTGCTTCCGTATCTGCACGCTGCATTTGCAGATAGCATTAATTTATCGACTCGACGACATGACCTTGCAAAACCGGATACTATCCCCTTTATGTATCAGGCCTAAGACTTTGCATGTACATACAGCACCCATAAAGTCACTGTGGTATCTTCTTAGGCATTGTCCGAATGTTTCATACTTAACAACTAGGAATTAAGAATTATCGGCGTGTGAATTCACTATACCTCACTCATGTCCATTTGTACCGGGTCGTAATTGGCATCGCTCGCCCTCCTGTTTGCCTCTTCTTGCCCCCGAGGTGGCGTCTGAAACAAAAAAAACAAGATCGATCATTTCCCAAGTAAGTACATACCGCTACGCCCGCAACTCTTCGCAGATTAGGCACGTAGAAAACAATGAGGTAAGGTCGCGTCTCTAAATATTTCTAGGAGGTCGTAGATTAGACAGTACGCGTATTAGCGAAGCCATGTCGAGCGGTGTGCACCGCTCTCAAGGCGTCCTAAGCGGCGGCGACGTCGACGACGACGTCGACGGTAAACCGGCCTCGTCCGTATCCTCGAGCACGCTCACCTTCGCGTCGTCTGAATTGTTGCTGTTGTCGCCGTCGCTGGCGTAATTCGCCAGCGAGTCCATAATGGCGCGTGAAACGTTCAACTGTTCCGTCGAACTTATTGTTGTGCTACGATCGGACTGTAGGCACTGTGGCGACCGTCGCGAAGTATCGCCGCTCGCGACGCAGAGCGGCGCGCCACGCCGTTTCCTCTCGGCGCGTTCCGCGCACGCTTGCCATTGGTCGGCCGAGCCGAGTCGAAATGCCGCTCAATGCCGATCCGAACACGGTACACCACGTCATTGGCCGCACGCACGCAATCCGTGCTTCTTGTTGTAGTTTTGTTGTACTCCGCGTTACCGAAAATTCTCTTTTTTTTTTCGATCTTTTCCTCTTAGCGAAAGAGCTTTCAGTATATCCGCGTCGCTTTTGAATCTGGAACAGAGAATCGTACTGTGACTCGTTCGGAGTCGGAAAAAAGATTAAATAGAAGAAGAATCTGGAACAGTACGACACGGATTTACAGAGGTGCTTTCTTTTTATTTGCTTTTCCTTTTTTTTTAAAAAAAAGTTCTGTAGTTCGCATTTGATGCTCGGCCAGAAGCTAGATGAGAAAGATAAAATTTGTGTTGCTAGAGAGTCTTTGTTATTGTACTTACAGATTTAAATTTGTATGTATACATGTATATATCCTAGTAGCATTTTCTGCAGAACAAATTGTCTTATTGTGAGTACAGTTTGTTGCAGCAAAATTTAATTAGATATGCAACAGTTTTCAATACAGCACACTGGTCTGTCATCAAATCTGCTTGCAAGATTCATGCAAATTTATATGCAAATGAATTGTTTACAGATGCTGCAGAAAATCAAACTATTTAAAAGCAGATTCTTGTAACTGCAGTTTATAAATAGTCTGCTAACAATCTATCAGACTGACATAAGATCCCTTCAGCAGAAGTGATGTTCAGAATCTTTCGCAAGACTTGAGAAAATTGAGGAAGTGAATCATAATGTCCTGCTGGCAGAATCTATCCAAATCTACTGCAAGATTTACAGCATCTTGCAGCAAATTGCTACTAGAATATGTGTATAATTTGATTTATATTGAGTTCCAGGCAAGTTTTACAAGGATTTCCACAGTTACATTTATTTCTAACTATTAAAATTAATGTCCATATTTATCAATATAGATTAATTTTAATCTTGATTGACTAGACTTTAATCTATATTTTCTTTTTGTTGAGATTAGAATACAGAAAGAATACAATATTTATAATAATATTTATGATAAATATTTATGATCTCTGTTCAATCTAAGACCATAAAAATATTTATAAAATATTTTTTAAATATTCTAATCATTATAAATACTTTGTAAATTTTGTGTGGTGTTTGGATTTAGTTTATATAAAAGTATACAAATGTGTTTAGCAATGATATTAATTCAAATGTAAGAATAAAACATGAACAGCTTGAGCTTTCAGTAAAAAATCAAATATATTACAATTTAATATTTATAATTAAACTTATCTGTAGAAATATTCTATACTAAGGTTTTAGAACTATACATCAAGATAGATCACTAGAAAAAAAGATAAAAAAAACAAAGTTTTACACATTTAAAGAAAAACAGTTTTATACACTGACAATTATTTTAATGAAACTTTACATATATTTAGGTAACATAATTAGATGATTTTAGAAAATATCAGTTGCTGCCAATATACAGTTTTAAGGGGTGAAATCAGTCCTTATGTGTAAAGCAATTTTTAGTTTTTTCCTCTCTGTCTCGATAACCATTTAAAATATAAAAAAATGTTTTATACAAAAGTTTTACAATAAAATTATCTCTATTTATTCACGTCAATAATATTTTTTTAGAATAATTTTTTAAACAATTATTAAAAAAAATTTTTTAATAATTATTTTTAAAAAATGTTATTAACGTGACTGAATAGAGGTAATTTTATTTAAAATTTTTTATATAAAACATTTTTTTGATATTTCGAATAGTTTCCGAGATATAACGAAAAAAGCTGAAAACCGCTATACACATAAGGGATGATTTCACCCTTTGAAACCGAATTTGGGCAGCAACTGATAGCTTCTAAAATCATCTAATTATGTTACCTAAATGTATGTAAAGTTTCATGTGTGTAAAATCGGGCTGTGACACTTTGAGAAGTTCTCTTGTGAGAGAAAAATGGTTGCAAATACCGCAATTTAACTATAATTTATAGTTATTTTTTATGTCAACTGTATATTTATAATCGTTTCAATCATGCAAATTATTAATTATTATTATTGCATGAATATTAAGCAAACATTAAGAAAATAGTTATATTTATCATAATTGCAATTATTACATAGAAATGTTTGTTGCATTTTTTACTTTTTTGATATTTTAATATTTGAAATTAAAATTTATAATGAAATTTTTTATAATTGGTAGAATTATAAGATTATTATTATTATTATTAACATTATAACAGTAATACTATAAAAATGACAAATTTTTAACCATGTAATTATTTTACCGTCAATTATAAATGTGCAATTATAGTCACCAAACATTTTTTCTCATTATCAGTGTAACTTTATCTATATGTATGTTCGTACGCCATCTTGTGATCTAGCTGAATTAAGTAATTCGATGTTAATTATCTATTCCAACATTTATGCATCATATCATTTATACATTTCAGATGTATTTACATTTACGAGATATTACTTCGACAGTCGTTTCGAACGATGACAATTCCAGTGAGAGCGGAAGGAAGGAAAAAGAGGAAAATATTTTTTGTAAAAATGCGCGCGTATACGAATTCAAATATGGGTTTTCGGAGACTTAGGGAGCCAAAATAATTTGGGAGACCGAACAGGAGAGACTTTCGACATCGCGCGAACTAGGGACTCACTCGATCTTCTCCGTAACTGCAAACGCTTGCACGTATCGAGTTCTCGTCGTATCAACACGTAAGTATGCCGAAGGGGTTAACGTGCGATTCTCCTCTCGTTTCTTCTCTACATGGCAGGGAAAACCCGATCGACGGTGTAAAAATAACGAACTTTTTTCGCGTAACGTCGGGAGACTGGCGAGATGTACGCGCCTTGCGCTTTCTCACCACCGACAATCTCGGTCGTTACGCCGTAATTGTAATTTACGATCGATAGCATATAGCGAGAAGGAAAGGGGATGTGAAGAAGGGAGGAGATTAAGGGACAGCTTAATAGATATATGCTGGTTAATACCCGGGAGACGGTAGTGAAGATTGATTAACTCTTTGAAGTGTAAACATACTTCTCACTTCCTTTCGCTCGTAAGGCACAATCAGCGACGACGGGGTAAATTGCAACTTTTCGCATTTTTGCCAACTTTTTGCCAGCGATATTTATTCTTTCAGTCTTATAACTCAATTTTTCTATATATGTATCAAAGATTAATATTATTATTATTATTTATTGCAACTTAAGTCTATCGAAATCGATTGACGCTGATTCTCAGATAGCACACAATATTTATAAGATTTACAAAGTATTTATAATAATTATTTGAATTAATAAACAATTTATCGACTAAATTTTAAAGTATTAATTATTTGAATATTTTATAAACAGTTTTATAATTTTAGATTGAACAGATCATAAAAATTTATTATAAATATTATATAAAAATATTTATAAAAAATATATAAAATATAAAAATTTTTTTTACTTATCATGAATATTATGTAAAATACGTAATACATATTTTAATAACATTTAAATAAAGATTTTGATTTCTTTCTTTTGTGTATAATATATAAAATATCTATAAAATAATTATTATATAAAAATGTAAATAGTAATAAATATTTATAAATTTTTATCATAAATATTGTGTGCTGTCTGGATTCTAATTAATAAAATCATTAAGTAGAAAACGAAAGTTAATCATCTCTGGAAGGAAAAAAGTTAATAACCAATCAACCCTTACAATACAAGATAAAAAATAGTCTTCTTCCTACAAATGTAGGAATCTCGAATCCAACCGCTTTTTTTATCTATTTAAAGTGGTGTAAAAAAATTTTAATGAATACACTTTTAAATTTCTAGAATGAAGTTGTCTGCACGCTGTACATGCTTCGAAGCATTTGATAGACCAACCAAGACAAAGAATTCTACGAATTGGCCAATCAAAAAATGCTTTTAATTGCTTTTGAAATGTCGACAAAACTTTCAAGGATAGAAGTCAATCGGACACAAAATATTCATGTCTATATGATAACGGTTGAATATTGATTAATCGACGTGAGCAAAATTGGTTAATTCCAAGTCGCATCTTGGAACACCTCCGTAAATCACACCGGCATCTAGACTGCGCTCCAAGTCATACGCCCGGTCATACATCGTAAATCAAGAAAGATGCGCATAATTGAGGACGCCGTGGGCGGAAGAGAAGACGGCGGCGAAGGAAGAGGGAAAGAGGAGGAGAAGGGGAGGTCCAGACAGGGGTTGATACACGGAGGTATGCAAGCTTGCCCGGAGTAAGTCGTAGAAGCCGAGAGTGCCGAGGAGGTTTCCGTGGGTTTCCGGGCGCGAGAAGGTTGCGGGAAAGGTGTACGATGGAGAAGACGGCGGCGGAGGCGCGCACACGTACCAACGTATACGTACGCGGAACCACCTCGCGATGCCTCCTCGCGCATTGACGAGCCGAGCCGAGCCGAGCGCCGACCGCGCCAAACCGGTGTGTGTGTGTGTATGTGGCGCGGGGCGGCGAGTCGCCGGGACGCAACAGTCGCTCGCCGGACTTCGCGCTGGTAACGTTGTCTGCGGCATGCGCGTTGCCGTGGTGCACGCGTACGCGTTCAGTGGTACGGTCTCGTGATCGCCCGCTGTGTGTGCATCGTCCTCGTTCCTCTCCCTCCACCCCTTCTCCCAACCACCCCCTCGTCCTGCCTCGTCTGAGAGTCGACAGGATCCTTGTACTTCCCATAGGCACGCATACATACGCACGTCGCTTCCGGATCGTAAGTAATAACGTAAATTATCTAATTGCGCATCTTTCTCTCTATCTCTTTCTCATGATGCGTTTTCGAGATTTTATCGAGGGGATGCGACGCGAAGCGACCCGGCGCGAATACGATGTGATGCGATCGCGCGCGCGGCTGCCTACCTACCTATCTCCCGGGTTGCACCTCTGACCCGGAGAGGGTTGGTTGCACTGTGCGCCGATGTGGGTTACCGTTACACCCCGACTTCGTTACTCCGTTTTCCGCCGGTGTAGCACGACGACCAGTGGCACGACTCCAGTCGTTCGCCGTTTGATGGGAAAGGGATGAGAGAGAACTTACCTCTAGTGGGCTTAATGAGAGAACAAGGTGGTCGAGCGGATCGGAGTAACTGACCTCAAAGGGCCCGTGGAGCGCGATGTGGGTTAGCGTTCACCCGCGATTAACTAATCTTCCTCTTCTCCGTTTACGGCATGGGTTACAGCTGCGAATTACGAAGTATGAGAGCAATATCGCCAATCGCAATTGGTTAACTAGTGTGTGACTGATCCGAAGGGCTCAGTCGCACTAATGTGAGTTGGCGCCTAGTCCGTAGTTCATCGATCTTCCAGCCTTTTCATCGAAACGCAGCGAGTCGCAGTGATATAATTCGTGATGAGCAATCTCTGCGATCTGACTCGATTCTGAGACTACGATCGAGACGCTACGATCGTCCTGCGCTAACCACGTGTGAAGTTTTGGCAAAATTCCAAATTTCTGATGCACTTCCAAGCTCGCGTTACACCATTCTGCTTTTACGCTACCACTGACGTCAACCAGTGATTCCTGCGAAATTAAATCGACACTTCCGTAAACAGCACTCGCGCCAGCTGAACTGTTTTGCTCCGCGTGCTGGCGACGGAATCAATTCACTATGGGAAAATCGGAATTTTGGAGGGCGAACGTTCCCGTTGATGAAATCCCGCGATTACTTCTAGTTTTTGGAGAAGGGTGGGAGGGGGGAGAGGCAACGGGATGCTCTCGAGCGAGCAAGCCCCGATCGAAGCGACCCGGTAGCAAGGCGACCAACGTTAACGATTCATTCTTGTACATTCTCTCTCTCGTTCATTCATTGCGTTCGGCTGACCCGCTTTTCGACCGAGTCCGAGCCAATTATTTTTAACGGGCCCGCATCCTAGGAGGCAGTTTCGACCCGTCCGTCCGTCCATCCATGCGTCCGTGGTTTCCGGAATCTCTGCCATGTTAATTAACCCTTCGATCGGTACTACGGAGCTCGGGCGACAGTTTATTTCATCTTCCCTCGTCGAAGATGTATTAATCCTCCATGGTCCAGCCGGGGATTTGAAGACCCAGGCAAATTTTCAATTCTGAATTATTCTGCTTCAAATTCGGACACGTACAAAAAAAAGTGAAAAACGTTTCAGGTCAAACAATTGTGAAATTGTATTCTATAATGTTGCAAGGGTGTATCAGACTTTTTTCAGAGAAACCCTTTCAAAAGTACTATCGGGTACCAGTAACCTGGTTGACCTAGGAAAGCAGCGAAAAAAAACGCTCCGTTGGACCACGGAAGATTAATCAAGGCTCTTTATGTGACCACTGTACTCACTAGAGCTCAGTTCAAAACATATAATTTAATATTATTTTTATTAGTCTGTTAGTTTACGAGGTAAAAGTGGGCTACTTATACGGGGATCCTGTATATGCTTAAATACTTAAATTAAAGTTCAAGTTTTGAATTAAATACATAAATACTTGAACTGAAGAAATTTAATCAAGAACTTGAACTTAAAAAATTTAATTAAATTAGTAACTTTTCTTAGTGTATTAAATGGAAATTTGTTCCTGCATCTTGATTGCAATCGGTAGAATCGTACGAAATGATTTCTTCCTCTCTTTCTCTCAGTTAATCTCGACGTCAAGAGATCGTGTTGTCGAAAGACTTGACTAACATTCGCGCCTAAATCATTCGCCTAATCAACGCTCGTAGTACGAAGATATTAAAGCTGCATGCGATCACTGATTCCCACCAATGATATCGACGTGCTTAATTTTAACGTCGCGTCAGCTCGTTCCAGCAAACCGAGTCCTTGGATATTAATCGAAGCCTCGTGGGGCTTGTTCCATTGAATCTGGCCCTCGCGAATGGCATAATGTTTCTCTCGTTGGAATCGTTTATCAATCTCCGCCGTTGCGAAAGTCGGCCTTGCTTTGACGGAGAGCGAGCAGCTTCAACGAGCAGCCTCAAAGGGCGAATAGCTCCGCTCTAATACCGCGGTATTATCCGGCCATTTTTTTATCCCCCTCGCTGATGGTCGCGCTCTTCGTCATTTAGTCACTCGTGACCCGCGATGCCTCGTTGCAAACGTGAGACGCGTTAATCACTTCCGCGTTCAGCTGCCGAGCGGACTTCTGCCCACCAAATGTGTCCCTAGGCAAGTGCTACTTAGCTCTCGCAAGCGATAAAAATACTATTTATTACAAATTTCCGATTCGTAAGAAAAGGATCTAATCTATATGTAACGGCAATAATGCATCGTTGTTACTGAAATATAGTGCTACATATATAGAGATTTGATAGCTCCAGCTCGCGTGGAAGCGACGACATTAAAATCCAATTTGTATCAACTATACATTTGACGCTGGGGAGATTTCACGATATAAACCTTTGCAATGTGGATTATAGGGCGAGGAATGATACATGATTGTTATATCGATCGGCGAGCAGGTACCATTCAGTTCCATCGGCGAACAGTTCGCGGGACATTTGAAGGATCATTAACATTTTCCCTGAAGACAGTCGAGGGAGTAATGTGATTGCGCTTGCGATGTCGTCGAGAACTATTTTCTTTTTTTTTTTTTTACCATTGATTTGAATCTGCGATATTTACCTCCCAGTCTACGCGCTTATCTATTTTTCCTGAAATCGGAAATACTTGGGTAACTCTTACGAGAAGCGTGTAACCGATTGCGAGTCGCACTCGGCGATTCAAGTGTCACTCATCCGGGAGTCTCCATCGAGCCGATCGAGTCGACTGGTGACGCCACAGCCGCTATTGCGAGCCAGTTCGCAGGACTTCTATTATGTGCCGCCTCTCCTTATCATGCGAGATCTTCCCGCTCTAACACATACGCATCACGGCGTGCGTATGCCGGTGCCATTGTGCCAGCGAGCAAGAGTAACGCTCGTGTCACTCCGCGCGTAACGCGAGCGTTCGCCTCGCGACCCGCGCGTATATATACATACGCTTGCCTAGGTACGGTTGCACGGTGAATGCACTCGCTGCGACTTAAAAGTGACTACTTTTCGACAAGTATTTGTTCGTATAAGCGGTAAAATCTTCTCAAATAATTGCTCGTTTAAAACAAGAATTACTTAACCCTACGAAGGGTTCGAAGAATCCGGTTATATCGACACGGAATTGTTAGAACATATTAATGATCGGGGTTAAATAGTAACTAGTTAAAAAGTTACAAGTTAAACTATAAAGTTAGTAACTTACGCTGAAAGAAATTTTAATTAAACGTTTTTTAATTTATTTCCTTGATTATAGAAAAAATATTTTCCGAGTTTCTCCCAAAATAAATTATTTTAACTAATCTTATTTAAATCAAAGGAAATGATTTAATCGGAAGAAATTTTTTCAATGTATAAATTTTTAATTTAGTATGACTAATATTTTTCAAAATTAACTTTAATTTAAATTAATCTCAACATAATTTTTTATTTAGTTTTTTGTTTATTTAATTTTTAACGTAACTAAATTAATTTTTATAAGCCATTAACTTTAACTTAAGATAAATTAAAAAAAATATATTAACTTACCCAACCTTAGATCCTATTAAGAATGTTATTGTAAATAAATTATTAGCAATTTATAAAATCTATTTAGATATGATATCGTGTCTGAAATGGATTTTACAAATAATAAAAAAACCTTACTTCATTTCTGTTACCGAATCGTTTAAATTGACTCTTTGCTGTTATCCTTATCAATATTTAAAGCGAGCATTTGAGTTACATTTCCCTTATCAATGTAAAATCGCATGCGGACATTGCGGAGCCTTACTATACAAGTTCTTCGTTTTCTTCGTTTCAGATACCTACCATCTTTCTATCGGTCACTCTTCGCGTCGCTCGCATATCTCTTTCTTTCTCTTCCTCGTTTCTCTTCTCTTACCTGGGCTCCAACATCGCCGCGGTTCCGTTATCCGTGGCAAATACACGTCGGGTATCCTATACGCTTTACCTCCGAGAAAATAAACAGCGCACGGCCATACGACTATGCGTTATTGACACCGTATATATTATCAGGCTGAAAAACAGAATGACGAAGTAAAATCGAGTATTAATATTTGTAGATTGCATTTGAATAATTTTTTATAACAATAAAGTATCGCGAACAACAGTTTAAGATCCGAGTTATCAGAAAATTAGAATTTAATTAATTCCTTCCTCGGTAATATATTTTTAATACATATTTAAACTCGGTAATTAAAGGAACATCATTGATTTCGCAAGCATGATGTTTTTTTCTGTTTTATGATGTGCTTTTCTTCAATATTTGTTACCATCTATCGCGCTCGTGCGTCTTTTTCATCTGCGCGATATGATTTTTCTATCGAAGCTCGCGATAGAGAGTCGTCCGACAGAGCTCTTGTGCGTACCAAATATGTTTGAATTGCTAACTGGATCGATCGCTTCCACGCGAGTTTCCGGAGAACGTCTTTGTATACTAAGGATCACAATATCGGCGACGGCGCCGCAGCGGTCTCATCCTGCGATAGCACCGGCATTGTGCCACGAAACTTCGCAGTACGAAATCGGTTATTGGAAAAGTACTATCGTCTCTGCAGCGGTCTTACGTACTACGATTTCCGCGGGAGTCCCTTATTTATTTCGCGAATCGAAACTTTCGATCGCGTCAGCGCGATGGCAATGCCCATCGCGTGCGAATTTATAGAGGAACGCAAAGCACGAGCGTGTCGACTGATGGAACGTTTTCGAATAAGTTGTTTCGCATTTATTACTAAGAACAAGGGAGACACAACGCAACACGAAACGTCGCCGGCGACTGTAAGATAATTTCCTCTTCGTACGCTAAAAAGTTTTTCCGCGGTCGATCACAGGGGCGATGCATTGCTCGCACTTGCATGGGGGTGTCCAACTTCGCTAGCCGCGTTTTACCGCAACGTACACTATATACTAACGCAGCATCGTTCTTCCGCGTTTAACGTTTCATCATTAATTTCATTAATTTTTTAACGTTGTTGAAATTAATCTGCCGACGTTGTTAAAATTAATTGAATTAATTAATGTAACGTGTACTTTTTTTGCTTGGTGATTTAGTTTAACGTCGCTACATGGAGTATTCCTCAACAGGTCGAAACGCGCGTCGTACGTCGGATCGCGCGAGCGGAATTGCGTCACAAAATCAGACGATTATTCGGCGCATCGTATTTACCATCTCTATAGAGGTGTGCTGGGGAAAGCGAGTTCCCCCTGTCGCGATTCCACCCGAAGCACCATCGTCCGAGGGGTGCAGCCTAAAGGCATCGAGATAGGGACGAAGAGAGGGGGATCGGTGGGGTGGAATTAGTTGGTCGTGCAACGGCCTGAACGAATAATCTCATCGATCGCGAAATCTGTCCCGGCATGTCCCCACGTCTCACACGGCTGCTTCTCAATTGAATCACTGATTCGTAGTAGTGGTGGTATAGGGGTGCAGGTCTCCACTTTTGGAGCGTTTGGCGTCCGCGTCGGGAACAATGCTCCTACGTCTATGCGGCAACTGCGTAAATCAACGGATGATATTCACGTTCAGATAAAAATAGTCTCCGTGTATCTATGGACTATATGTAAGCTATCTATTTACGTGCGAGAGATGTGTATAGCATAATCCCGATATACAGCTCGTATAAATCCTGTCTCTTTTCCGTCGCTTTCTTTTATTTCCCGGAAGTGTTAAGAAGGCACTTTCGCTTTGAACAATATTGAATTCAATTTACATATCTGAACCGAATAGGTCCAACCCTAAGAAAGATCCACTTTTGAATTTATCATTTAAAAACGTGCTTTACGCCTAGAGCATGTGCTTAAAAGATGTGTTATAGGAAGTAGGTAAAGGGGGGTTGGGGAATTAGAACCGGTAGCAACGCGTCTGTTTAGTGTAACAAAAAGTTAATTTTTTGTAATCAGTGATTCGGGAGAAAGATCTCAGAGCAATATAACGTCATCGCCTGATATACATGTAAGCTTGAAGTGCACGGTAGGTCAATTTGTATTCCGGTTGTCAACGTTACGGCACGGCGGACCTAGAGGATTGTAAAACTGCAACCGACTTCTTTTTTTCAATAGCGAGTTCAAGCGGATGACATTCATAGTAAATAGTATCAACGAAATCCTCGTGCGCTAGCTTTCCACATCTTATACGAATTTCTTCATTTTCTATCCCAAACATCTGTTCCACATCAATTGCAAAGTTATTACTCTTGTCTACATCAGTGACAAATATTGAAGTTCTTCGGTTCGGCCTTTTATCTCATTCCACACGAGTGAAAGGGATCCACCTTTTTCCATAGGTTTCTCTTACACTGATGCGTTTCCTGTGTACATCCCAACGCAAACACACGCGTACACACATATGCGCGCACGTCATCGCAAATACGCGCCTCATTCCGGTCACTAATGTGAGTTTTCCATTATCGACTCGCGAAGAAAGGAAAAAAAAAGCGACCACTCTGTCTTCCTTTTCACGCTCCACCCGACGTGTCACGTTCATCATACCAAATGCGGAAGTACGTGGAAGGCAGAGGCATTTAAAATTATCGAAGATCTAAAAAAAGAGAGAGAAAAAAAACGCGCTGCTGACGTGATCATCCTGGTGCCGCGCAGAATCGACGTACCGCCGAACGAAGCGATTTCACGGAACGTCCATGGAAAGGGCAATCGTCGCCGATCATCAACGGGTGACGCTCACGCCGGTAGTTCCCTTCCTCCCTCCACGATTTCATTAACCCAATTTCGCGAGTGGCACGTTAAATTAATCCGCGGGAATGGCAAAAGGCCACACGCGCGATGACACGGCGCGTTCCACGCGTAAATAAGGGTAATAGCCGTGCGGACCATAGGTTGCGTGCCGCGCGATGACCTGAGAACGTGCGTGAGACGCCGGCGATTACCCTTGTTTGTAACGCGACGCACGAGTAAATAGTCGCGATAACGACGATAGTTGCGGCAGGAAGCAACGTGAGACCGTTTTGACAGAAACGCCCGCTCGCTAGGTCTTATCACTGACAAAGGTCAACGTTGCGATCGATTCCTCATGTGGGCTCGGCTGGTACCTTCGAGCCGGTGCCCAAATTGGGTGAGCCAGTCACTGGTTTATATCTTGTAACTCTATTCTCTGTGTATCTATTTCTACCGACTTTAGCAGATCAGCTCTAATCTCAGTTTACTGTTTATCTTTCTTTTTAATTCTTAGAACTAGAAGAGAACGAAAAGTAAGCTAAACCGAGATTAAAGTCAAGCTAACTTTACATTGATAGAAATTGAGACAAGAGAAATTCAGTTATCTCACAGGGTCTCGATTCCATTTGTCACGAGACGAGAGGAGAGGAAAGGCAGGATTCATGCTCATAGCACTTGTTATATCTTATTGCGAAAAATTTGCTGTATTTCGAAGCGCTACCGGACAATGGTTACGTGTTCGATTTCTCACGCCTCATTTAGTAGCGTAGCACGTGCGCGCAATTGAACCGTAAGTCGTAATAAAAGAGGCTATATTTAGAGAATCGAAGCATACCCGATCTCGCATGCACACGCGAACTTTGCTAGCTTTTGGAAAGGTATAATTACCGCTTTCACGGGCCGAGGGTTCGTCGTTGAAGAGGAAATTTTTATCTTCGCCTACGAGAAGAACGAATTACGTTTTACGTTTTTTCGTTATTTTTTTTCTACACCATGGAATAAGACGTTCCATTATCGAAATCAGGAAAATGAGAAGGAACGATCGCACGAATATCTATTGTCCAGACCCCTCGTGTAAGATTGGATAATGGCCCACTAAGAAGGAGGCGACTGCTCTTCTTCCCTCGAAGACAGAAAAGGGGGATCTTTCACTTCCTATCGGAGAAAAGTACTTCTCGATTTGGACAGTCGATGCATCTTCGAGAACCCGTCTGTCAAAATTACATCTATCCACGTTCAATCCACGAAGCAAGATGCGCAAATTGTCGGCTCTCGTTATCGACATCCCACCAACATAGGTGCACTTTAATAAATGTAAGACTTACGATAAAGACTCTAAGTATCCTTCGTGTTGAACGTACGTAAGGAAGAACCAAGGAAATTTCAGCTTTGCGGGGACACGTGAATGGGCAATTTTCACAATCGCTCATGCATCGCGTTCACGTTTCTGGGAAACAAACTGAATTTTTTGATTACGGCTGACGAGGTGTACCGTTGGCTTTCTAAGACGCGTAAGAATTATTTTTAGAAATGGCTTCAAAATTATACACTGCGATCAGAGATATCCAAAGAATATTTGGCGGCTTGCGACGATACGAAACTACTATAAAGATTGACGTAACCGCAAAGACCTGTTCTCAATGACGCAACGTGGCAGTCTTGCGGAGGACACCTAGATGATGTAAAAAAATTAAGAACACCTTATTATGGCGCGAAACTGACGTTACATTTGCAGGATTTTGCAATCACATTGAATGTTCTATTAACCGTATGTCAACATCAACATTTAAATAAATGTCTCTCCAAGCGATTATCTAATTTGAAGCCCATTTTCAGCGTTTCTAATTGGTTAAATTTGTTTATTTAATAATTGTTTAATTGATATAAATATAATAGTTGCAAAGGTTAATTAATATACTTATTTTATTAAATAATTGAATAATTGTTTAAATAATATAAATATTTATTAAATTTTAATAAAGATTTGCTGTTATGCTCTAGTAAAAATTTAAAAAACATATTCAAGATTATTTTTTATAACAGTTCAGAACAGTTGCGTAAAAAATTATCTGTTAAATTAAAGGGCTAAAGATATCGGATATATCTTATTATTACGCTTGTTACAGACTTGATTACTTCCGTCTATCAAAGCGCAGTTGAATACAAAGTTAAATGAATCGCGCCTAGTCATTTATACACGCTTATTTATAGCTGGTAGTCATAGCGCATATAAAAAATGCGTAGAAATCCTTATGTATGCGGTTTCTTTCAGTAATAAATTGCCTCGTAAATTGCACCAGTGAGATTAAAATCGCTCGACGTTGAAGCGAAGAGGACTGAGTTTGTGTTACCAGTTGATGAGATTAGATCAAGTAATCGATATGTAGTAGACGTATGTTGATAAACAGTCTAGTAAACTTCTCGGAAGTCAGCTTAATGCGTGTCTCGCGCATAACATTAGAATTTAGGTTTCACATAACAGTTTGTAGAAACGGGCGTGGATTTTCGTGTCGAAATCACGTTTATGAGGGGCAAGCACGACAGGCTCGCTCGCTTCTTTAAAACGGGCAAAAACATTGGAGGTTTCCGTAAACCTGTCGTTAACCCAGTTAGGAATGCCGTCGTTCCAGCATACGCACGCCGCCAGCTTTCAGCCTGTTTCGCAATCATTCTAAGATCGGCGAACTGATTCCCTAGATAAGAGCACAATTAATGTCGCAATTGCAATCAATTGCGCTTGTAACTTGCAGAATTGAGCGAGAAAAAAAATGCTGCCGCTTGCACATCAAGACACATTCATGCACGTACGAGTAAACGAATTGCCTCGTCTGCATGGATTTTAAAATAACAAAGTCCGAAATTGATAAATAAGCAGAAATCCAAATTTTAAGTTCGTTGTCCATTGTATTATTTTTTGTCATACGTGAAAGATGAAAAAGTAAACGGTTCCGAGATTAAACCTTCGGCTAATTTAATTAGAGATGAGATCAAGAGTTCAATATACAAGAAAAAAAACAATTTCTGATGTATTTAAAAATTTAAGTAGAAATAGATTTGAAAATAATTTTATCGGATCATCAAAACAATTATGCAGGACGCTCAAGCACGGTGAGAAATGCTGCAAAAAGTTTTAACGTTCTAACAATCAGCTTGAGCGTCCCAAATTATTTTAATAATTTAAAAAAGTTTATTTTCGGATCTGTATCTTGAAGCTAAAATTTTAAATACTTCAGTTTTAAACACTTGAAATATTTGAAATCATTTTTTCCGTGTAGTATTTATAAAGAGTTCAATACATTGGTACTTATATATAAAGGGTTCGAATCCATTTCGTTCAAATTTGAGTTGCTTCTACTCGAAAGTAATGTTTTATCTTTCAAAATATAACAATAATAGAGAGTTGAAAGCTACCCAAACAGATTCGAATCGACTTGTTAGATATTTAATCCCATCGTTAAATTCAATGTAAGATTTCTGCCGATAAGCCCGCAAAGTTCGCTTCTCTGAGAAAATTCGTTCATGTACCTCGCTTCTGCGGTTGCTGACCGTGCGAAATTTTGCGGGGCGGAAGGTGCCGATCGACCGAATGAAGAGGAGGCGGGCGTTTAATTGTGAGTCGGCGTAGGAGGAGAAATGCGCGCTGAAAGAACGGTGAGATAGCTTAGCCGTAAGCTGCGTAACCGAGTTTGTCGCTTACACGTAACAACTACAATTACGACGTCGACGTAATCAATCCGGAAGGACAAGGGGATACACGAAGATAAATTGCGACCGCTGTCGTTCTCTTTTTTTTTTCTCGCAACTCGTCTTGCAACATAATTGTTGAATGGAAGTGATATTGAATGAAAAATAATGAGAATCGAAAGAAGAAAAATATTTGAAATACGAAAGAAAAGTTTGGCGAATATAGAACTGAGAAGCGAATTTCAGTCGCAACACATTGCGGCGTTTTCACTCGTGCAGAAGGAAAAATGCCAAATTTCCTCAAAGAATTTATAATTCACGGGCAATTGGAAGATTTCCAACCGAGAAACGGAAGATCGCTGCAACCTTTTTTGACGTGTATCTCCGTATCTTCACTTTGTAGACGAGGCAGAGCCCTATTGATAAAATGGAAATTCCAAAAATGGCGTTTGAGGAGGCTTTGTAGAGGTCGACTTTCAATGAAAGTGACAGGGTCACGGGAAAACAGAGGAGTTTGTTATAATATAATTAGTGCATCACCGGCGCGCGCTCAGTGAAAATCGATCGTTACAGCAAGTATGCATATATGGTATATCCACGGGTTGCATGCGCCTTCAACGCTCCGAATTCGTTGCATTTGGATCGGAAGATTGATATGGCAATACTTCAGTAGCGCATCCACGTAATCGTACGAGCGCGTTTGCCTTGGCATAAATTCTCAACGCATAAGATATATCTACGCGCGTTCATTCATGGATAAACGTCACGTTCGCGTCGGTGCGCGACGTGGAACTCGACAATGCCTCTATCCCGAATCCCTTTTCCCTTAGAACGTGACGTTGAAGGAATTTTAGTGTCGCATATTTTCAATTAAACGCTATCGTACGTAGGTTTTATCGCGAAGGCTGCGAGAAAAGAACACATCGCGTGCAGTAGAATATTAATTACTGACCTACTATCTTTCTCGCCGTTGACTAAATTACCACTTTTATTAATTGAGATGAAGGTTTTTCCAATATGACATCTAATAATAAGCGTGAATTCTAGTCCAAGGACGAATTGGAATCCAAAAGATGCTTTACCAACTTTAAAATTTTTGTCATTATCATATTTCCACCTTATCTGAATGTTTATTGTAAAAAAGGCTTTTTTTATTTGTACACTTAGGGAAATATCTATTAAGATTTCATACACATAGAAAAATTAGTATGAACAATCATATTGTTATAATATTCCTTAAGCAAAATTATAAAATCATCTTGACAAAATTTGATAATTATAAACAGACAAAATTCTTCAAAGCAAATTATGTCTGTTTAAGATCATCAAATTCTTTCACCGATGACAAGAAAGAAAAAACCAAGAAACTTTAATGGTATTTATTTAAAATCATTTATATTCAACATTTGTTGATATACCTCTTATTTTTATTTTTATTTTTATCTTTTTACGTAATTATTGCATTTATTAAATTTTAAATTTCAAAACACTATCATAAGCGTTAAACTGTTCTGTCAATAATATAGATAATCCAAACGTATTTATGTTTTCATTAATTACATTTTTTTATATTTATTGACTGACTGATGATGTGTTTAAGAAAGGGTAAATAAGCTGAAATGTTACATAATTATTTGTTAAATAATCATTTATGGACTAAATTAGGTATTAAGTAATCAACTTTATATTAATGCTCGGTTATTGACCTTGACTAGAATATTTATGATTTATTGATACAAACACACAAACTTTCGTTAACTTATCATTGTCATCAAATTTTTTCAAGATTTTACGCTCTTGCTTATACATAAGAATATGATTATTAATTTGATAATAATCTTTTTTTTTGTGAATACAGTGCAAAATATTGAAAACAGGAGATGAGAGAAATG
The DNA here is from genome assembly GCF_016802725.1 of Solenopsis invicta. NCBI lineage: Eukaryota > Metazoa > Arthropoda > Insecta > Hymenoptera > Formicidae > Solenopsis > Solenopsis invicta. Next base: position 17,581,515 of record NC_052673.1, read on the forward strand.
TTTTTTTTTTTTTTCCGAGTACACATCTTTACACTAGGAGATGCATGCATTGAACATTTCTCCAAAACACACTCGCCACGGTACTAACGAACCGAGGTGCAAATACGGTACAACGGTTTCATTGTCATCGCGTTACGAACCACGTGGCATCGATATATCACATCCGTACGGATTGCCTTTGATGTCTCGCACGCGCGTGCAGGTGCGATGATCTTCCTGTTACACGTGGCCGATTCGCATGACGACCTCCCTCGGTCGGCCGAGGTGCCGTCACAAAGCTCTCGTTAACGTGTCGGATATATGAGCAATTAATTTGCGACGACTGACTGTATATTAAATCTCAGTTACAACATTGGAATAAATTCGATTTTATATCTGACAGTTTTACTATTTTTTTTTTTTGTTTTGTAATTTACAGCGTTTCTAATAAGATTTTTAAAAATTATAATTGTCGAATTATCGCTCTATGTTAAACTAGCACGAGTCGGTCGCTCTTCACCCCATCGTGTTTGTTCATAAACATTTATAAATAGCCTTATCCGTAATTGTTCCTTTGACTTAAGCGCATCCGCAGGATGGACGTACCGTGATGGAGGTAGGCGATCAGTCAGCGTAGTAGACGACACCAGGTCGTCCCGATCGACCGGCACATTTACAATTGTCCTCAAATAAGAGAAACCAGCTACTCGTCCGCGATGGCTACGACGGCCTCAACGGAGAAGATGAACATGGAGAAGGACTTGGACTTGCCGAAGAAGAAGCTTATCAACACGAACCTGATATCACTCAAGTGTCTTCTGTTCATCTTTTTCGGGGGTAAGCATCGAGCAATATATTTAGACAGTCGCTTCAGTTCCAGCGAACCTTAATGTTGCAACCTGCAATGATTTCTCAGGTATCGGCTGCCTCTTCCCGTTTCTTCCACTGCACATGACGAAGGTAGGACTGAGCATCGAGAATGTCAGGTTTGTGTCGATGGTCTCGCCGGCGGTGGCGATACTGGGGCCGTTAATAGCGGGGCCGATTGCCGACAAGCTCGCTAGCCGTCAGAACAATAATGACAAATCGTCAACCGGCCGTTACCTCCGCGTGATGATCGCCGTCGCCTGCATCTTCTCGGCGTTCTTCTACTCGCTACTGATACTGGTGCCCACGATGGATCGTATGTTACCCGCCGGGAAGGGCCCAGAACTCAAGTTTAACTGCGATCGACGCGGTGCGGTGGTGCGTTTACTTTTGGATAAAGAAGTCTAATTATATGTAGATAGTAAAATCGATAGAATATTTAACTTCTGTTTATTATAAATATTGTGCTTTTCTAAAAAAATCACATCAACTTGTATCAGGTGCGGCAAGAAAGATGCGAGAACCGTTTTGGTTGTCATCGCTGGGCCGATTATGATAGCGGTGTGGGTGTTATGCAGCTGGAAAACTGCAACTATGTTTGCTACCCAACTAGCGAACGACGGTGGCATTCGGAATTGACCGCGCGCACAACGACGTTCCGAAGCAACGCCGATGTTGAGCCTGACTTCTTCGATGGCAGTGGCGAAACCACCGTTGCACCGTTGAATAGTGAACTCTATGCACAGGTAAAATTGCGATATAGTGTACGCGACATTTTAATAATTAATTTACAAATAATAAATATTCATTAATAAAATACTCTTATATAATGATTAATTTAATATTATTATATAAATTAATAAAAGTTTATTATATAACAGCATTTCATGATATACATTTATATTATAGATATACATTTAACAGAATTGAGGAACTCAAAGTAAAAACGAACAATCGATCGAGCATTCTCATTATTAATTTATGATTACGTTATTATTTTGTACTGATTGATATTAAAGTAACAAATCAGGATAGAGTTATAATTATAATTTGATATGATTTATTAGTAATTTGAGATAAATATTTTTGTAATAGGTGTTTAATATGGCACTGATATAGAGCATTGGTTTATACGATACGTTTATAATGACATAAGTTATTCCTACAGGAGACTCCCGACGAGACGAAAAAAGCTCGTCGTTACGTCATGCTCGAGTATGAGCCGCCACATCTGTGCTACAAGGACGAGAGCGATAATATCGTCTGTCACGTTTACACGGAGTACTCTGGCACGCTACTGATGAACGGTAGCCTCGGACAGGCACTGAATCCCGAAAACGAGAATGAATGGTGTGCATATCCCGTGTCCGAGTATTTCACCTGTCGCATTCCACTCCAGTTGGAAGATCAGACGGCCAAGTTTAATAAAAGTTGCTCCATAGAATGCAACTTGATTGATCCATATACACTCCCAGGTAATGATCATTGTAGAATTAAATGCAGAATCTTTCAATTTAAATTTAAAAAATTAAGTTATTAAGAAATATTCAAAAATATTCTCAAAATCAATTCTTTATCGTAATAATCACATTCACTTTCATATTATTACGCTTATTAGGCGGTTTTTGCTACAACAGTTACTGAGATAAACGTTTAGAAAAATTCTAAAGGCCGTATATCGCTTTCATTTGCTTTTATCCACGCTGACAGCGGAGAAACAGAGTCCCTTCCTTGCGATAATATATGATAATACCATGATAATGCCGGTGTTTTAGGCAGCGTATTGCTGGAAAGCCAGTGCCAACGTACCGGCGATTGGACGGAAGCGGCGTTCTGGATGTACCTGATCGTGCGTTCAATCGCGGATATCTTCCCTACGACCGCCGTTGCCCTGATCGACGCAGCAGTGGTGATTGCAACTAGAGAGACGTCGTGCGGTCGCGGCGATGTAGGACGCCAGTTGGCTTTCGGTTCTCTTGGTTTTGCCCTACTAGGACCACTGACCGGCTATCTGAGCACCCTGACAAGTGAAATAGGACCGGCTTATTGGCTACCACTCGTCTTGCACGCTGCATTGATGATTCTCGCGGCTATCGTTGCTCTGTCGGCGAATGGCATGCCACTCAGTCCACCAGAATGGTGGTGGCATACGAGAAGTGGCATGTTGGCGTTACCAATGAGCGCTGTCAAGAGGTACGGTAGCGAGACTGCCGCTCTGGTCTTCGTCCTGCTAGTCATGGGAACCTTTTGGAGCGCAATGGACAGCTACCTACCTTTGTAATAATAATATAATATATAATATATTTATTCTCTCTAAAAGAATAGTCTCTGGTTATTAAAAAATAATTTAATCAATAATTTAATCGCGATACGCATTTGCGATCCGAGATATTAAAAGTTTCTTTTCATTGATACAGGCATCTTCAAAGACTAGGGGGCGATGAACTTTCCATCGGTGTCGCTATGACCGTCGGAGCGATACCGGCGTTCCTATTCCTCTGGAAGTCGGAACATCTTGTAGATTACTGTGGACACAGTAACCTTCTCATCACTGCCTTCACGGTGTACATAATCAGGTAGGTAAGTTTATTTAATCTAATAATAGCCGCCAGTCTAATTGAAAAAAGATCTTAACGCTGAGTTTTCATAAATCATTCATTTCAAAAAGTATTAAAAATTTATTGATAAATTGATAAATTTGACCAGGTTCACCGGACTGAGTTTCGTATCTGAGCCTTGGTGGTCCCTAATCTCGGAAGCTTTAGAAGTATTCACCTTAGGAATAATGTGGGTTACTGCCATTCTCTACTTGAGACACTTGGTACCGCGTCATTTGACCGTAACTGCCCAAGCGCTGCCTGTGATAGCTCACTTTTGCGTCGGTATGTTTCTAAGTTAACGTTGTAACTGTACGGTCATGGTGGTTATACTTCCACCATGCTGTACGGTTAGGTAAGATTAATTATTGATTTTTCCGTCCGATACACAGGCCGGTGTCTCGGAGCCGTTATCGGTGCTTATATCCATCTTGGCGATCAAGACATCGTTCAATCGCTGAGATTTGTGTATCGTTGTATGGCGATAGCGGCGGCCATCGTTGCTGGCCTGTATTTCGTACTGTATCATGGTCTACTGAAACCGAGATGTCATGCACATACCATCCAGGGTCCTCGTCAACCCCCCACAATCGTGCAAGGTAAACGATGTTTTATTATAAACATACATACATACACTAATCAAGACCTGGCATATGCTAATCAGTTCTCTAACATTTTAACTTTGATTTTGCAAGCTGCCATAAGAGATTATGAACTGAGTAAGTGATCAAACACGCTCAAGATTTTCTATTTCAGGTTCTTTGGAACATGTATGTAATTTACATGTGTTACCTAATAACGCCTATGCGGAAATCTTCAGAACTGGTTTTTCTGGTTTTCACGATAAACTGAATGACTTCCAAAAAGATCAGTTCTGCATATTTCCTCAAGAAATTCCTCCCTTTTCTGCATGCATCATGGTGAACTGTGTTGTTTCCGAACGCGCGCTATGTTCATAATTTTTATCGTTTTCATAATTTTTTTTTATAATTTTGCAAATGTAGCAATGAACGGAAATGGAAATTACACGCCGCTGAGAGTGTACCATAATGGAATGGGCAGAAAGGGTCAATTTCGATACTGAGAAGTTATCTGTACGAACGAATGAAGAGTTCTAAGAACCAACACTGCAACAATGATTCCACAATGCAACGTATAAATGTCATCTGTGACGAAGTGCCGACAATGTGTGGTTTTACATATTTCGTTGCATCTATCATTAATTTGTTAATTTAAGCCGACTCAATTCTTCTATTTCTTGATTATTATTTAAATGAATCATTATCACAAGGACCACTACTTGCTCAAACACGTTCTACGAGCTATATCATCAGTTTTTATATTTGTAATTATAAAAGTGTAAGTACCAACAACAGCGAACAACATAATGGGAATCTTTCGCATACTACGTTGCAGTAATAAAAAGAGAGAGATAGAAAAACCTTTATGTACAAAACGTCCACGAAAAGTGTCTAATATTTTCTTAGTTTTCTGTCATATTATTTTTTTTTTTTGCAATCGTGTTTATAAAACTTTTGAGGTATACTTGAGATATATGCAATTAAAAAATGAACATTTTCTTTGGTGAAATCATTACAGCGAGACTTACATGCGTCTTCACATGTAATATAAATTGAATAAGTATCAATAAAAGTAAGACGTCTATTTGACTAGACAAATGTTACGTTTCTGTGAATTGATATATATGTATACAAAAAAAGTGAAATAAAAATATGTTGGAGAGAGAAACGATAATTGTCGTTATTTATAGGAAACAATTACGTCAACTGATTGGTTATATTAAGTTTATTTAGGCAAATGCTGAGCAGAATTTTAACGAAGTTGAAGTATTTATATAAATTTATTTAAAAGAAAATAAAATGTTTAATGGCCTAGTCGCAAAACTTACATTGTAGATATTAAATCTAAAGTAGTTTAGCGTGCATATGTGTTATATAAAACGATTTATGCTTAATTAATTTTTCTTTTTGCTTTCACAAAATGTACACACGCACACAGTTTGCAATTAGATACTTAAGAATAAGTATAAGGGATATACGTTCGTGTTTATTATGTAGCATATATATTGTATATACACGCGCATAATGATAAAAATAAGTATCAGTCAACGATCTGTTACACGATCCGTAATTCATCAGGATAATATACTACAAGAAAAAGCGTAATACATTTATATGTATATTTTTTACAAAGAGCTCAATGTTTTATGTACAAGTTTATGAAAATTGCATAATTATTATACAATTGTTATAGAACTTACAGGTTTCAACATCGAAAATCAATTTTTGTTGTTCGATAATGAAAAATAAATAAGAGCATTTTTCTTTTCAGTAGATAAAATTATATTTCATAATTTTACTTCAAATCTTATGCTATTTCGAGATTAAAGCAAAACAATGATTAATTATCTTCTAATTATGTTACACATTTTTTCGCGTATGCTGAATGAGAAAAAATCATTCCACAGATTGACTTATATGTAAGATAGTATTGATATATCAATTGTTCTTATCGAGATATATCAATATAACATCTACAAAATATTTTGTGTATTGTTATGAGAATATTATTAGTTAACTGTTTAATTAATTAAATAATTAACTATTACATTAATATATAAACAATTCATAATTATGAAAATATATATATAATTAATATATGAAGTTTCCCTTGCTTAAAAAGGTTTCTTTTTGGACTTTTTAAGCAGGGTTAGAAAGCTGCTGAAAATTCAATATAAAAAAATTATTGGTTCAGCTGCGTTTGGAATAAAAATTGCAAATGCAAAAATATTAAAGAATAAATATGTACATGGCATTTAATTAATCTTTTTTTTAATTTTTATATATTTTTCCATTGTATTTCCATTTTATAATTTCGGAATTTTTCAAATAAATTTGTCACTAAAAATTTTTTTATTCATAGAAAAGCATGCTCATAAACATTAAGAAATAGGTTCAAAATTTGACTTTATTGTTGAATAGGAAAAATGTGCAGAAAATTATAGGAAAATGTATGGACATTTATATTAAATCTAATCATGAAGTTAAAAAAAATATCATTTATTGATGATTTTTGGCTGGTTATAAGTTTGATTTTAGAAATCTCATTCTCTAAATTTGTGAAATTAAATTCTTGTCAAAGTTGTCTATTAATAATGTAATATGTCCGGAATATATTAAAATTAGGTACATGTACATACAGAGTGCTCGAGATCACCCATACATCCTATTTGAAAACGAGGAAGGTAATTATTTTGAAAATATTACAAACAAAAGTTGTTGGGGATTAAGTAATATATTACGTGTACTTATGGATTAGGCGTCGTGAAAATCTAATTAAAGTTTAATATTTTTAAGTTAATGGAAAAACTTGTTTATTGCATATCCTTGTAGCTGACATTACAACGTTTTCGAAACACCGGGTATAAACGTTTTTTAGTTTAGATATTTCAGACTTATGAGACTTCAACAAAATTTAAGGAGGAAACCTGGTCGGATTTACACATATAACACAAAAAAGCGAGCAATATCCACGAGGTATACTTTGGATAACGCTTACGATAGTGGTACTTAAATTTTGGATAAAATCTTTGAAGTTTAAGTCATCTTATGTGATAAATATTTTAAAATATCTTTTAAAATATTTATCACATAAGATGACTTAAACTTCCAAGATGTCTTTTAGACATATTCTAGAAATATCTTGAAGATAACTTTAATAAGATATCTTGTAGATATCCACAAAACTTCTATGTTTTTTAGGTATTTAATCCCCAATAACTTTTGCTTGAAACATTTTTCAAAATAACTGCTTTCGGACACTCTGTATTTTAAATATGTAAAAAAACTGGATTTAATTTCTTTTGAAAACAAACTTTGTTTTTATTTCGTGTGAGATTTCTTTAAATTTTAAAATTAAATATACAACTTCTATACAATGCAATTTGTTTGAAATAATGCATTTTTTTTTTTTAATATCAAAATTCCAAATTTAAGCGCATTTCTATCAATATTCAATCGTAATTGGATCATAAAATTATTTAACCTAGAACAATACATTGATAAACAATTTCTCTTATTAATCGATAATAGTACAATCCTCTTCAATGGAAGTATCTAATTCTACACTTATTACATTATCATTTTTCTTCAAGTTTGCTTCATCATTATCTGATATTATCGCATCTGCATCTGTCATACTTGCATGAGTTTTCTGTGATTCCATTTGTTGCAACTCGTTACTTGGTTGCATATTTGTTTCTTGTATCTTAATATTGGAATTATTAGCAATTTCTTTATCGTTTATATCTAGAGTGTTATTTTCATCATCTTTAGTTAGTGAGTTAATGTTATCACTTACATTTTTTTCTTGCTGAAAATTGTCCGACTGATCATTAGGCGAAGCAGACAAACCAATATTGTCCAAAAAATCCGAGATAAATGGAACTGTTTGCGCCACTTCCTGAATTAATGTTTCATCTAAATCCGCTAAACTCTTTGTTTCTTCTGTCTCGATGCCGTTATCCTCGATGTGTTGCAAATAAAAGATAAACTGTTCCTGATACTTGTCGAAATTCTTGTCAGACGTGAATGGCGGGTCCAACACACTATCATCCATTTTTGCATCATGATCAGTTTTCGTTATTACGGAATAACCGATGGATTTCTCATAATCCTTGGAAACAATGTCATATACTTGAACTGCTTTGTCCACAGACAAATGTGCACTATCGTCACCAACACCACAATGTACAACAGTTTTCTTACGAAGTAACAAGTCTTTAATAATATTACTATCTTTAACTAAGTTGGATGGCTCCATGATCCGATCTTTCAGAATCTCAGCATCGGATTCAGTCTCAGACTCGTTGACGCAAATCATATCTAAAGGAATATTCATCTTTTCTTGAGGCGCTGATGTATCTTTGTCGATCGAAGGTGACGCCTCCTTTTCCGTCTTCAGAAATCTCCTCCACTCATTATACTGACGTATTGCTTTATCGTTAATATCCACTAATTGAAAAACTGTGTCACGTATATTGCAATAGAAATCCTTGATTTTTCGTTGCGCCTCTACTTGAATATTTTCAACTGCATTTACGTCAAAGAAATTGTTCATCTTTTTCTTCGCGTCACTTAAAAATTTATGAAGTTCTTGACTATATGGCGACATTACTTTACTAAAAGAAATGTCCTTTTCCAAAATCACATGTATCTCTGTTAAGGGTTGTTCCTCTGCCATACCATCATCATCACTGTTTTCCCAGGTGAGAGCAACAGGTACCACTTTATTAGCAACATTCCCATTCTTTTCAATGGGTGTCGATTTGTTTTGCTGTTCGACAACCTTGGGTTCATCATCGGAGTCGCTATCAAGATCGATTATGTTAGGTGTCAATGTCATATCTGGTTCTTTTGGCTTTGGAAGAATAAATAAGGGTTTTTTGTGATCTCTTAAACTGGGTATGGACACCATCGTGTTTGGTTTACACTGGAGCGATTGCGACGAACTCGCCTGTTGCGGCTGATACGACGTCAACTGCGACTGCGACTGCGATTGCGATGGAATGATAAGCCGAGGTTGAATGTAAGCGGCAGATCCGGAAGTATTCATAAAAGTTGTCTGATATAAGGAAGACTGCTGCTGCTGCTGGGGCTGGGGCTGCTGCTGCTGCAGTGCATTAGGCTCAAATCTCGATGGTAAGGAGGTATTCGAATTCATCACATTAGACTGTGAAAGAACGATACTTTCCGACGAGTTTAAGACTGAATTTTGTGGACTAGTCGCAGATTTTGGCGGTTCAGCCGAAAAAGATTTATCGCTTAGAAACGACATCGGACGTGGTCTGATGGGAATCGGTGGTAACGATATTCGGTTAGTAACGCCATTCGTAGATCGACTGATCGTCCTACGAGTTTGTTTACGTTTTATATCCGGCACCCCATTGGGTTTAGGTGAATACGTTTCATCTTCCTCGGAATTAGAGTCGAGCCTTCGTCGCTTACGTTTATTTCTGCTTGGACAGCACAACGATTCGTCATAATTCATCTTTTCTATGATCTCATCGGGGCTCATTTTTTTATCATGCGAAAGTATCCTAAAATTTATCACAATAGATACAAGTGTCAATAAGGTTTTCTGTTTTTACAATAGAGAGATATAATTCAATAAAAATTGATATATTTTTATAGTATTGTATTTTTGCAATACCTTCTCACTGTTTGTATGTGTTGGATTAGAGCCCAGCAAGTAGCTCTTGCACTATACAAATCACCTGGATTGCATACAAAGCATTTCCATTTTTCATCAGCTTCAATCTTCTTTCTTACTTGAGCGGAAAAATTTCTCCTTATGCATTTATAACAGAATGTGTTGCTGCAATATGAGCAACAATATAAATTGCCACCATTGGCGCACCATCTGCAGAACATATCTGTATCATCATCGCCTAAACATATACAATAAAAATATTATAGAAATACATATCCAGATACACAATGATAATGATATGTATGGTCACTGCACCAGTCGCTGAACAATCACCAGTAAATAATTATTTCAAAAATATATTAAAACAATAAAACTTTAAATAAATTGTAAATTGATATCTTTTAGATCTGATTGTAGATACAAATTTTAAATAGTTTTTACTTGATAATGTATTTTTTTTTGTTAACTCACACAGTGATCCTGAACATAAAATTACATTACCCTGTTCAAACTTGCCATCCCCATAAAAATCACGACAATTTGCACATAATAATGTACGTAGAACAGGATGTTCAAGCATGTTGTTAATTTGAGAAGGGGCAGAGCCAATGTGCACGTCACAGGCTGTACAGTGAAGTCTACGAAATCGTACAGTTGAGATCTCTAAAAAATAAAATTAAATATTTATGCTACAATGCACAATCGTCGGTTTCTCCTGTAATTCACACCCTGTGTGACAAACTCAGGCTCCAGAGTATAATTAGAAAAACTAAACTATAAACTAAAATAGCAACTACTCATAAGCCAAGGCATTCTTGTCTAGAGAGCTGACCATTGCCAAACATAAGCTTGTAGTAATTGCTCTCCTCTTGAGAGATCGTTGCAACAGCCGTGCTAGTCGCGCTGGATGCTTGATCCCGTCCTGGTGTTACTAAAAAAAAAAAGTATACACTAGATAGATAAGTAGATGGGGTTAGAATAGCTGTTCGTGGAATCATTCTACGGATACGGAAATTGCAACTTGCTCCTTAACCGTCATGCTCACCATTCTCCTTCACGTCCGTCTCTTCTTTCACTTGTACCTCGAGCATACTTGAAATATCCATAGTGCTCATTTGCGACCTCGTTTACCGAACAGCAGGAACGCACCTCCACGCACCTCTCAAAACAACACCGGGTCTACTCCGCCGCCATTTTCCTATGGGAAAATATAATCAAATATAACTACAGTTATAACAGTAAAAACCATGTAAAAGTTTTAGGTTATCGCAATGTAAGTTAATTTTAATCCCAATTTAATTAATTTTTTTAATATAAGAAAAAGATAGAAAATAAATTAAACAATTTAAAATAAATTTATATAGACGTACGCAATCGAGCTTAACCGTAAATGTAAGCGAAGTTGCCAGATTCGAGAAGGAGGTTAACACGAAAAGCAAATGGTGGGAATGCGCACAGAATGCTTTTTCATATAAAAGCGCTGTCTGCGCATCCCTACTACTTGCCTTTAGCGTACTCTCTTTCTCAATCTGACAACTATGATCGTGAGGTTATAGTAAACGTATCGACCAATCACAGTTGAACATTTCAGAACATAATCGCAATTTTGATTGTGATTGGTCTTAAGTTAAACATTTATTTGATTGTGAGAATATTTTAATCATGGTTAGATAAATAAATTTTTTAATTTTTTTAACAAAAATAAATTGTAAAAGCAAAAAATGCACTCTCATAAAAAAATATTTGTTATTTCGTACAAACTTAATTAAAAAAATAAAATATTAAATTTATTTAATGCTCTATATCGTTTTGTTATTTACAGTATCTAATTTTAAAAAATATTTTTAAATTTAAAAAAAATTAAAAGATTCTAATTTAAGGATCGGCAGAAGAAACTGTGGAGACATCTACTGCAAACAAATTTCTATTCTAACAAATTGTATATAGTTAAATATTATACAAAAATATTACAAAAATTGCAATATAATTTCAATATTTGTAATCAGAAAAATTGCCTGCATCTTTCTAAAGTGCTTCTATTTATTTAGAAAAAGAAACAAAATAAAAATTTATTTAGATATCTCACTCGATCTAGTGCAGTTGAAATGTATAATCTTATTTATTGTTTGAAGGACCAATTATCAAATTTTGCTCATTAACAATTTTAGCAATTTCTCATATAGCACAGAATATTTCTGCAATATTGTGAGAATGTTAAAAATGTTACTGCAACATTATTGAAATATTTCGAATTGTATGGACCGTTGCCTCCATTTTCAATTTTGACTGACCAATAAAATTTTAGAACAATTGCAAAACATAAAATTGATTATATTGTTTTGTTTGTCCTTGTTTATTTTTTACAAGTTATAGTGTTTATGTAAAATATAATAAACATATAAAATTAATAATTATAAATAATTTTTTAATCAGAATAATTAAAAATTAGGTTAGGAATATTCATTATTTCATAAATGATCTTATTAAATCAATTAATAATTCATTACGTTCTGTATTTATATATCCATATCCATTTTTATTTTCCATGTAATTTTTAATGATCTCGTTATTTTCCATATTTAATCTATTCACGTAATTAAAGGTTATGTTTATGATATGTATATATTATATTTTACTTTTAACATTTCGTTACTTCTATTCCTAATTCTTTCATTGTACGTTTGTCCATTCCATACCATGAATTTAAATTAAAATAATTCCCAATTTATATTTCTAAATTTAATATTTAATATTATTCCTCCTGTGCGTAGGGCCGCACGTAGCCGCTGATCCGGGGCCAATTGTAAACAGCATTCGTCCCTGCGTTTGTTGCCTTGGAGACCGAGTCTGTTTAAAAATGGCGCATGTTTTCGACTTCTCCTTGGCCGCGTTTGCGGGACAACGCAACGCGAAAAACGTGAAAAATGGACGAGAAAATCATGGACAATGCGAACTCACTTGACAAGACGGCGCGGAATCTCACCGACGATATACAGAGCATGTCAAATTACAGGGCGCTTTACAACGAGATACAAGTGCGTGACCGATAATTCGTCGCAGAACCTTGATCTGTCAAAAACGGCTCATTGCATTGCATTCCCAATTTGTCTTTCGCAGAAACTCGTCGCGTCGCCCGCTGTGGATAAGGACGATTTCAAGAACTCGCTGATGACAGCGCTCAAGGATAACGGCCTGGAAACGGAGATCCGAAACACTGTGTTTCACTGGGCACGATCGCGGGTATTCCTCAATAAACACTTCCCAATTTTAGAAAAATATAACTTGCTTAGTGTTCTTAGGTCCGTTTACATCAATGTAAATTAAACTTTAAACTCGTTTTGATTTACTCTCCATCTTTTTTCAGTTCTAATTAGAGAAATTTGGAAAGTGAGTTAAATCGAAATTAAAATTAATCTACATTAGAACCTTAGGTCAGAAAAATTTTTGGAAACTTGAGAAAAATTTTTTAATGTTTTTCCTGATTTTTTTTAGATATTACTTCTTTCGTTAATGATTTTAAGGTTTTAAAATTTTTTTCATCAATTAATTTTTCTCAAAAATAAAAAACACTAAACTTACCTAAACTTTCTTTCTTTGTAGGGTTCATTACACTCTCGGTCAGTTTCACATATACAGACAGCTGACCTGAGTTATCTAAAGAAAACTCAAATTCAATGGGAACGACGCATACAAAAATCATTGAACTCAACATGCAGCGAATTGAACATTCCTCTGGCTCGTATAAGACCCACCGTTGATAGAGAAGAGTTAGCTGAAAAATGGAATGAATTGAGCACTTATGACATCGGTAAACATTGTAGCGAATTTTAATGATGTACAATGTACTTTCTGCTTGTTTACAGGACATGCTTTTCAGATCTGTCGCAATATCGGCCACTGTACGCGCCAAAGGACTTCCTGGATGTATTGTTCTCCATACGTGATCCTTCATTCAAAAAGCAACCGTGTGTAATTATAGATTTGTATAGAAACCAGCTTTATTTGAATAAAAATATATCAAGTTCTTGCCAAACGTTTCAGAGACGAATTAAATTGGGATTTCAGTCACATACAAATTAGTGTAAAAACGCTTGCACAATTGGTACGAATCTTATCTAGTCACTTTTGTGATTTATGTACTTGAGTGTATAAATAGATTTCTCTGTGTAGAGGCGTATGTACACAGAATTAGCACAGGGAATACCATTATTGGGAATAAATCCCGATATGCCGGCCGCAGAAAATTTTTCAAATTTGGAAGCCGAGCGAACGTACATTGGCGAAAAAGTATTAAATTCGAATCATGCTCCGGTTGCTCAAGAGTTTCTTAAAAGGGGATCCCCTCGAGCATTGCGCGGTCGCATTTGGTCACTCGTTCTCGGATCTGTTATCAAAGATAATGTATGACTGATATCTTACATTTGTTGCACTAAGCTTGATTAAAATTGATGTCTCTTGATTATCAATACAGATAACTTTTTTTTCTTTTAGGACATAGAATATTATGAGGAATTGAAAAATATGGTTTTGCAATATGATATTGTGGTAGACAAACTGATAATAATGGTAATTTGTATATTTTTTTTAATTATATTGTGCTCTCTTAAGTAAAAGAAACAAAGAGTAACGTCCGTCGAGTCGATACAATTGTAGGATGTACAATTAACGGCGAGAAACGATGATCAATACTTTGTATTCGAAGACGTTTTATATAAAACAATGCTGTGCTTCTCAAGAGATTCCGAGATACTTGCACCAGTCACGACTGACAGAAGTGCCGGGGGTCAAGTGATCCACGCGGTTTTGCAAGGCAAACCAGCGACGTTGGAAAACACCTTGGTCTTTCCCCCAAGTGGTGTTATTCCGTTTCATGGATTTACGATGTATGGTAAGGAGCTGTAAAAAGCACATCATGTTTTTTCGAATCTAATTGTCAATATTTTTTTGTACCAGCTACACCATTTTGTTATTTATATGATGATCCCTGCGCTATGTATTATACTTTCCGTGCGTTCTACTTGAGATATTGGTTTCGTTTGCACACTGTATCGAGCCACGAACAAGGTATAGTTGCCCTCTGTTTACTTTTCGAACGACTACTGCAATGCCATGAACCGCATTTGTGGGCTCATTTCAAAAATATACACGTTCAACCGTGAGTTTATCTCTTTTTCATTCTGTAGTATTTTTTTTTACAATCCATTAATTTAACACGTATGCATTTTTAGCATAAAAATAGTTTTTAAATGGCTTATGAGAGGCTTCAGCGGCCATTTACCGCCTGAACAACTATTGTACCTTTGGGATTTAATTCTCGGTTATGACTCTTTGGAAATTATTCCACTGTTGGCAGTGACAATATTGAGTTTTCGAAAAGAAAATTTACTGCAAGTTAATACTCAACAGAATGTAGAGGTATGGAAATAAAAACAACTGAGTATAATTAAATTTTAAGTAAACAATATTTTAACTAAATCTATAAAAATATTAGATTTAAAAAATATCAATTAATTTGATTACTTTGAAGTTTTAAAGGTGTTAATATTTCTCTTGATTTATTTATACTAGTGACTGTTCAGCAATTGTTGCAATAATCCTATGTTTATAGGATATGTTTATCCTAATATTTATAGATATTTCTTATTTTCAGGCTGTGTTAGCAGACTTATCCTCATTAAAAGTAATGCCTTTACTACAGCTGGCTCTTCTAAAAGAATAGTGTCGCTTTACACGTGAAAGTATAAACATTTATCTCAAAATTTGTAAATTTCTTTTTTTAGGTGTTTATTACTCTTTTAGCTTCCATATTTCAGGGCTGGTCTTGTCAATTCCGATTAACTTTTATAAAAAAAATTGATTAAATTTATGAATTGCCTTAAACTATTGTGTGAAAACTTAAAATTGATCATTCTTAATTTAATTTTTTATTTTAATTTAAAAGCTATTTAATTTTAGCAATTAAAAGTATTGCATTTTACATAAATTGTAATTTATGGAAAAAGTACAAGGAAAACTAAATAATACATCAGTTTTAAGTTTTACATTTATAAATTTAATCAAGCAATTTTTAAAATTAATCAGAGTTGATAAGACTGGCTCTTATTTCGTAATTTTAATCATGAAAAAAATATGTACTGATATTGAAAAATACATATGCTATTATGTATTGAATAAATAAACGACGGACAATCTTAAAATTATTTTTTACAACAACTGTGTGATTACGAGAAAAGTATATACATATAATCACCGATATATCTGTGGGAGACTTCGAACAATGTTATCGCGAGGGAGGGATAAAGTGCGGCACCCTGAAGGGGAGGGTGGAGGGGAATTCTCCTGCTTCCGGCTGTCAACCGTAGAGTATAGAGAGCTTGTTCAGAGCTCGGTAGAGTAACCAGAGCGGTGACGCCTGGCTCCTGTCGTTCTTTCGTGTTTCATTGCCGATCCCATTCCGGATACTCGGTGCGGAATACGCGTCAGAGATTGGCGCGCGTGGACGCGCCTCGATTTGCGAATCGTGAGTATCTAATCGTGATTATTCTATCGTTCTTGTCGCCGATTTACATGTCGCTGCTGTCAGCGTCATTGCGGCAACGCCAAGCGGCCGATCTACGGCCCCCACACGTCGCACGAAGGGTAGTAGGGTGGTTCTCCACCCCCGAATTATTAGTCACGCACACGGCTCTGCGCTCAGGCACTGCTGCTGCTCAGGCGACGAATCGCGTCGGCGTCGTTCGCTTGTTGTCACCGACGCCGTTGATGCCCGGCCTCGCGAGAGAGGGACTCCGGCGTCGATCTCTCCCTACCATTATCCACGTCGCGAGAGCAACGCCCAGCGAATTATTCGCATGTGTTCGAGTGTCCCTGCGCGAAATCTCGATTGAGAGACGAAGTTTTCTCGCGAGAGTCTCTCTTTAAAGCTTCCGCGGACGCTCGCCTTTGTCCCGCCTCCCAACTTGTGCCTGTATGTCTCTTAAAAAAATTGTAACACTTTTTACACATACACATATGTTGCGGCAGATATTTTACGTCTTTCAATACATCGCACGATTTTTCAATGTTCAGATAGAGTAGATAATATCCGATTATATCCAACGTTCCGAAATTCGCTATTAATTTCGCTCGAAATTTCAATGTAACTTGGTCTTTTTTCTTTCAGGTTACATGATTTAATTGGACCGGACATTTAAATCGAGTCAGCAGTGTCAAAATGGCTTGGCGTTTCAAAGCGTCCAAATACAAAAATGCAGCACCGATCGTTCCCAAGCCGGAGGCTTGTATTCGGGATCTCTCTGTGGGATCATATCAAACCTATGGGAATAACATAACAGCATCTGCGGCGTTCATGGCATTCAATGTTGATCATAATGGTATCACATTTATCTTGAACAAGCTTATTCTTTTAATTAAGTTTAATTTATTCATATTTATTTATTATTCTTTAAACAAAATTATTCTTATTTCCAAAGGATCCAGTTTAGCGGTATTGCCGCTAGAAGATTGTGGCAGGAAGAGCAAGACTATGCCAC
The DNA here is from genome assembly GCF_016802725.1 of Solenopsis invicta. Lineage (NCBI taxonomy): Eukaryota > Metazoa > Arthropoda > Insecta > Hymenoptera > Formicidae > Solenopsis > Solenopsis invicta. Next base: position 17,598,721 of record NC_052673.1, read on the forward strand.
TGCTTCACGCGCACGCAGATACTGTGACGGATATGGATTTTTCACCATTTCACGATGGCTTACTTGCGACCGGGTCTCAAGATTGTCTCGTGAGCATCTTAAAATTTCTTTTTCAACAAACCATAAAATAAGGAAATGTAAAGGGCTATTTAAAAAATTTTGATTGTATAAAATTAGGTAAAGTTATGGCATATCCCAGAAAGTGGCTTGGAAGAATCATTGTGCAACCCAGAATGCACATTTTCGCATCGCCAACGTAGAGTGGAAACAGTATGCTGGCATCCTTCTGCCGAACATCTTCTGACCACTGCATCGTTCACCAATCTCTCGCTTTGGGATGTTCTCTCACAACAGGAATTATTTTGTAAATTCTTCTATAATTTATTAACTTAATATTATACAATATTTTTCTATACAATTCAAAACACATATAGCAGACAATAATATTGTACGACAATATTGAACATCTAGGGGCTGCTTTACTCTCATTTATGAAATTAATATTCCTTGCAGCTAATAGCGATCATACCGAAGTAATTCAATGTGTAAGTTGGAAAGAGGACGGTACCGTTTTAGCGACAGCTTGCAAAGACAAACAACTGAGGATTATAGATCCACGCGCCTCGACGTGTATCGTCAATTCATGCTCGAGCCACCAAAGTATTAAAGATTCCAGAATAGTCTGGCTAAACGGCGATAGATTACTCACAACAGGATTTGATGCAGCAAGACTTCGTCAAGTTTACATTAGGGACTTGAGGCACTTAAGTGAGCCAGTGAAAACGTTGGAATTAGATTGTAGTACTGGGTAAATATGAATTGAGTTTAGTCTCTCTATTTGGAAAGGCTTGAGATATATTTAATTAGACAAACTAATCATCAAGATAATTTGTGTACATATTATATGTTGTAGTATTTTGATGCCGCTCTTCGATTCCGATACAAATATGCTATTTCTCGCTGGCAAAGGAGACACCACTATCATGTATATGGAAGTTACGGATAGAGATCCTTATCTGGTAGAAGGGATTCGTCACAGCGGCGATCAAACTAAAGGAGTATGCCTGGTTCCTAAACGTGCATTGAATGTAATGCAGGCTGAAGTTAACAGGTTGTTACAGCTCACCTCCAACATGGTGATTCCTATTATGTATCAAGTTCCACGAAAAGTAAGTTGTATTATATACTACTTATATATAAACTGCCACATCTAAAACACATTTAAACTGTTTAATAAATATTAAATTTTAGACATACAGAGACTTTCATGCGGACATTTATCCAGATACAACTGGTTCCGTTGCTCAAAATAATGCAACAGCATGGTTTAAGGGCCATAATGTACCTGTACCAAAGATATCGCTAGATCCTGCCAAAAGAAACAAAGGCGAAGAGCTGATAACTGTGAGTAAACACTTTAACAAATGCTATGGAAATTCTCATATCGCTCTTAATCGTGGCATACATTTGAGGTAGCTTTGATTGTTAAAAAAAAACTTGTTTGCTTATTTGTACATATCAGTTACATGATTGCTTTAAATTTAATTCATCAATCACTGCATGCTTTTCACCATCATAATGTTTTCTTGCATTATCATCTTACTTCCTCCAAAATTACGGATTTTGAGAATAAATATTGGATTATGATATTTATGTATTTACTTCGAACAATACTTGTTTTAATATATATATTTTTAAATTAATTTTATGTTACATTCTAAAATTAGAATATGAAAAAAGTTTGAGAGAGAGAGATGGTGTCATTTATTTTATACAAAACAGTTATTTTGTTTGCAGAAGTATCACATTATAATTTTATTTAAAAATTGCTAAATATACAAGCTGATTTTATATAATGAATCTTTGCAATGTACTTTTTATGATAAAATGCTAAATCATTCAGTGCTGATACAACATTATATATTGAATTATATATTATAAGTATAAGAGTTCAGTAGAATATAATTTAAGAAATTTTTTATTACATAATATTTTATATCTTTATCTTGGTTTGCAGGAATTCATATTTATTGAATTATTTGATTATTACTAATTTTGTACATTTATTTTGCGCTATTCAGTTTTTTTCTCTATATTCTGTGTATATTTTTTTTCACATTTCAGATATCCAATATATGTTTTATAATTTATACATTAGCACCATTCAAACTATTATTCCTGGCACGTGTAATATAAGTGGCAATTGATGTTGTAGCTTATTCAGTGTAAGTAATAGTATGAAATGTGTAACATTTGTATTGTCTATGTATAGCCATGAGATATAATCTTTATAAATTTACTTTCAACAAAATTAATCACAAGATTACTTATTTGAAGCTTTAATTGAAGCTTATTTCTATCTTTTTTATTATATTGCTGTCTATTTTGTACAAAAATGCGAGCCATGTGTGTACATACGTATGTGAAAATAATGTGAATTGCTAATTATTGTTATTAAAGTATCGCATCGATTATGCATAATGTATATTGAAAGTGCAAAGTATCGGATGGTGTAGTTTGATTTGCATGCGGTTTGCGGTCATTAAGGAATTTACCGTACCTCCAGGTACACAAAGGAAACTTAGCGGTGCTCAAAGATAATCAGCGCGAAATTAAAGTAGAACAAACGAACCGGCCGCCGAAGCCCTTGATCATTACCGCACCAAAAGGATTTTCGAAAGCGCAAAGCAACGTAAATGAAAATGACAACAATTTGGAAAATGATACCGAGAAGATTGAAGAATTGAAAAAGCCGTCCGAGGCAGAAGAAGAAAAGACCAAGATACAAAACGGGGGACAAACCGTTCCACCGAAACCTTTACCGAGAGCATCAAGAACCAACAGTATCTCCGAGGAGGAACCAAAACCAGTGGCACGTCCTCGTACATCGCCAAATCCTGGATCAGTAGTTACATCAGTGAATCCTAACGCAATCGGCGGATATAAGGTTATAATTAACTTAAAAAAGAAATTAATATTACGTAGAGGGTATCTAATTTCTGTAATAACGCGTGACATTTTTGCATGTGGCTAGTTTCCTCCTGTATCATTCATATCATCATTTTCATATCATTACTAACAGTCGATACAACAATTCTTAAAAAATAGTGACATAAATAAAAATTTCCTTATTTTTTTTCTTTTAATTTTAGCCTCGACTTGGTCCTAAACCGTTCCAAGCAAAGTCCAGCAGTCAGGAATTTTCATTTGACAAGGTCTTTTCTGTACCACTTGCACCGAATAATGACAGCAACACTAATGGTTATCAGAATGAAATTAACAATACTGCAGAGCATAATACAGAAGTGGATAAGTCACCGACCTTAACACCTAATGAGCGAACAAAGGATGCGGAAAATGGCAAGAGTGACTCAAGCTCCATTGAGGAAGATGCTAATTCGAGTGACTCTGGTTACAAGCCAAAAACACCAAGTACTGCGGAAAGACGCAAAGTGTTTGAGACAAAAGTGAAAGACGAATCGCCCGAGAACGAGGATTTTGCTAATTTCGAACGTGGTACAAACAGAAACTCAATCGCTGAAAGGCGGCGCCTTTATGAGAGTCGATCTGTGTCTGTTACTGATGGAAATTTGGCAGAGAAGGCGATGGGTTCGCCGACCATGCTGAGACGAAGAGATTCCTTCAAAGCGAAGAGCGAGGTGATTAAGGAAGACGAAACGAAGAAGAATATTCCTATGCTACGGCAGCAGAGCATGGATCCCAAATTGGAAAAGGTAGAACCTGTTGTGACGCCAGCCTCAAAAAGAACATCAACAGTTTTCGGTAAGAGTTTGCAACACGTTTTGAATGTTGTTTTCCACACGTGTCGTTTAATGCAAATTCCTCTATCGTTACGTAGGAAAAGTATCCAAATTTCGACACTTGAAAGGTACTCCAGGACACAAATCTACCCACATTGAGAATATACGCAATATCAGTCGCCAAATATCTGGCGAATGTGATGGCTTTCATGGTAAAATTATTTTTTTCTCTAATAAGACAAGATCTAAGGGAGAGTTTTAGATGAATATGATGACACCATTTTATAAATTTGCAGCTAATCCCGATCGAGTGGCTGTACCTTTGAGTGGCCTAGGTGGAAAGATTGCAGTATTAGAATTGAAGAAAACTGGAAGGCTGCCTGATGGAGTTATGCCAGCATTAGTCCATGGCGCGACTGTAATGGACTTTCAGTGGGATCCATTTGATAATCAACGACTAGCAGTTGGTAAAGTATAGAAAATTGAAAATTATAACAAAAAAAAGAAATATATTATTTCATCAGATTTAAAAAAGATTAATATAATTTGCTCATGTGTATTAGCTTGCGACGACGGAATAATTCGTTTATGGAAAATACCTGAGTCTGGTTTGACGGAACCGACGAACGAACCAAAACACATCATAGAAGCCCATACCGATAAGATTTATCTGATTAAATTTCATCCACTTGCATCAAATGTTCTTACATCCGCTTCGTACGATATGACTGTCAAAATCTGGGATTTGTCGCTCTTATCTTCTACCGAGAATGCAGTGGCGAAGATCACTTTAATTGGTCATACTGATCAGATATTTAGCTTAGCATGGTCTCCGTGCGGTCAGTATCTCGCCAGCTCATGCAAGGACGGTAAACTACGAATCTATAAACCTCGATCGAGCGACGTTCCTGTGAAAGAAGGAAAGGGACCGGTCGGAACGAGAGGCGCGAGAGTTGTGTGGGCACTCGAAGGCAGATATCTCGTTGTAATGGGCTTTGATAAGTAAGTACAATGAAGAATTACATGTTTTGTTCACATATAATGAAAAGAAATATACAGCGAAAGCAACGATCATAATCTACTTTTTTTCAGAGTTTCTGAAAGACAAATTTACGTATTTAAAATGGATAATTTGAACACTCCTTTGAATACTGTCGGATTGGACGTTTCGCCTGCTATATTAATGCCATATTATGACGAAGATAGTTCCACGCTTTTCCTAACCGGACGTGTAAGATTTTTTTTACATTCAATTTTAATTAACATGAGAAGTTTACAATAATCTAGTTTTTTTTTAACATTTTTAGGGTGATTCTACAATATATGCATTTGAAGTAACCGAGGAAGCTCCATATTGCTGCCCATTGAGTCATCACAGATGCAGTAGTTTACACCAGGGCTTATCATTCCTTCCAAAAAATAAGTGCGATGTGGCCAGCGTGGAATTTGCTTCCGCTTTAAGGCTAACAAATAACACAATAGAACCTTTAAGCTTCACTGTGCCGCGTATAAAGGTACATACTACGCACGATTAATATATATAATATGAAATCAATGAGAAGAAAGCACTGATACATATTTTTTTTGTTTCAATTAGACTGAATTATTCCAAGACGATCTCTTTCCTCCAACTAAAGTTATCTGGAAACCGACTTTATCAGCGTCAGAGTGGTTTAGTGGTGGCAATAAACAACCATCTAGAATGAGCCTTAAACCGCCTGGTATGGATAATTGTAAGTAAAAGATACTATATTGTGTGTGTATGTATATGTATATGTGTATATATATATATATATATATATATATATATATATATATATATAATGAGATGAGAGTAAGAATGCCTGTTACATGCGAGTTTTTATTCACAGTAACTGAGAATCAATCCCAAAGTGTAGTTACACCTCCTCAAATTGCAACCAAACCATCACCGACCCCTTTTGGTATTACTACACAACCTTTCAATAGATTAGGATGGAATCCAGACATTAAAGCAAAACAAGAAGAGGTGAGACAATAATTGAATTTATGTATTTTGCATGTACTTTATAAATGGATGTAAAAAATTGGTGTAAAAAAATTTCTTATGAGATATAATCGCACATAATATCAGACTTCATTGAGGAATAAAATCACGATTGGACGGATGCATGTATAAGCTTTAACATTGATATGTAGTTTTCTAATGTGATTTGCAACATTGTAAAATGTGATAAATTAGAGCTACATAAATTATTTTTTGATTGATGGTATTATTCAATAATGTAAAATGTGATGCATCAAATAGTATTTGAAAAAAATGCTTTGAAACTATCGACGATTTCCTATACTATTAAAATTCCTATTGTGAGGAATCTTGCTTCCATGTGATATCATGTTTGAGCATATTGTGTGGTATATGTGCATCAGATCCAGAAAACTATGAGCCATTTTGTGGGAGATGTCATCCAGTGTTCATTAGAACAAGATCATATGGAAGGTGTCGAGGAACATGAATGGGTAACTTATTTGTTGTGTCATAATTCAGTTTTTGAGTAGTAGTTTATTTATCGTGTAGTGGTTTAATAATTCTTTGTATTCTCAATAGTTATATATACTTTATGTGAGTGTACAATCGCAATATCTTTCTTTGCATTTCAATAAAAATAGCAGTAAGAAGTATTTAAGTTTTCAAGTTGCAAGAAAATTTATATAAAATTTATTTACAATAATTGACGATGATTAACATTACAACTTGTTATTTTAGGACGAGTGAAAATTGAAGACTTGTGGATAGATGCAAACTGATAAGGTAAAAATCTAAACGTAGTTGTTTGAGCCGCGTAAATTATTCATAAGTTAGAATTATATATCGCGCGAATGGCAAGAATATCGCAGTGTTACTGTGTATAGAGTGAGAGACAGTTGTATCTGAGATATATACTTCCAACGATTTTCTTTTGCGGAGGAAGTAAAAGATAAGTACAGTGTTTTATATCAATTTACAACAAGTAATACTCATTTTTTCATAAATCTAGCTTAAGATTTTGTAAACGCATTTTTCAATGCATAGAAGTAAGAATTCAGGCCTTGTTGAATCACATTAATTTAAAGTGAAAAGATAAACGAAGTAAATGACACAAGAGATTTTTTAATCTGGCGTGATCAATGCAATATTTGATAGCGCAGTGTCGATATGATAACACTGTCCTTATAAAACCAAAATGCGTGATTATAGCTCTAGTCCCAAATCATTTTTCCTTAATCGCTAATTTGTCTCACTTATATATTTCTAGCTACAAATAATTCTATAGCAGTCTATAATATATTCACGGTAGAGATTATATTAGATGTAGGATATGCTTAATTATTCTCAAGAGATTTGAGAAATTTATAATACAATTTGACAATAGTTTCATTCATCTATTTAATGAATATGGGTTTGGAATTTCAGTGGATGAGTAATTCTAAGAACAAATATGCTAGTATATTCATTACGCTTTTCAGTATCGAGTGTGAATGATATCAATTGTGTCAGAGACAATTATTGACGAGTATTTAATTATTCGCTATATATTGAGCATTAGAATGACCAATTTCCCATGTAAACGAGAAAAAAAATCGCAACATGTGCCATTTGTGAAGCGACAGACATGACATCCACTTTGTCGTTAATAAGAAAGAGAAAAACAGTATTACATCCAATATTATTAGGTCTTTAAAGTAATTTATTTCGCGATGAAGTTAACATTCCTTATTAACTTATTTAACTGCCACACAGTGCCAGATTTATCTTCATTTCGGCAATGCCAGGTGTCAATAATGGTCTCAATGTATATGTCATAATAATAATATAATCTGTCATCGTATATGTGTGATAATAGAGCAAATGATAGTTTCGTCGCAGAATTATGGAGCAGAGGTTTTTTACGATATTTCCTTGTACGCACATGCAAAAAAAAAACATACAAAATAACTAATAAATACAACGCGTAAATAAGTAGTCGTAAGACAGTATTTTAATTAGTATGGCGAAATATACTTCAATTTATGTCTCGATTGATGAGCATTAAACACTCTGCAAGATTCAAACAATATTAAATAGTAAAGAATGACTGATCTTTTTTACAATAATCCTTATCAAAATATTGACTATAACAATTGGCGATTTATTAAGCGATAATGTTTCCGATACGAATATTCAGAACAGAATATTTCATCTCGTTTTTATACGTGTTTTTACAAGCTAGTCATAAAAAAATGGTGGTACTATGTGCCTCCAAAAACAAATTTTGTAATTGGTGGTAAAACGCCAAATTTTCTTTATGAAAAACTTAGTAATGATAATTATATGTATATATAACTTCTTTGTTATTTTTCATATCTTGGCACACGAATACATTTGAACATAGTGCCAAAAATCTATTATGAACAGTTTTTTGTATCTTGCACTTTTTAGACCTGTAAGGTGTTCCAAAACATTCGAAAGTATTAAGAAATTTTCTATGTGTCAAAGAAAATACCTAACACGAAATTCGATTTGTCGCTGCCATTTATATCTTATTCGTATTACTGACTTTATACTGTACTACGAAAAGAAATACGTTAGTGTTGCATATCTTAATATAAATCTTTATTTGTTTATTCGTATGTTACACATCACGCACAATTACAATCCAGATTTGTAACCATTTTGTAGTTTTCAAACAAGCTCTATTCGTTTATGACCAGATTTATGAATACTAAAAGCGCGATTTTTTACAGCACGAGATTTGAGATGTAGGTGCAAAAAAAAAATATACGAGACTGAATGTTTCATGCCACTCGATCTCGTGCCTTGTAAATCAGTGCTATCTAAATAATTTTATCATATAGTGATGTATCTTTATATCTCAATCTTATAACGTTCATGTAACTCAGCTATAAAATCTTTTTATTAAAAATTTTAATCATATCTGATTCTTAAGTACCCTCTATTTAACAAGTATATATAATCGTATATATCATAAATATATAAAATAAAAAATTTTTAATATATTAAAATTTATACATATCTTACTATTATGATTCGGACATCAATGAATTCAGAAAGCATGTGGAATGTTTTTTTATTGTGAATACGTAATTTTTTATAATCGCGTTATTTACTATATATGGTATATGCACTTTTATAATATTCCGCCAGCAATAATTTTTGTTTTCACCATTTTTACGCAATATATGCAGAGACATAATAAAAATAAATACAATATTATATTAATCATCTAGTATAGCCAACGCGATCTCTGGGAATCAATCTGAGTTCAGCGCCGTATTTAAGAAATACATTTCCTGAAAGCATAAATTGTACGATTGATACTCGTGTACTTTAAAATAAAGACTCTGCGATATATATTGTAACATCTACCTGCAGTTTGTTGAGGATTAATTCCTATGCCATCGTCTGTAATTATGGCTGATGTAGCTGGAGGCACTCTAAATTCCTCAGCAGCAAACTTTAATACGGCAGTAAACGGAGTGTTTTCTGGTACACTAAGTCTGCAATTAATAAAATATTACATGTGTCTTATCTCACAAGATGCTGAAGAAATTATATAATGCCAAAAGAAATATTGTCATGTAAATGTATAAAGTGAATATACATATATTTCTTGCAACATATTTTAAATGTTTCTAAATACAGGATTTGGCAATTATTTCGTTAACAAAACAGATTCACAAGCAATACAAAATATTTTATTCTATTTGTAAATATTACATTGTAGAACGATACAAAGTATATTTTATATTTCATATTACAAACATTAGAAGTCTAGAAAATCATTTAAAAATGTCTGCTTCAACGCTACTCCATATCTCACTGTCTGGTTGAGTCTTAACAGTGGATATTCTATTACAGACTTGTTCACGAATTACGCGAGGGCCGTTTAACAAAACTTTCACTATTTGGCAGAGATGTTTGTACACAAATTTAAAATCTGAACACCATTTTCCATCCATAAGATACATGTTTCGGCCAAAGTAGAATACTGCATCGACAAAATCTATGCAAAACTGAGTGCTGTCGCAAAGTAATCTTAAGAGTAATTTCTTCTCAGTATCGGCTAAAGCGACGCATATCTCAGGATCATAGTTGGTTAGCTTCGAGGTGAAAGTTTGTACAACCAATTTTTTTATTGTATCATCATGCGATTCAACCGTCAAGTGTACCAATCTTGAAACGTGACCATCGTTTAACATCTTATTTATGCATTCCATTACTTCATCTCGATCGCCATTAGCTATTGCCATCTGCCACGACATAATTAACGCCTCATCTTCCATGCAAGACAGTGGCACTCCTAATTCTTTTAAAGATTCTATAATCATATTTGTGGCAATAGAGTTGCTTATCATCTGATTCAGAAAGTCATTTAATCTGTTCTGTCCAAAATGTTGAGTATACAGTTTCAGATACTCGTCTACTATCTCTGTAGAAATATGACTATCCTTCATATAACATTCTAATAATAGGTCGCAGGCTTTTTCCAGATCGGAGCATGTAATGTTCTGATTCTGCCGAAATAACTTTCGCTTTAGCTTTTGATGTAAACATTTCTCGAAAGGCAACTGTTTGTTTTCAGCCTGCACTTTGGCAACGGCGGCTTCAACGAAACGAGCACAATTGAAAGCTTGTGTTATATTTTGTACAGTCATTTGTTCACTAACAGTTGGACTCTGCAATAGCGCGAGAAACGCGTCGATGGTCTTAAAAATGTCAGAACCGGCGGCTTGCATTCTTAAATTTATTCTAAGCGCAATTAAGGCATCATAAAGCCACTTACACTTTGAATGGCAGATTGGGATCGGATGTGAGAGTAATTTTAAATGTGACTTTGGACCTGTAACACATTAAATTTTGCATCAAAACGTTGTACGATACCTTTTGCTTAAACTAATACAAAACATATGGTACCTTTTCTCATATCATATTTACAGTTTCTGTTTTAACTTTACGTTTATTAAAATTGTGATAGAAGAAGGGAAGATACGTACGCCATAATCGCTCACACGTAGAATCAAGATTGTATAAAATATGACAAATAATAACAGTCGTTCCAAATTGAAGTCTTTGCAATTGATTACAATCCAAAACTTGCAACCTAACCTCTACAAACGATGGATTGGCAACCATTGACTGTGAAATAAAAAAACAAGTATACCAATTTTATGAGAGCAACGCATCTGGTGGCACTTTGCATAACTACAATTGATAGACAAATGCAACGATGTTATCAACATATTTATAATAGATATTTCAGAATATATTTTTTTAATATTAATTATTAAAAAATTGATCGATTTAATTTGATATTATTTCTAGTTTATGATTATGTTTTCTGACTTTTGACGCAGTTTATAAAACTAAATAAAATAAATGAATAAAGCTAAAAATGTATTTAACATTTTTATATAAAAATATTATTAAGCAAGACTTAATTTAGGTCATAATTGATACTTCTCTACTTGTGTAAAATATTTTATTAATTTCTTAAATTGTGGAAAATAAATTGTATAGTTTTATCGTTTTGATATTCTTCTTTGAGAATTTAAATTTTTATAACTTGTCCTCGCTTGCACTTAAATTTCAAATGCAAACGTTTATAAAATAAAAAATATATACGTATCACGAGATGGAAAGTGACTAAGACGCCAAGACGTATTTTATAAAAATTTTATTTTAAATTATATTTAAATAGAATCAATGGACGTTCTCTCATAAAAATGTGGTGCCGCTTCCAACAACATTTCTGGCTGAATAACAGTCAAGTCCTTCATGTAAGTTTTATTTGTTTGCAAAATTTCGCAAAATAGTAACCTGAAATAAAATATTATCGAATGAAATAAATAAAACTTCTACTAAAATAATCTATTCGAACTTTTTTCATACATACCATTGTGGCTGCTGTAGAGTATATAAGCAACTATTCGGATGAATATACAAATCCTTGTTGCCTCGAACCGTTCTATATGTGCCCGTATAATGCAGATATGCTGCTTTAGGAAAGAGACCGGCAGCTAAACATTTAAGGATTTGCTGGACACTACCTTAAAAATTCAGAATAATTATTTTTTTAATTAAAATTTTTACTAAAAATATAAATTACATTCATGTAATTAAATTTAAGTCCTTACCATTGCAAGATACCAGTGGAATGTCTAAACGTTTGAGCATTTTGTGCATCTGTACGCGAATTTCCATAACTCTTCGCAAAGCTTTGTGATTGAGAAAATGTTTCTGGCACCAGGCAGGTGTTTTATTCTGTTCAAAAGCTGTATAGACGTTTAGTAAAGTGAAAAGATCTCCTTCTTCCACCTCGAATTTGCGATGTGCTATTCTCGCTTTTAGAGCCGCTTGCCCTCCACCAGGTTGTATGAAAACGTTCTGAACTTGTAGCATGGCGAATATTGTCGTGATTTCCTCGGAGCATCCCATCTCACCTATTAATTAAAAAATTTTTTAATTTACTGTCATAATTATAATTTTATACCATTGGTGTATTTTTTTTTGAGAAATTTTGATTTTGTTAAATGTTTGATATAAAAAAGTTTTACATTTTTATATATTGTATCTTAAAAATTTATCAATATATTTAATCTTATATACCAGAAGCGATTAAAGATTTCGCTAACACTGGTTCCAAAGGCATCTCTGCCATCGTCAGACCTAACGGTGTCGTCAAATCTCCATTACTATCGATTGCACCTAACGCGTAGAGCAATTCCAATCCTATGACTAGATTTTTACTGGGCGGCGCAGATGGAAAATTAAATCGCAATACATTATCGATGCCCAGAGCCTTTAATTGCAGTATCGCCGGTGCCAAATCTGACCGCTGCATTTCCGGTGGAGTAGCCTCGAACAATTCAGTATAAGCCTCTTCTGTGTATAATCTATTATAAGATTGCATAATATTTTATTAGTATGCGCAATGATTTCTATATTCAGAATTAATATAAAAATAATATTTGCTGTTATATATTACAACTACTACAGATATATAATTAGCATACGAAACATATAATTAGTCGTTTGCTTTTTTTACCTAAATGCTTTTCCAGTACGTACGCGACCTGCGCGACCGGCTCGCTGGTTGGCGGAAGCTCTCGATACGGGCACGATAACGAGGCTATTCGTTTGTGTTTCTGCTTCGAACCAAGGTATCTTGACGAAACCGCAATCGATTACTGTACATTACAAAATTCCAGTTATACAACGTCGTTGAGTCGAGCGCCGAGAAAAAAAAAGCACACTAATAATATATCGAGATAAATATACCGTAAACGATATTTGGAATAGTAATTGACGTTTCCGCGATGTTAGTTGCCACGATAACTTTGCGAGTATCTTTAGCAGCCTTCCAGAATACTTTAAGCTGTTCCGCGTTTGGAAGCGACCCGTACATCGGCAACGGAAGCAGCTTCTCTAGAAATAAATTATTCAACAAAATCTTAAATGTCTTAAAACCATTTTAAATACATTAAAGCTTTTTTCTCTCCCATTTTCGTGGCGAGCAACCTTTCAAGTTTTCAAGTTTTTTCGTTGTCGCCTTTACAATAAACAATAGGAAATATTGAAACAGTAGAGAATTAATGAAGAAGAATTATTGAATATTCAATATTGAATAATGTGCTTTTGTCGCCGTTACAATAAACAACAATGAGAAATATTGGAACAATAGAGAATTAATTTAATGAATTACTGAGTATTAAGTATTGAATAATCCGTTTTAAAAAGTTCATTACAAAATAAATACATACATGTATATAGTAGAAAAAACTTTAGAATTGAGTCCCATTTTCTCGAAATTTTTTTATATTAAGAATTTTAAATATTCTCTGTTTAAAAAACTGCTTGACTTTACTCACGTTTATCATCTTTTATAAGTTTTGCGTGTTCCGATAAAAGAGAGACGGCTTGATCGACTTCGTCGAGTCCTGTGAGAAATGCCAGGATATCGCCCGATTCTTCAGTTTCATGTATTTTTAGAACGGTGTCTACTACGCCGTTAATATAATTCGCGACCGGCTCTGCAATGCGATACAACCGTAATTAAACAGTCAGAGTTATAATTTATAGTCACGGACGCGTGACTCTGCGTGTATGTGCATACCTTTCAGAAAAAATACATCTACCGGATATAATCGCCCCTCGACGCTCATGATAACCGCGCTATCTTTACTCGAGTCCTTCGTCGTATTTATGTTAAAGAAATCTCGAAGTTCCTCCGCGTCAACCGTCGCCGACGAGACGATAACTCTTAGACTCTTCCGTTTCTACAATATTCAAGAGATAGCGTCAGTTTATCGTGTCTCGCACGAGGAAAGTTACGTTTGCTAATAAACATCAATGAATTTACCCTGATTATTTTTTTCAGCAGCCCCATTATGATATCAGTCAAGAGTGTTCTTTCGTGCACTTCGTCTAGGATAATGACCGAGTAGCTTGTTAATAATGGATCGTTCATCATTTCCCTTAGAAGAATACCCTCGGTCATGTACTGTAAGGGGATTTACATTAATCTTCATAATGAAATAATATTTATATATTGATATAAAATATACAGAAAAATGCTGATACTATCTCTAATATTTATTAAACATGAAAGATTTGGATCATTTAATTTTATTATTTTATTATATTATTGGTGACATATATTTAGTGCATTTTGTTACATGGAGTAACCTAATTTCTAACGCCTCTATTATTTGTTAACTTTATTTGTAATATTTGTTATAATGTAACAACAAAAAAGTGCAATTTTAATTTTCCATAATGTTAAATTAGAATTATTCCGAGTAGAAGTCGCGTTTGCGTTCTATTTGTTTTGTGTTTAAGGTGTCGTACCTTAATCTTAGTCGTTTCATCAGTGTAATCATCGAAGCGTATGCAATAACCCACGGTGGTTCCTAGAATACAATTGTGTTCGTCGGCCACGCGATTCGCCAGAGAGGTGGCTGCGACTCTTCTAGGTTCCGTGATACCAATTTTTTTTCCATCTCCACACCATCCTGCTTCGAGAAGATACTGAAACATGAAAACATTAATTTGCAATACGATATTAATTTATTTAAAAATTATTGAATTTTATATCATACAGGTACCTCTCTACTTACAATGGAAAAATATTTCCAAGACTTTGGTCGCATGCCAAATTGCTCGTAAATCGAACAACAATGTGGTGTTAAACATTTAGAGCGTTAAATTGCTGCTACATATACGTATAACTTAAACTGACATATTAGTGATATTATTTTATATAAATCAAATATTATTCATAGAAAATAGTTAATTTATAAAAATAATGTTATAATAAAAAATAACAATTTTAACTTTCGGTAAAAAATGACAGAACAAAACTGCGATCGCGCGATGTAAATCTAAAACTTTGTAAGTCAGAGTAGTCGTAAATAGAGCGGTATCTGTATATTTTATAATAATACTATCACTATAATGAAATTAAAATCAATGAAATATTCACAAAATGTGTATTATCATGCGCAGAGAAAAATATTTATTAATAAATTAATATTATTTATTTATTATGTGTGCGCGTGAATAAATTAACATTTGTTTTTATTGTATAACATGCATGGCAAAAATTCATTCGCATAAGTCTGAAAAACATTACACTGAAGGATTTATTTTTGAGTGGTATGATAAAATAGGTATTTCAGAGATAAATCATTTATATAAAAATATTTTATTGCGATATAAAAATAAGATGCTAGCCACAGCGTTATAAAATTTGACAAAACCTTATATCGAGCGCAACTATTGATATTGATCCAAAGCATTACGAGGCTTATGGTTTTTCGTCTTACGTGCACGTAATAGCTTTTTGTGAACGTTCGTTATTTGTGCTGCAGTTAGGTAACATTCTTGGCACTGGATTAGATAAAAATTCTTAACTGCAGTCAATAACTGACCTACTTCGGCGTAAATATAACGTAAATCGTCTTATGATAAAAGAAATAACATTGAAACACGTTGCGTTAGAGTTATTTTATGGTTTTTGACTTAGATTATATTTAATGCTATTTTCAAGGTAAAATTAGAAATCTAAAAATTTTATTATTTAAGACTTAAAAATATAAACAATTTGTAATATATTTTTTATCACATATATAATCACATATAATATAAAAAGCTTAAATTCATATATGTATTAAAATTTTTCTCAGTTACATATTATATGCATGTAAATGTTTGTAAAATATATAATTTATATGCATAATTTATATACATAAGTGTATATTTTTATATATTTTATTAATTTTACTATAACATTATGTATATCATAATAACACAAGAAACATGTTGCTATTTTTTACTTATTCATTAATACATAAATGATTTTAATAAAAAATAATAATTTACGACATGACATTTCAAATTCCTATTTTTTAATTTACTGCCTTTCAATTTTGTTTTTTTTTTCAATTAAAATTTATGTAATAATATGATCATTAATATAATAATCATATAGTCATCTTTTAAAAACAGATATTCAAGATAATTTAAAGAAATAACTATTCTATGACATTCACTATATTAGAATCAAGTAAAAACACGCTGACAGCAAGTGTTAGGAATAGACTGTTATGGATCAGGAAGTACATACGACGAGAATCGTAAGCTTTCGTTCAGCGACAATATTTCTACGTAAGTATACGTGTAGTGAAGCTCGCTGATAAAGATAAGCAGAAACAACATCATGGGTAGTTGCCACCATGCGAGTCTGACGTATTCCCAAATGCGATCCAGAAATATTGCCAGAAGCATATAATCCATCACGGCGTGGAAGTTGAAGATCTTCCACGCGAGGGCGATGGTCCAGAAGGAGGGACTTCGGAAAACGGCAGTCTGCTTATCGTAGAGATCTTCTCGGCTGATCGTCGAAGAGACGTCAGACTCTAGGAGGTCCTGGTACACGGATATATATCGGTTCCAAGCGATGCTCGTCAGGGAAAAATGAAAGCCCACCATCAGAATATTGTAGAGAGGTGATTTCCAGGGTGAGGTCGAGGAAACGGAGCTATGGGACGACGATGCCGATAACGTTCGAATGGGTAATCGCTCGTATCCGGTGCGGTAATTAGAGTTACGCCTTAAGAAAAAAAATACCGCGACAGAGAGAGCGATACAGCCGAGGCCGTCGCAAATACCATCCACGAGGTAACCGATAGATCCAACGTCCGATCTCTCGCCCTTGACGTTGAGCCTCGTCCTGGCTACGTGGCCGTCCAGATCATCCAGCCAGGCTCTGACCTGGAACAGGACGACACCGACTCGCCTGTGAAAGAGGGAACTTCGGGTGACGTACCGGGCGCCGATCACAGCCACAACCACGTGAGAAACGCTGATGGCGTTTGGCGTCAGCCACGTCCAGGAACGACTGATGTCTAGCAAATGGTCCACTAGGGACGCCAAGGGACTCAGGACATAATGATTAGGGTAGTCCAATGTCATGGCCTTTACTGTCACCGTGCAAATCGGATCCAGGTCGCACAAGATCGGCGAATGATACGGCGAAGCTCGTGTGTTGTTCAGAGACGGGCGTATATCGTAATTCTGCACTCGGAAATAGAGCAGTAAGTCCATCCCGACGAAATACAGCAGGAACAGAAACGCCAAGCATGTCTTGCTGATGAATGTCGACGAGTACATCTTCCGAGATCAAAGGGTGAAACGTCACGTTTTTCCCCCTTTAGAATACTTTTCTTTCATTTATTTATTTGTCTGAATCAATTGTTATACTCGTTCTTCTTCTAATTATTATCATTAGTCAGCTTATTGTCGTTTATTTTTCTTCTAATTAAAAACACCCTAATCACGATCGATTATTACTCTTATTAGTTAATGTTATCGGTGCGCCGTACATCCAGCTTGTTTTATGTGTCTTGTCGAGGCGCATGTTTTCGTATCGCGTAGCCTCGTTGATCGACCGACATTCTTCGCGATGGTCCTCTTCGTCCTTTCTCTTCTCGAGACGCTACGAGTCCACGAGAGTCGATTTCCAGTTGCTCCAAGTAACAAAGCAGGAAATTTGCTCCTTTCGTCGTTACTGAACGCACGCTTCACCAATCACTGGCAATGCTTTGCGATAAAAATTACGTCACTGAATTTTAATTTGAATCATCAAAACTGGAATAAACACACTTTTGCCGCAGGCTACAGAGAGTCGCGTTCTGCTTTACCGTGTCGCTGACGCGCGTACTCTGCAATATTTTGTAATACGTTGCGTTACAAGTTGAAAATGAGCTATTATCAGCTCGCCGCTATCTTCCTCCTATATCAGAATATTAGACTGTGTTAACTTTTGCTTATTTTTCGATAGGAGCGGACAGGGGCGACCGGATGACCCACCGCCTCCGAACACTCTTCCTCTTCCCTCTCCTTGAGAGATCGTGGTGCGATCGCCGATGTTGTGGGTCGCACTAACGGAGGAGCAGGTAGAGTGTCGCGTTACCTTCGCCGATCACAAGTTTCACTTCGTTTCGTAATGGGTCAATATCAAAGCTTGATCCGCGATTATCTTTAATCCAATCCGACCAAGCTCGCGCGCCTGCCGGACGTTGACACGGATCGCGTTAGATTGTAATGCTTGCAGAGAAGGCGCGCCGCATATATATCGCCCGTAGATAGATAAAACAAGCACGATAAGGAATGACAGAAGAAAAGTTTTTCCTCGCGCTTCTCCTTACTTTCTTCCTCCCCGAAGAACATCTCTACGGCCTAATGTTCCGACTCTTTCACGTTTACAGTTAAATTCTAGTAGTAGACCGCAACTCTCCTGCGCAGAATTCTATTTATATCTGCGCGGTGTTGAGTTTCGTTAGACGGATATGAAGGTCGTATATGCAATGGAAAATGCTATGTGTAACAATGTTTGGGTTCTGAACGCAAGTCTCCGCGGGAAAAATAAAATTTTTATTACCATAGCGCGTGAATTATTCATGAAAATAAAAACTTGTTATTGCGTGCTCAAAGTCCATATGATGGACGTTGCACGTGCTCCAATGTACATGTTATGTTCTTGATGTATAAATATAAATCTTGTTGCTATTAGATAATCTCCAGTGTTTGTTGCTTTAACTCATAACACTGCTGTCTAGTCTGGACAGATTTAAATATTTTCAGCATACTTCAGCATACTGCACTGTATCTGAATGCAGTTAACAGAATACATAAAACTATCATACTAACGATAAACATGTAAAATGAAAGACGTTGTACAAGTGGAGCTTCTAAGTATTGCTTTATACATTTCTTGAAGATATAGGTCTAGCTTCCACCAAAATCTTCAATTCGGTTCTACTTCGGTGTAACTTAAAAGCGTGTTGTTTTCATTGGAAGTAAAATAAAAATAAAGAAGATTGATATTTCAGTAAAGCCAACTTAACTTTTGCTTGTGTGAATATACTTAAATAAATCTAATTTTTATGATTTTCAAAATGTTTTTCTATTTTAAAATATTAATGTTAAAGTTTCTGCATTGACCTAACACATTTATTTTCTATTTTGACGACTAATGAAGTAACTGTTATGAATAATGAAAAGTAAAGGTTGACACTACCTACTTTCATCCGTTTTCACCAACTTTTCTTGTCAATCTGTTGTCACTCTGATAAAGCTTGTGAATCGAAGCGAAATTAAAATAATGAATAAAATCTAACGCCTTTTTATTTACTTAAATTTAATTTTACTTAGTATCAGATGAAATTAATATTTTGGTGAAAACTACTTCACATAAGTAAAAAATGTTTTAATTTTATAATTTAAGTAAAGGAATCTCTTGCTGATCTGAATGATCTCTTGAATAATCTTTTGAAGACATTCAACTTTCTAATTTATAGTATCAAAAATTTGAAATATGATTCTCAAAACAAAACAAAAATATTCGTAGAAGTTTTTAAAAATGCATTTTAAAGAAAATACATCCCAGCAAACTTCAATTAATAGTTATATAACTGTTAATTATAATTTCCCACTCAACAATATAATTGTTATATAACATCCTTGTTATTAATAATTATAATTGTTGAATAGAAAATGATAATTAACAGTTATATAACTGTTAATTGGTGTCTGCTGGGAAGCAACTTAAAATGTTTTTTGTTAAATTATCTATAATATTTTGTTCTTAAATTGTAAGATAAAAAATCAATTTTTTCAATATATTTTTAAAGTGTAATAGCTTGGTGAAACATTGGATAAAAATTAACAAAAAATTATTTTAAAATAGATTTTCCAAGTTTTTTTTTAAATTTGTGTGATGATTTCTTACAATGTCAGTTTTATGTAAAACTTTATTTTTCATGTTATTAACTTTGAAAATAAAATATTTACAGAAAAAAAAAGAAAAATGTTGGTTATAATATGCTTGATTCGCAAAAATGTTTAAAAAACCTTTTTTTATACTTAACTTTTCATAAAAAGCAAAAAACTGAAGCTTTTCTAAACTTTTGTACAAGTAAACTCACATATTGAAATACTATGGTAATTATTGATTTCCATAGTTGTAGAAATTATATAAAGCATTTAGATATAATGAATTATAATATTAATGTTAGATTTTCTGTCATCTTTATAGATATGTTAGGATTGTTTTACAATAGGAGTAGTACATTTTCAGTATCTTTTTCCAAGATTTAAACTACAACATTTTTTTCAGCAAAAAAATGGCACTGTCCTACATAATTTGTAAGCTTTAAACAAGTTGATCAGATTTTAACTATAAAGATTAGAGCAAATTAATATCACAGTTCTTAGAGCAAAAGGCTAAAATTTGTTGCATTTATTGTAGATTAGGATTTCAAGTCTTACCTGAGGGATTTGGGTGCTTTTACCACAGCCTGTTTCACCAACCAAAACCAAGGTCTGATATTTCTCCAACAAGTAAATAATGTGATCTTTATTCTTGAATATAGGCAGCCGTTGCCGCTGCATGTCAAGTGCCAGTGAATGATGTGCATTGTAAACAAATTGTGTAGACGAATGGGCATCGATATCAGGTTTATCCTCCTGCCAAGTGTTATCTCCTAATTAACAAAATTATTCGATTAGTAATTAATGTTTCATAATTTTTAAATTGCAAATCAAATGAGACTTGTGTATTTATTTCATGAAATTACACAAGTCAGATTGAATAAATGAATAAATTACAAATTAGCTTTTATTCGATATAACAATTAAACAATTATAATTCATTGACATATCTCAATAATCGACAAATATGAAAATAGAAGACAAAATAACATAACCTTACCCGGCTTGGAGAAAAGTGGCCGAAACATCTTTGGAGAAGTTCAAAACAGCTTCGACATAAGAGAATTTGTTACTTTATATATATATTATTTAAATAGAGTAACATAAGTCATATAAATCAAGTGAAAATAAATGTAACTACATATTAATAATACAAAAGTGTCCGATGTATACAATGCAGCATGGCATTCATGGCATTAACTTAAGTACAGTAGATGGCAGTGATAGTACTGGATAGTACTTGCCATCACTTATTTTACATGTGCGTCTACCTAAATTTCTTCTAAACAGATTCTTGATTGTTCTTGATGCGCAACAGTATAAAACGCGATAATCTTTATATTTAACGTAAAAGATTGGGGTTTTCAATCTCATACACAAATTGTAGGCACGTAATGCATAGTACGCATTGATATTTGAAAATACAGTGATTGTAAGTATATACTCATTTTGTGTTATCAATTGCCCTGTTATCTTGTCCATGACATATCTGATGATTTTATTTTGAGACAGTGCGCAGTTTGGTCCTTTATTTCTTGGTTGTTTCAGAAGCGAAGATGTCATCAGAAACTTACGATGCTAATTATGACAGAGTATGATTTAACAATAAGTATACGTAGTATTTATGAATATATTAAAACATATATATTTTTTAAGAAATTTAAATTTTATAAAGTTTTACAAAGTTTCTTATTTAATTAACGAATACATTAATCGCAATTTTCATAACATGTTTTTACTCACAGTTTTTACACTATTCACAATATATGCATGTATTAATGGATATCAAAATAAATAAACTCCTTACATGCTAAGCAATGAAGAAAAGTGAACAATCAACGAGTGAATCAGATATATAATTAATAAAAGCTATAACATCTTTTAATCTCAAATATTTGTATTTAATTCATTGAGATTAAATTTTTTATTTATTGAACATTCTATTTACTCACTATTTGGCTGTTTACCTTCCTTCATTAATAGATAATTGTAATTAAGATTTATGAAATTTTTGTTCTAAAATTTATGTGTGTACCTTGATTTAACTTAACAATGATATTTATTATTTTTACACAGGAACACCCACGAAATCTAATTCCAGAACTGTGCCGACAATTTTATCATCTTGGATGGGTGACTGGTACTGGTGGTGGTATCTCCATAAAACATGAGTTAATATCTGCTATAATATTTGTTTTAACTTGAAGTTTTTTTTTCCATGACTCTAGAACTGAACTTGTTGCAGTTTGTCTTTTCTCTTTTTTTCTCTCCAATGTGAAAAGAAAAGGAGGAAAGATCAACCATGTAAGAAGTTTCGGATTGTAAAAAAAAGAACAAATTTGATTATCATCTATAAAACTATTATAATTAAAAGTATTGACACTTTTGTTCTATAGAGATAAGATCTACATAGCTCCTTCTGGTGTTCAAAAGGAGCGTATGGTGCCGAACGATTTATTTGTGCAAGATATTAATGGAACAGATCTGGAATTGCCTTCGCCTGAAAAGAAACTGAAGAAGTCACAGTGCACTCCACTATTTATGTGCGCGTATCGAAGACGGCATGCAGGTGCTGTAATTCATACGCACTCGAAGATCGCTGTGATGGCAACGCTATTGTGGCCTGGAAATGAAATCAAACTCACCCATCTTGAGATGATAAAAGGTATATACATTTAAATTGTTTCTTCAAATTCATTTACAGCATAGATTTCAAGGTAACGAATAAAAATATAAAACTCTTTGATTTATGTAGGAATATGGAATCCAATGAAACGTAAAGCGTATCGTTACGACGACGAACTGGTAATACCAATCATAGAAAATACTCCTTTTGAAAGCGAATTAAAGGCCGATCTAGATGCCACCATTATTAATTATCCTAATAGTTGCGCCGTATTGGTGCGTAGGCATGGAATTTATGTGTGGGGCGATTCTTGGCAACAAGCAAAAACTATGTAAGCTACTTTATTATCATTTTTTTTTCTCTGACACATGAAAGTGATTTTATAATGACCTTTGTCTGAAAATATCTTTTGCTTATTACAGGACGGAATGTTACGATTATTTGCTTGATATCGCAATTCAAATGAAAAATTGTGGATTAGATCCGTCGGCAGTTCCAAGGACGAACTACTAAGCAAAAATGGAATAGTCAGTAATTTCTACACAAGATTAATTTTTCTGCCATACTTTTGTGCCATCGTGCTACAATTCTATATATTTTTAAGCAATGTATATTTTTCAATATTATTAAAATAAAAAACAACAAGCATTAAAGAAAATAAGTTACATAAAAGTTTAATTACAATTACATATTCTACAGAGATATATACACTAATGTACGTATATTATGCTTATAAAACATGAATAATATGAATATTTTCAAGTATCTATGTCGAATGGTGCAAATTGTTTTCTAATTTTCTTTGCTAATTCAGTCTCTTCCTCCTGGCTCATATGACAATCTTTCCAGTCGGATCTGTCGTTGAGATCCAATATTCTGTCGGACGCTAATACTTCTCTGCCGAATTGTAAGGGGAAGTCTTTCTTGATCCTATAATATAAAATTCCTCCATCCGGTAATTCTACATAAAAATAGAGAACGCCTGGATTAGCGACCTGCTGCAAATCTGTGTGTGATGGCAGCTCCGACATTTTGAAATTGTTACATTCGGCCAGTTCCTGAATACAGAAATTTACACATTTGATACTAACGAAAGATAAGTATTAGATATTTTTTAATAAAAAAATAAATAAAAGGAAAATACCTCAAACATTTCCTTTAATGCGGGTGCTTGATTTTTATGAACAGGTACCGCTTGCAATTGACAGTGAGACGTTTTGAAGTTTCTCTCGAAAAACACGGGTACTCTGTCGGTACTCTCGTAGTATTTGGTCACAGCTTTCTTGTAGAGATCCATCTCTTCCTTCACATCTTTCGGTAGAATCGACAGGCTCTGATGATGCGTTACTGGTAGAATTAAGAAATGATCCTCTATCAGACCACCCTTTGCCAGTGCCAAGTAGATCTCTGTGCCGACAGAGATCACCAGGTGCTTGGATACCACTGGACTGGATAAACAGAACCAACATTTTGACTGGTCAAATTCTTGCTTTGCCTTCTTGGAACCACTGTTCTGATGCCACGACCTCTTTCCAGTATCTTTTGAATCCATGTCATAGAAGAATTGCGTGTGGACCTGCTTTTGCGAAGCTGGATCATCAGACAGCATAGATTTGGGATATGGACTTGATGTCTCATCTGTTGTTTGCATAACTAGATCTGACAGCCTGGTTCTATCAACAGGAGTTAAATTTAATGCATACAGCCATTTCTTCTTCTGTTCATTCAATATTGGCGCAAGAGCTATGAATCTAGTGGCTATTTCTATATTTCCGTCACCCTGGCTTTGATTTCTGTAACGAAGAAACATCATTTTCAAAGCAATTTTGTACTTGTTTTTAAGGAAACTTTCCTGAACAATAAACTTACCGATACGGAGATCGTTCGTAATAAATCCCTTCCAAGGCTGAAACATGGTACCTAGGTTTAATGTGAGTAGCAAGCCAGGCGATTAACTTGGAACCCTCGTACTTGCATTCCGGCTTGTTAGCGTCGAGATTGGTGACGCCTTCTGGCCAGGGGGAAGTCAACAAAATGTCAACGCCACGAAAACTTGGTTGGCCCTTCAAGCAACTGTTCCTGACAGACATAACATCGTTCTCGTCGAAGTGAATAGCGTTGCTCTCTGGCGAGGCTTTCTCAATTCCACTGAGATACGCTATTTTGAGACCAGAACTAGCAATGTACAGACCACGCTTTCCGAGATATGTGAGATTCTGACATATCTCGTATCCATCCTCATCGGGATAGTCCTTCAGATTCGACTCCCGATTGGGACCGATAATGTACGTCGGTACGGGGATGGCTTTCTTGTCGGACTTGTACAACTCCAATTCGGAGTTGTCCTCGCCGAAGAAATTGCCGATACATAACAAAAAATCGAATGGACCGCTTTTCTTGTTGATAGCTTCTACTTTGGAGAAGAGGAACTTAAAATGCCCTTCCACGTCACCGCAAATGAGAACTTTCTGCTTGTCACTCATGTTTGACAATACAATTTTGATTTTTGTGTCAATAACAATTAACGATGTTTCATTGATTTTTAGACATTTTCAAATTGTTTTAGAAAATAGCTTTCACTTATTTCTGTATCTATTTGCTATTTTTCTAAAATACTGTATTCATTATTGTTTTGTAAAACACTTTTTTGAAGTATCTCAATTACATACCGAAGTACTTTCGCCGCATGTTTTTATTCTGATTGAGTGAAAATCATGAATGTAAGTATATATAGATGGAGCAAAGAAGAAATGACCAGGACCAATAGCATGGATAGCAATTTTGTAGCTTTTCCCCTAGGATGGAAATATGAAAAGAGTAAATTTCGTATCACTTTTTCCTTTAAACTTTAATATTAAAATTACTTTCTTGAATTATTGATTCCTGTACGATTATATAGAATTTTTGACCGGTATTTATAATCAATCCATATAATATTAGGCTCTTAAGGCATTGGGACAAGATCATCCAATCAAACATTTAGATCTAGAAGAATACACCAATAATAGGCGAACACTCCCTCAACTATTGAAGTTGCTGAACGTTCATTACTTAAGGCAGAGAGGAACCTGAAAACGGCCATGCCGGCCTTTTTTCTATAACACTCAAATTCCTGGCAAAAAAAACGCCACTTTCTGTTTACAGCGGAAAAAGCGTCACTTTCTAGTTTCGGCAAATAGTCAATTCTTATATTTAAGACCGTGTCAAATATTGTCTTAGGGCCACTTTCACCAACGTCGATTAACTTAATCGCTGATTAGTCTATCGGAATTGACCAATCGCATTTGTCATTTTTACTTAACGACAAATACGATTGGTCAATTCCGATAGACTAATCAGCGATTAAGTTAATCGGCGTTGGTGCAAGTGGCCCTTAAGATATCATCAAACAATTACAAAGCTGTATTAGATCTTAAGACATTACTTAAGACGGTCTTGAAATGAGAATCGACTATGAATATCAGCTTAAAAGTTTTATACACTACTGCCACCAATACACATTTCAGCATACGGAACTAAATAGCCACTTCCATTTTCCGATTGTCGATAAAGTAATCCAACAAACTGTGGATGAAGATTCAAGATGCAGATATGTACATTCATGGAATTTGATTCTGTTCATAAGAAAATTTTCCAAACTAAGAAGTCGTTATCTTTCTACATACTTACAGTTTATGATTACTGTAACGACCAATAAGCTCTAGTCGTTACATTAATCATAAACTGCGAGTATGTAGAAAGTGGTGACTTCTCAGTTTAAAAAATTTCCCCATGGACAGAATCAAATTCCATGGGTGTATAGTGCGGTGCAATTGCGGATTCGAAGAGCCTAGTAGATGGCTGACTTATCGACGCCACAGTCTATACAACAAATGCTAGAATGTGGCGTCGGTAAATCAGCCATTTATTAGGCTCTTCGAATTATTACACCGCACTGTACATTCTGACCCCAAGTTACATACATCAAAGAAGTTAAAAGTTTGTAATGATTTCTTAATATAACAATTTTCTTATAAAATTGTTCATACTTTGTATGAAGTGTAATTAAAAAGATTCGATCATCCAAATAAGTTTAAATAATTATTTTTTTATATTATTCAGTTAAACAATATAAATAAACAAAATTTTAGTACAAAATCGTTTGTATTTTCTATGAAGTGTATTTAAAATAAATAATTGAAGTGTTATTATAAACAATGATTTATAACCATTTAAATTAAATAATTAAAAATTCAATTGAATAGCAAAAGTGTCTAAAAATACATTGAACTAGAACTTTTTTAGTAAGAATTTAAAATATTAAACAATTTTTAATTAATTTGCTAAATGTTTTATATTACAAAGAGATGTATATTTTACTACTATTTATTTTACTAATTTATTTATTAATAATAATATTTATGTATAAACTATTAAATTGAAATTACTTTTTAATTAATAAAGCATAGGTACTAAATTGATTTAAAAAGTGCAGGGTAGTTAGCCTTTTTTGAGCCTTTAATCATCTTCTGAGTAATTGATTTCCATTTTTAAAACGCCTTTGTATATTGATATACCCATACGGTACATTCTAGCAATGTTTCTGCAATATCGTTGAAATGTTGTAATTGATAACCTTGAATTTTATGTACAAAAAATTTTTAAGAAAAGATATAATACAAAAAGAAACTGTCTCTGCTCATTGTCGAGATTTAGACAGATTCATCCGGCGGGACCAATGAAACTTCATTTTTTGCTTTTTCGTGAATAGCTGTAATTATTCGTACGTGAGAATCGCAGGATTTGGTTGTTAGCAGATGCTTGTCATTGACATCTGAAAAAACTACTACCTGTAGCACATATGGGTGTGGCATTCGATACATCGTGCAAGGTGTTTTGTGCAAGGTGATTTCTTAAATCACAAAATAAAGAAGGTGCATGAAGGGAAAAGCGACAACTACAAAGTAAAGACGAACGATGTAAATGTAATAAATCAAACTTCTTGAATGGAAGTTAAATCATTAATCTTTTATTACGTTTATCAGATTATAAACAAGATTTACAACATTGTTATATTTTTGCTGATTTAACAAAATACGTTTAATGTCTAGGTATTGATTTTAACAGCACCGCGATACCTTCGTTCTAAATTTAACTAAGAATAATAAAAGAACGTGTAGTAGGGTAATACATTGTACAGTGGTTGGTGCGTAATAAACTAAAATACTTTTACTTCATTAACAATTATATAAAAATCGGAATAAATGTAATACAATCTTTTGTTTTCGAAGTTTGATCTAATCACCACGCTGTGTATTCTCAGTTGCCTTATTATACGTACACATACTTCTATTGTTTAATATTAAGAAATCGAATATTATATTTATTGTTACCTAAAAATGTTCGGGGTGTGTATTCGCAATAAAAATGTGATGAAAATTCAATGTTAAGTAAATGTTACTTTAAAATGTAGATGTAAAGTGTATATAAATATTTAAAATGTAGTATCTGATAGATCTGATTTCAATTGTTCAGCTATAAATATATCGCAAGAACACCGATCTGCAAAAATCATATTGCGAAGAGAGGCACTGATTTTTTAAGAAAAAAAAAACAAAAGCGCAAATTAATGATAACTGTTTGCCAGTATTAGGCCAGATACTGGTTCGATTGTAAAACTCTGCTAGGGTAAGTAGATAATAACAATTTTAAAGTGTATTAATGTTAATTGTATAAAAAATGTAGATTTTAATTTTATAAAGGATGTAGATTTTTTAAAATATTTGAATTTCACTCTCAAAGAGTAAATCTTATTAGAGACGAATCACTTATTTATTATTTTAATGTACGTTAATAAAATTCCGTGTTATTAGGATTGTGATAAAACTTGCCCCTTCAATGTCACATAAAATTCACTATAATCCTAGTCATACTATATAAACTGAAATCGTGCAAGCATTTATTAAATTATTACACGGCCGTACGTCGAATAAATGTCGAATAATACATGTTGTAGTCAGGAAGACAATCGATCCCGCCGATCTCCGACATCCGTCGACGTTTTTCTAGCCAGTTACGGAATTTAAGAAGGGTGGCGAGGATTTGCACGATACGGAAAGGGCCGCGGCGGCGCAAACTCACCCCCATTCATTCCCATGCATCGCGACATGCGCGAGAACCTTAAAAACGAGAAATAGGGATGATGCTCGCTCCGTGCGACGGTAGTGCGGAAGAGGAGGATTGTCGGCCGGAGACAGGGATGGAGAGGGAGAAACTCCAAGAGCCTATATTTCCGCAGAAAGTAGAGGGGAGACCCACGTGGGAGTGGCCGAGGAGTCG
The DNA here is from genome assembly GCF_016802725.1 of Solenopsis invicta. Classification (NCBI taxonomy): domain Eukaryota; kingdom Metazoa; phylum Arthropoda; class Insecta; order Hymenoptera; family Formicidae; genus Solenopsis; species Solenopsis invicta. Next base: position 17,627,717 of record NC_052673.1, read on the forward strand.
GAGGCTGCCAATGGTACGCGAGAGGCGTTATCCCGGCACACATAGCCACTCTCCTCACTCGTAATACGTACGCGGAAGTTGCCGTTGTGTGCGTTACCATCACGGAAGTAACTCATACATACGGCAGCAAATCGGAGCAGGAACGATAGGGAGAGAAAGACGAGGGGTATCGCAGAAGCGTCCGCGAGAGCGAGAGAGATTCTTCAATCTCTCGCGCGCAGAGACGCAGACTCGCTCGCGAGTAAATAAATAATAAATTAACGGAGAATAAACGGAAAGTGACAATTGATATACGCAATCATTAATAACTCTATCAATGAGAAGGGTTGTTGCTGGCGATGATACAGTATGCCAGGTCCCCATACCACCGTTCCACCCGCGTGCGTTACATCAAACCGGGCCGCGCGGCGGTGACGCAAGAGAATGATAGAGGGTGGGAAGGTGCGAGGAGGACAGCGAAGGCGGGGGCGACGGATAGATCGCCTGGCGGCTGTTGGTCCATGATAGGCGGTAGGGGAGAGGGAGTCCGGCGTGTACGCGGTGCATCCAGTTGTACGGCCAAATACGCGCGGCGCGCTGTGTAAATGGTGCACACGTGCGAGGTAACCATCAGCCTGATGAATTGATCGGGGTGTACAGATTCGACGTCCCCCACGAGATTCTCGCCGACGGTGACCTCGGGTACACGAGCGATAGCCGGGAAGAGGGTGCGACGTCCTGCCGTCGGAGCACAACGCCGCGGTCCACTTCGACCCGCCACCGAAGGAGAGACATCGTCGCGTCGCGTTACGGCGAATGGACCACACGGTCGCGACTGTCGCGAGTCGCCTTACTCGGGATGACGTGTCCGTCGAGGAGAGACGTGATCGTCGCGGGGAAAGTGTGACCGTTTGATCGCGAGGTATATGCGACGAATGACGACACTTGTTCTTGAGAGAAAACCCGGCGTGGCAACCCCGTGGAAAAGACTCTATACCGTTGAAAGAAACGATGGGCAGCCGCGATCGAGTTGCACGAGATGTGGAGTGTATCCGAGATTTATTTTAGCGTGATCGAGAAGGATTAATCGCAATCGTCGGCAGTTATATCGTGTTGCATATACGAAGGAGAACGAGAAACGGGAGACGCAGATAGCGAGGTTGGCGGAGTGACTAACGGTTTTAATTTTCTGCCGAATCGGAGTTTCGGTGCGTGTTCGCGTACGCGATTAAAAGATATCGAATAGTTTTCGTTGTTTCCACCATGTGAATTATGCGACGAGAGTTCGACAATCTCAAAGGGAGGCAGGAAGGGCGGAAAGAAATCGCGGAGGATCGCTCGTGTGTTTTCAGAAATGACCGACGAATCGCGATAGCGCGATTAAATGCCATTTAAAGTAGTGACTTCCGCGTTTGTCGAACTGCAATAACTTCGGCGCGAATTATACAGTTTGACTGGCAGTTAAATGGGGCGCTTGATAATACTGGCGACTCCATAGCGGCTTCCGACGGAGAAACAATGCAACGGACTCTGCTTCCGACGGAGAAACGATGCAACAAACTTTGAGAGTGCGATCGATTTGAGTCTGACTACGAGAGATCGTTTTTGCAACAAGAAATTCTGCACTAACGTGTCCGGTGCGTTCTGGTGTGTTTTGCTGCAACGAAGGATTGAGAAAGAAGCAATTTGTCGATACGTACACCTCGGAGTTGGATAAGAAACCTGAGAAAAGTGAGATGAAGAAATCTGGAAATGAGAAAGCTATTTCGTGTTGATTTCTCAATGGCTTTGATTAATTGAGGAGATTACCCGTTAAATAATACGTAATGACTGAGACAAGAGGAAGAAAATAATTTGAATGATAATAAAATAATATAGCGATTCCTAACGGAGCTGTTTGTACGTGAACTACGTAGTAGTGAAAATGTGCATCAAAAGTAGAATAAAAAGTAAAAACTAAAGGATTACTGCAAATATAGAGTTTTGAAACAAACTTAAAATGTTTCTCAAACTTGTTCTATTTAACTGTGCAATAATGAATAAATCGCGACGTAGTGCAATAATAACGAAATAAGTTGTGCAATAAGTTGTGGAACACTTAAATGAACAATGAGAAATTGGAATTAATAGCTGATTAAAATAATTCAATTTAACGATTTATCTCGGCGAGTTGATGGTGTTGAGTCTCAAAATCACGCAACGATACGAGTGAGGAGATCGGCGAGTTGTGTCGGAAATGGCAAGGAAATTCGAAGCGTCGCTGAAAATGTGTCAAGCACCGTCGGCTTGATAAAAGTGCGCGTCTCCAAGGAAGTCGAGCGAAATCAGAGGGAGTCTGCCGAGGGAGATTAATTGGTTTCACCCCCTGCGGACCCCAATGAGAGATAAAAGCGAGCACTCGCTAAAGGTTCGTAAAACAATCGATTTCGCACTCAATAAACGGCACGTAGATATTCATCGTCGTCGCGAGAATGACGGGCACCGAAGAAGCTTCCTCCATCTACATTTTAATGTATTCGCAAAATAAAAAATCGTGAGATGCACAAATATAACGGTGTTTTAGAGTTAATTTGAAATTTTGATTTGTAAAAATTAACTTGCAATCAAAATTATTTATTATTTCTTAAAGGATTATTTTTTTAAAAGATTGAATTGCTTAGTAATTAAAAATTTTGTAGATAGAATTTAATTATTGTAAATCTATTATACGATTAATATGAATTAATTTTTACTTAACATTTTTTGCACACACGATTTGATAATTTCAATTTGCGAATTTTTTTTCTTTGAAAAATGAAGAACACATAATTGATCATAACATTTATAGACGATGTTTTTCTAATAAACAGTCACATAAACAGAGGTGTAACAATATATATGAGTCATTCAAAAATTTATTTATACTTGTAAAAGTAATAAAAATTAATACAGAAGTGTCGTGACTAAACGTACGTAGAGAAAGGTGTCAAAAAATAGTGTTTATGAATGAATATTAATTTTTGTTAATTAATTGACTAAATTATTTCTTAACAAAGTTTAAGAAGAAAAACTTAAAAAAAAAACATTTTTCTCGTATTAAATTAATAAATATCAAGTTGTGATATCATATTAAACCTCCGTTAACCAATATGTTTTTCATTGCTTATTGTTAGTCAGACCTGGACGCTGGTAAACGGTTGTATTTTTTAAGTTTTTTGACTCTAAAACATCTAAAAGAAAAAGAATTGGTATACTTTTGTAATATTTAGGAATTATATGACCTGCAATGCTTTTTTTTTACATGTTCAAAGTAGAATCGGCAAAATGGAATAATTGTCTGGGCTTTAAACGACCCAGGTTGGTCTGCGGAAACAAATTTAACCGCAGCTGATATATTCGCGTGTTCTTCTGCGTACATTCAAACGGTCGAAGTCGAAACTTGAGAGTAGAAAACAACCCGCATTCACCGATTTTTCCAATACATCTTCGATATCTTCGACGTTTCACACGCGCGTAATCTTTCGTAATCATCATTGGCATCTCTGCATTTCGATTAACGGTGTGTATTTGCACACCAATAACGTGAGAAAGCGGTAGAAATGAATATAATCGATCATTTGAAATTGTAGCCATATGTTTTAGTAAAAGAACTTGTACAAAAATGATCTTACAAAGTAAAAAAGCTGTTTTTATATTATTTTGTACAGTAACTTTATATCATAATTAATTAATTAATTATAATTAAAATATACGATATAATAATCTGCTGCCATAGAATTATATGATAATTCACTGTGACTTAAACGTTAATAAAATTTCTAATATTATTTTCTCTTGTATAAATAACGAATAACTTTTTAAAAGAATTATTTAAGAAAAAAATTAAAAACTGTTTCTCTAAATTGAAGAAAAATAGATGTTTTTTGTACAAAGCTACTTATGTGTCACTATGAGATTAACGATCCGGAGTTTAAAAGAACAATACAATTAGAAATATCAACGTTTCTTTTAAGAAATTCTTATACTGATTGAATCGACGGTCATATTAAAAGTCGCAACGCGAAAGTATCGTTTAATCTAACTCGAAATTTCCTTCGGATTATAGACCAATGTTATCTTGTCGCAGGTGTAATTCGAGCTCGGATGCAGGTAAATTGTTCGTCGAAACGCATTGAATTTATCTCGATATTGTGTTACGGCGCCCGCATGATCTTTCACCCAGTGTACGAGCCTCTACCCTTCCGCTAATACGTCTCGCGAGATTGATTTTTCTTTTGAGAACGTTCACAAGTATTTCAATCGAAGAAACTGAATTAATTTAAATGTTATTAATTTATATAAAAGGCGAAACATGTTCGAAAAATGTTCTTTTAATACAATCGCTTAATGTAAAATAATCTTTCTCAAAAATAAAAATTCCTTAAAAGTATGAAGATAAACATAAAAAAAATACATAGATCAATAATATTAAATATAAAAATTCTTCTATTTATTTGGACGTTTTCTACTTATTGTGATTGTAAAGTTTTTTCTTAAACAATATTTTTTTAAATATTAAATAAGCCTAATTAGACTCTTCTATGAAAGAAACTAACCCAGTGTTACAATTTTTCCCCCAAAGTATCCAATACGATTCCCCCGTCATTAAATCTCGATTTAAATGTTTATCCTAGATAAGTCGCCTTCAAGTCTGCGTTCTCGAGGCGCGACGTAAATCTTCCGAGCGTGCCGTCGAGAATGTCCTCGCATCGAGAATGCATCTACTCAGCCGTCCTATCGCGTCTAAAAGCGCCGTCGAGGCAAAAGGGGTTGAAACGCGTGATTTATTCGCTCGTGAACGCGACGCGCGTGTGAAACGGATCGGACTATTTTCGAGTTACCGGTTCGCCTCCGATTCTCATTTTGCCGACGAGGATGAAGTAGGCAGGAGGAAACGGGCGACGCGTAAAGAAAATAAGGAAGGAGCGTAACGCGCCACGGCAGCCGCGGCAGCCGCGACGGGGCGTGTCGTTTCCCAAAGCGATTTGTACGAAGGAACTGTCGGACGTGATCCTTACGAGTGATCCTGGCCTCTATACCCTGCTATACCCTTCCGCAGCTCACGTAGCAGAAGCATCGCGCCGAGGAGCCTTACTTACGCCTTCGCCGAGCGAGCAGCTGTCACGACGACGTAAATCTTCGAATCGCGTGTGCTTGCTTGGACCCCCCCTTTCGTCCATCTCAAAGCTTTATTTTCAAACTTTTTTTTAAACGCCGAATTATCGCTGTCGTGCTTGAGACGAGAAGCCAAACTCCTGTCATATCTAAATCCTTTCGATAAACGTAGCACGGAAGTCTTTCTCACGCGAAAAGGGTAACATTCTTTCGCGTTGTAAAAACAATTAAATTCAAGATTTCTCTAATGTAATGGTTACGAAATTCTAAGCAAAAGAAGGAACGAAACCTAGAAAGCAACCTGACAAAGTTCTAATCACACCCGTGAGGATTATTTCTGCATTTTTCCAGGATCTTGCAAATAAACCCCTTCAGTATATATGACATCGACAGAGATCATAGAGTTAATCCATTGTTTTTTTTTAAATAAATATTATTAAAATTGTCCAAAAATGATTTCCTGGTTTTTACGATTAAAGATTTCAAATTTTTGGTTTCAAAATTCACTAATGTAAATTCAAAATCGTACGACTCTTGAGGTTCATAAAATTGTTAAATATTTAACGACGATGAATTTTTTAAATAACTTTTTAATAACTAAAGCAGCACGTAGGTTTGACATTGAGATTTCTAAATTTGCTTTAGAAAAAAATAATGCAGTCTATTTTATTACCAATTTTGCAGAATTTCTCAGATATTGGATCTACCACTTTGAAATTTGAAATTCTGACGTCGGGAAATTCAATAAACATCGAAAATTCTTATATGTAAATTAGTACGAAAATACATAACCTACGTTCTAAATCTACTTTTGCACTTTAAGATCCAACACTAAAACAGATTCCAGAAAAATGGATTTTAGTTGTGAGGTTGCTGTTGCAGCTTTCGAGAGTCGCTCAAAGCGATTCAAGATTGTCGGATAATCGGACGATTCGCGAATCGTCGGAGCGTTCACCGTGACGTTCGTATTACCGCGGCAATAATAATAGTAATTCATGAATGGTTCGGTCGCAATGGCTAATAATAGTGGTAAGTAAGTGGTAGTCGTAACGGTGGTGGCAATAATTGAATGAACCTGCGCGCGAACGCGAGCGCGCGCGCGCGGGTGCACGCCTTACAACATCCTGGCACGTGCGTAAACAGCTCTTAGGTAATTCAGGGTGACGCCCGACGTGTATATGCAAAACGCTTGCAAACAGCGGCGCGCTTTTCTAGAGAAACCTCGCGCGCGAACACGCGCCGATCATATACCACTCTCGCGGGAGCACCGAAGACTTTTAAACTCCTTGATTCTTTTGCCTCTCGGACAAAGCAGCGCGAACATTCCCTAACGCGAGTCTATATCTGCAGCACTTGGAATTCTCCGATTGTAACGCTCGAGGATAATTAAACTCTTTGTGGTCCAATCGGGGATTTGAAGGCAAATTTTCAATTTTGAAATATTTTATCGCAAATGCAGACACGTACAAAAAAAAAAGTGAAAAACATTTCGGGTCAAACAATTGTGAAATCGTATTCTGGAATGTTAAAAGAGTGCATAAAATTTTTTCAGATTTTTTAAGGCCCAAAAACACTTGGGCAGCAATAACCCAAATAAACTAAAAAAAAAAACCGTTAAGTTATATTTTAGATTTTTCTCGAACTTTTGTTTATGAATCTTCGCAGAGAATTTTTTCGTAGAATTTATTTTCTAAATTATGGTTAAATCGTAATTTGGTTCAATTGTGCTATTTAGTAAAACTTTAGTAAAATTTAATCAAACTGTTTGTATTATTTTACACTGAGAAAAAAGTTGTTAAATTGACTAAATTTTTCAACTTGATTAAATTTCTGTAGTTTAAGCATTTATGTATTTAACATAAATACATATGAAATACTTGAACTTTAAACATTTATATATTTAACTCAATACATAAATACTTGAACTGAAGAAATCTTCTTTAATCAAGAGTAGAAACTTTGTACAGTTAACACCTTTTCTTTTCATTGTATATATTGGTTATGTTATAAAATAGTTTGGTTAAATTTTATAAAAATTTTATTAAATTTCACTAAAATTATAATAAAATTCTTCGAATTTCGCATTGTATCATAATTCTGAGAGACTAAATTCTAAAAGAAAATTCTCAGATATCTTTAAAGTACATATAACAGATGAAATAATAATAAAAAAAACAGACTTTATAAGAAGCATAATTAAATTTTGTAGACTCCTGTATTCCTGTTTATTAATTTCGGTTTTAAAAGAAAAATTTCGATGACGGAAGAGTTGTTAAAGCTGACTGGTGTTTATTAATATCTTCTATATCCAGTGTGTTACGTTTCATTGTGGATTATTATAAGCATAACTGGCCGAAGAATTATATAATAAATTGTTGACACATCAAGATTAACGCCTCCATAACCAGCCGCAATAAATATAAACGTTGCGATACGCGATGGCATGAAAATTTACCTGTCGATATTCATATCGTTCTCGAACAAAAAAAATGATATATATTTCACAAATTTCTGTTTTGAAAATTAAATAATTCCTCTCATAATCTTTATGAAATCTTTGCTCCTTTCACAGTTTCTGTCTCCATCTTAATATCAAAAGTTTACGCGAATAGATGATTTAAACCAAAATAAAATAATGCAAAATAAAATTTTTGTGTAAACAGTTTTTTTCGAACGAAGCTTTCGAAAAGCTACGTGTAACAGGAGGTAAATTTATCTCGCGCGCCGTCATTCGCGTCTGGCAATGAGATTTTTATCAGCGAAACGAAATTCTATGCGTAACAAAATTGGTGACACCGGTCCTTCTCCCCTAGGAATAGTTTACACGTCTTCTTTACAGCCTCGTAAAATCTACGGGCATTACGTGGAGCGGGGTAACGCCAGAACAGAGAGTGGCTTTGTCTCGCAGCTCTCGAAAGCCGCGCGCGGACGTAAACGTATTCGACGGAATCACAATGTGCAACGCATTGAGTTTCTCGCAGGCGAAGAAATAAAGAAAGGAAGGAAATCTCGCCGACGCGTTAAAAATCCCCGTCCCGGTTTACGGTTTATGTTTTCCCTTGTTTATTGTTCGGCGCAGCGCGTTCGATAGCGAGCGCAATTAACGTTTCGATAATCCAAGATAGATTCCTGGAACAAAGATTTCCTTCGAATCGGAAGTTCGCGACACAATTGGGAGACTCCGAATTGGGGTGAAATTTGCTATAAGGCGATACACATTCGCACGCGCAGCGACGTCGTTGATTCTCCGATTCGGCAACGCCGATATCTTCATCCGCGGATGCGTTGCCCAGATTTCCGGAAGTGGTGGTCCTGCGGTGGTCGGGATCAAAGAGACCGCGAGCCACAGCTGGTGCACGCTCCCGTCCCAGGAGACCGGATAGGTGAAGACGACTTAAGCGTTCGGACATGTGTAGAAACATGAAACTCGACACTTCCTACACAGCCCACCGGGCATCATGTCCGATCGATATTAATGGCGTGATCTATGATATCGGGATCCGCTCGGGTTGCGGACGCAAACCGACAAATCACGAGTCTCCGCCCCAGAAGTGACGCGGGACGTCCGACGTAATCCCGAAAGCGACGAACTTGTTTCAGGTCGAGTTAGAAAATAAACATTGTAACAATTGAACGAAATTCCAAATAATATTAATGATTCTTTGAAGTAACAATAGACCGATGTCATTAACGTAATAAAGATTTATGTCAATTTTTGACTCGTCACAGATAGCGTTGCAACATTAACAGTTATCTCTAATAACAATTACGAAAATGATTCATTTTACGCCTTTTTCAGCCTCTGACGACGACTGACATTTGACTGTTGCTGACGATACCTTATTCTCCAGTGTAATATATGATACTTGAGATATGTATATTGAGAATACGATTGGTGAAACACGAGTTGAAAGAAGACATGGATATAATAACAATTTAAAGGACTCTACACCCGTGCACAAATGAGCGAAGTGCATTTGTGACTTGATAATCCCGCGAAGTCTACGAATCAGCATACCGTGTAATGACTCAGACATTGATATCTTAAGCACAACGAAGATTGTTGTGTCATCTTAGCTCGCTTAGCTGACTCCGGTGGACGGTGATGCGGAAAACGTATTCGTATCGAATCTAAAAACCATCCGAATCTGAACCAATAGCTGTTATTCTTTTTTACAGTTTAATCGTCTGAAAAAACACATTTCTTTTTACGTGTTATTCTGACGCTAAACATGTGAAATCGGAAAGCGGATTCGCTTTTAGGAATGCCCATCTTTCTAAATTTCGATTTTTAACACAGAAAATCTTATTAACTCAAGTGTATGATTGTCGATATAATTGATACAATATATAATCAAGATTTCCTTCACCGAACATCTTGTTTTTACTATTATTTTTTAGAAGTAAGATCTGCTAACCGGTCATCGCTCAGTTGTATCTTGATTCTAGACGCGTCCGCATACAGTGACACGCGCAAGCGGCGTAAGCGCGATGATGACACCGATGCTCGTCTTTTAAACGGGTACCGCCCCGATTTGAGTGAGAACTACTCCCCGTACGCGTAAATCCCACATGACTGAAAAGAAGCCGATGGTGGGGGGATACGCGATGTCGGGATGTCGAGGAGGCAAGACCGAAGTTTAGTTTTGCTTAAGACAACCTTAAGTTGCATCGCTCCTCTCGCGTACACCCCGACCCGACCGACGAACTCTCCCCGCGACCCATCAGGCCATGATACGGACCGGTCGGCTTCGGAAAACCGGTCGCTTCGCGCCTACGATTGACCATGCATGCGCCACCGTGCGTGACCAACGCTCTGGGTCTAAATAAAACGTCCAGTGCAATCACCAACGTCATGAAACGTGAGTCTCACCTCCACCTTTTTGTACCGCGCAAATTTCACGCTTGCGTATATAACATATGGAAGCGTTCGCGAAACATTTCGTTTCGTTCAAAAATTGGTTATAGATAGTGTAGAAGATCATCTTTCTCGATTCTAAACGTCAGAACCTGAGATTTCGATAAATAAAAATTTATAAATTTATGTAATACATATTTCTACCCGATACTTTTCAGTGTCTAAAACCAAAGTGATTGAACGATCCATTTTTAAGAAAATTAAGATGAAAATACAAGTAAAAACACATAAATTGAGGCACGACGCGCGACTCTGCCAGAGATGTTAATAGTCGTAACTATCGCGTCGCTTATCGGCGATTCTTGCGTTACTCTTCCCGGGACGATCGGCGACTTCCAATAATCCCGCCAAATTGGCAGAGCGACCGGGTCCAAGTTCGGCCCGTGTGTCGGTGGGTCGGTCGGTCGGTCGGTTCAGCGAAATGAGAGAGAAATCGCGAAATAAAAGAACCCACCGGCGGCCGAGGGAGCTCTCTCGGCGGAATAATAAAAAGAGTATCGTGGGTCGCCACGGCAGTCAACCCCCGGCCGGTGCTTATGGCACTTTGCCACGTGAGGCTTGCAAATTCCGCCAGGTCGTTTCGCGCGCACTCTCGTCATCGTTCCGCTTCGCGAAAGAAAAAATTATCCCGTGGCTGTCATAATCGCGACGACGTTGAAGTTTAACCTTAAGATAACGTTCACGTGCTCGTGAGAAGTCTGGACATTTTTGTAAAAAAAAAACTAACGTAAATAACGCAAGGGGATTTTTCCGCGATGAACGATTGAATAAGTTGTCTCGTAATATATAACTTTGGAAGAAATTATTGATCGAGACGAATTTTGGTGCCTAATAATTTGGCGTGAATTTTTACACGGAGAAAAAATGCTGTTGAATCAACGGCGTTAGTCTAATGAGAAACATTTTGTTAATTCAATAGAGTATTAATGAAACAAAAAGATTAAAAGTAAAGACAATAATGCAGTTGAATGAAAATTTAGTTGAAGCAACTATACGTATATTAGTAACAGCCCGTGATTCGACGTTTAATTGAATCAAACTACATTTAATTCATATTTTTAATTTATATTACAGCATTTTTTTTCTCAGTGTACAATTTCTAGTTCAATACAAATTACATATTTGTCAGTCTTAAAACATAGTCTTAAACTGAAGATGGAACCTGTACGTCATAAATTAAATTGACAAGCAATTTAATAAAATCGATGCTAATTAATATCCCACAAATACAGTAAAGAATTTATTGCAAAAAATATGACTGCACTCAAGCTTCAAGTTAAAATAATTCTCTATTCATCGAATTTTCTTTTGCCTCCCTTTCAGAATTTAATCTTGAGTCGATATATAGTTCTCGATTAATAATTTCTTTTGTATAATTTTGTTTTGGAGTTAGTCTTCTTCCTTATCCGGGAGTACGATGATTGTCCATGATAACATCGTGCAAAAATAATCGTGCACGTGCTCAAAGTGTGATAAACACAAGCAACGCCATCGTTTCCCGAAATACAATCGCGCTTATGAGTTCGCCGCGCCGCGCTGTGATACTTTAATTTCGCGACTCGCCGATACCTCCGGAGAGTTCCACAAGTTTGATTACGGTAGAGGATGCACCGTCAGCATAACAGACATCCTTGTTGTCGTACCGACATCCAAGGCTATCGCCGTTCACGCCCACCTTAGAGACTTTCCTCGTAAAGAACGCGGATCGACCTTGCATCGTCGCTTACGAAAGTTTTTCCAGCAATGGCTGTTACTCGAACGTATGCGCGCACACACACGATTAATTAAATTGTAACATTTTGCTTACGGCACAAAACTCGAAGCGCGTACCGCAATTTTTGTACCATTTTATTCCAAATCAGATAATTCGTTTCGTGCAAATTGACTTAAATCTTAATCGGGAGATATCATTTTCTCCCAATCGCTCTTGTTTAATCTTTTCGACTACTGAAGGACACCCAAATTAAAATATAGTATAGTTATTCTCGTCTAACTCTTTGTAATCTGAATTAAACGAGGACTAGTAGTTTATTTTCCTAATCGCTCGTATACTATCCGATTCCCACGCATACAATTTCATGCTTTAAACCTTTTCGCGTCGCGCAGCCCTATCAGAGTCCATGGCGAAAGATGATTCGATGATGTGAGCGCGTGCGTATATGAAAACACAGAAAAAATGTTCATATGACGCACGCAGATAGAATGACATTACATATCGCCTGATAGGGCGCACAGTAGCAGAATTGATTATAAACTGAATTTTTTTTTGTACATTGAGAAAAAAGTTGTTAACATGACTGAATTTTTTAACTCGATTAAATTTTTTTAATTCAAATATTTATATTAAATACATAAAATATTTGGACTTTAGTTTAAGCATTTATATATTTAATTTAACTACATATATATTTAAATATATAAGTACTTGAACTGAAGAAATTCAAGCAAATTGAAAAATTCAATTAAATTAATAACTTTTTTTTCTTAATGCATATTATATTTAAGAAATAAATGTAATGAGAAAGAAATAAAAATATCTACAAATATTATTAAAAATATGTTATTAAAAATAAATATGTTAAAAATCTATACATTCATCAATACATCTTTTAAAAATAATAATATAAGACATATATCTATAAATATACATTTTACTTATAAATACATCAGTAAATACGAGGATTTATTAGAAATCTCATTTATTTATGAAAATGTTTCCAAAAGAAATACTTTATATAAATTGGTCGCGATGAGGAGTATACGCATTTTTACGAAAATTACGTGCGAGTCACATTCTCGCTTCTTAAATGATATTTTATAATTTTCTCTGCTCATAATCTTTTAGAACTTTTTGAGTAATGAGACGACGAATAACTGATACTTCTTCAGTGTCGTGCCCTGTATTCTCGTACAAGTCGCTTGGGATTCTTAAAGACTGTGAAACCGAGCCTACGCACGCGGCACCCTCCTCATGCTCGATTCTGCAACGTTCACAAGACGAGTCGTCGGTTTACTGGCGAGTCGAATGGCGAAGGCAACGAAGTCCCGGGGACTTCAAAAACTCACCGGCACTTTCTCGCCTACGCCAATAAATTCTATTTCGTGTTACTTTGCTGCGAGCCGACGCGCGATGGATATTACGCTTCTTCTCGCCTACCGTCCCCCTCCGTCATATTTCTTCAGCTTCGGCGCGATTTTTTGTTTTATGTAAAACGAGCGCGTTGTTGCGTGCAACTGATAGCGCGACGCCAGTGATTTGAATGCTCGATGAGTTTTCACTCTAATCAAGTAACGAACAAAGACTTATATATGTAGTATAAAAATCGTTGCTCATCCTCTTATGAAGTTCAGTTCATAAATTTTCAAACGCACTTTCTAAAGCATCGCATAATAAACCGAGGGATCTCGCGACTGTTGCAAAATTATTTATTAAAATATAAATTAAAATATAAAACTAAATTATCAAGCGCAAGTGCCTCTCTAAATAGGAAGTGGATTATCATTCACCGAAAGACGGTGAAAAGTCTGAGTTCAGTGACAATACACTGATTCCGATCAGTTTTAGGATAACACCTTCTCCTTAATCGGAATCACTGAAAAACAGTGAATAATCATTGATGATCACTGTGAAGTAAGTACATGAAAGCTGAGGAAAGGACAGTATCCAAAATTCTCTGCAACATATTTATGTAACGTATACGCAACATTCGCGCGATGTATGCTCGCCGTAACACACGATGGCCGGAGAGTCAGTTAACCGAGGATCAAACGTACACCCCCTCGTAATGCGCGTTGCGCGCGAGTGACATCTTCTTTTGCCATAACGTCGTTGAATTATGGACGGGCCGCGGCGATTGGACCCGCGCCGCGCCTCGGTCCCGGTGGGATCATTTGGTCCCGTCGAAGCATATAAAAGGAGTAAATACTTCACGCATTCCCGATGCGTCTCACAGTCTTTACGGCTTATTATCACCTCCACGCTTTCGCCCTCTCACCCCGCGTGATACATCATCGCGATGGCGATGGCGCATGCGGAACAAAGCACGAGAGAGAGAGAGAGAGAGAGAGAGAGGAAGAAAAAAAAAACTGCGAGCGAACCTGCGCCGATTCCGCGAAGGGAAAATTACTTTAGCCAGAAGTAGCGTTGTCGGGTTAGTGCCCGACAATAGGCGCGTAAACAGGATGTTAAACAGGATTTTGCGAAAAATTGTGGTGCGTTTTCCCCTAGGAAGACTGTTGACGTCGATAACTTCAAAGATGCAATTGAATCTTTGAACAGCAAAAATCTTTGGCGGAATGGAAAGAAATAATGAAAGCTTGGTCTGATAATCGTATTTTGTTCAAGCAAGAAATGACATGCCTGGTTCTCTGTAACGCTAATTTAACAAAGAAACCCCTAGAAATGTGTTAGAAATTATTGTAATAATTTTATGGAGATTATCTACTAAAGGACAAACATATAATAAAATAAGCTTCTAAATTCTTGGAAAATATATATCAAATAATAAGTATCTTTACTGATCTAAAAAAATTGTAGGCGCAAAACCAATTAAAGCATCGCTGTTTGTTTGAATCGTAATGGATGAGATTTTATGAATATTACAGCTGGGAGAATGATAACGTCGCGTATCGAATATCGGGGACATCAGTGAAAAATGCCGACGCGCGGGATGCATGCGATTCTATTCGCGTTTATTACGAACGTTATTAGGCCGTAATTTAAGGCACGTCGATCTGGCGATTAGGACCGGGACTAACGCGCCATTATTTTACAGCTTGGCTTTCGGCCAGCTGACCCGACTTATGCCTGCTGATTCGTTGACGTCACGGGCATCACGGACAGCTTTTTTACGTTTTCTGCGTTCGTTCCCTTCGTCGTAAGGGCGTGACGGTTGTTCATACGCTCCGTGTGTCCTCTCGAAGGATTTCTTCCTGCGATGTCACGCTCTCGCGTGGCCTCGACGATATTTCGTCGCGATATTTCGACTCTCATCCCGTTTTGTTCATTCCCGAGTAGAATCTTGACTCATCAAATTCGTTAATTAATTCAACCATTTTTATACGCCGAATAAAAATTAAAAATTATATCATTTTTATGAACAATAAAAAATAAAATTAAAAAAAAAAATAAATATATACACAAATAAAAATTATATAAATTTTTGTTTATGTCCGGTACATGAAAAAGACTCAAACTGTTATCGAATTTGGCTCATCAAACGTGCTCCAGATTTAGTATATTATAAATAACTATAATGTTCAATTAATATTCAATTTTAATTAAAAATAATTATAACATGCATAATTTTTATACTTAAAAAATTAAATATATATAGCAAATACTGTTATTAATTATGCTGGATCCGGTAATTATTCAATTTATTTCGTGTGCTAAACAAAAGTTGTTTAATAATTTTTTTATATGTGATTCGCGATTGATTGAATTTATCAATAGCTGAACATATCGCTATAAATATTGCATTTTACTTTCTCTAATTGTTCCTTAACCATTCTTGGTGTTAAATATTGCCACACCAAGTTATCGAAATTTCTTTTAATATTTGCTATTCTGTATTAATTACTTTATAAACTCTAAATAAGTGTGCTTTTATTCTTGGTGAGACTATCACGATAAATTTTATTATAAATTTTATACTTTTTAACTTTACTTAATTTTACACAATATCGCTACAATCAATTATAGTTATGCAGCTATGCCATTACTTCCGCACAATATCATTTATTACTGAAAGTGTCATACCAGCTTTAACATGTTCGATAAAAGTGGAAGAGAGACGTGTTAATATTTATTAAATATTGATGTATAGATTGAATTTTTATTATTGATTATTCTCGTACTGCTTAACCTTTGATTATTTGAAAAATATATACTATATATCGCTTAAATTAAATGCTTGTTTTTACCAAATCATGACAAGCTAAATGACAATAATCATATAGCTTAGCGGAGCTTAAAGAGCAGTTTAATCTTTGTTGAAATTATATTTTTGGACGTTTTATTCGTCGGAAAAATATCGTTAAAATGAATAATCATTGAAAGACAATGAACAGTTTGATTTCAGTGCTTATAACTAAGTGCTTATATACGTTGTCTTTCAGCGATGATACACTGGTCCCGGGATAAGAATATCCCACCCCTTCCCCCTTTTAATCGGAATCACTGCGAGACAATGAATAGTAACTGATAATGACAGTTAGAAAGTTTAGCATTGCAAATCAGTAAGTTTGATTCAAAGAAGATGGGTTCGGGTTACTTCGAACAAAGCGTTGTGTGATTTGGAAGAGTCTGATTTGAAGCGTAAACTAAGCCGAAAGAGAAAGACACGGCAAGGGCTGTCAAAGGTTATAAAAAGATCACCGTAAAAAGATCGCAAGAGATTCAGATTTATTTCTATTTGAAAGTTTCGACGGAACTGATGAAGTTATTTTATTCTAAATAATTTCCCGCGTTAATATTAATAAATAATCGGATAAAAGCGTCTATTGCTGTTAGCTAAATTTCAACTCCAAAATAATATATTACTAGATTTGATTTTTTATGCAGAAAATTTTCAAAGCAAAAATACGATCGCTCGATTTATTATTTTTGAGATAAAGACAAAGAAACGAGTATCGCGCGTACGATAAGATCGGTAAGATCAAAATCCCGACGGATGGGACGTGATGACGTTCACGAATTCTCGGACTTATCCGCGACTAATTTGCGTGCAATTGTCGCGAAATGATTTGTATACAGCGCGAGAGCTGGACAGCTTTATCTCGGTTGCTAGTGATAATTCCGTGCAAAAATGGATAATTGGTGCCGCGGATGTTTTCCACTTGGGCACGTACATACGGCCGCGAATGATGTCACGCGTTCGTCCTTTGCAAAGTATAATGTGCCGCAAAAGCTGCTCGTGCGTACCTACAATTGCACACGAGTTTTTCCGATAATGTGAATCGTCTTGACACGTGGCTGCGAAAACAAAATGATTGTTATCTTTTCGCGCAGAAATTATCTTAGCCAAGACACGAAGGCTTGAAAATATCGTCCGTTTTATTTGATTGAAAGTATTTTCCGAAATTAAAGTATTTTGAGAAAGTCAGCTTGAAAGTTATGTAGCTTGAAATTGCTACATCGTTATTGAATCATTTCATAAATATATTAAATAATTATACATAAGAATATGCAATAAAAACTATTTTGCGTTCAAAAAATCTATACGTTACAATATTTATTTTATACAGAATATGGTTTACTGAAAATTTGTTTTTCTTAAAAAAAAAGAAATATAAAAAAAATATTGAGATATTTCTGAATTAATATAAAATCAACCATAAAATTATTTTGATCTCTGTCTATAGAAATATTATTTGAAACAACTGAATATTTAATATATTTCTAATATAAAAATTAAGAAATTGACAAGTAATTAAATTTTGATTAAAAATGACTTAAATTGATTATCTAAGAAAAAAATATAGTTGAAGAAAATTTGCAGCAGAAAGAGGAGAGAGAGAGAGAGGGGGGGGTGGGCTAAAGAGAGACTTCCCAGAAATATTGGGCTCTATTTGCCTTATATTCAATATTTCCTCAGTCAGAAAAATATTTTAAAAACGTTGTCAGAAGCATGGTTTGCAAGTCGCGCATTTATTATTTTACCTGATGCACCGGGACACACCGTGCTGGGTGGCCATTTTAAAAGGACGATCCTGGACGCCTGGACGATCAGTCACACTTAACGTCAAAACTAAATTGACTTAGTTTAGGGCTGTTTAACGGTGGGTTGTGCGTTTGTATGAAAGGACAAGGGCCTCCCCCTTTCGATTCAAGAGGGGTTGCTCCGCCGCTTCTATTCTCCCTGTTTCATTGCGATGGGGTAGCTCCTGCCCTACCAGCTCTCCGTCTTTCCCTCTCCCATTTCTTTACTGTTCTGAGATGCACATTAAGTCTTTGTTACACCAGTGTAATTTTTCTAATGGTAGTTTTAGAAAAAATTAAAAAAAGAATTAGTTCGTACAAGAAGCAGCTTTTTATGCAACATCTCGGTTTTCTATCACGTATTAAAAAATTCGCAATGATTTGTAAGCAAATTAATTGACTTCTTGAATCAATTGAAATATATATAACAATAATTATAAATACAAATATGTACGTTAACTAATTTACAAAATGTAATCATTGAAGAAAACGATTTTTTGCCAAATGATGAAACATTAACTTTGACAATTTTCTCTTGGTACAAGTCAGTTAAACACCTGCATCTTTAACATATGTTTGTAATATATTTCTAGCTGAAATACAATAGCTGAGCATAGACAATAGCTTGCTTACAATATTGCTGCAAACTTTGCTGTATGGAAAAATGAGTAAACTTAATAGATTGTGTGTCCAAAAAAAACCTGTATTTTCTTATCAAATCCGACAAAAGGGATGGATTTTAGTTCAATTGAAAAATCTATAGTTTCTATTCTGATTTTTGGCAAAATTTTCCCTGTGTTTGACAAGAGCTTTACACGTGCTTTCGTTACGTGTTCACGCTCCTATCTCAGACATACGCGAGCGCGAAGCTTCACCCTCGAACGTAGGGTTGCTAGAATTTCCCGCAGGCCGTAGAGAAAGCAGATCTCCTCGTTACGCTAATTGTCGCCCGAAACTTTCGTCGACGAGCAACGATCGTCCGTGAAATCTGCAAGCACTTGAAGAGGGACTAGAACGCGACGCGCACCCTTTCGAAATGATTTGTTTTTTTTATTGTCGAAGGATTGATCGAGAAGCACGTTTCTTTAATACCAACTTTATAACGCGTTATCTTTTAGATATATATATTCTTTCGAGAAATTGATAGCGAAATCTCTGCACGGGAAAGAAAGATTTGTTGCAGCAGCAAAAATCTGTGTGTGATAGCTAAATTTTATTTGTTTCTGATAATATCATAGTGTAGGGCTTGGACAACGTTTTATTTCAAGATCCATTTGCTACAAAGATCGGTTAGAGACTGACGGTTTTGTCGTTAGTTCTGAGAACGCAATAACTTTGTAATCTTGAGCTGACATGGTGCGGAAAGAACTAGCGATAGGAAATTTGAGGCGATGGAAATGGTCTTTAAATCCGTAGGATCTGAGCGGTGCTTATAAAGTTTCTTGGTACAATAAGTACCATTGCAAATTCGAATATCAAGAATTTCCGAATTAATTATTAAATAAAATAATTCGAAATTCAACTATATATCCAAATACTTTTATCTTGAAATTCAATTTTACTTGAAAACAATCCCTTATTCAAAATAAAAGCAAAAATGTTGCATTTCATCTACAATTCTTACGTGAAATACTCCATCTGTTGAAGATGCTGCTATTTGATCGCAGATGAGTGATTCGTTGCGACCACATCTGTTAGCTAGAATAACAGTTTGTAATCGATATGATCGGACAAGTATACTTTTGCTATGAGATCGATGTAGTAACAGCGGTAAATTCTGCAGTAGTAAATACAGTTTTTCGGTAAAGTATATAATTGGCTATACGCCGGTGAAAATTTTTCTTTGCAGAACTGTGTAATGGGAGAAGAGGCGCGTAGAGGTATAGTTTTAAAATTCCGCGATACGAAACCCCGCGATTTCTCAAATTAGAACTCGGCACAAAGTGCCAATCGAAAGATATTCGTTTGTTATGACGTTTAGTTAAAAATTAAACACGACGCGAGGCGTTTAACGATTTGGTACGGCTGTTGCCTCCTTGGCTTGTTACGGTGCACGATTCTCACGTTACGGCGTCGCGACACTGGCGTCCAAACACAGGCTCGAATTCATGATCAATAAACTACGCGACCTATCAGCCGTGGCGATCCCTCGCTCTCTCCCGTTTCAAAATGCAACAAAATACGTTTAGTTGCACTGCTATCAATCTACAATGATCACAGGGCAATTTGTTCAAGGTTAGATTGCCGTTATTCCACGTAAAACCTTTGCACCCGGTTTACTCAATATCGGATAATTGCTGTCATGCTTTAATGTTACATTAATTAAAGAATGTTTGAATATTTCTTCATATTCTTTTTCCTTTTCTTTCTAAGAGAAACGTGAATTTTCAATAAATAATATTTTGTATAAAGTAAATGTTGAAAGAATTCTTTTTATATCAATTTATAAAACTCAAATTGACAGTTAATACGTAAAACTATTAAGTATCAAAGAGAGGAACTGTATAATTTTCAGGTAAACGTTTAAATTTTATCTGAAGAATTCAGAAAAGATGTGCTTTTCACACACAGCCGAGTGTGTGCGGCTTTCTTAGAACAAAACTAATTTGTCAGGTGATACTTTGGTTGTTGCAACAAGTTCCCTTTCTCGGCTCGATGCTCGCGCAGATTTAATTAGCCCGCCACCGCGGCTGTGCAACATTCGCGTCACGCGTCGTCGATTTTCAAGCGCGTTGACGCGGGACCGCTTTATTTTCTTTCTTCGGGCCCTCGCACGTTTCGCGTGAGAGCGGCTTTGTCGCGCGAGACGGCGTGCACGAAAGACGCGTGGAAATTCGAGTTGCGCGTGTAGAATTGCGGGTTGCACGCGCGGTGCTCACGTCGCGTCGGTTCACGAGACGATGTTTGCCGGTTCACGAGCAACATTGTAACACTAAGTGGAGTGCACGGTCGAAGTGAGATAAAAAAAATGCGGGAGGGAGAAAGAGAGGAATATAGCGGGTACGTTGTACCGTCTACGTGTCAAAGTGCAACATGTGCAAGCGCGAAATACGGCGACGTTGCCGAACCTTGAAGCGAGATAAAATTATAATTCGAGATGCAAAAGAAAAAAAATATACTAAAATACAAAAAAATATGTGTTCATATAGTCCATTTTTATATAGTTTATCTTAAGTAGAATCTTAAAACGTCATAAGACACTCGTAATGCTCACAAATGAATTATGAATATCGATTCTACATAAAAAAAAAAAATTGGTATTAAATCAACAATTCATTATTTCGTATGTAAGCAAGAGTTTAAAATTTTCTTGAAAGTATTTGATAATTTTAACCAGATATAATTTGCTTACACAAAGAAACAAAATTTTTTTCACGTAAGCAAAAATTAGTATCAAGTCAGCAATTCATTGTTTCGTATGTAAGCAGAATATAAGATCTTCTTGGAATAATTTGATAATTTTAAACAGACATAATTCCATTACACAAAGAAATAAAATTTTTTGAAATTATTAAATTCATTCAAGACCTTATACTTCTGCTTCTAGATATATAAGACAATGAATTGTTCATTTGATACTAATTTTTTCCTGTACAGATAAATCACTTTCACGATAATTTTCTAAGTAGTCAGCTAAACTGGGCTGACGTAAGTAAAAAAAATTTTAATTTCGTTAAGAAAGTAAAAGACGTGTAAATGTTGCTTTATCATTCGGCAAAGAAGACACTTCGCGTCTCAAAAAATCCCTCAAACGATCCGATTCGCTACTGCATCCACCCTATAACAGTCGTGGCAACGCCGGGTCCGTACACGTCGTCTCTTGGGATCATACGTGGTCAGCACAATGCAAGAAAAACACGGCGAGTCGCCCGAGATGAACGTGATTCCTGGTATCGCCGAGTGCCGGGCGTACTCCACGCCGCGCGCGAGTACACGCGAGTGCGACGGAATTATCTGTCTAAGGAATGCGCCGTGTGACAAGAACGATAGAATTATCTACGTATATGTCGTGATAATCGTCATCTGATACACATATCCTGGACAGTTGTCTGTGAGAAAGTAATGAAATGGCCCTTATCAGAAGGGTACCTAAAAAGAGGGAGCCCCGGCGTCGGAAATCGCACGTCTCATTACAATTATATTCCTCGATTAAACGTTCCTATCTCGATCCTTTTCTTCGCAAGGATATAATTGACTAACGACCTTATTCGCATCACCTTAATATTCAATGTTAACTATCCCGGTAATTAAATCTGAGATTAAAATTCTATTAAAGTAAAATACACTGATAAAATTAACGGAGGAATAAACTTTGTTATCTTTCTATTTAATTAAAATGTTATCCGCTAAAATCCGTTAATTTTTAATAACTTTGAATTTTTCGCGAGACCGATATTAATAAATGAAATATTCTTTGGATTACAATTAATGTTCGATGGCGATAAAATTATTCTTCAATTTCGTAAGAATTGTTTTCCAATTTCGATTAACACAATTACGAATCGTGATTATTTAGTTATCGTTATTCGTCGAATGAGAATAATGAATTGTCCAAATAATATAAAGTGAAATAACCATAAAGTGATATACTTTCGGAAATATATATAATATATTATTGCAGGCGTCAGCGCATCTGGCGGACGCTCTCCTCGCAGACGCATCTCTTAAAGCCGATGCGAATACTCCATATTGTCATACGATCGACGATACAATACATCGGACACCCCGCCTGTTCGATCGAGACGACGGCGGGGGATGAAATCTGGCGATTCCGTTGTTTGTTCTTTTAGCGCGACAGCTACGGCGTGGTGTGTTTTCGGCATAAACTTCACGCTGTATGCCAGGACACGCAGTATGCTAATAATTTAGGCCGCCGTCCTGGTAATCTTATGTCATCGATGTCGACGTAGAAATCGAAACGAGGTTAACAAGGCCGAGACAGCGTGGTGTCGTAAAGAATTTTTGTACGTGTATATATTTTTTCATTAAGTAGTATCTTAATAATGTGGAATAGCGATATTTAAAAAAATTCGATTTTTCTAAGAAAGATTCTAGAGTTACGCAAGCAATTTCTGAGATAGGTTTCATTTTGAAAAATTCAAAATAAAATGCATAAAGATTCTCAACTAAACCACTGATTTCGACGTATGAATTCATTTTGTTCAAAATTCATATCAGAATAATAAATTCGAGCAATAAATCGACGCGATAAACATATATGTAAGTACATTGATGAGAATAAAAAATTTATGAGAAAGTATTTGTGCAGTCATTTATGTTAACAATCCTATATACAGAATTGCTTCAAACTTGCTAAAATTAAATACACAATTATAAACAAATCGAAATTCACTCTTGATCTCTACGATGATCATATTATTTTAAAGAAAATGAAAGAAAAACCTAAATTGTTGGGACTTTGTTCCTACGTGTTCCTAAATTGTTACCGTTATTGGAAAATAAAGAATTCATAAAATTCGAAGCTAGCGCAACAAATATATGTAAATTGCGTTTGCTCTTTTTTTTTGATGTTGTACAAGTTGATTTGAAAAAGGACCGCTGCACCGGACATATATTTTTCAGTAACAGAACAATACAACGATATACGAAAAAGTGACACGAAAACCATTTACAGTCACGAGTTTTTCAGATACCTTTGTCGAAAAGTACAGGTGTGTCTTGAAAAGAGTAGATATTTCTTAAAAGAGGACTTTAACATAAATCTTTCTTGCGTTCGAAATTTTCGGTAGCGCAGCAAGAGCAGTTTTTCGACAGGAAATGTCATGATCGTTTTCGTGCGTGACCGGCTGAATGCAACGCGGACGCGCGCGAGCTTGCAACGCCGTTGGAGCTTAACCTCGATCTCACCTACATTTTCGACTATGGCGTCGCCCATTCTCGTATCGGCAATGCCAGCCATCCACAGGATACGCTGTTACGCCCCCATACCATCCCCAGGGATCCGGCAAAAAGATAAGGGTGCCGCAGGATCGCGGGAGAGCGTGCGATTCATCACCCCCGACCGGCCGAAAGACCCGGGGCCGAAACCCATTCAGCGATTGTGCGACACAACGGCATCGTGTGTGTCTATGCATTTTAACGCGTGAAAGTTGCTGTAGGTCGTAGCTTCGACGTTTACCGGTGACATCAACGGTCGACGATTTTTATTTCACGTTTTCAACCGTGAGATCCGAACATTCCATGTTTCGTTGCACGAGCAGATGAGGCAGAACGATCCCCGTCATCCCTGAACAATAATCCAAGTCCGAAAAGAGAAAAGGGAGAAAAACTTCTCCCTAATGTCACAGTGAATAATTGTAACACAGATTTATTTTTCTTAATGCATCTAAAATTTCTACATGCACGCGAGTTTGTAATAAAATTAATGGAAATTTATTCTTGAATCTCTCTGATTGGTGGTCGAATTATTGAGTGCAATACTACGCAATATTATTTTAATTTGAATTATGCTGACAAAAAGCGAGGTGGACAGGGAACCGTATGAAATTAATTAAAACAGAACACGATGAAAGAAGAGTAAGGAAGATTCGACGACAGCCGCTTCTTGTGTCCAAACAGAAGAAAATAATTGGGCATAATTAAACGAGCGTAGAGCGAACACGCTTAATTTTCTTATGATGAATCGTAGGTGTGTTCAGCAGACTCATCAGTTATTGGCGCATTCTTCTAGACCCAAAGGTCTGATTAGATGAGCTAGAAGAATACTTCAACATGTAGAGTTTGCTGAGCGCGGCCAACGTGATTATAGTTTCATTCAATCGTTTTCGACTGATTCACCGAAGCTTTCGTGAAAATAAGAAACGAGAAAATATATATATATATATATACTCTCTAAATCTGAATCAGTGGATAGTCACTGATTATCCAGTGGTATACTTGGCACTGATAAATCAGTGATTTTTTTAACCTAAATGTCAATGAAAAGTTACTGGTAATCATTGAAAAGTTCTTATTGATCAGTGTATTAATAAATACACTCGTAAATACTAATAAATACGCAATATTCATTAATAAATACACGATAAATTTATTGATTTTTTAGTTCAGATAATCACTGATTACCAGTGGCATACTTGGCACTGATGTCAGTGATTATCCACTGATTCAGATTTAGAGAGTATATAAAGAAAGAAAGAGCGTTCTTAATATAGAATACATGGGTTGATCGAACGCGCAATGGGAATTTACGGAACGGCGGATAGCAGCGAGCACGTAGTCTCTCTAATTCGGATAACACCGCGGCGCGGGAAGAGTAGAGGCACCTATTTATCCTGGCCAGCGCGCGCATACAATGGAGACGCGACGCGCGTCGCGTCGCCGCGAAATCGCGCGCGTGCGGATGTGTCATTTCTCACGGATACGCGGCCTCATCCCGCGCGGCGGCATTACGATACGAAAATAACGGCCGGCCGGCCGGGCACGCGTGCAAATCCCGGCAAATATTATCTCTGCCTGTTTCGCGCGGATACTCTCTCGCGCGTATTTGCGCGAAAACTACCCCGGCGTACCATCGCGACGAGCGGGATATCTCCGTCGCCTCCGGCGATCCCACCGACCGACACGATGGCTCGGACCATCCCTGCACGATCTGCATAATGCGCCGCCCGCTCTCCCCGTTGCCATTTACTTTCCTCCTCGCATAAGAAATGGCGCGATAAAAATATAACAAGTTACATGGATCTCTCTACGACCGACTGCGCTAACATTTTCACGAGATTTGTGGTCGATTTTTCTCTTCCCTTATTGTCATACATGAAGCTACCAGACACTTGCATTCTATTCTGCCGCGAAAGATGTTATCGTATAAGTATAATGTAACATATACGCGCGGAAAGAAGGATTTTGTAAAATTTAGCTAGATACGGATTTTGGGAATAATTTTGTTGGACCATCAAAATAATTGTGAAGAACGGTGAAGCAAAATAAACATGCTGCAAAAAAGTTTCGATATGTTTTAGCAAGTAGCTTGAGCGTACTGAATAAATCACTTTAATCCCATTAAAAAGTTATTTTAATTTTTATCTAATTAAATTTTTATATTTTAGTAAAATCGTTTTTTTTCTGTGCAATCCTGAGAATATACGAATAACGTCAACATTATATGAATTCTATGTAAATGTTTAAAAAAATTCTCAAATTTTCTGTATGGCAGATAATTGTAGGCATCATTTTCTTTTCCCATTAGCTTTTCCATTAACTTTTCGCGCGCAAAGAGTTTTTTCTTTTTCTTTTTTTTTAGATGGACCTTTTTGTCTATTTCGATCTGTACTGCAGTATTGGTAATCGTTATCGAAAGTAATACCGTTCCTCGCTTCACGCACGCGGCGATTCGGCACTTTCGACACATACAGCAATCGACGTACCTAGATAATTGCACGTCATTCTTCCCTCACGTCGTCCCTCTTTCGTTTCTCTTTTATCCCGAGCAAAAAGGTTCGGGATTTATCCGGACGGGCACCAGGTGAATCCATGAGATTAGAAGAAAGATCCGTTAATTGGACGACGGGGACAGGATACCAGTGGCCGCAAATTGGATTGCCTCATCCTCCCTCGCCGCGCTTACTTACTATACCGTCGATATCGATTATAGTCGTAATGGTATGTAATAGCTGTGTGAAAATCTGCGAATGGCCGGCGATTTTGATAAACGAAGAACAACGAGCAAATGCATTATCGGGAGGCGCTAATTAATAAATCAGAGGTTGTGGCGCGATTCTCTTTGCGTGCGTTGTGAAAATTTTCTCGTGCGGAATTTAATGAATGCGAGCGTTGAAACGACACGAAAGTAATGCATTCTTGATTACCCGAATGTATACTGACAATCGTTACATTTTATGAAAATTAAAATTTTAGGAAAATCACAAATAACGTTCTTAAATAAATTGTATCTATCGTACGATGTGAAATGTTTTGTAATGCTGAAAATACAGCGACTGTGATAATAAATATAAATTATGATAAATTAAAATAAATATGTGAAAGGGTAGAAACAGTTGATGGAACGATTATTAATGTTCTTGCAATTTTGACGAAATGTCCAGTTCATTTCGCTAATATTCTGGAACTGAAGTAAGCGCGTAGTAATAATTACGAAACCTCGTGAAACTTTCCGACGGGAAAATTGTTCGACGGATGTAAGCTGAAAGTAACATACATCCGGGTCGTTTGTGTTTGATAAAACAAATTTATTACACATACACGGAAAAAATAATTTAGAGTTTAGATAAAGTATTTAAAAATTTAGCTAAATACGGATCTGAAAATTATTTTGATAATCCACATAATTATTTTTATTTTTGTATCTATAATATATAAATTCTTTTATATTTTAGCAAACTGTTCTTTCTTTATGTATATTTGATATGATACCGTCGATATTTTTCTCATTCTCAAACGAACGATAAGAATCCTTTATCAGACTCTTGTAAAAATCAAAATGTGCTCATCAATTTGCAAAAAATTTAAAAAAAGTCTTAATTAAAGATTTAGTTTTTTTCAAAAAGTCTTTTAGAACTTTAGAGAGAAGCAGGAACATGTGTGTCAACATGTATTTATAATCTAAAGTAGAATCAGTGTATTGTTCATTGAATGACACTGAATTCAGTGAATAGTCTAATTTCAGTACTAAGTTGATAATTATATCAATCAGTAATATATACACTGTTCTTAGTGATAGTATACTGATTTTTGTTTTAATATACCATAATTGCCATTACTTTTAGCTTTTCTGGTTAATCATTTTTTAAGGATTAAATCCTTATTCTTCTTAGATTCCTATTAGATTTTCTCAATCAAACTAAAAATTATATTTATTTTTTTATTGGTTTAAACCCTTGTCGGATTCTTTTGTCGGTTTTAGTAAGAAAACAAAGATTTCTAATGGACACACAATCCATTAATTTTATTCATCTTTCCACACAGCAGAGTTGCAGTAATATTGTAACAATATTTCTGTAAACTTCTGTAGTGTATAGGTTGTGTAGTATTATACGAATGTAAAGAATAAATTTTTGTATGTAAATGTATTTCTATACCACTGAATTGTATATAAAGTTTCCAAAAGTTATTGTCGGACTCTTATTCGAGCTATTGTTTTGAAATATATTACAAACATATGTTGAAGATGCAGGTGTTCGACTGACAAAAAAAAAAGGTCAAAGTATGACTACATCCACCTTAGCGACAAGTGTAGTTTTCTTCATCGGCAAGAAATAGACAACATACGACAGTATGTCTAACCACGTGAAACGTTTCTATAACTGTTTTCTATAATCAAGTGCTTGATCGAGAAAGAATTAATTAGGATTTATTAGGATAAAGTACGATTGCTCATCAATTATAACGAATCTCGAGCTTGATAATTAAGACTTGCTACTTAAAATATAGATTATAAAGATTTATCATAAATATTAAAATAACAATATTTATAAAATATTTAATATTTTAATTGCGTATTAAATTAAGATCTTATAATTTTTTCCTTCAGATACATAATATATATAAAATTTGATGCCAATAATAAAATAAAATAAGATAAAATATTAACATTTTGAAAACGTTCTCTCATCTTTAAATATTACATCTCTCGTATTGATCTTCGGAAACAAAAGAAAACCGAACCAGCACTACTAGGTTGTGGTGTTTCGCCAAACACCACAACCTGGTAGTGCTGGTTCGAAAATACGTTAAATAAGTTGACAACCGTGCAATTCAATGGCAAGAAAAAGATAAATATTCATAAATATTTATTACTATTATTATTATATATATAATATTAATAGCGATAAATATTTATAATTATTTAAATAAATATTATGTGCTGTTTGGATCAGATATTATTAAAGTATAAGTATACTAAACACTAAACACTATTTCGATTTCCGAAGGATATAAAAAGATAAAGTACTATCTATCGTATATCTTAAGCAACTATTTAAATATAATAAAAATTAAATTTATTTTACATTTCTTGTTTTTATACTTGCAAAAAAATCAAATTGTACTCATTTTGGCTCATCACTGTGTATAACTTTTTATATGAAAAATATATAAACATAAAAAGAAATTATAAGTTAAGCTTAAAATTATGGATTGCCGCTTGTCATAAAATGATTTATTTTAAAGATATCCACTGAATTATACAATAATATAAAATACACTTTATGAAGAACATGTTTTTCAATTACAAACAAACAAAATTGCAGCCATTTCTTATCGTACTTGTAAATTTTCATAAACGTTTTTGCATTAACATTTCTTTAATAATATAGTTTTATTTTATTTTATTTTGTGCTTATTATTGTTTAAAATGTCCGCACCGCACATGGCCGACCATTTTGTTTTAGATCAAAAGTGCCGACATAGAATTTGCTAGGAAAACTAAGATTTCTACTGTGCTCCATGAGTCCTTCCCCCTTCCTTTCCCTTCCCTTCCCACACAAGATGTTCAACAATAGAAGCAATAGCAGGTAGACGTTAAACAAAGGGCAGGTGGACATCTTTCCCTTGCCGCTGAATTGCGCGGTTGTCAACTCATTTAAGGGACTTTCGAACCAGCACCACCAGGTTGTGGTGTTTCGCCAAACACCACAACCTAGTAGTGCTGGTTCGTTTTTCTTTTGTTTACGAAGATCAATACGAGAGATGTAATATTTAAAGATGTGAAACTTTTTCAAAATGTTTACATTTTATCTTATTTTATGTTATTGATATCAAATTTTATCTTAATATTATTTAAAAAAAAAAAAACTTTTTATAATCTTATCGGACCATAGATTTCTTTTGCGATAAAAAACTGAACCCTTCTACCTTTGTAGAAAGAGAACAATATTGTCAGGTAATAAATAACTATAATAAATCTGTCGCAAGAACATTTTTATTCTCTCTCTCTCTCTCTCTCTCTCTTTCTCTCATCCTTCGGATTTCATATTGTTTTTTTGTTTGAAAGTCAAGAGAACCCACACATAGACATTTGCGCTTTGCAAGTGCGTGTACGCTGATAGAGAATTCCTGATTTCCTCTCTCCCCTTCCCGTGACTGACCCTACTACCTCAAGGGTGGAGCTTAAAATAAGGGTGGTGCCTCTCACAGCTTAGGTCTCCCACCGGGAAACTACGTTGGTTGGGATGAACAAGGGTAAGGTACAGTGGAAAGAGACTGGTCGAGCGGCAAGAAACAGCGAGTCGCTTGCGAAATGAATGCGCCCTAGCCGAGAGTTTAACGCGAGACACGGGAGTCGCTTTTTTCACGTTTGCCCGTCGTTCCGTTCACATCGACAGGCTTTTTTACAACCAATCGCGGCGATTCCTTCCAAATCTTGACACAATATTGATAGGACATTGATCGATACCTTTGATTAATGACACGTCCAATATCGTGGATCAAGTGGTTCGAAAGTCGCAATAAAAGCCGCACATTAAAGGAGCTTGTTCATCTACGCGTGCTCGAAAACGATGATCAAGTAGTTCTAACGTAATCGGCGACACGTGTGAAATATTGTGAACCATCTACGTGGTATCGAAGTTCAGCTAGTTGCAATAGGGAGAATGCCGGTGAGGATGGAACCGATGGAAAAGTACGACGGTGGGCCTGCTATCATAAGAAGCTTTGCTTGTACCCGAGACTGGAAAATCAAATTCAAACAAAAAGGTCGGAAAAGTATTACAGTTATACATGCGATTCAAATT